>NC_092127.1:140124550-141362363 GCF_043159975.1 Macaca nemestrina | reverse complement strand
AAACAACTGAAAATCATGTTGCTCTTTGTAGGATAAAATGAAATATAAATACTTATATTGTTAAAAATATCCAGTATATAATTTTGTTTTGAATTATATACTATTGTATACTATTATAGAATGATAATATTCTTAAAACCAAAGGAATATGTTAAATGTATGGAGAAAAATGTGTAATTGAGAACATTCTATGCATTAACATCTTTTTTCCTTAATATTTCGTGTGGAAAAGGTAGCTAGTTGCCTAACCTTGATTCTTATCCCAGCAGAGTATCTCTCAAGACAAAAACTACATTTCCCAGTCTCCCCTATGGCTAACTGTGGCCGCGTGACTAATTTCTGTCAAAGATATGAAAGCATAATTCCTAGATGAAATGTCTAGAAGGGCGACTTAACAGAATTTTACTCAGCTGGGGGTGATACTTTCTGCATTTCCTTCTTATTTTGGCCTGCAATGCAGGTGTGAAAACTGGAGCTTCAGCAGCCCAGAAATGACCTTAATAATAAAAGCCATGTGTTAAGATAATAGGGAAAAGAGCCTGGGGGTCCCAGATGATATTATGGAGTGGCTATAGCTAAATAGTTTCTCTTCCAACTCCTTTTATCTGAGAAAAGAAACCCCCAAATTCCAGCTTGCTTTAGGCTTTGGTAGTTTACTTTTTTTTTTTTTTTAAACGTGCGACAAAACCTAATCCTGATATATTAGCAATAAAATCCTCGACTCCCAGTCCTAGCATTGAATTTCAGAACCCAAACACCTAAAACTACTGATAATCAGTATAAGAGTATAGTTTGAGAACCACGGGTTTGGTTCTTATCTGTGGATTTTTATTGAAAAAATTATAAAAATAATTATTGAAATTAACCTTTATTTTTATCTTTGTAAGTCTCGCTTTCACTGAAAAAAGAAAAGAATAGCTAAATGGCATTGGATCTCATTAGCATTTTCTTTCTCTGTCTCTGTCTGTCTCTATGTCTCTGTCTCTCTCTCTCTGTCTCTCTCTCTGTCTCTTTCTCTGTCTCTCTCTGTCTCTGTCTCTCTCTCTCTCTCTCTGCCTCTCTCCTCAGGTAATATTCAGCAATGATATAAGTTTCATCCTGGTCAAAGTATTTATTTTTTTGCGTATGTATATAACACTTTACGTTCATTAAGTATACCCACACAATTATCTCTTATGATTCTCATAATAGATCCATGAAGTAGACAAGACAAACAAATTTCCATTTCTACCAAAGTGGAAACTAGGTTTTCATCCTCATTACATCAATTTGAGGCAGATGGGACTATTATCTCTAACATACATAAAGCAGAATCATGAAATGATCACATCATTTGACCCAGTGCCTTGAATACAAGTCGGCATTCAATAAATACTTACTGGATGCCTGGATAAGTGCCTGGGTAAGTGAGAAAAATGATGCAGGGAAGCTAAAGGAGGTATCAGAGTCACAACATTGGAATTAAAATGGGGGTTTTCACTTCTATTCTATTTCTTTTTCCATTAATTACACCATGTTGCCTCTCCCTAGAAATTCATTCTTCAATTTGCTGAGTTGTCCATTTGAGTGTACTGTGGGTGGAAGGCAGTTTTCAGATGGTCATCAATGGTGAACTTCAGCTGATGCCCCAGCACAACATTGTACACACCACAAAAGAGTTTGCTTCCACTGGCAGCTCTCCCAATCCTCACATATTAATGCTCTGCCAACAGCTATTGTCTTTGACAAGTGACTGTGCTGGCAACATAGCATTTCCTTAAACAAAGCCCTTCACATGGATAGCCAGCAAGGAGTCCCATTTCTAGCTTTGCCTGACACTCTCACACAGCTAGAGTATTTGTTTTACTTGGGAAAATGTTCCAGGAGGCTCTGTGCTTGTGGTAATTGTTGTGGTTTAACAACAGTTTAAAGATTTGAACTAGGAAACATAACAGCCCCAGTGGACCCTAACATTTAGAACATTTTCTTTCTTCTGAAGGAGCTAAGAAATAAACAAGAGCCAGAAAAACCTGAAATTATCACCCTGGGTTATTCTAAGGTGTGTGTCTGAAGTGAATTTACATATTCTTTTTGGCAGACAACTGAGACAAATATTAAATGATTTCTCCTAAGTCACCTAATTTGTCAAGATATTAGCTATAAAGTCTAGGTTAGGGGTGTTCAAGGCTTCCCTGGGCCACATTGGAAGAAAAATTGTCTTGGGCCACACATAAAATACACTAACACTAATGATAGCTGATGAGCTAAAAGAAAAAAAAAATCGCAAAAAAATCTCATAATGTTTAAGAATCTCATAATGTTTAACAAAGTTTACAGATTTGTTTTAGGCCACATTCATAGCTGTCCTGGGCTGCATGCAGTCTGTGGGCCGCGGGTTGGACAAGTTTGGTCTAGGTCCTGTACTATTCAGTTAGTTAGTGAATGGAATTCTAAGCCTGCCATTTGCTGGCTGTGCAAAATTGGAGAAATTAATAATTCTCTCTGAACCTCAGTTTGCTTTTTTTTTTTTTTTTTTTTATAGACAGGGTCTTGCTCTGTCACCCAGGCTGGAGTGCTGTGGCACAATCACGGCTCACTGCAGCCTTGACTTCTTAGGCTCAAGTGATCCTCCCAGATCAGCCTGTTGAGTAGCTGAGATAACAGATGTGTGTCACCATGACCTGATAAATTTTTAATTTTTTGTAGAGATAGGGTCTTGCTATGTTGCCTACTCTGGTCTCAAAATCCTGGGCTCAACCCCTCCTCTCACCTTGGCCTCCCAAAGTGCTGAGATTACAGGCGTGAGCCATTTCACCAGGCCCGAACCTCAATTGGTATGTTTTCATAACTGGAATAATATTTCTTGACTCAAAAGTTGTCAAAAGTTTAAATGAGATGTAAGGGGTCTAGAAATTTAGAAGTCACTCAATTCCATGTTCATTTCTTTCCTTCCCCCAGTAACTCTATTTCTAGAACACCATGACATATTCTGTGACCAAGAAGAAGCACTGAGAAATTCAAAATAAGCTTTATCAAAGCATTCTAATTTGCTTTAGTATAGAGAAGTTAAAAAATTCCCATAACATGCATAATTCACAAAAATACCTAAGAGGATCTAGAAGACAATTGGCCTGGTTTACTTCACCTGTGATAATTCTGGTTCTTTGGTGTATTATACTTTTGGCCCGGATTCTGTAATAGAACTCAGAGAATTGAGTGAAAACATCTTGGTGCCAATGACCTTCTCACAATCCTGACCCCAAAGTCCTTACCTATCTATGCCTTTTCATAGCATGCCCATACTTTATTCAGCAAATGTATTTGAAGCACCAAATATGTGCCAGGCATTATCTAGGTTCTAAGTATACGGCAATGAGCAAAACAGATAAAAGAGCTGTCTGTGAGTAGGGACAGACAATAAACCAAATAAGTATGGTCTGTTGGTGAGTGATAAGCATGACACAGAAAAATGAGGTAGAAAGAGAGACATGGAGTGTTGGGGGCAGGAGTTTGCAATTAAACATGGTGGTCAGGAAGGTCGCATGAGAAAATGAACAAGTAAAGACATAAAGGAGGTAGGGAATGAGCTCTGCAGAAATCTGGAAGAAGGGCAGAAAGCATGGGAAGAACATAGACTCTGAGGCAGGAAAGTGACTGGCATATTTATAGAACAGTAAGAAGGCCAGTGTGGCTGCAGCAGAGACAAAGGAGAAAATAGCGGGACATGAAGCGAGATGGGTAAGGAGATGGGGAGAGGGCAGATTGTGTATGGTCATTATAAGGACTTTGTCTTTTACTCTAAGTGAAATGGAAGTATTTGGTAGGTTTGAGAAATGACGTGATCTGACCTATGTTTTAAAAGAACTATTTCAACTGCTGGGTTGTGAAATAGACTGAAAAGCAGTGAGATCAGCAAGGAGATGGTTGCAGTAATCCAGTGAGACATGATGCAAATATTTGCTGATGGGTGGGATGTGGGGTGTGAGAGACAGAGAGAGACTCCAAGTTTTTTGGCATGAGAAAGAAAAAGGATGGCGTTCCCCTTAACTTACATGCAGAAGACTACAGGAAAAACAGGTTTGGAGGCAGATCAGCAGTCTGCTACTGGACATACAAATTTGAGATGATTATTAGACATCCAAAGAGAGATGTCATGTAGGAAATTAGATATCCAGTCAAGACATAGGGGAGAAATCTGGGCTGGAGATGTAAATGTGAGTGTTGTCAACCTATACATGGTATTGAAAGAAAAGAAGACAGATATTTATGTGCATAGAGACAGGCAAGTGGGTAAGATGTGGTGGAGGGAGCTTCTGCAAGGTCTCTACTGCGTGCTCAATTTTCCCAGTGGAAAGAGAAGCCACGTTATCCATAGGGAGTTTCTAGTTAAGGAACGGCACACGCCCAGCTGTAGAGTAAGAGTGATTCCCAGTAATAACTGCCAGACTACTAGCCTTTATCTGGCCTAAGTTTCCCAGACTCTGGAAGTCTAGGGCCCATTCTGTCAGTGTCTCTCTTTGGTCCACCATCCCAGATCTCAGTTTTTCTCACCTGTATCTTTGTGGTAGGGTAACCATACAACGTGGCTTTTTCCTAAACAGGGACTTTAGTATCCTGGCTCAGAGAACCTGCTCTTCCAAGTCATTTGAATGCAGGGTGCCTGGAAAGAAGAAGAAGGAACCATCGAGTTCAACAACTTCAAACCTCGCTCCATTCTTTTATGTGAACCCTAGGGAAACAATTTTTTGGTAAAAGATTTATATGTGCAGATGTTCGTAAGTGTTATTTATAATAAAAAATAATGAGGAAACACTCTAAACATCCCAAGAAGGGGAACGGTTAAATAAATTGTCATACACCTGTAAGATAAAATATTATATAGGCATTAAAAGCATATTTACAACAATGCTTAATAACATGGCAGATGACTACAATATAATGTTAGATAAAAAGTAATATAGACGTCAGTTGAATTGTGAGAGATTTTCTAACTCCAGAGAGATTCTTCAAGCAATCACTAGGTCAACAGACACAGATGTTTCCCTTTCTTCCTATGATAAAGATCAAGGATCCAAACTTGTTCGAAAAGTTGAAGAGGCACCATTTGTTCTCATTGGAAAGGCAGGCTTTCCAGCAATTGTCCCATATGGATTATACAAATGGAAGAGCAGAGGAAATGCTAAAATGTCCCTTCTCCTGATGCACACGTGTTGTAGAAGCAATGGCTGTTGGTATGGGCTGTTCTGTGTATTAGGAATTCTGGGCAAAGCCTAAGCCTTGGAAGGAGGGTGCTGTCTTGATCTGGTGAGAGGACCTTACTTTAGTTAGACATCCCATTATTGCAGTTACATGTTTATGTTGGAAATAAATTATTTGAGTGGGTTCAGATGATAACATGGTATTTTGAATATTGGCTTCCTTTCTTGCAGGCTTGATTTGCCTGGTGACCAAATTACTAGTGACCAGTTCACTAACTAGGTCATTCAGGGGAAATCAAGTTAACATAAAAGAAACATGTCACCTAATTCCACTTGATGGTGTTAAAATTTTAAAACCACCTTCTTAGACTGTAAAGATGAAATTAGGACCAGGTGTGGTGGCTCATTCCTGTAATCCCAGTACTTTGAGAGGCCAAGGCGGATGGATCACTTGAGGCCAGGAGTTTGAGACCAGCCTGGCCAACATAGCAAAACCCCGTCTCTACTAAAAACACACACACACACACACACACACACACACACACACACACACAGAAAATTAGCCGGGTATGGTGGTGTATACCTGTAATCCCAGCTCCTTGGGAGACTGAGCCATGAGAATCACTGGAACCTGGGAGGCAGAGGTTGCAGTTACTATACTCCAGCCTGGGTGATAGAGAGAGAGAGAAAAAAAAAAAAAGAAAGAGAAAAAAAGAAAGAGGGAAAGAGAGAGAGAGAGAAAGAGAGAAAGAAAGAAAAAAGGAAAAAGAAAAGAAGAAATTAGTTCTAAAGAAGATAGCTGGCCATCCCTGAAGTACTCCCAGTTTGCTGAAGAATTTCACATGCTTTGTATGTTATCTAGTAGTCCTATCTGCCTTACTTTTTAATTTAACTTTTCTTCTTCCTGTCTTGTGGACTGGCTGGCTCTTTTAGAACTCTTTCTGAAACGTGCATGGAATATATTAACAACTTTTAACACCTCCTGCAACTCTTAAATGTATGTATGCATGTCTAAACCGAATCAAGAAAGCTTACAACAGGGCTTCATAGTAATAGTATTTATTTCAGAATCATAATTGTAAACATGAGAATAACTTATGAACTCCGGTTTAGCTCTTTTATAATTGCAGAATTATATTTTAGCTGTATTAGATTAATTTTTAAATGTAATCTTGAAATAGAAATACGTATTTTAAGCGCTCATGCTAAGGTAAATGAAGAACACTTTTTAAATTTTCTCCAGAAGAATCATAAACAAGAGACTAAACAAATTACCTATAATGAAAGCGACTAATGAGCAAGCTGGTTTGGCCAGATACTATACACAAACTTTGATAACAGACAAAATGCTTACTTTGTAAGCTTTTTTTTTTTTTTTTTTTTTTTTTTTGAGATGGGATCTTGCTCTGTCACCCAGGCTGTAGAGTGCAGTGGCACGATCACGGCTCACTGAAGCCTTAACCTCCCAGGCTCAAGCAATCCTACCACATCAGCCTCCAGACTCACTGGGACTACAGGTGCACACCACCACACCCAGTTAATTAGAATGCTTTATTACACTTGTGAAATTCTCTTGTCTAACCTGAATTTACATTCTATAGTGGTAACATAGCATATGTGTTGTTATTAAAGTGACTATGTAAAAAAAAATATAAAACTGTATATACAATATGATTCCAATTTTATACTTTCATATGTGCAGAGAACACAGAATGAAAGGAAGTATTCCTAATAATGGTTTGTCAGTGGTAGACTTGGGTTTTTTTCTATGTTATATAGTTCTGTGTTTTCTAAATTTTCAGTCAGAAGCAGATTTTTTCTTATAATTATATTTTTAAATTGTGATGGAGAATTTTCAGCAAATATTAAAATAAGGAACGCCTTGGGAGTGAACTGAGATGGCGCCACTGCACTCCAGCCTGGGTGACAGAGTGAGACTCTGTCTCAAAGAAAAAAAAGAAACGAAGACTACAAATTGGGCTCAGTGTACACTGCTCGGGTGATGGAGGCACCAAAATCTCACAAATCACCACTAAAGAACTTACTCATATAACCAAACACCACCTATTCCCCAAAAACCCATGAAAATAAAAAATTTAAAAATATATATACTCATCTTTATCCCAACACAGTCACAAAATTTTTAATTTTTTTTAGTAGAGGAAGGGGCCCATCGAGGCAAGAGTGTCTAAGGCCAATGAACATGCTAACGCAGCCCTGAAAGCCATTCCTGCTGCTGCCTTTGTAACTAATTGCCTTCTCACACCCATGAAACTGGTGACTAGATACTGGCATTTACTACAGAAAAAGCTCATTGGGCAACAGAGAGCGAGAAAAGCAGGAAGTGATTCTGCCTCATTTTCACCTTCCTGACTCATGCAAGAGCATCTAATCTAGCCATAGATGAGTTCTGGGGCTAGAAATCTAAATGGTTTTTAGATGGATTTTATTGAAATGGCTTTTGAATGGACGCTGAGTGCCTGTCTCTCACTGCATCCACCACACTTGTGTGTGTTAGTAGAACTACTACAGGACCACACACCAGAGGAAGGGAGAGACTACAGGCGCTGATATAGAATCAGTTAAACTTTGCTGAAAATGAAGGAAATGTTGCTTCACTCTCCAAGGAATACTTGTGTTTCTGTGCAGATCAGATCCTGATTCCATCCAAATCAGAACAGACGCTATTATCACACTGAGCTAGTATATTTCCCCCTGCCTAATTCAGGTAACAAAAAATCCACAAGTAAGGAGATGGGGACAATTCATATTCAAGTAAATAACAGCTTCCAGCTTCTTTTCTCATTTTTCCTTCCCTCTGATCTCATCTTCTACCGCTCTTCCTCTTCCTCACTGTGCTCCAGCAACCCCTAAAACATGCCACATGCACTCCCACCTCAGGGCCTTTGCACTTGCTAGTCCAAAGCCATCTCACTCACAGCTATCCTACATAAAAGGGCAACCTCAAGCACCCCCTCTTTCTCACTCTACTTTTCTACACAGGACTTGTCACCTTTGGACACACTCTGTTTTACATGTTTATTTGCTCATGACATATCCACCCTTCTGGAAAATAAACTCTATGAAGACTGGATCTTTGATTTATTCACTGTTGTATCCTCAGCACCTGTAGTAGTGTCTAGTGCTTATTAAGTGCTCAAAACATTTGTAAATAAATGAATGAATAATTAATATTAATACCTTGGCTCTCCTTTTCTCCCAGTTCAATTCATTTTAGCAGCTGTGGTCACCTTCAAAGGTCCTTGAGAGAGACATGTCAATTAGGTCATGCACACTGAACTGAAACTGAGATGAATGACATCATTGGTCATCAAAATTTAGGTTAAACATTTCCTCAGTAGTTACTCAATATTTTATACATGAGGACAGACCCAAAGAGAAGTACTTGCTTAGGGCCACTCAGGGCCAAAGTTTAGGTCTCCTAATTCTGAGTCCAGAGTAGTATTTTCTTTTACTTTCTTTTTTTTTTTTTTTTTTTTGACAGAGTCTTACTCTGTCACCAGGCTGGAGTGCAGTGGTGCGATCTCAGCTCACTGCAACTCCACCTCCCAGGTTCAAGCAATTCTCCTGCCTCAGCCTCCCAAGAAGCTAGGACTACAGGTGCGCACCACCGTGCCCAGCTAATTTTTGTATTTTAGTAGAAACGAGGTTTCACCATGTTGGCCAAGATGGTCTCAATCTATTGACCTCGTGATCCACCCGCCTAAGCCTCCCAAAGCACTGGGATTACAGGTGTGAGCCACCACACTCGGCCAGCCAGAGTATTTTCTGCTACATATCATAGCAATGTCTATGCTTTTGGTATTCTTATTACCAGGAATATTTGAGGAAAAAAATGACTAATATGGGCAATCCTCAATTCTATTATTATTATATTTATTTTTAGAGACGAGTTTTCATCATGTTGCCCAGGCTGGTCTCGAATTCCTGAGCTCAAGCAATCTGCCTGCCTCAACCTCCCAAAGTGCTGGGATTACAGGCGTGAGTCATCATGCCTAGCCCTCTCTTTTATTTTTGTTGAGCTTAGAAAATGACATGGCTTTCCATCTTCACTTATATATAGCCTAAGTATTGGCATCATGAGTTCTACAACCTCACTTATGAAAGGAATTAGCTTGTACCTGTTCTCTAGTCACTTTCCCCCTAGCACCACCTACCAACTTTGTTTAAATTCCTACAAGTACCAGTAACAAAACAATTTTACCAAATTATTATTATTCACTATGATCCTGTCATCCATTGAGGTATGACATCCAATTAGGCAATGTTAGTTCCTGGAAAACCGAAACACTCATCATTTTGGAAATGAAAAGTAATTGCTGGATTCACTAGCCAGAGCACAGACAAAATTCATCTTGTCCTGAGAAATGTCAAAGCTTTGAATTTTTAAGTAAAAGTCTAAAAATGTCTGGTGCTGAAACCATTATTGCCAACTAAGTGGTCCTGTATACTGAATTCTTCTGACTCAAAAGAATTCCTATAGCATCCCACCACCCCCAACCCCACACCTCATTCTTGTTTCTGTGAGGCTGGCAGTCAGAAAAGTGAGTCATTAGTTAGGCTTAACTTTTGGAGAGGTATATTATTTGCAGACAGATTGTACCTGAAAATTCTATTCCAAGATTTGAAAGGATTGTAGCAGAATTTTCCTGGGATACGTTTGCAATGACACTTGACAGAGAGAAGAAGGAAGATATGTGCCTAGATAGCTAGAGGGAATCTCAGCAGTGTTAAGGCCATCTAGAGCATCAAACCTCGTTGGGGAAAATTTTGGAAGACCTGCTGGTGAGCAAAAGACCAGCAGTAGGGGCTAATCTATCCTAGGGATGAGAGCAGGTGCCCTCTCATCACTCACCTGAAGGAGAAAGGTACCAAATAAAGCATTTCAGACTAGGAGAATGCAGCTAACTCCTAATGAAGTGACTTTCAGTTTAGTTTAGTTTTGTTGTAGCCAATCCCATTGTTATATGCAGTGTAACTTTCTGGGAAATAGCTGTAATTTCACTCATTTCTCTCCCTGTTCAAGAAGAGTATGGAAATGCAACTGAATGAGAATATGTTATTATAGGATATTGTACTTAAGATCCTTCTGTATGATAAAGACAGAAAATCCTACTTACACAAGGGAGGAAATTTACTGGGTTGTGTAACTGAAAATCCAGGGATAGTATGAGCTTTAGGCACAGCTGGATTCAGGGTTCAAAATGTGTCACTAGGTCATGGATTTCCTTTATCTTTCACCTCTGCCTTCCACAGATGGGCTTTAGCCTCTGGTTCTACATGGGAGCAAGCTGACTACACAGAAGTGCCAGCTTCATATTATCCCAGGTTCAAGTCCACTGGGAAGGAGTGCCTGCCTGGAGGATGCCAGACTCTCACTGGCCAGAGTGCCTCTGGGATGGGGATGGGGAAGGGGAAAACCCCATAACCACTGGGATTGAGTAGAGGGATGGAGTAAATCACTAACTAAAAAGTGGAAAGTGTAACAAAGAATGTCACAAGGAAAGGCCAAGTAACCAGAATGTTCATAAAATAGGGAAAACGTAGTATCTGTTCAAATTCAAATTCACTGCATTGAATATTGTGTGACATTCCGTAACTGAAGAGATAGCAGTGTGTGTTCACCAAGGTTGAGAGTACAGGCAACATTGGGCTGGTGGAAAGGAATATAGAACTATGCTTCAGGATTGCTGAGTAATCATCTTGTTTGATTGCTTATTTTCCCATGTGATCCTGAGTGATTCATCTCACCTTTCAGGTTCTCAGGCTTTTATATATTTTTTTCCCATCTGTTAAACAGAACTGCCTGTGTTACTTATCTTACCAGGTTACTGTGTAGCTGAAATCAAATAAAACATTTAATAATACTTTTATTAGGCCGGGCGCTGTGGGTCATGCCTGTAATCCCAGCACTTTGGGAGGCCAAGGTGGGCAGATCATGAGGTCAGGAGGTTGAGACCATCCTGGCTAACATGGTGAAACCCCGTCTTTACTAAAAATACAAAAAAATTAGCTGGGCATGGTGTCAGGCACCTGTAGTCCCAGCAACTTGGGAGGCTGAGGCAGGGGAATGGCGTGAACCCAGGAGGTGGAGCTTGCAGTGAGCCAAGATGGCGCCACTGCACTCCAGCCTGGGCGACAGAGTGAGACTCTGTCTAAAAAAAAAAAAAAAGTTTTATTAATTTATCATGAGATATATTTCCATACAGATATTACATATTTTGTTTCAATAAAGGATGATGAGGCAAATCCACCCAGTGATTTTTCACTTCTGAGGGCTGTGCGGTTCTTGAATTCCTGACTGCAAAACTGAAGCGAGTTTCTTTCACTGGTTCTAACAAGTGAGTCCAAAGTTTAATCAGATATTCATTCACTGAACTTTTACTAAAAAAGAACATTTGAGGAATTAGCACAAGATCTGAGATGAAGGTAATCCACTGACAGATTTTTCTTTCATTCTTATTCATTTGATCTGAAAATGTGTTTGAGCACCTACAGTGTGATGAACAATATAGATGTGGTCCTGCATTCATGGAGTTTAGAGTTAAAGTGGCATTAAAATATTAAACTAAGCTGTGTAAGGTAACATACGTCAGCTACTCAGGAGGATGAAGCAGAAGGATTGCTTGAGCCCAGGAGTTTAATGCTGTAGTGTGCAATGATCATGCCTGTGAATAACCCCTGCACTTCAGTCTGGGCAATACAGCAAGACCCTGTCTCTAAAAAATATGTATATTAAACTAACAATCAAATAAATGAACATATAATGACCAACTGACAGAAGCTATAAGACATTAGAGAAGCCTCTCTGGTGAAGTGACAGATAATCTGGAACCCAAATGACGAGTAGACTTAGTCATTGGGAAATTGTGATGCTGTGGGAGAACTGGAAATCAGAAATGCTCCAAACAAAGTAAAATGCTGGTGAAGATGTTCCATATTGGATGCTGGTTGTTTTTGTTCACTTAACATCCCTATCCCCGTTCTTTTGGTAATCTAAATTCTTGTAGTTTAGGCAGCTACGTGACCAAGACCTGACTGCAGTACTCTTTTCTCCAGGGTATCAATCAGTTCAGGGATGGACACTTGTTTTAACCTAGCCAGACCAAGTGTTGTTCTCTGGAGACTTTCTTGTATAATGTCAGGAAAAACGGAAACATTTAGCTGCAGTTATTAAGCTAAGAATGTGTAATGGTGTGAGGGTCAGCCAACTATATAGTTAGAGGAAGCACAGTCTACACAAGACTACCTACTTCCAACACCAACAGCAAGCTCAGGAGGTTCCCAAAACATACCTTTGATAATTTACTGGAAAAATTCACAGAGCTCACAGAAAGTTGCTGTACTCATGGTTACAGTTGACTGCAGGGAAAAAATACAAGTTAAACACAGGCCGAGGAAGAGACACATGGGCCTGGAAGTGAAGTGGTATCACTGTCTAGAGTAGATAGCCGGCGTTCATCATCTCACACCAAGAAGATTAAGGACATGGACATACACACAGGGAGTGAGTTTAGGAGCAGAGGTTTAACAGGCAAAAGAAAGAGAAAGGATAAGTGAGAGAGAGACAGAGAGAGAGAAAGAGAGAGAGAGAAAAAGAGAGAGAGAAAGAGAGAGAGAGATGCTTGAAAAGGAAGTCAGGTGTGTAGTGGGAGGGCACTGGATTTTATAGATACACTTGAGGAGGCGGAGTCTGATTTACACAGGGCCTACAGATTGGTTGGACCAGGTGCGATGTTTACATACAGGGTGGGGAAGGTTGGCTACTACACCCTAATCCGATTATGCAAATGAGCTTTCCACTTGGCTGGCACTATGTTGTCTACTCCTTACTGTACATGTATCTGGCAAAGAGAAGGGAAGATGGAGCTGTTATTTTGAACATGCTTAGTCCCAGGTAGCCTTTTCCTATTGAAACAGCTGCCAGCATTCACCCATGCAAGCTTCTAGCTTGCTTTTCTATGTCTGCAGCTCAATTTTACAGACTGTTCTTTGTTACAAAACAAATGATTTGGGGGCTGCTTTTCAATAAAAGGAAAACCTTACCGAGGACTTCCTTACCCTCACTATCGGCCTAAATAATTTCTTTTTAACTCCTATATCAGAAGGTGCCAGATGTGGAGTTTCCAGTTGTCCTCTCCCCATGGAGTCGGGGCAGCATTACTGTCCTGGCATCAGTGTGTGATGGTATGCAAATTACTGCCACAGAGAAAATTCCCTCAAGCCTCAGGGCCCGGAGTTTTACTGGAGCTCCACACAGGCAAAATTGATTAGCCATGAGACTGATTTCAGTTTCCAGTACCCAAAGTCCCCACCTTAAGTAACCTTGGTGGTGTGACTCAAAGCCATAATCACAAAGCTCTAAATCACATTGTTACTATCTGGTTGGCCCAAGGCCCCCAGGCAAACAGAGACACTCTTGTCAGGCATGACATTCCAAGGACCTAAAGATTACCTCCCAGAAACCAAGAGCAAAGGCCAGATCACTCTTTGAGTAAGGTTCATTCCTTACTTCACAAACAGGCATCTCTGACAGTGAATATTCTGCCTCCATAATGACAGTCTGTGATAAGAAGAAATTAAATCAAAGATAAGCAGAGTTAAAAGATGAAGCAACAGAGCAATAAGGTCATAATTTGAGTTCCCAGAACCAGCCACGCCTGAAGTCAGCTGCCTCCTAGGCTCCTCACTTGCATGCACTACCATATTTCCTCTTTCACTTAAGTTTGATTGAGTTTATATTTGCCCTTTGAACTAGAGAAGTTCTGAGGTAGGAGAAAGCCTTTTCATTTCAAAGATTTGAAAGAACAACTGGAATATAGTGAGCAAGGGAAAGTGAGTGGTAGATAAAGCTAAAGACATTGAAAGGGGGCAAGATCATGTGAGGGTGTAACGGTGATATTAAGAATTAGGCATTATCCTAAGGGAATTAACGCAGAAATAGAAAACCAAATACCAGATGTTCTCACTTATAAGTGGAAGCTAAACATTGATACAAAAAAGAGAACAAGAGGTACTGGGGCCTATTTGAGGGTGGAGGGTGGGGAGAGGGTGAGGTTTGAAAAGCTACCTTGGGTAACTATGCTGATTACCTGGGTGACAAAATTATCTGTACCCCAACTCCTGTGACATGCAATTCACCCGTGTAACCTGCATATGTACCCCTTGAACTGAAAGTAAAAGTTGGGAAGAAAAACAGAATTAGGGAATTTCTCCTAAGTGCAGTGGGAATCTTCTGAAGGATTTTTAAAGGCAAGTGACATTATCTGATCTATCTATACATCTATATATAGATTTTTTTTTTTGAGATGGAATTTTGCTCTTGTTGCCCAGGCTGGAGTGCAGTGGCACAATCTCGGCTGACTGCACAACCTCCACCTCCCAGGTTCAAGCAATTCTCCTGCCTCAGCCTCCCGAGTAGCTGAGACTACAGGCACCAGCAACCATGCCCAGCTCATTTTTGTCTTTTTAGTAGAGACAAGGTTTCACCACGTTGGCCAGGCTGGTTTCAAACTCCTTATTCAGGTGAATCCACTTGCCTTGGCCTCCCTAAGTGCTGGGATTACAGGCGTGAGCCACCATGCCCAGCCAATCTGAGCTATACTTTAAAACATATACCTGGAGAAAGGACAGGATTATGGGGAAGAGTGCAAACGATAAGAGTATTTACATTTAAGAAAAATTCGGAAGTAAATTGACCTGTTGGACTGTCTATGGATGGCTACTTTCTCTAGCAAGTGTCAAAAATTAGCCTCAGATTTATGGCGTGAGCCAGTGGATGGATGGAAGTAGCATTTTTTGAGATGAGAAAATAGAGGAATGAGATTGTAGATCAGTTTGGGATATGATAAATTTAAAATGCCTGTGAGTCATTCAAGTAAGATGTTGGTTTCAAGGACGCAAGAGAAGAAAGTATGTCAGAAAGCAGGGAGTGGTCAACTGTGTTCAATATTTCTGAGAGTTAAGATGAGCACCAAAAGTGTCTGCTGGGTCTGGAAACATGACAGCTTTTGAGGACCTCGAACAAGAGCGGTTTTAATAGAGTGGTGGCAAAGAAGCCATGTGAATTGTAGTAAAGAGTGAATGAGAGGCAAAGCAATTAAAACTGCACATATGCAACATTCTTAATAAGATTGTCTGTGAAAGAGAGTAAAGAGAAAACGACATGGGTGTGAAGTCTGGGGAAGGCTTGTTTGCTTTTAAGCTGGGAAAGGTTTGGTCATGTCTGAATGCAGATGGATAGATATTGATAGAGATAAATATGGAAGATGTAGAGGAAAGAAAAATAATTTACTAGTCAGGGTAATGATAACTGCTATAACCAAAGGAATCTGCAATATATAATAGGTCAAACACAAGAGAAATTTATTTCTCACTCACATCAAGTTCAAAACAGAAGTTCTGTTTTTTCTTTCTCTTCTACTTTCTCTTCTTTCTTTCTCTTCTACTTTCTCTTCTTTCTTTCTTTCTTTCTTTCTTTCTTTCTTTCTTTCTTTCTTTCTTTCTTTCTTTCTTTCTTCTCTCTTTCTCTCTTTTCTTTCTCTCTCTCTTTCTTTCTTTCTTTCTTTCTTTCTTTCTTTCTTTCTTTCTTTCTTTCTTTCTTTCTTTCTTTCTTCTTTCAGTGAATCAAGTGCAGTAGTGAGAAGTGGAGAAAGAGTAGAATGAGGAGTTTGATCTGTAACTGACTATGATCAATCAGTTGAGATAACTCACTACCTTCAGACCAGCCCCAAATAAATGTTGTTAATGGTAGCTGGGCCTTCTCTAAATGCTGATACTGAAATACAGACTGCATCCATCTTGTGGAAGTCCCATCCTTAATACTTGGTTTTCAAGTTTGTTGTGCCTCTCTGCATCAAATGGCAGAAGGTGTTACAGTAGGTCGCTAGCCAGGCATGAGTAGGGCAGGAGAGGGCTCCCCCAACACCCCTACTGGGAAGGTCAGGTGCCCATCTGGTGGTGGCCAGGCAGTTGTTAACTGTCTCTCTAAAATAATACTTGGTCACGGCCAGCATCAGGGAAAGGCAGTCTTCCTATATAGAGAGGAAACACCTGTAACTGGTAATCGGCAGCTTTCAGGAGTTGGGCGAGTGAACCCAGGCATTTGAGAGACAAAATGACAGAGTATGACAGAGTATGACCTTCCAGGGGCATTCCACTGGAAAAAGGAAGAAAGCCTCAGGTGAGCATGTGTACAGCTCCTTAAACACATTGTGCATGCTCACCTCCCAAGCACAAGGAGGGCACTGCACGTGCAGGTGGGTCACCCTAAGGGAAGAATCAAAAGAAAGGGGTGCAAGATGCCAGAAAGACGCCAGCATATAAAACTCCAAGTCACAAGGTCAAACACTGCACTTGTCCTTCAAGTTGCCTGTTTGGGTCTCTTCCAAGTGTACTTTCCTTTTATTCCTACTCTAAAGCTTTTTAATAAACTTCCACTCCTACTCTGAAACTTGCCTCCATCTCTTTTTCTGCCTTATGGCCCTCGGTCGAATTCTTTCTTCTGAGGAGGCAAGAATTGAGGCTGCTGTAGACCCGTACAGATTTGCCACAGGTAACCCAGATATTCGCCACCCGTAAGAAAGGGAGAAGCAGCATTCTTGCTTTTGAAGCTAGCTGGTGGACCCATGCCACTTCTAATCATATTATATTGAGAATAACTAGTCATGTGGTTCCACCTAAAGGCAAGAGAGGTTAGGGAATGTCGTTTCTGGTCAGGCAGCCACTACTTCCCAGCAACAAATTTATAGCAAGAAAGAAGAAGCCTAGATTTAGGAGGACAATGATTTTTGCTGCAGGTAACAAATAACCAGTTAGAAACATTCTCTGAGAAGGCAGGACAGAATGGAATCCAGAACACACATGAAAGAATTTGCTTTTGGTAGGAGGAGGGACAAACCCTCCATTGAAAGAGAAGGAAAGAGAAGTAAACAGGGGTTTGTATCTTTCTCACTTATAGTGAGTGCCAATTGGAGGAATAGCGTTAAGA
This sequence comes from Macaca nemestrina, assembly GCF_043159975.1. Lineage (NCBI taxonomy): Eukaryota > Metazoa > Chordata > Mammalia > Primates > Cercopithecidae > Macaca > Macaca nemestrina. The sequence goes on along the minus strand of NC_092127.1, from coordinate 141,345,176 downwards.
TTATAGGAGTTGAAACCAAGTTGTGCCCAAATTTGGGACCCTAGTCTACCACACAGAATTTGGTTGAGGAATAAGGACGGCCTACTTTAGCAAGAATGTTTACTAATAGGATTGAATTAGAAGGAATACACAGACAGGATAAACCATGCTTGAAGAAAGCTGAGATTTATTCTTTTGGGGGCTACTTCACACTATTTCTGGCCTCTGTCAGGATGATCTAAAGAAAAATTCAGAGAATGAGGTTTCGTCTCAACATGAAATCACCTTAAAAGCAGTGGCAAAGGCCTTGCCCTCCCTCAAGTATAATAGCATAAAAAACAAACTAAAAACCTTGCTAAAACTAACCTGGAGGAAGAGGCCAAAAGATAAACAATAAGTTGTTCTCTACTTGTAGAAGCTGAGGGGAAAGCTGATCACGAGCTGGGTCAGGTTAGCCAGCTCTGATACCACAGCTGGTGGTGAAGTCAGCAGCACAAATTCAAAAAGCCTTGCTGTGCTAGGCTTCACTATCTTGGCTCTCACACAAGAAAGGGAACTTGTGACCAAAAGGGACACTCCAAAAAGAATTTCAATGAAGTACAACTTGAGCAAAAACAATAAGTTGCCCAGATTTCTTGGATCACAGACAGAGGGCCTGGCATGTGGAATGAATGCCATCAGCAGAGAACACAGCCTTGATTGGTAGTTATGGAGCCCACTGCCCACGTGGTGTCCCCAGGCCGGCTTCCTGGTGAATGCTTTTTGGTGAATGCCAATCCACTCCCCCGGCTCCTTCTTGCTGTTTTTTTCTCCCTCCAAATGATTCCCACAGAAATTTTTCCCACCCTAGACACCATGATAAATATTCTTTACTAAGATGTCATCGCAGTTTGGCTTTGTAAAAACTTTTCCTTCGGGAATGCAGAGCAACATTGATGGTAGGAATTAAAATGGTTCAACCCTTTGGAGAATTGTTTAGCAGTTTCTCACAGTGATAAACATATATCTACCCTATGATTCAACAGTTCCACTCCTGGGTATTTACCCAAGAGCAGTGAGAATATATGTTCACACAAAGACCATCACAAGAATGTCCACGGCAGCTTTTTTAATAAGAAGCCAAAACTGGAAGCAACCTAAATATATATCAACAGGAAAAAGGATAAACAAATTGTTGTATATCTACACAATTCAATACTACTCAGCTCTAATAATCTGATTTTTAAAATGGGCAAAAGATTTGAATAGACATTTCTCAAAAGAAGATATACAAATGGTAAACAGGCATATGAAAAAGTGCTCAACATCATTGATCATCAGAGAAATACAAATCCAAACTACACTGAGATATCATCTCACTCCAGTTAAAATGGCTTTTATTCAAAAGACAGGCAATCACAAGTGCTGGTGAGGATGTGGTGGAAAAGGAACTTTGGACAATGCTGATGGGAATGTAAATTAGTGCAACCACTAAGGAGAAAAGTTGGAGGGTCCTCAAAAAACTAAAAATAGAGCTACAATATGATCCAGCAATCCTAATGCTACCTATATTCCCAAAAGAAAGGAAATCAGAATATCAAAGAGATATTTACACCCCCATGTTTGTTGCAGTACTGTTCACAATAGCCAAGATTTGGAAGCTACCAAAGTGTCCATCTGCATATGAATAGATACAGAAAATGTGGTTCCTATGCAGAATGGAGTACAATTCAGCCACAGAAAAGGATGAGATCCTGTCATTTGCAAAAACATGATTATAACTGGAGGTCATTTTGTTAAGTGAAATAAGCCAGGCACAGAAAGACAAATATTGCATATTCTCACTTATTTGTGGGTTCTAAAAATCAAAACAATTGAACCATGGAGATAGAGAATAGGATGGTTACCAAAGGCTGGGAAGGGTAACGGCAGAGGGGGTGAGCAGGAGGTGGAGATAGTTAACAGGTACAAAAAAAGAATAGTTAGAAAGAATGTATAAGATCTAGTACTTGATAGCACAATGAGCGAACTATAGTCAGTACTCATTTAATTATACATTTACAAATAGCTAAAAGTATAATTGGATTGTTTATAACACAAAGGATACATGCTTGAGGGGATGGATACCCAATTTTCCATAAAGTGATTATTACACATTGCATGCCTGTACCAAAATATCTCATGTACCCCATAAATATGTACCCACAAAAATTAAAAAATAAAAAAAAATTAAATACTACTTGGCAATAAAAACAGACTACTGGTTAGTGCAATGGCATGAATGAGTTACTAAAACAGTATGCTGAGTGAAAGAAAGCCAGATGCACACAAAATTATACAGTATGATTCTGGGATGATGAAAATGTTCTATATCTTGTTTTGAATGGTGGTTGCATGTGTGTATAAAGCTGTCAAACCCCATTTAACTGAACATCTCAAATCAATGTTTTTATTGAATAAACATTATACCTCAAAAATAATCTTTTATGAAATGCTGTTAACATACCCTTTACCTATTCTCATACTTCAGGTGCTTGAAAATAAGCTTTCTGTCCCTTCTAATATCTTAGAATGGCTTACAAAGCAGTCTAGAATTTAAAGGCAAACACCAGCAGCAGTACATGACACACTGCAGCTAAACCCATGGAGAAATGGGCTAAGTGTGAGTGCCCTGGCATGTGGCACTGGAATTAAACCCTGTTAACTGTATTTTTGCCACCAACAGACACCTCTTCTATTCTGGCTTAGAACGAGGTAAGCGCTAATTCTAACTATACTGGCTCCTGGGGGTTACACTGAGAGAACTTAGCAAGAATTGACACATATAGTATGGGAATAGAAAAATCTGGTGCCATCATCTTTTAAATTTTAATTTAATTTTTAAATTTAAAAAAATTGCCAGGCATGGTGGCTCATGTCTGCAATCCCAGCATTAGCACTTTGGGAGGCTAAGGCGAGTGGATGGCTTGAGCCCAGGAGTTTGAGAACAGCCTGGACAACATGGCAAAATCCCATCTCTGCAAAAAATACAAAAATTATTCAGGTGTGGTGGCATGTGCCTGTGATCCCAGCTACTCAGGAGGCTGAGGGGGGAGAATTGCTTGAGTCCGAGAAGCAGAGGCTGCAGGGAGCCAAGATCATGCCCCTGCATTCCAGCCTAGGCAACAGAATGAGACCCTGTCAAAAAAAAGAAAAAAGAAAGAAAGAAAAAGAAAAAAATTTGAGACAGGGTCTCACTCTGTCATCCAGGCTGGAGTGCAGTGGCATGAACATGGCTCATTGCAGCCTCGACCTCCCATGCTCAAGCAATCCTCTTACCTCAGCCTCTGGGGTAGCTGGGACTAAAGGTGGGCACCATCATGCCCAGCTAATTTTTAAATTTTGTGTAGAGACAGAGTCTCCTGATGTTAGCCAGGCTTGTCTCGAACTGCTGGGCTCAGGCAATCCTTCAGCCTCAACCTCCCAAAGCGTTGGGATTACAGGTGTGATGCACTGCACCTAGCCTGTGTTGTCATCTTTAATCCCTAGATAGACTCCCTTCTCTGATTTCCTATTGTATTCTTACCCGTACCAAACAATTCAGCTCTTTATTTTGTATATAATAGATTACTTATGAGGCAGGCAATACAGTGGAATGGTTAAAAACATGGTCTGTGTAATCAGAGAGAAATCTGAGTTCAAATTCTAGCTCTGTAATTTATTACCCGTCTAAATTCAGAGAATGCACTCAGTCTCTCTATGGTTCGATAACCTTTTATGCTAGACACTCCAGATTCCAAGAGGGAAAGATTGAAGAGGGATGTTCTATACTTAACAGACTTGTCAGTTTCACTCTCCTGGGATAGAATGGTTAGTAGATTGGGAGAGCTGAAGGTTGTTGTGCTGATGGAAAGGAAACATCAGGAATGGGGACAAAACATTATCTCCCTAGCAATTTGTATGGGATTTCACGACATTCAAAGCTCTTCCCCTAAGTTGTCTACTGTAAAGAAAGTATTATCATCCATATTTAATAAATATAGAAACTGAGGTTCAAAAATTATTCTGTATCCACGTGAAGCTGACAATAAACCAACTACACCTTCAGTAAGTGAACAAAATGATTTTCAATGACTTGTTAGTTTATAATATAGGCAAATATTTTAAACTTATAATAGACAAATTAAATACATAAAGAAAAAGTCACAAGTAGTAAGTATATACTGTAATGGATTTTGTATAAATCAAACATAAGCATGTAGTCATCACCCAAATGAAGAAACTGAACACTCCCAGTGCCTCCAAAACCAGCCTCCACAGCCACTCCTTCACAGCCTCCCCGAAGAGTAACCATATCTTCACTTCTAACATTGAAATTAGTTCTGCCTGTTTTTGAACTATATGAAAGTAGAATCATATTAAATCACACACTAGGCTCCTTTTTGCCCATCACTTTTGCTCAGTTTGGTATGATCCATCCATGTTGTGATCATTCTTATTGCTGTGCAGTCTTCCCTAGAAAGGACATAGCACAGTGTCTGTTCATTCTAGTGGATGGGCATTTGGGTAGTTTCCAGTTGGGGGATTTTATGACTACTGTTGCTATTAGCATAAAGGTCTTTCTGTGAGCCTATATATGAATTTTTGTTCCGCAAAAATTCAGCTGTAGACTTGCTGAGTCTTAGGGACTTCATATGTTCAGCTTGAATAGAGAGTGCCAAACCGTTTTCCAAAAGGTTTGTACCAACTTGAATTCCTACCAGCAACTAGCTCTTTTGTTTCCCATCCTTGTCAATACTTGTTACTATCAGTCTTTTGTATTTTGGCCATTGTGGTGAAGCTGGGGCATGTTTTATCTTCAGAACCAACTGTTGGTAGTCCTTTCTTTTTTTCTCTCCTACTTGAGTTTCATTTCCTTTCACACAGTGGCTGAGATACTTTTGTTCCACTTTCTTCTTTTTACTTAAAGTTGTCCATTCTAGAAGAAATTCTGGTGAGTTCTTTCTTGTCTTTTCTTTGTTTTTCGCCCCCCCCCCCCATGTTGCTTTCAGTCACCCAGACACGTACTTCTTAACCACCTCTCAGAGCCACTCCTCCAGGTGACCTTGGCGACACTGGTCAGGGCATTCAGCCACCTGGACCATGACCCCACTTGTACCCCCAGGGTCTCTGGTTTGCATTTTCTCTCCTATCTCATCTAGTCCCGTTCACACCCATCCTGGGAACAGTTCTAGTCCCATTTCTTTACCAGGCCCTAAAAACTGTCAGATAGGCCAGGCGCGGTGGCTCACACCTGTAATCCCAGTACGTTGGGAAGCTGAGGCATGTGGATCACCTGAGGTCGGGAGTTCAAGACCAGCCTGACCAACATGGAGAAACCGCATCTCTACTAAAAATACAAAATTAGCCGGGCATGGTGACGCATGCCTGTAATCCCAGCTTCTTGGGAGGCTGAGGCAGGAGAATCGCTTGAACCCGGGAGGCAGAGGTTGCGGTGAGCCAAAGTCGTGCCATTATACTCCAGTCTGGGCAACAAGAGCAAAACTCCGTCTAAAAAGGAAAAACAAAAAACTGTCAGTTAATAAAAATAGTTAGCATTTGTTGACAGTTTACAATCTGCCAGAACATCATAATAATCTTACGTTCTACACAAAATTCTACATTTTACAGCTGGGGAAATTAAGGAACAGGAAGGTTAAAAAAAAGTTTCCAGAGTTCGAACTGCTACTGATTGACAGAGCCAGAATTCAAACCCAGCGAGTCTTAACCCACAGTGCACACTCTGAGGACTTCAGTGACTTCAATCTCTATGGTCTGTGCCACTCATCTGCCAACTCTATTTAGATTCTTGTGTTTTTGGTCATCTTTATATTTCCATCTCCATCACCATGATTTTGAATCTTTAGGATCTCCCATCTGATCTTGTAGGCACTTAACAAATGGAAATATTGGTTGAAAAGAAAAGTAAAAACTTAAACATTCTATGTGAGAAATAATACCACAAGGTGAAAAACACAGATAACAAATCAGAAGAGTAAAATATATGACAAAGATTTAATATCCTTACCATCCTTTTACAAATCTATAATAAAGAAGGCATGCAACCTATCGTTAAAAATGAGTAACATAAAAATGAGTAACATAAGAGTTGTTCCTTTCATAGTTCATATGTGTGATGATTGGGTGTTCGTGCTCATGCGTGAGATGTGCTTCCCTTACGCCTTGTTCAGACATGAGCACTTTACCATCTGATGTGAACAAAATAATAATAATAAGTAATGTAAGAGTAAAGTAAGCAATTCACACTAGTGGAAATAGCTAAATAACTTATAAAAAGGTTTACTTCACTGGTAATAAAAGGAATGAAAATCTGATTTTTTACTTTATACTTTCCTATATTCTCATGTATTTATTCATCTTTCAAGGAGTATGTATTAGTTTTATCCTTTAAAATTTTAATTTGATTAATTAATTACTTAATTAATTTTTTTAGAGATGGAGTTTTACTGTATCACCAAGGCTGGAGTGCAGAGGTATGATCATGGCTCACCGTAGCCTCAAACTCCTGGGCTCAAACAATCCTCCCACTTCAGCCTCCAGAGTAGCTGTAACTACAGGCACATGCCCACTACATCCAGTGAATTTTTTACTTTTGGCTGAGATTGGGGTCTTGCTATGTTGCCCAGGCTGGTCTCAAACTCCTGGCTTCAAGCAATACCCCCATCCTGGCTTCCCAAGGTGCTAGGATTGCAGGCATGAACCACTGCTCCTGGCCTTATCCTTTTCTATTAGTTATTTCTATTTGGGGAAAACAAAAGAATGTATATCACACATTCTAAGAATCTGAAACTCTCTGGGGTCTAATGGCAGGGGTTAAACAGTTTGGGGGCAAAGAGTTGCATTTCTAAGAAATCACTCACTCAATCTTTTTTTTACTTACTCAATTTTCTGCCCCCATGTTTCTGGGCAAATTAGTCACATCTGGACCATGTCATCAGGACCTGGCACATCTTTCCTCTCCCCCTCTCCTTTCTGTCCTGAGGATACAGTAGAGTCCTATAAACCAGACTCCTGGTACTTACCTACAGTACTGCATTTTCCACTGGATCCCAGTCAGACTGGGTTCATCCGTGGCCAGTTCAGATGCCACAGCCCCTATAATGACCTATTAAAAATCTACATTGTCTGTTGATGTGACATATCTTCCTAGCAGAAAACCCAGCCATCACCTCAGATCCCAGCCCAGCTCCTCTTTCATTCCTCTCTCATCTTCTTCACTTAACCATGAACTTACCTGTCCTTCATACAAGAGTCCTAATAATATAAAATAGTGTCTATAATTTATTGAGTGTTATTATAACTTCATGCTAAGAATCAACACATATCTTCTCATTTTAATCCTCCCAACAATGCTTTTAGTTGCATATAATCACTATTTTACAGACATAAAAAATGAGGATCGCACAGGAACAGCCAAGCCAGGATGTTAAGATTTGTCTGTCTGGCCTTCTTTTGACCAGGGGTCTTTCTTCCCTAAGCTTTTCTTTTGCCCTGACTTTATTCTCTGTTAGGTCTGGATTCCTAGCACCATCGGGTGACCTGTTCTCTCTCCCCATATAATTGCTTGGATTTCTCCTGATAGTGCCTCAGCAAGCCCTTAACAGTTTTCCTTTGTTGTCATCTGCACAGACACCTGTATGATCAAACATGCCCATCAGTTTCTTCCTAAATCTTTACTCTCAATACCTGTCAATCCAGTGCAGCCCAACTTAGAGGCTTCTCCGTCTCCAGTAACCTGCAGCATCAGCTGATTCCAGTTCGAATGGGAAAATGCTTTGTTTCTCTTGACTAAAAAACTGGGACTAGCAGGGTGTATTTGTGTTTTCAAAGAAGAATGTATCAGTCCAAGTAAGTTTCTAATGCAAGTAAATTTTCTAATTAGCAACGGTCCCCAATCTTTTTCGCACTAGGGACCGGTTTCCTAGAAGAAAATTTTTCCACAGAGAGGGTGGGGGTGAGGGTGGGGGTATGGTTTTGGAATAAAACATTTCCACCTCTGATCATCAGGTATTAGTTAGATTCTCATAAGGAGCACACAACCTAGATGCCTTGCATGAGCAGTTCACAATAGGGTTCCTGTGAAAATCTAATGCCACTGCTGATCTGATGGGAGGAAGAGCTCAGGCAGTAATGGTCACTCACCTGCCGCTCACCTCCCGCTGTGCGGCCCGGTTCCTAATAGGCCACAGACCAGTAACAGTCCACTGCCCAGGATCCTGGACCCCTGCTCTAATACGAAGAAATTCAGAAAAGAGGATGGGAGGTGGCATTTTACAGAAAAGGAAGCTGAGTCTCAGAAAATGTTTGGCTTGGCCAAAAATAAGCAGCAAAATGTGAAAATGAAATTCCACTGTCTAATCATTGCCTCCAAGCCTTGTCCTCTTTCTGTCCTCACCCAGCACCCTTCATGAGCTGGCAATAAACGTCTCCCTCCTAGGTTTTCATGCTTATAGGAGAAGTCATTGGCTCAGAGAATCCCTGAGACGCATGGGGACAGAACTAGTCTTCTTCCCTTCTCCACTTTACTCCATCTGGCCTTGCAGTGAGCCCTCTCTATGAGTAAAATTGTTGATGAGACCATTCACTCAATTCTAGCATTTTATGTAATATTATTTCATGAAATAAAATGTTCAACTCTTGATTACCAGTCTCCCAGTTTTCCACCAAGGTTGTGATGTGTTCTCAATGTACATTTAAGTTCTGTGAAGATTTTCCATTCATACATTCATCCAATAAGTGTCAAGACATAAAGAATGCTAAGTCCCAGGAAGAGAAAGAAGAGCCCCATAGAATAAGGGGTTTAATTTCATGAAGTGATTTGCATCAAATTCACTGGCCTCTCCTTGACTTCCAAACTTATTGTCTTTCTAACCCAAGGCTCAAGGTAAGCTTATATTCTTGTGACTCTTTCAGACAGTCGATCGTAACAAATCATGCTACCTTGGTTAACTGTCTTCACTTGATGTTCCACCCAGAGAAGCACATTTACTTTTCCTTCTGACCACAGCAGCCCTAGCCACAGCCTGCATTGTCCAAGGGCATGCCGAGCCAAATCGCTGCTATCACTGCGGCCACCTTTTGATCCCTAACACCATCTGACAGAGCCTTGTGTCCCTACCATATTTCATGTCTTCCATCCTTGGGTTCCTCTTTTGGCACTGAGGAGCCCAGTAGGTGCCCACATTAGACACACTTCCTCGCTGGCCAGACAGCAGGTGGGCAGAACCACAAATTCACTTCAGCTGCTGTCTTGAGATGCAGCTTTCTCAGGGACAGCTGGAGAGACCAAGTACACAGTCTCAAAGTGCAGTGGTCATGTCTTGTTCATCTTTGCATCCTAGCACCTAGAAGAGTCTTTAGCACTAGGTAGGAGCTCTGCAAATATTTGTGGAAAGAAGGAAGAGAGGGAGACCAGAATACTGAGGTGATTTGCCTAAGACACCTAGCTTAGTAGAGAACTAGATATGAATCCTGGCTCCCAAAGTCCTATATCCGTGCTCATTCCACTCTACCACCCTAGCTTTACATTGGCCTCCTGAAAGAAAGAAAAATGAGATAAATAACAAGGGAAGGGAGAGAAGATATAGAAGAGAACACCCAGTAAGGAAAATTTGGGATTGAATTTGCAGGTGGCATAACCACAAGGCCAGGGCTGATGTTTTCCTGGGTCTGAGGTGGTCTACTCCAAGGCAGATAACATAGTAGTTATGGATAAATGGTGCTATTGATCAAATTCTTACATCTGGAAAAGGCCTTGAAAAATAGTTGATTCCAGGCACAGTGAAAGTAGTTCAAAAATATGTATTTTCAAAATGTAAATATGGACAATTACCATTATCCCACCTCCAATCTCCAAGCTTTTCTATATCTCATTTTAAAAATAAATATAATCTTTTCCTACCTAACCCAGCAAGATAAATGTATCCTAAGAATTTGCTATTATTATCGCTCTTACTTAAAACATCTTTAGTGAACCAAGCATAGTAGATATTAATCTGATTTAAGTAGAATGAGTCAAATTATACTCAGAAACCCCAGTAAAAATTTTAGTAAGAAATTTCTTTTCAGAATATGACTTTGATGCATATTTATTTTTTTCATGAGGTATGGACTGAGGAAGAGGAAGGAGGAGAAAATAGGTAAAAGGATTTTTTTTTTTTTTTGCATTGCCATACTGTTAACCAAAACTAAAGACCAGAAGCAGAGAAATGGAATAATTAAAAAGTGATCACAATGTAATATTTAGGCATGCTGTCACACAGAGTCCAACAAAGGGTTTTAGCAATTATCTTTAATTCTTTTAGTTACTGGGGAAAAAATAATTCAGAAAACTATAAAGAGATAAACATTTCCTATTATTCTATTGTTTGAAAATAACTACAGTTAGCATTTTAGTATATAGCCTATTCTACTATTGTAAAATAGGTTCATTTCTAAGAAATCTCAACTTATCAAAAGAATGTAAAGAAACAGGTAAGGTAACACTGGTTGAAATTGGAGAAGGATGGCTGGGCAATAGGGATGGAACAAAAATTTCTCATTTAGAAATACTAGCATGTGCCTTTTAGATTTTGTCCTTTACGAGTGTATCTCCTATTAAAATTAAGCCTAATTGCCATTTAAAACTAAAATTTTTAAAAAAATGTTTTAATGGAAACAGAAATGTTAAAACTCACAGTAGAACGGAATTTTAAAAATAGTAATTTTTAACAATAAATTTGCTTTCATAACCATAAATGTATTTGATTATTGCTAGCTTTAATTTTTTAAAAGTAGATCAAAACCTACAAAAGGAAACACAAACTTCCTTGCACTTTCCACCACATATTCAGCACCTCTAACGCCCCATCACTGTTGCTGTGCATGTCTGCCTGAAGTACAGTCCATTACAGCCGGGGGAAGGAGCAGCTTTTTACCATTCTGATGAGACCAATTCCCAGTCAGTTCTGGTTATTACTAACAGTGATTCAATAAATTATATTCAATAAGCAGCCAATTGTGCTATGTCCAATTTTTGTTATGGACACTTTAACTATAGGAGAAATTAATGCCTGTATAATTTTCCAAATGCTTTCTCCAGGCATGTGTACATATACTTTATACAGAAGTTATCTTTTTAAATTTGTTTTTACCAGAAAAAAAAGAATCATAATAAACCTACTTTAGAAGGTTTTTTTTCCACCCAACAAAGCATTTTGAAACTCTTCCATGATAACAAATGTGGATCTAATTATCATTTTAACTTATCAAATTTCACCTTATCTATAATAAAGTTTAATCCTTTATGAGATTTATCTTTCAAAAAAGAAACGAACTTGCTTTTCTTCTTTAATACTGCCAGTATTTTCAGTATCTTTATGATGTTACTATACGAATGTAAAAAATCAGTGTGATTTGGTTCCATTATCATTTAAAGCCAGACACTAAGACCAATGGAGGCTGACATTCCTGTAGGCCATAGCAACTCTGGGAAATCTTGCCTTGGCTGAAGCTATACCAAATCCAGAAGTAATTGAAGTCCCCCTAAGGTTTCAGGTCTCCCCAAGGAAGGCAGGAGTTGTGCATTACTCAGCATTCTCAGATCTATTCTAAAGCAGATTATTTTCTTAGGTTTTGATTCAATTCCATACAATTCAAGCATTTTTATTTAATAAGTACAAGGCATTGTGCTCAAGGAGAAGGATAAAAGCTAAAGTGGATCATTCTAATTTTCCTGAACACTTACAACCTCATAGGAACACATACATACATAAGTAAGTAAGACACAAGGAAAATTTGTAAGACAAAATAAATAAAAGTATTATAAGAAACACAGAAGAGGGATAGATTACATTAGGCTGAGTGAGGTGGCTTTTAAGTTGCTACTAGAAGGGCGAGTAGGACTGTGATCAGAAGAGAGAGGAAGGGCTGGATGGAGCAACAAGAGTCTGGGCTATTAACACAGGTTTGAGTCAGGCTGACCAGAGCTGTAAAGCCCTTCTCCTTTTCTCACTGTGTGTTCTTTTCAGTTCCGTCTTCCTGAGGCTGCTATGTTTCTGGGCATGCCCAGGGGATCTACAAACCGGTTGTGCAGAGCCAGGCATTTCAATAAGAAACAAAATGCTGAGTAACAACATGAAGTCAGAGTGTTGCTTGCCAAGAGCTGGGAGGCCTGGGTGGTTTCCCAATCTTAAAGAAGCAGAAGGATATTAAAGTGAGCCTCCCAAAGGAAAATGTGGATCTACTTATCGACGCAGAAAATGATACACACGGATTCGATTTAGGTAGGTGCACTACCTGTGATGACTATTGGTCACTCCCAGATCACATGGACCAACTGTAGGTCTCAACTATTTTGACTTTCCAGAACAGACTAATACATAACTAACGGCTTACCTTTGTGAAAAATATTTTATGCACTGTAGAACAGATAATTCTTAGTCCTGGGCCAAAGGGGGAAAGTTTGGAGAGAAACAGGAAATGACTCTGCTACAAAGAATTCAGGAGCATGAGTGAAGTGAATAAACAATCCAGGCACAAGTGATGAATTCTAGATGTCCTGGGAATAACAGGGCGTATTGCCAGCTCAGATGGGTAAAATCCCACTCTGATGAAGGGCTCCAGGGCTGCAAAGAGACCACTCCTACATCCATCACATCGGTGTCACAGGTTTACCACCTGCTCAGCTCTTATTCAACAGCCTAAGGCCTTTTGCCCCATCACACACATTTGACCATTTAGTCTAGGAATCAGATACCAAATACTGGGGAGATCTCACAAAGCCCACAACTAAAATAAGCAGAGGAATCAGAAGCTGGACAGAGTGACCCAAGGAGGACTAGGGATAACTCAGGAGTTCCTTATTTTATTTTATTTTGAGAGAGAGTCTCGCTCTGTCACCCAGGCTAGAGTGTAGTGGCGCGATCTCTGCTCACTGCAAGCTCCGCCTCCCGGGCTCACGCCATTCTCCTGCCTCAGCCTCCCAAGTAGCTGGGACTACAGGCACCCGCCACCACGCCCGTCTAATATTTTTGTATTTTTAGTAGAGACGGGATTTCACTGTGGTCTCGATCTCCTGACCTCGTGATCCGCCCGCCTCGGCCTCCTAAAGTGCTGGGATTGCAGGCATGAGCCACCACGCTCGGCCTCCAATTTGCAGTCTTGTATCCCTCACCCCCTCCCACCTTTTCCCTGGAGTCCCCAAAGTTCATTGTGCCATTCTTATGCTTTTGCGTCCTCATAGCTTAGCTCCCACTTATGAGTGAGAACATATGATGTTTGATTTTCCTTCCTGAGTTACTCACTTAGAATAATAGTCTTCTATCCCATCCAGGTTGCTGCGAATGCCATTAATTCTTTACATTTTATGGCTGAGTAGTATTCGCTCTCTCTCTCTATAGCTCTCTCTCTCTCTATATAGCTATATAATAGCTCTCTCTATATATACACTTGTATCTAGAGAAATCATTCTATATATACACATAGAGAGATACATATACCTTCATACGTGTATATGTATGTATTATATATGTATTTATTATATAGAGAGAGAAATACACTCACACACACACATATACATATATATATATAGAGAGAGAGAGAGACAGAGAGACAGAGAGAGAGAGAGAGAGAGAGAGATTTATTTAGGAACTGGCTCACATTATTGTACACGCAGGCAAGTCCAAAATCTTCAGAGTGAGCTGGTCAGCTGGAGCCCCAGGGAAGACTTGGTATTGCTGGTCAAGTCCAAAGGCAGTCTGCTGGCAGAATTATCTCTGCCTAATGGGAAGGAGAGGGAGTCTTTATCTGTTAAGGCCTCCAGCTGATCAGATGAGAGCCACCCACATTACGGAAGGTAATCTGCTTTACTCAAAGTCTGATGATTTAAACGGTAATCTCATCTAAAAAATATGCTCACAGAAATAATTAGAATAATATTTAACTAAATACTGTGGTCTAGCCAATTGGACACAGAAAATTAACCATCACAGTCCCCATTCACATAAATCCTCTTTCTTCTACCTCCTGGCCTGAAAGATGCTCTCCTGTGAAATCACTGTTCTCCCAACTGTTTTCAGCATGATAGCCTTATCTTCTCTGCTCAAGTCAGCGGGTGAGATGGAGCGGCCAGCTGTCTTTCCTCCCTCCAGTGTGCTTTCTCACCCTCCAATTACCCTCACCCACTCTCTCTGCTCAGTTGAAGACTGTGCAGTTCTCAGTGCCGGGACTCACCGGATCCATCCTCACTTCCCAAGCCTACTTCAGCAGCGGAATCGGCCCTGCTCCTCTGCCCTGCCCTTTGCCATAATCTGTATTGACTTTGGAATCCACATTAACCTTTTAGATTCCTTTACCCCAGAGGTATTTCCTGGGTCAAAGACCTCCACCTTTGACCTGCCTTAGTCAGTGTCGTTAACACTCAGGGTAACCTGTGTTTCTGAGATCTATTATCCCATTTGCAGTCACAGCCTGTCATCTCCTTCACCCCACCCAGCAAGCCCATCTCTGGCTTCCCTGGAATCTCTCCTGCCTCACACAACCTATCTCATTTCATTCACTAATTCTATTTGCCTTCACTGCTTCCTGCCTTGCTTACTAGAATCATAGACTCCCTGTGTGCCCCCAAATCCTGGACTTCACTTCCAAAGAACCCATGGAAATACATGTAAAGTAGTGGCAGTGTGGTAGATACAATTAGATGGGATTTTCTCCTCCTCTTCTTATTGCTCCTGTTCTTCATCTTCCTCTCATTCATTTTCGTTTGTGTTTCCAGGTAACTGTGCTTTGAAGAAAGAGGTGGAACTTTGAAGCCGTGGCTCATTTCCTCCTCAGAGTCATCTAACTTGAGCCACTCCCGTGCTCCTACCTCTCCATTTCACTTCCAAAGCGCTTGGTGACTCCCTAGCACACCAACGCAGAGAATCACTGTTCTAGAGGATTTCTACCCTAAAAGCCTCTGTTTTCTTCTTTCAACTCCTCCACCCTATAACCCCACGAAGTTACACACAGTTACACCTCCTACTTTATAGTGACTACTGAAAATAGTCCTTCCTATTTCGGGATGTGTCCCTCCAGAAACAGATGCTGAGAAAAGGATCCAGGGATCCCAGGAAGCACTGGGAAGTGAGTGCAGAAGTGAGACAGAAAAGGAAAGAAAGCCAGTACAGGGTGTGTTGTGAGTCAGTTGTCACTGCGGGCAGCTGGGGCTCAGAATTCCTGGGGGGTCTCAGGGGCAGCATAGATCACGCCTCAGAGTTGTCTCACTTGGGAGGCAAGAGCCCGTGGCATTTATCCATGGCCTCCCTCTGTCACTGGTTGAGGGCCGCCCCAGGGGTGTTACTCCCTGACACTTCTTTTCTGACCCAAGTGTGGGCCAAGGCAGCTCCCACAGACAGATAAAGGCTGCAGCAGGGTCACCAGCACTTGCAGTAAGGAGAGTCAGCACATAGGAAACGCTGAGTGTCAGGGACATCTGTGGAGCACCAAGAACCTTCTACATTTCCTATCCAACTAGCTTTACTGTAAATGTAACTACCCCTGTTTCTAGCTTCCTATCCTTTTATTCATTGTCTTAGGTATTGTTGGATAATTTTAATTTAATCTTCTTGACCATGGAAGTTGGCATTATCTCAATTTTATAGAAGAAGAAACTGAGAAATTAAGAGTAAGCAACTTCACAAAAATTACCCAGTTAGTAAGTTCTGGAACTGTGATTTAAAGACTCAAAAATCCAAGTATTTTCTAGTATAGCAGAAATGCAAGGGCAGAACCCTAGGACTACCCATCCTTATTAGCAATGTCCTGGGTAATAAAAGATGAGTTCAGAGTAGAAATAGAGGGGTTATGTCAGAGAAGGGAAAAAACTCTTCATCTAAGACTGGTTTTGACCAACTGTTCCCTGACTCCATTTCTATTGACACAGCACACTAAAGCTTAGTAGGCCAGAATCTTACTGTTTCTTCCAGAGGCCCTTACATAATTTCTAAGAACAAAGATCAGGTAAAATGCAATTTGCGGAATAAGTGATGTCTGGCATATAATAAGTACTCAATTTAACAATTATATATTGATGACCTAATACGTACCAGGCGTTGGACTAGATGCTAGGAATAATGGTGGACCATAAATATTGACTGACAGAAGCATGAGTTCGCTTTTGAATATGAAATATATACCCCACATTCTCAAACTAACTAATTATACATAACCATCAGCTATGGCCACTTAACTTTTGCAATTAAGACGAACCTAGTACTCAATAGTTTCTCAGATCTGCCTTGGCTTATTTTCATTTAACATTTAACAACAGCAGATAATGTTGACGTGAAAAGAGCACACTAAACATAGGATTACTGTGAAGATTAAATGAAATAAATGCCAAATCCCAGGTATTTAATATAATTGATCATTCTTATCTTTATTATAGACTGTAAGTTCCATGAAAACAGGCACTGAATTTTTTTTTCTTTTTTTTGAGATGGAGTCTCACTCTGTCACCCAGTCTAGAGTGCAGTGGCATTATCTAGGCTCACTGCAACCTCTGCCTCCCAGGTTCAAGCAATTCTCCTGCCTTAGCCTCCCGAGTAGCTGGGATTACTAGTGTGTGCCACCATGCCCGGCTAATTTTTGTATTTTCAGTAAAGACTAGGTTTCACCATGTTGGTTAGGCTGCTCTTAAACTCCTGACCTCAAGTGATCCACCCACCTCGGCCTCCCAAAGTGCTTTGATTACAGGCAAGAGCCACTGCAACCAGCCGAACAGGCAGTAAATTTTTACATGTATATGTAGCTTTTAGATTAGTGCAGTAGGGCTTCAGTTCACATTGATAGGCTGAATGAGTAATATGGATATTATTACTCCAATTTTTCAGATGAAATTAATACTCAGAGAGATTGAATAAGCTGCTCACTTTCTCAAAGCTAGTTGCTGTAAGAGTTAGGATAAATGACCTATTTCTTTTCTTTTATTTTTTTTTATCCTATGTACAGTCATTCCTAATCAATAACATACTTCTAACTCCACTGTGCCCTAAGGGCTTCTCTAAAGCATGTAGCATGATACTGAGCACACAGTAGGCCTTCAACAGTTGCCACTATTGATGTCACTCGTCAGTGGTGTGTTATTAGTTTATTACTGCCTTATGATAAACTTCTCCATTGGCTTGCAGGTACAGAGAGCAACTCTGCTGCTGCTCCTCCGGAGTGTGGCATCATCTTCCTGCTCTTCCTTCCATTTGCTCTATTGGCTCCTACTCCTCTCCCACTGAAGAAACTGTAGCTTTC
This sequence comes from Macaca nemestrina, assembly GCF_043159975.1. Classification (NCBI taxonomy): domain Eukaryota; kingdom Metazoa; phylum Chordata; class Mammalia; order Primates; family Cercopithecidae; genus Macaca; species Macaca nemestrina. The sequence goes on along the minus strand of NC_092127.1, from coordinate 141,327,917 downwards.
CCCAGGGCTTAGGCCCAAGCCCTGCTGAACCTCTATCTCTGTGTGTTTGTCTGCATGTCTGCAATTACTTCAACTCAAACTGTACCCACCAACGACAAGACCCTTAGAAACTGCCAAATCCTCATTGCTGAGTGGTTTCCGTACTGCTACTGCTGCAGAAAAAGAAGAAAAAGTCACATCCTTCTCACCAAAAACTAAAGGGGGAAACACAGAACCAGGGAAATTCTGTAAGCAATGGTGAACTGTTTATTCAGGGCTCCAACTCTGCTCTTGCACCTGTGCCCTGCTGTGGCACAGTCTATAGTTTTGAACTTTGTATAGTACAATGCTCAGCAAGAAGAAGAAGTTACCTTCTGGTCTGAGAGCCTCCTGACCAGTCTTGTCAGACTGAAAGATATTGGCTTTGCTCTATCAAGGTGGCTTCTGTCCTGTGCTAAATGACTTTATATTATTGATATGTAAGCTTCTGAGAGACTTATTTAGACTTCATTGTCACTGGCCGTTAGATGCCAGTGATGTGTGGTGAAGTTGCTCAGGGTGTGAAGCCAGAGAATTTATGAGAATCCAAGTGTTCAGACCTACTTCCCAACTCCAGCACCCAAGAAATGGGCCTCTAAAGTAAAGAGCTTTGCAACTGTTGCTACTGCTGTATCACAGTCCCATACTGAGAGAGTCAAGCTTATAGATTTTGGACCTACTGTATAGAAATCTCAGATCGTTTTGTGGCTCCAGAACTATGTCTAGAGTGGTCTTAACCTTTCTGAGCCTCCTTCCAGACAAGTAAATTGGGATAAGGTTACCTGCCTCATGGTGTTGTTATAAAGTCAAAATGAGATAAAGTATATGAATTGCTTATAGTGAGTGTTAAGAAATGGTGCCCATTATTATTGAAACAAGAGGACCTCTGAAAGAATGCAAAGTCAATGCCTACTGGCTCTTTTGGTCAGTTGGCTGAGAAGAGCATGTGAGGTCATAAAGCCAAAGTCCAAAGGGAGCTGAATTCTCCCTGGCTGCAAGAGAGGTCAAGAATGTGGTGTAGTTGGTTAAATTGTGAAAGTTCCACATGATTATACAGAACTTGCAGGCCTTCGTCAATTTTCCCATAATGATTAAGTCTTTCAAAATAAAAAAGATCTTACGCATATACTTCATACGGCAAAAGAGACTGGGAAATTGGGGGAAGGTGTCAATAATAGCCAATGACTACATATTTCAGATATTGATACTGTGTTAAGTCCTTTACTTGTGTTTCCTCATCTAATTCCTTGTCTTCCATGGCAGATCTAAGCATTCCCTCCTTCCAGGCGCCTGGGTCTTCCTGGCACTATGAATTGAATAAATTATTACTCCTATCTTAGAAACAAAAGGAAGTGATGGATCAGCAAGGCTAAGTAATTTGCCCAAAGTTACACAGCAAGTTGGTGGTACTGAAACCAACATTGTATGGTTCTGGCATCTTTCCTTCATATCTGGGAAAGGGAAGGCCAGGGAGCCTGTTTTTCCTGAAGAAAGAAGACAGGACCATCACACTGAGGAAGCCAAGAAAAGCAGTGCAGGAAAAGCCGGGCAAGTGCAGTGTTCCAAGAGATGTAACCAGAGAAAAATCTGTGAAGTTTCCTCACAGGGACTTTCTCTGGGTGGATTCTAGATTCTGGGAAGCCTTGGGCTTCCCAAGAAGTTTTTGGCAGCACCTGGTCCAGTCAAACTACATACTCAACACCCAGAAGAGAGAGAGGAGAAAGTCAAGAATGGACAGTTTGTTGCCTGGTGGCCTGGGAAGGTCCCCATATTGAAAAAATTCAAAGTAGACTAAACAGTGCAAAGACTTTTCTTTTTCATGTCAACATTGCAGAGGTTAGCCAGAAATTAAAGCAGAGGAGGTTAGGAAGAGACAGGAAGTAGAGAGAGGAAGGAAGTGCTTTTCTCCCCACCACCGTCTTCTCTCTAGAAACATGTTTGAATAAATTGGAGACATTCTCCAGTCATTGCTGCCCAATGGAGCTTTCCAGTGACAAAAGGCTCAGGTGTGGGCTGGTTACACAAAGGATCTGAAATAATGCTCAAGGGCCCTGTGCTTGCTGGTCCTACCTTCTTGGAGTCCTGAAGACTGAAGTGAGGCACAGGAAGAATTGGAAAAGATGCATGTCTACCCATACCTCTCACTTCCTAGGAAAGAGTCAGCTCTGAGGGTATACTTCTTACATGGCTCTAATCCATGATAGAGGGGTCTACTTGGCCCTCTTATTACCTGTCAGTATCTGGGAAAGCAGGCAATAGAATCAGCATCTATTCTGTAAGCTCCAGCACAGAGAAGACTTAAACTGATCTCTAGTTACCTTCAACAGACAGGATCCCGTAATAAGATTTCCGAAATGAGAGAGAGAGAAACAGAGAAGCCAGACTTTCCACTAGGTACCTCAGAAACAAGAGGAACACAGCAAAAAATAAGGATGGACTCTGATATTCAGTGTCCAGTGATGGCCTCTTCAGTGAGGATTAGCGGCCCCCTCGGCCGGGTGGTGGCTCACACCTGTAATCCTAGCACTTGAGGAGGCTAAGGAGTTCGAGACCAGTCTGGGCAACACAGTGAGATCTTGTCACTATTTTTTAAAAAAAAAAGAAGAAAGAAAGAAAGAAAAAAGGATTAACAGCCCACTTAACTCATGTACTATTTGATACATTATTTTCCAATATTGTCAGATACTGGGAGCTTGTTCTCATCTCTACTAATCTTTATCTCTTCAAAGCCCTACCAATCAATTCCTTTAATACCTAGCTCAGAGGTGACATTCCTGGTGAATCCTGCCCTGCATACTTAATTAATCCTCCATTTGAGCTCTAGGTGCCTTTTAATAGCCAAACTTTCTTATATGTCATGTAAAGTTATTCTTAAATTATTGAGCCAATAAATTTAAATTTACTTAGAAAACACAACTTTGACAAAAAGAGAAAAATGAGTCAGCTGTAATGCTACTACCCAGAGATAAACAGTTACTGTGGCCATGTATATTTTCTCAGACTTTCTGGTGTCAACTAAAGAAAAAAAAAATCAAGCTTGTAAAGAATTAAAGGTAGTTGTATTTAGAAGTCTTACTGAGGACTACAGACTGAGGCCTAGAGCCTGAGAACAGTCCTTCAAAGAGGTTCTGTCAGACTGCTCTGAAATAGTGTTTTAGCTCAGTTTATATATGGGTTGTGGAGGTTTAGTACGTGTAAAATCACATCAAACGTGTGCAGAAGTTACATTAAAGGAGAATCACACCGAAGTTTGGGTGTAAGAGTACAGCTGGTTACAGATTACAGAGGCGTCATCACTAACCCCATCAGATGTTACCTTACGTGTAAGAAAAGGCAGGGAATAGGGTCATTTATCTTTTAAGGAACTTAGTGACTCAGGCAAGAGACACTGTGGGGCCATGTGCTCTATCTTGCTTTGCCTTCAAAGCATCTTTCCGGAGAGCTGCACGTCGTCAGAGTTAAACTTTGTGAAATTATGCTGGCAAGCAGAAATGAACAGACATGCCTCCTTACGTTTGCTATGTTGTCTCACACTGGTTTTCTTTTTCTTACTGTTTCATCAAGCAACTTTTCTTCCATTTAGCAAAATATCATAAGCATCTTTTGTGTGTATCTGTATCTATTTCTATCTGTATCAGTATTTCTGATACTTAGTAGTCCACAGCATTTTTAATAGCATCATTATAGTACATATCATATTTTACTATAGTTAATCTTAAGTAGTTAGCATCTACATAGTGCTTACAATGTACTGGGTCATTCTCAGTACTTACATGCATCGATCCATTTAATCTTTGTAATCCCAGGTGGTTGGTCTAATTACTACTATCATTCAAATTTCACAGATAAAGGAATCTGAGGCATAAAGGGCTTAAGTAATTTTCCCATGATCATACAGCTAGAGACTTTAGAGCTGTAAGAGCTAGAATTTGTCCAGCTAGGCTGACTCCAGACTTTTAACTACTATGCAATACAACCTTAACAGTCTTTAACTGAACACCTAATAATTGGCAGTTTCTTCAAATATCTTATCCTTTAACTCTGCAAGTTGCAAAGAGCATGAGAATTTTGTGTGGAAGCCACATTTGCCTAATCCTCAACCCCACCCACCACTACCACCACTGTGCTGTCCTTGCTAATTAGCCAAGTATCTGTCTTTCCTCTCCTTTGCTTACTCCCCAGATCATCAACTCCTTGAAGTCAGGTAATGTGCAGCTTTCTTCATTTTTATAACTCCAGCACCTGGCATAGTTCCTGGACTACAGTTACCATGTAATAAATGTTGGAAGAATAAAGGTCGGAAGGGGTTTGGTTTGACTGATAAAAAGCAAGAAAAATATTTTTCATGAAAATATCAGATACCAAATTCTATTTAACACTGGTTTAAATAGAATTTGCAGACATGATCTGGAATTTTCTTTGTGGACTTTGCTCTGTGACACAAAACAAAACAAAAAGCTTAAGTGCAACTTTGGAAATCTCTAAACTCTTCTGAGGTCTGTGGCCAGGGGAACCAATGTAAGCCAGTTATGCTGTGGATTGCTGCGGTTCTCTAAAAGGAGGTGTGAGTTTGGGCTAATTCTCACCAACTTCCTACGCTTGGGACCTTTGTTCTTCTCTACTTTCTACCCCACTGTGGCATGCTCTTTTTTGTAGGAGCTCATTTTATCTCAATATTCTTTTTCAAAACTTCCTTTTGTCTGGTGGTTGATATTATAGCAACTGGCAAATCACATCTGTTTTTTCACAGCAAGTCTGGTGCTCTGCAAGTCACTTTAGACGACTTTTTTTTGAGACAGAGTTTCATTCTTGTTACCCAGGCTGGAGTGGTACGATCTCAGCTCACTGCGACCTCTGTCTCCCGGGTTCAAGCGATTCTCCTGCCTCAGCCTCCCGAGTAGCTGGGATTACAGGCATCCACCACCATGCCTGGCTACTTTTTTTGTATTTTTAGTAGAGACAGGGTTTCATGTTGACCAGGCTGGTCTTGAACTCCTGACCTCAGGTGATCTGCCTGCCTTGGTCTCCCAGAGTGTTGGGATTACGGGGGTGAGCCACCATGCGTGGCCTGGATCACTCTTTATTGCCACACCCAGTTCCACAAAGTTTGTGACCAAAGAGGGCATATGTACGTTTTAATAGCTAGTTTTTTCTTATGCGCGGTTGTGTCATAAAACCTTTCAGCTGAATGGGCTGCTTTGGTATTCCGGGTTTGGGATTTCTTTTTTAACAGTTTACTGCAGCAGCCATTCAATGTTTCCTCCTACTCTGTAACTGTCCTCCTCATTTGAATTTCTCCTCTCTCTCACTGCTGACTTTGTAAACTCTACAGAAATAGGCAAACTTTGGTTTCAGAGGAGGGCTGTCCCTGGTGGGTAAAACTGGCACAAAGCTGAATTTGATGAAACTGAAAGAAATATAGCACCAGTAAAAAGGCTTCAGCACACAGCAACCTGTACTTGCTTGACTCTCACAGTCCCACGAGAGACAAACAGAGTGGGTGGGAAAGATCTGAGTCTGTCAGTTTGCTGGGGGTGGGGTTGAAAAAATTTTGGGGGTACTTTCCATGGCTCATAAAACACAAAGTTTCACCGGCAGGAAATTGCCAAGAAGTTTGCTGTGTCTTTCTTTGCTAATTGCAAACTAGAAGAGGTAGCTTTACAACATCTCAAAATCCCCCAAGTGATTACAGCACTGTATAAGCAATTGTAAGTCTTCCAAACTGAGCCAGAGAATAATGGCTACTGTTTATTGAGCACTTAAAGGGTGCAGGCACTGTGGTAAGTGCATCACCTAACCTGGCTTATGGAAACCTCACTCTACTCTGAATGATACATGCATGGCCATCCTGGCTTTACAAGTGAGGAAACTAAGGTACAGAAAGAGTAAGTGACTTGCTCCCTCACATATCATACTACAGTCAACTGATGGGCAGGAAATAAGCCTAGAAAACTTTCTTCAGATCCTGCAACCTCATCACTGAGGTGAACACAGTTGACTCTTATCGTTGGAGGACACATTGACAACATATTAATAACACTGATTTCAGCTGACGTTTCTCTGAAGCGTCCAGAGCTTTACAGTTATTGTCACTGAGTAGTATTAAAACAAGTATCATTTATTTATTCTCTAAATGCTTATTGAACACTTACTATCTGCTCTTCACTGGCAACTCACCATGCCAATGCAGTTATTAGTAACTAATTTTTATTGAGTTAAATTTTTCACATGCTTTATTTCATTTAATCCTTGCACATATTTAAGGTAGGTGCTGTTATTGTCAGCTAAAGAATTGAATTGTATGGAGGTTATTTGTCAAACACTGTTATCTACGCTGCTGTCGTAAGTGGTGAAGCCAGGATTTGAACCCAGTTTGATATGACCCCAAAATTAATGTTTTAAAGACAAAGTAAAATTGTGGGTTATCCATAATTTTAAATTACAATTAAATTTAATTGGGCATTAAATTGGGGAAATGGAAAAAGGGGAAGGTACATGGAAGAAAGGTCTGAACTACTGTACGCTATTTTAAAAATTTCCTCAATACATTTTTACAAATAGGCTAGAGAATCTCCTATTCAACATCTTCATTTGCCGTTTTTGCAGCTCCTGATTTATAGACCAAACATTCTATTACTCTAGAGTGAAGTGTACAAACCTGCTGTTTTGGCAGCTCACCAACCACAGAGCCCGGGACTCTCTGCAGCTGGCTATTTTTCTCTTCTTTCGATCTTCAGGGACTAAACTTAGTGCTTAATGAGACGACATGGATGCACTCAATTCTGCAGGTGATCCATGTCAGAGCTAACGCACATTCGTGTAAATGAAGATGGTCCCAGGAATCCAGAGAAACCAGATGATTCAATTAAATATTCTACATGTTTCCTTAAGAAGGAGTTTACAGTGACAGTAAGATGCCTGAACTACGACAAACCTTCTATAGAAGACGTTTCCAACAGTTTAGATTTGGTCATTTTATGCTGAAGCAAGTTAAGTAGATTTTGCCGTTGGGATGAGAAGCCATGGGATCCACTTTGAACTTGACATGCCACCTTGTGGAAATTGGAGGCAATAAAAAATGTGGCCATTGAATACTACTCTATGATAATTGTATGATACAGGCTAACATTTATTGAGGGTTTACTATGTGCTATGCACTATGTGGAACACCTTTTAAGTGTTACTTATCAAAACAATCTTATGAGGTAGGTACTATTGTTCTCATTTTAAAGAGGAGTATGTGGCTTAGAAAGGTAATTGCCTGAAGTCCGATGCATAAAAGGCAAAACGGATGTTCGTAGAAGGGTTAGAGGGTTATCTCAGTGTGGCTTTTTTTTTTTTTTTTTTTTTTTTGTCTGCAGAATTATCTCACGTGATCACTAGTCTCTTCAAGTTCTCACCTTCTTCATCCTTTCTCATGCACAGATAAGGTTTTTTGTTTTTGTTTTGTTTTTGAGACAGGGTCTTGCTCTGTCACCCAGGCTGGAGTACGCTGGTGCGATCGTGGCTCACTGCAACCTCAAACTCCTGGGCTCAAGTGATCTTCCCACTTCAGCCTCTTGAGTAGCTAAGACTATAGGTGCACACCACCATGCCCAGCTAATTTTTAAATTGTTTGTAGAGGCGGGTCTCCTTTTGTTTCCTGGACTGGTGTCAAACTCCTGGGCTCAAGTGATCCTCCTGCCTCAGCCTCCCAACATGCTGGGATTTGATGTGTGAGCCACTTTGCCCAGCCACAGATAAGTTTTAAAGTCCAGATGACCTGGATCTTAAGCCTTGGCTTTCCCCCTGTGTAACCCTGGGCTAGATACTTAACCTGAGTCTCATTTTCCTCATCTGCAGAACAGGGGAAATATTGACACACGTAACCATGCTCTGTTTCAGAAAGTACTTAATACATAAGTGGTGTAACAACTCTGAGGATAAATGAGATCTAAAATAAAGATTCACTGTATTAAATGCCTTTTATGTGCTGAGCACAGTTCTAATCTAAGCACTAGGCATCGAAGATAACAGTGGCCCTGGGATGGGATAAATTCTAAGGCAAAATAGTAGTTAAGAGCCTGGACACTGGAGTTGGACTACCTGGCTCTTACAGTGATATGTTACTAATTTCTCTAAGCTTCCATTTCTATATCTGAGTTAGTATCTACATGGAAGGTCCCTTGAGGATTAACAAATTAAAATATACTACACTGTTTAACATAGTACCTCATACATAGTAAGCACTCAATGAGTATTAACACTGATTTAATGCTTCGTGATATACTTACTCACTACATCACTTACACCAAAATCATGAAGGCATACTTGACTGACACTTGCTTACTTTGAATACCATGTTTACTCAATTTTGTCTCCCAAATATTTAAGTAGTTTTTTTTCATTATCTCCTGTCATCATCTTAGTTATGACTGACATTTATAATATTGATTACAGAACTAACTTGCCAAATGGGCTCCCTGACTCAAGCAATCCTCCCACCTCAGCCTCCCAAGTAGCTTGGACTACAGGTGTGTGCCACCATGCCAGGCTAATTTTTGTATTTTTGTCAGAGACAGGGTCTCACTAGGTTGCCCAGGCTGGTCTCGAACTTCTGGGCTCAAGCAATCCGCCTGCCTCAGCCTCCCAAAGTGCTGAGATTACAGGCATGAACCACTGCACATGGCCAGTATGATCGTTTCTATTCTGGTCCAGGAAAATAACTCTAAATGGAATTTTTTTCACCTCTTCTATTTCATATCAGTCAAGGTATTTCATATTAGGTCCCACTCAAAGATAGCATGAGGGATTCTTTAAATGCATAGTTTTGCCAACTCAAGAGAAAAGGAAACCTTAGAGGCTTGATTCTAAATGCCCATTCTGGGAAAGTAGTATTTAGCATGAAGCAACCATAATTCATGCTTGCCATTCAGACAGGAAGTGGTTAGATTAATCTTTCAGCAGATGTTTTCTGAAAGCTGAAATAACTTCTCATGCATTGCCACTCCTGTAGCTTGATCACAACTAGAAAGGGTAGGCCAGGTCACATACATCTTCATCTTACTCGTTTCTTAAAGAAAAGTGTGATTAACAAGGTGATAAACTGAAGCAGCAACAGCTTCTATATAGAAACATGTTTTAAAATATTAGTTGTTGGCACCAGGCATCAAACAATGTTGGCAAGCTCTGAAAGCAAACAAACAAATTACTTTTAACAAAAGCAACAATTTTTATTATCTTGCTTTATATTTAATGGATTAGAACTATAAAAAGATTCTTACTTTGTAAGCAGAAATATAAGTTGGATAGTATTTGCAGATCCTTAATACCATTTTAAATTTCATTTATGACCCGCTACATTATAAATGAGATGCTCTAAAATAATAATCGTTTTTGTTGTTGTTATAGAACAATGAGAATTCCTGTTAGGAACACAGGTTACTGTTTACATTTGCTTGTTCTCTTAAATAGTATGAGAAAGAAGTAAGGTGGAGCTGTTGGGAAAGCCCATCGTGGACCTTTGGAGATTATCTTCTTGGTTCAGTCATCTCCACCACAGATTTTTAAGAGTGTGATTTCATAGTCTCCAGAAGTATCCGACTGCAAAGAACAAAATAAATGAAGAACAAACACAGTATAAATAGTGGGAGACCATAAATGAATCAAATCCTATAGCACTAGGGAATTCACCTGGGTGTGAGACTCATGAGCTATACCATTTAGTAAAATGTACCTGCAATTCTATCAGTCATTCATACCTGAGTGCAATTATGTTCTGACCAGGATCTTCTTCACAGTAAATAACATTTAGATTCTTCTTGATATATTGTAGTTACATGTCAATTTGGGTTTAATAAAATAAGATTGCATCACTTACATAACATCAATTTCTAAAAAAATTCAAAAGATTATAGTTTTAATAATATTTATCAAACACTTGCTATTCAAAAGGCTTAATGTGTATTAGCTACTTTAACCCTTTTAAAAGCTCTCTGCAATAGGTACTATACATATCCCCCATGTAATAGATAAGTAAAATGAGAAAAACAGGTTAGGAAACTTGCCCCAAATCTTATTGAGAATAAGTGACAAAAGCAGGATTTGAATCCCTGTATCCTGGCTCCTTAATACCCTGCTACACTGCCTGACTTAGGAAAGTGAAATGAACCACATTTTTAAAGAATATGTTTGTCAGTTCCTTTTCCCAAGGCCAACCAAAAATAGATTGTTGTTCAGAAAAGATACCGTGTGAGGTTGAGGCTTAAAGGGCAAAGATAGCAAGTTTGTAACACAAAAGACTTCATAAGAGGTAAAACTTGGCTTTCAACCTGGATTGTGTAAGATGCTCACATTATTTTTATTTTATTTGAGGCAACCCAACCAGTGAGCACTTTTTATCACTTAAGTTTCATATTTGAAACAGCTGTCACTGGGGTAAATATTAGAGTAAGTGGTAATATAAAGGAAGTCTCAGAGAAGGCTCATTTAGTGAAGAAGTTAAGCATTACTTTCATAGTAAGACAGAATAGGCATTTATATATATTGTTCTGTTTTCTTTATTTCTTGTTCATTTGTCTGTTTCACAAAATATATGACTCAATATTCTTCATTTTTGTATAGATTTCAGTTCTTATGCTGTTGGTTTTCCTGTCTTGCTCTGCAATAGCAGAGCTGACAAGTCAACAATGCTCCAGCTTTGTATTAAAAGAGCTCCTTCTAGACATCTCTGATCAGAATTTTAAACAATTAGGCCTTCTATCAGTTAGTCAAGAAAACACATCCAAGTAGCTCAAAGTATATTTCATAGCACTAATGACTTACTTGACCTCTCCACATATCTTACATGGCTCAAAGACATCTCAAACTCAACACATGTAAAGCCAAACTCATAAACTTCCCCCAACTCCCCAAAAAGAAAAGTAAAAAAACCCCTAAAACCTGATCCTCTTGCAAGGAATGGCCCCACTATCTGTTTTCCAAGTTAGGAACTTGAGTGTCATCCTTGCTACCTTCCTTTCCTCACACCAAGATATTATACCAAGTCCCTTAGGTTTTAGCTCCTAAATATCCTTTGAGCCCTTCTTATTCTCCAGAATAAGAAGATCTCACAGGGATCTTTTCATGATCCTGATACTAACTCTTCAAGAGCTCATGCCCAGAACTCTTCAATGGCTTCCCCTTACTCTTAAACTAAAGCCAAAATTCCTTAAACATTGCCAAAAAGATCGTGCATGATCTGGCCCCTACATCCTCATTTTTCATTATGCTTCCTCCACCATGAGGCCTTTCTATTTGTCATTTCTTTTATTAGAATGTTCTATTGGCTCCCTTACCTCCATAACTTTTGCCTTATTAATATCTACTTATTTTCCAGATCTGAATCATGACTTTCTCATAGAAGCCTTTCCTGTAAAAGTCCTCCTATTATAGGATCTTTTAGCACAATGTCGCTTTCCTTTACATTAAACATAGTTGTAATTCCATAAGGACAGAAAATGTCTTCCCCCACCCCATCCCTTTGCTTATAATTATAACCCTGAGCCTAGCACATAATATGCATTTGATAAATATTTTTAATTGAATGAATGAATTTGCTGATTTCAAAGCTCTCTTTCAGCTGAACTCATCTTGCTACTTGGATTTTATTTCTCAATATTCCCCAAGGTGGACCCTCTAATCAAACAAGTGCCTTATTACTTCTTTCCCTCTTGCCTCTTCCCATACCTGTTTCTAGAGCATTTACCTTTAAGACCCTATTGACCTGGGGTCTTAAAGGTAAATGCTCCAGCAGAGTACCTGGCCCATAGGAGACACTCAACACATGCTTGTTGACCTGAAAGGCAGGCTCAAGACCCATTTCTCTAACCCTAAACATCTTTTCTTCTCAATTCTGATATTACTAGCTCTGTACTCAACAGTCTAGTATCTAATTGTATGTTGTTTCAATTATTATCTTCCAATTGTTTCTTTATAGCTACCTCAGGTCTCCACATAGATTATGAGTTGATTGTGAGTGGCTACTATATTTTCCCATAAAAAACTTGGAATTGTGCTATTTATTAAGTAAACACAGAATCTGTCCACCAAGGAAAACTACCAGAAAACATAATTTCATCTAAATTTTCCATAACATCTTCTTAATAAGTAATAAGAGGTACACACTGGTTTTCACCTCTGTTCTTCCTTGTCTTCTCCTTTCCACCAGTCACCCCCTGAGAAAGGTGTCAATGGACAAAGAAATGTCTAAACAATGGGTAGAAGGAAGAAGACAGGCAGGATTATAGGCCGAGATAATATGCAAAATGGAACTCTACCCCCTGAATTTCAAAAACAACCATCTAAAAAGATCCTGTTCATCAATAGCAAAACTATAATGAGATTACTTAATAATATATGTTAGGTAGTAGAAATAAAGAAATCTTATATTATTTCAAATTGCAAACTGAAGTTTTCAGTGATGGATTTTTCTTTTCTATCAACTACAAATAGCTTAAATGTTTTCTAATACAATAAGCCTCAATTACCCAGACCATTGGGGAATGGAGAGCCACTGGTTAATTTAATTTTCTGCTTTGCTGAGGGTGAACTGAAAGCCCTCTTTATGTCTCAACCTTGTTACTGACAATCTTTAGAAAATGTGTGAGTCTATTTTTCTGCCTTAGTAGCTACAATATGGTTAACGTTATTGAATCTTTCTCTGATGATTGAAACTATTGTGATGTGTCAGGACTGATTCAAATAGAATTGAGTGTGAGCAGTTGATGCAATTTGTGCTAAGCCCCAGGCACAGTCTGAGAACTGCCTTTTTGAGTAAGTTCCTGATTTCAACTTATTCATGCATCTCAGCATCTCTTTCTGTAAAAGTTTAGTGCAAAAACAAAAACTCTGATTAAAAAGAGAAAGATTTTAGTGAATGAATCTAGTTAACTGATTGATGTTCATTCATTCATTCATTCATTCATAAGCCATTTGTAAAGTCAGAGGCAGGAACCTTCCCAAGATAGCTGCAGAAAGACCCAGGTTAATATTTATGCCTGGTCAAGGGTGGCTATTGCGGGTAGGGCCATAGTGAAGGTTGGACCAAAGACTCCAGCTGCTGGCAGTGACACTGGAATGTGGTCTAAGCCAGGTGTCCCCAGGGGCCATCGCTGGGTGTAAGCTCCCTCACAGAAGTAGGGCTCCAGCCTTGTAGGGGCTTGAGAGAGGGTGCTGCTGGGAGCTACCCAGGATGTCCATGGTGCATAATGATCCACAGCTTAGGGTATCTAATCAGCATAGACTCCATTCCCAGTTTTGGACCCTCAGTGCTCAGAGCAAACACTCTCTGCTTGGCTGCTGCTTCCCTCTTCATCCTGGATCGCCTTCTAGGACCCAACTCTCAGCTTAGACCTTGGAGAGTCTACCTGGGTCCAACACTCTCTAGTGCTGATTTCCCCGAGACATTCAAGGGTAGATGGAGCAGCAAAGAGATGGAGAGGTCTGCATAGTCTGCAAGTCCTCTGTGAAGACAGCCCTAAGCCTATCTTTACCCCTGGTCAGTGTGGCCTTGGAGGCGAGGACTGTGGATTGCTCCACTCACCAATCTCAGCTTACACTTTGTTCCAGGGAACCAGCTTGGACTAACACTATCACTCATTTACTAGAGACTTTCATAGGTGGTCTGGAGCACGGAGGTAGAAAAGTAAATCAATGGAAGGCTGCTGAGCAGGTGCGGGGCTAGCTCCTTAGTTCACCACTAACTAGTTGCCATCTTCCTGTTGGGACTATGATTTTTGAACCATGAGCTTAAGGTACAGAAGCCTCTTGTACAATTTGTCAGCCTTACTGCCTTATTAATTCAAATAATTTGTAACTTATTTGAAGTTTCTATGTATAATATATCAACTGAGATCTGAAAACAATGAAAATGGTTTTCATGCTTTAAAACAGAAAGGAAGGAGCCCATTTTAGGAAGATGCTTATCCAGAATGAAAGAAACAGAAGGGACTAGATTTTTTAAAAAATAAAAAAAACTGTAAAAATTGATAAATTTAATTAAACAAGATGTGCACCCTCTGCTTGGAAAAAAATACATTCGGCCAAGTCAAAGGACAAAGAACGGACTGGGAAATATGACCAGACAAAAGGTTAGTCTACCTTATGTGTAAAAGGTCTTAGAAACTGACCAAAAAGAACAAAAACCCAAAAGAATGTGGACAAAGAATGTAAAAAGACAGATCACAGAAAGAGAAATACAAATGTTATTTAAAACATGAAAATACACTCAGTCTCACTTATACTAAGAAAAATGTATATTACAACTACACTGAGATACAATTCCTCAGCTATCAGACTATGAAAACCCAAAAGTTTATCTATAGTCCCAGCTACTTGGAGGCTAAGGCAGGAGGATTGCTTGAGCCCGGAAGTTCTAGGCTACAATGTATTATGATCACACCTGTGAACAGTCACTGCACTTCAGCCTGGGCAACAGAGCAAGACCCCATCTCTAAAAAATGTTTTAAAAACCCAAAAGTTTGAAAATACCCTCTGTGCCAAGGCTATGGAGAAAGAAAGACTCATACATTCCTCATGGAATTGCAAAATGGAATTCGATTGGTAATATTTGTCAAAATTTTAAATGCATTTACATCTATCTAAGCAATCCTACTTCTGAGAATTCATAAAGATACATTCGTACCTGAGGAAGTGGTGTATGCATTATACAACATTGTTTGTAATAGCAATAAACTGGAAGCCTGTTTGCTATGGTAGTACAAATACACAAACAATGGAATGATATACAGCTATTAAATAAAATGAGAAAGTTTCCTATATACTGAAATGAGAAGCACTCTAAGCTGCAGAACCATGCTGTCTCATGTAAAACAGAAAGGAAATTTAAAATACATATTTTTCTTTACTTACATTGTCATAAAGACTGAAATAAATACATACGGTACAATATAAAAACAGGTAAACAATTTGCATATGTAATTCACAGAAGAAGAAAAATTAGTGGCTAGTACACCAAAAAAAATATTGAGTGTCTATTATATGCCTGGGATTTTAGAGCTGAAAATAAGGGACACTGCAGCTACTGTTTTAAGCTCAGACAACACATGTATGCATTGACAAGGAGAGAGAAATCTAAGTCATATATCTTTATATTTTAAGGAATATAAGAGTAAGGAGATGGGTAGAGAAGGGCAAAATATGTTTTGCTATTTTTAAAAGTAGACTTACTTTAATTGCTGAATACAGGGAATAGCCATAATGCTTCTTGAACTCTATTCGAATGTCCAAAAGGTCAATTTCTGATCTGGACACCATTATTCGGTTCAGAGTAAACTCATCAGTTCCAGCACCCTGTTAAGAAATGCAGGTGTTCACAATACAAATGTCATTGGTCACCAAGCAACATGGAGATTTATATTTATAAGAATCAGATAATGGTGTGCAAAATATTCAACTACAGTGATTCTTATTCATTATCAAACTTATCATTCATTATTCAAGAAATATTTGTTGAGCACCTACTCTGTGCCAGCATCATGCTAAATGCTGCAAAACAGAGATAAGATACCCATGTTAAGCTTCCAGTTTTGTAAAGAATACAGGCAAGAAAGTAAGCCATTGCACAACAGTCTGACATGTTGAAAATATTGGGTACCATGGGAGCATACTTCAGGGGGGCCTAAGAAACATTAGGGATTAGGATAAGTCTGAGAAAGTGACATTTAAGCAAGGACTAAACAGTCAACAAGGGGAAGGAGTAGGTTCATGCAGGGAGGATAGAAAGGTCCTGTAGAGGAAATAGCAGGTGTGAAGGTTTAGGGCAAGAAAGAATGCCACGTTCAAGGATACATAAGTAACAAATAGGGATAACAAGAAAAGTGTCTGGAAAGGCCAGACCTTGTTAACCATGAAATGAAATTCCGACTTTATCCTAAGTGTGGAGAGCTACTGTAATATTTTAAACATCAGAATGTTGAGATCAGATCAAATTCGTGGTTTCAGAAAATCACTTTGACTGCAGCATGAGAAACAGATTGCAAGGTAGGAGTAGAGTGAAGATAAGGGAGTAAGACTGAGGCTTTGAGACTCATCTTGAGGAGACTGAGTAATTAAGGAAAGAGATGACTGTGGCCATCCCTAGAATAAAGGCAGTAGGGATGGAGAAAATGGGAAGATTTGAGAGTTGCTTATGTAAATGGATTGACAAAATATAATGAGGTATCACTACAGGATAATGAAAAAGAGAGATAGCGTAAAATTTCTAGCTGAGCAGTTAGGTGGATTTTGACCTAATGATGGCCAACATACTAAATGATATTCCATTCATCTATGTCCAGCAAATGCTTATGAGCATCGACTATAGCCAGGCATTATTCCATGTGCTGTGCATACGGTGGTGAACAGAACAGATTATATCTCTGTCTGCGTGGACCTTATGTTCTAGTAGATGGAGACAGACAGTAAAGCAAATTAACTATTGCTTAAGTAAATAGTGATCAGAAATATGAAGAAAATAAAGCTGGAAATGGCGTGGAGAGTGACTGAAAGGGAACCAACTGGCCTGGTATAGTTAGGGGAGACCTCTCTCAGGAGGACAGCTGAGACCTGAAAGATGAGAAGGAGTCAGCTAGGGAAAGATCTAGAGGAGGAGCATTCCAGAGAAGGAATGGATGCAAAGACTGTGATGTGAGAATAGACTTGCCACAGTTGAGGAATGGAAAGAAGCCTGGGGTGGCTGAGGCATAGTCAACAAGGCTGGGGAGTAATGGTATGACTTCAGAGAGTTGGGCAAATTCCTGTTGGGGCCATTCTCTGGGATGACTGAACAGGGGAAGGGGAGCAGATCTGGGGCTGGGTGACTTGAGGGAAAGGATGTGTTCACTTGGGATATAACTTTGAAGGTACATGCGGGACTGCAGAAAATGGCCAGTAAAGAGATCGAGGTAAGCATCTTCTGTGCACAAGGCCCTGGCCTAGGGTCTGAGGATAAACAAGAGCCTGTACTCATGGAGCTCATCATCTGGCAGTAAAGACAGACAAGCAAACACAGGGTTACGGCATCATTAAAGGCCGCCCACTCAGCTGGGTTTATTTTAAGTAAGGCAGCTTGAGAGGCCACGGGATCTACTGGGTCTCAAGTTTGAGGTTTGGCATTCTAAAACAAGTTTTACTGCCTGCACTTACTGTGAAGTGGCGAAAATAATGTGGTCAATACTTTCCTGTATCTATCTCTATATGGATTAGAATACTATTAACCTATGAGACAAATTAGTAGACAAATTAGCTACTGTAGAAAACTAATCTAAGTGGAAAAGAAATATGACATTCTATCAACATTAAGTCATATTTTTACCTTCTCATTTTCTTTTTTTTCTTTTTCTTTTTTTTTTTTTGAGACAGAGTCTCACTCTGTCACCCAGGCTGGAGTGCAGTGGCACAATCTCAGCTCACTGCAACCTCTGCCTCCTGGGTTCAAGCAATTCTCTGCCTCAGCCTCCCAAGTAGCTGGGATTACAGGTATCTGCCACCACGCCCAGCTAATTTTTGTATTTTAAGTACAGACGGGGTTTCACTATGTTGGCTAGGTTGGTCTTGAACTCCTGACCTTGTGATCCACCCGCCTGGGCCTCCCAAAGTGCTGGGATTACAGGCGTGAGCCACCACACCCGGCCTGTCTTCTCATTTTCTATTTAAAATAGAGGATGAACTTTTAAAATCTAAAATTATACATAAATTTTCATCTTTCATACAAGTGGAATATTAGCATTTACTGCAACTTGTCATATTAGAGAAAATGAGACTGTTTTAGCTAAATACAAATCAAGTTATACCTACTTAGAAAAAAAATTATTTCATAAATCCAGGTCTGTTTATTTTGAAGAGAAAATCAAGTGTCTGTGTAAAGAGTGTACTGTACTATACCTTGATTTGCTGTAATATAATTTATCTTAAAATGTTCAAATTACATTAAAATAACTAATTTTTAAATATTTGTTCTACTATTTGCATACTTCCCCAAGGGAATTAAGGGACGCTAAGAATGCACACGAATTTTCCAGACCAACCTTCAAAGCTCGATGCAGTCTTTCTGCTAAAAAGGCCGGCGTGTTCCTCACACAATGCACTGTCATAAAAAGCAAAGTAATGTTCAGCTCCACGGAATAGAAATTGGGTTAATCTATAGTAAGTAACACGTTTTTTAAAAAGATTCTTTGGACTGTCATACCATTCTACCCCCTCCCCACAACTGGCTTTTACTTGGAATGAAAGAAAGGCTGCTTACCCTGATTTTCAAAGCCTTTTAACGTCATATTTGCACAGAACTTTAGCACAGTAATTATCTCCAGCCATGGGGAAAATAAAATTACCTGCCAAAGAAACTCCCACAGCGACTGACTCATCTCTGGATCCCAGACACATCGAACACCTACGCTTTCACTGATAACTCCCTAGGGTGCGACACTGCTCAGCTACTAACATCTCGGGCTACTGATGAACAACTCGGGCCTGACAACTGCAGCGATGTTGCTCCAAATAACTCATTAGGCACGAAGGGGCACTGGAGTTCCATTTAAAAGCAATTTTTCCCATGGAAAGAATTTTCTTTTAAATAACTGGAGTAGAATTTACAGGCTGGTTAGAGTGACTCCATTAGAACAAGTACCTGTCATCTAAATTCAGTTGCCTAAAAAAAAAAAAAAAATACAATCTTCCAATTCTTTATTTTGAAATAACAAGAAAAGCAGAAATAAAACAAGAAAAAGGAAACTGACAAAAATGCAAGACTAAATGATCTTTTAAACAAAACGAAAATAGGAATAGAAAAGTCTGTAGGGAACAAAACCTATTTACAGCAACACAATTATTTTCCTAATCTTACATCTGATCTCTACGTAGGAATCCAACCAAAAGTGAATGGATTTTATAATGAATTTTGGAGCTCAGAACAAGAATAACTGACTTTCACATCGTGGCTTATAGACTCTCCTAAGGAAAGCTAAAAGACTTTTGGCTTTTGTAAGTGATTTAAGGGAAATAGAAGGAGAAATGTATTAGAAACCCAAACACGGCATTTAGAATAAAACTGTTACATGAAGTTCTCTGACAAGAAACCAACCATTTAAACTAGTAAACTCACATTCAAGTAAGCCATAATAGCCTGATACAAAATAATGATGCCCACTTTCATCCTATTAAGCTTTTCAGTCACCTCCCTGCCAACTAGATTCGTACAATCCCTTCACGATCCTTTCTTCCCTTTAGCTTGCCTTCTGCTTTATGTTCTTACCTACTAGATTTGTTCTTTGTATCTGAAAGTTTTGGAAGGTGGCAGTATGTTTTAGTGGGAAGGAGGCTTCACCACCCAGCACCATAGGCAGGAAAGCTTGGGAGTCCGTTAGAGTTAATTACCATGACCAAGTATTCATAATTGCCCATTCCCTACCCTATTCATTGTCTTGACCACACTTTCGTCAGGCCTCTCTCCTCCCACAGGTTCCTGAACTCTGGCTTGTCCCCAGTCCCGAGCAAGCCCTAAAATGCAGAACATGCCTCTGTTGCAGCTTATCTTGAGAGTCCAGCTGTCCACCGCCAGACGTGTTTCCTGTCAATCCCCAACGATCACACCCTCGTGCTTGCCCAACATTAAAAGTTGCTGCTAAGACTTTTCTGTTGGATTTGGAAACTTTTGCACATTTTTTCCCCCTGTCTTTTAGAGACACCCAGCCGAGTCTTGCATGTTTCTGAAATCAACATGTTCTCTCTATTGAAATAGTTTTTCTGAATAAAGCCTCTCCTTACTTAAGGCTGGATTTGTTTTTATTTGGCAGCTAGTATGCTCCTATTACACGATTCTAAGATGACACAGCTCAGATGGTTTTTCATGTCAAAAACTATGTGTTGACCATTGTATTGGATTCCTTGTGTATGAAATATGCAGAGTAGGCAAATCTATAGAGACAGAAAGTAGATTAATGATTACAGGAGCCAGGGGGTGGGGAGGATTGGAGAGTGACTGTCAATAGTTACAGGGTTTCTTATGAGGCTGATTAAAATGTCCTAAACTTAGATTGTGCTGATGGTTGCAAAACCTTGTGACTATATTAAAAAGCATTGAATTGCACACTTTGAATGGATGAATTTTATGGTCTGTAAGTTATATCTCAATTAAAAATTTTAAAGACTGGTTTATTCCAATGGTAGACTGAAACAGAAAATGAAAGTGTGACATATTTTGAACTTCAGTTGAATTATAAGGTCTTTTTTAACATGATAAAATAATGTGTATTATAGCCCAAATGTAATACATAATTCAATGATATATTTCCAACAATTCTCCTTGGCTCAATGAATGAGAGTTTGTACGTCTCAATAAAGTTTTTCAAACATTACGGCTTAGCAAGAACACCAAATGAAAAACAGCAGGCAGAATTAATATAAAGATTAACAATATAGGCCAGGGGTGGTGGCTCAAGCCTGTAATCCCAGCACTTTGGGAGGCTGAGGTGGGTGGATCACTTGAGATCAGGAGTTTGAGACCAGCCTGGTCAACAAGGTGAAACCCTGTCTCTACTAAATATACAAACATCAGCCAGGTGTGGTGGCATGTGCCTGTAATCCCAGCTACTTGGGAGGCTAGAGGCACAAGAACCACTTGAACCCAGAAGGTGGAGATTGCAGTGACCTGAGATTGCGCCACGGCACTCCAGCTTGGGCGACAGAGCGAGACTTCGTCACACACCAAAAAAGAAAGAAAGATTAACAATATAAAATGGAAAAAAAAATTAATCAGTTGTATCATTACCACTGGAACAGTCTGAGAACTAATTATGAAGACTGATCTCAATTCTACTTTTTTAATTGAAGAAGAAGGTTTTCCCTTTCTTAGCCTCCTCGGCCTATCTTTTAGCAATTCAGAGTCAACAGTGAGCTGAGATTGTGGCACTGCACTGTAGCCTGGGTGCCAGAGACTCCATCTCAAAAAAAAAAAAAAAAAAAAGAAAGAAAAGAAAAGCCACTGATATCTTTCATAAATAACCAAATATGGTAGATTACCAAACTGGCTTAGGTCTTAGTTGCGTGTGTGTGTGTGTGTGTGTGTGTAAGTGTGTGTGGTTTTCTATAAAGAGACAAGGTCTTGCTATGTTGCCCAAGCTGGCCTTGAACTCCTGGGCTCCAACAATCCTTCTACCTCAGCCTCCCAAGTAGATAAGACCACAGGTGCACGCCACGGTGCCTTGCCTATGTCTCAGTTTTCAACAAAGCTCAATAAAAATGACAGTAGAAAAAAAATATTTCAGCTCTCAAGAAGTCTACAAGCTAAACACGGTCATAAGACAAATACAAACTTAAAAAGCAAAGTAAGATTTAAAAAGATGGCTGGATGTGGTAGCTCACACCTGTAATCCCAACACTTTGGGAGGCTGAGGTGGGTGGATTGCTTGAGCTTAGGAGTTCACGACCAGCCTGGGCAACATGGTGAAACCCCATCTCTACAAAAAATACAAAAATAGCTGGGCCAGGTGGTGCATGCCTATAGTCTCAGCTACTTGGGAGGCTGAGGTGGGAGGACTGCTTGAGCCTGGGAGGTTGAGGCTGCAGTGAGCTGAGATCACACCACTGCACTCCAGCCTGGGTGACAGAGTGAGATCCTGTTTCAAAAAAGGAAAAGAAAAAAGACTTAAAAAAATAACTTCTTCATGCATTCATTTAACAATATTTGCTGAGTGGATTGTGTGTATCCTGGACCATGATGGGGGCTGTAGGGAGCATAAAAAGATGGATCAGCCAGGATTCTTGCCCAAAAGGAACAGGCCTTGTCACTGAGTGAAAACAAGTGCAGAGTAACTTAGTTTACTAGCACTCGAAGGCTTACCTATGGCCAACAGTAAGTCTTCAAAATGCCCAGATAATTCTCCTTTTATGCTGTCCACAATGTCCTTTTGGCTGATATTTCTGTATTCATCAAATGCTAAAAGGAAGCACCACAAAATTATTTAAAGCAACCCAGTTGAGCACATTTGAATATATTCTAGTTTTTTATTTGATACGCACAAGATCAAGTAGCAAGCTAAAAACCTCCCTCTTTAAACCATGAAAATCTGGGTACAAAAGCTTTTGTTTTTCTTTTGTTCCTTTTTAAGGAAATCATCTACAATAAACCCCAAACATCCCTAGATAATTTTCTTCAATGATCTCTCTCTTTCCCCTTCTCTCAAGCAGTAAGCATTTCAAATAACCTAAATAGTTAAATAATAAATACTTTATCTAGTAAGGTGGGCTATTTTAAATTTTATTTATAGCAGCACCTGGGAAACGATACTATAATCACTAGTCAAATATGTTTTCTCTGGTAAAGAAATCTCAACTCTGAAGACTTCCTTGCACTGAATAAATCATTTCCTAAAGCGGCATGGCCTACTTCACACCTCCCAGAAGGCATCCGAATTTCTTGATCAGTATTTGCCCCAAGCAAAACCTGTACATATGTCACCAAGTATACAGGCATATTTGGTAAGCCAAGTACATTTTCCCCCAATAAAATTTTTAAAAAAGAAATTTTGGAGAGAGACCTAGGGTTATCTGGTTTTTGTTTCTCAAACAAAGACATGAATAAAGCAACTATCACTTACTGTTGTCATTATTTTATAAAACAAATGTGATTTTAATGCCAAAAGTTAAGAAAGAACAATTCCAGAATTTCAAAGTCACAGTAATATCCTTATGTTTACTCATCGTTTCGTCAACTCAGCATAAGCTTGGTCTTGCTGTGTGGCTGTTCTGTAAACTAGCACCTGGAAGCCACAGTCAGAAGATGTTCACCGTAAATGGAGGTTTAGTGTTCTAGGTGCTGTTGCTTCCAGAACAGCTCTAGGAGATGCCATGAGCGAGAGGGTGGGTGCCCACAATTCCATGTAATAGCTGGTCTGATGATAAGAGTCGATCCATTCTACCATTTACCTTCATATCAGAAATAGCTGAAGGTTAATCAGTATTGATGTGTCAACAGAGACTCACCTGCAGTGTCTGGCTTTTCTGGAAGTGGCTAACTAGAGAGAACTGTTAGGTGGAGTGGAAGCAGTTGGGCTTCTCCATGCCACAGGAACAAGCCTTTCTACTCTCACCCTAGAGGTGGCCTCGTTTCTTCTTCCGGCCACCTCCCTCCCCCATCTATTACCTGGTACTCACTAGGTAATCTACTCAGCCTCTACGGAAAAACAAAAGTGTCGTGTCAGTACTTCCTTGAGTTACAATACAGCTTCCCCATTTTGTTTCCTGAAGTGTGAATAAATAAACTGGAACAGACTGCAATTTTAAACTTCATTTTTCTAGATCTTTGTATACTAAATGCAAAAACATTTGTAAAAACAACACACAACACGAAGGATTGTAATGTGAGTTCGTACTTAGTTTTAGTTGAGGAAAGCTCCTTAAACACAGGATCTCAGTGAATTTGTCTTCATCCGTGCCCCATCTGTTCTCACCAGCTTTATAGAGAATCTATTCGCAAGAGAATGTTATTAGAGACACAATTATTTTCTTTTTTTGAGAGGTGACATGAGAAGAATGGGAGCTGTATTTTCGAGGTCAGTGCAATCATCTATTATCAAAGTCTCTCACTTTCGGCAGACTAGAAATCAGTAATTGGGCTGGCAGGAGCTAAGGAGAATGATAACTACCACTGGGGCGGGCAAAAAGTTAGGGTTGGTATCCTCAAGCCTCAGGCTTCTCTTTCAAACAGGCAAAAAAAAAAAAAAAAAAAAAAGCCCCCCCGTTGGTCTATTTTTCTCCTTTTTTCACATAAATGCAAAGGCAGCCACATAGGAGAATAGGTACAGGAAATGTTTTCCCGCTTTGTTACTGACCTGGGCATCTTTTTTGGCCAGATGCTCATCCACTTTCAGACTTTCATCTCTTCTGCCCTAAACAGGGATGACGAAAACAAAGGCCATCCTTTAAAGACAGAAGATTCTAACACACGGTAACTCAACCAGCAAGGGATCTTAGTGGTTTTTTTTCAAGGCAGGACAGGTTGCACAGAAAAATCAGGTACTCTGGGCTCCAGTTCTGTTTCTGCCATTGACTAGTCATGAAATTTTTAGCAAATCACACAATTTTATGGGCCTCAGTTCCCTCCTCTGAAAATTCATATATATATATGAATCTTATACATACATTCATACATATATTCATATATACATCTATTCATATATACATACATTCATATATACATACATTAATATGTATTCATATATACATACATTCATATATATTCATATATACATATATTCATATATACATACATTCATATATTCATATATACATACATTCATATATTCATATATACATACATTCATATATATGAATATATACATATATTCATATATATATATATATTTAGAGACAGGACCTCACTCTCTGTCAGCCAGGCTAGAGTGTAGTGCTGCAAATGTAGCTCACTGTAACCTTGAACTCCAAGGCTCAAGCTATCTTCCCGCTTCAGCCTCCTGGGTAGCTAATGTGACTACAGGTGCACACCACCACACACAGCTAATTTTAAAATTTTTTTTAGAGACGGGAATCTCGCTATGTTGCCCAGGTTGGTCTCAAACTCCTGGCCTCAAGCTGTCCCCCCACCTCAGCCTCCCAAATCTCTGGGAATACAAGTGTGGGCCACTGTGCCCAACCCAACACAGAGGTCTTATGTGGAAGAAAAGACAAGGTACAAACTGGGAGAACATATTTGTAACATACATCCGATAAAGAACTTGTATCCAAAAT
This sequence comes from Macaca nemestrina, assembly GCF_043159975.1. Classification (NCBI taxonomy): domain Eukaryota; kingdom Metazoa; phylum Chordata; class Mammalia; order Primates; family Cercopithecidae; genus Macaca; species Macaca nemestrina. Next base: position 141,303,140 of record NC_092127.1, on the reverse strand, counting down.
ACATAAAGAACTCTTAAAACTCAATATGAAAATAACAACCCAATTTAAAAATGGTTGAAAGATCTCAATAGGCATCTCACCAAAGACGACACAGAGGTGGCACATGAAAAGACTCTCGACATTGTATGTCATTAGAGAATTACAAATCAAAACAATCAGATGCCACTACACAACCTGTTAGAAGGGCTCAAATCCAAAACACTGACAACACCAAATACTGGTGAGAATGTGGAGCAACAGGAACTCTCATTCACTGCTGATATGAAAGCAAAATGGTGCAGACACCTTGGAAGACAGTTCTGCAGTTTTTTTTTTTAATAAAGCTAAATATCTCTTACTATATGATCAAGCAATTGCACCCCTCGGTACTTAACCAAAAGAATTGAAAACATGTCCACACAAAAACCTCCACATGAATGTTTGCAGAAGTTTTATTTACAACTGCCAAAACTTGGAAGCAACCAAGATGCCTTTCAGCAGGTGAAATAAATATTCTATACATGGAATATTACTCAGTCCTAAAAAGAAATGAACTATCAAGCCATGAAAAGACATAGAGGATCCTTAAAGGCATATAGCCAAGTGAAAGAAGCCAGCCTGAAATGGCTACATACTGTATGATTCCAACTATAGGACATTCTAGAGAGGGCAAAACTATAGAGACAGTAAGATCAGTAGTTGGTGGGGAGGAAGGTATGAACCGCCAGAGCACAGAGGATTTTTAGGACAGTGAAACTACTCTATCATACTGTAATGGTAGACATATGACATTATACATTTATTAAAATCCATAGAACTATATGACAGAAAGAGTGAACCCTAATGTAAACTACAAACTTCAGTTAATAATAATGTATCAATATTCATTCATCAACTGTAACAAATACACATACTAATGCAAGAGTGAGACCTTCTCTCTCTCTCTCTCTAAACAAAACAAAACAAAACAAAACAATTAGCCAAGGTGGTGCTGTGCACCTGTGGTCCCAGCTACTCAGGAGGCTGAAGTGGGAGGACTGCTTGGGTCCAGCAGGTCAAGACTACAGTGAGCTGAGATCACAGCATGTTTCTCCAGCCTGGGCAACAGAGCGAGGTCCTGTCTCAAAATAATAATAATAATAATAATAACGGAAAGGAGAGAGTAGAAGAGGGGCATATCAGAGCTCTCTGTACTTTCTGCTCAATTTCTCCATAAATCTGAAGCTGCTCTAAAAAGTAAAGTTTATTTAAAAAAAAAAAAAAAAAAAAAACCTCAAAGGCCAGGCGCAGTGGCTCATGCCTGTAATCCCAGCACTTTGGGAGGCTGAAGCGGGTGGATTGATTGAGGTCAGGAGTTTGAGACATCCTGGCCAACATGGTGAAACCCTGTCTCTACTAAAATACAAAAATTAGCCAGGTGTGGTGGCATGCGCCTGTAATCCCAGCTACCAGGGAAGCTGAGGCAGGAGATTTGCTTGAACCTGGGAGGCAGAGGTTGCAGTGAGCCGAGATCATGCCACTGCACTCCAGTCTGGATGACAGAGTGAGGCTCTGTCTCAAAAAAGAAAAAAAAAAAAAAAAAGTCCTCAAAAGTCCCCAAACCAACTGTAACATTAAAGGTTCTATGGTTTAAGTGATGTTTGTGTGCGTGTGTGTGTGCGGTGTGTGTGTGTTCATGTACAAATACTTAAGCACATTATAGAAAGACAGGAGACAGAAACAAAACATGGGATTACCTGAATTATTTGGCAAATTACAGGCGAATGAAACATTTAGCTACAATTGTTTAAAATGAATTTGTTCGTATTTTCAAATATTAGGTCCTTGCATGACTGTCTGATTTCTGCCTGGTTTCTTTTCTGTGCTGCTGATACTCTGCTGCTGTTTGCTTTCTTCTGGTTCTCTTTCACTGTACACTCTGCTCCAATGATATAAATGCTGATTATCATTGGTCTTAATATAATACTAACAAACCGCCACCACCCTGTGTTGATCACTAAGTACTTCACATGCTCTCTGTTTCTGTTAATCTTCATAACACCCTATGAGTACTTGGCATTATTAGTATTTTAGTTTTACAGATATGAAAATGAATGCTTTAAGACTTAAAGAACTTGTCCAAATATACAAAGCTAGTAGGCAGCATGAGATTCCAGCCCTGTTTGATTCTAGAACCCTGTGCTAGAGCCCTGCTCTATACTGCCTCCTGTGGGTGGGTGTGTTCATGTCCATACACAAACAGATGTGCACTTATGAATATATACCTCTGAGAGCATATGTCTGCAGCAATGCTTCATAAATTTGGTGTTGTGGGTTCAACCTTCATAAGGTTTTCACATTTAAAGTAATTGAAACCATAATTTAGATAAATTGCTTCCTAATGGCATAATGTCTCACTTTGACAGGTGCTGTTTCAACCATGAGGCTGAGACCATTGTTGGGATTTTCTCACACTTTAGGTGCTATGTAAATCAGCTGAAAGAAAATTGGTGAGATATGGTTTAAATCACTTTCTCTCTTACACATAGCTATGAATATATCTCCTCTTTGACTTTACCATCTTTATGATAAAAGTCATGAGCCTTCTACAAAGAGAAAGCAAGGTGTGGCCTCATTAGGTCACATAGTGATTAATAGTTTGGCAGCTTTTCCAAGGTGGCAAGGCTGAAGTTGCAGCAATCACTTTCTTTTTTTAATCCTGAGACTGATACTCATTTGTTAGTTTAATTCCCATCTCTAAAGACAATTCTTCTGTATCATGCTTCCTATTTAATTTAGAAGCTAACAAAAGAAATATTTATTCTTTGGAGTCCAGAAGAAAATAAACCTGTTCTTTAAAATGGAGACACTTATAATGGAAATAAATATTGTATGTCGGATGATGTATCAGAATGTCTTCTAATGTCAAAATTGTGAAACCTGACCAAAACACCTCCACTTACTGACTCAAATAAGTTTTCTTTGTTGTTACATCATTATGTATGCTTTTATGATCTTGGTTAAACATTACATTGCTTGGTGGCAATGAAAATGTAAAATGAACAAACCATCTCATAAGGAAAATTGTGAACTAATTGTCTCAGTTTGGTTATTTTTAAACTCCCTAAAAATTATTATTGAGCATGCAGATTACTGGGGAGTTAAAAAATAAAAAATAAAACCTTACATCTGCCAAAGTCAACAGAGCTTTCCGGAAGTCACCAGATGTTTCCGAACTAATGTCATCTCCAAGACTCTTCTTGTATACTGAAACCAAATCAGAATGAAATTACGCCTTGACAAACTGAAAAATACGATTATAAAACAGAAAAGTTTAAATGCCAACACTAGCAAAGAATGGGTATGTGATAAGACAAATCTTGCCCTTTAATTTCTTCATGCTCTTCTGTTGTGAGATGGTACATTCTTCTTGTAACTCTTACTGCACTGTGTTGTGGTAAATGCAAAAGAATAGAAAGAGTTGTCATTCTGGAGCAAATCATGGTTTATTTCATCTGACAATGGCACTAAGGGATGCATAGTGGAAAAGCTGGGGTGGATGAGCTACTAGTTTGCCTTTCAATTTCCATTCTGACCATCTTCCATACTAAGAGAACCCTAACCTTAAGCAAGATACAATGCACACAGCTTAAAAACTATATTCCCAGCTTTCCTCTTAGCTAGTGCAGTCCTATAACTTAGTTCTTCACAATGAAATGAAGGCAGACAAATATGACTTTGCTGGGAAATCTCCTTAAAGGGATGGGACCATGTTCATCTTAGTCCTTCCTCCATTTGACTGCCTTACATGTGAACTGATATCTGCATCTTGGGCAGCCATCTTGGACTGTGAAGATAAGGACCACTTCCTAGGGATGGCATAAAAGTAATCAAGAAGAAGCCTGAGTTCCTAAAAGCTTTTAGTAGCTGTCATACTAGTCCTAGAATTGCCAATGTCTAGACTTCTACATATGATTAAAATAAACTTCTACTTTTTGTAAGCCACTGTAATTTTTCTGTTTTATTGAATCTAACCCTAATCGCAAGGAATATAACTAAACTATATTTTTTAGTATCTCCCAAAAGTAAGAAAGCTACCTCAAAACATGCCATCTCCCTTTACAAATGCCAATTGTGTGTTCATGTATTTCAGTACTGACTAGATGTAGCCCCTTTTGCATGGCCTGTGATGTGTGGTGCCCATCAGTCTTAAATCTCTGTCTGCCCCATCCATGGGGTGGTGATTCTCTTGGAGCCACTATACACCTGGTTGTAGGTGACACCATGTGGCTATTTGAACTCTGTCTTTATCATTCTCAAGAACTCTATAAATTATCCATAATAGCCATGAGAATTCTCATCTGTTTAAACCAATGAAAGACAATTATAGAAAGTGATATGAGATTATCCAATAGCAAGAACTGCATTGAGATGGCAACTTCTTCAGCATGATTTTAGTAAGTCTCCTTTTTATGAAATCTAATTTTTCAAAGCAAATCATATAAGCAAAATCCACCAAAAATGTGTGTTATTTTTCTAAATAATAATATTTAGTAGGCATCATTAAACCTAATAGTTGTGATATTGTTACATCTATCCTTCATTCTGGCTAGATAAAAACTTTAAATTTGAAAATATCAAGTAAAAGAATGAAGCTGCCATTTGTTAGAACTTGGGGAAGTATTTCATAATTTTGGAATTATTTAGATGAGACTCTATAAGTCATTTCACACAGCCTCTCCCTTTTCATGAAATATTTTGTGGGAAATTAGACTAAAATATTATTTCAATCTAAGCTGACAACTACTTTACGCATTTTGAGGCACAGTAGAGTATAAAATTAAATAGAGTATTTTAACAATACAGGTGTCTGGACTAGAACTTTGAGTTCCTGATACCTGTTTCAGTGTTCCCTCACACACCATTGACTTTAGAATACTGAAAAAACTTAAGAATTTAGATCTCTATTTATTTAGACCCTATTGTGCCACTGTACCAGATACGCTATACAAGACGTCTGGTGCCTTTATGAGGGCCAACTTGATCGTGACTTCCTGAACCCATTGTATCTTCTGTCTTAGAGAAGGAGTGACACAGAAAAGGAGACAAAGACAACAGAATAATAAAGAACTGAAAGACTCCTAGAAATAATGAAGAAAACAGTAGCCAAGAATAACCAAAAACTATGCACAAATATTTATAAGCCTTGGGTAGACAAACACCATGTGGTAAGGGAGGGGATGTTACTTGCTGGTGTCAAGAACATGAGAAGCAAAAAGGAAGAGGAATCGTTACTGTCATGGAAAACATCAGCACGGGAAGCAATGGATGCCTGCGGCCGAGAGACTGACAACATAGCTGGGTCCCTCAGGTAGTGCTGTGACTTGAATCTCTGTAAAGCTTGGCTATGCATGATTGAGACAATTCCCTTCTTGATCTTCTTGTGTATCATTAATCTCTAGTAACCAAGGTAACCTTGATGCAGTTGTATCCCTTGTAGCCTCAGAGAGCATTACTCACATAGAAATTGAGGCTCTGGTAACTTTGTGCTATTATCATTTGTCATATCTTCACAACACTATCCTGAATGCTAAAAGTTTCACTTGGCTCTTAAGACCTTAACCTCAATTTTGAGGACACTCATTTAATAAATATTTGCACTTATCTCCCCCACTGTTCTTAGAACTGAGGATACAGTAGTGAACAACATAGACAAAAATCTTCATCCTCATAAAGCTTACATCCTGGAAGTGTTTGTACCTAAATGCTGGGCTCCAGGGATCTGTCACAGGGCAGGTCCACTAGGGGAGCAGCGACTCTTCTAAGAAACACCAGAAAATACCAAGCCAACTTGGGATACAGTGGATTGCTCTGATGATGGGTTTTGTAAAATACGTAAACCTTGTTGAACTGAAATATTTTAAACACCTACAACATACCCTTTGTGCATTAATGATGAAGCAGTTCTCTTGTCTACTTCTTTCTGTTCCCACTCCCTTTTAGGTTCCACCAGTAGTAGGGAGTAGAGGGGGACTGGAAGGCAGGAAGTGGAAAGAAGTGCAAGATATTTGATGGCTATTCATATCAGTGTCAACCCAGTGAAGGTCGTTCACCTTGACAGCAGCAATGGCTCTAGTTCCTAGAACAAGTCACTTTCCCTCTTTTCAGAGGTCTGAACTCCTGCTCCTTAAGCCTCTGCTCTGAGCCCGTAAGGTACCAACATCAGCCAGGTATATCCCTCTTCTAACTTCCAGTTTCTGACAAACTCAACCTCTTTCCTCTGTTGTCTCAGGTCTGGGGGGTTATACTCTGCATGAATCCCTTTGTTCCCCTTTTCCTTTTTTAGTTCTCTGAAAGGTGTTTAGCAATTCTTTTTTTTTTTTTTTCCAAGACAGTGTCTCAGTCTGTCACCCAGGCTGGAGTGCAGTGGCATGATCAAGGCTTACTGGGGCCTCAATCTCTTAGACTCAAGTGATCCTCCCACTTCAGCCTCCTGAGGAGCTGGGACTGTAGGCGTGCACCACCACACCCGGCTAATTTTTGGTATTTTTTGTAGAGACGGGGTTTTGTCATGTTGCCTGGGCTGGTCTTAAACTCCTTGGCTCATGCGATCTGCCCACCTCAGTCTCCCAAAATGCTAGGATTATAGGCGTGAGCCACTGTGCTCAGCTTAAGCAATTCTTTTGAGACGGAATCTCACTCTGTTGCCCAGGCTGTAGTGCAGTGGTGCGATCTCGGCTCACTGTAACCACTGTCTCCTGGGTTCAAGCAATTCTCCTGCCTCAGCCCCCTGAGTAGCTGGGACTACAGGTGCGTGCCACCACGCCCATTTAATTTTTTTTGTATGTTTTAGTAGAGAGAGGATTTCACCATATTGGCCAGACTGGTCTCAAACTCCTGACCTTGTGATCCGCCGGCCTTGTGATCAGCCTCTTAAAGTGCTGGGATTACAGGTATGAGCCACCGCGCCAGACCCTTTAAGCAATTCTTTTTTTTAATTGTTTTTTTATTTTTGAGACAGAGTCTTGCTCTGTCGCCCAGGCTGGAGTGCAGTGGTGCAATCTCGGCTTACTGCAACCTCCGCTTCCAGGGTTCACACCATTCGCCTGCCTCAGCCTCCGGAGTAGCTGGGACGATAGGCGCCTGCCACCATGCCCGGCTAATTTCTTTTTGTATTTTTAGTAGAGACGGGGTTTCAACGTGTTAGCCAGGATGGTCTCGATCTCCTGACCTCGTGATCCGCCTGCCTTGGCCTCCCGAAGTGCTAGAATTACAGGCTTGAGCCACCGCGCCCGGCCAGCAATTCTTTATATCACATTTTATCTGTCAAAATATCTAGTGCTGTTTCTGTTTTTCTGATTAGAACCCAATTAGCACATCAATAACAAAATAGTTACCTGTCATTGAAGTATTTACCTTCTAACAAGAATTTCCCAAAGCAACCTCTTTAACACCCACCTGAGGACCAATATGTACTCCTTCTTTGGACCTCTCCCATTGCAAAAGCTCCTATGACACAACTGACCTCCGTGAGACACAAACAGAGAAACTGTGGCTTCCTTAAAGTACTTGGAGAAGGTTCTATGGGGCTGCTGAATAGTAAAGAATTGGGCTGGTCTTATTCCTGATTCCTGGGAGGTAAACTCTAAATCCTTTGGATTTCCCAAGTCATAGGTGTGTCTTTATTACTCATGGTTGGTCTCTTGGACTGCAGCTCAGTTATGCTAACAAGATGACTTAGAATAAAGGCTGGTCACATTAGAAAGATCAACCATATGATTAAAAGGTTGAGGCTTTGAGCCACAATATCAGCCTGACGTTTGGGGAGTGTAGGGGGACTGGAGATTGAGTTCAATCACATGAACAATGGTTCAACCAATCGTGCTTATATAATGAAACACCAATAAAAACTAAGGCTACTAATAATCAACTGAGCTTGCAGGTTGCTAATGATATATCAATGTGTCAGTAGAGTGGAAGCTTCCACTGGACCCTTCCCAATATCTCCCTATGCAGTCTCTGCATTTGATTGGCCCTGATTTGTTTCCTTTATGATAATACCGCATTTGTCAATATAGCACTTTCTTGAGTTCTGCGTCATTCTGGTGTGCTATTGAACCTGAGAGAGTAGTGAGAACCCTGAATTTGTAGCCAGTCGGTTAAAAGCATGTGTAGTCTGAAAACACCTGAGCTTGTGGGCTGGTGTCTGAGGTGAAGGTAGTCTTGTGGGGACTGTGACCTTAACCTGTGAAGTCACACTAACCCTGGGTAGTTAGAGTCAGAATTGCATTGCAGAGACTTTCTAACTTTACACAGCCAGCAGACTATTAGGTCTTTTAACTAATTCTATTGAATCCTCATGCTCAACACATCCTCTAAATTAATCTAATTTCCCACACCAAAAATCGTGGATCTAATCTGAGTGATTTTTAACACCTCATAATAAAATATGATCTGAGTCTCTTCCATTGATGAAAATGGTTAATTCAATTAATAAGAGATTGCTGAGAGCAAAATCCACTGCAGCTATAATATTATGAACGTAAAGCATTAATGCTATTGTTATGTAGCAGTATCTAGCTCAGATCACATTCCAATTTTTCCTGGAAACCCATAGTCTTCAGCTGATTTTAGAATGTATTCTCCTTTCTATAAGTCTTGTCTTCTCAAAATGCCTCATGAAGAGATTAGGAGGATTCTGGGAAAAGCAACATTGGCTTGAATATGTGTGAACAGTGGTGAAGGTAAGCAGAAAATAAGATACTTGTATAATAGGCTTGAGAGATCTCCTTCATTTGCCTGCTTGTCCTGGTAGTTAAGATTTCAGTCAAGGCATCTTCATTTGTTCCAGCACCCTAAAAAGGAAAAGGAAATCTAATTTTTAGAACACTTAAATAACTTAATCTTATGCCTTTTGGTCTTAATATCTTGTTTTATATAGATGAAATGACAATTTTGAGTAAATCAATACAAGGTTCTCTATTGCTCTAAAGTAGTTTTCTATTTTTCCATATATTTTAGTATTAACATAAATCATCTGGAATAAAGTGACATCAAATTTTTCACTCTAGTGTAAAAATCAATTGAATAATTCTAGAAATATATAGTACAAAAGAAAAAGCCTGTGTCATTCAAGATCAGAAGTGAGAGTCTAACAGGATTAACCCTAGCAACATTCAAACATGCCACTATGTTTAGAAAAGGCTCTACAATACTTTTGAATGAGTTCATCCTTGCATCACTGTACTGGGTCTATCAGCACGTATCATCCTCTTCATACAGGGAGCTTTTCAAATCCTCAGTAATGTGCATCATGGGCCCGGCTGGCATGGGGACTAATTACCCGTCAGCCTTGTTTATATCAAGGTCACTGAATCACACTGTGACTCCAAGAAAAGTCATGTACACTAAGACTTGATCGAATAAGGCCAGTGCAGCATATGAACAGAGACTGAATTCTGTCTCTCTGTAGCTGAGATTCCTAGTTTCCCACAGTACCTCTTTTGTCTTTCTTGCTTAGTAATAGAACCCCCAGCTTGTAACTCGGTACATAGCTACCCAAATAAAGGCTATGTTTCTCAGCTTCCTTTACAGTGAAATATGTCCACATAACTAAACTCTGACCGATGAGATATAGGCAGAAGTACCATATGCATGCTCAGGGAGTATCCTTAGAGTGAGGGAGTGAACCCTTCTTTGTCCTTTACTCTTTTGAGTTGACTGGAATGAAGACATAATGACTGAGTCATGAGCTGCCATCTTTAACCAAGAAGTGAAAACCATGGGTTAAAGAAGGCAGACCCTCAAGATAGTAGGAGCTTGAATCTCTGATAATGGTGGTGCCATCACAGCCTGCTCAGGGCTACTTACTCTGGATTTCTTTTATGTAAAAGAGAAACTGTTCTAATACTTATTGGTGAATCTAATCCTTACAATTACACCTGCTAAACCCTCCCCATTGGGTAGCCATAGAAAAACAATGCTCAGACTTCACTTCAAGAGAATCAGCTGCAAAGAATGCAGTTGGCTAACAGCCTCCAACTGCCACACCTTTAGATCTACCAGAGTTCACACTGAGGTCATGCCCTCTCCAGGTGGCTGTCAGTCAATGACTGTAAACAGCAGGGGTACTGGACTTGCACCCAACACAGAACTCCTCCAAAGGGCAGTCTTTGCTCAGGGGCTCCCCAACAGCCTGCCAAGGCTTTCTTGGAGCTTCACCATGCACTGAGGCTCTTCCTAATCTCAGCCTACTTCCTCTCCTCTCTCTCACAGGTGTCAGGTCTGCACTGCAGTCTGAAGGTTCACCCCACCTACCCTGCTCTTCTCCTCTTTATCCTTCACAGGCGTTTCTCACAATAAATCTCTTGTACATCAAATTCCATCTTGCCATCTGCTCCTCAGATGCCCATATGTCCTCCATGGAAAAGAAGATAACTCCATTGCCTGATGACAAGGCAGAATATGGCTTATGCCTCAGATCTAGGCTCCCTTCATTTTCCTCCTTCCTATTAATTAATATGTTGAGCACCCACTTCATTTCAGATGTTGCTCTAGGAACAGAAGATATAGGCCAAGACCAATGAGGTTCCTTGCCATGGTGGAGGTTTGCCTTTTAGTTAGATGAAAAAAGGTAATAAACAAATGGATTTTAAAAACAGACAAGGCCAGGTGCAGTGGCTTACACCTGTAATCCCAGTACTTTGAGAGGCTGAGGCGGGAGGATTGCTTAAGCTCAGGAGTTTGAGACCAGCCTGAGCAACATAGCAAGACTCTGTCTCTACAAAAATTTTTTTTTAATCAGCCAGGTGTGGCAGTGTGTGCCTGTAGTCCCAGCTGCTCAGGAGGCTGAAGTTGGAGGATTGCTTACCCGGGAGGTTGAGGCTGCAGTGAGCCATAATTGCACCACTGTACTAGAGCCTGAGCAATGAAGCGAGACCTTGTCTCAAAAACAAATAAATAGACAAGATACTTTTAGGCAGTAATAAGTGCAGGTAAGAAAATATATTTGAGTGAATTAATGGAAAATGTCTGGAGGAAAAGCATTCCAGATGGAAGAAACATCATGTATAAATGTCTCAAAACAAGAATAAGCTTATGATGTTCAAGGAGCAGAGAAAAGGTCAGTGTAGCTACAGCATTAATGGGTGAGCAGGAGGGGGTATGATGGTCAGTTTTATGCGCCAGTTTGGCCAGGCTATAATGCCGCTTATTCAATCAAACACTAATCTATGTGTTGCCGTGAAGGTATTTTGTAGCAGTTTATTATTGATTCACTTTAAGTAAGGGAGATTACCTTTCTCGGCAGACCTGATCCAATCAGTTGAAAGGGCTTAAGACCAGAGGTGAGGCTCCTGTTTAGAAGATTCTTTCTGTGGACAGCTTCAGCTTGTGCCCAAGAGTTCCAGCCTGCCTTTCCTGACAGCCTGCCCTACAGATTTTGAACTTGCCTAACCAATCCCATAATCATGTAACCAATTCTTCTTCTTCTTTTTTTTTTTTTTGAGACAAGGTCCCAGGCTGGAGTGCAGTGGCAGAGTCGTGGCTCATTGCAGCCTAGACCTGCTGGGCTTAAGTGACTCTCCCACCTCAGCCTCCCAAACAGCTGGGACTACAGGCATGAGCCACCATGCCTGGCTAATTTTTTTTTCTTCTTCTTCTTTTTTTTTTATTATACTTTAAGTTCTAGGGTACATGTGCACAACGTGCAGGTTTGTTACATATATATACATGTGCCATGTTGGTGCGCTGCACCCATTAACTTGTCATTTACATTAGGTATATCTCCTAATGCTATCCCTCACCCTCCCCACTCCCCACAACAGGCCCTGATGTGTGATGATCCCCTTCCTGTGTCCAAGTGATCTCATTGTTCAATTCCCACGTATGACTGAGAACATGCGGTGTTTGGTTTTCTGTTCTTGCAATAGTTTGCTGAGAATGATGGTTTCCAGCTGCATCCATGTCCCTACAAAGGACACTTAAGACCTGGGCTTAAGTAATTCTCCCACCTCAGCCTCCCAAATAGCTGGGACTACAGGCATGAGCCACCACGCCTGGCTAATTTTTAAAAATTTTTTGTAGAGACAAGTTCTCACTATGTTGCTCAGTCTGAGGCTGGTTTTGAACTCCTGAGCTCCAGCAATCCTCCCACCATGGCCTCCAATTCTTTCCAGTAAATTTTTGTTGTTGTTGTTTTGATACAGGGTCTCACTGTCACCCAGACTGAAGTGCAGTGGCACAATCTTAGCTCACTGCAGCCTCGACCTTCTGGGCTCAGGTGATCCTCCCACCACAGCCTCCCAAGTAGCTGGGACTACAGGAATGCACTACTATGCACAGCTAATTTTTTTTTATTTTTTGTAGAGACAGGGTTTCTCCAAGTTGCCCAGGCTGATCTCAAACTCTTGAGCTCAAGCAATCTACCTACCTTGGCTTCCCAAAGTATTGGGATTACAGGCATGAGTCATAGCACCTGGCCTTACAATAAATCTTTTAACGTCTATGTCCTGCCTATTGGTTCAGCTTCTCTGAGGGAACCCTCACTGATATAAATAGAATTTTAAAAAGTCACCGGGTTAGACAGGACCTGCACTATTGGGTAATGAAGATCATGATAAGCAGCTTGGATTTTAAGTGTTCAAAGCCATTGGAAATTTATGCAGGTAAATAACATAATCTGATTTTTTAAATAAATTAATAAAAATAATTTTGGCTATTCTGCGTAGAATGAATTTGAGGTGGGCAAAAATGGAGGCAAAGGGACTAGTTAGAAGCCTATTGATACGGACCAGTCAAGAGATGATGGTGGTCAGGCTAGAACAGTAGCAATGGATTTCGAGAGAAGTGCACACATTTACAGTGGATTTTGAAGTAAAACTAATGAACTTGCTGATAGATTTGGGAGTGTGGAAGGGTAAGAGAAAACAAGGGCTCAAGGATAATGCTAGGTTTTTAGCTTCAGTGTTGGGGTTTATGACAGTGCCATTTACTTTCAATGATGACAAACTAGAGAACTTGACTCTTCATGTCAAACAAAGGATATGACAAAATTCTTCCAGTCCAGGAACATTTGGGCTTAAGGTTCTACAACTGTTCCCTATTTCAGAGTCATTCTACCACTGGGAAAGTACAGACCAAAATGGCATCCAAGTCCACCCATCACAAGTGTGCACTGCCAGAAAGTCACTATTTTTGATGACTTGGTCAAACCCTGGGCAGAAATGGCTTGTGGGGGGCTCATACCTTCATGGATTTCTTTAGCTGCTTTGCATCAAAGACTGCTGGTGGAGTCACTAGGGCCACCATGAGATGCTCAAAATGGCCAGAGAGATCACCCTTCAAGTCATCTTTCAGCTCCTAAAATCAAAAAACCAAGGAGAAAAATGTGAAATACTTTTCCTCTCTCTTCCTCTAAAGTCACCTAGTGAAAGATGAACATATGTATCAAAATCAGGCAAAACACGTCCATCCACAGGGAATAAACAGAAGTGTTGAAAATATTTCTATGACTATTAATCTGCATTTTCTAATTACTCCCAAATTGTTCTGTTTTGTAGAGGTTTTTTGAAGGAGAGCCAAATGGGAGGACTTCATGAGTGCCACAGTTAGGAACTGTATTCAAATGCATTTCCTAGGTCCCCCGTGCTTTCAATGCTTAGGTTGGGGTGAGGGAAGAGGAAGAGGAACCCTTATAAATTCACACGCAGCATCACTGGGAGGTGCTCTATTCCTGGGTGTCCTGCCTCTCAGTAACTCCCAAAGAGCTCCAAGAGGAAGGGGAAGGGAGGACAGTGGCTGGCCATGTGTCTCTGGTGAGAACGTGGAACTAGGTGGCATCCGAAGCAATTTTCTGGCAACAAGTAAAGAAAAAAAAAACCCTAAGTATGGCAATATGTTAGACTTATTTTTTTTTGACAAATAATAATTGTACTTATTCATAAAGTACATAGTGATGTTTCAATACATATAATGTATGGTAATCAGATCAGGGTAATTGCATACCCATCATCTCAAACATTTAACATTTTTTTGTTTTAGGAATATTCAGTATCCTCCTCGTAGCTATTTGAAACTACATTATTGTTAACTGAGTCATCCTACAGGGCTATGGAACGCTAGAACTTAGCCTCTTACAGACATTACCTATTGATATTGTTTTGAGTACTGTTTTCACACGTAAGTACGGTCCATCTCGCCTGCCTAAAGGGGGGTAACAGGGTTTCTACTTTCAATATTCAATGGCATAATACTGAATAATGTTTGTTCCTGCTCCTGATAATTTTCAGCTCTGAAATAGAGGCTGGTAGCCTCTGAGCCTGCTGCAGCGCCGTGGGCACAGACCGACACTACCACACTCCTGGGGGGTGCGGCAGCAGCACGTTCCTGCTGAAACAAATGGGATGGCGTTCAGTGTTCCCAGCTCTGCTTTAATTGCCACAGTGTTTTTTTCCTCTCTCAATGGTAAATTTCACTACCATCTGTCCTCAATCCAAGCCACGGCAGCCGAATCTTACTTCACAGATCTCATCCTATTCCACTGTGAGAAATGGTTGTTCCCCTCCACCTCCATCTTTCTTCCATATTTTGGAAATACTGAAAGGCCAATAGATCACTCACCTTCTCTTTATGTGAAAGTGTTGTCTTGCCCAGAAGCCAGGCAATTCATTCAATTCAACAAATGTTTTCTGGGCACCTGCTCTGTGCTAGGCCTTTAAAGGTAAGTTAAACGAAGTCCTTATCCTAAGACATTCCGCCCTCATGGGAAACACAGAAATATTCAATGATAAAAATTCAATATTATATGTTAAGCATCTGATAAAGGGAGCTCAGAGAAGGGTGTCTTAATGGAGCCTGGGGGCCTGGAGAACACTTCCAGGAGGTAATTCCTGAGCTGCCTGTGGATGGTCACCAGACCCTCTCCACAGTCTTCATTTGTACCTTTTCCCTCCACAATTCATTATCTACAGCAGCCAAAATAATCCTTTAAAAATAAAAACTGCATTATATTATTCCTCTGCTTACAAACCTCCAGTGGTTCCCTGTAGCCCTTAGAATAAAATCTAAACTCTACCAAGACCCTTAGCATGTTCTCAACCTCTCTCCAGCCTCATCTCTTTCTTCTGCCCCTTCACTTTCTACGTTCCTGCCATATTGGAATTCTTTATTTCTCACATATTCCCTGCTTCTTTTTGCATCAGGGCTTTTGTATTTGCTGTACCTTAAATACTGTCTCCTGATCAAGCAGAGCAGAACCCCTAGTATTGTTTAGGCTTAGTGGGGAGTAAGGTAACAACCCCTCACTGACATTCTTTCATCACCTTATCTGCAGGAGCCACTCACCAGTCACTGCCTATCATATAAACCATTTTAATTCTTTCATATCACTTATCATATCTGAATTATTTTTATTTACTTGTTTATTATATTCTAATAGAATGTTAGCTCCATGAAAGAAGGCAGGATCTGCTTTCTATACCAGTCTATATCCAATGTCTAGGATATCTCCTAACACAGATTAGTACTCGAAAATAGGCGTTGGACAAAGAAACTGTATAGCAAAGACTAAGTCTTACTTTTTGCTTTTTTTTTTTTTTTTGAGACAGAGTCTTGCTCTGTTGCCAGGCTGGATCAATCTCGGCTCGCTGACGCCTCCGTCTCCCGGGTTCAAGCGATTCTCCTGCCTCAGCCCTCAGCCTCCCGAGTAGCTGGGATTACAGGCATGTGCCATCACACCAGGCTAATTTCTGCATTTCTAGTAGAAATGGGGTTTTACCATGTTGGTCAGGCTGGTCTCAAACTCCTGATCTCAGGTGATCCACCTGCCTGGGCCTCCCAAAGTTACTTGTTCTTATACAGTTAGTTTCTGCTAATTACTAAATTTTCATTTGCTGAATGAATCAAACCTATAACTACATAAGTATTTTAAAATTGAAAGAGAAATAAAAGGTTATCTAAGACAGAATTAGTCAGATAGTTGGCCTGGTAATTCTTTGTTGTGGAGGGCTGCCTTGAGCATTCTCGGATGCTTGTAGCATCCCTGACCTATGCCTACTACACGCTAGAAGTACCCTCCACCATCCTGTTTGTGATCATCAGAATGTCTCCATTCATCCCAAATGTCCCCTGGGGAGCAAAATCACTTCTGGTTTAGAAACCACTGGGCTAAGGCAAACCATATCCTACAAGTGAAGAAACTGAGGCCCAGAAAGACCAAGTAACATGCCCAAAGTCAGTCAGCCAGTTCAAGGCAAAACTGCAACTCAGATTCCAGGCTCCTGACTGGGTGCGCAGGGCATCTTCTGTTACACTTAGCCTGAAACAGAAAACTGTAGGCATAACCATGTGGGAGCGACCATGGTACATTAACGATCTCTTTACTGCCTGTCATGTGAACATGACCTTACCTTTCCATATGCTGCCTGATATTCCTTAACAATCAGTTGCCGCTGTGCATTTGACCTCTCAGTCAGAATGCTGATGAGCATTTTCTCATCGGTGCCTAAAGGAAACAAAAGTGATTTTACTCAATATTGATGCTCAATATCTGTCTTGACCTAAAGCAAAATGATCAATAGCCTGAGACAAATGCAGAGAGTAAGGCATTTTAATTCCCAGCTTCTTACCTGGTTGGGATCGTTATTTATTTATTTTGTTTGTTTGCCTGAGTTTTGGAAAAGAAAGTTATCTTTATTTGGATAGTTTTGGGGGAACGAAACAATCATTGTCTAAATACTCCTTTCTGTACATCAGACAAAAGAACGTACTACTTTTGAACTTGACGTTTTTACCTTTATGAGGTTTGGTTACTGTCTTATTGCCTTTTATTTCTCTCCCATAGTTGATATCAAAATATTTCTTCCCTGGAAAACAGGAACTAACCCTTAATGAGAATCTGCCCTGCATGAAACGCCCTTTTATTCATTGCCATAGTTAATATTCACAGGGGCCCGCTGTACTAAAGATGAAGACATGAACTTATCTTCCTTGCCAAAGTCACACAACTTCTGAGTGGTCCAGCAAGAAGTTGAACCCAAATCTCTGACCACAAAACATATATTTCTATCTCTGGTCCACATCTCTCTCATGCATTTCTTCCACATCCCTCCCTCCCTCCCTCCCTCCCTCCCTCCCTTTCTTCCTTCTTTCCTTCCTCCTTCCTCCCTCCCTCCTTCCCTCCCTCCCCCCTCTTTCCTGCCTTCCTTCCTCCCTTCCTCCCTTCCTCCCTTTCTCTATCTCTCTCTCTCCCCACCACCCTCTCTCTCTCATTGCCCAGGCTGCAATGCAATGGCACCATCTCGGCTCACTGCAACCATCACCTCCCGGGTTCAAGCGATTCTCCTGCCTCAGCCTCCCAAGTAGCTGGGATTACAGGCATGTGCAATCATGCCTAGCTAATTTTTTTTTTTTATTCAGTAGAGATGGGGTTTCACCACGTTGATCAGGCTGGTCTTGAACTCCTGACCTCAGATGATCCACCCGCCTCAGCCTCCCAAAGTGCTGGGATTTCAGGGGTAAGCCACCGCGCCTGGCCTCTCTCATGAATTTCAAACCCATATACAAAATGAATTGTTTGTAAGTGAAAGGTAACATCAGGCCAGAGCTGATGCCGGCCTGCTTGAGAATGACCTCAAGGTCACTCTTATCTTGGTGACTACAGTATTAAGATAAACGTGGAAAGTTGTGTCTTATTAATTTCCCAGCCCACGATGATACCTGGTTTGGGGAGCTGTGAATTGGCTTGCAGGCCTAGAGCATGCATGACTAGAGAGGTATAAAAGAGCATCCGGAACTCAATGCTCAACTTCTTTGTGTCAAGGTGACCCTCACAGACCTCATCTACTCACTTCCAAGGCAGTGGTACATAACTTACATCAATGATGACGCAAAAGCTTCTGTGTACTTGGTTAGCTGCTGGGCCTCCCAGTGAAAGATGCTGCCTTTCTGTGTCTTTGGTTTTGTATTCTTATACATAGTTAAGTAAATACTGAATCAGATTAAAGTGTGTTTGTGCTCTGTGGGTCTGAGTACCAATGTGGACCCGTCACGTGTGTACCATACCCAGCATCCGTATCAGTACACTACCAGCCACCTCAACTGCACAAGTATCTGAAACTCAGCGTGTTCTGGGTGGACTTTATTGTATTTCCTCTCTGACTTGTCTGTCTTTCTATGTTCCCTCATCCACAACTATGGATATAGTCAGCCAGGCAAAAATCCTGGGAATCAGCTCAGATTCCTTTCTTTATCTTATTCTCTATATTATAGCAATTATCTGTATCTCTTACATTTGTCGTCTCCTCTGCATGCCCTCTGCCACTGTGTCCTTATCATATTTTACCTGGATAACCTAAATTGCCTCCTAATGTGACCCCCATATAATTATTCCTGTACACTACTGCCTAAGTAAATGTTTAAAAATACAATCTGATCATGTTATCCCCTTGGCTAAAATTCAAATGGCTCTTTGTAATCTTCAGGATGAAGTTTAAGCCCCTTAGCTCGTATATCAGCTCATTATGATCTCTTCTGCCTTATGTCTTGTTCTCATTTTCTACCCGCTCTCTGCATCTCTATAACCTATGCAACTGCACTTCAAATATACCAAACTACCTGCAGTTATTTGTAGTTTGTATGCCTGGTAGTTTCTCATCTCTTATTTTTAAACATGCTCAAGATCAAAAACTAAGCCAAGATGCCTCCAGTCTAGAGACTGGGTCTGACCTAGCCCTAATGCAAACGCCATTGTGATACCTGATTCTGAACTCAGAACGTATCAGAAGTGGTGCTCATAAACAATAACCTCCTTCTTAAAGAAGGCCTGTAAGCCAAAGTGCAAATTCATGAAGAAACATAACGTTTAAAAAGAGGCGACAGAATTTAAAGACTATTAACCTCATGAAACAGTCTACTCAACACTAGATATAAATAGGGCAATCAGACTGGGTGCAGTGGCTCACATCTATAATCCCAGGACTTCGGGAGGACAAGGCAGAAGGATTGCTTGAACTCAGGAGTCCAAGACTGGCCTGGGCAACATAGCAAGACCCTGTCACTATAACAAATTTAAAAATTAGGCACACATTGTGATGAGCACCTGTAGTCCCAGCAACACCAGAGGCTGAGGCCATAGGATCCTTTGAGCCTAGGAGTTTGAGGCTGTAGTGGGCTATGATCATATCACTGCACTTGAGCCTAGGTGACAGAGCAAGCCCTTCTCCCTTAAAAAAAAAAAAAAAAAAAAAGGCAATCAAGAGATAAATGAAGAAATAACTTACATTGAAAAATGGAAAAAAAAACCCTTAAACAGGCAGAAATAACATAATATTATATTGATATATAAAGTTCTAATATAGTATATTTATGAAATTTGACAAGCCACTTTTAAAATTCATAGAGGAGGGCAAAGAGTGAAGAAAAACATTGCCCAGTAGATATTTAGTGTCATTATAAAACCCTAATAATCGTGACAGTGGGAGAGGCAAATAGATAAATGAAGCATAACAGAGAAGAGAAAAATAGGGAAACATAAAACAGAGGTGACATTACATACAAATCAGTGTGAAAAGGATGAGCTCTTCAATACATTGTTCTGGGACAATTAAATGTCCACATGAAACAGAACAAAATGAGACACCTTTAAATACCATCCATGAACATTAATTTCATGTAGATTAAAGATCATAATATGAAAAACAAAATTTCAAAACTTTGAAAAAAAATGTAGGAGAATGTTTTTATGACTTCATTATAGAAAAGATTCAACAAGAATAAATCCTAGACAAAAATATTGGTAAACTTGATTTCACTAAAATTTAAAACTTCTATGCAATAAAAATTACTGTAACCAATTGTTACAGTAATTCACGCAACTTTTCACGTTGCTGATAAAGACATACCCTAGACTGGGCAATTTATGCAGGAAAGAGGTTTAATGGAGAACTCACAGTTCCATGTGGCTGGGGAAGCCTCACAATCATGGTGGAAGGGAAGGAGGAGCAAGTCACATTTTATGCGGATGGAAGCAGGCAAGGAGAGAGCTTGTGCAGAGAAACTCCACCTTATAAAGCCATCAGATCTTGTGACACTTATTCACTATCATGTGAACAGTACGGGAAAGACCTGTCCTCATGATTCAATCATCTCCCACCAGGTTCCTCCCACAATACATAGGAATTATGGGAGCTACAAGATGAGATTTGGGTGGGGACACAGGACCAAACCATGTCACCCATGTTAAAAGAAAACCATAAACTTATAAGAAATATTTTCATGGTTTGTAATATTTTTTAAAAAGTTTGTATTGAGGAATTATAAAAAATTCTTGCCAATCTAAAGAAGACAAACCAACTTAAAAAAATAGATAAAATATATTTTATATTTTATTGATGTATGAAAGTGGAAGCAGATGCACAAGTGAGGATGCTTAACTGCATCAGTCATCAGGGTAGAGAGAGGAAACAAACACACATGCAGAATAAGATACCATTTAGACCCACTTAATTAGAAAAATGGAATAGTCTTACTGTAGCAAGTATTGGTGAGAACATGGAGCAAAAGGAGGTCTTGTACATTGCTGAAAGGAATGCTAATTTCTACATTCATTTCAGAGAATAGTATGGCAAAATTTCCAGTTAATTTGAAGAGAAGTATCCCCGTCAATGTGGAAATTCCAGTTCTTGTCATATTCTAGAGAAATGCTAGCAAATATGCACAATGAGACATAAGAGGAATATTCACTGCAGCATTTTTATATTGCAATATAAAAGAATTGCAGGCAATTTAAATGTTCCATCAATATTCCCATCTTCTGATATAGTGATGCAATAGATACCATGCAGTTAAAATTAATGCACTAGAGCTAACCATATCAACATGGATAAATCTCAAAAATATAATGTTAAGGGATAAAAACATATTGCAGAAGAATGTATACAGTATGATTTCATTTTATGCTGTTTGAGACCATACAAAACAATATGTACATGTATATATAGTGATGGTATTAAAAGTTTCATGGGAATGAACTCTAATTTGGGATAGTGTTTATCTCTAGTGAAAGGGGCAAGAATGAAATCCAGGAAGAACTGATGGGATTGTATTGGGGTTTTTTTGTTTTTTTATTTTGTTTTTGAAATAGACTCACTCCGTCATCCAGGCTGGAGATCAGTGGCACAATCACAGCTCAGGGCAGCCTCAACCTCCCCGGCTCAAAGTATCCCCCTACCTCAGCCTCCCAAGTAGCTGGGATCACAAGCCCAAGCCCCTCGCCCAGCTAATTTTTTGAGGTTTTTGTAGAGAAGGGCCCTCCCTATATTGCCAGGCTGGTGTTGAACAACTGGGCTCTAGTGATCCTCCTGCCTCGCCCTCCCAAAGTGTTGGGATTACAGGCATGAGCCACCATGCCCAACCAAGGGGGCCATATTTGTAATGATTTATTATGATAATTATTGTTGTTGGTAGCAGTGGTGGTGGTGGTGGTTAGACAGGACTAATACGGGGTGGCCACAGGAGAACAGAAAATTCCAGGCAGCAGTTTCACATGACCAGCAAAAGGAAACTGATGAAATAGCTGCAGAAACTAGGGGCTGATATGACCCTGAAAACCCATAGTCTGGATCAAGCTGGCTAAGACCCGCTGGACCCAACGTGGCGCTGGATTTGACCTAGGATTCTCCTAGGATCTCATTATATGCTAATTAACATACTCAATCACACACCCACCAGTGCCATGGCAGTTCTGGAAACACTGATATTTGGTGTAAAAAGGGGTGGCACCACAGTACCAAGAAATCATCTTTTTCCCGGAATCTTCATGACTATTCCACCCCTTGGTTAAAGAAACCCATAAAGGCAACAACCCCAAACCCCCTTGTGCATCACTCTCTCTTGAGTACACTCACATTCCCCTTTCCTGAGTGTGTACTTTTCACTTTGCAAGAAATCTGTGTACTCTCACTATCGTTTGACCCATCCTTGAATTTCTTCTCTAGATGGTGTCAGGAGTCTGGATACCAGCCAGGGTCGAGATCCCACCGGCATCTGGGGATCTCCCCTAGACCACCAATATCAGTGGTAGTTTTTTAATATTAAGTAAATATGATAAATGTTAGGATTTAATAAAGCTGAGTTCTCTATATATTTCCTCATTATTTCACAATTTTAGAAAATTCCTGACAATTTATCAAATTGAGTAAGCCAAGCTGAGCAAACTGAACTTTTAGATTGTAACCTGCCTGATTTGCTTCAACATTAAGAAAGGAATCGTAAAATATCACTCACCAATTCCTCTGATTGCTTTCCGAATAGCTTCAGCATCCACTGATGGGCTGAAGTCTGGATAATCTCTTATTGTTCCTCGGTGTCCAACCTAGAAGGAAATATTTGAAAGTCACATTGGTTCAAAATGACATCTTTCTTGTATTACATATGCATATTCCTTCATGCATATGAGAGGCATATGACAAACCCATAATTTGCACACCTTCCTACCACTTCAGGAGTGGCTCTGAAACTGCCTTTGCAAAATCATGACAGTAAGAGAAATCTGACATGGTTGACTCCATCTTGCTTTTAGCCTTACAGGCTGGGTGTCTTTGCTCATTCCTGGGTGTGGGCCAAACTAACTTCAGGAGGAATTTATAGTTTAAATGATACTAGCTCTTCCCCCAAAGCTAAACTACCCTTGTAAAATTAATGAAAGTCTACCAAGTTAGGTAGATGAGAGGGGCCTGAATTTTACTAAGATGTAGGCATAGTTACATAATTACCAGCCATTATTCTGGAGGTCACCATATTTGCAGCCTCCCCAATTACTCCTGCAGATAACATCACTATTACAGAACCTACACTTGGCCTTTTGAGATGTCTCTTTAGGCTTTTGCATTTCTGACTACTAGACAGTCCCACTCAGACCAGCAACTCCTCTGGTGGCCCCCACTTAGAGGCAGACTCAGCCTACAAGGACTGCTTTCTATACCCCTATGGTTGCATCCCCAACCAATCAACATGCCCCCTTCCCTAGGCCCCTGCCCACCATTTTATCCTTGAAAAACCCCTAACTTCTGAGCCTTCAGGGAGATTGATTTGAGTAATAACTCTGTCTCCCACATGGTGTGGCCAGCCTGCATCAATTACACTCTTTCTTTACTGCAATACCATGGTCTCAGTGGACCGATTGTGTCTGTGCAGTGAGCAGGAAGAACCCATCTGGCAGTTCCAGTTCCAGTGACTGTCTACCCCCCAGACATAGGGAATATGATATCTACCCCATATCTCAGGAGTCCTCTTTTTCTCCTGTGTAACAAATTACAAATATAAAACATGGGTTCTGTACAGCAGTAAGTTGTGTTAATCTTGGTGACACTGAAGAAAATTTGTTTCAAAGTAGCATTTGTAGAAGAGCAACAAGAAAGCTGAAATTTCCTAAATCTTCTTGTTTTTCTTTTTTTTTTTTTTTTTTTTTTTTTTTTGAGACGGAGTCTCGCTCTGTCACCCAGGCTGGAGTACAGTGGCCGGATCTCGGCTCACTGCAAGCTCCGCCTCCCGGGTTTACGCCATTCTCCTGCCTCAGCCTCCCGAGTAGCTGGGACTACAGGCGCCCGCCACCTCGCCCGGCTAGTTTTTTTGTATTTTTTAGTAGAGACGGGGTTTCACCGTGTTAGCCGGGATCGTCTCTCGATCTCCTGGCCTCGTGATCCGCCCGTCTCGGCCTCCCAAAGTGCTGGGATTACAGGCTTGAGCCACCGCGCCCGGCCAAATCTTCTTGTTTTTCAAGTGATAATTCAAAGCTCATCATGGCATCTCACACAGAAGTAACTGTGGTTTACAAACTTCAAGATGTTTTAATTAATGTTGACCATTGTCCTTGGGGAACTCCAGACTAAATGATCCATAAATGAAAACCCCCTTAGGACTGTCTGTTCTTGAGCTTTGTTTAATGAATGTGCAATTAGAAGACCTTCTAAAAGCTCTACTGGCATCATAGATCTTGAGGAATTGCATGGAAGTAAAAAATGCCACGCTACTAATTTTAAGCATGTAAATTAGAAGCATGTCAGTAAGCTGGGAAAGACCACAATACAGAAAAAATATTTTAAAATTGCTTACGAGACTAAAGAAGGACAGCCACAAAGATGTTGAGAAAAATAAAAGTAAATGAAGATTTATATGGTAGTTCTTAACTTCTTGAATAAAAATCTGTCTTTACAGTAATAATATTTCCTTTTTAAACAGCATTTTTCTATCTTGTTACTGAATAGTATTGGCTCTGTTGTCTTGTATTAATACGGCTTCATTAAACACTTCATTGAAGTGTTTAATGTTTTCATGAAAGGACATTATCTGTCACATTAAAGTGAATGGAAAATTAGTGTTCTGGCACAGTAAAAAATGATAGTCTGCTGATTCCTAAGATTAGATTGAATAATTTATTTCAATACACGCAAACTCTGTTTAATCTTACAGCATCCAAAATAAGAACTTTAGAACCTAGAAAATAATTACAAGTTAGAAACTAGTTGTGAGTGTTCCTGACATGAAGACAGCTGTAAGAAACCAATCACTTTAGTCTGGGCATGGTGGCTCACTCCTGTACTCCCAGGACTCTTGGGGGCCAAGGACAGGATCACTTGAGCCCAAGAGTTCAGGGCCAGCCTGGGCAAAACAGTAAGACCCAGTCTCTACAAAATATTAAAAAATTACCAGGTGTGGTGGTGTGCAAGTGTGGTCCCAGCTACTCAGGAGGCTGAGGTGAGAGGACCACTTGAGCCCAGAAGGTCAAGGCTATAGTAAGCTGTAATTGTGTCACTGCACTGTAGTCTAGGTGACAGAGTGAGGCTCTGTCTCAAAGAAAGAAAGAAAAGAAAGAAAGAAAGAAAGAAAGAAAGAAAGAAAGAAAGAAAGAAAGAAAGAAAGAAAGAAAGAAAGAAAGAAAGAAAGAAAGAAATTAGTTACTTTAATATAATCTTTGATGAATTCTCTTTCTCCAAGGCTTGATAAATATTTTATGGATTCACAGAGCCAACTGGCTTCATTTCACTTCTATCCACCTAGGAACTTTTGTGTTGATCTTATCTGTTCACCTTCCAGCATCTGGCATTGTAAAAGAACTACCCCAACGTTAGAGTGTTTGAGTGCTTCAGGCCCAGCACACTTTACATGCTAGGCACTTTATACATGTTAATTATAATCTGCATAACAGCTTCAATAAATGAGACTGAGCAATTGCACATAAACAGATTTAAGAAGACCAGAGAATTTGATCAAGTCTACACAGCTAATTGCAGGCAGAGGTTAGAATTTAAAAACAAACTAGACTATTCCAGACCATTCCTGGGGTTTCATGAAATGTAGTCTCTGTACCATCTGGGGTGATACTTTAAGTGTATATAACCAGGACCCACCTTCTATTTACTGAATCATATTTTTTAGAGATGGGGGGCTAAATTCTACATGTTTAAGAAGCTCCCAGATGATTCTGTGCCATGCAGATATTGACATGGCTGATTCTAAATATAAAAAGACAAACTTGTGGTCAGATCCCAGTTGTTCATGAATCATGAAAACTCAGCATTTGCACTCCAGCTGTAAACTTTTCACTGTCTTCTACCACCTACACATCAAAATATGCTAAAATGCCGATGCACAGAATTAGAGAAGGAGGAAATTCCCAATTAGTAAGAATTAAATGGGGGAGAACAACTTGTTTAATTACAAGGGGGGAAGAAAGTACACATACACACACCCCAGCTTGAAAAAGGGCATGGCAATTCTGAAGTGGAATTTTAGTGAAACATTTAAAACTGCTTCCATTATTTAAATGAATGGCATTATTCATTTGATAGACTTGGTTGCCCAAATCACTCCGAAATATTACATGACTTACAAAAGAATCTCACAATAAAAGATTAATGAAATCTTTTAAAACTAATACATGAACAAAGTGCTTTACAAACATTTTAACTCTTACAAGGGCCTTCATGAGGTGAATTTTATTATTTCTAATTGAAAATGGAAGAAACCCAGTCTCACAGTGATTATTTGCTTAAAAGAGTTCTGCTAACAAGGACAGCCCCAGGACTCAAATCCATCACCTTATGACTAAAATGCCCCCTGCTCTATACCATATCACAGTGCCTCAGGGGACTTCATCTTAGTGGTTCTCAAAGTGTGGTTCCTGAAGCAGCAGCAGCAGCATCACCCGGGAATGTGACAGAAATGCAAATTCTCAGGCCCAACCCCAGCGTTCCTGAACCAACAACTGCAGGGCTAGGATGCAGAATCTGCGACTTAACAAACGTTCCCGGTGATTCTGGTGCACAATAAAGTTTAAGAACCACTGCTTTATTTCCTTCTTAGCTGCCTAGAAAACCAAAGCAAAAATGAGCAAACAAGCCATGAATTCTCTTATGGGTGTGGAAGATGAAGAATTTAATGATGAGCTCATCGTTTCAGGAATGTCGGCATTTTTACAGCCAAACAAGGCTGTTTGCATTGCCTGCTTCATTGCAAGTTTAATTCCTTGACATTTATATTACTAATCAATACTTGGCTGAGTTTATTTCCAGTAACCCTAGTGTCCTAACATAGTCAATACTAGTGTAGAACATCACCTGAATACTTGGCAAAGTCTATTTAAAAAAAAGATTGCCTTTGATCAGATTTCCATCCACACATTTAAACACATTTAGTTGCTTTCCTTTTCTGAAACTTGACCTTCAGATGCCTCAAAAAGAAAAATGCTGCCGAAGCCAGCTGGAAAACAAATTAAAGCAAAGAATGTCTAGATAAAGGGGGAAAGTAACAGGAGCTCTTTATACTAAGAACAATTGCTGCTAATCACTATGTGCCAAGTACTGTGCTAAGCCGGTTTCCTGCATTAGCTTATTCAATGCTTGTAATAAACTTATAAGGTAGATATAATAAATCCTTTTCACAGATGATGAAACTGATGCTTAAGTAACTTGTTTAAGTTCCCACAGCCAGTAAGTGGTCTGTCCCAACAGTCTTTGCTCCTAAACTAGACTAGCCTGCATCTCA
This sequence comes from Macaca nemestrina, assembly GCF_043159975.1. Lineage (NCBI taxonomy): Eukaryota > Metazoa > Chordata > Mammalia > Primates > Cercopithecidae > Macaca > Macaca nemestrina. Next base: position 141,276,143 of record NC_092127.1, on the reverse strand, counting down.
TTTAAACCATCTTTTTAAAGACAACATAATCTCCCTTTATCTTCTAAAAATCATCCTTTGGAGGTCAGCCTTAGCACATGATGTCTTGAAGCCACTGCATGGCCCAGCTGGGCCTGGGGAACTGTTTGCTATTACCCTTGGGAGAGGCCAGTCTGCTTTTGACTCACAAAAGCCAGTTGCACCTATTTCTTCATGCAAAGTGTACTGAGTTTGCAAGAAATTAAACATTTACATTCAAAAGGATGAGTGGAAGAGAAAAACAGAAGGTGCCAACCCTGTTGATATGAAACATATTTAAAGCCAAATGCTACAGAGCAAGAATAGCGGTTGCTGCAGGGACATTTTGAAGATGCAGTGAAACCAGATCACTCATCACTTCAGAAAGCCCTATAAAGGCCACATCCAAAAATTGAGGCTTCAAATCAAAGCCTCAGATAAAACTCCAGGACAAGGAGCTCTCAAAGAGCCGGGGAGAAAGGACGGCTCTCTGCTCAATGTCAAGATGCTGTGTTGGGTCATGAAGCTTTTATGATACAAGGAAAAATGGAGTAGATTACGAAAAAATAAAGCAATCAAACCTGGAAACTGTAAGACTTCCAGTTCAATTTTTCAAGTAAAAAGCACGCTTCCAAACCAAAGAAAGTTTACTGTAAGAAAAAGGCCCTGAAATAAAACGCAGTCAAGTGGGCAGGTGTTACGGGTTGAATTCTGTGTCCCCCCAAAAATACATTAAAGCCCCAACCCACAGTACCACAGAATGTGGCCTTACTTGGGGACCAGGTTGTTGCAGATGTAATTAATTAAGATGAGGTCACATTGGCAGGCCCCCAATCCAATACCACTGGTGTCCTTATATGACAGCCACGTAAAGGCAGAGACATACAGAAAGAATGTGATGTGATGGTGAAGGCAGAGACTGGAGTTACACAGCTGCAAGCTGCCGGTGTGTGAGACCGGAATGTGCCTCTTCAAAATATGAAGGATTGTTGAAGACAAGAAGAAACAGATACTCAAGAGATCTCTTTCCTCCATTTGCCTAAAAGCAGGACAAAGATTTATGAAGACAAAAGGTATTCTGCCCTCCTGACTACAGTTACAAAGGTTAAAGACTGAAGACAGTTTAAGACCCTTATCAGCCTGACAATGGTATTAGAAGAATTTATACTAGCAAGCTGCATTAACTAACCTTTATCTGTAAGTTACTTGCCTTTCTTCACCACCCACCTGCAAGTTGCTGCCCACAGAGATTCAAAGGTCCCTTTCTGTTGCGGGAAGTCAGGGACCCCGAATGGAGGGACTGGCTGAAGCCGTGGCGGAAGAACATAAATTGTGAAAATTTCATGGACATTTATTAGTTCCCCAAATTAATACTTTTATAATTTCTTATGCCTGTATTTACTGCAATCTCTGAACATAAATTGTGAAGATTTCATGGACACTTATCACTTCCCCAGTCAATACCCTTGTGATTTCCTATGCCTGTCTTTAATCTCTTAACCCCGTCATCTTCTTCGTAAACTGAGGAGGATGATTGTCACCTCATGACCCTGTGATGATTGTGTCAACTGCACAAATTGTTTGTAGAGCATGTGTGTTTGAACAATATGAAATCTGTGCATCTTAAAAAAGAACAGGATAACAGCGATGTTCAGGGAACAAGAGAGGTAACTTTGAACTGGCCGCCGGTGAGCCGGATGGAACAGAGCTATATTTCTCCTCTTTCATAAGCAAATAGGAGAAACATCGCTGGATTCTTTTTCTCAGCAAGAAACATCCCTGAGAAAGAGAATGCGCCCTGAGGGTAGGCCTATAAATGGCCCCTTTAGAAGCATGTGCCGTCTTTTATGGTCGAAGCCAAAGGGACGAAATAAGCCCCGTCTCCTGTAGCACTCTCAGGCTTATTAGGACGAGGAAAATTGCCACCTAATAAATTTTGGTCAGACAGGTTGTCTGCTCTCAAACCCTGTTTCCTGATAAGATGTTATCAATGACAATGCGTGCCAAAACTTCATTAGTAATTTTAATTTCGCCTCATCCAGTGGTCCTGTGATCTCGCCCTGCCTCCACTTGCTTTGTGATATTTTATTACCTTGTGAAGTATGTGATCTCTGTGACCCACACCCTATTCATGCACTCCCTCCCCTTTTGAAAATTGCTAGTAAAAACTTGCTGGTTTTACGTCTGGGGGAACATCAGGGATCCTGCCGACATGTGATGTCTCCCCCGGACACCCAGCTTTAAATTTCTCTCTCTTGTGCTATTTCCCTTTATTTCTCAACCCAGCCGAGACACTTAGGAAACAGAAAAGAACCCACGTTAAGCATCGGGAGTGGGTTCTCCCGATACCTTTCTGCCGTCTTGTTACTAAAAATTTGCTGTTCTTTGTTGAAGATGCTATATAAGCTGAAATTCAAAGCCACCTCTGTGAAAACCACTCATTCTCTGGGTGTCTCCATGTATACTCAAAATACACATGTTAATAAACTTCTGTTTGGTTTTCTCTTGTCCAATCTGTCTTTTGTAACAAAGGTCCTTTCCAACTAAGAACCTACGGGGGTTACTGTTACTCCTCTATACCAGTTAACCACTAGAAACCAGGAAGAAGCTAAGAAGGACTGCCCTACAGGTTTCAGAGGGAGGATGGCCCTGCCCACACCTTGATTTTAGACTTCTAGCCTCCAGAACTGTGAGATAATACATTTATGTCGTTCGAAGCCAGCAGCTTGTGGTACTTTATTACTGCAGCCCTAGGAAACTAATATAGCAGGTAAAGGCCAGAGACAAATACTGGTAACCAACCAGTTCCTACAGGGCAAATCCTAGGGGCCTCGCCTAAAAGGATCCTCACCTGGGAGAAGTCCCACTGGCTGGCAATGATCGCTGTGCCTGTGGAAGATGATGCACAAACAGAAGGCTCCCACCACTACTGCGGGCACACGCTGCAGCCCACAGGGCAGTCAGGAGAAGTAGGCGGTGCTGAACGTCCACAGCAGCAAGACTGGCAGCCACTGGGATGCCTGAGAGATGCCAAGCTGACATCAGGGCTTTGCTCGTAATGTGTCCAAAGGTCTGAAGAAATGCTTATATTTGTTCTTGCACTCACTTAAAGAAAAAATATTCGTGCTTTTCAGCTTTTCTTTTTAAAATTTTTAAAACATATTTAGGGGGTACAAGTACAGATTTCTTACGTGCAGATGGTGCATAGTGGTGAAGTCTTGGCTTTTATTAGTGTATCCGTCACCTGACAAGTGAACACTGTGTTCAACAGGTAATTTTCAACTCTTAGCCCCTCCCACCTTCCCACCTTTTGAAGTCTTCAGTCTCTATTATTCTACTCTCAATATCGATGTGTACCCATTGTTTAGCTCCCACTTATAAGTTAGAACATGTGGTATTTGATTTTCTGTTTCTGAGTCATTTCACTGAGGATGATGGCCTCCAGTTCCATTCATGTTCCTGCAAAAGACATGATTTCATATTTTTTATGGATGAGTAGTATTCTATAGTGTGTGTGTGTGTGTGTGTGTGTGTATGTGTGTGTATACCACCACATTTTCTTAATTCAATCCTCTGTTGATAAACCTTAGGTTGATTCCATATTTTTGCTATTGTGAATAGTTCAGCTTTTCTTTTTTAAATACAGTGATTTCATTATCAGGGCAGTGCCAGAGCAAGAGGACTGGAATGTGAGAACAGAGGAGGGTGTGGGATGGAGTAGAAAGATGAATGTGATTCAGGAATCAGGGAAGACAGGGACAAAAGAGCCATTGATGTTGTATTTTCCATGACACATGAGTTATAATAAGAAGACTTGACCCCTTGGAGCGTGTGTCACTCACAGCTAGCCTGCCTTCTATTGGCTCCTGTGTCTCACCTCCTAGGTTTCTTCCCACCTCTCCAGGATGCACTCACCTTTGTCTGACCTCTATAAAGTAGGCACTTCTAAAGTAGAAAGTGGCTCTCTCTTTTCTTTCCCACTAATCCTGCTGTGGGTTATTTCTTCCACTCCCTCTTCTGTATACACACAAATCCCACATTATAGCTCTAGCCCAGACTTCCGTTTTGAGCACTGCTCTTGCATATTCAATGTCTCCTCCATGTATTTGTTTTGATATCTCATATAGCAACTCAGTGTTTCCTCCCAAGCTGTTTCTTCCCCCATCTGACACTTACATAGTATTTACTCATATTTCACATATATCTGATCATTTAATCCTCAAAACCACCCTATGAGGTAGGTAAAATTAATACCCTGATTTTATAGAAGAGAAAAGAGGGTCCAGGGAGGTTAAGACACTTGCCGAGGTCACATAGCTAGTTTGTGGCACAGCTAGGATTTGAACCTAGGAAATCTGGCTCCAGTTTCTGTGTTCATCCCCAATTTGCTGAGTTTCCTCAATCTTCCCCCTCCCTGGAAAAGGACCAACCATCAGCCACCAGAAACCTGGGAGTCCCCTTTGATTCCTCCACCTGCCTTTCCCTCTGAATTCCATCCATCAGCAAGGCCTGCTGAGACTATTTTAAGAAGATAATCTCATGTGCACTCCTTCCCACCTTCTTTGCTCCTGCTCTTGTCCAAGTCACAATCATCGCTCTCCTGTACTTGAACATCTGAGTCATGTCCCTCTCCACGTCTTACTGCCCATCTCCAGCCATTTCCCACATAGCAGCCAAGGGATCTGTTAAAGATCTAAGTTAGGCCAGGTGCGGTGGCTCACACCTGTAATCTCTGCACTTTGGGAGGTCAATGCGGATGGATCACCTGAGGTCAGGAGTTCGAGACCAGCCTGGCCAATATGATGAAACTCCGCCTCTACTAAAAATACAAAAATTTAGCCAGGCATGGTGGCAGGAGCCTGTAATCCCAGCTACTCGGGAGGCTGGGGCAGGAGAATCGCTGGAACCCAGGAGGTGGAGGTTGTAGTGAGCTGAGATTGTACCTCTGCACTCTGGTCTGGGCAACAGAGTAAGACTCCATCTCAACAACAACAATGACAAAAAAAAAAAGATCTAAGTCAGATATTGTCACGCCCCTGTTTCACATTGAATAGAGTCCAAACTCCTTACACTGGTCCATAGGGCCCCGTGTGGTTTGGCCCAATCCCCTTCATGGCTCTTATCTGGAGCCACTCTCTCCAGATGAGAGGTGGAGTTCCCACCACACTTCAGTTCTTTGAAAGTCAAGCTGGTATACAATGAACTCTTTCCCACCTTAATGCCTTGTTTTGTGTTATTCTCTCTACCTGGAATGGTTTTGAACTTCAGTCCTCTCTTTAAAGAGCATCTTCTCTAACAGGCCTTCTTTGGCACTTGATCTGAGTAGGTCTTCTACTGTTATTCTGCATCTCAGCCACCTCTCCATTGTTAGGGCATTCAGCATTGAGTAATACCTCTTGTTGTTTATATCTGTCTCTCCACCTCCTCTAAAACAAAGTTCCAGAAGGCAGAGACATTTGTTTCACTCACTCCTATTTATCCAGCTGGAAGCCCAGTGCTCAGTCCCCAGATAGGGGCTTAATACGTAACTGTGAATGAGTTTGCTAAGTAAGAATATGAAAGCAAGACAATGACATCTCACAGTGTGGACTTTCTCCAAGCTCTACACTAGATAGTTGGCTGCCTGATGAGTTGCTTCCTTCACATACCAATAGTCTAGAAATCAAAGTTCCCATTGTATCCTGGGAGATTTGGGAGATACTTCAGAAGTTGAGTGTTTTCTAGTACACCAGAGACATGAAATGCATGACTGTGTCTGGTGATTCTGTTATGTCTTTCTCCCTGTCTCTCCAAGAGCTCAGGGTTTCTCTGACAAAGGTAGCAAACCCAACTATATGGATTGAGCTGGAAACACGGGGCCTCCCCAGAGACTTTATCAACAAAAACATCTTTCTCAGAATAATTTTCATGTATTTGTTTAAAGCAGATTATAAAAAATTTATATTCATCTTCTTTTGAGTCATCTAGCACCAGTATTTGTGGATTATCTCTTTGTTCTACAATCAAAGTAAAGTGCTTAACCTAGTTAAGAGTTCTTGAGCAAATTCTCCTCTTGGCCAAGGGTCACAAAAGAGTTGAAGACCAATGTGGCTACTCTGGCCACATACTCAGCCCTGTGCAAGTCTAACTTCTGCAGGAGATGCCTCTGTCTAAGGGTCCTGAAATCTAACAGGAATACATAGAGAATTTATATCTTCCTGGGTATATGAAGAAATATAGGGAATTTGTCTCACTGAAATACAGAATCCACCTCTTCTTAAATGGCCCTTGGCTGTCTGCCTTAGCATTCCAGGCTGATATAACAAAATACCATAAACTGGGTGTCTTATAAATAACAAAAATTCATTTCTCACTATTCTGGAGGCTAAAAATCCAAGATCAAGGTGCCAGCAGATTTGGTGTCTAGTGAAGTTCCACTTTATGGTTCATATACAGCACCTTCTGGCTGTGTTCTCACATGGTAGAAGACGTGACCAAGTTCCCTCAGACCTCTTTCAAAAGGGCAATAATCCCCACCTAAACTAATCACCTCCCAAAGATCCCATCTCCCAACACAATCATCCTGAAGGTCAGGATTTCAACCTATGAATAAGGGGCAGGTTGGTGGGGGAGGCGGGGCAACACAGACATTTAGACCACAGCACTGGCTTTGCAGGATTTGGGGACGCTTATTCTATCCACCTCACTCCTATGAGGATGAGAAACCTGTGAGGGACTGAGATCAGGGATGTCTCCCGTTTGTAATATTCCGGGCAGAATATTTCTTACATAAATGGTTAAGATCAATGATGTCTACCGGACATCATCGCAAATGCATTATTTTATGGGTTATTTATGAGTTTTTTTAAAAAGCGATAATCCTAACAAGAAGTTGCTGCAGATTTAAGAATGCTTCCTAATGTAAACTAAACCTAGAGAATGGAAACTCCTTGAATAGTCCATGTGAAGACTTTTTGGGACTCTCTGTGGCCTTTGGAGGATATTAAAGTATCATAAAAGAGGACTGTAATACCTCCCCCAATCCCCTTGTAATCTTGTACCCCTATTATTGCTTCGTGGGAATCTTCCTATTGCATTCAAATGTGTCTTGCCCATCTGCCTCAGAGCTTACACTTGTCATTCCCTCTGCCTGGCTGCTCTTTCCCAAGATATTCTCTCAGCTCACCGTCTCATGCCACGTTGACTTCTACTCATATATCTGAGCAGAAAATCACATGCCCCATCATACCTAATATCCACCTTTGCTTTTCCCCGGAGCACTTAAAACTGTCTTTTTATACTGTACATTTATTTCTCATTTATTGTCTGTCTTCCCTAATAAAATGTAGGCTCCCTGCTTTTTTATTTCTCTTTCTCTACTGTGTTGCCAGAGCCAATATCTGGCACATAAAAGATATGTGGTAAAAATTAGTTGAGTGAATAAATGAATAAAAAATGCTTTCTTGTTCTGCATCCTGTTTCTTTCAATAATTCTCAAATGCCACTGTCAGACTTTTCAGAGCTCCATGCCATATGTTAAAAATTCTACAAATGCAGTCTTCACCTTTCTTAAACCCTGTTCACATGGGGCTGTCCTACTCCTATTGAAACATGCCTCCAGAACCTACATGAGGTGCTGAATCAAACACAAAGAGTTACAAATGAAAGAAGCAAAGATCTGATAATGAAGGGATAGATGAGAATTTTCTCCTGTTTTGATTTTTTCTCTTATAATTCATGTGAGACCTGTGTATTCATTTTATTGCTCAGCACTCTATATACTTCTTTTTTATCTAACTGCTTTACATCCACCAAAAAAATAGACTTTGAAGAGAACAAATCGTACCTTCTCCACTTTACATTCCTTGCTGTCTGATCTAAAACTTTTTTTCCTCTTTACCTCTGATTTACCAGGCTCTTCCAATGGCTAAACATTAGCTTTGCATACTATCACTTTATCATGATTAAATATAAAAGAGGGACCCTCCCTCCTTCACAGTTGGGCTAACGTCAGAGAATGGCAAAGAACAGAATTTTATTTTATTTTATTTTATTTTATTTTATTTTATTTTATTTTATTTATTTATTTATTTATTTATTTGAGACGGAGTCTCACTCTGTGGCCCAGGCTGGAGTGCAGTGGTGCGATCTCCACTCACTGCAAGCTCCGCCTCCCAGGTTCACGCCATTCTCCTGCCTCAGCCTCCTGAGTAGCTGGGACTACAGGCGCCCGCCACCGCGCCCGGCTAATTTTTTGTATTTTTAGTAGAGACGGGGTTTCACCATGTTAGCCAGGATGGTCTCGATCTCCTGACCTCGTGATCTGCCCGTCTCGGCCTCCCAAAGTGCTGGGATTACAGGCTTGAGCCACCGCGCCCGGCCAAGAACAGCTTTTTAGTGTTCATTCCACTCATTCCTAGGAAGCCTCTCTGCTCTCACTCAGATGAGAAATTTTCCAGGCTTTGGAAACATTAAACAAAGCTTAAATGTTTTGATTTGAAATCCAGGTCTAACCTGTTTTAAATCAACTTTCTGCAATAGACCATTTGTGTACCTGTCTAAATGCCAATATTTACCTAAAGCAGTTTCAGGGAACATGGTTTAAAACACACAGCAGACTTGAACAGCACCTAACCAGGGAAGATACCTGTTCTGCTTGGGATGTGAAAAGTTTCTTTCAGTGAAAATAGTCACCATCTTGATATTCCATTCCCGGATGTGGTAGATGGGAGGAAGACCAGAGGAGGAGTTCAGCACAATCACATGCATGAACACAGGTTTCTCCTCACACATGTTTTAAATCTGCATAGCAAAGAAGAGCAACTATACCAGGAAAGAAAGGTCTAATGGGATGTCTGTGTCAAAGCAAGAAGTATGAAACTGGACAGGACACTCACAAACTCTTTGAACCCAGTAATAGCAGCATCCAAATGTCCAGAGCTGGTATCTTCCATGGGACAGAATTTGAAAGGCATTATCTTCCCAAAATTCTCTCTCATGTTAGCACATTGCACCTTTCCTAACAGCCCTACCACTACTGCCATTCCTCTGGGTTAACAGTGGAAATGAGACGAGTGTGTCCTCATGTGTCAAACTGCACCAGTCTTGCTCCCTCCAGAGTGGAAGAGTTCGGTAGGGAAGGGAGGCTGTGCCTTCTAACTCTCACCATGAACACATGATCATGGAGTAGCTTTTCCCATCTGCAAGGGTCTGTCCTGGTAGCCTTCCCCCCACATTTCTACCACCATGGATTCCTTTTTCAATATCTTCTACATGGATGCCATGTTTTGAATGATTCTGTCTTGCCAATCTATATTTATTACCAAACATTAATTCATTTTCCCATTTTTCCCATATATGAAAAATATATCTAACAATCAGAGCTTCTGATCAACATAAATAGCCAGTGCCATTGGAACTAATATAACCTTATTTTTAATGTAACGTTAGTCAAAAATAAAATAATATATATTGGAAACTGTGTGCCTTAATGTGAGTTATATATGTGTAGTACAATTAGGAATGTATCTGGTCTTTGTACTGGTTCTTGGCACAGAGCTTCAAAAACCCTTGGAATTTCCTGAGTGATAGCAGTGACTTTGTGATGCAATTGGGGTGACTCATGGCATACTCTTAGATAGCCTTAGAATGATGGCTGGTCTCCAGAAAGATTAGCCCTGTGATCACAGGGTTGCAACTCTGGTCAGCCGGACCTCTGAGGATGAAAGAGGGGCTGGAGATTGAGTTCAATCATGTAGCAAACAATTTAATCAATCAATTGCGCCTACATAATGGAACTCCAATTACAATTCTGGACACTGAGGCTCAGAGGAGCTTCCTGGTTATTGAACACACTGACACAAAGGGAGGGTGAGGTGCCCTGACGCCACAGGGAGAGGGCATGGAGTCTCTGGGTCCAGGACCCTTCCAGAGCTTGCCCATGTGTACCCCTCATAATAAACTTGCATTCATAAGGATCACACTTTCAGTGAGTTCTGTGAATCATTCTAGGGAATTCTTTAATTTCAGAGGGTCATGGAAACCCCCAAATTTATAGCCAGTTGGCCACAGTGCAGGTGATTCCTGAGACTTGAACTGATATCTGAAGTGAGGGCAGTTTTGCGGAGGACTGAGCCCTTAATGCTGTGGAATCTGATGCTAACGCTGGGTAGTCAGTGTCAGAAATGTATTCCAGTATGCCCACTAGGAGTGGAAAGGGAGGATTTTTATGTCTTTAGAAATATATATGTGTTTAAAATATTATAAAATGTTGAAAATAAGAGTGGCCAGAAGGAATTTGATTGAGGATATGCCATCTCTTTTAGATGGCTGAAAGAACCATTCCAATGGGGAGAGGGGGCTACTCATGTGTAATAAAATCATGCCCAGGAAATAGGCAGAAGCCCCTCTACAAAAACAGTTGCGCAATATTATTTGGCAAGAAATACATTTTAGAATAAAATTAATATATTGAAATCATGCTGATTAAAACTAACATTTATTGAGTGCTCACTCCATGCCAGGCACTGCTAATACATTTTACATGAACTGGCTTAATGCTTACAAACCCTAGATGAGATAGGCACTATTACCATACCTGTTTTGTAGATGAGGAAACTGAAGTAGAGAAGGACTAAGCAATTTGCTCAAGAGCCTACCTTTTAAATGATTAGGGAGTTCTGAAAGGGAGAGTTAAGACTGTGGTTAGACTGTCTTCATTCTGCTCCCAGCAGAGCCTGTCGAACTAGGTACTTGCTGCTTTAATTGTTTAACTGTTTTGGATGAACTTCAAAACAAAGTTAGTAGGCATTGTATTTAGGTAATATGTTTTCATAAAACTTCTCTTATCCCTTGGTTGCAGAGTGCCTCTATATTCCCTTTCCTCATTTTGTAAACTGGAGTTTGGAGTGGTGAAAGGAGAATGGATACCAAGTTAGGATGTTAATAACAATTCATGGTGATTACAATGATTGCGAGTTAATTTTAAAAAATTCTAGCACCACTGGGTGCGGTGGCTCACACCAGTAATCCCAGCACTTTTGAAAGCCAATGCGGGTGGATCAGTTGAGCTCCGGAGTTCAAGACCAGCCTGCGCAACACAGTGAGTCCCCATCTCTACAAAAAAATTTAAAAATTAGCTGGGCATGCTGGGGCATGCCTGTGGTCCCAGCTACTCAGGAGACTGAGGCAGTAGGATCGCTTGTGCCCAGGAGGTCGAGGCTGCAGCAAGCTGTGATTGCACCACAGCACTCCAGCCTGAATGACAAAGTGAAGCTCTGTCAAAAAAAAAAAAAAAAAAAAAAAAAGAAAAGAAAAGAAAGAGAGAGAAAGAAAAATTCTAGTACCATAATAAAAATTCTAATTTGAGAGTTCAAACAAATAGGAATTACATTTATTATTATTCTGTAAATGTAAGTTAGGAATTGATCAAGGAGGAAAGAGCTCAGAGTATTTACATAAGAAAGCCAGCATTGTATTACAGAAAGTACACAGAAAAAATACTGCTGTGGTAGCTTAATAAAATGTCATGTTCTAAGACATTCTAATTGGTGGGCTTCCTGAGTGCTTGCTATGGACCTACAGGCAACATATGACAAGGGACCCTGAGTCCAAGGAGTACAGACCAACAAGATATCAGACCGTTTCATCAAGGGTGAAGTGGTAGAACATATGTCTGAACAGAGATATTCAAAATTTGCAAGCAAAGGAAATACTAATGCAACACAGACTGTTGATTCATCTGAAACAATGGTAGGGTTGCAACACCCTTGGATAGAATATAAAAGACCTAAGAAACCAGCCATTCTTTCATCTTCAATGGTAATGCATTGAAATTGCAACTAATGACTTCTCCCTTGATCATAGCACTGTAATAAACTAATCATACACATAACCACGTATACAGTTATGTAGAAATGCAAGGACTTGATTGCTTATTTACGTTTGAGTGTGTATGTGCTTTCGTGTGGCAGAGAGAAAAAAAGAACACATAAAACTTTGTGATAAGAATATTTACAATTGGAAATCTGAGGGTTTTTACCATAGTAACCATTTCTAAGTGTACGGTTCAGTAGTGGTTAGAATATTCACATTGTTTTGAAACATCTTCAGAACTTTTTCATCTTTCAGAACTGAAACTCTACACATTAAACAACTCCTCTTTTTCTCTTTCCTTATTCATTCCTAACGACCAGTCTGCCTTCTGTTCCTATGAATTTGACTGCTTTGGATACCTCGTATCAATGGAATCATACAGCATTTTGTCTCTTTGGGACTGACTTATTTCACTTAACATAATGGGCTCAAGGCTCGCCCATACAGTAGCATGTGACAGGGGTTTCTTCCTGTCACACAACATGTGTTTTTAAAAGACTGAATAATATTCCATTGTGTGTATGTACCGCATTTTGTTTATTCATTCTTGTCCATGGAAACTGGGCTGTTTCCACCTCTTGGCTATTGTAAAAAGTACTGCAGTGAACATGGGTATACAGATATCTTTCTTTAAGATCCTGCTTTCATTGCCTTTGGATATATATCCAGAAATGGGATTGCTGGAGCATGTGGTAGTTCTAGTTTTAATTTTTTGGAGAATTGCTATCTTGTTTTCCATAGCGGTTCTGAGTTGTTCTTAATTTTTGCTCTCTGAGATCTCACTCACAGATATTAGTTCTTTAATAGAGGGAGAGGAGGTAAATAGGAAAACAAAACAAAACAAAACAAAAACCCAGGGAGAGCAGGAGCCCTTCTCTGGCTAGGGACTCTTTCTCCATGTGAGGGTTTGCTCTCCAGGCTCAGGTTAGCCTCCCCTTTGTGACCCCTCCCCACCTCTTTCCTGCTATCTGATGCCAAATGCTACCATCCCTGATGTAGCCATACTCCTAGCCCTTGTGGTAGGCAGAACAACAGCCTCCTAAAATGTATACACCATAATCCATGGAAATTGTCAATATATTGTGTTCCATGATGAAAGGGACTTTGCAAACGTAATTAAGGTTCCATACCTTAAAACACAGGGATTAGCCCACGTTATCCAGGTGGGCCCAATTTAATCACACGCGCCCTTAAAAGCAGAGAAATATATTCAGCTGGAGGGAGAAGAGAAAGGCAGAAAAGAGATTCCAAGCATAAGAAAGATCTGACGCATTATTGCTGGTTCTGAGATGTAGGGGCCACGTACAATGACAGGCAGAGGCCTGCAGGAGCCAAAGACAGCTTCTGCTGGCAGCCAGCAAGGACTAAGGGCTCAATTCTGCAACTACAAGGAACTAAATTCTACCAACAACCTAAACGGGCTTGGAAGAGGATTCTTCCCAAAGTCCTCCAGAAAGGCACGCAGTCCCAACAACACCTTCATTTTAGTGCTGTGAGACCCATTTCAGGCTTCTAACATACAGAACTGTGAGATAATAAATGGGTGTTGTTTTACATTGCTAAATTTATGGTAATTTGTCACAGCTGCAATAGGAAATGAATACAACCTTGATCACACTCACCTGGGTCTCTCCTAGCCCTTCAGAAACATGCCACGCCTTTGAAGGTGTCAGCGGGAGAGCCTGCTCAACTAATTTCATGTCAATTTACTCATGGGCAAGGGCCAGAGGGAGACTTTTTTTAACACCAGCATTTTGGAGAGATGCTTTTTTCATCTGACTCTATGAGATGTTCATAAAAGCAGCAGGGATTTCAGATGAAAGATGAGAGATTAGCCTAGCCAGTGGGAAGGGAGTAATTTGGGCCAAACAAAGCCTTCCAACAGCACACCTTCCATCCATACTGCCCAGGCCAAGGGATGGTCACATCTGCACAGGCTTTTCTTTAAACTTGCCCTGCCCCTTACTTATAAAATATAATGTATGCTCATGATTAAAAAAAATTCAAACAGTACAGAAGGTGATATATTGAAAAGTAAAAGTGCTCTCACAATTCTACCTTTCCACAAAGTTTTCATATAATAGTCTTTCTGTATGTTGTTTATTTTCTTTGTTCTTTCTTTTAAACAGAATCCCTCTGTACATATTATTCGCTAAGTTGATTTTTTTTTTTTAAATTTTTTTAGACAGAAGTCTCGCTCTTTCACCCAGGCCGGACTGCAGTGGCGCTATCTCCGCTCACTGCAAGCTCCGCCTCCCGGGTTCACGCCATTCTCCTGCCTCAGCTTCCCGAGTACCTGGGATTACAGGCGCCCGCCACTGCGCCCGGCTAATGTTTTTTTAATATATATTTTTAGTAGAGACGGGGTTTCACCCGTCTCTACTAAGGCCAGGATGGTCTCGATCTCCTGACCTCATGATCCACCCGCCTTGGCCTCCCAAAGTGCTGGGATTACAGGTGTGAGCCTCCGCACCTGGCAATTTTTTAAATTATTATATCTTGGGACTTTTTTAATGTCAGTTCACATACAGCTGATCCACTTTTTGCCCATTTGTTTTAATGATCACATAAAAATGCCTATAAGTTATAAATGAGTAATTTACTTATTCCTACCGCATGGATGGACATTTATGCTGTCCACATGTTTTCATTAATACAAACAAATGTAGTTGGGCCCCTATTTTTTCAACCTTATGCAAGTTTATCTAAAGATACATACCCACAAGTGGAATTACTGGGTTTAAAGGACGTGTGCATTTAAGGACTGATAGATATTGTCAAAATACCATCCAAAAGTGTACTAAATTTACTCTCCTATGAACAGATAATAAAAATATCACCTTGCCCACATCCTCTACATTACTTTTTTTTTTTTAACCTTCACCAATCTCTTAGGTAGAAAAGGGTTTCTCATCACGATATTTTTGTTTCTTCAATTCTGAGTGAGATGCAGGATTAAAAAAAAAAATAGATAGGGTCTCACTCTGTCACCCAAGCTGGAGTACAGTGGCATGAACATGGCTCACTGCAGCCTCCACCTCTTTGGCTTAAACGATCCTCCCACCTGAGCCTCCTGAGTATCTAGGACCATGAGTATGCCCCACCACGTTCAGCTGATTTTTAGGTTTGTTTTTTTTTTTTAAGAGACTGGGTCTTGCCATATTACCCATGCTGGTCTTGAACTTCTGGGCTCAAATGATCCTCCCACTTTGGCCTCTCAAAATGCTGGGATTATAGGTGTGAGCCACCGTGTCTGATCTTGTAGCACGTTCTGATGTTATTGGACACTTATAATTCTTTTTATGTCCTGTTTATGTCCCTTACGATTTTTTCTGTCAAGTTCATTTTTTAAACTGATTTATTCAAGTTATTTGCATGTTAAGGAAATAAGTCTTTTGCCTAATGTGCTGCAAATATTTTTTCCCTGTGAGCTGTCTTCTGCCTCTACCAATGGGATTGTTGGCTGTCATAATTATAAACTTGTATGTAGTTAAAATAGATCAATATTTTTATTTTAGGCCTTTGGTTTTGTGTCACAGTTCTAAGCGCCTTCCCCACTCCAAGATTATTCTTCAATCCATTCATATTTCTTTTTCTTTTCTTTTTTTTTTTTTTTTTTGAGATGGATTCTCACTCTGTTTCCCAGGCTGGAGTGCAGTGGCGTGATCTCAGCTCACTGCAACCTCCACCTTCCAGGTTCAGGCGATTCTCCTGCCTCAGCCTCCTGAGTAGCTGGGATTACAGGCGTGTGCCATCATACTGGGCTATTTTGGTATTTCTAGTAGAGACAGGGTTTCACCATGTTGGCCAGGCTGGTCTCGAACTCCTGGCTTTAGGTGATCCACCCACTTAGGCCTCCCAAAGTGCTAGCATTACAGGTGTAAGCCACTACACCCAGCCCATTCATATTTCATTTTCTTCATTTCTGTATTTTATCCACATGGAATTTATTTTATTGTAAGGCAGAAAAAGGAATACAGATTTACTTTTTACCCAAACAGCTAGAATTTTTCCTAACATTTATTGAATAACCCATCTCTTCTTCTCCGATATGTCATCTTTTTCATATAATAAATTCCCAAATTATATACCAAATTTATTATCTGATTTTGACCTTTCTGCTTTGGTGTCATCATAAATTATTTTAACTATGTAACTTTACAATGCATTTTTTAAAATATTTTATTATTTTTGACATCCTCTGGCTTTTCTGGAATGTTGATTTTGCCAGATAAACTTAACAACTTTCATAAAATTTTTCT
Source organism: Macaca nemestrina (assembly GCF_043159975.1). Classification (NCBI taxonomy): domain Eukaryota; kingdom Metazoa; phylum Chordata; class Mammalia; order Primates; family Cercopithecidae; genus Macaca; species Macaca nemestrina. The sequence goes on along the minus strand of NC_092127.1, from coordinate 141,260,031 downwards.
TGCTATCTTGACTTTCTGTGTTTTGGTTTGACTCATACATGTTACTGTGTTGTGAAGGCTTAATTTTTACTTACCCAGATAGATGCCATGATATCCCACCTTTGCCTTGAGCTGAGATCACACTAATCTATTAAAAGAAAAAAAAATTAGTAAATGGTATCAATATGTGATTTAGAACACAATAATCTCAGTCCAACCCTCAATCTTGAATCCAGAAAGCAGATGTCAACATTCACAGAAAACCTGCTCAGGAAGAGGATATATCTGACTTTGGGTATCCCATTTGCTAAACAAACATTTCCTGAGCATCTACCATATGCAAGGGACTGTGCTAGACCTGGACTTCAAGACAAGAGACAGAAGAAAATCTTTGTACTTAAGATGCTTACAAATATACTTCCTGAAAAGCCAATGTTTGACTTATTTAAAGTCCAGCAGAACTATGCTGATTACTGACAGGCTACCACTACGGGATCAATAACAACAAAAACATAGGATTTTGCTCCTCCTCACCAAATCAACACAAAGTTTAGCTGCCTTCAATTGGATTCCATGTGCTTGATTGTGAAACCTCTATGTACATTTTAAAAGACTCCAAGCCTACAGTCTTATAAAGACACGTCTGCTCTTTGAGGAGGTGGTCCAGTCCTTGGTGGGGTGCAGAGGTGAAAGGGACAGTTCTTTGATTGGGAAGCCAGACACATTTTTCTGAAATAGATATTATTCAAACAAGCTGGCATATCTCCAGGGTTGATTTAGAAATGCAAGTTGCTCCCACCCTTCCTGGGAACAAAATATTCTAAAAATTCCCTGACACCCCTAGAGCAAAGTTCAGTGGGAAATTACACTATTAGTCTCTGGAAATATGTTGCCCTGGTTTTTTCAGGCTCCCTGTAGCCTAGGGCAGTTGACTCTCTAGTTAGAGTCAAACACGGTATCTCTCTAAATAGATGCTCTTTGACTTATGAGGGGTTACAGTCAGATAAACTATTATGAAGTCTAAAACTCAGAAGTGAAACCATCCTATACAGTGAAAACAAGGTATTATTAGTTCTCATTTTGCCTCTTAAAGCTAAACACAGTTTCTTTGGGCCTCAATTTCCTTATCTTTAAAAAGTGAAGAAGGGGGTGTTGCCAGCATTGAACGAGGTCAGTTTCACAAGGCTGGAGACTCTTCTTATCTGTGTGCACTGGGGCACAGTAGATATTTAAAAAAAAAAAAAAAAAGTATTGATTAAATGAATGATTTAATACAAGGCACACAATCATCCAGTGAGTTAGGTATTACATCTTCGTTCTGCATATGAAGAAGCTGGGGCCAGAGAGGTATGGTAACGTCCCACAGTCACACAGCTAGTGAGTGGACCCCTACTGCATGGAGGCAGCTAGACGCTAAAGGTATGAACCTAACCCCTATGCTTCTGCCTTATCCCACTGCCTGCCCACACCTGACCAAACCTGACCCTCAATATGCGTTGATCCAGTAGAATTGGAAAATTATTAAGAATTATTACTAATCTATCATTTAACTTTTAAGATGTAAAGAATTACTCCACAGAGAAAGCCAAATGACTTAAACAGAATTTCAACATATCCTTTCCTGAAAGGGATTACGTCATTTCCTTTTACTTCCTCCTCTACGGTTATTTCTAAACAGGTTTCTCTACACAACCACATAGTTCTGGGAACAAGATTCTGGTTTTCTTTACATTGAAAAATTCCCTTTCTGGTCAGTCTGAAGTTTTCTGTCTTCGTGAAAACCAAAGGTGATATCCTCATGCAATAACGTTTTAATTAGTTACATTTTAAAAAATGATGTTGATGAACATAGCAAATGTATCTTTCCCACAGGGCAGAGTCTTGCTGTCAGTGCTGAACACAAATCCTTGGAAAGAATTCGGCCCTGGCTATGCAATTTCTTATCAGTAGCCGGATGGGCCTCCAGCGACCCAGAACCTCCCAGCACCTGCATAGTTTCCTGTATATGGTCATCTGCAATCAAGTATCCAAACCTCCCACCTGGGGACTTAAATGCCAAGGGAATGATTCATGTCTAGTGAATAGGATTCTGTTGCAAAGAAAACGGTGAGTCTTTTCAGGAAAAAGCAAAATTCTTGAACTTCCAACCCTCAATATGCAAATCCACTTTTTTTCTACCTCCTAAAACAATAAGTAAAATAAAATAAATTGCTTATGTCAAGGGGAGAAGATGCTCACAGGGTGGGTGCGATTCCAAGTCCACAGAGCAGACCTCTGAGCCAGCCCCGTCTGCGATGCCGGGGACCCGAGGAACCTTCCGACTCCCAGCGTTTTTCTGTCCCCTAGACCTTTAGGACTGGGGAGGCCGAGATGGCTAAGTGGATCCCCTACGCTGCTAGCTGCAATAAGCGAAGCTTTCAGGGAGCGAGGACAGCTAAGTATCTGCTTGGGCCCCACCAAGACCTGGATGAACGTCCCATGGCACCGCACTTTTCCTCCCTTGGGCCCCAGTCTCCTGGACTCTGAAATGCGGGAGTGAGATCCCTCCAGCTCCGTACCCACGCAGCTGGGTTGGGGCCGGGCGCGGGCGCCAGCCGCCAGCCCTGCCAGGGGTCGAGCAGCACTCTCGGGGGAACTGGGCGAGGCGCCGCGACCTCCCCAAGCCACCCGGCAGCCGGCGGCGGTGGACGAAGCTGGCTGGAACGTGCAGGGGGGCGAAACTTACCCCGAAGCGCGGCGGCTGGAAACTGGTGTGCGAGTGAACTGCGAGCGAAGGTGTTCGCCCCGGGCGCTGATGCTCCTCGCTGGCTCCGAGCCTGGATCGCGACCGCACCCCTTCCTCCTGCCCCTCCTCCGACCTCTCGACTCCACCTGATTGCGGCCCCAGGCCCCGGGAAAGGGAAGCCGCGCCCTGCTGCCGCGGGGCTCCGTCCCTGTACACAGGCGCCCCAGCTCTGCTCCCTCACGGGTCTCTAAGCTTCTCCACCCTTTTCTCCCTACTCCCTCATTTCGCCCTCGGTTTCCACTACACCTTTACTTTCTCAAATGTACTGCAATGCTTATTTTGTTCTAGGCAGTGTGGATTCGGAGATTAGACTGTCCCCACACCTAAGGAACTCACTGCGTGGCATAGGTGGCGGTCACCTAACATTAATAACAATCAATAACATTGATCAGGCATTTACTTTGTACCAGGCACTGTTTCAACGTCTTTAATAATATGAGCGGATTTATTAGGTTGGTGCAAAAGTAATCGTGGTTTTTGCCATTAAAGTAGCTCCGACAACAACTCTATGAGGTAGATACTATTATCGCCATTTTATAGATGAGGAAATTGAGATACAGAGACGTTGGATAACTTCAGCAAATTTACACAGACAGTAAATGCCAGAGCTACTGCTTGGAACTCAACTATTTCAGTAATTCCTCTTCTAAACGTGTTGACCCTCTAGTATGAGGATTCCAACCAAAGGCTCAGGGAGACGGTAACCTGGAAGGGCATTCTAGGCATTTGGAAGAGCACAACAAATCATCGAGGCTAAAAGATTAAAGCCCTACTCGTATGAGGGAATTATGAGCAGTTGTGTGCGGAAGGATGTAGAAGATAATAAAAAGTTACCATGTATTGGGTATCAGGTATTGAAGTAAGTGCTTGAATACCTTACCTCTTTTATCTTCAAGGGAACTCTAGGAGGTGCTATTTTTATCACAATTTGCAGACAAGGAAACTGAAGCTTAGAAAAGTGAAGTGATTTATCCAAGACCACATAAGTAAAAAGTATTGCTTACACTCAGTCATCACTGGGTTCCTTATGTATTTACCCAAAGGAGTTGAAAACTTACCGCTACAAACACCTGCACATGGATGTTTATAGTAGCTTTACTCATAAGTATCAAAACTCGGAAGCAACCAAGATGTAATTCGTAGGTGGATGGATAAATAAACTGTGATACATCTATACAATAGAATTTTATTCAGCGCTGAAAAGAAATTAGCTATCAAGCTATAAAAACACATGGAAGAAACTTAAATGCATATTACTAATAGAAAGAAGCCCATTTGAAAATGCTACATACTATGATTCCCACTATATGACATTCCAGAAAAGGCAACACTATGGAGACAGTAAAAAAATCAATCGTTTCTAGGGGTTGAGGGGAGGTAGGGTGAACAGGTGGAGCACAGAGGATTTTTAGAGTGAAAATACTCTGTATGATATAATGGTGGATACATGTCATTATACATTTGTCAAAATCCGTAGAATGTACACCAAGAGTGAACCATAATGTAAGCTATGAACTTCAGTGATAATGATATGTCAATGTAGGTTCACCAGTTGTAAATACACTACTCTGGTGGATGGTGTTGATAACAGAGGAGGCTATGCATGTGTGGGGGCAGGGGACATTTGGGAAATCTCTGTACTTTCTACTCAGTTTTGCTTGGAACCTAAAGGACACAAATTGCTAATATCAGATCAAAAGAAGGAACCTAAAAACTGTTCTAAAAAGGAAAGCGTATTTAAAATGCATGATACCAGGCCAGGCGCGGTGGCTCACGCTTGTAATCCCAGCACTTTGGGAGGCCGAGGCAGGTGGATCACCTGAGGTCGGGAGTTCAAGACCAGCCTGACCAATATGGAGAAACCCCGTCTCTACTAAAAATACAAAAATTAGCCCGGGTGGTGGCACATGCCTGTAATCCCAGCTGCTCGGGAGGCTGAGGCAGGAGAATCGCTTGAACCCGGGAGGCAGAGGTTGCGGTGAGCCGAGATTGCGCCATTGCACTCCAGCCTGGGCAAAAAGAGTGAAACTCTGTCTCAAAAAAAAAAAAAAAAAAATAAATAAATAAATAAATAAATAAATAAATAAAATGCATGATACCTTGTTATTTTATATATTGTGTTAAGCTATGGGGAAAGAACTTAAAACATAGCAGGCTTTAGGGGGAGAAGGACGGTAAGAAGACTGAGACAGGGAAGGAGGCAACACAATTTGACTTGATTGCACACATTATCGTTTGAAAGAATTCTTACCTTCCACTACCCCTTTTATCTTCAAGGGTAGATAAATTGAAGTTCTCCATATTTAAGTTGCTGTGTTCTATAGTTCTCAATCATAGTATAAATTGCCCTGTTTCTTTTTTCTTTCTTTTCTTTTTCTTTCTCTTTCTTTCTTTCTTTCTTTCTTTCTTTCTTTCTTTCTTTCTTTCTTTCTTTCTTTCTTTCTCTCTTTTCTTTCTTTTCTTTCTTTCTCTTTCTTTCTTTTCTTTCTTTCTTTCACTTTCTTTCCTTCTTTCTTCTTTCTTCTTTTTCTTTCTCTTTTTTTTTTTTTTTTTTGACAGTGTCTCACTCTGTCACCCAGGCTGGAGTGCAGTGGCACAATCTCACTGCAACCTCTGCCTCCTGGGTTCAAGTGATTCTCCCACCTCACCCTCCCAAGCAGGTGAGACTACAGCACCCCCCCACCACCACGTCCAGCTAATTTTTAAATTTTTAATAGAGACAGGATTTCACCATGTTGACCAGTCTGGTCTCAAACTCCTGACCTCAAGTGATCTGCCTGCCTTGGCCTCCCAAAGTGCTGGGATTATGGGTGTGAGCCACTGCTCTCGGCCCCTATTTCTATTCATTCTGGAAAAAACTTTTAGTGAAAGTATTAATTTGGAGATAGGATTAGGACTAACAAATTGCCATTTAGGTGTTTGCATATTAATAGAAACTTAAACTGCATGAATAGTTTTTTTTTTTTTTTTTTTTTTTTTTTTTTGAGATAGAGTCTTGCTCTGTCACCCAGGCTGGAGTGCAGTGATGCCATCTCAGCTCACTGCATCCTCCACCTCCTGGGTTCAAGTGCTTCTCCTGCATCAGCCTCCTGAGTAGCTGGGATTACAGGCGCTCGCCACCAAGCCCTGCTAATTTTTTGTATTTTTAGAAGACACGGGGTTTCACCATGTTGGCCAGGCTGGTCTTGAACTCCTGACCTCAGGTGATCCTCCCACCTTGGCCTCCTAACGTGCTAGGAGTACAGGCGTGAGCTACCATGCCCAGCTGAATACTTTTTTTTTTCCTAGTCTTTCAGCAGTATTATATATGCTGGCCCTTTAACTGACACAGGAGTTGCTAGACTCAGAGGATAAGCATGGCTGGAGCTGCCTGAGTGTGAGTTGATGACATTACAGTCTTGGTCCTTAAAGCTGAGTCCTGGGACCTGGAAACTCATTAGAAATGCAAATTCCCTGAAACCCTACTCCATCAAGTGATTCTGATGCACCTTAAAGTTTGAGAACCACTGATTTAAGAGGAGCTACAATGGAGAAGGCAGAGATGGTCATGCTTAAAAGGCCAGTGCCCTGGGAGCCCTCTCAGATTTACAAATCCAAAGTAATGAGCTTTCCGCAAGAGAGAAGATAGGACGGTGTTGTGCATTCTGTTCTGCATAGTAATTCCTGACTCCCATTCAGACTTCACCACAATAAACAAATCCCATGTTACCTTGAAAAATTCTGAGATTAGCATGAAATGAGTGGAAAATATTTATTGTTATTTGTGCCAGACATTGCGTAATGCACTTTACATACGTGACCTATGTCATGCTTACCAACCAGCTGTAAATTATTTATGATTGCCTCTATTTTGCAGATAGAGAGACAGGCTCAGAGGGACTCAGTAAGTTCTACGAGTTGTATTCTAGGCAACTAGGAAGTAATAGGGCTAGATTTGTAGCCAGAAGAAAATGAGTAACAGATGATGTTTTACATGTAGGCTTTAATTGTTTAAATCATTCAGGATTTAACTTCTTTGATTTCAGGATGGTAACTTTAACAAATGCACTTTTATCATTTTTATCATTTTTCTAGTTGTATCAACAGCCCTATTACCACCATTTATACTAGAAACATGTCATGGCATATGATAAAACTATTTTTTCCCCCAAAGGATGAGTTTTCTTGGAAGGAAATATTAGATGATGCTGTCAGAATCCGGGTTTATGGTTATCCAGAAAAAGAATTCAGAAAGGTCTTTTAATAAAACTTGCATTATTCTGAATACACAGAACTTTACAGGTTAGTAAAAAGCAAATTTTCCTATAGCACCCTGATCAAAAGAACAATTTAACAGCCAAATAAAAAATTTTAAAGCAAAGTTATTGAGATATATTTCGAACATATGGTAAAATGTGAAGGAAAAACTAACTGATTACATGATTGTGGCTGTTAAATACATAGTTGCTGTTACAGTGATGTGTTGGAGCTGGGTTATACCAGCATGTGAAAGCCAACTCCTGAATTTTCAGTTATTTCACAGCCAGTATTAAATGTAGACATTATTACAAGTTAAATAAATACAGTTGAATAAATTATGTTAAAAACAAAGGTAATAGGTACTCAAAATTAACCACTTCCTAATTATTTCACTACATCTTATTATTGTTGATGCTTTCCAGGTTATGTTTATTGCATCCATGTGGTGACAATAGTGCATAAAGTTGTACTTCTGTGCATCTCTTCCCAACTCCACATTCAGTGAAATCATTCTAGTGGGTTGCATTCAGCCATGGTGGGAGTATATACAACACAAAAACTAGGAAATACTATAAATTGAGCCTCCCTTTACCCCAAAGGTCAGTTGTGAAGCATTTATCAGCATATCACTCTTTATAATAACAAACAAATTTGAAATTGAGACAAGATTTCAGTTCAGGTATTTAATTGTGATTTACACTAGAGAAGTGGAACCAAATGGCACTGAATTTAAGGACTGTATAAGAGTTTGGATAGAAAGAGACAGCATACTCAAAGGGTCTGAAAAAAGAGTCAAATAAAGGAGCTATTTACAAACGCATGGGCAGAGTTTGGCTAGGTATCCACAGGGATGATATAGTCTCCAAGGACTAGGGACAGGATGAAATTATGACTACCTCTAGCCTTGCATGGGCAAGGGAAGGAAGGGGTTTCATCAGAACCCACGAGACCTGTGGCCAGGGAGGGATGCAGCCACCCCAGAATTACAAGGCAGAAGGAAGCAGGGAGGAGGCGAAACACACATCATCTTGTCTCTCATCAGTCGTTCCACTTGGCCAACCTCAACCAGAAGCCGAGAGGCAATGGGGCCTTGAAGCAGCAGTTGATAAAATGTCGGTTTCCCAGTGCACAGGGCAGGGCAGATTCAGTGTGCAGCAAACAGAATCAGCAGCACAGGGACTCTTGGGAGTTGCTAGTATCCAGCACTGGTTCATTTTTGAAGCATTCCTTAGTGGGATGTTTAAAGGAGATAGCTTGATACTAGTTTTTAACAATTTATGAAAATTATTCCAGAGACTGAAATTTGAATAACTTCTATCACTTGCTGAGTAGTCTTGGAACTGAGATATCTTGATGCTAGTTTTTTAACAATTTATGAAAATTATTCCAGAGACTGACATTCTAATAACTTTTATAACTTGCTGAGTACTCTTGGAACTTGGCCTTAAACCAAGATGAGCCTAGGGATAAAATTCTGCTAGCTTTTTTAGAGACGGTTGCAGCATAGGTCTATTTTGTTGTATCAATCAAGTGATGTAACTTTTCATGACAAGCATTAAATTTAGGATATAGGAGCTTGGGACCATTCTAAATGAACATCAAGTTGTGTTTGTGAAGGCCTTCAAAGATTTGAAATTCTGACATTCATATGAAACTTTCAAAGGAAATTATCCAGGACAACTATGTCTTATGGGGTTGTTATGAAGACTGAATGAGGTACAGAATATAAGGGAGTCATTGTTCTTTATTGGAGCATTGCCAGATATGCCCAATATATCATTTGATATAGTCCCTATAACAATTCCGGGGCATTAGCTACTCTCAGTGCACAGGGTTCTAGTTAAGAGTTCTCTGTGGCTCATTTGGGGACAGAATCTCTATTACAGATTGTGGTATCTTAATATTAGGTTGAGACATACAAAACTATTGATATTGGACTATTTTCAACCTATCAAATCATCAATTTCAGCTAGCTGAACCTAATAACACATTCCAAATATAGTCTCCTTCCACCACTCCCAGTACATTTCTTCAAAAGCAGTCTATGAGACATTTTAAATTCTAAATGGGAACTCATTTTCTGCCACTATTCCTCCAGATCCCTAAATTTTATGGCCATGACATTTCCAGTCTCAGAAGCATTTTTATAGACAATCCTAACAATTCTTACATTGGTTCCTAGTAGTTTCTCTGCACTCTAGAGAAATGAACTCCAGGACAGAGAGGCTGCTTTAAGGCAATGGATAATCACAGGAAATGGTGAGGACTGGAAGTTTACATTAAGCTCCTGGCAGCATCTCAGCAACTTCCAGGATTGGTTGTGGCATCCCTTCCCCAGATTTTCTATAAACATGCTTTCTCAACTCTTGCTGAGTTTGCAAATGTGCCAACAGAGCCCTGCTGGTCACTGTTATTGGCAGTTATTTGTTTTATCAGAAGGGAAAGGCACACAAATGCACAGGCTTGCAGAATGCAAAGACCAACTGGGTACAGTTCCATTTTGACTCTGATTTTTCCCTTCATGAGCCTGTAAACTCGTTTGGAGCTTTGGTCTTTTCCGGGGTCGGTGATGTATGCTCAAATATTTGCATGTGCACAGAAGGACATAAGCCACCCTCATACTATATCACGTCTCTTTAGAAGTTTTGATAATAAATATAAACATCCAAACATCATCTTATTATATGGCACATGGAAATTTTAATTATTCTTCTTTGTCTCAGAATTTCAACTGATTGCCAAAGAAGACCTATGATAATCTGGGAACATATAATTTATTCAGCATCTTACTCTGAACACAGTTAATGAGTGTCTCAGATTCACCCTCATTAGAAGGGTTTTCTCCAAAAGACTGCTTCAAATTTTAGAATGAATTTTGCCATCTTAATGGCAATGTCTATATTAATAAGAGACATAATCTAAAAAGAACATAGGAAAACAAACAAAAAAACAACCAGACTGTCATTTATTTATATAGTGGCATATACTATTGGAGAAATCAGAAATTCATAACACACAAATTCATATTGGAAATACAAAAATCATTTGAGAGTCAAGAAATCAGGTTGACAGCACCACAAATGTTTACTCAGTCTGAGCAGGTGTATAGTATCCAAGAATAACAAATACCTATAGCAGACTGAGACTGAATATCATAAGACTGTGCAAACACATTCCAACACTATTTGCCACCCAACAATAGAATCTGCAGGAGTCCTCTAGGAGGCCTGGGGTACAATAAAAGGGCAGCGAGGCAGAAAAAATGGTGCAGACCATTCTTTCTTTTAACCTTCACAGCCAGCATATAATAGCAAGTAGCAACCACTGAGAGTTGTTTGTTCCTTCTCCGTTGAAGGCAAGATATAAAAGGTTAGTAAAACACACACAAGGCATTAGTGAGCAAATCAGAGAAATTGAAAGCAGAGCTTTGACTGAAATATAATCCACATTAGTCAGCAAATTACTTGATTCCTATGATGAAGTATGAAACAAACCAAATGAATAATTCTACATCAAAGGGGTATAGCTCATCTCCACGTCTCTTAACACTATTTAACAAGTGTGCATCCACTAGAGAAGTACTGGCATTCAATAACGTACATGTAGAAAGGGGGGCAGAAATACTGCAAGGGCTTTCCTTTCACACACAGTTTCGTATCTCACTCTTGCCCTTGTCATTTCAAACCTTGTACGTGGCAGTTGCTGGGAGCACTCTGGGGCTCAGTCTTTAGTCCTTCCCACTCTAGCTTCCTTCTGCCACCTCTGCACTCTTCCCATGCAATGTCCTATTCAGCAGTAATGGAAGGGGTGTGCAAGAAGAATATTTGGGCAAATGGAAAGTTGCTGCTTTAATGTGTAAGCATTCTGGCACTTGGAGCAGTTACACAGTTACAAATAATGGACCAAATGAAAATTCCCTCTACAAATTAGCCTTCACTCTCTAGGTTGTTCTGGAGATTCTGTGCCCTGCCTGATCAGCTCTCCAGCCATGAGATACCAATTGTGGGTGTCCATGAGGCTGATTTAGGAGTTCTGCCCTGAATTGCCCAACCTGGTCTTAAGTAGCATCTCACCAGTCAGGAGTTTCAGACTCTGGGCTCACCCCAATTCATTCTCTCCTGAAAACCTGACACTCATTTCAGAATGCTAAATCAGATTTTCTTCTAAATCTCCTGTTCTGGATGCCAGTTCATAATCTCATCTCCTGCTGATACATTATTATGAATTTTCTGTTCATGCTTCCTTAGGACCACTGCCAGAGTCATGCCTCTGTAAAGCGGTGTCTCTTTGCTCCAAGTAAAAGATTATCTCATAATCCAAGTAGAGAAGATAATTGTTTTCCTCTCTCCTCCCTTGTGATATTGCCACCATACTCTCTCACTTTCCCTTCCTAAATTTATTCCCCTATCATTCACCCATGACACTATTCATTCATTCATTCAACAAATATTTCTGGAGTGCTTGTTACACGCAAGGCACTGCTGAAGAATGGAAGGCGTGGCTCACAAAGGTCCTACTTTCAAGGATCTTGGAGTCTCACAGAGCTGCCTAGAACCTTTCACAGTTCATCCTTTCTAGCTTTTCGTAGCGAAACGTTACGAGTTTGGAATGTTCTCAAAGAGCTTGAGTCATTCTCATACATATGTTACACAATGTGAAGGCTCCGTTATTTGCTTGGTGACTGTGGTGTGCCATGCATCAGAAGAGGACATGTCTTTTACTCTTGAATAATGAAATTGTGCCTCCAATTCAAAACAACATGGCATGCATGCTTATGTTTCTGCCAATAAGGCAGAAACAAGAGAAACAAAAGCAAGCTGTGTGTAGCCTACACAAAATAGTTAAGCTGAGGCTTGAACACTAAATTATTTTAGAGCCATGTATTCATGGCCTTGTCATGTGCTGATATGGTAAAAATAATTGCCTGAGCTACCAGAAAAGAACCCCTCAAAGAGAAATCCCTGAAATACTGCACCAGGAACAGTGCCTCTGCTGTGTCTCACACAGCAAGGAGAACCAGCATGTATCTCTTAAGTCTGATTTCACCCCAACCTTGGCTTTCTCCTAATTTGCCTTATTCAAATGAATCACTTACTCTCCAGAAGCACTAACACAATAAAAACCCATAGCTAGCAAAGCACATGGATTGTCTATTACGGGACTGGGCAAAGCCTGGAGTAGCAGGAAAGTGTGGTGGGTTTTCTTTAAAGCATTTATGGCAATGTTGAATTAAAAGGCCGTAGTACATTTATCTGTTTTGCAGCATCCTTGGTCAGGGAGGGATGTCTCAGTGCCACATAAACCATTGGGAACAAAGACACCTCCCTGGGGTGAAGGGCATCACAAATGTGCTCTGATACACTTGCCAGGCCCCTCCTTAACTCGGGTTTCAGTCTCCCACTTTGTAGGAGGGAGTTCTCTGTGCCTGAGGAGACGGAGGCTCCCATGGTTTTCAGAGGATTCTACTTAAGCACATTGAAATCCCCAGATAAAAAGGGCTCTGGAAAAGCAAAGTACAATTAGAGGCCAAGGAGCATACGCTGTCAAGTGGAAATCATGAGCAAATATATGTGTTGTGTTGATTAGTAGAATTTTTAATGGAATCTGGGTGTCAGCAGTTCATACTCTGCTGTCTGGGGGCTGAGGAAAAGCCCTGTAGGAGAAAGCTGGGACTGGGGGAGGGAACCAAAGGCCCTGTACCTACTTCTTCTCTCTGAGATCTGCCATGGTACACTACCCCGTCCTCTCTTCTCAATCTGCTAACCTAATTGTTCGACTCCTGTCCTGATACTAAAGTATTTGTTTTCTAAGACCAGCCTTAAGGAGCTGTGTACAGCTGTTGACACTATCACAGGGATCTATGGAAATCACTCTAGTACTCGGGGGTCTCAGTGGTTCTTCATTGAATGAGGTAGCTCAGTTGTGAGTTGATGCATGTGATGTGTGCCGTCTGCCACTCAAAGCTATAGTTTTCCCTTTTTTATCTGTGAGATTATAAAAATACCAGTATTTCCCCCCATTTTATAAAAATGATTTTAGAAAAAAATACACACAGGTCTCCTCCATTAAACTTCTGTTCCATCTTGTAAATTGTTGTGAACTCTGACCTCTAGATTCAGTCTTTTTACTTTAGCACCTTTGAACATGTAAGCCGCCTCAGGCTCGCTCAGGATGTTGACGTTCCGCACAGTGCAGTACTGTCTATTCACGTTCTTCTCCACCCGGTCCGGGTGCCTCTTGGGCACTTCTACCTTAGTATTCAGAGGATATTCCTCCAAAATGTCCTCTGTGGGCTTCTTCTTCCTCTGTTTCTGGCATTTCCTGTTGATGAAACAAGCCACCAAAAACACCAGAAGTAGAAGCATGATCGCAGCCAGAGCGCTGCCAATGGACGCCCCAGTCTGTGATAGGGACGCAGCTACCGCTGGCTCTTGCATCTCCAGATTCAGGGGCTTCATATTGGTGCCATTCTTGACTTGGTCTCCTTCATTGTCATAAATGAGGGAATCATCAAGGGTCAGCCGGCCACTGGGCTCCACCAGGTCCCTTCGGTTGCGTCTGAGTGGAGCTGTGAGAGAGCGCTGGACCCGGGGCCCTGAGATGGTGTCGGGGCCAATGATGTAGATGACCTGGAGATACCACTGGTGTCCTGCTTCCACCTGCAGGGGGACAAACCGAACATGTCGTTCTTGCCCACAGAACACCTCTGAAGAAAGGAAATGGAAGGATAATTGCCACTATATGCCTTGATAGATAACTGATTTCCAGAAAAGCATTAGCAATGGTTGGTGTTTACTAATACATAGAGAACTGAACCAAATATGGGTTATATTTTATTTCCAAATTAAGATGATCTTGAGTCAGCTATTCACATTCTTTTTTTTGTTTCCCTATGTGTACACGGAATAGCCTAAGGAATTATCTTTCATGGTCTCTTTCGCTAAGTGAAGGTTTATATTTGTCTGTCTTTATTGATAGCAGTGAAATAATAGCATTAAAAACTACATTTATTTATAGTGACCTTCAATTATGTTATGTCAATTTACTATTTATTGGTGAACTTCAGCGAAAATGGAGTCATTGAACAAAATATTCACTAAACATATACTGTGTGCATAGTACACAGATACGTGACAAACATTTTCTAAACACTTTCTGGATCAGGCTATATCATCAAGTATTTTATCTCCCCCTCATCTTTCTCCATTAAACCCTTCGTGGTTTTGAAATAACTTCTGAAGTGTGATAATAGTTCTGAAGGGTCATAGATTAATATTTGGAGACAGAAAAAAAGTGAAATTTGATCTTGAAAGTTCATGTTCATTGCTGAGACTTAAAGTATTTTTGTTTATCAAATAGTAGCAATTCTTGCCATTCTAAATTGCTGTATTGTATTATAATTTTGTTAAATGTTTTTCATATGTCTGTGAAAATCAGCTGGTCTAGCATAGAACCAAAAAGGGATGCAATATAAAAGAACTTAGGAAAAACTGGAGTGTCACATGCAGCCATGATGTGCACAGTGACAAGTGACTATATGCAAATTAAATAATTGTATCATTGTTTTGGTCTACTGGGGATACATGTGAAAATTTTGGGTGGGTGATAAGCTTAACAATAATAAGAAAAGATCTGCCAGCAAGAATGGCAGAATGATGAAGAATCCAGAGATGTTGCAGTTCTCCTCCTTTTTTTTTTTTCAAACTTTAAAGTAGACTTGATCTTAAGCTTCTGTTCTTCTCACCAAACTCACCTTATAGAGTGCATCTACTTTTAGAGTAAATCCATCCACACCTGGCATGCTACTGACCACATGGAAATCAGGCAACTCAGAGGCAAAGTGAGCCTCAAAAGGCACATCATGGAAGTACTTATCAGTTACCTCTGGCTGATTGCGGTCCTAGGATTTCAGAAAAAAGAAAAGCAAGATTTAGAAAGATGGTTCCACTATATTGGTAGGTGGCAGTGACTGGGAAGAGAAAAGTACTCATCACTCCTGGCTTTAGGTTGGGTTGGGAGAGTGTGTGTTGTGAAGCCCTCTCCTTAAGTCAGTGGCTGCCTGATATGCTTTGGCTGTGTCCCCACCAAATCTCATCTTGAATTATAGTTCCTATAATCTGCATGTGTCATGGGAGGTACCCGGTGGCAAGTAATTGAATCATGGGGGCAGTTACCTCCATGGTGTTCTTGTGATAGTGAGTGAGTTTTCATGAGATCTGATGGTTTTTTAAGAGGCTTTTTCCCCTTTGCTCGCACTTCTCCTTGCTGCCGCCATGTGAAGAAGGACATATTTGCTTCTCCTTCTGCTATGATTGTAAGTCTCCTGAGGCCTCCCCAGCCATGCTGAACTGTGAGTCAATGAAACCTCTTTCCTTTATAAATTACCCAGTTTCAGGCATGTCGTTGTTAGCAGTGCGAGAACAGACTAATACACTACCTCCGGGAACCCACTGTCCTTTTCAAAAAGGACATGCAGTGGCTTTTGTGATCTCCAAATGCAAAAAGTGGGCTATTCTAGCCCAATAATTCTCAAGTTATTTGGTCTCAGGACCCTTTACACACTTAAAAATCAAGGACCCCAGAGAGTTTTTATGTGTCTTACATCTATCAACATTTACTGTGTTAAAAATTAAACCTGAAAAAATTCTAAGTGTTTACTTATTAATTCATTTTAAACTGACAAGAAACTCGTTACATGTTAAGTAAGATATTTTTTAGTGAAAATACCTAAATTCATTCCCTCCCCCAATAAAGAGACCTGGCAATGTTTTACGTTTTTGTAATCTCAGGGAAAAAACTGGATTCTCATAACTGCTTCTGAATTCAATCAGTTGTGATATTTTTGTCTAAAGTGTATGAAGAAAATTTGGCCTCATAAAGCTATGCAGTTAATAGCTTTTTCAAATAATTATGGCTTTTTTTTTTTTTTGAGACAGGGTCTCGTTTTGTTGCCCAGGCTGGAGTGCAGTGGTGCAGTCTTGGCTCACTGCATCCTTGACCTCCCAGGCTCAAGTGATTTCTCACCTCAGCCTCCCAAGTAGCTGTGACTACAAGTGCATGCCACCAAGCCCATTTAATTTTCAAATCTTTTTTTATAGATATGGGGTCTCCTTATGTTTCTCAGGCTTGTCTTAAACTCCTAAGCTTAAGTGATTCTCCCACCTCAGCCTCCCAAAGTGTTGAGATTACAGGCATGAGCCACCCACACCCTGCCTCTTTTTTGATACTAAATCAAAACTTGGTGAGTGGTTATTTTTTAAAGATTCATTACAATGTGGAATCTGAAGTTGTATTGATAAACTTTTTAAACTCTCTAAACTCGTGAGGGAATAAGTATGAAAAAAAAAAAGCATCATCATATTATTTTGAAAGTAATTTTGACTCTGTAGACTCCCTGAAAGAATATGGGGACACTCCAGGTCTCTGAACCATACTCTGAGAAACACTGGCCTGGAGTTTCCTCTTCCTAGAATGTCAATAGAAGCTTGTCTTGTTACCCACCATAACCACCACATATATACTAGTATTTAGCTGATCTGAAAGAAACAACAACACAAACATATATAGAGAGGAAACTATCAAGAGTGGGCTCTATCTGCTTTAGGGAGAAGTCATAGCTGAGGAAATCTGCTCAAGTGTCTGCTTTTTCACACTAATAGCGAGAATACTTAGCATACCAACAGTAGGAATCTGTGTTTTAGGTGTTTGTTTGGCTGAATGCATCCATACTGGGGCCCTTCATTGTAGATTGTCCCTGTGGGATCAAAGAAAGGGACATAGCCATCCTTGCCCGTACAAAGATAGACTTTCTCCAGCTGGAGTTTGTAAGCAGAATTAAGGTTTTGTTCTGGATTCCAAAGTACTCGGCCATAAAGGATTTGACCTGAAAAGATTGAAAGGCATTAATTAGGTCAGACTTTAAGATGAAAGAAAAACAAATGTCAAGGGTTGAAATGGTTAAACATGCTCCCTTAGAGTGAAAAGCACCTTTCTATGAAGAGCTCCATGGTTCCATGTGCCCCTAAAATACTCATTTATTCATTTATTGCTTCTTTTTTATTCTTTTCTTTTTCTCTCTGAGTTTTCTTGCTAGGGAACATTTGTTGCTTCTTTTTTTTTTTTTTTTTTCCAATAAGCATTAATTAAGCATTTAAGGGAAACAAAGTATTCTGTTATGCATAGGGTATACCAAGGTGTGTGAGATGCAGTTGAGAGGGTGGAAACAAACACAAAGTAATTGATTGAAATAACTCACATTTATCAAACTTATACTATTTGCCAGGTACTATACCAAGTCCTCTCATGCAATAACTCACGTAGTGCTCACAATTTTGCAGATGAGAAACTTGGCACTGAGTGGGGCTAAGTGATTTGCTGAAAGTCACAAAGCAAGCAAATGGTGAGGGTGGGATTCCAAGTCAAGGTACTATGCTCTCAAACCAAACCACCACAATGCCCTATTAATCACCCGAATGCTATACTGTTACATTTTATAATAGAGGAAGGTATGTCATATTAAGAGAGCATGAAACCAAGTACGGAAATCTGCCTAGGGAATGGTTTGGAAGGATTTCAAGACAGTTGATATTTGAGCAGTATCCTGAAACACACGTAGGCATTTGTCAGACAGTGCATTTGGGGTGGGAGTGAGAAGCAGGAGAGAACATTCTAGGCAAAAAAAAAAAAAAGTCCATGTACAAATTACTGAATGCTTCAAGGGTATAAGTCCTGGTGTAGGCATTATTTCCTATGTGTTGGTTATGGCACCAAGCTCTTTACATGCAACTAACTTACTTAATCCCACCAAGAGCCCAAAATATAGCTTCAATTATTATTCCCATTTTAGTAACTTATTCAAGGTTTCACAGCAATGATTTGGCGGTAGGAGGATTTTGGAATTAGCACAAATCCAGCTAATTCCAAATGCTCATCCCAAACATTTACTATGTGGTGCTAAGTAAGTCAGTGTGACAAGAGTGGAGGATGTATAGAAGCTCTGGCAGGAGAGGCTCCTGGGGAGATAGACAAACCGTGCTGAGGAGGCTGGACTCAAATATATAAGTAACAAGAAACACTGGAGGGTTTTAAGCAAAAACATAATAACACACTTGGGCCTTAGAAACATGGCGAATGGGTCAAGGACAAAGAGATTTCAGTCACAGAGACCTGGTAGGGGCTATTTTAATCCTCTAGTTAGAGATAGGCATCTAAAATATAGCTGTGAGGCAAGAGGATGAACTCAAGAAATGTCTAGGAATCAGATTCCACTCATCTTAATGATAGATGGGATGTGGGATGTAGGAAGGGGAAGTTGAGGATAACCCTGAGATTTTTGGTTGGGGCACACAGGAGGATGGTGATGCAGTCAGTAGGGTAGCAGATGTGGGAGGACCATGCTTGGAAGGAGACAAGTGCAGTCTCAGGCATCTCTAGGTGTCTGCAAGACATGCTGCTTGGAGAGCTTCGGTAGTTTCATATCTGCATATGGAAACATAGAAATGAAGCTCGGAGAGATCCAGGATGAGGTCAAATCAAGTGGCCACAGAACAGTAGGAGTATAAGAAGTTCAGGGTAAAGGGATGGCCCAAGCCATGGGGATGACCAGAGGCAGCACTCAGAGTAAGAATAGAATGAGCCAAGCATGGAACCTGGGGACACTAACACGGAAGGGGCAGAGGATGGAGGCCAGGGACAGGACAGTGAGAAGGAGTCATCTGAGAGGCAAGATGGTGTCAGATGAAGCTGATGGAAAGGAAACCCAACAGGAAAAAAGTGCTAGAATGCATCGATTTGGTGTCATTGACAAGAGAAAGATAGGATAGAATCCAGCCTGCGGCAAATGGATGGAGAAGTGACCATGAAGTGAGCCATTTCCAGCAGAGAAAGCATGATGGAGAACATACATGTTTGGCATTCCTTTGAGACTGGGAGGCAATGGGGTTGGAGAGTTGAGAAAATAACTGACCCAGAGTTAGACGATGTGCTAGAATCTGATCGGAAATTCCAGTCTTCTTGCTACTCAGACCATTGCTTTTCCATGACATCACACTGCCAATCATTATAGTGCCAAGTTGTGATTTGATTTTGAAACAGCATGAAATGGGCCTGTTCCTTGATTCTATCCTGGCTGTCCTGGAACCAACCCTGGGGGATCTTTACTGGGGAGCTGACTGAGAGCTTATGAGCAGAGATGCCCGTCCAGCAACTTACCAAAAGCTTCTCATATCCAGGCAGAGCCTCCTTCTGCAGGTGGAGGAAGCAACTTACCTTTTGAAAAGGCTCCTTTGTAATCCATTTCTGCCAGTGACATATCAGATGTATTGGGATCCATTAGGAACACCTTCTCATTATTGCAGAGCTGAAATTCAGTGTTAAGTGAATACACAACTGGCACAGGGCGGTTGGTCTGCTGGAATGCAATGGGTATCAGGAATCTAAACACAAGGAGAAACAAGAGCTCTTTGAGAGCAGGGTCAGCGTTGCATATGTCATTTGAGTCACCCTCCCTTCCCCACCTTCCTCAGGATTGTACACAGAGATTTGTTGTGGGCACTAAATATTCACAGAATAAAGGGATGTGTATGGTAAAAGGACTTTATTTGGTTGTTATTTCTTTTGAACAGAAATAATTAATCTTAAAAAATAATTAATTAGACTTTAGACTCTGGTATCCTTTGCTTTTTTTGGCCCTTTCACTCTGGGGGCTCCCAGAATTGCTCTTTGACTTCTAAAGTACTCCCTGCTTTGGAGCGCAGCTAGATTTCTTCCCAGAGCTGCATGCTCTGAGGTTTTGACTCTTTCGACCTGATCAAAATTTTATTTATCCATGTCTCACTTTCGGGACTTGCTAAGCGATACTCTCTTGCCTTGTTCTGTGTGCCTACCTCCCCAGCCTTCTTTCTGAGCCCCTTCCTTCCATGTCTCCTTCTGGCAGATAAGGTCTCCCCAAGGCTCAGTTCTGGGACCTTCTTGCCTTGCTCTGTGTGCCTACCTCCCCAGCCTTCTTCCTGAGCCCTTTCCTTCTCTGTCAGGTAAGGGCTCCCCAAGGCTCAGTTCTGGGATCCTTATTGTTCTCCCCCAATAACTTCACCCAAGATGATCTCAGCCTTGTCATCGAGTGCATTTGCCATCTCAAAGGTAGTAATGCCAAATTTAACTATCTAATCCAGATTTCTCCTCTAAGCTCCAGAAACACATAGCTGGCTATCGAATGGTAGCTCTACATGGCTGTCAGATAACCCAAACTCAGCATGCTCTTCCTTCTAGTGTTAGTATCTCAGCAAAAGGCAACAAAAGAGGTGCCAGCCCCTTAACTGGTCTCCCTGGAGTCACTATTAGTTCCTTCTAAACTATTCTACATGCCTCGGTGGATGAGCCAGTGTCATTTTCAAAAACTCAAATTTGCTTAATATCCTTCAGTGGTTTCCCACATCCCTTAGAGGGAAGTATGACCTATAAAGCTCTGGCCTCTACCTATTTCTCCAGCCTCATCTCCTGCTACTCTTCCCCTTCCCTCCCTTTCTGGGATCTAGCCAGACTGGCCTTCTTTCAGTCTCCTGACCAGCTCTCTACTCCATGATCTCTAGTGCCTCAGGGCTGATTTATTCAGCAAATATTCACTGAGTATATATTATATAATAGACATTGTTCTAGTAATAGGAATTCATCTGTGGACAAAACAGAAAAATATGATCTCAGGATTCTAAGGAAGATAGTAAGCAAAATAAATAAAAAATAATATAGCATGCTAAAAGGTAACAGGTGATAAGGAGAAAAATTAGGCAGAGAAAGGGTAATGCTAGAAAGAGGTTCAGCTGGAAATTCTAAATAATATGGTCATGGGTATAAATTGGTGCAGTCATTATGTAAAACAGTATGGAGCATCCTCAAAAAATTAAAAATAGAACTAGGACATGACCCAGCAATCGTTATTCCTGGTATACACCCAAACAAGGGGAAATCAGCATCTTGTAGAGATATCTGCACTCCTATGTTCATCGTAATATTATTCACAATAGTTAAGATTTGGAAACAACCAGTGTCCATCAATGGATTAATCAATAAAGAAAATGTGGTGTATTTTCTTTATTGTGGTGTGAAATAGTCAGTCTTAAAAAAAATAAGGACATCTTGCCATTTGTGACAACATGGATGAACCTAGAGAACATTATACTATGTGAAATAAGCCAGACACAGAAAAATACTGCACAATTTCACTTATATATGGAATCAAAAAAGCTGGATTCAGGCAGGAGCAAAAAATTCCAAAAGCCAGATACATAGAAACAAAGAGAACAGTGGCTACCAGGGGTGACAAGGATGGGGATATGGGGAAATGTAAGTCAAAAGGTACAAAGTTGCAATAATATTATGTACTGGACATTTCCTAAGAGAGTAGATTTCAGATACTCTTACACACACACACACATGTGCATGCAGGTAACTATGTGAGGAGATGGGTATGTTAAGTTTTTTGACTGTAGTAATCATTTCACTATGTGTATCAAAACGCAATGTTTTACACCTTAAATATATACCATAAAGAGAGAGAAAGGAAGAAACTCAGTCATGGAAGGCCTCAGTGAGAGGAAAACACCCAAAGGCTTGAAGCAGGCAATGGAGTAAGACATGTGGCTATGTGGAGAGGAAGCCCTCCAGGAAGAGGAAATGGCAAAGACAAAAGGTCTGGGGTAAGAGTGTGCACAATACATTAGAGGAACGGCCAGTTGGCCAGGGTGGCTGGAGAACAGTGAGGGAGATAAGATCAGAGAGGTAACTTGGGACCAGATCCCATAAAGCCTTACCGGTACTGTCAGGACTTTAGGGTTTATTTAAACTGTGGAGTGTTTTGAAAAAGTGAGTGGGGTTTGCTGTGTTAAGAAGAGACTGCAGGGTGGCTGCAGGGGACTTTGTTAAGAGGCTATTTCACTAATTTAGACAAGTGATGATAATGGTTCTGACCAGGGCTTTTGTCAGGTGGGCAGTGAAAATACTTGGATTTTTAATATATTTTAAAGGGGAGGCCTAAAATCCTAGATGACAGTGCCAGAATAAGAGAAGTTTCAAGGATATTGTTAACATTTCGGTGTAAGTACCTAGAACAGAGAGGCTAACAAAGTTTTTCTGTAAACAGCCAGATAGTAAATATTTTAGACTTTGTCGGCCACATGGAGTACATGCACAGATACATGCTGGTAGGTCTGATGCACAGATATAAGTATGATGATAGACGCTTGCATGAGTTCTCTTCTGATTTCCTCTGTTTCTTCACTCCAACAGGACAGAAAGGTCACCAGGTGAAGGTGACAACAGGGGAGAAGCATCAAGTTTGTGGGAAGAAATGAAATAGGCAAGAGGAAGAAAAGGCGTACGATAAAATACAACAGCCCTTCATGCTAACAACTCTCAATAAACTAGGTATTGGTGAAACATATGTCAAAATAATAAGAGCTACTTGTGACAAACCCATAGCCAATATGATACTGAATGGGCAAAAGCTGGAAGCATTCCCTTTGAAAACCAGCACAAGACAAGGATGCCACCTCTCACCACTCCTATTCAACAGAGTATTGGAAGTTCTGGCCAGGGCAATCAGGCAAGGGAAAGAAATAAAGGGTATTCAAATAGGAAGAGGGGAAATCAAATTGTCTCTGTTTGCAGATGACATGATTGTATATTTAGAAAACCTCACAATCTCAGCACAAAATCTCCTTAAGCTGATAAGCAACTTCTGCAAAGTCTCAGGATACAAAATCAGTGTGCAAAAGTCACAAGCATTCCTAGACACAAATAATAGACAAACAGAGAGCCAAATCATCAGTGAACTCCCATTCACAACTGCTACAAAGAGAATAAAATACCTAGGAATCCAACTTACAAGGGATGTGAAGGACCTCTTTAAGGAGAACTACAAACCACTGCTCAAGGAACACCAACAAATGGAAAAATATTCCATGCTCATGGATAGGAAGAATCAATATTGTGAAAATGGCCATAGTGCCCAAAGTAATTTACAGATTCAATACTCTTCCCATCAAGCTACAACTGACTTTCTTCACAGAATTAGAAAAAAACTACTTTAAATTTCATATGGAACCATAGAAGAGCCCGTATAGTCAAGAAAATCCTACGCAAAAAGAACAAAGTTGGAGGCATCACGCTACCTGACTTGAAACTATACTACAAGGCTACAGTAACTGAAACAGCATAGTACTGGTACCAAAACAGATATATAGACCAATGGAACAGAGCAAAGGCCTCAGAAATAAAACCACACATCTACAACCATCTGATCTTTGACAAACTTGACAAAAACAAGCAATGGATTCTTTATTTAATAAATAGTGTTGGGAAAACTGGCTAGCCATATGCAGAAAACTGAAACTGGACCACTTCCTTACTTACACCTTATACAAAAATTAACTTAAGATGGATTAAACACTTAAACGTAAGACCTAAAACCATAAAAACCCTAGAAGAAAACCTAGCCAATACCATTCAGGACACAGGCATGGGCAAGGACTTCATGACTAAAACACCAGAAGTAATGACAACAAAAGTCAAAATTGACAAGTCGGATCTAACTAAACTAAAGACCTTCTGCACAGCAAAATAAACTATCATGAGAGTGAACAAGCAATCTGTAGAATGGGAGAAAATGTTTGCAATCTATCCATCTGACAAAGGGCTAATATCCAGAATCTACAAGGAACTTAAAGAAATTTACAAGAAAAAAACAACTCCATCAAAAAGTGGGCAAAGGATATGAACAGACACTTCTCAAAAGAAAACATTTATACCATTTTGCGCCAGTTAGAATGGTGATCATTAAAAAGTCAGGAAATAACAGATGCTGGAGAGGATGTAGAGAAATAGGAATGCTTTTACGCTGATGGTGGGAGTGTAAATTAGTTCAACCATTGTGGAAGACAGTGTGGTGATTCCCAAGAATCTAGAACCAGAAATACCATTTGACCCAGCAATCCCATTATGGGGTATATACTCAAAGGATTATAAATCATTCTACTAGAAAGACACATGCACACGTATGTTTATTGCAGCACTAATCACAACAGCAAAGACTTGGAAGCAACCCAAATGCCCATCAATGATAGACTGGATAAAGAAACTGTGGCACATATACACCATGGAATACTATGCATCCATAAAAACGGATGAGTTCATGCCCTTTGCAGGGACATGGATGAAGCTGGAAACCATCATTCTCAGCAAACTAACACAGGAACAGAAAACTAAACACCGCATCTTCTCTCTCATAAGTGGGAGTTGAACAATGAGAACACATGGACACAGGGAGGGAGACATCACACACTGGGGCCTGTCAGGAGGTGGGGTGTTAGGGGAGGGGTAGCATTAGGAGAAATACCTAATATAGATGACGGGTTGAGGGGTGCAGCAAACCACCATGGCACATGTATACCTATGTAAGAAACCTGAATGTTCTGCACATATATCCCAGAACTTAAAGTATAATAATTATCTTTTTTTTTTTTTAAAAAAAAAAAAAGCATACAAAAATAGGTGAGAGGAATGAGATAATGTATGAATGAGGGAACCATTGTATTACACTTTTCTTGGAAGTCCTAAGGACCAATTTGAGATGAGTGATAATGAATTCTACAGCTTTCTGGCCTTGTCATTCCTAGACACACTGCCAGAACAACCTCTCCTTTTTCCTCTCCTCCTTAGGTTTCAACTGAATCACCGCTTTCTCTAGAAAGCTTTCCCTCTTTCTCTTACCTCCAAGGATAGTTAGGTCCCTTGTCATCTCTTCCTGTTACACTTTGTGCTTTTCTCTCACAGTGTTTAGCACGGTCTGAAATTTTATTTAAATGTGTGACTGACTGATTGAAGTCCGCTTTACCCACTGCAGGTTCCACGGTCCATCTCACCATTGCCTACTCAGTGCTAGCCAAGCTCCTGACACATATATATGTCAAAGAGTGGTGAATGAGTGACATTTTGATTTTTTACCCTTCCAACAGAGTCCATCTGCCCATTCCCTACTTTCTGTTGAAGGTACCCCAGTGGTAGATTTGAGAGGGTTGGGCTGTTGGAAGAACTTGGAGCCCTCATAACCCTGTTTCAACAGCTTTGAGATAACCATGAGCTGTATCACATGCTCATTTTCCTGACTCAGGGAAACAGATTTTTCTTGTTGATGCTCATATTACTAGAATCCATCATAGTGCCAGGCACATGAGAAAACATTATAGGAATAAATAATGAACATGAGATTATTTTATTATTTATAAGGTTAAAATATATGACAGGCCTCCCCAAAATAGTCACAATATGAGACACAATTATTTTGTATTAAGTCCAATTTCCCTGTATCAGTCTTGATTTTGTATGTGTGTTGTAATTCTATTGCATACATATGGAGCCATATAGGGGATCCAAGGTTAGGCCTGGGGGAAAGTCACCCTGGGAATACTGGGGCATCTGCAAGTAATAATCTCCCTGATGTAAGGCAAGGACCCCCAACTCCGAAGCCTCAGTATCCTCAACAACATTCTTCCTCTGCCACCTCCCACATTTATGCCACACAGGGCCTGAGGACAGCATTGGTGTCCTCCTTGATCCCTTTAGCCAGTTTCAAGTCATTGTTCCTCTCTCCCTTTAAAAAATCCAGAACCTACCCTGGAGAAACTCTTCTTACACATGTGTACCAAGAGATATATATAAGAATTTTCTTCTCTGGAAGGCCGAGACGGGCGGATAACAAGGTCAGGAGAACAAGACCATCCTGGCTAACCTGGTGAAACCCCGTCTCTACTAAAAAATCCAAAAAACTAGCCGGGCGTGGTGGCGGGCACCTATAGTCCCAGCTGCTCGGGAGGCTGAGGCAGGAGAATGGCGTGAACCCGAAAGGCAGAGCTTGCAGTGAGCCGAGATCTGGCCACTGCACTCCAGCCTGGGTGACAGAGCGAGACTCCGTCTCAAAAAAAAAAAAAAAGAATTTTCTTTATAATAGAAAGTCAAAGGGAGTGGTTAAATACATCGTGGAATTTTCCTACAATGAACACCTTAATGCAGTGAGCAACAAACTACAGTTACATGAATCAATACAAATGAATCAACAAATGATTCACTGAGTTAAAAAAAAAAGAGTAGCAGAGAGAATTCATGCAGTATGAAACTTACATACAGTAGTTCCCTTCTCATCCATGGGTTTGCTTTCCTCAGTTTCAGTTACCCAAGGCCTACCATAGTCCAAAAACATTAAACAAAAAATTCCAGAAATAAACAATTCATAAGTTTTAAATTATGCACCATTTTTACTAGCATGATGGAATCTTGTGCCTTTCTGCTCCATCCTGCCTGGAACATGAATCGTCCCTTTGCTCAGCATCTCCACATTGTATATGCTACCCACCTGTTAGTCACTTAGCAGCTGTCTTGGTTAGCAGACTGAAAAAACATTGCACATACAGTGTTTGCTATCATGTGTGGTTTCAGGCATCCACTGGGGCTCTTGGAACATATACTCCAATGATAAGGGGGGACTATTGTCTAGAGTTCAAAAACTTGCAAAACCATGTAGAAGTATACATGAGGTATAAACATAAACCAAACCAATGAATAATAAATACAAATATCAGGTTAATGGTGACCCTAGTAGGGAAGAGAGAGGGAGTATGATTGGGTAGGGGCATTGAGGGTATTGAAGGAGTACTGTAATGTTCTGTTCCTTGAGTTTCTTAAGGTGGGTGGTGGATCTGCTATATGATATATATATAGTCTTCTGAGTATCTGAAATATTGCATAATTTTTAAAAATTTAAATGAATTAAAATTCTCCAGCATATCCCATCAGATTATTTTCCCATTGTTCTCTCTTACTGCAGCCAACTACCATTTTTCTGGTCACCTTCCTCCCTTCATTTGGCTAACTATGGTGCTACCTGGCATTGTTACTGCCATGAATCTTTGGGACTTAAACATCCACTCAGATGAACTACCGACTACCCAAGACTCCCAGTTCCTTGACTCCCTCACCTCCAAACAGCTTGTTCACTACCCTGCTACAGCTACCTACTCTTCATAGTCCCATTATGCACCAGCGCCAAAAATCTCATTTCCAACACCTTGCTCTCTACCACCTTATGTCTTTCCAGCTCCTCTCTTCTTTTCCTCCTACTCCTTAATTGTTCAACCACACCAGGACCTCCCGACCACATTAGCAGAATGCACAGGAAAGGGAGCATGTGCACTCTCATGGTGGGAATGGACATACATAGTTACATGTTCACAAACACTCTGGAAGACAATTCGGCAGTTTCTTAAAAGTTAAACATACATCTGTCAAATGATCCAGTCACTCCATTTTTAGGTATTTACATAAGAAAACAGAAAGCACATGTTTATATAAAGTTCATACATACAGGTTCATAGAAGCTTTATTTATCATAGCCCCAAACTGGACACAACTGAAATGTTCATCAGTTGATCACTGATAAACAAACTGTAGTACATCCATACCAGGAAGTACAACCCAGCAATGACAGGAACAATTACTGATACACCCAACACAGATGAGTCAAAATAATCATGGTGAGTGAGATGAGCCAGAGAGAGAGAATCCACACTGTATGATGTCATTTATAAAAAAACTCTAGAAAATGCAAACTCATCTATAGTGGCAGAAAACAGATCGTGGTTATCTGCAGAAAGGGAAGGGATGATGCGAGGGAGGAACTACAAAGGCGCACGAGGAATCTTTTTGGAAATGGATATGTTCCCTATCTTGTCACTATGTTGACTGTGGTGATACAAGTGTATACACAGGTAAGAATTTATTGAATTGTATAGTTTAAATATGTACAGTTTTATGTCGATAATATGACAATTTAAAGGCAGTTCCACACTGCCTGATCTGCGGCTAGCTGTAACCCTCTAGTATATTTACTCTTTTCCACTGTCTGAGATGGCCCTGTTTCTTTGCTCCTCTCTTCTCAAACCTCGACATTCTTCACTTTCAGCAGATGTAGGGCTTTTCATTTCACAGGGAGAATAGTTTCAATCAGATATCCACGTTGTCATCCTTACCCTCCCAGTCTCCCAATTCTCCTCTCACCTGCTTCCATTGATTCTCTGCCTGCCTCTTCAGTGGATGAACTCTCTGTGCTTCCAGCTATGGCCAGCCCTTCCCTCATGCCCTGGATCTACTCCCCTGCTCTACTCAAGGACCTGGCTCTGCAAGCTTTCCCTCTATCCCCTGCATCATCACATTTCCCCTCAACTGGATTATTCCCACCAGCATACAAGTATCCCAAAATAAAGCAAATAAAACCTGCTGTTTATTTGACTCCTCATCTGTTTCGAGTTATTGCCCCTTTGCTCTGGCATCCTCTATAGAAACTCCGCAAGCACTGTTTATCCCTGCTGTCTCTACTTTCTCATCTCTCTCTCAAGCTCACCCCAATTAGGCTTGTATCCCCTTTGGTCCACCAAACCTGCTCTTGGCGGAGTCCACCAATGACCTCAGTACTGCCAAATCCAATAGCCAATTCTCAGTCTTTTATTTAAAAGCCACATATAGTCTTCTCTTAATGTTAATGTCAGATTCTGTCTTGGGCATTTTATCTCAGCAATGTTTTCTCTATACTTTGCACAGCTCCTAGAAAGGTGACTCTAGACTATAAACTGCCTGAGAGCACAGATTACTTTCAATCCTCTGCTCTGGTGTAGTGCTATCACTTCAACACCTCAACCAGAGCAAAACACATGAGAACTGAATAAATATGAATGAATGAATATACAGCACAACACAGTCTCAGGTCTGAGGTGAATATGGGCTGATGTACGGTTGAGTATCATTATTCATGATTGTTATGCTCTATACAGTCTCCACAAACAATGAATTAGTGGATATTGAGCCATAGCTACTAGAAGAAATATAGGGTTAGGTTCCTATAAGCCTCTGTTCACAACATTTATATCAACCAATTAACATATAACCTTGTTTTATGTCTGTTTCTGTGTAAAGACCCCTTATTTAATATATATTGTTGATTCATTTATATCAAACTCATGGTTATCATAAGGCACATTACAACCTTCTGATGCTTAGAAATACTAGAAAGTACTTCGGCATTATACTTGGGAGCCATTCTAAATGTAGAAATCATCAACAAAAGGCACAAAAATGCAAAAACCATGGCACTAAATAGACAGTACACAGGACGCTTGTTTGTAGCATGAGAGCCACAACAAGAAGGCAGAGTATCACCAGCTGGGGATGTGTGTGTTTGACTTCAGCTGGGGATGTGTGTGTTAAGTGACTCAAATGTTTGGCCACTCTGCTGTGCATGTCCATGAATGACTATGAAAGCGCCATATTGATTTGGGGGTTACAAATAAATTTTAGTGAGTAGGAGAATTCACAAATAAGGAATCAACACATAACGAGGATTGACTATATTTTCCTACCTTTCCGGGGCATGTGCAGTGCAGGCCAAAGGCTTCTCTCCTGGGTCAACCCATGGCTGTGTGGGCTGCACTGTGCAAGGGATCAGGTAGATGGTGTACTCTCCCGAGTAGTCCTTCCTGGAAACATGCAGAGCAGACTGTGATCATAGGGAACAACTGATAGGTTGCTGGCTTACCCAGAAAGATATGGCCTTCACTAAACAGTTTTCAGGTGGTATTTGTGTCCAGCATCTAAGAACCTTACAAGTCTGCAAACACCATTTTTGGGAACTCATCTCCAATTATCCTAACTTTCAGAGGTGTTAAATAGAGCTACTTTCAAGTATTCAGGTCCTTCTCATGAGGAAAGCTAAGAAAGGCACACTACATATGAAAACGTAGAAGGCTCAGGTGATGACAGAACAGAATTGGTCATTTCCTCTGGATTTCATGAGACTTGTTTGACAATTTCTGTTTAGTGTTTCTTGTTGACAGATACCCTATTCAATGCATTCCCAAATGGAAAAGCTTTCATTTCTGAAGACGTGACAGTGTCAGGTGCTACTGTGACACAGGAGGAAGCAAATGCCTCAGGATTCCAGGACACCACTCCAGAGCATATGGAAGCAGCACCCTGCAGAACGCCCCTGCACCCGTTTCACTCGCACTCAATTTGGAGGTTCCCCTTTCAAACTCTATAGCCTCATCCCTTTATAAAGTCGAAGAACAAGATCACTTCTCATTAGAGACCACTCATGGGGACTTGGGGACTTCCCTGTTTATGTGGGGCCCAGGATTCTCCAGTTCATGACTCTGTGAGCAGGAAGCCTTTGGACCTCTCTCCTACTTCTTCTCCCACACTTCTCACTGGGTGGCAGCTCCAGCCCTGTCAGGTGGCCTGGAAGGCAGCCAAGCATTCAGAAGCTTCAGGAACCTTCTTCAAGGGCCTTGGGAGTCTGTCATCCATTGAATGGAGAGAGCAGGGCTGTGAATCTTCATTATAACTGTTTGTGAGGGATCTGTGAACAGTTCTCATAAATACTGTGCTTGTTTTGACCATTTTGGGATACTTATCTATTTATTAGTAAAGTGACAGCAAAGATTTGGTTAAAAACAATAATAAAACTTTTATGTCACATTCTGGGGTCAGTGTAGTGGACTGGCACAGGCTGGAAAGTGGGAACCAGTAGAACTTCAGCTTGCCTCTGCCATGGCTGTATGATTTTAACAAACCATGCAGACTTTCAGGGAGTAAGCTCCTTCTACTCTTCTTTCTTTCTCTGCTGTTTACTCTCCTATTTTCTAAGCTCCTTCCTAATCTAAAAGTCTGTATGTCTGCAGTTTTCTATCAAATCTTGGATCAGCAGGAAATGAGACTTTGTATACCATATTTAAATTACATGGAAACTGACATCTATAATGTGGATAGTAATGCTTCATTAATACAAATATTCAAATAGGCAGAACAATCCATGCCTGGCCAGATCGTGTCTAGCTCTACTCAAACCCTGTAGGGGCTCTCCTTGCACTAGAGAGTAGAAGCCAGAGGCCGAACACTGGTTTACAGGGCCCCACCCCGTGACCCTACCCTGACTTCTTACTTCTTTAGCATTATTGCCTATTACTCTCTTCCCTGCTCACTTCATGCCAACCATATGGGCATCCTTGTTCTCCAAGCATGCCCAAATGTTGCCATTTTAGGAACTTTACCAGGAACCCTGTTCTCCATGTTTCTGCATAGCCAACTCCCTCACCTCCTTCAAGTCTTTGCTCAAATAAGGTCTACTGGGAACATTCTAATTAAAATTATAATGTCTCTCCATTCCCGCTTCCCCTTACCCTGTTCCATACCTTTCATTTTCCCATAGTGCATATCACCTTCTGACATATGTTATACTTTGCTTATTGTGTGTACTGCTTTGTGTCTCCTTACTTTAAGTCCTATACTTAGGGATCTTTATTTTGTTTACCAATATATTCAAGGTACCTAGAACCTTCTCTGACACACAGTAAACATTCCATAAATACTTGTTGAACAAGCGAATGCAAGACAAATAGCATAGCCTCCCAAGCCTTCGGTCCTACTTTTCCCCATTCCTAAATACTACTTAGGTCCATTTCCTCACTATCCCTTCAAACATGCCAAACACAGTCTTAGGTACATATCTTTAATCCTGCAGCTCTTTTCATCTCCTTACTAGAATCTAAGCATTTCCCATATCACAACATGGACCATAAGTTGTCTCACCTCTTTCAGGAATCCTTATACAACTCCCCAGCCTCTGGCTCTCTCTTCCCTGAACTATGGTCTTCATATTACCCTGTATCTCGCACAGTGTGCTTAGCATGGAGTGCTTGGTGGGGTTCTTCATTTTGTCATTTATCTATGCATTTTGTCTCTTCACCTCAAAGGTAAGCTGCTAAAAGGTGCTTGCTCAGAACCTACCACATGCTAAAACCTGTGGTTCTGGGGATTTAAGATGAATCATATGTGCCTTCTACTCTGGAGAAGCTCATAATCCAGTGAAAATCTGGGACCAGCAGATAGACCATCATAAGATAATGAGATGTATTATAGCAGAAGCTGCAACAGAGTAGGAACCAGGAGGAGGGAGCTGCTAGTACTGTATGGGAAGTCAGGGAACCTGTCACAAAGGGGTCAGTATTTGAGCTGGGCTCGGTCTCAGAGGAGTTAGTTATACAAGGGGAAAAGAGGAAGAAGGCCTAAGGGAATTGCAAAAGCATGGAGGTATGGATGGGCTGGTGGGTTCAGGGATTGGTGAGATATTTAATGTGGCTAAAAGCCCGGGTTTGAGATAAAACTAGAGGGGAGGCTGGGCCTTGGATGCTGCAGAAGGAGAGTGGGCTTCATTCAAGTGGCAATGAAGATGTCAGCAGAGTACTTAAAGGAAGACAGTTTCCCTGTCTGTAAACTGGGACAAAGTACATGAAGCACAGTCCTTGAAGGTTATTATACATCAATTTCAAAAGAATCACTATACAACAAAAAATCTGATATAAGATCAAAAATTTTAAGTTAAGAAAAAATTTTTTTGAAAATGATTCTCAAGACAATTTGAAGTAAGATTTTAATGCTAAATATGGCTCTTACTCTCATTATCTACAAAATGGGGATAATATATTTATGATAGATTCCTGGTTGCCCACTTATCCTTTTTATAGTGGTTTTAATTTTGTTTTTTTCCATTCTTCCCTTTTCTAAATGGGGGATATTTTACTATTTGTCAAATTCCTATTCTACCTCTATACTAGGTGTGTGAGAGGAATAAATCTTGTAAAAGACACATGGACTTAATCAGAGATACTATATTTTTTACAGGTTGTTGTAATTGAAATGAAATTTATTTATTCAATAAAGATTTTAGTTAGACACATTTCCTGACGTCCCTTCTAGGCAGGTGTTCCATGTGACTAAGTTCCCCACCATAGGATGTGGGTGGAAGTGATGTGTGCCCCTTCTGGTCTCACTCTTGGAATAAGTGTGAGCACTTCTTATTTATATATCAGAAGTTGATCTGAGCAAGATTTGTTTCTTTCTTTATTTGCTAGAGTGTCATTTCTTTTAATTAATTCATTAATTTTTTTTTTTTAAGAGATAGGATCGCTTTCTGTTGCCCAGGCTGGAGTGCAGTGGCTATTTGCAGGTGCGATCATGGCTCACCGCAACTTCGCACTCCTGAGCTCCAGCGATCCTCCTGAGTAGCTGGGCTACCAGCTAGGACCACTACTCCCAGCTGAGGTTTATTCCTATCAATTCCCCTTTTAAAATAAAAGTATAGCCTTCAGATAAAAGCACTATTTCTCAAGCTCCTGAAAGAAATGGAAAACCACTCAGCTCTACCCATGGAGGACTCCATCACCGTATTTACCTGTTATAAGAGCTTGTGGCTCTCCAGAGTTGATGTGGAGAATCAAAAGTCTGAGCACTCCATAACAGCTGCAAGTCAAATTCAATTCCTCCTAGGTGGTCTGGAGTCAATATGAAAGATTTCACATCCGGGAGAGTGTGGTGCTCCATCACAAACTGTCCTATTTGAAGGGGAAACACATGCACTTATCGTACTTGTTGTAGAGCTTGAGTTTGATTGTACTTGTGGTAGAGCCCCACAAAAGCCTGAGAACTGAATTAATGTTCTTCTCTCAAACAACTAAGGTTAGCCCATTTTACCCCTTAGAATACATTCCACACTGGTGGGGATAGCATGGCATCTCACCCCAGCCCATTGTTCTACTTGTGATGGTCATCATAGTCATATGTATTTATTTATAAACAATAGGAATAATCCTTGTGGAAATGTGCTAATGAGTATATTCACAGTAATAGGGGTCTTTATGTGACAATGAACACTCAATATACATAGCTTTAAATTCTAACCAACATGTTTCTTGGAGGTAGAAAAGTCTCGTAGTTTATAAATAGAAATTTCAGCATCAGATAAAAGTCACATTTAGGGCCATTCAAGTCCTTGGTAGAAGAGGATAATTATAAACATCATTAAAAGGGTAAGTGCTATCAGCAAGATACCTCCACTCTTCAAAACCGCACTGAAATAGTGTCGCGAATAAATAAAAGTAGGGGGAATATTTTAGATTGAAAGAAACTAAAGCAATATAACAGTCACAATGTAACATATGAATCATAACTGGAACTTCTTTCTCTTCATGTAAGCAGTTATAAAATAACAAATATAAAAATAAGTGGAAAAGATGTTTGTGGAACAATAAAGGAAATATGAATAGAGACTGGATATTACTGAATCAATGCTAAGTATCTTAGAAGTGATCATGATGTTGTGACTGTATAAGAGAATGTCCTTGTTCTTAGGAGATGTCAACTGAAGTATTTTGGGTAACTTGACACGAAGTCTGCAACGTGTTTCTGAATGGTGTGACAAAAAAAGGTATGTATGCGTGTATGTGCACATGGATGTATAGCAAAATGTTAATCATTGTTGACTGTTTTTTATTGTTCTATTCTTTCGACTTTCTATATGTGTGAAATGTTTCTTAATAAAAAGTTGGGAAAAAAATGGCATTGATATTACCTCTGAATTTGGCATGGGTCTTGAATTCAATGACAAGACGGCCATCCTCTCGAATGTAGATTCTTATTATCTGAAGCCTTGCAGAGAGCACACTGTCTGTCTGGATTCCTGGGCAGGAAAGCAGAGAGAAAATGTTAGGGCATGGAAAATTCCTCCCTGACAGCAACCACGTATAAGTTATCCCAAGGACACCTCCAGGTAGAGCTGCATATTTATTTGAATGTAACAAGATAACATTTATATGTCTATAGAAACATATGCCAATTAAAATTGTATGACAGTTCATTTCACTTGGTTCTTTTTTTTTTTTTTTTCTTGTAACGGTTCCACAGTTCTCGAAATAGACTCTTCAAACCTGTAAATTCCACTTAGCCCAGATGCAGGGTTCAGCAAAAAAACGAATCTTAAAACTTCTTACTATCAAACTTTATACCAGGGTATGGTTACAGCACATCTGCTTCCTACTATATTTTCTTTTCCTCACCAAGATACCTTTCTGGACTTAACAGAGGTATAAACAAAGTCCTGTTGGCTACATTTAGTACTCAAACCAAAGGAGAATTAAAGGCAAGCTTGTAGAAAGCCAGCATGACACAAGAAAGCTGTGGCTTTAATAAAGGAAACTGCAGTCATGGTCCCCAGTGAGTTCACAATGACCAAAACCAAAGGGTAACGTAAGGAGGAGAAACATGAAGTTGAACAAGACAAAACAAAAACAAGAGCTCAAGAGATTATCTGACCCAGAGTGGGAAAGCTGCCTGAAGTTATTTTCCCATGAGAAATAGAAAGCAAAAACTGATTTGAGCCTAAGCCATTTCATAGAAGAAAGGACTACACTGCCAGCCCTCTGTATCTGATCTGTTCTACATCATGCATTCTGCATCTGTGGATTTACCCAACCTCAAATTAAAAATATTAGAATAAAAATGCATCTGCACTAAACATATACAGATTTGTTTTTCTTGTCATTATTTCCTAAACAACATAGTATATAGTTGTTTTATATATATAGTATACATATATAAAACAATATAGTATATAGTTGTTATACCTAAACAATATAGTGTAACTATTTATATAGCATATACATTGTATTAGGTGTTATAAGTAATCTAGAGATGATTTAAAGCATAAGGGAATATATGTATAGGTTATATGTAAATACTACACCATTTTATATGAGGGATTTGAGCGTCCTCAGATCTTGGTGTCTGCGGGAGGTCCTGGAACCAAACCCTAATGGATATGAATGATGACTGTACTTTCAATTAGTAGAGATGAAGCTTTCTCAAAAGAAAACTCTTGTATTTTTTTTTTTTTTTTAGTATGTTTGCCTCAGATAAAGCACATCACCCCTGGAGAGGAAAAGAGGGAGGACGGGAGCAGTAGAATTTAGGGGAAATGGGTTTGGGGAAATAGGTTTGGGGTAGTGTGTGAAGTACAGGACACTAAAAATGAGAAAAAAAAACAAAACAAGAAAACCAAAAATAACCAAGAACCACTGGAGATAGTGGAGGAGAAAATTGGGGAGTTTTAAGGAGCATCTATGTGGAAGCAGTAGGAGGAGGTGGGTGGGGAAACTGGGTGGGGGTGAGGTGTGGGCTCCCAGCTGAAGGGCTGCCTCCCACTTAGTTCTTGGGGGCTCCTCCCAGAAAGGACAGGAAGGGGGATGAGGCTGAGGGAAAGGTCATTTTGAACATTCTGCATCACAGCCCTTGACTTCAGAAGGTTAAAATTCCTTCTTTGGAGGATGCAATTAAAGAGCTGATGCTTTGCCAAATGAATAAATTGGGCTACTTGACATAAATATTTCAAGTGCTCTTGACACATTTTTTTCCATTTCCATGCATCTGATTTGAAGATCCTTTTGCTTTGTAAAAAACATGAACCACACCATTTTTCACTAGGAGAAAATGAAGATTATTTGGGTTATACTCCAAAAGAACACACACCCCTCTGAATCCCTCATGGGCAGTAGAGAACTCATCTGTCACTTGCTATCCTCTACTCTGGGACCTTAGCTATCTAGGCTGAGACCTTCCAGCATCAGGACAGAAGGACATCATTCTTTTCAGGAACCCCAGATCTTCACTTTCCAGACTTGAGGTGGCCCCACTTTGTCTATGGGATAACAGGATGAGAAAAGCAGCTACTGTTAAAAGTCACTACTCTTCTTTTAATCTTGCTTGAGTGAAGTCCTAACTAAAGGGATAGCTAAGGCGTCAATGGGCATACCTGTTCTCCAGAGAACAGTGTCATAGAAGAAAGAAAACTCCATCTCGGTGTGGTGCTCCAAGGAGGCCCAGCCCCTGGGGGCTGTCACATAGATGTAGGACACATACAGAGGCACATGCACTGTCAAGAAGGACTGAGCAGAGTCCCTCACCTGCCGAGGAAGCGGTAAGCACACAGAGTTATTTCTCCCCTGGTATGAAAAGGCACACTATCACCACATCTTGGTTCCACTTTCATTCACCCATGTAGTCGCACTTATTCAATAATTATTAAGCAAGTGCCCATGATTGCAATTACTAATTTAAAAAAATAAAAGAAGTAATGGAATAGAAAGTGGCCAGAATGCTTCTTTAGACAGGGTCATGTGCAGAGGCTTCTCTAAGGAGGTGACATTTGAACAAAAATACTTTTGAAGTGGGAGAATGAGCTCTGTTCAGTTGCCAGAAGATTTGGCTGAAATTTTAGAATATCACATTTATTCCCAAGGATCAACCCAGTGGATGTGGGATCTACCATTCAGTACAAACTCCCTGTGTTGATTTGCCAGTGACCCGTGGGAGAGCCCAAGTCAACCATCATCAGGAAGATGCCCACATCCGGACGCCTGGGAGGAACCTGTGCCTAATTCAGGATGTTTTAGTGAGTGCTCTAATCTCCTGCTCCAGGAACAAAGGGCCCGAGCATTGAAATCATATCTAGGAAGCTCACCAATGGACAGCTCAGAGCTGCATGTACTTCAGTAATTTCCTGTCCCATGCAGTGCTTTGGAAAGAGTTTTGAAAAGGCAGCACATCACACTTCCAAGGGAACATTCCTTCTAAGGAGATTGTTTCCCTGCTTTTAATTTGGCCCGATCATTTTTATTTTACTACGTAATGAACAAAACTGGATGGAAAGGTAACAGACTGGTAGCAGAAGCTTTTATAGTGAAGATAGCTGTATATGTGTGTGTGAGTAGGGAGTTGGTTTACACATTTTAAAAATATTTTTATACTTTCTTCCATAAATATATATATTTATAACAAAAAAACTTAGTTTAAAACAATTTTAACATTGGCTAATTACTACAATATACTATGGGACTTATATTTTTCTTTTGTTTGAAAATACAGTATAGCCGGGCGCGGTGGCTCACGCCTGTAATCCCAGCACTTTGGGAGGCCGAGACGGGCGGATCACGAGGTCAGGAGATCGAGACCATCCTGGCTAACACGGTGAAACCCCGTCTCTACTAAAAATACAAAAAATTAGCCGGGCGCGGTGGCGGGCGCCTGTAGTCCCAGCTACACGGGAGGCTGATGCAGGAGAATGGCGTGAACCCGGGGGGCGGAGCTTGCAGTGAGTGGAGATTGCGCCACTGCACTCCAACCTAGGTGACAGAGCGAGACTCCGTTTCAAAAAAAAAAAAAAAAAAGAAAATACAGTATAAAGTGTTTCTATGGGTAATTAAGGAAAAAAACCAAATGCTTTAATATTTTTCTAAAGTTTTTTTTTTAATATTCAAAGTTGTCAGGGATTTAAAATTTGATGTCAGCTTTCTCAAAAGACTCAACTAACTCCACACTCATTGAAAAATTCCACTTTGACATGCCTTACTTTGTTTGTTTTTCAAGAGATGTGATCTCTCTCTGTAGCCCAGGGTGGAGTGCAGCGACTCTATCATAGCTCACTGCATCTTCAACTTCCTGGGCTCCAGTGTTCCTCCAGCCTCAGCCTCCCAAAGTGCTGAGACTACAGGTGTGAGTCACTGTTCCCGGCCCTTTTATTTCCTTTTTAAAGAAAATGTCCAGATTTTATTTGGACCTTGTACCATGTTCTGTCCCTTATACACAGGTTTTGCTAAATACACCTGCTCCAATCACACTATCGGAACTTCGATAAACTCTAGCTGATTGGCAAAATTAATTTTCCCTTGTTTGTTTTTGTTTATCCTCCTTTAGCCCTCATGATATTACTTACTAACCTTTAAAAAGAAAAAAAAAACCCAACGAATATTTACTGCATGCCTATTCTATGCCAGGCACACTGTGAAAGTCACCCTCTCATGCTGAGATTATTAGTACAATTTCAGATGAGGTTCAGAGAGGTTATGTCTTGTCCAAGTCTGCTGATTTAATAGCAAAAGGTACCAACTAGGCCTTAGGGCTAATTCCTATATTCTTCCTACCATATGTCAGTAATTTCAATTATTTTCAAAGAAATAGACAATAACAAAATACTTCTGTGTATATATTTTTTCTGTGTTGGTTTAAAAGTGGGATATATACATATAAGAAATCCTTGTCTTTTAGGTTTTTAAGCATATTCTGAACAAAAATATTCAAACATGTAATTACAGCAAAAGCATAAAGAACAGAGAATACTAAATTTTGAGAGGCCAGGAAAAAAACAAATCACTTAGGTTTGCATTTTCCAAAGTGAAAGGTTATGCAACCGGAGAAATGGAAAACCTATGAATGCCTTAAAATTCTCTTCAGTAGATGGCAGTAGTGCATACAAAATGAGAGGAAACCAGGGTGAGACGCACCACAAAGAAAACGACACATTTTAATCAAAGACACTTTCTCTAAATGATTACTCTAAATCCCTCTATAATTTCTCTCCTTCAGTGAGGATAAACCTGATTTGGAATGAAGAACAAACATCTAACTAGTTTTCAGCTCATTGCGATAACTGCTCAAAATTGGATAGAACCTGTTTTAGAATTAATTTTCCCATGAGGACAGATTAGCCTAGTCTCACTGGCCCTTTGATATAACTGCCCTTCTCTGACTATGACTTCTTGCTATAAATTTTTCAATTGTCACTAATTGATATGGTTAGGCTTTCTGTCCCCACCCAAATCTCACCTTGAATTGTAATCCCCCTAATCCCTCCATGTCAAGGGAGGAACCAGGTGGGAGGTGATAGGATCATGGTTTCCCTCATGCTGTTCTTGTGATAGTGAGTTCTCACGAGATCTGATGGTTTTACAAGGCAGTTTTCCCTGTTCTTGCTTGCTCTCTCTCGCCTGCCACCATGTAAGACATGTCTGCTTCCCTTCCCCTGTAAGTTTCCTGAGGCCTCTCTAGCCATGTGGAACTGTGAGTCAATTAAACCTCTTTTCTTTATAGATTACCAGTCTCTGGTATGTCTTTATGGTAGTGTGAGAATAGATTAATACACTAATGTTTAATGGTAATATATATTTTAGAAAGTGTCTATTTTTGTAGGGGCTGGCAGTTTGGAATACGTGTGAAACCAAAATGTTTTAAGCAATTATCTTTCCACAATGCATAGGACAACAGTGCTCTTCTTGTCTTCTGAAAGACAGGTTGTGTCATCTGACACATTTTCCCAGGTGGGGAAGAGAATACATCAACGTAGTAATAACCCTAGCATCAAATGTAAATATTTTTGGCTTTCCAAAATATATGCATTATAAATATAAAAATATATATGCCTAGAGAAGTAAATATTGGATTTTTATATAAGTGAGTAGGCCAGACAGTAAGTTTTTTCCACATTAACTTGATTTAGAGGACTTTTGGGGCCTCCTCTAGCTTCAGTGCTGCCAACATCTTGCTTGAGGGACTTATAAAGAAGACCCTGTTAGTTGGTTGGCCCAGTTCTGGAGGCAAAGTGCTACCTGAAGTGCTTCAGGAACAAACAAGGTTGACCATGGCACCCATATGCAGATTCCTCAGACAAGCCCCAGGGCACCCACCTGGAAGTCGGCGGTTACAGAGCCCCCACAGACGTCAATCAGCTCAGTCATGTCGTAATAAGCATCAAAGGTCCACACGCAGCTCTTCAGATTCAGGTGTTTGTAGAGCTGGATGGTCTTTGGCTCTCGCACGCTGGAGTCAAACTGGAAGGGGCGATCATAGCCAGGCCCCAGGGCGGTGCTGTCATAGACCACATCATCCAGGAACCCTGCCTCTGCGGGAGAGGGAAGAACAAGGAATGATAATTTGGTTTGCGGACGCCAAGGAGCAGGGTGGGGCGAAGAGCTCACCCTTTCACACTAAAAGCACTTTCAGTCACCTAAGCCCTACTAACAAAGCAACCCAGGGCTCCCAATGTGCAGGGAGAATGTGAGGGATCTTGCAAAGCGCTTGCTAACTGCTGTTGCCACGTGTTAAATGGAGGACTCCACCTCTAAGAGACCACAGGAACCATGGAGGAAAAGGTGAGCAAATGATACCATGAATGAAGGCGGCAGAACTTGGAAAGGAAAACACTCTGAAGCTTTGCCTGCTACACCTGGGAAGTCTGGTCCGGTGCTTCATATATGTCCCCACCAGTCCTGAAGAAATGGATTTACTGTATGGCTCAGTCACTGGGGAATTATTTTAAGAGTGATTTTTAAAATTTCTTTTTTGAGACCCCATCTCAAAAAAAAAAAAAAAAAAAAAAAAACCCAGTATACCTACATCTGATTACTTCTTCTTGCTCATAGTTTCCGAAGTCTTTGCGGGGGGAAAGTCTGAATTTTTTGTTAATGAGTAAATAGCTCACTAATGATGGCTGTAACTCACCTGTGACAGGCAAAAATTATTGAATCAAATGCTGCCAAGCACATGAATGGCTCTAAATTAAGGGAGAACTTTATATAGTAGGGAGCTGAATACAGATACAATTTTAGAATATTAGGGTTAAATTTTTTTTTTTTTTTTTTTTTGAGACGGAGCCTCGATCTGTCACCCACGCTGGAGTGCAATGGTGCGACCTCGGCTCACTGCAACCTCCTCTTCCCGGATTCAAGTGATTCTCCTGTCTTAGCCTCCTGAGTAGCTGCGATTACAGGTGCATGCCACCACACCTGGATAATTTTTTGTGTTTTCAGTAGAGACAGGGTTTCACTGTGTTCCCCAGGTTGGTCTCAAACTCCTAAGCTCATGCAATCTACCCGCCTCAGCCTCCCAAAGTGCTAGGATTACAGGCATGAGCCACTGCACCTGGCCAGGTTAAAATTTTATCGTACTAAAAGCGACTGTAGTATTTTAAAAGGGTTGATAAATATCTTAGAATGCTTGACACCCAACACCCAGCCCTCTGTCCCATGATGACTAGGTACTCAATTAACATGTCTTGAATTTAATTGCTTTTAAGTAGGAAAAGGTGCAAAGTTTAGTATTTAAACATAGTATGTCTCTTCCACTAGCTACAAATGTGGACCAATTAAACTTTCATATGTAGCTCAGTGATTTACAAATAATTTGTACTCAGCTAATTGCTACTGTATAAAGACCATCATGACCAAAAGTGATGCTTAATGAATATGAAAGAGAATATGAATGCATTTCTGTCTTCAAAAACACTATTAAATGATTCATCATTTGTGAAAGGAGGAAATATGCATGTAATGTGCACTTGCTAAGGTAAATGGAAATGGACAGAATTCTTTGTAAAGTCAAATGTCTGCTGTGGTGAACACAGAGATGTGCTGCCTCAGCTGTCAGCTCCTTCAGCTCTGCGTCAGCTGCACATTGGCTCAGCCCAAGGTCACGCCCTTGCGGGGCAGCCGGCATCCAGTGACTAAGCTAGGTAGGCTATAAGGGTCTGGCTGTGTCAGCTGGAAGTAGGACGAGTCTCTCCAGAGCTCCCTGCCATGGCCAAGATGGCTTTTTCAGCCTGCATTGCAGCTTGACTTCTCCCTCTGCCCAATCCTGTTTCGCTCCTTCTCTTTCACAAGTATTGATCCCTAATAAATATCTTGTAACCCCAAACTCCATCTCAGCTCCTGCTTCTGGAGAACTCATCCTATAGCATCTTCACTTTAGCTTTTTAAAACAGGTTTTTGTAGCACCAATGTAAACATGCTCATTCTAAGGGAATGAAGACACTAAAATATACCATAGTAGGTGCCTTAAAAATGTCAATGCATTTGGCCGGGCGCGGTGGCTCACGCTTGTAATCCCAGCACTTTGGGAGGCCGAGGCGGGTGGATCACAAGGTCAGGAGATCGAGACCACGGTGAAACCCCGTCTCTACTAAAAATACAAAAAATTAGCCGGGCGCGGTGGCGGGCGGCTGTAGTCCCAGCTACTCAGGAGGCTGAGGCAGGAGAATGGCGTAAACCCAGGAGGCAGAGCTTGCAGTGAGCCGAGATCGCGCCACTGCACTCCAGCCTGGGCGACAGAGCGAGACTCCGTCTCAAAAAAAAAAAAAAAAAAAAAAAAAAAAAAAAAAAAAAAAAAAGTCAATGCATTTAATCCTCATCTTGAGTGGTAACAAGTGTTATTCCCATGTTATAGATAACAGTGGCTCAGAAAGGTCAAACTATACTTGTTCAGCGGAATAAGGATTTGCACCAGTGTGATTCCAAAGTCCTTGTTTCTTTCTGTCCACTTCATTGTCTGAGCTAATGGAATGTGCATGTGTGCTAGGAAAGAAAACCACTAATGTGTGGATTCTGAGAACCAGAAAACATGAAAAGCAGTTCTCCTCACTCTGGCATATCCTGAAAGTCACTGCACTGGGCTAGCATGGAAAGACCAGTCCCGAACTCGTCAATCTCACCTGAGATGCCTCTCAGGTCATAGGTGGTAACTAAATTGGAGCAGACGTGCTGGTGTCTGTAGATGGACTCAGACAGTAGAAAATGCAAGTTGTGCAACGGCATGGTGGAGATAAGGGGCAGCATTCCATCCTGGTGTGGGATCTGCACCGAAATGTGGATTCTAGGGGGAAAAAGGGCAGAAATAAATGTTTAGCTGACTGCTATAAATGGTCAATAGGATATACTTCTTTCTCATCACCTAATTTGTCTTCACCAATGAAGTACCATGTTTTTTCCTTCCTGAAGCTTTCCAGGTAGGATTTCTGTCTGAACAGGGGGTATACATATATACATAGTATCATTGCTTCCCTCTAAGAGACCGTCCAGACACAGGACTGACAGTAATCTAGAATTATAGATTTTTTTTCTATACAAGAAAAGATAACATCACAACCACAAATTACTTTAAAGCTTTCCTTTGCTTTTTAATGGAAACTCTGTTTTTTCAGGAGCTGAAGCTGAGTGACTGTAGAGGGCCTGTTCCCCTGCTCTGTCACAATGAATGTCTATGGAAGTTAGGTAAGCTTGACACTCACATTTCTTTAAGTATTTGAGTCAAAAATATATCGTTGAGCTTTTAAACTCTAAAACCAATTCCTCCACCCAGCCAAATCTGAGGAATTACAATGTGCAGCTACTCATACTGTCTCTCCTAACTGAAAACAGCCTTCTCTCTCCAGTCTCCCTGTAAGTCCTATCAGCAGCACGCGTCCAGCCCTGCCAGCCTCAGTCTGCAGTGTGCTGTTCCTTGATCTACATCCTCAGCTCTTAGGCAGCCTTTGGACCAGGAAATGTGCAACTTCTTTATATTGGCTACTATTTCTCGAATGTTTTCAGACTCTGTTTATCTTGCCTCCCCACTATGAGGGCACGGAGCATTTCCTTCACTTCTTTTGTTTCTCCAGAGCACATAGTATGCAATTCTAAATAAGAAATGAGCTTAATAAACATTGGTTAAGACTGCGACACGACAGAACTGTACTTATGCGTTGCATTTTTTGTCATTGTAGCAGTTTAAATTTTGAGCGTGTTTATTGACAGTGTGTTTTGAGTTTATATAGCTTGTCTCTTGAGCAAAGAGCCACATTTTTAAGAGGAATCAGAACCTTGGAAGTGAAGAGGAGGGCCTTTTTTCTAGGAAGGGATCACTAAGATACATTTTACTGTGTCAGGAAAGAAAGAAGTGTGTGCATAT
The DNA here is from genome assembly GCF_043159975.1 of Macaca nemestrina. Classification (NCBI taxonomy): domain Eukaryota; kingdom Metazoa; phylum Chordata; class Mammalia; order Primates; family Cercopithecidae; genus Macaca; species Macaca nemestrina. The sequence goes on along the minus strand of NC_092127.1, from coordinate 141,215,555 downwards.
TCATTCAAACATGTTTTATTCATATAAAGGAACTCATTTTTCTCAGTTTATGAGCAATGGAGTTGCTTATAAAGGCACACGTTTAAATACTATAGTGTTTAATAAATATGCATAGCATACACAAATTCTTTTTTGCTATGCAAAAATGAAAACATCCATTTCCCATCATGGTGGCACAGAAAAAAATTAAGTCCAATATATCCTAATTTCTACATTATTATTCATTTGTTCAGTAGGTATTTAGGAATGCCTCTTAGATGCCAAGAAGCACTATACTGGGCAGAGGATACTCAAAATACAAACTCATGGTCTCTGGCCTTCAGGCCTTACCATCTACTAAAGGACAGAGAGAGTGAATGCTAATAATCTTCTAAAAGAAGCATATACAGGTGCCAGAGAAGCCAGAAGGGGAGGCCTCCAAATTAAATTAGGGGAGATGATGGAAATGTCCCTAGAAGAGACGCCATGCAGTAGGTATTGTAGGACAGTAGGGTTCCAGCCAGTGGAAGGGGGCTGGGGAGAGTTGAGGTAACAGCATGGCAAAGGTATGCAACCCGTAAGAGTCTGTAGCGCTTGGGAAGTTACTCATGATTCCCTGTGGTTGGACTGGCAGGTGAAACTGCGAAGGTGAGGGAAAGACCAGGAAGATAGGCAGGGGGCCCGAGCTTGAGGGATCTTCACAGATTTAAACTTTTACTGACACATTCATCATCACATTTTTATTGTGCAGAAGCATCACTTATTGATCATCCTGGGAAACACACAAAGGAGACCTGAGATTCACCTCAACCTACGCATGGTGGAAGGCACCACCTGCCTGACCTGTTCGGATGCTCCTTATGTTTGACATCGAGGTATTTCAAGGTTGCGATGAAGGACTGAGCCTGGAAGCCTCTGGATGTCCCAGCCACCACTGGTGTGTGGCAGATAGCACTGTCTGTTCCAATGGTAACAATGTTGCTCCTTAAGGGGGTCCCCACATGGCCCACCTTGTCCACAGCCTTGGCCACACAACGCACATGGAACCTCCGGCTGAAGTAAATGCTGTCCAGGACCTACCAGGGAGAATAAATCACCTCCAATGTGAGTACGCTACTTAAACAGCTCCTTATATGATCTGGTTCAAGGTAATCTGTAAAGGTCATTCATCCACCCATCCATTGATTGTTCCATCTAGTCATTCATTCATCACGTAAGTATTGACTTTTAACTATGAACCAGACACTCAAGACAGATCATTGAGTACTTATAGCCTAAGGGGGTAAGATAGTCAATGAATAATTAGACAGACGTGGAGCATGAACCCACAGATGAGTGATTTCCATTAATAGTATTGTTCTCTTTATATACTAGGCTCAGCAGAAGGATGACCCAAGTGTTATTCAGGCTTCCAGCAAGACTGGTTGGCCTCCAAGTCACTGTTGCTGAGAGCATAATGTCAGGAGACAGAGGAAACATTCTTCCTTCCCAGGAATTACCATGGTCTTTTTATCTTACTGCTATCCTCCCTCCATCCCATCTCCCTACCCAGTGACCACACACTGCAAGGGTTATAGTAACATGCAGACTTGAAGCTGAGAACTTGACCTCTGACACTTTCTAGCCTTTGAAGGTCTTTCCACAGATTCCTCCAAGTCCCCAAACATACAGAAGCCCTAAGAGTGCCTAACTCAATCTGTGCAGAGGCAATGTAGGTCACCAGGACTCTTTATGAAAATGTATGCATTTACATAGGGAAGTATATAACAAGAAAAATTAATCAGTAGTTCTGTGTGCCACAGACCTCCCACAAAGCAATCACACAAACTTAAAAATTTTACCCATGAAAACAATTTTCCCTGAAGTCCATTAAAAATTAAAGAAGATTTTTCCATTAAACTTTTTTTAAAATTAGCTGCCAATGCTTTACTTATTTATATATACATGAACTTAGTACAGAAGGGATTTGAAGCATCTACAAGAATGCATATAATAGAATGGCATTAAATAAATAATTGAAGAAATCAAGACAAAGCAAAGGAATCTAGGGTAAAGGGTATTAGTCACAAATTCATTGCAAGAAGGAAACCTGAAGCATAAACTCATAAATTTATCTGTTAAAAATGTACATTTGGCTCCAACCAGATCAAACCTCCTTTACGGTTTTGTTGAAGAGAGAAATAGATACTTAAGAAACAACAAGCTGGTAAGTCTTGCCATGTTGATTTTTTAATAATAGAGAAGACTATTTAAATTTGAGCTAGGTTATGTTGCAAAAGAATTGCTCTTCGGGCCTTTCTGAACAAGCTGTGCCAAAGAGAGTGGGTATGAATGACCCTGCATTATCCAAAGCCTCCCATCTATGTCCAACGGCTTTCCTCTGCTATTATCCCATCCCAGTGAAGCTCTTACTACAGTGGGAATAAACTGTGGAATAAACAGGAAAATCTAGAGAAATTTGGTCTGAAAGATACCTCTGATGTCTAAAATCATTCGGTGATATAATTGTAGGCAAGAATTGTTGAATGCTTACCACACACCAGGTACTATACTAAGCCTGAATCTCAATGGCTTTCAGCTCACTTTTGGAAGAGAATCAGTTCTGTCAGTGTGATGTGCAGGATCACTGTGGTGGACTGTTTGTTAAGGTTGGGAAAACATACTATCCATTGTTCTCTGATGGTTTCAGGGGTGTTGGTCTCTAAGCTTTTCGAGGACAGGAACTGCTACACAATGTCTTTTCATGGCCTCCCATAGAGCTTTGTAAAGTGCTGATCATTCAGCAACCATTCTATTCTTTTATTTAATAACTGGTCCCCTCTATGTGCCATTGATGTGCTGGCCATTTTGGGCCACATTTCTACCGCATTATAGAAATGTGGTAGAAATTAGGTACATGTCCGTAAGGAGTTTATGTGCTAATACTTACTGAATGATTGAAGATATGTTAATAGTAATAAACAGTGCCTACCTGGAGTTTTTCACTGACTTTGTCATTTATAGGTCACATTTTTCAATGACCTTGTAAAGTAGCTAAGCAGAAGAATTATTACTTTGAAGATCAGGAAACTGAGACTCAGAGAGATTAAGCAACCTCTTAACATTACTTAGTTTAACATAGGCAGCACCAGGATTTGCAAACAGGTCTTCCAACTAGCTTAGGTTTCTATTACAGCACATAATCTTTTCTTATGTAGAAGGGTAAAAAGACTGTGCACCTGCTTATTTGTTTTATTCCAAATGCCATGCATGGCCCATAAGGAATTTGATTATCTGAGTAACAAAGAACACCAGTTCTCACCCAGGGAGGGAGAACCAGGTCCAGACTCCCAGACCTACCATGTGGTTGACACTGGTGAATGGTGTGTTGTCGGTGATGGTTTCAAAGGGAGACCGGGCCCCATTGCCATCAGTGGGGGCAGCCACTTCCCAGCTGAACTGCACAGATGTCTGGTTGATGCCGGCCTCACTGCAGCGCTCCTTCATGACAGCATATCTGGGGAAATGAGGGTCACAGGGGGTGACACAGACCAGCGGGTAGCCTGGGGAGGGGGATTTCTTGACTCCTTCCTTGGTAACTTCTTCCACATGGTCATAGTCAGCAAGTGTGACTACCTGCGAAAGAGCAACAAAGCTTCAGTTCAGGTTGGGTATCAGCAAGATCAGAGAACTAAGGCCCCCTTCTTTAGAGATCCACAAGATCTCTTAGTGTCTAGGGATTCTTTAAAATATAACAGGAGAAGTTTTTATAATTGTTTGCCAGGCATCCTTAAAAGATACTGTAGATCTTTAATGGTGGAGAAGATCCTTCTACTGGTTGGGCTAGAAGCTTTACTATACTTTTAATTTTTTTCCTAAATCAGAGCCCTATCACTCATGTAAAAAAATACTCTGACTTTCCTGCACATTGGAACCAAAGCTGTGTAATGAATAACAGTTGCTAGTTTAAAGTTGCATTAAATAGTTGATGGTATATAGTAGAACATTTGGCAAAATATGAGTACATCGAGGTGGTATATTTCTTCCATGGCCAAATAAGAGACACATTTGGAAATAATCGTCATTCTTTTCTAACATATGAGACTAGTTAGCAGAAGTTAGAAGACTTCTGATTGCTTCACAATTATGGGTTACACTTTCCTTGGCAACTTCTAGGTGTTTTCCTCTTAATTGTAAGGACAGTGCATTCATTCTATTCACCCCAAGTTAGGAAATCTGGTACTACCTTCCTGCAGGTACTGAATTCTATAAATATGGTGAGTAAGTGGGACAATAGATATGACGTAGTATTACGTTCTTACTCTTCTAAGTCCCATCAAAGAAATGAGAAGATCAATTGTATTATATTTTCTATCTTTATCAGACTAAGACACCAACAGGATTTGGTCTCACTTTTAGGTCAGAACAGGGTTTCTTACCCTCAACACTATTGACATTTGTGCCAAATAATTCCTTTTGTTGTTGGGGGCTGCCCTGTGCAGTATGGGATGTTTAGGAGTATCCCTGGCTTTTACCCACTAGATACTATTACTAGCACCTGGTGTGACGACTGTGACAACCAAAAATTTCTCTAGACATTGCTTAAATGTCCTCTGGAAGGGGGAGAATGGAAGGCAAGATGGCTCCTGGTTGCGAACCACTGTGTTAGAAGAATAAAGAAATAGCGTACTTCTCTCAAGTTCTCATCTACTAGTCACTGAGACGTAAAACAGCAATCCTTTGGGTCAAGCAACTCACAATGGGTGGTGCTGGCAATATGAGGCTCCCGGCTGCCTCCTGGTCTAGAATCGTCACTGTGGCAGTAGTCACATCCCCGAGAACTGCTTCCACTGGGTCATCTGGGCCAAGGACTAATGAGAAAGATTCATGCCATTCCCGGTCTTCATTGGACAGGATCTCAACTTTAAAAAAGATATGATCCACACCTTCAACAAGGACAGAACAAAAAGAGAGCAAAGGCTTCATTAGGAAACATACCCAAGAGAGTGCAGCTTGGCACTGCTGAGACATCATGTTAAAATATGTTCTTTCTTTTTAGCAGTGTTCTATAAATGCAGTGGCTGCTAATCACTTTAGCCACATCTCAAGTGAGGAATCTTTTTTACAGACCAAATTCCACCTGTGGTAGAGGCTCAGTATTGCAGATTTACTGTTCAACACCATATGAGGATTAATGGCCCCTGCCTGACACTGGCTGGCAGTAATAAAAATCTATGATCCAAAATACACTTCACCCTGGTTATGAGTTTTTTTGCTTAATTTTTCTTTCCCCCTTACACTTTTGCATGAGCTCGTGTTTGGCTGTAAGGGCTTGCACATACAGATACCCTTCAAAGCTGTCTCTTGAGAAGCAATGGCTCAAGGTTATCTACTAAGCCAGGCTCCACAAAGATGGTAACATGGAGGGTGAGTGACCTGGAATGGGTGAGGGTTCAAGCCTTAAAGACCCACTTTGGGGGACCATTCCAAGATGGTTGAATAGGAACAGCTCCAGTCTGCAGCTCCCAGTGTGATTGACACGGAAGACAGGTGATTTCTTCATTTCCAGCTGAGGTACCTGGTTCATCTCATTGGGACTGGTTGGACAGTGGGTGCGGCCCATGGAGGCCGAACCGAAGCAGGGTGGAGCATTGCCTCACCCAGGAAGTGCAAGAGGTCAGGGGATTTCCCTTTCCTAGTCAAGGGAAGCTGTGACAGACTGTACCTGGAAAAAGGGGACACTGCCCAAATGCTGCACTTTTCCCATGGTCTTAGTAACAGGCAGACCAGGGGATTCTCTCCCATGCCTGGCTTCGGGGGGGTCCCACACCCACGGAGCTTTGCTCACTGCTAGAGTAGCAGCCTGAGATTGACCTGCGAGGCTGTAGCCTGGTGGGGGGAGGGGCATCCACAATTGCTGAGGCTTGAGTAGGTAAACAAAGTGGCTGGGAAGCTCGAACTGGGCAGAGTCCACCACAGCTCAGGAAGGCCTACTGCCTCTATAGACTCCACCTCTGTGGGCAGGGCATAACTGAACAAAAGCCAGCAGAAATTTCTGCAGACTTAAACGTCCCTGTCTGACAGCTCTGAAGAGAGCAGTGATTCTACCAGCATGGCATTTGAGCTCTGAGAACAGACAGACTGCCTCCTCAAGTGGGTCCCTGACCCCTGTGTAGCCTAACTGGGAGACACCTCCCAGTGGGGGCCGACAGACACCTCATATAGGCATGTTCCCCTCTGGGACGAAGCTTCCAGAAGAAGGAACAGGCAGCAATATTTACTGTTCTGCAATATTTGCTTTTCTGCAGCCTCCACTGGTGATACCCAGGCAAATAGGGTCTGGAGTGGACTTCCAGCAAATTCCAACAGACCTGCAGCTGAGGGACCTGACTATTAGAAGGAAAACTAACAAACAGAAAGGAATAGCAGCAACATCAACAAAAAAGACATCCACACCAAAACCCCATCTATAGGCACCAGCATCAAAGACCAAAGGTAGATAAAACCACAAAGATGGGGAGAAACTAGAACAGAAAAGTAGAAGATTCTAAAAACTAGAGTGCCTCTTCTCCTCCAAAGGATCACAGCTCCTCATAAGTAATGGAAAAAAGCTGGATGGAGAATGACTTTGATTAGTTGACAGAAGTAGGTGTCAGAAGGTCGGTAATAACAAACTTCTCCGAGCTAAAGGAGCATGTTCTAACCCATCGCAAGGAAGTTAAAAACCTTGAAAAAAGGGTAGATGAATGGATAACTAGAATAAACAGTGTAGAGAAGACCTTAAATGACCTGATGGAGCTGAAAATCATGGCACGAGAACTTCGTGATGCACACACAAGCTTCAGTAGCCGATTTGATCAAGTGGGAGAAAGGATATCAGTGATTGAAGATCAAATTAATGAAATAAAGCGAGAAGACAAGTTTAGAGAAAAAAATATTAAAAATGAAGAAATCCTCCAAGAAATACAGAACTATGTGAAAAGACAAAATCTGCATTTGATTGGTATACCTGAAAATGATGGGGAGAATAGAACCAAGTTGGAAAACACTCTTCAGGATATTATCCAGGATAACTTCCCCAACCTGGCAAGGCAGGCCAACATTTAAATTCAGGAAATACAGAGAACACCACAAAGATACTCCTCAAGAAGAGCAACCCCAAAACACATAATTGTCAGATTCACCAAGGTTGAAATGAAGGAAAAAATGTTAAGGGCAGTCAGAGAGAAAGGTCAGGTTACCCACAAAGGGAAGCCCATCAGACTAACAGCAGATCTGTTGGCAGAAACCCTACAAACCACAAGAGACTGGGGGCCAATATTCAACATTCTTAAAGAAAAGAATTTTCAACCCATAATTTCATATCCAGCCAAAGCTAAGCTTCATAAGTGAAGGAGAAATAAAATCCTTTACAGACATGCAAATGCTGAGAGATTTTGTCACCACCAGGCCTGCCTTACAAGAGCTCCTGAAGGAAGCACTAAACATGGAAAGGAACAACTGGGACCAACTACTGCAAAAACATGATAAATTGTAAAGACCATCAATGCTATGAAGAAACTGCATCAATTAATGGGCAAAATAACCAGCTAACATCATAATGAAAGGATCAAATTCACACATAACAATATTAACCTAAAATGTAAATGGGCTAAATGCCCCAATTAAAAGACACAGACTGGCAAATTGGATAAAGAGTCAAGACCCATCAGTGTGCTGTATTCAGGAGACCCATCTCATGTGCAGAGACACACATAGGCTCAAAACAAAGGGATGGAGGAAGATCCACCATCAAAAGGAAAGCAAAAAAAAGAAGGGATTGCAATCCTAGTCTCTGATAAAACTGACTTTAAACCAACAGAGATCAAAAGAGACAACGAAGGCCACTACATAATGGTAAAGGGATCAATTCCACAAGAAGAGCTAACTATCCTAAATATGTATATGCTCAATACAGGAGTACCCAGATTCATAAAGCAAGTCCTTAGAGACCTACAAAGAGACTTAGACTCCCACACAATAATAATGGGAGACTTTAACACCCCACTGTCAATATTAGACAGATCAACGAGACAGAAGGTTGATAAGGATATCTAGGACTTGAACTCAGCTCTGCAGCAAGCAGACCTAATAGACATTTACAGAACTCTTCACCCCAAATCAACAGAATATATATTCTTCTGCATCACATTGCATTTATTCTAAAATTGATCACATAATTGGAAGTAAAGCACTCCTCAGCAAATGTAAAAGAACAGAAATCACAACAAACTGTCTCTCAGACCACAGTGCAATCAGATTAGAACTCAGGATTAAGAAATTCACCAAAAACTACACAACTACATGGAAACTGAACAACCTGCTCCTGAATGACTACTGGGTAAATAACGAAATTAAGGCAGAAATAAAGATGTTATCTGAAACCAATGAGAACAAAGACACAATGTACCAGAATCTCTGGGACACATTTAAAGCAGTGTGTAGAGGGAAATTCACAGTACTAAATGCCCACAAGAGAAAGCAGGAAAGGTCTAAAATTGACACCCTAACATCGCAATTAAAAGGATGAGAGAAGCAAGAGCAAACAAATTCACAAGCCATCAGAAGGCAAGAAATAACTAAGATCAGAACAGAACTGAAGGAGATAGAGACACAAAAAACCCTTCAAACAAATCAAGGAACCCAGAAGTTGGTTTTTTGAAAAGATCAACAAAATGGATAGACCACTAGCAAGAAGAAAAGAGAGAAGAATCAAATAGATGCAATAAAAATGATAAAGGGAATATCACCACCAATCACCGATCTCACAGAAATACAAACTACCATCAGAGAATACTATAAACACCTCTATGCAAATAAACTAGAAAATCTAGAAGAAATGGATAAATTCCTGGACACATACACCCTCGAAAGACTAAACCAGGAAGAAGCTGAATCTCTGAATAGACCAATAACAGGCTCTGAAATCGAGGCAATAATTAATAGGCTACCAACCAAAAAAAGTCCAGGACCAGATGGATTCACATCTGAATTCTACCAGAGGTACAAAGAGGAGCTGGTACCAGTCCTTCTGAAATATTCCAAACAACAGAAAAAGAGGGAATCTTCCCTAACTCATTTTATGAGGCCGGCATCATCCTGATGCCAAAGCCTGGCAGAGACACAACAACAAAAGAGATTTTTAGACCAATATCCCTGATGAAAATGGATGCGAAAATCCTCAATAAAATACTGGCAAACCAAATCCAGTGCACCTCGAAAAGCTTATCCACCACAATCAAGTTGGCTCCATCCCAGGGATGCAAGGCTGGTTCAACATACACAAATCAATAAAAGTAATCCATCATATAAACAGAACCAATGACAAAAACCACATGATTATCTCAATAGATGCAGAAAAGGCCTTCAATAAAATTCAACATCTCTTCATGCTAAACACTCTCAATAAACTAGGTATTGATGGTACATATCCAAAATAATAAGAGCTATTTATGACAAACCCATAGCCAATGTCATATTGAATGGGCAAAAACTGGAAGCATTCCTTTTGAAAACCAGCACAAGACAAGGATGCCCTCTCTCACCACTCCTACTCAACATAGTATTAAATGTTCTGGCCAGGGCAATCAGGCAGGAGAAAGAAATAATGGGTATTCAATTAGAAAAAGAGGAAATCAAATTGTCCCTGTTTGCAGATGACATGATTGTATATTTAGAAAACCCCATTGTCTCAGCACAAAATCTCCTTGAGCTGATACGCAACTTCTGCAAAGTCTCAGGATACAAAATCAATGTGCAAAAATCACAAGCATTCCTATACACCAATAACAGACAAACAGAGAGCCAAATCATGAGTGAACTCCCATTCACAATTGCTACAAAGAGAATAAAATACCTAGGAATCCAACTTACAAGGGCCATGAAGGACGTCTTCAAGGAGAACTACAAACCCCTGCTCAACAAAATAAAGGACACAAACAAATGGAAGAACATTCCATGCTCATAGAGAGGAAGAATCAATATTGTGAAAATGGCCATACTGCCCAGGGTAATTTATAGATTCAATGCCATCCCCATCAAGCTACCAATGACTTTCTTCACAGTATTGGAAAAAACTGCTTTAAAGTTCATATGGAACCAAAAAAGAGCCCTTATTGACAAGAAAATCCTAAGCAAAAAGAACAATGCTGGAGGCATCACACTACGTGACTTCAAACGATACTACAAGGCTGCAGTAACCAAAATAGCATGGTACTGGTACCAAAACAGATATATAGACCAGTAGAACAGAACAGAGGCCTTGGAAATAACAGCACACACTTACAACCATCTGATCTATGACAAACCTGACAAAAACAAGCAATGGGGAAAGGATTCCCTACTTAATAAATGGTGCTGGAAAAACTGGCTAGCCATATGTACAAAGCTGAAACTGAATCCCTTCCTTACACCTCTTACAAAAATTAATTCAAAATGGATTAAAGACTTAAATGTTAGACCTAAAATCATAAAAACCCTAGAAGAAAACCTAGGCAATACCATTCAGGACATAGGCATGGGCAAGGACTTCATGACTAAAACACTAAAAGCAATGGCAACAAAAGCCAAAATAGACAAATGGGATCTAATTAAAGAGCTTCTGCATGGCAAAAGAAACTACCATCAGAGTGAACAGGCTACCTACAAAATAGGAGAAAATTTTTGCAATCTATCCATCTGACAAGGGGCTAATATCCAGAATACACAAAGAACTTAAATTTATAAGAAGAAAATAAACAATCCCATCAAAAACTGGGCAAAGGATTTAAACAGACACTTCTCAAAAGAAGACATTTATGTGGCCAACAGACACATGAAAAAATGCTCATCATCATTGGCCATCAGAGAAATGCAAATCAAAACCACAATGAGATACCATCTCACACCAGTTAGAATAGCGATCATTAAAAAGTCAGGAAACAACAGATTCTGGAGAGGATATGGAGAAATAGGAATGCTTTTACACTGTTGGTGGGAGTGTAAAAAGTTCAACCATTGTGGAAGACAGTGTGGCAATTTCTCAAGGATCTAGAACCAGAAATACCATTTGACCCAGCGATCTCATTACTGGGTATATTCCCAAAGTATTAAAAATCATGCTACTATAAAGACACATGCACACATATGTTTATTGTGGCACTATTCACAATAGCAAAGACTTGGAACCAACCCAAATGGCCATCAATAATAGACTGGATTAATAAAATGTGGCACATATACACCATGGAATACTATGCAGCCATAAAAAATGATGAGTTTGTGTCCTTTGCAGGGACATGGATGAAGCTGGAAACCATCATTCTCAGCAAACTATCACAAGGACACAAAACCAAACATTGCATGTCCTCACTCATAGGTGGGAATTGAACAATGAGAACACTTGGACACAGGGCAGAGAACATCACACAACAGGACCTGTAGGGGGGTGGGGGGTTGGGGGAGAGATAGCAATAGGAGGAATGCCTAAAGTAAATGACGAGTTGATGGGTGCAGCAAACCAACATGCTACACATATACCTATGTAACAAATCTGCACGTTGTGCACATGTACCCTAGAACTTAAAGTATATATATAAAAAAAGACCCACTTCCTTTTTTTGTAAGGTGAGTTTCTGAAGATGCAAATACCTCAGTGAAGTTAAAGCCCCTTTCGTAGTCTACAGACATCTGGGCTAAGCTCCCTCTAGACCTATCCTTTCCCCAGATCCTCATGCAGAAAAGTGAAAGACTGGTCCGTGTGGAGATATGGAAGGAAAGCATCTCGCTTTCCAGCAAACATCAATCAGACACAGATGGGATGGAGCCAGAAGCCCTTTAAAGCTCTGGTGTGGGGAGAGAAAATAGAGACCCTCCCCCTTCAACCCCCATCATTTCTGAGGGCATCATTTTCTCCCTCCACTTGCCAAGACAGCTCTGAAAAGTTCCCATAGCACTGTTGCCCTCCTCTGGCAATGTTGCAAATGGTTTCAGGAACTATACCAGTTAGGTTTCAGAAAGTTCTATGAAAAAACCTAGCATACAGTTCAACCCTTTTCCTGTCTTATTCTCCCCATCAGATTAATACTTAAACGTCCTCTGGAAGGGGGAGAGTGGAAGGTCACAGACCTTTAAGCTGTGATCTATGACCTGAACTCCATCTCTCTCTTTTCCCAAACTCATCTCCATATAAATTTTGTTTTGGGAAGTCCGAAACTGGGTGTCCTGTTTCCTAGTAGATATTAAACCACTTGAACGCAGGGATTGTGCCTTTCAGATGTAGTAATCCCTTATAGACCCAGCACAGCACTTTGCAGCAATATTTGTTGAATGGTGCCAGTTAGGTGTATATTTTTTTTAAGCTAGTGGTCCTATCATTCAACCAAATCTTAGGCTAACAAAAAATCCTTTTAAATGAACCAAAATGCCCAGTGTGGTCTAGAGTAAGAGACCTATTTCTTTTTTCCCCATGTCATTTTTACAAATTAGAAATTTGACCTGCAATCTCAAATGTGTGCTTAAAAATGCTTTATGCTATTGGAACTACTGTTTTCCTTTTTCATTTATCTGTTTATTCCTTTATTCAAATACAAGATTTTTGCCCCTCTATTAAGTAAAACCCAGAGGTTGAGGTTGGCATTCAATTACCAGGACTGAACTTCAAAACTCGGCTCTTTGGGTAATAATCCACACCAGACTGGGCAGAGCCATCCCGCGTGCTGCAGCGAACCTTGGAGGTCCTGTTCTGATCCCCTCTGCGGATCACCTTGATGTTCAGAATTGCAATGGCATCTGGGCCTGCGGGTTCCCGGATCTGGTATGCAGCTTCTTCAAACTCAATGGTGGGGGCTAAGGAAACGTGATTAGGAAAACAAGAGCCAGTTAGAATAGCACAAAGGATTCAGACTTCCAGGAAAACACCTTATAATGACAAGAGGAAATTGTTCACATTAGTTAACAATATGAAGGCAAAATGGCTTGCAGTCATAAAACTCAATCAGTATTTACTGTTAAACAATGCTTTGGAAAAAGATATTTATTTGTGATTCTGCAGGAGTTATGTCTCACACGTTCCTTATTAAAAACAATATAATGGGTAGAATTATTTGTAGCGACTTCGAAATTCATGATGTCCAAGTTTCCGTCTCGGCACTACAGCTCACAGAATGTTTTAAAATTTGAACAGTTTATCAAGGGACTGAGACATAGTAGGCCCTAGACAAATACCTATCACATAAATCAACTTTTCATTCATGAGATATGAATTTCAAAGGTTTGTAATTTATCTCATTTACATACTACTTAAATTTACCAAGTCCACCCCTCACCTCTGGTCCTTTGGACCCCCTCCTCTTAGTGCTCTCACCTCCCCATCCTCAGCTTTTCCTAATTTCCCACAAGCTATATAGGTAAGTATGGGTCCTTTCAGCGACTGGCTACAAGGATAATTCAGGAACACAAGATTTCCTAATGGAATCCTGTTGCTAGGAAATTATTAATAATATATTCAACCTGGGCAACATAGTGAGACCTCATCTCTACAGATAAATTAAAAAATTAGCCAGGCATGGTGGCACATGCCTGTGGTCGCAGCTACTCAGAACGTTGAGATGGGAGAATCATTTGAGCCCTGGTGGTCGAGGCTACAGTGAGCCATAATTGCCCCACTGCACTCCAGCCTGGGCGGCAAAGCAAAACTCCATATCAAATAAATAAATAAGATAATATATTGATTTTTACCAAAAAATTCAAATCATGCCTTCTTTTCTATTATATCTCATGGGGAAGGGTGGGGTGGTGGTAGAGAGAGATTAAAAGATGGAAAAATTGAGAGTAATAACTTTTATACCATTTTGAGTATATCATAGAATATGGCAGAAATTTCTACTTTCTTTTTTTTGAGACAGAGTCTCACTCTTTGGCCCAGGCTGGAGTGCAGTGGCGCGATCTCAGCTCACTGCATGCTCCGCTTCCCGGGTTCACGTCATTCTCCTGCCTCAGCCTCCCGAGGAGCTGGGACTACAGGCGCCGGCCACTACGGCTAACTTTTTGTATTTTTAGTAGAGACGGGGTTTCACTGTGTTAGCCAGGATGGTCTCGATTCCTGACCTCGTGATCGGCCTCCCAAAGTGCTGGGATTACAGGCGTGAGCCTCCGCACCCAGCCAGAAAGCTCTACTTTTTATATTTATTTCCCTTTCTTTCCCTCTCGGAAAGTCAAATCTTTCTTACTGTAGAAGATGAGCCTCATTTGAGGTTTTATAGTTTTTAATAAGAATGCTCTTTGAAACCTAGGAGGGTCACTGCAGCACAGCATAAATCTTTTTTCTTTGAGACAGGAGTTTCCTTCTTGTTGCCCACGCTGGAGTGCAATGGCCTGATCTCGGCTCACCGCAACTTCCGCCTCCCGGGTTTGAGCGATTCTCCTGCCTCAGCCTCCTGAGTAGCTGGGATTACAGGTGCATGCCACCACGCCTGGCTAATTCTGTATTTTTTGTAGAGACAGGGTTTCTCCATGCTGGTCAGACTGATCTTGAACTCCCGACCTCAGGTGATCGATCCACCTGCCTTGGCCTCCCAAAGTGCTGGGATTACAAGCCTGAGCCACTGCACCCGCCCTTTTTTTAAATTATACTTTAAGTTCTGGGATAAATGTGCAGAACATGGGATGTGCAGAACATGCAGATTTGTTACAAGCCACATGTGCCATCAACCTGTCACATACATTAAGTATTTCTCCTAATGCTATCCCTCCCCTAGCTCCCCATCCCTCTCCCCGTGTCCATGTGTTCTCATTGTTCATCTCCCACTTATGAGAGAGAACATGCAGTGTTTGGTTGTCTGTTCTTGTGTTAGTTGCAGCAGAGTATAAATCTTATTTCCCTGAGCCTCAATGATGGGTTTTCTGTGTACCTGGGAGAGGTTCACTTCGGGATCTGAACTTGAGTCTCCCGGAGTCAAGGACTAATTCAACTTCCAGACTGGAGTTTCTGATTTTATCGAATGTCCAAGTTAGTTACTGATTTTTCACTAGGAACCCTAAGAGTCACTGAGACTCTTAGAGTAGTTAGTGATACTTAAGAGTATAGATTCCAGAATCAGACAGAATGAAGTTCACACCCAGGTTTGCTGTTTGCAGCTGTGTAACTAAGAGTGCAAATTATACAGCTTTGCTGAGGTTCAGTTTCTTTATTCAAAATATGGAAATAATAGTGCCAACCTCAAGAAATTCCTGCCACTATTAAATAAGATAATAAAATATGCTTAGCATAGTTCTTGGTATGCAGTATTCAATAAAAACAGCTACCACTATTTGTAATGTTATTATCCATTCACTCATTAAAATATCTTTCTTAGTGAAACAATTATGTCACAGTTTGAAACAGGTTTTGTCTTCCTTGGTGACTGGGTCATTCTTGGCTAACACTTGACTATAGAGCTTAAGGATTTCTTTAGGTTAGTAGGCCAAATCAATTAGAGAGGAGAAACCTGAAAAATTAGACTTTTCCAGGAAGGTGGCAGTGTTTTAAATCAGCTCATTGGATTCCACTGATTCCAACTGTATTTCCAGTCCTGCTCCTGAACTGCAGTGACTTAAATGGTTTTTATTTTCTGTCTTAGCATTTCTATCTCAGCTTTTAACCACAATCATTCTGTATCTCCTAGCACTGTGGTAGGGAATAATGATATTAAAAATACCTATGAATTTTTTGGACCTCTGTAGAGGGAGATCATTTGCTATCAACATTTTATATAAATATTCAGAGAATGTTATCGGTAGGCGTTCTTAAAGCACTTTTATTTTTCAAAACACTAATAATTAGTTAAACATCAGTTTATGTTCCCTCAACCTAAGAGTAACTAAAGATAATTTCTTCTGTTACCATCTTCATCATTGGATATGGTGATGGTGGCCATGTTATTCTTTCCAATTCTAGCTCCACTCCAGTGGTTTCCAAGAGGAAGCCCGAGGTAGACCCTGAACTGTTCGTCTGGCTCAAACATGGAGTCATCGTGGATATAGACTGTACAGTTCTTCACCTAGAGCCAATGGGACAAGACAGATTAAAATTTGCGGTAAGATATCAGTGACTTGCTTGGTTTTCCTAGAAAATTATTTTTCTTCTTTTTTGCATCAAAAAGTCAACACAAATTCAAAAGGATCCAGTTTTATTTGTAAAACAAAATGTTCAAATTTAACAGTTCATGCTTCAGAGGGACCTACCTATATGTAAAGACTTGTATTGACACATGCCAAGTCATTTTTAATTACTGGAGATGGATTATGAAAAACGAGATCAACAAAAAAACCCACTAAAAAGCATATGTAGAACATCTGTGTGCTTTCCCACATTTCTTCTGGGCTGCTTAATACATTTTCACATATTAAAATAGGTAGATTTCTGATGATGAGGGTTTAACATACTGATTAAACTTTCTGGAGAGCTGAGTAACACTTCTTTTCCTTTGTAAAAATTGAAGCCTTATAAGGAAATCAGAAAGGCTTTGTGTTAGGCTAAAGATACCTTTAAATGCTAGAGAATTTTCAAATCTGCTGCCAAATGATATCTCATCTGAAAACTGCTGAGTACAGAAACTCTGAGACCACAATCTAAATCCCTGTTTGATGGAAAAAAAACAAGTGTTTCTCAACAGAATATTCCCTACTGAGGACTGTATTTTTGAGAAAATGTAAAATATGGTCACAACATTTCAGATAACACAGCAGCCTCAATGGTAGAGTCACGTGATGCGAAGGAGGATATTTTTAGTTGGATCATTTTAAATTCACTATTCTAACATGTTGCAAAGGATATATGAGTAGAGAGAAGTTTCACTCTCACACTTCCTAAGTCACACTAAATGGTGAGAGAATATCCCAGTGAACATTTATATGTGACTTGCTAATCTGATTTTAAGTCCCCGAAGAAGGTTTTTTTTTCGTCTACCACATCTTTTGTATAAGAATTCCTTATAGAAAGCATGAAGTTAGCAGTGACTCTTTAGATCTTAAAAAAAAAGTTAGTGAATGACAAGTTTCAAAGCATATGCTTAGCAAGCAAAATAATAATAATAATAATAAAGCTTCTAAAATGTGCTTAAGAATAATGATAGATTGTTGTGTGGGTAACACAGATTACTAGACTGTATTTTCTTTATAATTTTATTAAATTAAAAACTACTTCTTGGATAAGCAGAGGATTCTCTTTTGAACTGAAAACAAATACAGACATGTAGACTCAAATCTGAAGATGGTATCTGTAATATATTGATGTGTTTTAAACACATTTCAACCTGTCACCAGTAAAATTCCCATAAAATATATAAATAAGACAGTCTTTTATGAGTTGTAAATGTGTAAATGTCATGAGTGCTCCAAAGAAGGAAGCTATCACTTTTATTTTTGTAGTAATGATGAACCGAGGAAGAATCTAGGGTGATCTGTGATGGGTATATTTTATGCTAAACTTCAAAAGACTAATCATGAGGCAAAAACTGGATACATTTGATTATTTCAAAATTGAAGACTTCTGGTCAGCTAAGAACACCATAGTCAAAGGTAATAAATAAGTGAGAGAAAAATAAAAGGTGTTATTAATACCTAAAATGTCTAAAACTGGCAAGGAATTAATATTTGGGAAATATAAGAAAGTACTACAAATCAGTGAGTAAAAGATAATACAATGAAATAAGAAACAAAGGACACAAATAAGCTTATATGCTTATTGGAAACCCAATAAGCTAACAAGCATATAAAGGTTAGTACTTAAAGAATTACAAATTAAAATGAGATATAATGTTATACCTATTAAATTAGCAAAAATTCAAAAGATAAGTAATGCTACGTTTTGAAGAGAATATAGGGTGATAACTACCCTCATGCACTTCTAGTGACATTCTAGAAAGTATTCCAACACAAGGTTTTCAAATTAAGTATATGCATGTCCTATAGTTTATAATTTTGCTCCTGATTATATATCCAAGAAAATTCTCATTCAAGTCTGTAAGTGGACATGTATGAAGATGTGCACTGAAGCATTATTTGTGATGACAGGTGTCAGGAAGCTGGTGGGTGTGATCACTGAGATTCCTCACTGTCTCTTGCTAAGAGTGTATGGGTAAAATATTACAGACAGATGCTGATAAATATTTGTCCCCTCCATATCTCCTATTGAAATTTGATCCCCAATTATTGGAAGTGGGGCCTGGTGGAAGATGTTTGGGTGATAGGGACAGTTCTCTCATGAATGGCTTGGTGCCATTCTCACAGGGTTGAGTGAATTCTCTTAATTCCCATAAGATATGGTAGTTAATAAGAGTCTGACCCTTCCCTACCCTCTCTCTTTCCTTCCTCTCGCCATGTGATGATGCCTGCTCCCCTTTCTCTTCTGTCATGAGTGGTAGCTTCCTGAAGCCCTCACCAGAAGCAGATGCTGGCACCATGTTTCTTGTATAGCCTGCAGAACTGTGAGCCAAATAAACCCCTTTTCTTTATGAACTACCCAGCCTCAGGTATTCCTTTATAGCAATGCAAATGGACTAAGACATATACCATAAAATATCATGTAACAGTTAGAAGCAACCAATTACATGTACACCTAAACAACATAGACAGATCTCAAAATATCGCTGAGTGGAAACAGTAAAAGATGAAAAAAGAGGACAATAGCAATTTTAGAAATTAAAACTGTATACATAAAACAATAAGCATTTAAGAAGAAATACAAGTGAACAGATACATATTAAACACAATAGATTGATGAGCAGGGAAAAGAATGTGGCTGGAGAGTGGAGGTAAAATAAAATGAATAAAAAAAAAACAAAAGTAAGAGAAGGGCTTAGTATTGACCAATGAGGATGTGTGCCTTGAACCAAGGGATACAATTGACTCAATCACCTGAAACTGAGATTTTAAAATGGGGAAAATGTGATTCTGATTCAATACACAGTTTTGACATACACTGAGGTTGCAGGCTTTAATTCTGGTGCAGCCATGTTTGCTAGTGAGTTTTTTTTTTCTTGTTATTATACTTTAAGTTCTAGGATACATGTGCAGAACATGCAGGTTTGTTACACAGGTATACATGTGCCATGGTGGTTTGCTGCACCCATCAACCCGTCATCTAAATTAGGTATTCTTCCTAATACTATCCCTCCCCTAACCCCCCACCACCCAGACAGGCCCTGGCATGTGATGTTCCCCTCTCTGGGTCCATGTGTTCCCATTGTTTAACTCCCACTTATGAGTCAGAACATGTGGTGTTTGGTTTTCTGTTCCTGTGTTAGTTTGCTGAGAATGATGGTTTCCAACTTCATCCGTGTCCCTGGAAAGGGCATGAACTCATCTTTTTCTTTGTTATAGCTGCATAGCACTCCATGGTGTATGTGTGGCACAGTTTCTTTATCCAGTCTATCATTGATGGGCATTTGGGTTGGTTCACAGTCTTTGCTATTGTGAACAGTGCTGCAATAAATATATGCATGCATGTGTCTTTATAGTAGAAAGTTTTATAATTCTTTGGGTATATACCCAATAATGGGATTGCTGGGCCAAATCGTATTTCTGGTTCTAGATCCTTGAGGAATTACCACCCTGTCTTCCACAATGGTTGAACTAATTTACACTCCTACTAACAACGTAAAAGCATTCCTGTTTCTCCACATCCTCTCCAGAATCTGTTGTTTCCTGACTTTTTAATGATCGCTATTCTAACTGGCAAGAGATGGTATCTCCTTGTGGTTTTGATTTGCATTTCTCTAATGACCAGTGATGAAGAGCTTTTCTTTTTTCATTTGTTGGCCACATAAATGTCTTCTTTGGAGAAGTGTCTGTTCATATCCTTTGTCTACTTTTTGATGGGGTTGTTTTTTCCTTGTAAATTTGTTTAAGTTTCTTGTAGATTCTGGATATTAGCCCTTTGTCAGATGGATAGATTGCAAAAATTTTCTCCCATTCTGTAGGTTTCCTGTTCACTCTGATGATAGCTTCTTTTGCTGTGTAGAAGCTCTTTAGTTCAATTAGATCCCATTTGTCAATTTTGGATTTTGTTGCCATTGCTTTTGGTGTTTTAGTCATGAAGTCCTTGCCCATGCCTATGTCCTGAATGGTATTGCCTAGGTTTTCTTCTAGGGTTTTTATGGTTTTAGGTCTTACGTTTAAGTCTTCAATCCATCTTGAGTTAATTTTTGTATAAGGTGTAAGGAAGGGGTCCAGTTTCAGTTTTCTGCATATGGCTAGCCAGTTTTCCCAACACTATTAAATAGGGAATCCTTTCCCCATTGCTTGTTTTCATCAGGTTTGTCAAAGATCAGATGGTTGTAGATGTGTGGCATTATTTCTGAAACCTCTGTTCTGTTCCATTGGTCTATATCTCTGTTTTGGTACCAGTACCATGCTGTTTTGGTTACTGTACACTTGTAGTATAGTTTGAAGTCAGGTAGTGTGATGCCTCCAGCTTTGCTCTTTTTGCTTAGGATTGTCTTGGCTATATGGGCTCTTTTATGGTTCCATGTGAAATCTAAAGTAGTTTTTTCTAATTCTGTGAAGAATGTCAATGGTAGCTTGATGGGGATAGCAAGGAATCTATAAATTACTTTGTGCAGTATGGCTATTTTCATGATATTGATTCTTCCTATCCATGAGCATGGAATATTTTTCCATTTGTTTGTGTCCTCTCTTATTTCCTCGAGCAGTGGTTTGTAGCTCTCCTTGAAGACGTCCTTCATGTCCCTTGTAAGATGTATTCCTAGGTATTTTATTCTCTTTGTAGCAATTGTGAATGGGAGTTCACTCATGATTTGGCTCTCTGTTTGTCTGTTATTGGTGTATAGGAATGTTTGTGGTTTTTGCACATTGATTTTGTATCCTGAGATTTTACTGAAGTTGCTTATCAGCTTAAGGAGATTTTGTGCTGAGACGATGGGGTTTTCTAAATATACAATCATGTCATCTGCAAAAAGAGACAATTTGACTTCCTCTCTTCCTATTTGAATACTGTTTATTTCTTTCTCTTGCCTGATTGCCCTGGCCAGAACATTTAATACTATGTTGAATAGGAGTGGTGAGAGAGTGCATTCTTGTCTTGTGCAGATTTTCAAAGGGAATGCTTCCAGCTTTTGCCCATTCAATATGATATTGGCTATGGGTTTATCATAAATAGCTCTTATTATTTTGAGATATGTTCCATCAATACCTAGTTTATTGAGAGTTTTTATCCCGAAAGTGTTGAATTTTATCGAAGGCATTTTCTGCATCTATTGAGATAATCATGTGGGTTTTGTCATTGGTTCTGTTTATGTGATGGATTATGTTTATTGATTTGTGTACGCCAATCCAGCCTTGCATCCCAGGGATGGAGCTAACTTGATCATGGTGAGTAAGCTTTTTGATGTGCTGCTGGTTTCAGTTTGCCAGTATTTTATTGAGGATTTTTGCATCGATGTTCATCAGGGATGTTGGCCTGAAATTTTTTTTGCTGTGTTTCTGCCACATTTAGTTATCAGGATGATGCTGGCCTCATAAAATGAGTCAGGAAGGAGTCCATCTTTTTCTATTGTTTGGAGTAGTTTCAGAAGTAATGGTACCAGTTCCTCTGTGTATCTCTAGTAGAATTTAGCTGCGAATCCATCTGGTCCTGGGCTTTTTTTGGTTGGTAGTCTATTAATTACTGCCTCAATTTCAGAACTTGTTACTGGTCTATTCAAGGATTCAACTTCTTCCTGGTTTAGTCTTGAGAGGGTGTATGTGTCCAGGCATTTATCCATTTCTTCTAGATTTCCTAGTTTATTTGCATAGAGGTGTTTATAGTATTCTCTGATGGTAGTTTGTATTTCTGTGGGATCAGTGGTGATATCCCCTTTATCAATTTTTATTGTGTCTATTTGATTATTCTCTCTTTTCTTCTTTATCAGTCTGGCTAATGGTCTATTTTGTTAATCTTTTTTAAAAAACTAGTTCCTGGATTCATTTTTTTTTTTTTGAGGGGTTTTTTATGTCTCTATCTCCTTCAGTTCTGTTCTGATCTTAGTTATTTCTTGTCGTCTGCTAGCTTTTGAATTTGTTTGCTCTTTCTTCTCGAGTTCTTTTTAATTGTGATGTTAGGGTGTCGATTTTAGATCTTTCCCACTTTCTCCTGTGGGCATTTAGTGCTATAAATTTCCCTCTAAACATGGTTTTAACTGTGTTCCAGGAATTCTGTTATGTTGTATTTGTTCCCATTGGTTTCAAAGAACTTATTTATTTCTGACTTAATTTCATTATTTACCCAGTAGTCATTCAGGAGCAGGTTGTTTAGTTTCCATGTAGTTGTGTGGTTTTGAGTGAGTTTCTTAATCTTGAGTTCCAGTTTGATTTCACTGTGGTCTGAGAGACTATTATGATTTCTGTTCTTTTGCATTTGCTGAGGAGTGTTTTATTTCCAATTATGTGGTCAACTTTAGAATAAGTGCAATGTGGTGCTGAGAAGAATGTATATTCTGTTGATTTGGGGTGGAAAGTTCTGTAGATGTCTATTAGGTCTGCTTCGTCGAGAGCTGAGTTCAAGTCCCGAATACTGAATATCCTTGTTAATTTTCTGTCTCTTTGATCTAATATTGACAGTGGGGTGTTAAAGTCTCCCACTATTATTGTGTTGGCGTTTACATCTCTTTGTAGGTCTCTAAGAACTTGCTTTATGAATCTGGGTGATCCTGTATTGGGTGCATAGATATTTAGGAAAGTTAGCTCTTGTTGTTGCATTGATCCCTTTACCATTACGTAATGCCCTTGTCTTTTTTTATCTTTGCTGGTTTAAAGTCTGTTTCATCAGAGAGTAGGATTGCAGCCCCTGCTTTTTTTTGCTTTCCATTGGCTTTAGTAGTGAGTTTCCAGGTGCATATGCATGAGATTTCATGTACATTGTCAAGAGAATACTCTGCTGACTTGAATTTGCTCAACATCTGCCTATTTGGTCCTATACTGGGATGTATGTTTCCCTGGGACAGGGGTCCAGGTAGAGGGCTGTCTCTTGCTCTCAAAGTAACATTAGTGGAGTATATTCATCTCTAACATAGTTTGAGATTAAGAGGTGGTAACAAGAGCAGAACTCATTTGATTCTGCTAAGTTCCAGATATGTCACACATCGGCTAAACTTCTCAGCTCGACCAATGATATGTGTATTTGATTGTAAGTGGGAGCCAAAGGAGGAATAGATGGCATCATTAAAAATATTATCAATTATGGATGACCCTTGAATGACACAGGTTTGAATTGTGTTGGTGCACTTAGATATGGATTTTTTTTCTGTCTCTCTACTCCTGAGACAGACCCTCCTCTCCCTCCTTCTCTTCAGCTTATTCAATATGAAGACAATGAGAATGAAGACAATGAGAATGAAGACTTTTATGATGATCCACTATTCCACTAATTGAATGGTAAATATATTTTCTCTTCCTAATATTCTCTTCTTAATAACATTTTTGTCTAGTTTATTTTGTTGTGAGAACGTAGTATATGATACATATGACACATAAAAATGTGATAATCAACTATTTATTTATTGGTAGGGCTTTCAGTCAACAGTAGGTTATTAGTAGTTAAGTTTTGTGTGAGTCAAAAGTTATACACAAATTTTCAACTATGTCAGGAGTTGGCACCCCTCCCCCCTGCGTTGTTCAAGGGTCAACCATAGTATGAAAATTCTGAGAATTTTTGGAATTTATATAAATGACTTCATTACAGACAAATAAAGACAAGAAGAGAATCCCATCTTTCAGCCACCAGCAATCCACTTACTTTGTCCCCTTTCAGAAATGTAATCCGTGAAGAGTCTGCATTTCGTCTCTCCTCAAAGTCCTCCATGACCTGAGCGGAATGGCTCTGAGTATAGCACCTCACTGATGACTCATAGCTCAGGTCTCCGCTCCGAGTGATAGGGACATGCAGGATACCCTCCTTCTCCTTCACTAGGAGCAAATCCTTGGCAAACTGCATGCTGGGCACTGGGTGGGCAGACAGAAAGACAAAGTCACCATTCGTATAAGACAGGGAAGCAGTGGCCATGGTCCTTGTCAGCCTTCAGCAGCTACTTTGGCAGGTGAGCTCCACCAAAGCCCAGGGTAGGCTGACAAATCACAGGTGGTAAGCAGATTCCAAAGCATGGTTGCTCTCAGGACAAGGGAACTGCTTCTACTATAAGTGTGCATCCAATGAAATAGAACAGATCAATTTTGTACCTATCTTTGTACAACTTCAAAATGCAGTTACCATCTCAAATATGAGCAGGTAATGCAAGTCAATAAATAGGATAATTGTAAGAAAAATTTTGATGGTGTAAGAAAAATTTTGATGGTGTAAGAAAAATTTTGATTGCTACTTGGGTACTCAAAAGACTTCACTGTCCTCCTAGGGCTACAGTAAGGAAAACAGCAGTGCAAGTCTGGTGCTAAATGGCCACTCACATTGGTCTTGGGGCCACAGAGATAATAGGGAAGAGGGGGACATGAGTGTAAAGGAAAGAGCAGGCCATGTTTGAAAAGCTCCAGTCTTTTGTTGTCAGATCTTATTTCCAAATGAAGTCAGAGATGTGGATTTTTATGACATAGCTCCTAAATTCAAAAATAGCAAACAAATAAAATAGTGAAAAGAAATTTTGCATAAGCCAAAACTATTTGGGACAAACAAAGCACGTCCATAGACTAAATTTCAGCCTCCCAAGTAGCTGGGACTATAAGCACGCACTAGATGCCTCTTCTTTTATAACTCAAATCCTCCTTTGACTTAAGGATGAGACTACAGTCAAATCATGGTTAAAAACAAGGACTTAGGAGGAAACAGACCTGAATTTCTGTCCCAGCCCTTCTACTTACCAGTCGTGTGATACAGGGCAAGTTACTTAGACTTTCCAAACTTTGGAATATTTTTCATATATAAATTGGAAATATTAATATCTAATATAGAATTGTTGATAGAATTGAATTTAATGAGATAATAAATGCATAGTACTCAATATAGTATCTGGTTTATAGCGAGAACTCAAAGTTTGGTAGGAATTAATATATTATGGTTTCTATTTTCTTCCTAACTCCAGAATTCTCAATATGAAGAATCATTTTGTTTTCCTGCTATGCCTATTGTAATGCTCTGTATTAAGGCATTTGCCCTTCTGAGGTTAACATTTTGTTGACTGCTGGTTATTAATTTATTCATGAACAAGGCAAAGAATCATATGTGAAAGCCTCCTGGGTCAGAATTAGTCTTTGGGTTAGCTGTAATCACCAATTTCCTGGCTACCTCCTGGACACACCCCACCAATCCAGAAAGGAAGGAAAGGTGTGTGTTTGGGGACTGGGGGAGGTGGGGGAATGAGAGGAGAGGTGATAAGCACCCAAGCATTCTCCAAGTCAATGTATAGAAAACTCTCTGTGACTCCAGAACTGTTGGTCCTGGCAAAAATAAAACCATCCCATCACATGAACTAAGCTTAATAGTTACTAATCATTGCTAAATGAAAAGTCAGATGATACCGCTTAAAAGAACACTATACCTAAAGGAAAATTAACAACTTTAGGCCTAACCAGTTAGGGCTCTGTAACCTAGTGAAATGGCCTGTGCTGCTTTTAAAAGGTGGATGGCAGTGACACCACCCAGCATAGGAGGACAAGAAGGAAGCTTGTTGCCAGGGAAAAAGCAACACAAGCAGGGATCTGAAGCTTTAGACTGTTTTTTCTTTCTGGCCTGACAGGCCTCAAGTCAGATGAGAAAGTTAAAGGCTGAAGTGGTTATGTTTAGGTTTGGTCATGCATTAATCAACTGCAAATTCATCTTGAGCTATAAAATACTATTTTTTTCCTTTTTAACGAGACATTCACTCTCACTTCTATCCCTGTCTGCCATTAAAAAAAAAAAAAAAAAAGAAAAAAAAAAAAAGAAGAGAGAGAGAGAGAAAGAGAAAAGGAAGTGGACACGTCTTCTAATTACCTGCCCAGAAACAATCCCTTCCTTTAAGAAGACCCCAGACCAGTGGGAGACTGAGGCAAGAGACATATACAACAAGGGGAGTTTCAGGAAGAGATTTAGCACAGGGGATTTGTGTTGTAAGTCAGGCATTGTGTTAAAGGTTTTCATACATATTATTTAATGTTATTCTGTCAGCAACCCCATAAGGCAGTATAATCCTCAGGCAGTGATAGCACTGGCTCTGAGAATCAGCTTCCTCTGACTGCAGGGCCCCTCTTTTTCCACACTGATGGGCTGAGTCAATATGAAATGGAGGTTACCTGCTGATGGCGTGTGGGCTCACATTGGGTATAATGCATTTTCTGTCAGCACTGCTCATAGAACACTTATTGTGCATGGCCAAGCTACAGTTATCTTTTTATTTATGGAAGTCTTGGATCCTAAAATAGATTATGGGACTCTGCTCTCCACTACTCTGTAGCCCATACCATGTTGATCACCAGTGCTAGGTATAGAAAATGTCCTATAAACACTGTTACCTCGCTAATCTTCTTAGTAACTGATAAAGTGAATGTAAATGCCAGTGCCTGGAATGCAATAGCCTCTTTACTGGCAATCGTTAAGTCAGACATTTAGGATAAATCTTGCCTTTGTTTCATGAGTTAATGAGTATGTTTGCCACAGATGCACACACAGGAGTGTGGTGCCGTAGCAGCTACAGGACTTTCTAATGTTGCCCAGTCAGCATTACTCATGCCCAAACCCTAGTCTAATTCCAGGTACTAGCACAGCAAAGGCAGGTGAGAACAGGTAAATGTTATAAGATGAGCTACTTAGATGATTTAAGATCCTGAAATCAGTCTAGTGGGAAAAGAATGAAAGGAGCTAAGATCACTGCAGAAGGCTGAGAGTTGACTTTGTAAGACTCTTATGTGACGGTTAGCATTGTTATATAGAAGGCAGTAGCCAGCTGAAACTGAAATGTGAAGGGTCGGCATAGTAGGATATGAAACCAGAAGACTGGACTTGGCTAGAACAGACTTGGATTTTAACTCCAGCTTCATCACCTTCTCTCTGTGTAATTCTACTCAAATTATTCAAACTTGGTTTCACCAGTTAAAGGTCTGTTGTAAGGATTAGAGATAATACGTAAGATCTTTCTACCCTAGAATGTTCACACTGAATGGACTCAACCAAAGTTCATTATTTCTAGGAAGAAAGATAATCAGAAGAAGTAAATACTGAATGCTACACTGGGTTACTGAAATAAGTTTTGGGATTTCTTTCTCTGGGATAAGTTATTGATTAAACACATATTGCTATAGCTTCTCTGAAAGAAAAAGAAAATTTTTTGCTTAACATATCAGTTTCCTAAGTTGACAAACCCACTGCTCATCAATAAAATACTGAAAAATATTTAAATATAATTTTCTGTGTTGATCAATGAGGACTCTATGTGTTACTGGAGTCTCGTTGGTAAGTGTGATAATGACAGGTATGTCAGGAAGAAAAGAAATCAACATGTAATAACATCTACTGTGTGCCATGTATTACAGTAGGTATTTTCACATACTTTATCTAATTTAATCCTCACAACAATCTTGTAAGGTAGTTATTTTCATTATTTATAGATGAGCAAAATGAGGCTTAGTGACCTTAAGCTTCTGGCCTAAGGCCAAAGACCTAGGAAGTGGTGGGACTAGGATTATATTTCAGGACTTCTGACTTTGTATTCATATTCCACTTCATCAGAGGGAAATTAATGGTCATTTCATGGAAAAGAATAAGAAACCACTCCAAGAATATAAAATATAGCTGAATTTTCTTCTTTCTGTTTTACTTTCTTGTTTACTAAGAAATAAAACTGCCACTGATTCTACTTCTACACCAAATAAAACCATGTAGCATAATGCAAGGAGGATGAACTTGGAGTCAAAAGTCTGAGAATGCATGCTCGTTCCTCTAGATACTAGACATTGGGTGACCTATTTCCTTTGATTCTCAGTTTCCTTATCCACTAAATAGAAACAGAAGAAAGAGCATGGGGTTATGAGCAAGTGAGATAAGGCTTAAATGGGTTGCTTTGTAAACTTTGAAGTAACATGCAACATGAGATAATATAAGTGTCATAATCTTGTTCATGGTGTAAAAGTTACCATTTTGTGAATCACAAACCAAAATGTAAAACTTAAAGCTATAAAACTTCTGTAAGAAAACAGGTGAACATCTACGTAACCTTGGGTTAGGAAAAGATTTCTTAGATACAACACTAAAAATATGATCCATAATAGAAAAATGATAAATGAGGCTACTTCAAAATGAAAAATGAGTATTCTTAGGTCGTTTGTTTACAGAAAAAAAGACAAGCAACAGACTTGGATAAAATATTTGCAAAATATAAATCTTTGTCCAGAATCTACAACAATACAATAAAAGTAGGAAAACAATGCAATTTAAACATCAAAACCTTGAACAACCCAAATGTCATTCAATAGGTGAGTAAACAAACAGTGGTATATCCATACAATGAAAAGCTACTCAGCAATAAATGGAATGAACTACTCACATATGGAATAACATGAATGAGTCTCAAATGCATTTTCTAGTGAAAGAAACCAGATGCAAAATGGTAGATATTACATGATTACATTTTTATGAAATTTTGGAAAAGGCACAACTTTAGGGCCAGAAAACAGATTAGTGGTTGTCAGGCCTGGTGACTAAGGAGACACAGATGACAAACGGGCATGAGAGAATTTTGTAGAGTGTTAGAACTGTTCAACATCTTGATTGTGGTAGTGGGCATATCACTGTATGCATTTGTCAAAACTCATAGAACTGTACACTAAGGACGATGGACTTTCATTTATGTAAGCTGTGCCTTCATAAACCTGGCTCTAAAACAAATTACCATCATTTTGGATGCATGCATATGTGTGTGTGTGTGTGTGTGTGTGTGTGTGTGTTGTGTGTGTGTGTGTATATATATATAATTATATATATATATAATTTTTTTTTCTCCTGAAGGATAAACACACAAAAAACTGGTTAAAATGGTTGTCTCCAGTGAGGGGAACTAGGGGACTGGGAGATAGGGATAGAAAGAAGATTTAATTTTCATAGTCTTTTTGCCATTTGCCATTTGCCATTTTTTTTTGCCATGCCCTTTTAGCCATTTGAATTGTTTACTACTATATACATGAAATAAATGATTTAAGAATAAATAAAAACATCAAAGATTATCCGATTTGGCTTCTTGTTCCTTTTTTGAGGATTTCTCAGCCATTAGGAGTTTAATCATGGGCTCTATGGTCAATCTCTGGGGATGCTAATGAAGGTTCCTGCTGCTTTAGGTGGAAGGTTTGACTTCATCTTCTCCACCCAACTCTAGAATCCACACAGTGGATCCTGAAGTTCTGATAATTCTAATTTCATCAGTTCTTCTGAGAAGCAACGAGCCTTTCCTGCTTTTTTTTTTTTTTTTTTTGAGACAGAGTCTCACTCTGCCTCCCGGGTTTACACCATTCTCCTGCCTCAGCCTCCTGAGTAGCTGGGACTACAGGCTCCTGCTACATCGCCCGGCTAGTTTTTTTGTATTTTTTAGTAAAGACGGGGTTTCACCATGTTAGCCAGGATGGTCTCGATCTCCTGACCTCATGATCCGCCCGCCTGGGCCTCCCAAAGTGCTGGGATTACAGGCTTCAGCCACCGCGCCCGGCCGCCTTTCCTGCTTTTTCCTCATGTTACTTAGGTTACATCTTCAGCAGTGACTGCATCTATTCATTCCTGCACATCATCTACAACACTGCCAATATTCGTTTTCTAAAATAAAAAAACACATCACTCCTCTGCTTATAAGCATCCCCCGCTACCCTTTGCTTATAGAGTCCTTAGGCTGGATCATACAGCCTCTCAGCACTTGACTCCAATCTGTCTTTCCATTCCACTCTTCTATTCACCCCCTCCCATGCTCAAAGCAAAAGTGAGGGTCTGTTCCCCAAATATGCATCTTTCAAGACATTATACGTTGTATTTACTATATCTCTCTATTCGAAATAGGTTTTCCTTTATTATCCATTAGATAGACTCCTATCACACCTGAAGACTCTGCTTAAATACAGTCTCCTTGGTGAAATCTATAATTTCACCCACTTGTAGTTCCTGTTCAGTTCCCTCTGCTCCCATAGTGCTGGATGTATAGTACCATTAGGTAATTTATCATAATTTATTCAAATTTCTCTCTTTAAGGCTCTGATTCCACAGTGAGACATTGAGCTTCTTGAGGACAGGGCCCAAGGCTTATACATTTCTTTGTGTCTGGCAGAGTACCGGAGACATCAATGGTTCTCTCTCACATCTACTTACTCTGCTATGTAAAAGTGCAAATGCTCACGTATACACATGTACACACACATATTTCTTGAATGAAAACGTGAATGAGTTCCAATGTCACATGTGTGGACATTAAAGAAAAAATAGAAATATATTTGGAACTACCAGCTGGCATCCCCAATCTCTTACCATCTTGGAATGTGTCATTAATTGCAATGACTGCCTGGAAGGGTTTGGTCAGTTCGGCTCCTTGTGCTGAGCTGAGGAAAACCACAAATGTCTCCAGTCCTTCAATTACTGGATACTGAGTGTCATCCAAGATAGTCAAGGTGCAATACTAGAAGAAAAATCAAAGCAAACTTTACAGAGGACCCACCACCTCATCTCCATTTGCCTTAACTAGGGCAAAGGTCACAACTTGTCTTTCTTTGGTGGTTTTAAAGTAAGATTTTCTAATCCATAACATGCTGATCTCTTTATTACATGCCGCTCGGAGTTTGTTTATAGACATTTATATCAAACGAGTATAGTTTATATCCTGAATCTGTAAAGCTGGATATTTAATGCTAAAAATGTCACTAGGAGAGTTTTTAGAAGATCCCCTCCTAAGTTACTCTCTTGTTTATATGTGTGTGTTTTTAAAGAAAGGAAAGATAGGAATATTGCCAGGGGAGTTTAGAGAGCTTGGGAAGCAAACTAAAGACAACATTCACAAACCGACCTGTCGACCTTGTGGAGTCTGGACTGCTGTAAACGCACCTGTTCAGTGACACCGGGCCCAAATTCCACCTTCCGAGAGCTGGGAACGTAGTCAACTCCCGGTGTGGCAGAAGCTGGGTCTGAGGGCCGCGTTGCACACCAGACAGATGTGAAAGTAGAGAGGTCAGTACCATGGCGGATAACTGGAATCTTTACTGTGCCTGAATTAAGATTCATAGAGATTTTAATGGTCAACTTTGAGCCAGAAAAGCAGTGAGGTTTTCAGAACGATGTTCTCCCTCACCGCAATAGTGGCAGCTTTTAGCCCTTTCAGCTTGTCTAATACAGCTTCAGTGATGCTCCTATGGCCCATCTGAGGTGAAGGCCTAGAGGTGTCACTACCTGTCTTTTCACTGACACTAGGATCAAGAGGAGACCTAGAGAAGGGCTTCATGGAGGTGGTGTTAGAGAGAACCCTTAGGGGAGAAGGCTGTTGTGGCTTCACAAGGGAGACTGCTCACAGGAAAATACAGCACCTAAGGAGAGAAGAGTCTATTGCAAAACGTCTCAAACCTATTCAGGGAGAAGAAACTTAGAGCCTGGGGCCTCAGGGATGTGTCAGAAAATAGTCAATTAAGGAGGACCCAGCTAGGGGACTCTTTGGAGCCTGAAGCTGAATGTTTCTAATTAAATGTTCCTAACTGGGTTGATTTCTCTCTTTTACCTAAGTACATGTCATGACTTAAAACCGCATGTGCTTATTACTCATCTTACGAATGAAGTTCATCTTCCTGTCCACTGTGACATCATACTTTGTAGTGTCCTAAAGATATTTAGCTATTTTCACAATCAAGGGCAGAGAAAAGCTTCATGAAAACTCTACAATTTCCAATCACCACATTTTCTAGCCAATATGCTGTGAGGTGTAATGTAGTTATGGCTGGGCATTTGATGTATAGGAAAAGAAACATACGATAGTAGAAAGGTCTGGGTTTGAATCTAGCCTTACCACGATATTAGCTGCTTAATCATTGATGACTGACTTAACCTCTCCAGGCCTCCATTTGCTCTTTTACATAATGTTCTCTCTTCCATAGAAGATTAAGTGAGAATGCATGGAACATACATGGTATGGTGCCTGGCGTTCGGTAAGTGCTCAAAAATATCTGTTCCCAGTGCTCCTCCATATCCCTTCATAGAGGTGAAAGGCCTTGATCTGGCCCAGATCAGGAGACACTCAGTATAGCTGTTGCCCCTCTGCCAGCAGTACATCTGCCTGCAGCATACAGAAGATTTCAAGACCTTTGTGGAGCCACAAGTGGGAAAGGAGCCTAGGTCTCTGAAATACCATATGAAAGTGACCTGCACACTGATCGCTTTGGGCTGTTACATGAATGAGAAAGTTTCACTGTATGAAGACACTGAAACTTTGAAGAGTGTCTTAGGAAACTAAGAGTACACTAAATACTTCACTTCCATCTTCAACATATCACATTCCCCCCTTTCACAAGCCCAGATGCTCAGCACCAGACCCTCCCTCTGGACCACAGAGGTCAGCCCATGAAACTCTAGGCTCTAAGCCACAGCCCTGCTTGCCATCAAGAACCAGAGCAAGTCTTCTATACTCTATCTCCATGACCTCAATGATTTTAACCTTTAGCTCTCACAAATAAGTGAGAACATGTATAGTTTGTCTTTCTGTGTCTGGCTTATTTCACTTAGCATAAGGACCTCCAGTTCCATCCATGTTGTAGAAGGATGGTTACCAGAGGATGGGAAGAGTAGTGGGGGTGGGAAACGGTGGTGGAGTGGGGGGAGTGGGCATGGTTAATGGGTACACAAAATATTTAGGATGAAGACTTGTATTTCCTAGCACAACAGGGTGACTATAGTCAAAATAATTTAATTGCACATTTTAAAATAACTAAAAGAATATAATTGGATTATATGTAACACAAAGGATAAATGCTTGAGGTGATGAATACCCGATTTATCCTGATGTGATCATTATATATTACATGCCTGTATCAAAATATATCATGTAATCCATAAATATATACACTTACTATGTACCCACAAAAATTTATTAAAAAAAAAAAACAGTAAGAAAAGTGGATGGAACTCTCTCTACTAAATTCCATGCTTGGTCTCGGCCAAGCATTATATAATGCCTTAGACTAACAATGTTATCCTTGAGGAACGGAATTCTCAATGTCTCGAGGATATTCTGAAATCTAAGGAGAAAACTGTTCAAGAAAGGAATCAGGAGACAGGTGAAGGAACCTCAGAGACACTCTCCATTACCTGCGTCCTCACTGACAGTGAAAGCTGTGTTGCCCAGGGACACAGTGGAGGCATCGTTGGGACCACTAATGAGCACCTTGGCTGTTGCCACCCTTCCAATGCGGGCATTGTCAGAGGCATCTGCCAAGGCAATCTCAAACTCTTCTTCCTCTTCATACTCGCTGTCATCAATAAGCATGACATCACAGGTGGACATGGTCACACCAGGCCCGAATATCACACGACTCGCAGCAGACATCCCTCTAGATTTAAAATCAGAGCCTGATTCTAGAGCATAGAGGCTACTTCCCATAGCTGACTTAGGGACTGTGTAGCAAACTGCAGATACAATGCTGCTTGCATCTCCTGAAATACAAATGACAAAAAACCAAAGCATTTGAATGAGTTTTTCTCACATTTTAAAACCTCTGACAAGTTAATGAGCTTGGTCCCTCTGACACAGTCCATCACTATTTCTGTTCAAACTCTGACATAAAACCTTCCTGAATTGCAGTTTCTTTTGAGCCTGTGGTATAAACCACTTGAGGATTTAATATACCCCAGATACTTCGCCAAACAACTCAAAATGGATTTCCTATTCTGTGAATTTTATGCTCTGTTAATTTGCAAGACTCATTGCCCACCATCTAAGACCACAGCAGGTGGAAAAATAAGACACATATTTGGTACTGTACGTAGCAAAGTAATTGTGTCCTGAAGGTAGTGCTATAAGCACAGTTCACTGCCTTTCTGAATAAACTTCTATACTTTAATTCCCAGAGAGAAGCAGGCTTATTTAAAAAGAGAAAGACAAAACAAAATAAAACCTGCCACTCTATACAAATGACTTTACTTATTAGGGCTGCCACTTCCCTTGGTGACAGTCTGTTCTGGGCCTGGCTTGGTGGCCCAGAGCAATCAATGAGGCTTGCTTGTTTTCCAAGTGGTATTACCAAGGGTTTTTGCTATCCACAGTATTTGTTACACTAACACCCAGTCAGCAGATTCAGTAAAGAAACCCAACATCATCATTTACAGTCTTGTTGTGCCTTTGAATGGAGGTTCAATTTCCATGTGTTTTAAAGTCTCAATCTTACATAATCATAATTCCATATGATCTTTATTTTTATTTCCAACTCCTCAAGAATTGCCTTTTTAGCAACATGCACAATTATTATGTATCGACTGAAAACAAAACAAAAAAGAATTGCCCTTCATTTCTTACACACAGTTTATTTCTCATCTGAACTCTACATATGACTGTCACATAGGGAAATTTTCAGCATATTTCTGTCTTCCAAGAATAAGATGGAAAGCCAGTCCTTAGGAAAGGTAACTTCCCTCCTTGACCAAGGTTATTAAATATTTTATGGGTTGGGTGATTAATTAAGAATACTGATTCATGAATAATTTGAAAGGCTAAATGTAACCAGTCTTCTAGTCCAATTCAAGAATAAATGGGAGCTCTAACAACCTGAACTAAGAAAAGAGGCTTTCTGATGGTAGTCACTATGGATAGAATCATCATTAGGGTTATTGTGGGAACCAAATGAGTTAATACGTGGAAAGTACATATGTGAGTGAATATAATGCATGAGATGAGCACTTAGCACATAATAGGAACTCAATAAATGTTAGCAATTATTATAGCTCTTTGTCACCTGGCACCAACAGACCTTTTCTTTCAATAGGTGCAAACAGAAAACCAGCACTCTCGTTGACCCGGTAGATCTTCTTGTCAAACTCTAATGTGGGTTCATCCTCAGTGTCGTTAATAATGACCTTCGCCCGGGTGAATTCCCCTAACAGGGCATAAGCTGGCATGCTGAGCTCCACAGTGAAACTCTCAACATTTTCAAACACGTCGTCATCGTTGATGACAATGGTGCAGGACTTGGTGTCCTCTCGCTCATCAAACTGGACCTGTCACAAAGAAACCAACAAGAAGTTAAGCTGTGCCTGAGCTTCCCCTGCTCTGCTCCCCAAGGGCATAATAGGAAAAGAGCATCTAAGCCCAGTGGGCAGAGAACTGACTGAGATAGCTGGTTCTCCCAGCCCTGGTTCCCTGCTGTATCACCTGGAACACCCAGCCACCTCTTCCCATTCTTAACCTGTACAGGAAGGCTGCTTTATTGTATAAGAACATGAAGGAGCAAAATCTCTCCTACCATTGGTGACCAGAAAAAAACATGTAGTAACTCTTTATAGCCTGTCTTATTAACTCACTTGGTGCAGCCATAGTCATCATTTGATGACTCAGTTCCCTTTCTGGAAGATCTCTGGTCTTGGAGTGTGAAGTTCTGTTCTCAGGTCTGGTTCTGTTACTTCCAAGCCGTATTAGGTTATGAAGCTTTATAAACATCAGATTCCTCATCAACTAAAGAAAAAATAGTAATATTCCTACTTCTAAAGGAGGTCTTGTATACGAAGGTGCTAAGTGTATTTTAAAGCACCATACAAACCTAAGATATTATCATTACTATCACCATATTTACTTACACAATTAAAATTGACATAAAATTCCAGTGTACCGAATAATGGAATTTAAATTCATAGAAAATTACATTATAAACAAGGTAGACTAATTTTAACTTGATATTTTGACTACACCCTTTGCTATTAAAATGTGAATGATTTTAGCCCAGTACAAAACACACAAATTATTTTATATGCACACAATTGTGAACTTATAGGGATTTATTCTGGTTTTACTTTGTTTAAAAAAAGAAGAAAGAAAGAAATTAAAAACCTTCAAATGAAACCACGACTATGGACTTGTCCAAAACTGTAAGTGCAGGAAATGGGCCTGGGCTATACTTTATGTAAATGGAGACAACTGAAATATGTACGAAAAACAGTCATAAATGTCTGGGGACATAAAAATCCACAAAAATTTTAATCGAACAGAAAATTATTAGTACATACCTAATCAACTAATCACATTAAGTTTTATTAAGCTTCGTATTTTAAAACACCCCCAATGAAATGAAACACTCAACAGATCTTTACATAAGATCTAGAATACACTGACAGTCTTTTGTCTTTCCCTGCAAAACACAAGAATATCCTCTGTCTTATCATTTAGCTGAAAGACATTAGCTTATCTGTTCTTTCCTAATTCCTCACTTACATTTGACATAAGAGGCATTAGCTTAGTCCAGCTGAAATGCCTCAATTAAAGACCAGAGCCCACTTCTCTTTACAGAGATCTGTGTCACCATAATAATAATAAAGTTGCTTTGAAAAACAACATTAAGTGCCAGATATTGTGCCCTCCATAAAAGATGACAAACACATGGGACCCTGCATTTGTTGACTATTTAAGTCCTCCTTTCTCTTCTGCTTTCACTCTCTCCTTTTTCTTTCTTATTGCCACCCTTAATTACCATTGGTATGTAGATGACTTGCAAATTTCTCTCTGGACACCAGATTCTTCTCTGCACTCTCTGCCCATCTATACAGTGGTCAACCTGCTGTTTCTTTTTTTTTTCTTTTTTTTTTGAGACAGAGTCTCACTCTGTCACCCAGGCTGGAATGCAGTGGCCGGATCTCAGCTCACTGCAAGCTCCGCCTCCCGTGTTTACGCCATTCTCCTGCCTCAGCCTCCCGAGTAGCTGGGACTACAGGCGCCCGCCACCACGCCCAGCTAGTTTTTTGGTATTTTTTTAGTAGAGATGGGGTTTCACTGTGTTAGCCAGGATGGTCTCGATCTCCTGACCTCGTGATCTGCCCGTCTTGGCCTCCCAAAGTGCTGGGATTACAGGCTTGAGCCACTGCGCCCGGCCTCTGCTGTTTCTAAGACAATTTATACTCAACATGGCCAAAGCAAACAAAGTCACGAGCACCAAACCTTGCCAAACAGGCTCCTCTTACATGTTCCTTCCTAGCAAGAGGCATCATCATCCATCTTTCCCTTTGGCCCCACTGTGTAATCAATCCACTGCCAAATCCTATCAATTCTCACTCATCTGTCAAATCCATCCACTTCTCTCTAACTTCACTTCATAATAGAAGCCCAAGCTCCCATCATCTCAGCCAGCCTATTCTAATGACTTCCCAACCAGTCTCCTTACACACTCTCTTTTCTCCCTTTAAGTAAAAAAGATGAGGGGAGAGGAAGGGTTGGGATACCAAAGCTGAGCGTAGAACATGATGCTTGGAGACGTCTTTTTGTCATGAAGCAAAATGTAAAGACAGAGAAGCTAGACAACAACTTCTCCTTTGGCAGTTAAAACTTCAATGGAGGTTAGAGAGATCATCAAGAACAACGTGCTATGGGAGGGGAACATAGGAAAACTATTTAATACTTGAGGAAGGACACTAATGAAAAGCAAAGTTGGGTAAGAAGTGGGAAAGTACCACAATCGCTTGCAGCCACGTCACAGCCCTTGCTGGAGCCTTCCCCAACCCCACCACCCCACCTACCTGGCCAGCATACTCTACGTAGTCCTGTTGCCCAGGTTGGGAGCTGACCCTGGAGCTGGAGCTGGCGGTGCCTTGCTCAGTGCGACACAGGACGATGGCATATTGGTTCAGGTTCCCAGTCCTCTGCACCGTGACACTGACAGACCCTGCCTTCTCACTGACATTGTAGCTGGAAGCACGCAAAAAGGCATCTCTTAAAATATGCCCCATGGTTATGAAAAAACAACTTGTTTAATGCCTGTCTCTTCCATTTGATTCTTGGCATGAGGTAGAGAAGAGGAAGTTTGGTTCCTCTAAGAATCCAGGCTGTAAATTGAGGGAATGAGCTCACCTGAACAATCAGAGCATCAAATAAACAGGAAAGCTGTGGATGCAGAATGTCGTCTTCCCTGCTTTGGAAGCAAGCTGAGAGTCAGTTTGGGAGATGGACAGCACATAGGAGCTATGAAGTTCAGATTTCGGGGCACAGAGAAAGGAAAAACAATCTCTCCTTACTGCGGTTGAGTAATCACAAGAGATCAGTGGGTTCTCAGGGTTCTTAGGGAAGAAAGCTGCTCTGAAGGCAATCAATGACTTAGGTGGGAACTGACTGGACCAGATCTCCAGGAACTGTGTAATGGAGTCAGGGCAGAAGCAGAATTAAGAAAATGTGAGGTAAGCCTACCTAACAGAGGTGTTTAGACAAATGGAAATTTAAGACAATGAGGGAAGAACAGGATTAATTTAGCTTCCTGCTCAGAATCTCTGTTGCATTTGTAAAGTAGAAGGCCAACTATTCATGTGCTATTGATTCATAATAAGTATCTAGGTTTGGAAAGCCCATAGAAAGTAGGGCATGAGCTGGGTTTTGTTTTTCACCACTGAGGATGGCCCCTGGACCTGGGTGCATGTCTTGTGGCTGTGAGAACAGCAGGGAAAGTGCCTCTGAGAGCTCAGTCCTCATTGCCAGCTTTGGGATCCTGTATACCACGTAGTCCACTAAATGTTGGAGGGTTGTCCAGAAAAAGGGATGAATTTTATTGAATTTATTGAATTTTGAAGGCAATACAATTGAGAGGTAAATAACAGCAAAACATTACATATGTAAAAGTTGATTCTAATTTTCCTCTAATTCTCCAAATGTGTGTAAGAGTAGAATAGCCTGAATTTGGGGAACATGAAATCAAGGTTTTAAGTCTTCCTTTTTTCCCCACAAGTTCTAATTTTTATCTGAATTTTCATGAAGCTGATTTCTTGGATAGTGAGGCTCTGAAATGTAGACTTAAAGAATATTTCACCCACATAAATTATAATCCCAGTTATAATCTAACCTATAAAATCAGCACCATGCTTGCACACTACTCTTAACAATCAGTATCTCTCTGTTTGCCTTTCTCTAATAGATTAGAAAAGCATCTTAAAGTGCTGTCTACATTAAGCCATGCATTTAGCCCTAAAGATATACATTCCTACCAAACCCAAAGAAGCCAGGGGAGAAAACAGGCTTGAGAACAAGGAGAATACAGATGGAAGGTGAAGATATTGACAGTGTAGGCCAGTAATTATTTTCCAAACTTGAATGCCTATTTTTATTTTTCCTATCAGTTCTACTAGACTCTCTTCTTAAAGACAGAAGCAAAAACATTTGAGAAGCAGTAGAGCACATCGTTAAGATCACTGGGCTTACATCCTGGTCTTACTGCTTATTAGCTATGTGACTGTGGACAAGTTACATAAACAAGTTTCTGTCTCTATTACTTTGCCACTGTGGGGACAGGAATGGAATTCATCTCAGAACTGCAAGTATTATATAAGATGATGCATGGCAAGTCCTAGTGCAGTACTTAATACATACAGTGCTCAATAAATATTTGGTGAAATTATTGCTTTTATCGCTGCCATTATCACCATCACCACCATCAACAGGTGACTAGAGCTGCCCCCCCCAGCATCCTTCATCCTGACTCCCTCTGCTTGCCTGATTGATTTCTCAAGAAGGAAAGCACAGTCAAACTTGTACCTGGTATATTTAAAGCTGATGAGGGACCACTGGATATGGAAGACATTGTCGCTGACCACGTTGGGTTTACTGTCTTTCACCAGAAACTGAAAACTATCCATCATCTCATGGATCTTCTCCTCGTGCAACACGTAACGAATCAACCCCAAGTTCACATCCTCTGTGAGAAAAAAGACTCTGTGAATTAACCCAGGGATGTAACAACAGCGTCATAGATTACCACACCAACATACCTAGTTTATTCTTCTAAATGGGTTACAGACAAAACTTATTTTCCCAAGCACCAAAAGTATAGTAGTTATTTATTTATTTATTTATTTACTTTCTGAGACGGAGTCTCGCTCGTGGCCCAGGCTGGAGTGCAAGCTCTGCCTCCCGGGTTCATGCCACTCTCCTGCCTCAGCCTCCTGAGTAGCTGGGACTACAGGCCCCTGCCACCATGCCTGGCTAATTTTTTGTATTTTTATAGAGACGGGGTTTCATGTTAGCCAGGATGGTCTCGATCTCCCGACTTCGTGATCCGCCCACCTCAGCCTCCCAAAGTGCTGGGATTATAGACGTGAGCCACTGTGCCTGGCCAAGTATAGTAGTCTTTAAAATAAATGTTTCTGTCAGATTTTAAAAGAAAATCCTGAAGCTCTGTGAAACAAAAGATCCATCTTTATTTACAGAGATACTGTAAATATCTCTTATGCTCATATAAAACGAGAATCCCAGGGTCCTGACTAAAAGCACTTCAATAAATGTTTGTGGATGTTGACGGCAAGTCCTAGAGTAGACAAAGTCTTTGACCCCATCCTCTGTGTTTATAGCCTCATACTCAGACCTAACTCCTTCTAATAAAGGTTCTTTGGAAGGTATGTGCTAATAAGAATAGCTGAGTTGGGTTAAAACATCCCATACACAAAGCACAGCTAAAAAGGTGTGAGGAGAGAACGTTCAATTGAAGACAGAGAGTAAAAAGAAAATTCATGGAGAACGAATTTTGATATGCAGTTTTGCAATGACTGCTCTCAGTCAAGCCCATCCTGAAAAAAGTCTAGAGGAGCCTGACAAGCTTATAAAAAATGAAAATACAACATGGCCTACTTGAGGTGATTCAAAATAGGGAAAATATTTCTGTTGAGCAACCTCTACATGTTGATTTTAATTTATAGGCTGAAGACTTAAAGTCTATAATCCTTAGAGATCAAAAAAATAAACCACACAGGATCACAGATCTTTCATAATGTCTACTTGCTATTTTTTGCTTTCTTGTTGTTATTGTTTTTAAAGAAAACCAAGCAGTATCATGCATTCTTTTCCAGAAAACCTGGACAACACTTAGAGCAATTTAGGAGTTGAGGAAGCATGGTAAAGGTGAATTTTTCTTTGCCATAGTTAAGCATCACAGGGAAAAAAACCCAGGAGAAATAAATTCGTAAGTTGGATGGTTAGGCACTAGAAGATCTCTGTTTGCAAAGAGGTTACTTGGGCATAAGTAGCTGGAAGTGGCTGTGAGAAGAATCTGGGAGATAGGGAGTGTGACATTGGCATACATGTCTCTCATTTCTAAGTCCCCAGAGAGTCCCCACCCTGGGTGAAAGTGGCAGCAGCTCTGCTAGGCTGCAGCTTGTTCTCCACAAAGCCATGCTTAGGGCTCGTCGTTATCTCATAGACTAGCTGTGCATCCTCGGTGTCTGTGTCCACGGTCAGCAGTTCCTTCTTGGTGATCAGGTTGGTTGCCTAGAATAGAAACCCATTAAATTTAATTCTTGAGGTGGGAATAAAGCAGGAACAAGACCCTCTGACTCAGATTTAATTCAGTTCAACAATGATTTACTGACTATATTTACTGCATAGAAAACTTTGTCAGGATTGGAGAGGCTATGAGGATGAAAACTATCCCAGCTTCTGCCCTTGAGGTATTCACACTTTATGGGGAAAGAAAGGCTCATGCACAACGTCAATGTGGAAAGAGCTACAATGGAAGACATAAAAAGAAGGCTGTACACTTTTTAAGAGAGAGAGGGAGAGAGAGAGAGAGAGATTCATTTCATCTGAAGTTGAAGGAGGATGAATTGGAGGCAGCGGGATTAGAGTTGGGCCTTGAAAGAAAGTTGGAACTTTGAAACAATAATTCAGTAAAGGGAAGGTGGCCACTTTCTCAGAGTCAATTATGATGCCTGAAATAGAGTAAGAGAAATAGACTGTACCCTGATA
The DNA here is from genome assembly GCF_043159975.1 of Macaca nemestrina. Classification (NCBI taxonomy): domain Eukaryota; kingdom Metazoa; phylum Chordata; class Mammalia; order Primates; family Cercopithecidae; genus Macaca; species Macaca nemestrina. The sequence continues at coordinate 141,173,706 of NC_092127.1, read as the reverse complement.
TTGCCCAGATACACTGACTGAACTTTCATTCATTCATTTACTGAAGTATTTAGTGAGAGCCAACATTTGAGCAAAGAAAGAGGGTGGTCAACAGCATTGAAGATTTTTTTTAGGTCTAGTAAGGTAAAGACAGATAATTGCCCTCTGGATTTGGCAAAATAGATGTCACTGGTGACTTTAATAACAGTTACTGCAACAGAGTAGGAGTAGGGGGTAGAAACCCAATTGGAGAGGATTGAGAAGAGAATGGAATTGCTCTGAATAATGTGGGGAAAAAAGATCAAATAGGGCATAAGAGAAATTGGCACTAACTTTAATTCACTTTAATTCATGTCTTTTTTTTTTTTAACCCAACCAGTTCAATGAGAAGCTACAGTGCAACAGCTACACATACAATGAACTAATCAGCTCCATGGAGATGGAAAACAAGCCACATCCTAGAAGGAATACCACCCACCAATGCAAGAAACCAGTTCTCAACCGAAGAACTGGGTGGGGATATGGATTTAGTGCTTGACATGGTTACTAGGTGAAATTTATGGCATAGATCTTAAAATGACCAATTTGGAAATTAGGAGAAAGAGAAAGGAATGTCTAAAGCTCAATTTATCTGCGCACACTTACCTACAAAACGCCCCGCTTCTTTCTCATTTATGGTAGACACTCGATATTTTCCAAAATCTACCCTCCCCTTCTTCTAGTGAACAGTTTTTTAGCTGAGCCTCTGCCTGCCCAGCTAGAGACACTATTTCCCAGCCTCCCATGCAACATTTGGGCTATATGAACAATTTATTGCCAATAAATATGAGTGCAAGGAATGTATTCAATTTCTGTATCACTTGCTTAATATGGAGTTCCTTGCCCCTCTCTTTCTGTTTTTTTCTCCTTCCCGTATGCTGGTACAGCTGTCCCTCGGTATCTATGGGGATTGATTCTAGGCTTCTCTGAAGATTACAAAATCCATGGATGCTCAAGTCCCTTATATAAAACGGCATAGTACTTGCATATAACCTATACAATTTCTCTTGTATACTTTAAGTCAAGATTACTTATAATACCTAACATGGCATAAATACTATATAAACAGTTGTTGTACTATATTTTTAAAAGTTGTATTATTTCTTTTTTTTTTTCCCTTCAAGTATTTTTGAGCCACAGTTGTTAGAATCCACAGATGTGGCACCTGTGGATACCAAGGGCCAACTGTATATTGATGAATTTCTGAAGAAGTTTGACCAGGTTGTCAATAGCAACCACTTAGTGATGGCAGAACAATAAGGTGGAGGGAAGCCACATCTCTAAGTGCTCAGGTAGAGCCCTGCACTGCCCACTTATTTCCACCCTGTATGTGAGAAAATAAATAAATAAACTTCTATCTAGTTTGACCTACTATATTTTGGGGTCTTTTTGTAAGAGCATCTTAAATTATACACAATCGTAACCGATCCTACACAATCTAATAAACCACTCAACAATCCTAACCAAACTCATGGAGCTCACTAATCTCAGGAAAATCAGTTTATTTAGGGAGGGACAAACAGGTGAGCGGAACTGGAGTTCTATTTGTAAGTCATTGTCGTGAATAAGGATGTAGCCCAAGTTGGGTGGTGTGAACATGACGGAGGGGCAGGCCTTACCTTGCCATCCATGTATTCCAGCCACTGGAGTCCCAGGTTGGTGACAATTCTAGGCGAGCCATCATCTACTGGGAGGATGTCTACCCGGAACGACTGAGGCGCTGCTGTCATAATCTGTAGGGGAGGGCAGAAAAGAAAACTCATCATTCACAAGTACCTGAAGTATGCCAAGTTCAGGGCCTACACAGCTGGAACCCCTGAAATCTGCTGACACTTCAGGGATGAGGGATGGGCAACTGAGCCCATTCCATCCCTTATCATCTTGGCACAAGACCTAAGGGAGAAAGCTGAATGATATAGTGAGAACAGTGTAGGAAGAAAAGAAAAAAACAAAAAAACAAGTGGCATTCTTGCTGGCATTTCACCTTCTATGGAAGCTGGTTTTTACACACCTATGTCTTCTTTAGTTGAGTTCAATATTGTCTTGGGATGAAAAAATAAACAGTATTTTCCCTTTCAATAAACATTGTTAAAATTTTCATGAAAGGCTGACAAAAATAACTATTAAATTGTTAATGTTGAAATATCTAGGTGGGATTATGCCAGATGTGAAAGAGGTTTCATGGGAAGATATTTTCTTTGTTTTTTTTTTTTTTCTTTTCCCATTGTTGTCTGTTTTAAGGGAGAGCTCTCTATACGAGGGTGAGGGGCAGAAGAAATCAGGAATAAAAGCATTTGTGGGAATAGTGAAAAGGAAATTTTGTTTATAATCCCATTCTCACAGATACCCACATGCATGCATGCAACACACACATCATAAATTGGATCCAGCACCTCACTGTTCCTGGGTGGATACAGCAAGCTGGGACACAGGGCAATGAGATGTTGGCTTTTCAATCTCCCACAAGCCACCTTCTAAATAATTTCCATTTTTGTTTTAAAATGACACCGACCCTCCAGAGACCTGCTGTAATGTTTTGTTTATAAGAACAGTAGCCCTCTTGCTGATATATCCTGAAATCTTTTCTCTCTTCTGAAAGTCAAACTAACTGGGGAGCAGCTACAGTTTGGGAGAGAGAAAACAAGAGTGATGACTTGCCAGGTGGTGATGCTGTGCAGACACCGAAATGGCAGGAAAATCCCAAGAGCCATCCCACCGACATACCAGCTAACGGAGAATGACCTTCTCCCAGACTGTTTGTCTCGAAAGGACACAGAGGATCTTTTTTCTAGGAAAATAATCCTTCATTGTCAAAGTAGAAAAGGAGCTGTGAAGGCCTGAGATCCTTCTGTTATCTTGGAGGTATAGTAAGGTGTACACATGCCGCTCACTAAAACTGCCTCCCCCAAGTCAGATACCTTTCATCAGAATTGCAGTTTAGGAACTGCTGGAGAGCTGGTTAACAAATGAAGGGATGAGAAAAATGGCAGCAAGGGAGTGGAAGGGGAATCAACGTTTCTTCTTATCATCTGGATGTTAGAAGACAGCAGTTCCTTTAGGAAGTAAAGCTTGTCAGTTGCACGACCTCAATAGAAAAGCATTTTACTAGTTTCACAAGCTGGTTCTAAGATGATGATGATGATGATGATGATGATGATGATTACAGCTTCAGTTTATCTGATGTTCCCTGTGCACCAGGCACTGGGCTAAGTGCTTTATATACATCAGGAGAATATGTATTACTCCCACTTTACAGATAGGGAAAGTGAGGCTTAGAAAGTTTAAATGATTTACAAGTACATTCAGTTTGTACATGACAGGGCTGGAAATTAAATCAGTATCTTTTAGGATACATATGCAGAAGAATGAACCTGGACCCCTATCTCTCACCACATACAAAAATCAAATCAAAATCAACTAGAGAATTAAACATAAGACCTCGAACGATGAAACTACTACAAGAAAGCATTTAGAAACTCTCTAGGATGTCAGTGTGAGCAAAGATTTCTTAAGTGTTATCCCACAAGCACAGACAACCAAAGTGAAAATGGACAAATGGGATCGCATCAAGTTAAAAGATTTCTGCACAGCGAAGGAAACAATTAACACAGTGAAGGGACCACCCAAGGAATGGGTGAAAATATCTGCCATCTACTCATCTACAAAGGATTAATAAGCAGAATATACTAGGAGCTTAAACAATTCTACAGGAAAAAATCTAATAATCTAATTTTAAAATGGGCAAAAGATTTGAATACACATTTGTCAAAAGAAGATATACAAATGGAAAAGAGACATATGAAAAGGTGCTCAATATCACTGATCACCAGAGAAATGCAAATCAAAACTACAAAGAGATGTCATCTCACCCCAGTTAACGTGGCTTTTATCTAAAAGACAGGCAATAAAAAATGCTAACGAGAATGTGGAGAAAAGGGAACCCTCATACACTGTTGGTGGGAACGTGAATTAGTACAACCACGATGGAGAACAGTTTGGAGGTTCCTCAAAAAACTAAAAATAGAGCTACCATACAATCCAGCAATCCCATTGCTGGGTATATTCTCAAAAGAAAGGAAGTCAGTATATCAGAGAGATAGTCGCACTCCTATGTTTGTTGAAGCACTGTTCACAATAGCCAAGATTTGGAAGCAACCTAAGTGTCCATCAACAGATTAATGGATAAAGAAAATGTGATACATATACACAATGGAGTACTATTCAGCCATAAAAAAGAAGGAGATTCAGTCATTTGCAACAACATGGATAGAACTGGAGGCCATTATATTAAGTGAAATAAGCCAGGCACAATGAAACATCACATGTTCTCACTTATAGATGGGATCTAAAAATCAAAACAACTGAACCCATGGAGCTAGAGAGGAGAATGGTTACCAGAGGCTGGGAAGAGTAGTAAGAGGGCAGAGATGGTTAATGGGTAAGAAAAAAAAGTCAGAATGAATGAATAAGGCATAATTTTTGCTAGCATGACAGGTGACTAACATCAAAAATAATTTAATTGTACATTTTAAAATAACTAAAAGAGAATAACTGGATTGTTTGTAACACAAAGGATAAATGCTTGAGGGGATGGATACACCATTTTCCATGATATGAGTGTTACACATTACATGCCCGTATGAAAACAACTCATGTACCCCAAAAATATATATACACCTACTGTGTACCCACAAAAATTAAAAATAAAAATTATTTTTAAAAATCAATATATTTTGGATGCAAAAACCACACTCTTAACCACTGCTATTTCTCAAAGACTGAGAAACTCTGTTTAGGCTGAGGGGATCCAGCCCAAAAAGAGAAAAACAATCTAGAGATATACAACATTATTCAAAAACCAGATGAAAGAAAAATTAAAGGGTAAAGGATGGGCAAAAAGAAAACAGAAATAACAGTAATACTAACAACAAGAACTATCACCATTTACTGAGCACTATTTGTCAATGGTGTTAAGTATTTTATGTGGATCACCTCCTTGGATCCTTAAACCAACTATTTGAAGCAGATAATTACCGTCCATTTTACAGATGAAAAACTGAGGCTTAGAAATGTAATTTGCCCAAGGCCAACCTACTAGCTAGTGACAGAACAAGAACTCAAACAGTGGTATGCTTGATGTAAAAATCCATGTTCTGCCTCTGCCATGCAGTGCTAGGCTACCTCCTCCAGCGTCCTCAGCCCTCACCTCTTTTCCCCCTTCCTCAATGATAAAGAAGGGGTTTGTCCCATCAGAAACAGTGAAGGTGAACCAGTCCTTGAGGGAGTTACTGCTGTCATGGCTGTAGCTGACCCGGTTCTGGTAGATGTCTTCCATGGTGAAGGTGGAGGTGAGGTGGAAATGCTGCCCGTTGCTGGTTCGCTCAATGGTGCCATGGCGTGGAGGCTGCACGATGGTGAAAGTGACAGACTCGGCCTGTCCAGAAGGCAAAATACCAGAGGGGAGGGAAGCTCATAACAGAAACCAAAAGAGTGAGTGATGCCCAATTGCTGGTCAAGGGTAGCAGAACCCAAAGACATTGATAAAGTAAGGACTGTATTTTCTTTAGAGATGCCAAAAATAGGGCTAAAGAGAATGACCATACTGTTTGCTAGAATTGCACTTACATTCTGGTACCTTCAGGTGTAAGACTAAAACATTTAAATTTCTTCTCTTGAGGTCATAGGGGAAAGCCTGAATTGTAAACCTCTATGAAGATGATAGGAAATAGACCTTTTTAATCTGTTCATTTCTTTCCCATACATCTACCCATAAGTTTTATATACAGAATCTCATATGCATCACAACAGAAGCTAGCTTCTCATTTTTAATTACTGCTTCTCTGGTGACTCATAGAAAGAAAAAGAGGCATACAATCCTTCCCAAGGCTTTTCAAGGGTTTCCTACCAACTTAGAACAAAATGCCAAGGCCTAAACTGGGCCAGCATGGCCCTCTATGACCTAGTCCCAGGGTTCCTCTCTGGCCTCATTCTTTTCTCCTGCCTATTCAATGGGTTCCAGTCTCTTGGCCTCTTGCCACCTTTGCTACAGTTATTCCCAGAGTCTAAGTGCACTAGATCACAGTGCCTTTGCATTTCTGGTTCCGCTGTCTGGAGAGTGAATTCTCCCAGATAACTGCATAGCTTGCCCTTTTGCTTAACAATGTCTTTGCTAAAGTATGACCTCCTCAGAGAGGCCTTCTTTGGATACTCTGAAGTAGCACATCTATCAATCTCTATCTCCCTCATCTGCCTTTATTTCTCTTCATAGCACTCATTGTATCTGATCATAGTATGTTCCTTCTTTCTTTACTGTCTTTTCCCCAACTAAAGGTAGTAAACTCTCTAAGCCTGCAACTTTATCTGTCTTGTTACAGCCCTGTCTTTAGCATCTACAGCAGAGCCTAGAACATCATACGTAATTAATATTTGATGAAAGAATCAATCAATCAAAGAGTGCTGGCACAGAGAACTAATTAATAAGTGTAGCAGTATGAGTTTATGCGAGCTAAGTCATGTCAGAATGTGAGATGCTTTAATCTGGAAGAATGAGAATAAGAGCTTAGTCTCCACATGCGCTGTTTTACTGTACAAAGCCTAGTTTTTGAGGAGGCTCAAATTGTAATAATTTGTTGCCATCAGAGAAGTCTGGATGAAGGAGGTGAAATGGAGAAAAGGGCATATAGGTATGGAAAATCCCTGTTCACGCTAATGGGTAAAATGTCATCTACCTGATTTTCTGTAGATCAGTACAAAATCAGCATTATAGCAAGAGCTATAACATGTTTAAAGGATTGTTACATGTACTCAAGGGAGAGGATGAATGTATTTAGGTTTTTAGAAAGGGTTTAAAGCAATTTTATCTCAAATGCATTTGATTTTCTTTTCTAGAAGGCCAGGGTATCTTCTGTTTCTTAATCCTTCAAGGACGTTTGCACTCACCTTACAGGTCCTCCCTACCATCAGGATGCACAGCTGCAAAGCGATAGCTGCCACCAGGTCAGCCTCTCATTTAGCCAGAGAACCCAGGGGAGGAAGCGCTCTTACCTCTGTGTCAGCATCCACCGCCTTAAGCTCAAACTCTGTGATGGTCTTCCTCACGCCCTCCTGCACCCGCATCCCTGAGTTCTGTACGATGGGCAGCAAATCATCGACAGGGTGAAGAGTGATATGGAAAGTCTGAGTTACCTAGAATGGCAGGAAAGTGCAGGTGGGACACCTGTCCCTAGCACTCACCCAACAAGTCCAAGGTAGGTGCTCTCTACTTTCCCTTTCACACATTTCTGGCACAAGTTAATAATTAGGAGCCCCAAAGTGAGTCCTCTTGGGCAAGAACCAAGCTGGCTACAGAGGCTGCCCCTACTCCTTGACTGAGAGCAGAGGAAAATGAAGCTCTCTTTTCACCAGTCACTCTGCCTACTCCATTCAAAGAAGATGGTGAGGAATCAGTACTTTTCAAGGATGGAGTCCAGTGCTCACCTACCTCATTGACTCCATCAGACAGTGTAAAGCTGAAGGCATCTGAATGTTTCTCAGCCTCACTAGAATGGACATACTGAACATTTCGTGAAGTCAGGTCAGCTTGAGTAAAGGAACTAATCTGGATACCTAGAAAAAGGGGAAGAGAGAAACAGAGAGGATATTAAAATGCTAGCCATACATCTAAGGCTAGGGAAGTGTCATACTCTCACCAGAGAGAGACAGTCCTTTGTATTTTTCTTATAGTATTTATGTCCTGCTCTTGAGGACCTTGTGTTAAGAGTTGTTTGTGGATACAAGAGCATATATTCTGTGGGAGAGCATGTTAACTTAATTATAGTGGCTTCTATGTGCCAAGCCAACAGCAGGTGTTCAATCAATATTACTCTTCTTTCTCTTGGGATTTATATATGTAGGTAAAATCTGTGAAAGGTAGAGCCATTGTCTTATTCTCCAAGCCCCTCTCTCTTCAGTTTTATATTACCCCAAGCCTCACAGTCCTTTCTGAAGACCTACCCTCATTTTAAATATTGCATAATGGTTTAGCTTTTAAACTAACGTTACAGGGCGTGGCTACACATGGCTTTGTTTCTGTGATTGGTAAGCCATCCCTGGCTGCCATAATTTTATTGGGTATTCTTCAAGGTTCCTTTCAACTCTCAGGTCTACGATTCTAGCTTCTCCCATCCCACTTTAGCCAGTCAGGCAGTAACAAAACTTACCGCATGACTTTGGGGCATAAGCAATTATTCCATACCAAATAAAAAATGACCTGGAAAAACAATACCCTTTAATAACATAATAGAGAAAAAAATCATGTTAAATTTTTTTCCAGAGTCATTTTTAAAACAAAAAGTTTGAAAGAAATTTTAAACAATGGTAAACTATCCCATTAATGTGCAATGTCCCTGTTTTAAATGCCTCACACCATTTAGCAAAACAACTTGGAATTGTTGCTTCTATCTTACGGCTGCTAGGGCTCATACCCAGGTGCCAATCAAGACTGAAATGAAAATCACATCTTTTCATCCTCTAGCACAAATTATCTCCTTCTGATTCTGGGTTTTGAGGTATTAATCCATATAATCTAGTCCTTTAGTTTGGCCCTGAAATTGATTTGCTGTATTCTGGGTTTAATGATTTGTCATTGTTAACCTACAAAGAAAACAAAGATTCTACATTGACTCATATATTTAAGGGTGACATCAGTATCACTGCTGTATCTTTAAGAAGTAAAAAAAAAAAAAAAATCAACTCACATGGTTTACATTTGCATCTCTCCTTATCATCTGAAATTTGTCACACAGATACAACAGCCTCCCGAATATGGGGGCATTAATTTTTTGATGAGGCATTTTATATTTCTGTGCTTGCTACATCAGTTCTTGACAGGCAAGAAATGTAGCACCCTGTCTTATAGCTTTGTCTTTTGGCTCTGGACAGAAATCCATACCATTCTTTAAAAATTTAATAACTTCAGACTGGCTGTACTGAGAAATTTAAATCTCTTCCCCCTGCTGTGAATCCATTCTCACAGCTCACAGGAAAATCTCATTTGGATTCTCACCATCAACTGGTCACCTAATTCACTGTTCCCTTTATGGAAGTCTAAGACTGATTAAGAAAGGTGATAGATTTTGCCTTCCTCTTGAGATTGATTTTTTAAAATATTTTTTATTGAGGTAAAATTGATACATAATAAACTACACATATATAGAGTGTGCAATTTCTTTTTCTTTTCTTTCTTTTTTTTTTTTTTTTTTTTGAGATAGGGTCTCGCTTTGTTGCAGTGACACAATCTCAGCTCACTGCAACCTCCGCCTCCCAGGTTCAAGTGATTCTGCTGCCTCAGCCTCCCGAGTAGCTGGAATTACAGGCACACACTACCACCATACCTGCCTAATTTTTGTATTTTTAGTAGAAACTGGGTTCCACCACATTGGCCAGGCTGGTCTCTAACTCCTGACCTCAGGTGATCCACCCACCTCGGCCTCCCAAAGTGCTGGGATTACAGGCGTGAGCCTCTGCCCCCGGCGTAAAGTGTGCAATTTCATAAGCTTTGGCACACCCAGAAACCATCACCTCATTCAAAATAGTGAACCAATTCTTCAACCCCAAGTTTCCAACTTACGCTTCATAATCCTTCCATCCTTCCCTTTCCCATCGCCTACTCCATCGCAAAGCAACCAATGAATTGCTTTCTAATGCTACAGATTAGTTGGCATTTTCTCTACTTTTCAATAAATAGAATTATATAGTATATACTATTTCATGTCTAGTTTCTTTCATTTAGCATGCTACACATATAAAGCTGCTGTGATGATTAGTGTGCAAATCTTTGTATGGACATAAACTTTCATTCTTCTTGGTAAACCTCTAGGAGTGAAATGCCTGGAATATATGTTAGGTGTATGCGTAATTTTTTGGGAAACTGCTAAACTGCTTTTCCAAGGTGATAGTACCATTTTATATTCTCACTACATTGCACGAGAGTGCTAGGCTTGACCTTAGTGGGACTTTCCTAATTCAATCTAGCAAACATTGAGCACCTATTATGGTTGGAACACAGTTTAAAGGCTGCTTACGTATGTTGAATTTTATCTTTTAACAACTCTGGGAGGTTGAGGTTAGCACGTTACCCCCATTTTGTATATCATGACACTGTAATTTATATAATTAAAATGTTATGTGACATACCCTATGTCACATAGCTAATAAAGGGGCAGTGCTGAAATTGGAACTCGAGGCAGTCTAATTACAAAGTTTATGCCTTCTAGGAGCACTTTTTGTAAAACTCATCTAGACAAGAAACCTCTTGAATTTCACTCTTCTTTAATGCTTTTTCAATATGAAAGTAATATATGTCTATTAAAGAAAATGTGAAAAATCTAGACATGTAGGAAAGAAGTATCATTCATAGACTTACCACTCAAAAAAAAAGCCACAATATTTTTGTGTAGTTCCTTCTAAAATGGCTTATTGGCTGTACCCTCTTTCTTGTGTGAAATATTGATTTTGATGGGTTTTAATATTATCGTTTAAATGACACTCATAAATATGTGCCAGGGGTAACAAGTTGCATCTAGAACCTGAGTTTTAAGAGGACAAGAATTTTTCATGTTTCTTCACTGATGTGCACCTAGAATAACCCCTGGAACACAGTAAGTGCTCAAACCATATTTGGTAAATTAGTTTAGATTATCCACTATAATCTATACCTAAGAGGTTCTCTTGAGCACATACAGTCATGCGCCACATAATGACATTTCAGTTTCGGTCAACAACGGACTGCATATGATGGTGATCCCGTAAAATTACAATACTGTACATTTTCCATGTGTAGATATGTGCCGATACACAAATACTTACCATCATGTTACAATTGCCTACGGTATTCAGTATAGTAACACGTTGCACAGGTTTGTTGCTTAGGAGCAACAGGCTATGCATATAGCCCAGGTGTGTAGCAGGTTATGCCATCTAGGTTTATGTAAGCATACTCTGTGATGTTCACAAAATAATGAAATCGCCTGACAATGCATTTCTCAGAATGTATTACCCATTGTTAAGCAATGCATGACTATATTTTCAATCCTCATCCACTTTTTATTTTTAAAATTTTAGCCTTTGCTAATTGGGTTTTGGAAGACTTCATCTGCTCATTTGCCAGCAAGGTGGTGTTTCTAATCATATATTGTCCCTACCGCTGTCACAGCAGGCAGTTGCAATTTGAAATATCTTGAAGGGTTTTAATCCCATTGAAGGTGTTTTCAATCACTAACCTGCTGGCTAAACTATGTATCTGGCAGTATTATGGAGACCCACATTAACCCTGTCAGTCTTTCCAATTCCCCTGGAGGGCCAGCATGCCAAAGAAAGCAGAGTCCAGGTCAGGGAAATGGTGTGGAAATAAAGCATCTCTGAAGAAATTGCCTTCTTAACAGCTTGTTAGATGATGCCTCAGACCTCCCGCTTGCAGCACAGCTGTGGGCAGTTCCATGCATGTTACCCATGTCCATGTCCTATCTGAAGCTCATCCTGTGGGAGACTCTCAGCCTTCTTGCTTCAGGATTTTTGCAAAGCCTCTTGTGATAGGTTGAATTGCACCCTTTCCCTACCCCAAATTCACATGTTGAAATCCCAAGCCCCAGTATTTTAGAATGTGGCTTATCTGGAAATAGTGTCAACGTAGACGTAATTAGATCACATGAGGTCATTGGGGTGGACCCTAATGGAATATGACTGGTGTCATAAAAAAGATAAATTTGGATACAGACATATCTAAACAGGGAGAACAGCACATAAACGAAAAGATGGCCATCTCCAAGCCAAGGAGAGAGGCCTGTGGCAGGTCCTTCCTTCACAGCTCTCAGAAGAAGCCAGTCCTACCAATACCTTGATCTCAAACTTGCAGCCACCAGAACTGTGAGACAATAGATTTCTGTTGTTTAAACTGCATATTCTGTGAAACTTTTTAATGGTAGCCCTAGCAAGCTAATATGCCTCTGCTCTCAGGGAGAACCCAACCAAGACAATGGGTGCATCCTATTTTGGATGGTCTCACAATACTGAAAGAGGTTGGAATAAAGAGGAAATGAAATAACACCATTGCTAAAGCATCACCTCTGAGAACTGTTTCCCAACTAACCCCCACCCCTCTCTTAGGTGGTACCTGCCATGCGTGCTTTGGGCTGCCCCTGTCCTCTGCCATGTGGCTACCGAACATGTGTGTGAATTATGTGTGTACCAAATTATGTGTGCCTGGCTACCGAAACACACATGCACATATTTTTCTACACGTCCCCCACTTCCAAAACTAAGTAGTCTCTTGTAGCAGTAAGTGTTTGCTGAAGGGAGAAAGGCAGGCAAGGAGAAAAGGAGGGAAGGAAGCAACTCTAATATGACAAGTACCATATGTATGTAATTACAAACCAGCCTATAAATAGAATTTCACTGGGGTCCTTTTAAAAGACACTTATATTCTAAGCCCCATCTCTAGGAGTCTCTATTTATTGGTCTAGGTGGGGCCCAGGCATCATTATTTTTAAACACATGCCACTCACTCAGACGATTCTAATGTGTAACATTCTAATCACTCACGTGATTCTAATGTCCAAATAGAGCTGAGAACGCTTGATGTAATAGAAGAGTAGAAAGAACAATCAGAAAACCTGCTTTGGTTTCTTTTTTTTTTTTTAAATGCTTTCTTTCTGTTCTATATGAGTCACATAGGCTAGTGTAACACACTGCCTTATTTCATTGTATTTTTTTGTCATCTCTATAACTGGAAGAGTCATAGCCCCCTCAGAGGTAGCAGATAAAATGGTGGATGACACTAACATCAAGTATTTGATCTTATTTGATCTGTGCAGTGGTGGGGGCAGCGGTGGTTATGTCTGAAGTTATATGAATTCTGCAGGTTTAAAAAATTATTTTAGATTCAGGGGTACATGTACAGGTTTGTGACAGGGTATATTGTGTGATGCTGAAGTTTGGGCTTCTGTTGATCCTGTCACCCACATAGTGAACACAATATCCAGTAGTAAGTTTTTCAGCCTTTCCCCCCACCCCTTCCCTCCCCAGTGTCTAAGGTTCCCATCTTTATGTCCACGTATACCCAATGTTAAGCTCTTGCTTATACGTGACAACATGTGATATTTGGTTTTCTGTTTTGAATTCTGCAATATTTTTAATAAGAGAAATTGTGTGGATTTACTGACAAGAGAACTATTTATATCTGGTGAATAAAAATAATGCTTCATATGACTGTTACTAAACTGGTAAGTGCTAAGGGTTGGCCCTTAAACTGCAGTCATGACTAGGTAGCCTAAAGGGGGCTTTGTACTGCGATTTCTCCATACATGAGGACACGATACAGACTAGCCTCCACAAAGATAGAAAGCTAGTGAGGAATGAGGATTATGAGTGGGCTGAGGGTGCATGCACAACTGAAGAGGTTTAACTATCCCGTAGCTCACACATCCCAGGAGGCAGCCTGGACTCCAGGGTAGTCTGATTTATGGAGGTGGCTGAGTCAAAGCCCAGGACATTACCTGGAAGTTCTTGCTTTGACCTCTCTCTCTCTAACTGTGCATTCCCTAAGGACAATATTATCTGCCCAAGCCACACAGGCTCTCATGATGCTGTCCCTCCATTTTGAAATCTTGTTGAGATGATATTACGACTTCTGGACAAAATGTCCACTTCCCTGAGAACTTTCAGAAGTGGCCTTAAAAGGTCAACTGGGGTAAGGAAGGGAAGAGATGCTTGTTTGAAAGGTGGTTTACCTTTTTTAGAACTTTAATTTAGCTCCTTCAAGAAATGAGAACTTGGCAGCGAGTACAAAGTAGAAAGTGGAAAATTTGTGGGCGACACCTTGATAAGTTAACTCTTAGCAAGAAAGGGTTCCCTGCAGAGTTTTGTAACAGCCAAAGGATTTAAGGATTTAAGACGTCTAGACTCGTCCTCGAGGGTACTCACTTTCGTGGGTACGTCGGTGATTAGTAAATAGCTGATGAAAGGATTTTCAATTTGATGAGGGTAAAGCTCTTCATCTGCCTGATTTTAAGATTTAAGAGCAAGATAGGATCCTGAGAATGGTTAAAACAACAATAACAACACAGGGGTTAGTTCCACATTCCCAGAAGGGTGGGGAAATACTCTTTGTAACCTGCGATTCACAGAGGCTGCATGAAGCTAAGCACTGTACATAATGCTTTTCTTCAAGCAGCATCTCTCACAGAATCAAGAAGCTTTGGGGGCTGACCAGCCAGGAGATCTACCTCTGGTACCCGCTGCCGCTGCCCCCCTGTGGTGCAGAAGTCCTTCTCTGTTTGCCTTTGCTAAGCACTAACGTCATCTGAAAAGTTTATTTCAGGCTCTGGTTCAGCTTCCAGTGGACTCCACAGGGGGAGGAGAGCAACTGTGGCTTTCCCCTGGTTGCCCACCAGCAAAGGGCCTTTTAATGGGTCTCTAAATGCCTTTAGAAATTCTGGCAGATCAGGCCGGGCGCGGTGGCTCAACCCTGTAATCCCAGCACTTTGGGAGGCCGAGGCGGGTGGATCACGAGGTCAGGAGATCGAGACCATCCTGGCTAACACAGCGAAACCCCGTCTCTACTAAAAATACAAAAAACTAGCCGGGCGAGGTGGCGGGCGCCTGTAGTCCCAGCTACTCGGAGGCTGAGGCAGGAGAATGGCGTAAACCCGGGAGGCGGAGCTTGCAGTGAGCCGAGATCGCGCCACTGCACTCCAGCCTGGGTGACACAGCGAGACTCCGTCTCAAAAAAAAAAAAAAAAAAAAAAAAAAAAGAAATTCTGGCAGATCAGAGAGGACCTTTTCTTCATCTGGCCAAGCAGCCATTATGTCACTTCAGGCTTTGAGGAAGGTGTGTTGTAACTGGTGAGGGGAATCCAGCAGGAGGTAGCCCCCCTTGAAATATTGCAGAAGCAGCAACTACCTAACTCCTGAATGAAGCACGTGGGGTGAGACTGAAATGAGTAAGGTGTTGAGAGTTGTGTTGTGTTGAGAGTTGTGTTGTGTTGAGAGCTGTCTCTTGGAGCTCTGCTGATTTCAATATGCTCTATCAGGAATAAAGCTAAAAGTAAGAACGAGGATTCAGACTTAGGATTAGATGCCACAGCCTACTAGTTCTCACTAATCCACTACTGGCCTTTTAGACAGAACAATTATTTGGTTCAGGGCTTATCCCATTCATTGCAGGACATTTATTAATAGCATCCCTATCTCTACCCTCTAAATGCTTGTTTAGCCACCATTAGCCTTCATCCCCATCTGAATCAGTGTGACAACTTGTACCCTAGGGGTGACAACCAAATGCCCTATCCCTTGAAAACCAGTGTTGTCCTGGAAATAACTATATCCCAATATTACTTCCCCCTGCTTAAAAAAGATACGACTCCTGACTATTAGTTAAGTAATTAGATACCCAGTTAAAGTCTACATTCTCCAGCCACCTCACAGCTTTGCACACATATGCTCTTGCCACTGGAAGGTGACATATGTTATCTGAGGCCTGGCACAGTGGCTCATGCCTGTAAACACAGCACTTTCAGATGCCGAAGCAGGCAGCTCACTTGAGGTCAGGAGTTCAACACCAACCTGGCCAACATGGCGAAACCCCGTTTCTACTGAAAATACAAAATTTAGCCAGGTGTGGTGGTGTATGCCTGTAATCCCAGGCACCCGGGAGGCCGAGGCACAAGAATCACTTGAACCTAGGAGGCAGAGCTTGCAATGAGCCAAGATTGCACCACTGCATTCCAGCCTGGGTGACAGAGTGAGATTCTGTCTCAAAAAAAAAAAAAAAAAGTGACGTGTGTTCTTCCAGTAATACTCCTAAAAACAAAATGGATGTGGGGCTCCCCTGGCCTTTTCTTCCTTTCTGCTGGCTGGGGGATGACCACAGCTGCAGCATTCACCTTGGCCCAGAGGTGGAAGCCTCACATTGAGGATCACTGAGTCACCTCACACCCCTGGGCCACCTGCCTTTGGATTACTCTGAGAGAAAACGAATGTCTTGTTGAAATCATTGTATTTTGGGGTCTCCTTGGTCCAGCAGCTTAGCTTCTATCTTAGTTAATATAACTCCTTACTCTCATATCCCAAGAAAAACAGGGATCTTTTGGGTCTATTGACAGAGGGAAACCCTGATGTGAGGGTGTGGCCTGCTCAATCTCGGAAAAATAGCGCATACAGGGACTGGACTCTCTTCGGTGACAGAAGGCTCAGGTCTGTCTTCTGCACAGTTTGCATAGGCAGATGGCTCCCTACATCTCCTATGGGGAAGAAGAGATTTCCCCACCTTTTCTCTCTACAGAGGACAGTCAATTATAATCAGCTGACCAAGCAAGACAGCATCAAAATAAGTCTATTTCCCAGTTAATCATCAGGAGGGTGTCTGCAGCACCAATGATTAATAATAATTCCAGGAGGCGTCTGGTCCCCAAATAAATATCTTGCCCCGTACTACAGACACTGGCCTAGAAGTTGCTCTGCTCTTCTTGGAAATAACAGAACCCCCACCCCCGCCTCCGCCCCCCTCAACTCCAACTTCTGGTAAACCCATCGTCACCCATGGAGACAAGTGGGGTGAGGTGCTGCTGCTTTTCGCTAAGCTGTAGCCACCGGCCTTCAGGGAGGCCAGTGAGTATTCAACATGTACTTCCTCCAAAGGGAGACTTTTGACATGTAAAAACAACCACCCCCATGAACATTTTCTCATGCTGGGGAGGTAAGGAAGGAGACAATCCTGGCAAAATGAAACAGAAGGGGCTCAGTATGGGGTTGGTGATGAGGAGGGCAGAGAAGTCATGCTCTACCAGCCATGGGGAGGGGCGCCTCAGAGTAATGAGAAGAGGGCTGGAACCTTGTATCTGCTGTCTTCAGAGTTACTGGAAACAGGCAGATTGAAAAAACCTGGTAGGGACTGGGAAAGGTGTGAATTAGGAAGTCAAGCCCATCGGAAAAGGGCACCTGAAGGAACCATCCCAGGTAGAGGGCATCCCTCCACTTCTGGAGGGCGCTGCTCCAGGAGGAGGAGGCATGATCACCTACTGGCCTCTCCTGAACCAGAGCTGGCTTGGTTTCAGTCACCAGATTTTAAGCCCAGGAAAGGCTGAGGGCTGTGAAAACAGAAAAAGCAAATTTGGAGCCCCTGCCTCCCCAACAGGACTCTTAACACAGCTGGGGTCAGGGAAGAGCTGGGACTGCTACTGACCAGCAGGGAGGCAATGGTAGTGCCTTGCGGAAGCTCAGACCTTTGAAGGCTCTGCACGGTGGAGATGCGCCGCCTAACACAACAGCCAAGTCTGCCCTTTTATCTTTGGAGAGATACAATCAGCAGCCTTCCAGAATTCTGGCAGAGACAATTAGCTCATGAATTCTTTATCTAATATCTCAGTAGCCAAGGTCTTGGGGGTGCTGCTCTGCATACTTCCCCCAGGAACTTACAGACAAAAAGGCAGGTGACCTGCTCTAATTCCCACTAGGGATTTTAGCCAATTTGTCCATCTCTCTGTACGCCCTCCTGCCACACGTACAACACGCCCTCCTCCACCATCGCTCTGGACCCAGATGCGGTCTGCCTCCCTCACTTCCTCCATTTGATCACCCTCCATCTTTTAAAGCTCATCTCTCCCAACTCTCCCCTTCATTCACTCTGCTGCAGCCACCCTGGTCTCCTTGCTACGTCTTGAACGTGATTTGCCTGATGGAACCCGCCTCAGGATGTTGACATTTGCTGATCCCTCTGTCTGGAATGTCCTTTTTTTTTTTATTGTATCAGCATGGCCAGCTCCCTGGCTTTCTTCAGATGCCTGCTCAACTGTCATCTTATTATTAAAGAGGCCTTCCCTCACCCGCTTGCTGTGTTCTCCCGGGAATACCCTTACTTCTCCTGGACACTCATCACCATCTGACACAGCATATATGTGTTTGCTTCCTTGCTGTTGAAATCCTTGCATTAGAAAGTGAGTACAATCAGGGCAGGAACTTCTCCTGTTTTTCCATTTCCCTGGTTGAATTAATGAAGACTCTATAACCTAAAATATGAAAAGAATCCATGAAGCTCTAAATCTCCAACATGCTGTCACTGCCTCTATGTTCCAAGAAATAAAGATCATTCTACCTTTAGATTGTCTTTTTTTTTGAGATAGGGTCTGGCTCTGTCACCAAGCTGCAGTGCAGTGGCGCAATCACAGATCACTGCAGCCTCAAATCCCAGGCTCAAGCAGTCCTCCTGTCTCAGCCTCCCAAGTAGCTATGACTACAAATGTGCATCACCACATCTGGCCTTTTAAAAAAAAAGAAAAGAAAAAAAAAGAAAAGAAAAGAAAAGAAAAGAGGCCGGGCGTGGTGGCTTAAGCCTGTAATCCCAGCACTTTGGGAGGCCAAGACAGGCGGATCATGAGGTCAGGAGATTGAGACCATCCTGGCTAACAAGGTGAAACCCCATCTCTACTAAAAATACAAAAAATTAGCTGGGTGTGGTGGCAGGCACCTGTAGTCCCAGCTACTTGGTAGGCTGAGGCAGTAGAATGGCGTGAACCCGGGAGGCGTGAACCCGGGAGGTAGAGCTTGCAGTGAGCTGAGATTGCGCCACTGCACTCCAGCCTAGGCGACAGAGCGAGACTCCATCTCAAAAAAAAAAAAAAAAAAAGAAAAAGAAAAAAAAGAAAAGAAAAGAAACGGGGTCTCACTATGTTGCCCAGGCTGGTCTCAAACTCCTGGACTTAAGCGAGATCCTCCTACCTCAGCCTCCCAAAGTGCTGGGATTACAGGTGTGAGCCACTGCACCTGGCTCCAGATTGTTTATTCAGAAAATATCTCTTGTCACTCACAGCCATTCAGCTCCCAACTTGTACAGGTTCTCCCCTGAAATTCCTTCCTTTCTTCCTTCCATCATTCAACCAACAAATGTCTATTGAGTACTTACTAGGTACAGGAATTCTCTCTCACATTATTCTCATGTTACTATTCTCATGGCTGCTGCTCTAGGTGAAACCCCACTACCTTCTACCTGGCCAAATGTGAAAGTTTTCTAACCCCTGCCACTGCCTCCTTTTTCTTTCCTTCAGTTCTTCCTGTTAGACACTACCTGATGAATTTCACTTTTCTTCCTTGCTCAAAATTCCACAGTAACTCACTATTGCTTATTAAATTAAATAGAGGTTACTTATCCCAGCTTCGAAGATCCTCCATAAACTCTCAATCTATGCATGAGCCCCATCTCCTACTATTTTTAGAATATGTGCTTCAGTTAAATTGGCCTACTTGTTGTTTGAATGTGCCTCTCATGCTATTCCCGTCTCTGGAAAGAATACAAATTCTGTATGCCCAAACTCTGCCTTCCAACGGCACTCTTAAATGCGACCTCTATGCACTTTCTCACCCAATGTAGCCTCTCCCATTTTTAAACTCCTACAACACCATGTTTATACCTTTCTTAAAACACCTGCCATATTTTCCCCTGAGTTATGGTTATGTGCAAAGGTTCCTTTTCTTACCCAGTAGAGAACTCTGGAGGGCAAGGATTGTATCTCATTCATCTTCACTTCCTGAACAGCAGCTAAACCAGAATCTTGCTCAGTACACTTGCTCACTCACTATTCACTGGATTGAATTTTTAAGCCCTGCAGAATGCCTTGCACAAGTGCTCAAGGGAGTATAGATGAAAAGCAGGATGCAGTGTTTGCCCTAAAGGAATTTATCATCTAGTTATGGAGACAAGATTGCATACAGAAAATTTTACATGTACTTTTTAATTTACCTTCAGGGAGTAATCATTAAGCACCTGCTGTGTGCTAAGTATAATACAAGGCAGTGCATAATGGTCAAAATCAGTGAGGCAGAAAATAAATATGAATTAAGGCAGATTCTAGGTATACATGATACATGATGTGGCTGCCCTCAATACTTACTAAGGCCTAAGTTTTGATTCAATAAATCAAGAGATGATAGACTTACCTGGTGATGTTGCATGTTCCAGGTGGCCCAGCTGGGGCTGTCTGGTGATTCTGTAGATCAATTCTGTAGGGCCACTGTCCTGGTCAGTGGCCGACAGCTGCAGGGTGGTGATTTTCTTTACTGAGTTTTCATCCAAGACCAGTCCTTTATTGGTGATGATGACTGGTGGGGATTTGTCTTCTGAAAATATCAGAAATAGTGCTTTGAAATGGCATCTTCTCAGCCTCCTTTCTTTAATTCTAGGCCTGGTGCCAAGAAGTAAGATCAAAGTCATCTCTAGACCTGTGTGTTAGACAGCACACCAAGGAGCCAGGGGTTTGTGCAATAAAGGGGGTATAATTTTCAGTTTCCACACCAGCTAGGTAAAGGGAAGGACTCGAGCCTTGAGGTGAACAAAGTGTAAACTATGTAACCTCAGAACTGCTAAAATAGTTTTATATTAGAAAATCAAATGTCCCTTTACCTAGAACGCTGATGGAAAATGACTGGTCAATCAATCTGTTGCCTTCTCCATCAACCACATCAAATTTAAAAGCAAAGCTTCCGCCAGGTTCTCCTGTTCCATGACTATATTCTACATGGCCTATAAAAAGGAAAAAAAAAAAAAAATCAAGGTTTGCTATTAGTGCTTTCTGCCCTTATTTCTGAAGCAAGAGGTAGGAATTCAATTGGTGTTCACACCAATGAATCAATTCACACCTTCCTCGCTTTGACACTGCTTTTGACATTTTAATCTAAAGTTTTCATTTCCTCCTTTTCCTCTCCCACCATCTACTTTCTCATAACCAAAGACCTTCTCACAGCAAAATCACCCCAAGTGACATTTCTCATGGTTAAGGCCGAGCCTTTTTGAAAGATCAGCTCAGCCTCTAAGGATATCTCATGAAAACTAGATCCACAAAACTGCCCATGTGTAAATGTGCACTGACCACACCCACATCACCTGGAGTGACCCTATTATATATCCGAATCACAAGGGCAAGAAGACACAGAGCTGCACCTCACGTTCTCCCAGAACTCTTCACTTTTCGTTGCTGAGTTCATGGAGCAACATGGGCTATAGCAACCAACTAATAAATAAACTGCATATAGAACTCAAAAGGATCTAAAGGGAGAAGTACAACAAAAATGTATTACATTTTTGTTAACCTACTGCATCACTTAAAAGCATCTATCAATTTGGTTATGTAAATATAACCAAATCTCTGAGAAGAGGGGACTGGTCTTATTTTTTAAAAGTAGACACCGACACATGAAATAATTAAGGAATTACTTTCCTTTTGCCTCTTCCACTCCCCTTCACTAAAGTGCAGCCAGGTCCAATGAGAATTCAGCTGCTGTCAATTTTAGGTGTTAGTGTGTGGGCAGGACCCTTGTTTCTTATCAGCAGGGGTATATTTCCACTTCTAAACAGAATTGCACATAATCATAAGCCTTTGGATTACTTTTTTCCCCAATATATAACTTTTTTTTCCCTTTTGTATCCCTGAAAGCACTGTACAGTAACTACGTAGCATTTAACATTTATGCCTTTACATTACATCAGCATTTCCTGCAGGAGGGATGAGCCATGTAATTTCCCCCAGGCAGCTCCGATTTATGCCCTTCCATTTTGCTTAGTCCATTAACTTGTGCTCTTTGGGGAGCTGAAAAGAGATATAAATTGCTCACCTAAGGAAGGCATAATTTTCACCTTAATCCATCCCAACTCACTTCTTTTTTCCTTCTCTCTCTCTCTCATATACACTTTTTAGCATCACAGCAAGTCAAAATAACTTTTTCTCTCCATAATACCTGCAAATGCCATCAACGCTAAGTCAAAGTATGCACACATTTTAACCAAGAAAGATAGGCCTTTTTCAAAAAGAAAAAAGAAAAAAAATAAATGAGAAAACAAGGAAGAGAACAAATGAAGCTCTTCAAAACAAAGAGTGCACAGTTTATTGCCACAGACTACCAGACATTTAACTGTCATTTTATTAGTGTAGGTGCAGTCTACAGAAGCCTGGTAGGAAGAATATAACTGGCTGACCTTGGCTAATGTCTGCCTGGGTGAAACTTTGGACAGGGCCTTTAACAGAAATTTGCTCCAGGTTGCCATGCTTCACCATCTGCAGGCGCCCTGCGCCAGGATCTTCCTTCATGATGTACATAACCTGACGATCATCTGAGTCAATATCTGTCACTTTCAAGTGCTGTTTTGTGATGTGTGCTACAGACCCTTGGAAGAGAATGGAAGAGAGTAGGTTATTCCCCAACATTTCCTTTGAATGGGATGTCAAATGATTTTAGGAGACTGGAGTTCAAATTATCATATGTTTATTGGGTCTAGGTACCAGGCACTTGCCCTTCTCAGTTTCCAGCTGAATAAGTTATAAGTTCCCTAGTGAAAGAGTACCAACATTTCAATTTGCTAATCATCCCTTGAGTCTACACCTAAGCACTTTTTTCCTTCTGACCCATTTTCATTCTCTCCCATGTTCCTTTGACTCAGTGACCTATCAGTTAGTACCTAGATCTGTGGAATAACTCCCAGTTCTGTAACAAAAATAACTCCTAGATCTATGATGAAACCTCCTTGGATTTAGTTTTTTTTTTACTATCTTGAGGATCGCCAAATCAGAAAAAAATAGCTTTACATAAACTCAAACATATCTTGTTGCCATCTCAGACCAAGTAGTGAAAATCAGCATCCCTCAGGACAGAGGATGTGCTGAGTGTTAGGAGCAAGGAGATCTGAGCCTCTGGGCCCCAGACACTGCACATGTGTTGGGGATGAAGATAAGGCCTTGGCTAATGGCAAACTCCTCTTCTCAGGGTCTTGTCACTTGCTTTATTATGCAGCTGCTTTATCATGTTAAAAACAGTAAATCCCGGTAAAGTAGAGCCCAGTTATTCATGCATAATACATTCTGGTGTTTGGAGTGACAATCTGCCATGGGCTGTGAACATCCCTGCATGTTCTTGGTGGGTAACACCAAGAACATAAGGCCCTGACCATGCTTTACCCAGGCCATCTCTCAGAGAGCAACCTTGAGGGATGAGGTAATGTCTTCCTCTCAGACAAAAAAAAAAAGACTTGCATTCTGCTGCTCTAACAAGGAGAATTCCCCAAGCTCAGTATTCCCCTCAGTAACGCATCCTACTGCACGTGAAAGTGTCTATCTAGGCCCTCTGCATCACCCCTGTGGGATTGGGATGGCAGAGGGAACCGATGCAAACCTGCTGATGCCCATGCTGCCTGCTGTGCTATGAGTAACAAGAGTGCTGTGTCTCTGATGGAGGAATCTTGTATCTTCTATCAGCATCCATGAAACAGGAACAGGCTAGTTTATTAGCTTATAAGTAGGATAAAGTCAAATCCTAGACTTGATACTTAAGACCTTTGAGAACTACAAAGTTTTCCAATACTATTATACCATATATTTTTCACTGCAAAATACACATGAAACTAAGAACAGACAAACAACAGAACTCTAGTAAGGTGCAGACACCCTGGGCAAAAGGTCCACTCCTTAAGTAACTTCCTACTGCAAACTGTTCAAGACTAACACTTGTCACAGGTCCTCCAATGTTGCTTAAACATGAGCAAAATTGTGAATGTTAAACCCTAGAATACCGTATCTGATAATTCTCAATTATTTGTATAATCACTTTCAATGCATGGTTCCCCAGCTTCCCCTCCATGCATTTTGTAAAAAAATAAGCATTTTAAAAATTATGCTATATTTCGTTATTTGTTTCCATGGGGTTTGTTGAATGGGAGTAAATGTTACAGGAAACCTGGGCCTAGGAGAAGTTGAATAAATTAAGATTTTTGAGGGCCCTGGAAATATTATAAACTCTTCTCAACCTTTTCTCAAATTCACAGACCTAGGCATCTGGTCCAAAGGTTTTTAGAAGTTCACATTTGTCACTAACAATTCTTGGTATCCCTAAAATAAGAGTTTTCCAAAACTCCAATCTCCCCAAGTATGGAACAGCTACTTTAAGATGCACCCACATCACTAACATGGAAGAAAGTACTGCATACTGGACAAAAAAGAAATAAGGATAGAAAAATCATGGCCACTCTCGTTTATTTCTGTGGTACCTGCTGAGAGCTGTAAGCCTTGGTTTATAGCCAAGTGAGGTGCATCACTTGTAGGCAGTTCTATGTAGATCTTCATCCTCCCTGTGTCCACGTGGAGGCCATCAGTGAGAGAGAACTGGAACTCATCCACGGCCATGCCAGGGACACCAGGCACATACCCAACCAGCCCAGTTAGGATGTCCTGGTAGGTGAAGGTAGAGCCCTGGGCTAAAACTCTCCCATTCTCCAGAGGCTCAGAGGCAGTTTGCCTCTGGAGTAGATGACCTGAGGAAGGAGGTAAAGAAAAACAAAACAATGGTAGAATATATATCATTCCTGTAGGTATATATATATATACACACACACACATATATTATACACACACACACACACACACACACATATATATATGATTCAAAACATTGTCTGATTTTTCCAAGTAGTATGAGTCTGGATAGAATGTCAAGTGCCTCAGAGGCTCTTGGTGCCAACAGTTTAGCATTTTACATATAAGCACAGGGTGCTGCTCTGTGGCCTCATATACAAATAAAAAAGACAAAGTCCCACTTATCCTAGTTTAAAAGTCTCTTAAGGAGACACAGATGGATGTGGTAATATAGTGACTTACAAATCACATCTTCCTCCATGAATTCAAACTCACTTCATTATCTAAATCTTATTTTTTCCTTCTGCAAAGTGAAAATAGCACTCTCTTCACTCACTGTCTTTCTCTTAGGGCATCTAGAGTGAAAGATGGGACTATGCTTTAAATTCCTTTTCAATTAAGAGAGACACTAAGCATCTTTAGATTGAAGCGTATATTTCTGTTTTCAAGGGTCATGTACCACATCGGGACAGTCAAAGTGCTTCATTCAAGAAAGTGAAAGTGAATGGAAGCAAGCTAAAATACAATGCCCAACAGTCTTTTCTGTTAACCCTTTATCTACAGCAACAATTTAATCTTTAAAATACCAATGAGCATTACGATGAATTCAGACACACCACTTGCATTCCAGAGCTTTAGCCAATAACTGGGGAGATGGCTCTTAAAAAAAAGAAGTAGGTAGAAGATCCCAAACGTGGGTTTTGCATCTGGTTTAAATGAGGAAAAGTGCTTTTTTTTTTTTTTTTTTTTGCAAAAGTACAAGTTCATACAGACATCTAGTATGCGTCTACGAGGGTACATAAAATGGCTCGAGATTATCAAACAGTGATGTCTACCCTGAGAAGAGGATATGGGAACTCTGAGAAGAGAATAGGCAAACTCTGAAAGCTTTTTGGCTTAAGGTTACATAGAAAAGCAAAGAAAAACAGCTGAAATAAAACTTCAGAGACACCAATTAATTGGGATTGAGGTTTCTTAAAAAACTGATGTCTACTAGGACTCCAAAAAATATTAGCCAGCTGTGAATTTGATTATACTTTGATGCAAAGAATGTACCATATACAGGAAAAGAAAAGAAATAATCAATTGAAATATATGTGTTTATTCTAATAGCCCATCAGGCATCTCAATTAAGAAGCTTTACATAGCAGTTTGTGCCCTACCGTGGTCAGGCTTTCTTGTCAATGCAAAAATGAGCTCATTATCTGGGGTATCCATGTCTTGCAGGCTCAAAGAAGAATTGCTTATCACCACTCCTGAGCTCAGCTGTACTCGGAGGGGCTGCAAGGTCATCCTGGGAGGCTCATCATTCTTCCTCTGATTAAAGCATAAACTATTAGATCTCACACAGATATTTAAGAAGAAAGAAAATGCACATTATTCAGAGACAGTATCATTGCTACAGAAATGCTCACTGCCAAAATAGCATTTAATGTGTCACCATCTTTACTTCCCAAGCAAAATACTTAGTTTGAAAAAGAGAGCAAGTCCAGGCAACAAAATGTCCCCTTCAACAGAAGCTGATGGACATTTCTTAAAAGTTTTCTCAGATATCTTCCATAAGTACAATGACCATATTTTCTAGACCAAAAATATGGATATGTGCTTTGACAAGTACAAGTATTAATATATTTTGAAGATAAAAGACCATACTAATTGAACTCAGAACTGTCTTAGAAAATGCTAAGCATATCACAGTACCTGTAGAAGGACACTATATTTGAAAGTGTGGGTCTCTAAAGCTGTCTCCCTGCCCTGGTGCCAGCCCCTTTCCACCACTGACCCTTAAGAGTGCCGAGGGTCCTTTACATTTTATTTTCCCAAGGCAGAGGGTATTTCATTCTGAGATTTATCTTCCCCTTCCCCCGTGTCTCTCTCTCGGTAGAGCAAGCCTGTGTAGTTGCTCAAATGAGAGAGAATAAATACAACGTCAAGGAACACATTTCTTTGATGTTACAATTAAATAAATAAATGCAGTAAAATAAGAAAAGGCAAATACGCATATAGAACCAAAGACAATTTCAGAGAAAAATAGACACATAAAAGTTTTTATTTAAATACGTGACTGGCAAAGCATCTCTGACCTTCACAAACTATTTTTCCTACCGAACAAATAAATTTAATCCTGAAACGGAAATTTAGATTTCTAACTCAAGCCTTCTCCAAATGCCAACCTTAATTCTACAAGTTTCCTGAAGGCTATATTTTAAAAATGACCTTCAACGTTAAAGGTCAAATCCAATCTTCTTTGCTTTTGGGTCCCTATAAAGAAAGCTCTCTAATGGTATGAAATATTGTGGTCAAGGGCTCAACCTTTCCAACTTCCAAAGACTTTACCTCAATGGTGATATTGATGCTGTGAATTTCTGAACGACTGGTTCCATCACTCACATAAAAACTAAAAATATCATGGGTTGGCTCAATGCTTTCATGAACACTCTGAAAGTAGTAAATGTAGTTTTCCAGGACGTCTTGAACAGGAAATGATGCCTCTAGGTCACTGGTAGTTTCAGGGCCAAACCGATCACCTGCATCAACATCAAGAGAGCATTTTTACCTTGATCTATCAATTCCTGCTTACCAGGCTGAACTAGAAAACAAGGGATCATTTTCAGCAAAAAAAAAAAAAAAAAAAAGAAAGAAAGAAAGAAAGAAAAAAGAAAATGTATTTGAGGATAAAGCTGGGAGAGTGGGATAAGCACAAGACTAGGAACTGGAAGGCCTGGGTCAGATCTGTTTCCTCACTGACTATTTCTCATCTATAAATGGATATACTTGCCCTGCCATTTCCAAAAGGAATCAAATGAGATAAGATGCAAAAAAACTTACAATAATTTATATAACATAGAACCACTGGTTGTTCTATTAGGAGTCTCTGATCATAACATCTGTTACTAGGGTAAGTGACAATACAGAAGCAGAGATTCTACCTTAAGCTCCAGCCAGTTTCAAAACCATTCTATCTGGCATATCCTGCACGAGGAACCCTCTTTCACTACATAAGAAAATGTCAAATGCACATCTTTTAATCTAAAAACATCTGCAGTGTTAACTGTATATCTTTTAATCGAAGAAACATCTGCAGCATGTTTTCATTGGCCCTCCCAATTTCTTAAGGGAACCTCTGCATGGGTCAGAGCCCAGCCCCTGGGATAGAGCACCAGGGCTATTGTGATGCTACAGGTACCATTCAGATACTATGATGCTCAGGTGGGATTCAGGCACTGAGGCACTTGGCTACCACCATTCAGGTACTGAGATGCCCAGTTACCATTCAGAGCTCCACAGAAAATGCTGGCTCAGATTACCCTTCTTATCCCAACCCCCAACACTGCAAAAGGCCCAGGGGAAGAGTAAGCAATATCGAAATGATAGATGTCTTGTCTTTTACTTGATTTTAATTTAAGTCTAATTGATTGATTTGAAATTGTCACCACAATGTTATTCTAGAGAGAGGAGAAAAAGAAAACCTTTGTGTCTTCAAACATTCCCTGGATATACATCAACACAGAAAAGTACAGCTAGCAGATCTGAAGGCAACAGGCTTTCCCCTTCCCTTCTCCATGATCCTTTGCAAAAATCAGATCATAAATTAAAAGGCTATTAACTTCCTAAATTGTAGACAGTGTCATAGTTATTAGAAATCATTTGAAAGAAGAGCTCAACACAATTTTTTTTCTTTAATGATGAATTTTCTTAAATTTTACCCCTCAGATTTTATTCCTCTAGGCACCAGAAGCTGAGAGAGGTCTAAGTGGCCAGTGACTCAATAATCATTAGGATATACAGTTCAGGGTTTCCAGAAGGAATGGCTAAAATTCCTTCCAATTTTTACTTTTTTCTTCAATGTATCACTTTAAATAGGAGAAATGCAGCTTCCTTATTTGAGTCAAAAATAACCTTAGTAGTAGCTGGGCAAGGTGGCTCATGCCTGTAATCCCAACACTTTGGGAGGCCAAGGCAGGAGGATTGCTTGAGCCCAGGACTTGAAGACCAGACTAGGCAACATAGTGAGACCCTGTCTCTACAGAAATTACCCCCCCAAAAATTTGCCGGACATGATGGTGCATGCCTGTAGTCCCAGATGCTTGGGAGGCTGAGGTAGGAGAATCACTTGAGCCTGGGAGGTCGAGGCTACAGTGAGTAGTGATTATGTCATTGCACTCTGACCTGGATGACAGGGCAAGACCGTGTCTCAAAAAAATAAAAAGCCTAAGTAAAGTAAATGATGCCTAAAAGTATACACAAATGTAATAGTGCCTCATTTCAAATCACTGGAGAACACGCTATTAAACAAGTGAATCTGTCACTGAAGCTTTAAGCTCCAATCCTTTCCATTTAAAAAACGTTACCTTCTATTTTTGACATAAATCATTCTTATTAATGTGCTACCTGCTTTCTTAAACAGAATATATGATGTGCAAATTAAATAGGTGTTGATGCGCACAGGCGATCATTGTGAACATCCATTACTGCATAGCACTGGAACATAGCGATACCCAGAGGGAATCAAGGAGGGTCCTGTCTTGTTTGTGCCAGTCTTGAATGAATTCAGGCTCCATGCCATTAGATTTCATACCTAACAAAACAATTACTCTTTCTTCTCTTGGTGAAAACTAAAAACTGGTTCTTTTAACAGTTTTTAAAAAGATACTTTTCTGATCACCTAGGTTCTGAATTTAGGTAGCTAGTTTCTTTTCTTTTTTGAGGCAGGGTTTCCCTCTGCCGCCCAGGCTGGAGTGCAGTGGCATAATCACAGCTCACCACAGCCTCAAATTCCTGGGCTCAACTGATCCTCCTGCCTCAGCCTCCCAAGTAGCTGAGACTACAGGCATGTGCCACCACGTCCAGCTAATTTTTAAATTTTTATTCTTTTCAGTGGAGACAAGGTCTTGCTATGTTGCCCAGACTGGTCTCAAATGCATGGACTCAAGCAATTCTCCCACCTCGGCCTCCCAAAGTGCTGAAATGACAGACTTGAGCCACTGTGCCCAGCTGCTAGTTTCCTATACATAAGTCACACGCAGCTCTAAACAGAGGCAGAGAAGCCTCTCCCATGGGGCAAGGGATGGGGTCTTCAGTTAATATACCTTGTGATAATTATTTTGCCCTCCTAAATGCTTTTTTGTTCCTTTCACGTTTATACCAATATTATTGGAGAGCAGCAGTTCTCTAAGTGTGGTCCTTGGGCCAGCAGCAATGGCCTCACCTGTGAGCTAGTGAGAAATGCAAATTCACAGGCCCACACCAACCTCCTAAAACAGGAACTCTGGGGTTGCTGCTCCAGGAAACTGTTTCACAACAGTTTCAACCCTCCAGGTGATTCTATTGCACCTTAAAGTTTGAGAACCACTTTTTAGAGAGACTGAAGCTTGCCAGAAATTTGACTTCTAAGCCAGGGGATAGTCCTCTCTATGGAATATCTCTGCACCTCCATGTATTCCAGGTTGACATAAAATCATGTTAGGAAGGCTTAATAAAAACCACACGGAGAGAAGGGGTGGTTGGGGTAGATATCCTTTCATTTCTCACCTTCGCCTATGAGCTTCCTTCTGCAAGAAAGGCCACTTTCCCTCTGCCCAGGGTGATTCCTACTAGCCCTTCAGGTCCCAACTCAAATGTCACTTCCTCAGACTTTTCTGCCTTCCCAGCAAAAGTCATTGCTTTGTCCTACTTACTCTCTCAGGGCTTTGCTCCTTTCCCTGTCCTGGCATTTTTCATTCGTTGTAATTTGTCAGTCTTCCTATCTGTCTCCCACTCAAGGCACACGAGTCTGTGTCTTATCCTTACATCCACTTTATCTAGCACAAACATTTGTTGAAATAAACCTAATTCTGCAATAAACAGATCTGAGGCACACGTTGAAAGGCAAGGTGGGAAAAAGACTCAAAACTTCTACAGGAAAACATGAGACTACTGCTAAGTGAATTTCTGGTTACCAGGCTCCAATCCCAGGCCCCATGCTGGCCCCAGACGCCTGCAGTCAATGGCCTCGCCATGGGAGCTGCTAGCTGCATGCCAATTAGAGCCCAGCGCTGGCGCTCAGGCAGCTCCGTGCAGGAAAAGCAGCACAGCAACCTGCCATGAGCTGTCTCAACTGCCAGTCACAGCAGGTCTCAGGGGGCCACGGACAGTACATACCTTCTTGCCTGTCCTTCTCTGTGATAACCACCAGAGTGTTCAGGGCAGATGGTGGAGGGGAGGGCTGTGGAAGAGGGTGTCACAGACAGACAAGCTTGCATTTCAATTCATGTCATATATGTAGAAGGAGCTGAGACAGAAGCTATGGTTCAACTAAACTGCAGCTGCCTCACAATAAAAGGACAGGAATTTTTACTTCCTGGACACTCAGTTCTGAGTGTAATCCACAAGCCGTTCTGCCCCATTGCCGGCATTCCAAATCCCCTTTCCCTGCTCTATTTGTTTCCATAAGATTTATTCACCTTCTAACATCGTACACAATCTTCTCATTCATTAGGTTTTTTATTTGTCTCTCCCACCCCCCAACCAGGATTGAAGGCACTGTGAAGGGAGGGGGTTTTGTCTGTTGTTATATCCCTAGTGCTTAAATAAGTGCCCAGCACACAGAAAATGCTCGTCAAATTTTTGGTGAATGAATGAAACCTTCCTTCCTTCCATTTTTTCAAAATGGTTCCCCTCCTCTGTAGTTCTCCGTCTCCATGTTTAGCTGGAAGCAAGGTCCTGCTCCCTCTCCCCTCCCTTCTCTCAAGGTCCTGAACAGTTCTACAGGAAGTGGTACCTGTTCCTGTGTTCTCAATGCAGCCATATTTGGGCAGAGCACTTAGTTTAATGATGGCATCTCCCTGGAGGTTGTCATCATCATCAGTAGCAAAAAAATGGTGAAATGAGAGTGGGGCTCTCCCTCCCTCGTCAACCTAGGAAAGAAAAGAATGTAGAGAGTCCTTGGTAATTTCACATAACCACAATAAAAAAGAGATGGATTGTAAAGTGCTGCCCGGGTGACCTTCCAGCACCAATGCCGCTTCTTTGAGGAGGCAGACCCTCTACAGACGAGATGAGGAATGTGTATGTTGCTGAAGCCAGGCAATCTTTTAGTGCCTCTCAAAGCTATAGTCAGACGTGATGACTTCTGTATCTCCCTTCAAAGTTGCACTTCATTCAATGATGGATCTGGTTATAAAGCAGCTCTAGCCCATTCTAATCACCCACCTCAGTTCAGCTGCCTGCCAGGATGGCTGCCTTCCTTCCACATCAACATTCAAAAGCCCACAGCTAGAGAATGATAGATCCAGTTCTCCTGCAGATACTGTGAGGGTGACTGTGTCCTCTAGGCATTCTCATCCAGAATAAAAGTCCTGTTTATTCTTTTATATTATATATTTACAGGTGTGTAGCAAGAAAGGTTTACCAAATCTGAAAGCTAGTGCTTATCTTAATGTCAAGGAGGAAAATAAATCACTATAAGTAAAAGCAGTTGCTCAAACTGATTTTTTTTCCTTTGGAGTTCTATTTTGTATGCTAACCCCGCAACCTGAGCCTGGTGTTTTTCTCTAGCCTGCTGGAGATGGTCAAGCCATTTCACCCTGAACAACTCTTGGCTAACTGTAGGAAGATCTATAAATTACAAAGGGGAAGGTCACTCTGACTCTGGGAATGGGGACAGTCCAAATGGCTTTTCCAAGGTTTTATGTAAAAATGGAAAAATGGGAGGAATATCAGAAATAACTTAGTTTTATGAAATAAAATAACTTAGAAATAACTTAGTTTTATGAATTTTCAGTTGCTCAACAAAACCAGAAAAATGCCTGAGTTTTTGGCATTATGGTATGTACATACAGCAGGGAGGAAAGTGAATTAACTTTTGTGAAATCCCTACTACGAACTGGGTACTGTACTAGGGGGTTTCCATACAATTTTATTAATCATTAGAGAAACTCTTTATGTAGTAGAAAATGATAATATTTTAAAGACAAGAGCCAGGTATGGGACTACAGGTCCACAGTCTCACTTTCTAGGGAGGCCGAGGTGGGAGGATTGCTTGAGCCCAAGAGTTCAAGTTCAGCCTGGGCAACATAGTGAAACCTCCTCTCTTAAAAATAAATAAAAAATAATAAAAAAAGAATTAAAAAAAGACAAGGAAACAAACCATAAAATAAAAATATAAAAGACAAGGAAACTGAGGCAAAGAAAGATTAAGTGTATGGTCCGAGGTCACTCAGCTGATGAATAACAGAACTGGTACTTGAACTCATGTCTGGGTATTCAATGATGAGAATGCATTGTATTGCTCTGCCCATAAAGGAACTGTCAGTATTATTTACAGTGCTAAGTACTAACTTGATTAAAGGAGTGATTCGGGGACATTGTCCAAGTTTTAGTTGCTGCCAACATTTGATTGCAAACTCTTCAAAGATATATTCTTTTTTAATTTTTATTCCCAATACTAACAACATCTAGCATGGTGACTAGTACATAAATATTTGTTGACTAAATAATGTAGATATAATGATTTGATCTTCTGCATATTTATTTTCATACTTAGAAAAACACTCACGATTGAAAACCATGCATATCTTGATACTGCTGCCTGGATATTTTGGGGGAAATACCTGGCAGCCAGTTTAGGCAGAAATCCTTCATTTACATGACTACAGATTCCAGCTCTCCATAGTACTCTCTGTTTATTGATCTGAGAATTGTTTACCGTGATAAGGTCAGCAAAAGCAATGACTGGAGGTGGATTTTCAGCAGGAGTGATCATGATGGTAAACATCTGATTATCCAGATGGTTGTGGTCCATGTCAGAGACAGAGAAATAGAAGCTATCAGTAACCAGATGACCATCCGTTTCAAACACAGCTGAGTATCTATAAAAAGCCAAAAAGAATAAAACGAATAAGCCACGATGACAAGTCAGGTAAGATGGCTGCATCGTTGTTTAAAAATGGGGCCAAACTAATATACTCTTTCAACAGAGCTACAACTAGTTGCTGAAATATTTTCATATAAGTTTTTAAGAATCTGTCAAATAATATGAAGTGATTATGTACCTGATTTTCTTGTTATTGATGTCTTCCATTGTGAAATTGGAAAATTCTGAGAGTTCTTCCACCTCAGGTCCTGAGGTTCTTAAGAGAGTACCATATGTGGGCAGGTAATTTAACCGAATCCAGATCTCTGGGTCGGGGGAAGAATCATCCTAATCAGGCAAATATGAGGCAGGACATGAATGCACATTTGCAGGAATAAACACTTCCAGTAGCTAAAGATCTATTGGTACTTCTCTCTCTGCTAATTGGAAAAGTCTCTTTCCCTTTGTCATAAACAACATTATTTCAAACTACAGTAAAAATCCCAGTGTTTATTCTTCCCCAAATTTCTCTTTGATAACATCTTTTTCTAAGAGTAGCTCAAGGTAAGAGAAGGGAAACGCACTTTAGGTTCGTGGCATAAAACAAAGAGATGCCTTATTGTTATCAATACCATAAAAGCTGTCAAAGATTTTATTTTTAAGCTTTTAGTAAAAAATAAAACTTAATTATCTATAAGTCATCAACCTGTAAACACAGATGTAGGATTTTTCTAGAGTTTCTAAGAATGGTTTGCTTCTAAGAAACAGGCAAATTTTCTTTATAACATATAATACAATGATAAAATTCCATGAAACAGAAAAAAAGTTACTTAGCTTAGCCAATGGCTCTCTTTAAGCAATATTCAATATGATAAAATTTTAAATTAACAAAAGAATGTATGAAGTCATGGATTTCATTTTATCAGCACCGAATCTATGAATGTTCACTTCCAACATGCCTAATCTTAACAAAGACCATTTCTCTTTCCTTCCACATTGTTTGTTGAGAAATAAAAATGACTTTCTCTGTTACAACACGGACAATAACAATGTCTTAATGAACAATTTCCTCTTTCTTCAAGAATATTTTTGGAAACATCTGGGAGGCAGGCAACATCTTCTTATAAAGTTTCCCTGAGTCATTCAGTTTTTAGGGCTGTTGATTGTGAAAATGGGGGCACTCTACCCTTTACCACATCAACAATGAAAATTAATGTTGCATGGTCACTTGTACTTTCAAAAGCAAATTTTCATGCTATGTTGTACAGTTAGTTGAGGTATAGGATCACGAATGTCAGCACAGACACCAAGAGGGCGGGGGGCCAACAGGTTTTAGTCTGTTCTCATTTCTATCACCAGAGACCTTTTAAAGTTAGTAGTTGAGAGTCTCAATTCAAGATCACTGAATTTTCCATATTTCCTCATATCACTTGACACTAGCAAGAAAGGAACCTAAATTCATCAAAGCTGCAAGACTTCAGAAAGTTTTCCCTATATTTATGTTCTTTTAAACATTCCCCCCATGGGTTATCAAACACAATATGTAGACTCCAAAAGACTGCTTCCTAATATTACTACGCATTCCCTCTGAGAGAGACTTTAAAAAGAGTTTTAAGGTGTTGTCTTCTGAATTGCTGATAAACTACAAGGACAGAGCTCCTGGCTCCTACTTAAAATGGATAACTTCTAAATTTCACATTGACAAATTTGCCCAAAACACTACTTTATTTCATGGCAGGCATATCTTACTATGTATTTCAAATCTCATATAACTGCTAGGTTTGAAAAAGTGGGAAATCAGCTAGACTTTTTTCCTGAAAGTACTGTCATGATTTAAAGAAAATCACTATTTTAAGATATCCCAGATATTGGAGGTACAAAAAATGTATAAGAATACAGACCTTGTTCTCATGTAAATTTCTGTTCAAAGACCTTCTTATCCCTTTTGTATTAATTTATTTTTTCATTTTCTTTTTATTATTTTTACATCATGAACCCATCATTCAACACGAGGACTAGAGCTCTGAGAATAACTAACATTTTATGTATGTGGCCCTTCTTCCTGTCTCTGGGCCTCCCATCACCCTAAATCTTGTTTCTTATTTTCTTGAATTTTTAAAAATAGCTCGATGTATTACCACAGAATACATATTTTTAGTTTTTATAACTTAGAAATATGAAGTTGACTTTACTCTTTTGCAATTTATTTTTTAAACTCAATATTAGACTGCTAAGATCCATTTATATTGTTGGACGTCACTATAATTCATCCGTTTTGAGGTTCGCTAATATTCTGTCAAGTCGGTAGACCACAAGCTATCCATTATCTTGTGGTGGGCATTTGGTTTGTTTCAATATTTTCACTGTTACAAATAGTAGTGCTATGAACATTCTTGCACAAGTCCTTTGCTGTGTATGTGAAAGTTTCTCTTGGGTAGTAATCTAGGAATCGAATGGTTAGGGTATATGAATAATTATCTTCACATGGTAATGCCAAATTCCTTCCCAAAGTGGTTGATCCAGTTTACACTCCCATCAGCAAAGTAAAGAACATCCTGTGAATCCATTGTCTTCCCCACACTTGGTATAAAATGGTATATGGTTTTAATATGCTTTCCCTGACCACTAATGAAGGTGAATATCTCTTCACATGTTTATTGACCACCCGGGTTCCTCTTCTGTGGAATTCCTGTTCGTGTCTCTTGCTTATTTTTCTACTTGATTATCTTTTTCTTTTTGATCTGCAGGAGTGTTATATTTCCTTTGTTATTTTTAGCTATATATTTTGCAAATATTGTTTTCTCATTTGTTTTTTTTTTTTTTTTTTTTTTTTTTTTTTGAGACGGAGTCTCGCTCTGTCGCCCAGGCTGGAGTGCAGTGGCCGGATCTCAGCTCACTGCAAGCTCCGCCTCCCGGGTTCGGGCCATTCTCCTGTCTCAGCCTCCTGAGTAGCTGGGACTACAGGCGCCCGCCACCTCGCCCGGCTAGTTTTTTGTATTTTTTAGTAGAGACGGGGTTTCACCGTGTTAGCCAGGATGGCGCCCGCCACCTCGCCCGGCTAGTTTTTTGTATTTTTTAGTAGAGACGGGGTTTCACCGTGTTAGCCAGGATGGTCTCGATCTCCTGACCTCGTGATCCGCCCGTCTCGGCCTCCCAAAGTGCTGGGATTACAGGCTTGAGCCACCGCGCCCGGCCTGTTTTCTCATTTGTAACTGGCCTGTTTGCTGCCTTTATGGTGTGTTTTGATGAACACAAATTTAATTTTTAATATAGTAAAATGTACCAATCTTTTATAGTTAGACCTTTTTGTTTCTAGTTTAAGATGTTCTGCCCTTCCTTAATATCCCAAAAAAATTCACTTATATTCTACAAAGATTTGTAAAATTTTACTTACGGTTTTTCAGTACTTCATCTGTCTGGAGTTAATATCTGCATACGGTGTGAAGCAGTGTACAAATTCCTTTTTTTGTCACATATAATCATTTTGTGCAGATCCATGTTTTAAAGAGTTTCTCCTATTTCCACTGCTCTGGCTTGCTATTGCTGTTTTGCTTTTTTGTTTTGTTTTGTTTTTCTTGAGAGAGTCTCACTCTGTTGCCAAGGCTGGAGTGCAGTGGTGTGATCTTGGCTCACTGCAACCTCCACCTTTTGGGTTCAAGCTATTCTCATGCCTCAGCCCCGAGTACTGGGATTATAGTCACACACCACAATGCCGGGTTAATTTTTGTATTTTTAGTAGAGACAGGGTTTCACCATGTTCCCAGGCTTATCTCAAACTCCTGACCTCAAAAGATCTACATGCTTCGTCCTTCCAAAGTGCTGAGATTACAGGCATGAGCCACCGCGCCCAGCTAGCATCTCTGTTTTATATTACAGTTCCATGTGTGAGTCTGCTTTTGGATTGTCTAATATATTCCTCTGCTACACTATTTTAAATGCTGTATATTTAATACATGTTGGTTATCTGGTAAGGTAAATCCCTTTGCCTTCCTACTATTCTTTTTCAGAATATTCATCATTTGTTTTTGTTTGATTGTTTGTTTGTTTTTGAGACAGGGGCTTGCTCTGTCATCCACCCTGGAGCAAGTGCAGAGTGTAGTGGTCCAACCAAGGCTCACTGCAGCCTCAACCTCCTGGGCTCAAGCAATCCTCCCACTTCAGCCCCCAAGTAGCTGGGACTACAGGCATGAGCTAACACGCTTGGATAATTTTCATATTTTTGTAGAGACAGGGCCTTGCCATGTTGTCCAGGCTGGTGTTCTTTCTTACATATTTTAGAATCAGCTTACTAAGATCCATAAAAAGTCCATTAGGCTTTTGATTGGAACTGAATTGAATTGAAAGATTGTTTGGCGAGGGAACTGATGCCTTTTCAATATTAAATGTTCCTACGCATGAATATGGCATGTCTTTTCATTTATTTAATACATTTTAAACGTCTGTCAATTAAGTGTTATAATTTTCCTGTAAAAATACTGCCAGTTTTTGCTAGATTTAGACCAAGGGACATGCTTTTTTCTTAATGTTATTATGGTAAGATCTTTTTAGTTACATTTACTGGCTGTTTTCTTTTCTTGCTTATATATAGAAATGCTATTGCTGTCTGTTGATCTTATATCTGGCCCCTTGATAAATTCTCCTTTTTTTCTAATACTTTTTGTCAAGAGATTCTTTTCTACATAGTCAGTCATAGCATCAATTTTCTCTAGAAGTTACATAACTTTTGCTACATTTACTCTTAGGTATGTAATATGTAATGTTAATATACACAGAATAATATTTTGAATAATTTTATTTTTGGCTGGTTCATAAAAATGCTATTACTGTTCTAAGATTAATTTTATCCTCCCCATATTACATATGAGAAAACTGAGGCCTGGAGAGTTTAAATAACTTGCTAAGGGTCACGATGCTAGT
Organism: Macaca nemestrina; assembly: GCF_043159975.1. Taxonomy (NCBI): domain Eukaryota; kingdom Metazoa; phylum Chordata; class Mammalia; order Primates; family Cercopithecidae; genus Macaca; species Macaca nemestrina. Next base: position 141,135,519 of record NC_092127.1, on the reverse strand, counting down.
AAGTGGTGAGCTTGGATTAAGATCCATCCATTCTAACTCCAGAACCCATACTGTTCTTTTCCTGTTTACTCGCAGTGCATAGCAAACTGTATATATAAAACCACTGCTAAGAAGAAAATTACACAAAATCCAACTTTCGCCTTTTTGTCTCCTCCAACATCGTATCACTCTCTTCCAGTTAATAACACTTAAACTAAGAACAGACTCATCTGTTCCTAAATCTTTATACTCTGTCCCATTTGTGACTAGGATTTCAGATGGTTTTTCCAATCTTTCTAGATGTTCATGGAAAACTTTCTAACTATGCATATCTGGAAAAGTTTTTCCATGACTCTTAGTACAAAATTCTTCTACAATGCTCAGAGAAAGTTAGTGTATAACCTACCTAAGTCTTCAAAATGTATGCTATGCTTTCAGCAGGCTAGAATAGTTCTTTTGGAGTTTTTCTGCTCTGGTGGGTAAATTCACATTCAATCAATTTCTGAAAATACATGTTCAGTTGCCAATGGGCTTGCAATTTAATATGCAGCTTATAATATGCAGTTAATGGGCAGGAACTGCTCCTGGAGCGCTATTTTGGACTGTGAAACATTTTTCAAGCCTTGGTGATCTACTGATTAAATCTGAATTCATACATTTTTATGAATTCACGAGTTTCAAAAGATTCAAAAGACCATAACTTACAGTAAAAATCACCTGTCAATTCAAAACAAAAAACAAAATCAAAGCTTTTCTGAAACTAGAGTAGACCCGTGAGAAGAATTAGGGTGGAATGCATTTTCCTATAACTGAAGAAAGGACCATTTGAGGGGAAAATCTGTGTAAAAACAATTGTTCCCAGGCCAATGCTTAATCTTACATGCTGCTATTCAGGACTACATTTTATAGTGGGATTCTTCAGCCCAGAAAAGGGTTAGTTAAAAGTATATGGCATTAAAAAAATAAAAGTCTAGGTCATTAGTTGGAACTTTAAGATTAGTAAAGGAAAAATTCAATATGATTAGCATTCAGATAATCATTCTTCCTTTCAAGGCATTGTAAAAACTAGTCATTATTATGTTTACATAGAAAGCACATATCTGCTTACAACATACATAACTGCAAAATAAAATTAATCATCCTCATTATCCTTAGCTCCTGAGGTAGAATCAAAGGAAGAAGATGAGTTTAATTACTCAGGATCCCTTATAAAGTCAGGGCCAGACCAGGAAACAAACTCGAGTCCTTGATCCTCTCCTTGGCCCCCCAAATCACACTGCTTCTTGTGGGGCACGAGAAGGAGGGTGAGTCAGTGAACTGGCTGGGAAATCTGACAGAGAGGCACTGCCGCAGGGATTTTTCAGCATTCCATCTAGACTAGACCTGAGACAGAAACTGATGACAAGTGGGCTTTCTCTCAGGGGCCGTGAAACATCATTACCTATTAGTCATTGATCACATAAGCTCTAAAATGTTCTTTTCCTAAACTTCCCATTGGAAATATAATAGATGGAGCTTAAACAACGGGGGCTTGGGCTTTTACAACACTGGCCCCCTTTCCTGTTGACAATCACCCATCCCTACACATACTCATTGTGTTTTCTCATTCACTTGTCTGCTCATGAAACACTAGGAGAAGCAGGATAAAGAGTGTAACTACTCCTAAGAGTAGAAGGTAGGGAAGTTGAGAAAAAGGTTCTTTACGTGACCATATACCCCAAATATTGGGGTATTGGGGTGCCCCAATACCCCAAATGGCTACATGGCTGCCCCAAATATTCAGCCATGGCATTGCTGTCCAGTCTGCCCCATCAGAAGGTGTGGTGGAGAACAAGTAGAGCAAATGGAAGAACTTACCACGTAAGCAAGGTGTGACCTAGTGATTATGGCTGTGCTTTTACTGGCAACAGTAATGCTTAGAGAGGAGCCAGCAGCCAGTCGAGGTCCTTGGTCTTCTGACAGGGACACCTCTACTCTCACTTCCAGCATTGTCACCGTGAGGCCATCTGTGACTGAGATCTCCATGCTGTCTTCTCGGGCAGAGGAACCATCATGTATATACTGTAGAGCATTTTTCTCAATATCCTCATAGGTGAAAGTGTCACCTTCCAAGAATGAAACAAATTGCAAACCAGTTGCTTCTGGGAATAATGCTTTTCATTATATAGCACCTTTGTTTTCAGGATTTTAAGGTTCATATAGGATCATAAACTTAGGGAGGTACAAGCTAATCCAATCACTCACCTACTATAGGATTCCCTTTATACCACCCTTGAAAAAGGGTAGTTTCTCCTTTAACACTTTTCAAGGTGGGAGGATCATTGTTTTACAAGGTAGCTAATTCTACTGAAGATAGTTCTAGGTTTATTTTTAAGTTCTTAAGTATATTGAGCTAAAATCTGCCTCTATAATATCCAGTCATTATTCCTATTTCTAGAAAAATAAAGAACAAGCCTCTATTATTTATGACAGCTCTTTTGGAATCTTATCTTGATACCGAAAATTTTTTGAAAAAGTTAAGAAAATAAATTATACTTGATGAACCTTTAAGAAGTCTTTGCTTTATTTGGAGTTTTTAAAATTAAAAATGAAAAAATATACTTGAAGTTAGAAACCTAAACTGTGCATTCTAGAGTACTAATTCATGATAAATTTGATAGGCATTATGTAAAAAAAAGTTCAAGTTCACACACCTTTATGGAAAATGTGAATAAATAAAATTTAAAATATTTTTTATACAGCAGGATTCATTTTAGTATGTAAATACTAAAGCTTCTCAAACTTCATGGAACCCTTTTTATGAGAAATGCCTCTTAGTGCCATGAGCCCTAATGATTTCACAGAACACAGTCGTGAAATTGCTCTTCTTGGATATTATATTCAACTCTATCTTTTGATAGATTATTAGTTCTAATAATTAGTGCTATGTAATGAGATTGAATAATTTACTCATTCTCTCTATTCATCTTCTAAGCCTTCTGTCTCAACACTATGTTAATGTATTTTACTGGTGCTGGTGGCATTATGTCCATAAAAAGGTAATAAAACTAACTTTTTACCAATAGCTTTAGATCTTATATGTTAACTGCACAAATACAGATTAAATGTAATGTTAAAGAAATTAGACAATGACTGTCATGTTCCTAAAATAGTTCCCTGGGAATGTTTCAAATCTATTCTAATGACATTTCTTTAGTTCAGTAAATTTTTGAGTCTACCTTTGTGACTCCCAAATGCTTACTGGTTGTTCTTTAAAATTCCATTTACCATCAATGGCAAAGATTAGCCCACCAGTGATATTCGGGAGAATGGATTACTGCATCTCTAAAAGGAATCATACAAAGGTTTTGAGAAAGTAGAGATTGTTGGAAGAAGAGATAGCATCCAGAGGTGGGTATTTTGAAAAGGACAATAATCACTTCAATGCATAAGAGCTGACTATGAAAAAATTAGATACACTTGTGTCCTTTGTGGTTTTCTGTACCTTCTAAATAATGAACATATATTATTTTTTATAATTAGAGGAAGCACAATAAGAATTATTTTGAAAAGCTGATCACATTACCACACTGTTACATCTCATAGACAATACTTCAAAAATGTGTTCCTTTTTTTAACAGATGAAGATAGACGTAGTTAACACTATCAGAGTCACAGCACTAAAAATATTATGAAGATTTACATACCAAATTAAGACAGATTCATCTCCATGAACAGTGCTAGGAAAGTGGCAGCTGATCCCTCATATGGTGTCACTTTGAATGCATTAACTCCAACTTTCAGAAATCACCCATTTCACCTATAGTTTAAGGAACTGGCTTCACAGTGTTCAGGGTGGGGCCAGGGGCAGGTGTGGGGCAGGGGTGGAAGTGGGAACAGGAAGAAGTCTCAAATATCAAAGCCAATGAAACTCACACAAAAATGAAAAAGCTCCTCATTGTCTGTGTCACAAAGACACTTTGCTCTTGTCTGAGACACATACAACTGATTGTAGAGCAAAAAATCCTTCAAGCAGGTCAGTGACAGAGTGTGTAGCTACCTGTGGCCATCGGCCTTCGGAACTCAGCTGTGTGCTTAAGGAGCACACCATGCTGTGGAGGTCTCCGAAGCTCAAAGAAGAGTTCTTCAGGTGCTGTCTCAGCATCTCTTACTACCACCTGAAGTCCTACAGCAAGGAGAAGGAAGCGTGGTGAGAGAGAAAGCATACATTAAAGATGATAGACTCTGTATATATTAAAGCCACAGGCCAGGCTAGGAGTCACACTGTGAATAATCTGATTGTTATCAGAAAGTACTGCTTCATTCCAATCAGGTACAAAAGAGTGAAAACAGATAATGCAGTCAATTCCTGCACTGCAAGTAGGTTCTTCCAAAAGTTCACATAAGGTAGTTCTGAATTTAGAACACCTTTTTTCTTCCATACAAATGACAGCATGCACAGAGGAAGCCCACAGCTAGGTTAGCCCTGACCAGCTGGGTTAGATTTTCTTCCAGAAAATCCTCCTATAAACGGTTTGGCGTTTCATTGTTTCATCCCTTCTTATTTTTCTAAAGCTACAAAGTGAGCAATGATCACAAAGGTGAGGTGTAGGGTTAAAGTGACAGTCATCTTTGTACACGTGACTTATTTGTAAGTTTGGTAATAATTAATTTTAGGCCAAAACCCATAGGTAGAAACTGGATAAGGATCTGTAGAACACACCTAACAAAAATCACAATACCTACTGTTTATTAGTAAAATATTTTTGATAAAAGAATACATTTCTAAAGAGTAAATTCACTAATTAGTACATATAACTATGTACAAAATAACTGGGTCAACTATAGTTCTTCACAACTTCTGAAGCTTCTTGTGACCTGTCATTTCTCCCGCTACTCTTCACTTTCTAAATAGAAACAAGAGCCACCATTGAAATCCCGCTCCCCTCTATGTTCTTCTCGCCGCTCTATCACTTTATATTTTAGTGATGGCAACAAAGCAAACTCCCAGAAAATCAGTTCTGTGTTGCGTTCCACTGATCACTGGCCTCTGAAGGCTTCATTTCCTTCTCTCTGTGTGGCTTCTGTTTGCATAGAAATGGGCAGGAAGAAGGATACAGGTAAGAATACAGGCAACTTCTGGAAGAGGAGTTTGCTTTTTTGGTAACCATCAAGAGGTTTCCCATCAAGAGGTTTGGAGAGGGGCAGCAACATGATCCCATTTCTAAAGCCATGTTTCTATCAGGCTCCGAGTTCTTACCTACAGAAGTGCTGCCTCCTGGGCTGACCGCCAGCCTTGGGGCTGTGACCTGGAACACTGGCAGTTGCTGATCACTGGGAAGTAAGTGAATGGTGAGGACCATCTCCGGACTTGTGTGGTCTCCATCCGAAACTAAAAAGGATAAATGCACACACACACAGACACACACACACACACAGAGACACACACACACACATGAATCAACTTGTAGTCTGGTCATCTTCAGGCAGTCTCCACAAATATGTAGCTAGAAACTTTTTTACACTACTTTAACCTTTGAAGAGATGCTTACAAATGAAGAAAGTAAGCAAGCAAGATACTGTAAGCTATTCCTTTTTCTAAGGATAAGAAAAAAGATAAAGAACCATAATAACAAAATCATTCTAAGAAGTTACTTACACAAAAAAAGGTGATCTTGATAAATGTTAGTGGAAAGGAAGGTAATACAAAATCTGCACCTGTAGACGCTACTGGTAAAGGCTTTTGATTATGGAAATATTACTTGATTCAATTCATTCCCTTAATATTCCAAATAAATATTTTCTTTCATGAACTCTTTTAGAAGTGGCATGTCTATGTCTCATTAGAAAAGAATATTTTTTAAAAGGACAGACAACACCCATACCAATGTCTCTAAGGGCATTAGTTTGGAAGTAAGCAGATCCATTTTTACTTGGTCGTGATGCACAATGCCATAAATAGTGAACAAAACAGTGACCTTAAGATTTTATTTCCCTGGATTTTTGACATCCAAATGAACACTCATCCCTGAGGGAAACATGAGAGCAGAATTGCCTCACCCTTGATGCTTATTTCTGCTTTTCCATAACTTAACACCCTATCTTTTCCCTAAAAGCCAGTTTTGGAGGGATATTTGCATCATCAACTCATCAATGTGTTTATCTGTAGTGGTCCTTAAGAAAACTGCACTGTCAATTATTTTAAATGTGTGATTAGCTTGTCTATGGGTTGGTTATGAGAAACTGGTTTCCTTCCTCACTTTCTTCTGGACTTAGTAACAAGCCAGCAAGAATCTTGCTTAAACAAAGTCAAGCATTGCTCAGAGACTTGTAGTAATGATTCTATTCAAGTTTTAGATTTGTCTTTTCCTTGAGACAGATCTGAAAGATATGGTTAAATTTTATAAGGTACACTCCACATCTTGGAGATGTTCAGAAACAGCCCTATTGAAGGTGAGACGACATTATCTATGTGAGAATGAAGGTTTTATGGTTCTGGTTATTCAGACAAGTGTCAAAATTATTGTCATTGCTTCTTTAAGTTCAATCTCCTCTCTAAGTCTTCAAAAATAGGCACAGATGGTCCTTAATTATTGGGGATTTGGTGACAAGCACACAAACTTTTTCATAAATTTTAGTGGATTCAGGATTCTCTGAGGTCCTTGTAATTTAAGAAATAATTGCAAAATGCAATCTTATGTTACTTTACATTTTACATTAGTTTTATTTTTGAATGGGAGTCTTAGTCCACTTTCTGTTGCTTATAACAGAAAACCTAAAACTGGGTAATTTATGACAAGAGGAATTTCTTTCACATATGAAGGCTGGGAAGTCCAAGGTTGAGGGGGTACATTTGGTGAGAGCCTTCTGGCTGTTGGGGACTCAGTGAAGAGTTACGCGGCAGCGTAGGCAGTCATGCGGTGAGGAGGCTGAGCTTGGGATTTTAAGTCTCTCATTCTCTTTTTGGAAAGCCACCAGCTCTGCCCGCCCCCCGTGATTAACCATTAATCCACTAATCCATTAATGATTAAACCATTCACAAGGGCAGAGCCCTTAGGTTTCAATCACCTTATAAAAGCCGCACCTCTCAATACTGCCATATTGAGGATTCAGTGTCAACATGAGTTTTGGAAGGGACATTCAAATCATACCAGGGAGGAAGTCCAGGAAGCTTTCAACATCCTTATTTTACATGAGGAGAGAAAAGGTACAAAATTAAAGAGCTTTGGTCACATCATACAGATGTTTAGTGTGACCAAGGCATACTCTTGCCTCTGTCAGTAAGTGGAAAAAAGCTATTTTCTGGTGCGTATTACATAGCTAGCTATCACTTGGGCACAGGGTTTTGCAAGCAATCATATAAACTTCCAGTCAAAATGTCAGCAATTGCATATTCATGCCTCTCTTTAAGGAATGTCTCTAATTTCTTTGAGAAACAGGTAAATGCCTTTTTGGGCTAAATGCCCCTGTGAGCGCCACTTGCCCTAAGTGTGTTCCTTGCTCAGAACCGCTCTCCAGAGCTTCTGCACTTGTCTTCAAGTCTGTCAGGTCTCAGGAACATCAGCTTTCCTTCTCATGTCAGCTGATTCACCAAAATGGTGGTTCCCCTTCATTCTACAAATTAATGTCAGCTCTTGGGCTTTTTCCTGCCTTTTTCATTAACTGTCCAATTAAAAATTCTCTCTCACAAAACTCTCCTAAAGGACATGGCTTTCTACTAGATACCAAGAGTTTTTCTTCTTTAAAATCAACAAAAAAGGAACTTCTGGCAGAAGCAAGATAATTTAAGGTCAGCCCAAGGTCTAGTCCCATGGGACTGTATAATAGGTTCAAGGATCATTTAACTTGAAGTCCTAGACAAGTTAATTGTTAACCCTTCACCTACTCAAGCTTTCAGGTAAGAGTTGAGGACTGGAAACCAAAATGGCATACTACCATGACACTCACTTTTCATAATCAACACACATACATGTCAGACCAAACTAGCTATTCCATGCTCATGTCCTAAGTCAGAAACTTGTATTAAAATCCTGATTCTACTGTCTACCTGCTATGGAAATCTGAGCAGATCATCTACTTTTTTTTTTGAGACAGGGTCTCACTGTGTCACCCAGCTGGAGTGCAATGGCACAATGAGGGCTCACTACAGCCTCAACCTCTCCAGTTCAAGCGATCCTCCCACCTCAGCCTTCTGAGTAGTTGAGACTACAAGGAGTATTACTATGTGCCTGGGCTAGTCTTGAACTCCTGGGCTCAAGCAATCCTCCCTCCTCACACCTCCCACAGTGCTGGGAGTATAGGTGTGAGCCACTGCGCCCGGCCAGGTATCTACTCTTAATAACTTTCGGTATCCTCAGGTTTAAAATGCTCAAAATAATATCTGTCCTTAAAATATCAGTATAAGAATTAAATAAGACAATTTTTATTGTAAATTGCTTTATAAAATATAAAAATCTGCTATATATCGTTACTGATTGTATGAATTATGTAGAGGCCTATGACTAGAAATGAGCTGATACTGGGTTCATATCAACAGTAACACAACACTGAAATTTACTATTGATTCAAGTGTGATTTTTAATCCTCACAGAAGAAAGGAAGAGCTAGGAGTTACAGAGAGGAGACTCTACTGCTAACATTTTTCCCTCCATGAAATGTAACAGGGCGCATGGATGGTTGATTCTAATGGAATAGTCAATCCCATCTAAACAGCAACTTAACGATGCTATTTATGGTCAATCATCCTCACTCTAGACCTAAACAAGAAAGAAACTTATCCTATGTGGCCAAGCATAGGTACCAGGTCTGACTCTGCTTTTGCTGTTTGGCATCCTTCTTCTATTGCACTATGAGCTAAAATTAAGAATGCAGAGGTCTTCCACACCCAAGTTTCTCGACTCGCCTCTGGGTAGTAAGCCTTTTCCCTCCAGTAACAAGGCATTCCATGAATGGCTCTATTCAAGATTTTTATACAACTACTGTGTATTAGCTAAGTGTAATAATGATTATGTAGCAACAATCATTCTTGGAGCTTTACATTTATTATTATTATTATCCCCATTTATGAATGAGGCATTCAGGCACAGAGATGTAATAAACTTTCCCAAGACAAGTTGAACCCCAGGTTATCTGGATGCAGGGTTTAGGATCTTAATTACTATTAACTCTTTAATGGATATTAGGGCACATTGAAATTGGGCTTAAACATTAATTTCTTTTTCATTTTTTTTCTTGAGATAGGGTTTCACTATTGTCCAAGTTGCGGTGCAGTAGTGCAGTCATAGCTCAGTCCAGCCTTGACTTCCTGGGCTCAAGGTATCCTCCTGTAGCTAGGACTCCAGGCATGTGCCCCCATCATCCAGATTAGTTTTTTTTTTTTTTTTTAATAGACAAGGTCTCGCATTGTTGTCCAGGCTGGTCTTGAACTCCTGGGCTCCGTGATGCTCCCTCCTCAGCCTTCCAAAGTGCTGGACTATGGGCATGAGTCACCATGCCTGGCTCTTAAACATTAACTTTTAGCATCCTTGGTAGATTTTTTTTCCTATGATTATAAAGTTAAGCTATTACTATTTAACTAACCATTTGTTTATTTTAGAAGAAATTTGTTTTAGAAGAAAAATTATACAATTTTTAAGTAGTTCTTAGAAAATAGCTAAAAATAATGATGATGGGAACAAAAAGAAAGAACCATTAAGGAAAGAAAAAAATTCATTTCTAATAAAATTGAGATGAATCTCTACCTGTGAAGTGGAATTTCACTGATTCTGGGAGACCTGAAAGAGTAAGAGAGACAATCAGTATATTAAACACTTGGGGGTCAGAGAGAGCTAGGGAAGGTACAAAATAAAGGGCAGAGGTTAGGAAAGTAAAGAATGTCTTACTCTAAATTATTCTTATTTAAGGAAAGACCACCAGGTCATTTGCTAATGTTATGTTGAATTTAATGGTGTCAACATTAATTTTAAATAGCAAAAAGGACCACATAGTGGAATAATTTTATATCACAGCAGTTAGCGTGATTTATAATACGTTCATTCAGAACCCATTTTATCAGTACATAAAATCCTACAAATCGGTGAATGCGGGTGAGCCATATATCACTGACAGGGCTCTCAGGTGGGTCAATTCCATTGTAGAATTGAGTGGTGCCGAGACATTGATTTACACACTGTAACCATGTGAGAGATTTATCTCGCAGCATTTATCCCATAGATTATACAGCACAGGACTCTGCTCTCTCTGAAGAGGTTCTAGGAACTCGGGCGAGTTTAGTGGATGACTTCAACCACGGCTGACATATTTTCTTTCCTTCTAATCCCAGGATATCCTGTGTTTCTTATAAAGTACGAGTTGTAACACAGGGGTTACAGACCCATGAACATTTTCAATGGCTATTAACAGTTATCCTGTTACTAAACACTGTGTACAGATACTAAAGAGGAAGCCTATACCCACTGTTAGAGATTTTCAATCTAATTGAGGAGTTAACTGTTTTCTGGGTGGTTAAACTTACATTAAATAATGGCAAATATCATTTTAAATGTTTACCATAATCAAAAAAGTCTAAAATTACTTAAACCATGTTCAATTCACCATAAGAAATCACCACTTTTGTATATGAATAAAGCTACTGTATAAAAAGAATATCCTGTATTCGTGGTGTTATGTAGCACATACACCTTAAAGATCATAAAGAAATAGGCACCAGTGGCTGGGCATGGTGGCTTATGCCTGTAATCCCAGCACTTCGGGAGGCTGAGGCAGGTGGATCGCAAGGTCAGGAGTTCAAGACCAGCCTGACAAATATGGTGAAACCCCGTCTCTACTAAAAATACAAAAATTAGCTGGGAGTGGCGGCATTCATCTGTAGTCTCAGCTACTCAGGAGGCTGAGGCAGGAGAATCGCTTGAACCCAGCAGGCGGAAGCTGCAGTGAGCCGAGATTGCATCACTACACTCCAACCTGGGTGACAAAGCAAGATTCTGTCAAAAAAAAAAAAAAAAGAAAGAAAAAAGAAATAGGCACTAATATTTTTGGAATAGTCAAAGGCATAAAAATATTTAAGGGTAGGGACTTAAAACTCCTGCTTTCTGGTCAACAACCTTGATGACTAGATCAAGGGAAGAGAGAGGGTGGCAGGGATTAAGGGTATGCTGGGCTTCGTGGAAGGGCACACACTGGCTTTAATGAGAAACTTAGTTATTCTTCTATTCAGTCTTCTCTGCCATTAAAAAGGTGTCTTTTACCAAATACTGGTTTTATCCCAAGAGGTTGCCTGCATGCCCCATGTCTACATGAAACCTCCCCTGAGGTACTGCAGGACCCTTACTGGCCTCCCCTTACCCTTGTGCCATCCACTCTGGCCTCCTCGTCAAGTCCATTGACATCACTGCAGTCAAAGAGTTTTTTATGAAAAGCCATTCCCTAGTTTCCTGTACCTGAAAATTCCACTGGGTTCCTCTTGATGTTGGGATAACAACCCAAATCCTTACCAGCTTTGAGGGTCTGTCAGGTGTGACCTCTGTCTCTTCCACCAGATGCATCCCTGCTCTGCCTGACCCTTCACATTTCAGAGACACAGACACCACATTCTCTCCTTCCCCAGGCCCCTGTACCTGGGGCTGGTGCCCTTCCTTCAGGGACATGTTCCTGACCATCCAAATAAACACAGTTTTCTTCATCAGCTTCTACCCATCCCTTCACTGCCAGTATCTTCACTGAGCTCTCAGTCTAGGTCAGTCTGGTTATGTGTAATTCCACCACTGAACTTTCTCCCTCTTTCTCAGAGCTCTTATCCCAGACTGCAATTAAACATTCATTCCTGGGGTTATTTATCAAATTCTCTCTCTATACCTGCTCAAACCACCAAGAGCAGAATCCACACCTCTTTTTGCTTGCCACTATATCTCCAAGGCCTCGTTCAGTGATTGGTACATAGGAGGCACAAAATAAAGATTTATTGAAAGTATGCCTGAATGCATGAATAAATGAAAAAATAAAAAGATGGAACTGAGCCCAAGCTACATATTGGCTGACAGGTCTCAAGCTTTGAATAGCTACAAAGTAGGGGCACCAAATGGTCCAGAGGACTGTGGGAGACTCAGGGCAAGCCTGTCATGTCGAGCCACAGAGAGCAGTTGGGTGCCTCAAAGCAGAGAGGAGAGCATTACCAGCAAACGAGAAGGCCATGAGCTCCTGGAGGTGGGGTGCTGCCGGGGGAGGGCGGTACATGACTTTGCCCTGGTTAATATCTTCTTGCGTGAAATACCGGATAGGAGAGTGAGGGTGGTCCCGGTGTTCGATGATACCTGGGAGGAATAGATTTGGTATGAGCATCAGCAGTAATTCTCATCGCTGACTAAATGACTAGAGCCATACAGCCTGCTCTTCTTGTTGGTGGGAGTCTTTCATCCTGCAGAAACTGACTGTTCTCAGGTTGCTCTTGGTATGCCATTCTCTGGTTATTTAAGAAAAGGGCAAATCTGAAACCCAAAAGAGTATTGACTGGGATTCATGAAATACAAACCATAGTGTGATGGTTAATACTGAGTATCAACTTGATTGAAGGATGAAAAGTATTGATCCTGGGTGTGTCTGTGAGGGTTTTGCCAAAGGAGATAAATATTTGAGTCAGTGGGCTGGGAAAGACAGACCCACCCTCAATCTGGGTGGACACCATCTAATCAGCTGCCAGCATGGCTAGAATATAAGACAGGGAGGCTGGGCGTAATGACTCACGCCCATAATCCCAGCACTTTGGGAGGCTGAGGTGAGTGGATCACCTGAGGTCAGGAGTTCAAGACCAGCCTAGCCAACATGGTGAAACCCTGTCTCTACTAAAACTACAAAAATTAGCAGGGTATGGTGGCATGCACCTGTAATCCCAGCTAACAGGGAGGCTGAGGCAGGAGAATCACTTGAACCCAGGAGATGGAGGTTGCAGTGAGCCGAGATTGCACCACTGCACTCCAGCCTGGGTGGCAAGAGTGAAACTCCATCTCAAAAATAAATATATAAGTTTAAAAAATAAAGCAGGTGTAAAAACATGAAAACACTAGACTGGCTTAGCCTCCCAGCCTACATCTTTCTCCTGTGCTGGATGCTTCTGGCCCTTGAATATCAGACTCCAAGCTCTTCAGTTTTGGGACTCAGACTGCCTCTCCTTGCTTCTCAGGTTGCAGATGGCCTATTGTGGGACCTTATGATTGTGGGAGTTAATACTTAATAAACTCCCCTTTATATATATATCTCCTATTAGTTCTGTTCCTCTAGAGAACCTTGACTAATACACATAGAAGGATACAAACTACTGCCCCTACCATAGCCTAGACCAGCTAATTTTCCAAAAGTCACATACATGGTAACATAATTAAGAGATTCTCTCAGTTGAGTTTCAATTCAAAGGTCCTTGAGAAACTGGCACAGATTGGTCTCCTGGTGAGGCTGTAAAAAGATTTTTCTCAATCTAACCTCTTTCCTTCAGAAACTCCTTAGACTCTGCAATAATCTTTGGCTACAGTAATATGGGTCTTGATTATTCTAAGAACTGAATTTGCAATTATCACTCTGCTTGTGATAAATGCTGTAGGGGCTGCAGATTTGCCTGTTGTTTCTAAATTTTTCAGGTATAGAACTAACGCTGTGATCTTTTCTCACGTCCTAGTCACTCCTTAAAAGGAGGGCACATGTGAAGCTTGATGTTGAACTAATTCACCTTCTGCAGGGTTGAGAGGGCAACAACCATTCTCCAGAAGGCAGCCCAGGCTGCTGGTTTGAAAGGGCTCCATCTCGACTCTGGCAATGTAGGGAGAACCATTAGCTATGACTTAGCAGATGACTTTTAGACTTTTAGACTTTTAATTTCTTTGGACTTTCTCAAAAGGATAATGGAATTTAATTTCTTGACTTTTCTCTCTCATTGAGAATTTCATAATGTGAGAAGCTTACATTTGGGGCAGTGGTTAGTCTTGGGAGAAAAGTCCCAGATGTGGAAGCAGAATTACCTTAACAGAAGCTGATCTTTCTGTGAGGAGCAGCCACACCTCTCTTGGACCTTGATGTCATTTGGATCTGTGTCCCCACCCAAATCTCATGTTCAATTGTAATCCTCAATGTTGGAGGCAGGGTCTGGTGGGAGGCGACTGGATCACAAGTGCAGTTTCTAATGGTTTAACACCACCCCCCGGCTGCTGTCCTGGTGATAGTGAGTGAGTGAGTGAGTGAGTGAGTGAGATTTTCTTTCTTTCTTTTTTTTTTTTTTTTGAGATGGAGTCTTGCTCTGCCGCACAGACTGGAGGTGTAGTGGTGTAAGTAGTAGCTCACTGTAAGCTCCGCCTCCTGAGTTCATGCCATTCTCCTGCCTCAGCCTTCCAAGTAGCTGGGACTACAGGTGCCCACCACCATGCCCAGCTAATTTTTTGTATTTTTTTTTTTTTTTTTAGTAGAGACAGGGTTTGACCTTGTTAGCCAGGATGGTCTCGATCTCCTGACCTCGTGATCCGCCTGCCTCAGCCTCCCAAAGGAGTGAGATTTTAAACAAAATCTAGTTGTTTAAAAGTGTGTGACATCTCCCCCACCCGCTTTCCTCCTGTTCCGGCCATGTAAGATGTACCTGCTTCCCCTTCACCTTCCGCCATGATTGTAAGTTTCCTGAGGCCTCCCCATCCATGCTTCCTGTACAGCCTGTGAAGCCATGAGCCAATTAAACCTCTTTTCTTTATAAATTATCCAGTTTCAGTTATTTCTTTATAGCAATATGAAAATGGACTAACACAGGCATAAGCTTATTAGTTAAGCCCAAAGTCAAGAGATCTAAAGGTTGGGGACTCATGATGGCAGGGCCCCAAATCTCCTCTGACTATAGTTCCACATTCCCATGTTCCCAGGTAGGAGGAGGAGCAACATATCCAATTGGGGAAGGAACTGAATATGTGTGGCTCAGCCCCCTTTGGGCTCCCTGGCAGAATTCCTTATCCTGAACTTATGCTCATTCTGGTCCATTCCCCTGTCATAACCTCACTGGGGCAGGCTCTGGTCCTACAGAGACAATGCCTATGTGTCCAGTTCTGCCAGTACACGGGAGGGGAGCTCAACCCGGTAGCATGTACATTCTCCATCCAGCATGCTATGTCAGTGCCAAAGCCATCACATTCATCTCCTTCAGACCATAGTCTTTTTCTCTCTCAATTAGTTCTAAACTAGAAGACAGGAGCAAGGAATATGAATAATTAGTATTCCTTGAAACCTCAATGAATATATCTCTGTGTATGTAAGCAGACAAAACTCCAGAGATATTAAGACTGGTCAAAAACTAGAATATAATAATATCACTCAAAAGATCATTTACTACAGATCTTACCTTGATTTGGATGCAGAGGTAGAGTGATATTGTAGACGATCTTTCCACTTGGCCTCTCAGAGTTTATAAAGGAGAGGGAATGAGGCTGAATGACAGTCAGGCCATCTTCTCGAGCCTAAACAAAGTTTAAGAAGGAAGAGGAAAACATGGTATGAAAAACCAAAGCCAGAGGCAAAAACAGACCTTATTAAGAAAAAAAAAAAATTGCTCTGGGCTTTTAAATTAGTCACACTTTGTAAAATTTTCAAGAGTTCAAAAGAAGGATCTGGTCTCCTGCCTTGCAGATTTTTCCCAAGCCTCCCCTCCTAGGTTTAGAGAGTCCTTTTCAAGTTTTTTTGTACCCTAGTCTTCTCTCCCCCAACTGCCCCCACAGTTACATCAGTGCACGTGGTGGGGATTCTGATATTATCACTTTTTTCTTAGGTGGAACACGTTTCCAAATGGGGCATCCCAGCTGGCTCTTCTACTCTCTTGCTAATCACAGCTGGCTCACTGTGTCTCTCCTCTAACTTTTTGTTTTCTTTAAGAGACAGGGTCTAGCTCTGTCACAGGCTGGAGTGCAGTGGTCATAGCTCACTGCTGCTCCTCTGACTTAATGGGCTAAGTTGAATCTGGCCAGAAGTTCTAAGGACTCAGCTTAACATACTTAAGTCTTGGCCCCAAGAAGTTCTTCAGAGCATTGCCCCCCAGGTCCCCAATTTTGCTAATGGAAACTGTGATGCCTTCTGGTAACAAAGGGCTAAAAGTGAACGCACCTCAAACATCAAAAAAGGCTCACCATTTGCATGCAGAGGTTTAAGAGGTATTTCTTTATTAAAGCACATAAAATAGCCAATATTTCCCTTTTTCTCCATTCTACTGGTTAAAAGAACTAGATACTGCCTTTTCTCTTCCAGCTTTCAGAACCCAGTGAATGAGTGAGGCAATATTAATCAGAGGACTGATGCGTATGTAACTTTACTATCCCTTTCCCTGTGCACATCCATAACCCACTAACAGTGGCAACACTTAAAAAACAAAAAGGAGAGCTTCAGACTCCCATCACTAGGCATGGTGGTGGGTTGGGGACAGCAGCAAAAACAGTGTGGAGAGAAGAGGGAAACTAGCCTGAGCAGGGGCCCCTCGTTTGGGTCAGGCATGCTGTTGTAAAACAGAATAAAAACATCCAGCTCATCATGGGCTCTTCCTAACTGACCCCTGAAGGTGGGTTAGAGTGTGACGTGCTCTTCTGCCCTTTGAAGCCCTCCTTCTTTCAGGTGGAATCTCCTCATTTAGAAAGGGATTAAGCAGGGCTCAGTAATGCTCATAGAGGAGGGAGTGGTGTCTCCCTTTAACCATGAAAAGATTGAAGGTTGCAGTTGCTTTGTAATTGTTCCCAAGGCATATTTGTCCTGGGGAGAGGCAGCATTTGCAGGTTGGAACAATCCCCCTATAGTAAAGAGTCATATTTCAGGCCCTTGCTCAGGTCTGGAATGTAATGAGCAAGGAAAATTAGAATTGCGAATAGCAGCTGGTCTCTCACCCTAATATAAAACAAGTAAGGACAACAAATTAAAACTATATGCCATATATAAGGTGTTACTATCCCATACATGTTTGTACACACCTATAAATATGTACGCATGTGGGTACAACTAACAGACAAAAAAGTATAGGTTCTGTACATTGTTTGGCACTGTTTGCTACCTTTTAATATCAAAACTATCATAATAACTGAACATTCTCAGAGTACCATGTGATATTCTGAAAATCTAGATGTCCCTAAAATAATAAAGTGATAAAAAGAGGGAATTATTGTGGACATGGGACTGTGCGAAGGGAAACATGTTCCAGCCAAGGTAACAGTCTATTTTGAAATTTATTGATACTATTTTTCTCCTAATAGAAATAGACATTACATAGAAAAAGGACTGATTCCGTGAGGAAAGCAATATTGAGTTTGAGATATATCAAAGTATAATCAATTTTAATATTGGCTACTTAGAATGTTCAATATTTATCAGTTAAACATAGTAAGAAATGAGAGATTAAACTTCATAGAAATCATTGCAAAAGACACTTTAAAAATAGTATATCTGTTAACAAAAGAAGATTACAGAATAATTCTTTTCACAATGGCCACGTTACCTCTGAATATATCGAGTCCAACTGCTTCTCCCACCCCACTGCCACCACTCTGCTGAGGGCCACAGTCTCTCCTCAGGATTACCCCAGTGGCCTCTCAATTGCTCTCTTGCCTCCCTTACACTCCCTTTCAGCACAGCAGCCAGTGTGATCCTCTCACAAGGACATGAGGCCTCTGCTCAACACCCCACAATGGCTTCCCATTTTAATCAGAAGAAAAGCCAAGTTCCTACAATGACCTATGAAATGTTGTGCGATCTGCCCCAGCCCACACACTTATCACATCTGTGAATTCACTCTCTCTGCTCCACCACACCCTTCACCAGCACATCCCAGACTCAACTTGTCATGCTTCCCACCAAAAGTCCTTGTACATTGCTGATCTTGAGGAATGGCACCTGTATATCCTCAGACACTGGGTGTTTCACCCGCCTTCCATATATAGGAAGCCACTGTGTCTCTGTGTCTCTGAGTCTCTCTTAATCTATCCCCCACTTTGTTTTTAACCATCATAACCATTTGTCAGTGCACAGCTCTGTAGTGTTGACTATATGCATACAGTTGTGTAATAGATCTCTAGAACTCTCCCATCTTGCAAAGCTGAAACTCTATATCCACTGAACAACTCCCCCTTTCTCCCTCTCTCATTGTGTCACACACTTTACACCGGTAACTACCATTCTACTTTCTACTTCTTTTGACTACATTCTTCTTTATATCTCACATAAGCAGAATCACGCAGTTTTTGTTCTTTTGTGCCTGGCTTACTTTACTTATCATAATGTCTTAAACATTCATCTATGTTGTAGCCTGTGACAGGATTTCCTTCCTTTGTAAGGTTGAATAATATTCTTCTCTCTGTATGTGTGTATGTGTGTATCACATTTTCTTTATCCATTTCTCTGCTGATAGATATTTAGATTGCTTCCACATCTTGGCTACTGTGAATAATGCTACAATGAACATTTGTGTGCAAATCTCTTCAAGATCTCCTGAACTCTTAACCATGGGCTCATGCCACTAATTGTTCTTGCTCTAGATGACTGCAATAGCCTGTTTGTTTTCTGACTGGCCCCCATCTAGGATGTTTTCTACCCTGTAGCCAGAATGATCTTCCGAAATGTATCATTAAAAATCTGATCATGGCACTTCTCTGCTACAAATCCCTCAACACCTTATTTGCCCCAACAGCATTTCAGGACAAAATGGAAACTCTATCTTATACTTAAGGTCTTCCATGATCTGACTCTCGGTTCTTACTACATTTTCACTTAACGGATTTTATGCTCCAGCCAACTGAACAACCTGTAATGCTTCAAATGTGTCATGTTCTCCCTTGTCTCCACCTTTGTTCACCTGTTGTTCCTCAAGACTGGGATACATTCCCCCCAATTTAGTCTAGATGAGTGGTTCTTCTAGTGTGGTGATCTGGGAAGCAGCAAACAGCATTACCTAGAAACTCTTTAGAAATGCAAATTCTTGACCCTACACCAGATCCACTAAATTAGAAAACACTGTGGTGGGTTCCAGCAATCTGTGTTTTATTTTTTTAATTTTTAATTTTTAAAATTTTCTATTTCCATAGGTTTTTTGGGGGAACAGATGGTATGTGGTTACATGAGTAAGTTCCTTAGTAATGAAGTGTGAGATTTTGGTGCACCCATCACCCGAGCAGTATGCACTGAACCCAATTTGTAGTCTTTTATCCCTCACCTATTATTCTAAGTGAAGTAATTCAGGAATGGAAAACCAAACATTGTATGTTCTCACTCATAAGTGGGAGCTAAGCTACGAGGATGCAAAGGCATAAGAATGATACAATGGACTTTGGAGACTCAGAGGGAAGGAGTAGGAAGTGGGTGAGTGCAATCTGTGTTTTCATCAACTCTATAGTGATTCTGATATAGGATTAAGTTTGAGAACCCTGGTCTCTAGATAATTTACACTCACCCTGCTCTGTTCCCCACCAAAGGATGCTTCTGTGACCCTCTTTCATGGTCTGCTGGATTTGGTGCCCTCCCATTTGCTGCCATATCATTGCTCTGCCATGGCATTTATCATTGTATTATCCCTGCTTATTTATTTGCTTGTGTCCTCTTTTAGACTCAAAGTTCCTTGAGAATAAAGACTGTGTTTTATGGTCATTGACCCTCCAATGTCTTCCACAGCTCTTAACCTACATTAGGAGCTCAAAAGTGTTTATGAATGAGAGACTGAATGAATGGAGAAGTAGATTACTACATTTAATCACATATACAAGTATACTAAATATGCCATATAGTTATTTACCATATGCATTCACAATATATTTACCAAATATCTGCAAAACTTGTGTTATTAGATGAGACTAAATGACTAAATTGAGAATGAATTTTTATTACAGATCACAAGAATGTCCTATCGTAATGGCCCTAATTAGTGTCAAAAATATATAAACTATATATTTTAAGTAACATATGAGTAGGCTAATCACAGTTTACAATAAACTAACCTAAGTTTTAACTGGACAGACCTAATTTGCACGTATGCAACCTAAGCCCTTAAAGGCTAAGTGACTTGAAAATTCTTTTCAGGGGTTCACAGTGACAGTGCAGGCACTGTCTTCCTGGTTCCCGGCCCACTGTTTCCTCCAAACTCAAAATAACTCTGCATTAGCATTTGGCAAGACCTGTGTGTGCACATTTTTCTTAATAGTTTAGAGAAAATTCTGATCCAAGTTCCTCCAGTCAGAATGATGAATTATAGACTTTATAGTGCTGCTGAATTATGATTTCTTTAAATTACGGTTTACGGTGGAAATGCCAATACCAGCTATTCATTAAAAACTTTCTATTTTCCCCTTTATGTCTCTGTCATGTCCCAGACCCATAATTTCTAATATTCTCTTTGTTGTGGCTCAAGGCTGATACACTGCTTTGGAGCGTAATTGTGTGGGTGCTAACTAAAATGTGGACCCATGATGATTAATTTACAAGGTCTTACATGTTTGCGGCTCTGTCTGGAAGAGGGGTTTGGCATTATAGCACTCACCCTCTCCCCTCCCCAGAGAGACGGTTACGGGGGAGTTGCTAATTGTCTCAACTAAGCTTCATGCACCAATTTAGTTGACACCTTTCTTCACATTTTCCCATGGCCCACACTCCTTCCCACCAGCATACGAGGATTTCTGTGGTAGCTTGATGACCTCTTTATCCTCATCACACCTCCTTGCCGCCTTCCTAATTTCTCCAGTCTTGTTGAACTGTTTGCAGTTTTGCAACAGTTCTATTCTCTGTCACCTCTGGGGCTTTGCATGTGCTCTTTTCACTTGTGGCAATGCCCTTTGTCATCACCTCTCCATTCCTCCCAATGTGCCCCCAAATTTTCACTTGGATAATTGCTATTTATCTTTCTGGATTCAGCACTGACAGCACCTTCTTGAGGAAACTTTTACAGTGGAAAGTTTCTCATAGGGCTTCTAGAAGATGGAATAATAGTTTCTCCACTACATGGTGCTATAACTAGGGAACCAATGATACCCAAATATTGATTTCATGGACATAAGCCCGAAATTTTCTCCAAGTTTTTAAGGAGGATCCCTGGAATGTCTGGACTACTGTAGAAGGGACATCAGCGATGGATGGGAGGTCAATATGGATTCCGCATAACCTTCCTTTCATTCTGGGAATTTTAAGTTCCTTTTTCAAGTCAATGAGAAATGTGATCACTAGGCTTTCTGGCCCCTGAGTGTGTGATCTGGGCCAGGCACTTACTGCATACAAAACCAGGACACTCTATCAAATCCCATCAGCGTGCTGTGTGCCTCCTCCAAGTGGAAACCACAAGCCTCCCACCCAACTCACAGTCATATGGAGAGATGCTTCCAGAGACAGTTTAGGTGCTTCAGGTGTCTGTGGTAAGATCGCGATGTTGAACATGCGGCTCTCCAGGTGGGTCTGGGCATCAGAGGCACTGGACACCTGAAAAGAAGGTCATTCTGGTGAGCCTCTCATCTTCTATTGGGCAGAGCATGTCCACACGTGGGTTTTTCCCTCTTTTAAGCCAGCTGTCTTTGAATTCTATACGCTCCTGCATTACAACTCTCATTCCGCCCTTCATATTTTAATATTGATCTTTTACTGATTCATATTTTAATATTGATCTTTTACTGATTTCATTTTAAGCAAAGCTGAAAATGCAGGAAAGTGTAAATAAGAAATTAAAAAGAATCTAGAATTTCACTACCTAGAAATAATGAATATTAATATGTTGATATTTAACATTTTATATGTACACATATCAATTGCATATTATAATTTTTTACTTACAATAATATGATAGTTTGCTATATCATTAAACACGCCAGAAAACATAGTTTTTGAGGACTATATAATATCTTATTATGAGTATGTAATAAGATTTGTATTCCATTTCTTTCATTTTTAACCAGCACAGGTAAATGATAGGTAAGTGACAAATCTCAGCCTCATCATTGCAGGGCAAGATTAGTAACATTCACAATTAGTGTAATGGTCACAAAATCAACTTTTTCCTGCTTCAAAAACCTGAAGAATGTTGCTTTTCCTATGCAGCTTCTCCCTCCTCATCAGTTACTGGACTGCCCTCTTAAACCTTCCTTCTCTCCATTGTTTGCTAAGCCCTGTGTGACATGTGGAGTTGCATTAATTTCATATGGCAGGGGGCTGAGTTCTACCAATTCTGAGAAAAAGAGGCAGGGACAGTAGCCCTTTCTCTATGTCTTTAAAAGTTACTCCAATAGAAAGCCTGTCTTCTCTGTCTTTATCTTGATCACATCAGATGCCTGGGATCGAGTCTCAAAATACATGTTTTTAAGGAGATACAGCATCTCTGTAAATGATCTTACCACCAATAACTATAATTCACTCATCATCTATTACTATTACGGGTTCAGCATTGCATTAGCTACTTTTCAAGGTTCTCTTACTTAGTATCCACGGAGTAGATATTATTATCCCCTTTTTACAGGTGAGGAAACTAAAGGTCAGAAAATTTAAGCAATGTGTCAAAGTCACAAAGCCAACAAGTGGCAGTATTTAACCAGATCAGTCAGGTTTACAATCATTCCACTGACCAAGTCACTCACTTTGGTAGCTTTAGGAAATTAGAAAAGGGATAGCGGGGTGGTGGTGGAATATATTCTATCTTTTGAAGAAAAAGAACCAAACATTGAATAGGTAGTGAAATGTGGTCATATTACTGAGCAAATGAATCAATCTAGAAAAGACACTGATGGGAAATGTGTTGGTCTTTTTCAAACCGCATTTCCTAAGGCTGTGTCAAAGTGACCTGAATATACCCAAACCAGGGCTCCTTCCCACACCAAAAAATGACTCTGAATGTGCACGCTTTCTTTGCACTATGCCATGCTCTATTTTCTAATCCCATTCACATTACATATGTCCTAAATCTTGGATGCAGAGTAACAGATGGGATCCATTGATGGCTCATGACAGCACATCAACATTAAAATGGCATTAAATCCATGCAACTTGGCTGGACGTGGTGGTTCACGCCTGTAATCCCAGCACTTTGGGAGGCCGAGGCAGGCGGATCACTTGATGTCAGGGGTTCAAGACCAGCCTGGCCAACATGGTGAAACCCCGTCTCTATTAAAAAATACAAAAAATTAGCTAGGCATGGTGGCAGGCACCTGTAATCCCAGCTACTCGGGAGGTTGAGGTAGGAGAATCACTTGAACCTGGGAGGTAGAGGTTGCAGTGAGCCAAGATCACACCACTGCACTCCAGCTTGGGCAACTGAGTGAAACTCTGTCTCAAAAAAAAAAAAAAAATCCATGCAACTCATTATACTGCATTTTCTGCTTTAAAGAAAAAAAAAAAGGAAAAAGAAAAAGAATTATTAGGATAGGATATGTTTAAAGTTTGAAATCCTTCAGGGACACTAAAATGATGAATGGGAAAACTTGCTAACCACTTATGTTAGCACTTAGCTGTCGTGTCTATCTCACTTCACATCAAAATAGGAGGTATGCCTATAAAACAATGAGACTTTTACAATAAACACGCCAAAACTTTTACATCAGGAGAACATAATCCCAGAGAGTTGTTTCATATTTCCAACAAAGATGCTGTCAGTGTTCAAAATGCATACTTTGGAATGTCTTCAGACAAAGTTTACAAATCATACAGGAACTCTGAGCCCATTACTTCATAATTATTCCCCACTTTCACCCAAAATAATTACCACTCTTTTTCTCACCAGACCTTAGTCTGACTTTTGACTATTTAGCTATATTTTTTAATCCACTTCCAAAAGATGATACACTGCCACTATGGAGGATATTCTAAAGAATATCCCACACATTTTGAAGGCAATTTCACATAGGAGTTGTAAACACATTTTGAGCAAAATGTGTGAAGGCTCTGTAAAGGAAATCACTTTGTAAGTAATAAAGTTCATTCAACTGGATGACTTCATCCAGGGAGTTTTTTTTTTTTTAATCACTATTTTTTGTTATTTTATTTTTTATTTTTAAAACTTTATTTGCTTTATTTACTCAGTAACCAAATTACAAAAGTCATCAAATATTACTTTGAGCAGCTACTTAGATTCTGCTTCCAGGCAAGTGCTCCATATTGATAACATTCTCCTTTCTGACCCTACGAAGGCAAAGGCAGATCTGAGGATTCTAGTTTGCAGAGGTGACTTCTTTTGATTGAGGTCTTTGCCTTCATTCTGACCCATTCTCTGATGACTGCTACAGTCTCTAGGTGCTAAAAATGAAAAGTCAACTTGGGCAAAGGGCACCCAATGTTTGCTCACTCATTGGACATTCAGTGTGCTCAGGATAATCTCATTTTAATAGTTTCCAAATTGATCTCAACCTGCTCTCTGGAAGAGCACATCTTTTACACAATATAAATTAGGCGATGAAGATGTACATGCCAGACATCAGAAGCAGAATGGACGATCATTTTAACAAGGTGAGCTGGGTGAGTTGAGCGCCAGCTGGATTCCTAGACAAAGAAAAAGACTCAGACTTTGAGAGGCCCTGACACCGCTTTGGCTGTTCCCCATAAACATAGATATTTTCTCTGACACTTTACCAAATTCTTCTCGGTATCCATGCTTAAACACTCTTTCTCATTCATAATTCCTTATTCCTTTGTATTTCTGTATGATTCTTTATTTCCAAATCATGCTCGTCAGAGGTCTTCCTAATTTTATTGATCTTCAGAGAATCAGGTTTTGTATTTGTTTGTCATTTCTAGCATTTTATAATTAACCAATTCCTCTGCTTATCTCTACTAATCCCTTCCTTTTGCGTTCCTTAGGTTTCCCTTGCAGTTCTCTGGCTTCTCGAGTTAAATATTTTGTCCACATATTTTAATGCTTTCTTGCTCAATAATAAGCGCTTAAGTGCATCAATTTTCTTCTGAGTACCATTTTGTCCATATGATTTAAGTTTTGATAGGTTATTTCCTCCTCATCCATATTTCTTAAGTGTTTGCTGTTCTGATTTTCTTTAAGGAATTTCCTAGTAATTATTGAAGAGACCATTTAAAATATTCCAAGTGGCCTGAATATTTGTTTATCATTTTATTATTAATTTATAATTTATAATTATATTTATAATAGCCAGAGAACATATGCATATAATTTTTCTTTTTCTTTTTCTTTCTTTTTTTTTTTTTTGCCGTGGGGGAGGGTCTCGCTCTGTCATCCAGGCTAGAGTGCAGTGGCATGGTCATGGCTCAGTGCAGCCTCCACCTCCCAGGCTCAAGTGATCCTTCTGCTTAGCTGCCACCATGCCCATCTAATTTTTGTATTTTTTGTCAAGACAGGGTTTCACCATGTTGCCAAAGCTGGTCTCAAACTCCTGGACTGACACAATCTGCCTGCCTTGGCCTCCCGAGGTGTTGAGATCACAAGCGTGAGCCACCATGCCCAGCCTATGCAGTATAATTCTTGTTCTTTAATCTACTGAAGGTCTCCTTACAGTCTGGTACTTGACTGATTTTTACAAATGGTAATAACAAACCCTTATATAACGCTAACTATGTGATAGGCAGTATTCTAAGTACTCTATATGTATTAACTCATTAAATCCTCACAATAATCCTATTTGACAGACAAGGAAAATGAAGCACAGAAGTTTTGCTCAAGTAATTTGCCCAAAGTTGTGTAGCTAGTAAGTTGCTGACCTGACACCTAAACCTGTTGAGTTTGGCTATAGGCCCATGATTATCACAAGACAGTAAGTGTTCCAAGAACATTCAAAACTAGAAGGTAAGATTTTTTTTTCTCCATATAGTATTTTTTTATCTTTTAAAGACTTTTTTTTTTGAACACTTTGGCCATTATCTAACCTAAACATCTTGGTTGTGGATAACTCTGCTTGTAAAGATACACATATATCTGAACTGACAAATTAAAAAAACTAATGTTATGAATTATATTTTGTAGGGAATTCCACTGATATGGTTTTGCTGGGTCCCCATCCAATTCTCATCTTGAATCATAGCTCCCATAATTCTCACATGTTGTGGGAGGGGCCCGGTGGGAGATAACTGAATCATGGTGGCAGTTTCCCCTATACTGTTCTCCTGGCAGTGAGTCTCACAAGATCTGATGATTTTATAAGGAGTTTCCCTTTTCACTTGGCTCTCATTCTCTCTCACCTTCTGCCACGTAAGACATGCCTTTTGCTTTCCACTGTGATTGTGAGGCCTCTCCAGCCACACAGAACTGTGAGTCTGCTAAACTTCTTTTTCTTTGTAAATTACCCAGTCTCGGATATGTCTTTATCAGCAGCATGAAAATGGACTAACACATCCCCCAAACGTGATTTCCTGTCAACTGCAGAAAATTACTCAAGGTAATTATAAATAAGAGTGATTGGATTATTGGATTCATCAGACTTCAGAGAAGTCAGGAAGCAGAGGGTACCTGGAAGCGGAAGGAGTCGCTCTGGGCTGGGGCTCCTGAGTGCCTGTACCATACGATGCCTTCATTGATGTCCTGCTGGGTGAAGGTGCTGGTGGGGGTAGCCGTCCTCCCATCAGGCAGGTGCTGCCCTTCATCTGCAGGGCTGTCTGCAGGCATATTCACCAGAAGGACCACCTCCCCTACGAAGGCACAGGCCACACAGTTAGTGAGGGTCCCTAGGAAAAGTCAGAGCCCTTACCTCCTTTCCTACAACTCATTTTTTTTTTTTTTAACTTAAAAGAAATGATGTACTTCTTTATTTTTATCTAAGGTGAAGGAGAAGTTGTTAACACATAATTCAATAGATAGTATTGAATCCACCTTTAGACATAGAATTCTCAGGCTTCCTGCTAAAAGAACTAAAAGTCATTCAAGGACAATTCATGTTGGAAGTTACTGACTTATCATCTATTAAAAATTACATAAGGAGACCCAGATAGCAGCAAATACTATAGACAAATATTCAAATACTGGGCATTGAATGGATTCATTTCTATGCACAACTTTCTATGTAACAGAAAATGGTTTCCAGCCAGGAAGTTTTTGGTGAAAACATAATGGGAAGTTAGAAACAATTCGGCGGAAAATTTTCATGAGAGAATTCTGTCCAATGATAGTAATACAGGTTCAATATCTCTTATCTGAAATTCTTAGGACCAGAGTGTTTCAGATTTCAGATTTTTTATAAGATATCTCATATACATAATGAGATATCTTAGATTCAGGGCCCAGGTCTAAACATGAAACTCACTGATGTTTTATATACAGCTTACACACATAGCCTGAAGGTAATTTTATATAATATTTAAAAATAAATTTTGTGCACGAAATAAGTTTTGGCTGTAACCTTTCACATGAGGTCAGGGGTAGAATTTTCCACTTGTGGCATCATGTCAGTGCTTTCAAGGTTATGGATTTTGGAGCATTTCAGATTTCAGATTTTTGGATTAGGGATGCTTAACTTGTAATAGCTAACAGTGGAAGACACATGGCAGACACCCCACTATATTCTATGTGGTGATTCAAACCCAACCCCATTGCTTTTAGCTGAGTGAGCTTCCTTAAGCTGCGTAAGCTTTCATTACTCATTCAGAAAAAGAAAATAATAGTATATACTTTACAGGTGCTTAAAAATAATGTTGGTCATCTTTCTTCACATAGTTTGGCTGCGTACCTACCCAAATCTCAACTTGAACTGTATCTCCCAGAATTCCCACATGTTGTGGGAGGGACCCAGGGGGAGGTAATTGAATCACAGGGGCCGGTCTTTCCCATGCTATTCTCCTGATAGTATATAAGTCTCACAACATCTAATGGGTTTATCAGGGGCTTCCACTTTTGCCTCTTCCTCATTTTCTCTTGCTGCCACCACGTAAGAAGTGCCTCACTCCTCCTGCCATGATTCTGAGGCCTCCCCAGCCATGTGGAACTGTGAGTCCAATTAAACCTCTTTTTCTTCCCAGTCTCAGGCATGTCTTTATCAGCAGTGTGAAAACGGACTAATAAACTTCTCATTAATTCTATTTAATTATTCTGAATGATGCCATTATCGTCTTCATTTTACACATGAAGGTCTTTAGGTTCACAGTTTAATAACTGTTAGAAGTTACACAAATGTTAAGTTGATGAGCTGGGATTTGAATCTGATCATGAAGCTGGTCATGAAGCTCTGTTACCAATCACCATTATTTTGTGAATATGTATCAGTATTTACACTGCTAAATAACTTATCATGTTTTCTCCTCATTAATTCTTTAAACTTTATTAGAACTGAGGCAAGGAAATCTATATCTAAACACCACCATCACCAGCAATCTGTTTGTACTGCTTGTTCTTCACCTAAAGCACCTTCACTTTCACCTTCTATCTTCTTAAAGTGAGACTGAAAATACAGAGGTGTTATAGAAACAATTAAAATTTCACAGGGAGACTATGCCTTCAATTGAAGACCAAACAGAAGAATGGATGAAGCTAGATTCTCATGAAAATGCATCTAACAATAAATCTGAAAGAAGCCACTCTAACACTCTGATAGTGGGAGGGAGAGGGTGAGGAAGAGGGAGAGAGAAAGAAAGACAGATAGATAGAGTGTCAATTTTTAAAATATTCTATAGGAGAATACTCAAATCTTAATACACTAGACACTAGACATAATGGGCAACTGATGGCACATTTTGATTACCCTACAGAAATTTGTTTTCTTACTCAATGCAGACACTCATTCTAATATTTATATGCACTAAATTCAAATTTAGAACAAGCATAATATCCCGGATGGTAATGAAATACCAAAATAAGAGAGAAACATGACTATGCTACTCTTTATATAATCATATGCAGAATCAACTCACTGTAGTTTTCTTTCTTGTATTATAACTTATTTGTACTCAAGTAAAAAAAAAAATTCCATTACCTTTCTCTCTCTGGTTCAACTTCCATTCCTAAGATGCTGTTAATAAATATAGATTTCTAGGATGCAGACTGCTTATGGTGTGAGTACAGTTGCAAAATATTGTGAAAGAAAATTTCCGCAATGAAAATGTGGAGAGTAGAAAATATTCAAATGCTGATTTCCTAGTTATTCTGCTTTACGATAAAAAAGCAAAGCAAATTTTCCTAATAAGCCCTAATGAAACAAACCTAAATGTTTATGTAAAAAAAATCACTTTCATGTCATACAGATTAACAGGAATCATAAGGTATTTGCTAATCCCATTAATTTTAACTCAATAAATAGTCATTGAGTACCCACTAAGTACTACTGACTGTGATAGGCCCCTCAGGAATGGAGGGATTCAAAGCTAGGCAAGATGCAGCTCCTACCCCAAAGATTATCCCCATAAGCAACTGGGAGTCACTGTGAGTTTTCCAGTAGGTGAATGACATGAGTCGATTTAGAACACACAACATGTGGTCAGAATATAGAAAGCCTATAAGAGTTGACAGTCCTGTTAAAGGGGCTGGACTTTATTCTATAAAAGTGGTAACAACAGTAGATAACATTTATATAGATGATTTAACCAATTACAAGACTACTGCCAAATCCAGAGGAGAGATGAGAACCTGAACTAAGACAACAGAGGTTAGACTGGAAAGAAACACAGATGCAAGAGTTACTGAGGAAGTGGGAGCAATGGAACTTGACAAATGTTCCTGCAAAGGATGACAGAGGAAGGCATCAACAAGAATTACCTATTGGGCTGGGTGACTGGATGCCACTACTGGCCATCAATCATACAGAAGGTGGAGGGGGTTGAAGGGAAGACGAAGGGTTCAGTACTAGACATGCTGAATACAGGTGCCTTTGTGACAAGTCCATGAGTGGACAAGGAGAAATATCAGCCTATTGTGGGATTCTCTGCAGAGGGGTGAGAGCTAACCATTTTTTTTTTTTCGGTAGTACCTCACCTATGCTTTAATCATAATATGACTACAAAGAGACAATATTTTAAACATATGAAAATCCAAGTTTAAAAAACAGAAAATGATCTCTATTGGAGATTTCCTTTATACTGAAGTCTATATTTTAACCAATAATTTTGAAGGGAAGATTTAGTAGGTATTAAGAATTGGAATATCATTTGAATCTCCATGAATCATTTTGAGATTGAGATCATTCATATTAATGCATCTTACATTATGATACATAATTTGGAATTGCCAATGTGTTAGGTTAAATCACGTTCTCCTTCAAATGATTCTCAAGTTACTTCATTAAAATCATCTCATTACATCAACTTTCAAATCTAAGTAAGCAGCTATGGATACAAGTATTAATCAAGTTGTCTAAATTTATACAGATACTCCCTGAGTTTCAGTAGTTTGACTTACAAGTTTTTGAAGTTACAATGGGGCAAAACCATTGTTTTTCACTTTCAGTACAGTAGTTAATAAGTTACATGAGATATTAAACACTTAATTATAAAACATGCTTTATGTTAGATGATTTACCCAACTCTAGGCTAATGTAAATATTCTGGTCACATTTAAGGCAGGCTAGGCTAAGCTATGATGTTCAGTAGGTTAGATGTATTAAATGTATTTTCAATTAACGATATTTTCAACTTACGATGAGTTTAACAGGGTGTAAGTTGAGGAACATCTGTATCTGAAAATGGTGGTGAGTCTGCAAGTGGTTGAACTCAGGTCCTTCATGCACATACTATACAAACAATTTACATTTGGCTCTGTTTCAAGGCGTCAGCTCTTCACAAAAAGCCCAAAGTCCAGCTTGAACTTTCTTAAGTGATGAGGAAGTACAAGGTAAAGTCTCCACAAATTTACATAATTGGGACTGATAGATGTAAGCAGAGTTGTGTTAAGTGGACTTCTAGTTCCCACCACCAATTTCACTCTTGAATGGTTTCTAGGTAACGTGATTTGATTATTACTAATAGGGGGCTCTGGATACATGGAAAGATCATGTTCATAGGAAGAAGTTAATTAAAAGAGTTACAGCAGGAAAGCATCACAATAAAGCCTACGTGATATTTATCAAACTAAAATGGCAAACTTTTATCTGCTTAAAAACCATTTAATTCAGCATTGTTTTGTTTAAGACTTAATGGAATATTGTGTTGTTTCTAGGGAATTTGGGGGCTTAATTTTTTGTCTTTTACTGATAAAGATAAAGGTAGAGAATTTAATATGTCAAAAGAGTCATAGATTTTTAGAGATGAAAAGGACTTTAAAAATACCTGGCTTACAATCAGTAGTTGAAAGTACGATGAGAACAGGAAACTTACTAATTACAAATGGAAAAATAGCGACTTTAGAATGGAAAAATCTGATAGACACCACTTTAACCAAGTGATCAAAGTTAACATCACCTGTCATAAGACATAGTGAGATTATGTACCTCCTGATGGTGCACTGAGAAAGGGGGAAAAGCACAACCTTAACCTGATCATGAGAAATCATCCTCAGACTAACACAAATTCAGTGATAGTCTACAAATATCTAACCAGCACTCTTCAAGAGTCAGTGTCATAAAAGACAAAGACGGAGGAAGTGTGTGTCGCAGATTGGAGGAGACCAAGGAGACATGGCAAATGAGTGTAATTTGAGATCCTGGATTGGGTAAAGGGCATTGGTGGGAAAACTGGCAAAATTTGAATAAGGCCTGTGAATTGATTAATAGTATCGTATTAGTGTTAATTTCCTGGTTTCAATAATTGTTCTATAGCTACAAGACATTAACATTAGAGGAAGATAAGTAAAGGTTATTCAGGAGCTTTTGCACCATTTTTGCAACTTTTTAGTGTAAGTGTTTTTTTTTAATTTTTTAATGATTTAGCCTAACTTCTCAAAGAAACCTACGGTACAAGACCTTATACCTGCCTTTTCCAAGGTTACATTGCTATAATAAATGACATCTCAGCTAGACTGATTGTTTCATAACACCCATTCTCGATTAGATGGCTTTTCAATGTCTTTGTGGACATCAGAATTACTTTTAAATTAAATAAAAGTTAACTTTTTTCCTCCCTACAGAAAATATATAATTTAAAAAATCTGACAGCCCAGAGGAAAAACAGATTATTCTTCCTCTGCTATTTAATATGCCAAGTGAGTTTTTACTTTTAATGGCAATAATTTTCATTTTCACATGATCAATGTAGTTATTTTAAAAAAACTACCTGTTCATTTATTTTTGTATCATGTTGCTGTTTCCACACAGTTTCAATTCCTTCTTTTATGTCTTTAAATCATTTCAAATCTGCTTATTTCATAGTTTTTATAAGACTGTTACTTTATTTGAAATTCTTGGGGTTTTAATCTTCTTGCTCGTTTTGGTTGTGGTACTACAGATTGTTACCTCTCATATTCCATAATTTTAAATTCTGAGCTTCAGTGGTTTCTTCTGAGAATCCTGTGTAGCTTAGCAGAGAGTGGGCCTTCTGTAGTAGTTTCTACTAGTTTCAATAAAGAACCCAAGACGTATCATCGGCCTGAGATTAATTTTCATAAAATACCTCAGCTTCAGGTTTCATAGACAAGACACGTGGTCTAATTTAATCTGAGATTTACCGGAAAAATAGGCCTAAAGTTCTGAATTTTCACCAGGCTTTTTTTTCTGCTCTGACTCCAAGAAAGAGGCAGATTTCTCTGCCATCTCTCTGTGCTGATGAGCTTCTTGTTTCTACTCTGTCCTTTTAATTGAAGGCATGTGCTTCCTGAGTCCTGGCTTTATGCAGCATCTTGATTCCAACGTTCTGTCTCTGCATGTACGTTAAGTCCCAAGCCCCTGGGTTATTGAGACATGCCCAACCCCTTTTGGAGAAGCTATGCTATTAGCTCTTGCAATAACTGGCCTTCAGCGCCTTCTTCGTTGCTGGCACCTGGAGATTTCTCTCTATCCTTGGGAAGTCAGCTACGAACACCTTATAATTCCTGTTAAATTTTAACCAGCACTTCTTTTTTTGTTGTTTTTTTGAGACAGAGTCTCGCTCATTCACCTAGGCTGGAGTGCAGTAACGCAATCTCGGCTCAATGCAAGCTCTGCCTCCCAGGTTCACACCATTCTTCTGCCTCAGCCTCCTGAGTGGCTGGGACTACAGGCACCTGCCACTATGCCCGGATAATTTTTTGTATTTTTGGTAGATACGGGGTTTCACCGTGTTAGCCAGGATGGTCTGAGGATGGTCTTGATCTCCTGACCTCATGATCCGCCCGCTTTGGCCTCCCAAAGTGCTGGGATTACAGGCATGAGCCACTGCGCCCAGTCAATTTTATCCACCATTTCCAGATGATGATAATGGTAAATTTCTCAGGTTTTCATATTTGACTATCTTGCTGGAAGAAGTAACACTGGAGAACACTGAAAAATGTTTTCATGTAATTTTTTTAAAGTCTCATCAGGAAGAACTCTAGTGATATTCTAGAAGGCATATAAGGCAGAGTTTAAGAGCCTGACCTTTGAAATTAAACTGACACATATTAGCTAAGTGACTTGCAGCAAGCTACTTTACCCAGTATTTTCATCTGCAAAATGAAGTTGTTTTAAAACTTAAATTGTAGGTGTTATGTATAAAGTGTTTATAAAATTTAGTACACTACCTAGTAAACGTGTTGTGTGATAGCTATCATGATTATTCTGTTTTTAAAGGGCATTTGTAAGGTATTAGAAAGCTTGGTTCATTGGAATTGCAATCTTGCCTCATGTCACTGTACAGCAGCAAATCTTACACTGCCGAATGCAACAATAAAACCATGCCAAAGGAAAAAGTAGTTACCAAATTGGGGGTAGTCTTGTGTAATCTTGTAGACGATTTCTTCAGCACTGGCACCAGGAGCCTCAGCCTGTAAGATTCTGTTGGTGATCTGCAGCATGCCCCCTTCTGGGACCCACACCATCGAATTAGCCACAAGCTGAAGACCTCTATCATTCTGAAATAAAAATAAAATGCAGAATTAGGTCCAAGCAAAATAAGAATATATCAATCCTTAAACACATAAGTTATTCAGCTCTGTTGTTGTTAAAGATCATCGAGTAAGAGAGAGAGAGATTCACAACTTCAGAGTCACTCTATAGACTTCATATTATGTGTAGACATACGCATATTTATCTATATATTTACATGTGTATATATCCTGCTTTTTCTTTTAGTTTATCATAAACAAACAACTTATTTAGAAAGACTAAGTCTCTCCATTTCTTTCTTTCATCTGTCCATCTACCTGTCTTTCTATCTTATCCACCCACCCATATTTAAGAATTATTCGGCCAGGTGCAGTGGCTCACGCCTGTAATCCCAGCACTTTGGGAGACCGAGGAGGGTGGATCACGAGGTCAGGAGATCAAGACCATCCTGGCTAACATGGTGAAACTCCGTCTCTACTAAAAATACAAAACATTAGCTGGATGTGGTGGCGGGCACCTGTAGTCCCAGCTACTTGGGAGGCTGAGGCAGGGGAATGGCGTGAACCCAGGAAGTGGAGGTTGCAGTGAGCCGAGACCACGCCACTGCACTCCAGCCTGGGCAACAGAGGGAGACTGTCTCAAAAAAAAAAAAGAATTATTCATTAAGCACCTATTATATGCCGACTCCATTGCTAGAGGCCTGATATACACAACACGTCTGAAGCAAAACCTCAGTGTCAGAACTTACAGTCTAGTGGGAGACACAGACACATAAATAATTAAGATGCTTCATGATTAATGCTCTATAAGAAGCTTGAGCAGGGAGCTGTGGGAGAATAGAGGAAAGAAGCCTCAGGAAGATTTTCCTAAGAAAAATAATTTCATTTTGAATAACAAAAACATTGGATTTCTAAGTAGAGACATGGTGAAACATATTCCAGACAGCGGACCCAGCTTAAGCGAAACCAAAGATGTGAGACAATGCACTGTATATTTCATAAAATGCCCAAGTGTCTGGTGCCAGCAGGGCTCAGGGAGCCAGGTGGGGGAGTGCATAAAAAGTGACACTGTCTTATGGAAGGTTAGTAGAAGATAGAAGCTACACTAAAAGTCTCAATTCATCTCATAGGCACTGGAAAGTCAACACGAGTCTCCAGGGAAGAAAATGGGACGATCAGATCTAGGTTTTAGAAAGACAGCCTCCAATGGCAGGAGATGGAAGTGACTAGCACTGAGATAAATCCAGAGTGGAAGATACCATTTAATGACTCAGGGGAGAGAAAATGAGGGCCTATGAGAGGGTAATTGCAGTGGTAAATCCAATGGTAAATTCATTGTAGACAGAAATAGATTCTAGAAGCACCACAGAAGCAGAACTGACAGGACCTGATGGCCGATTGAAAGTGAAGCAACAACAGTTAGGAGTAGCTGGCTGGAAGGAATCACCTATTCAGCACTCCTGAGAAGGCAATCATTTTAATTACTAAAGCTAATATCATTAACAGTGCTGCCATTTCTGCTTTGCAAGGCACACACCCTCTTCCAAAGCCTCATAATTGCCATTTTCCACAGAATGAGACTAGGGAGGCTGCCAGTGTTCAGTTTTCAATTTGTTTGCACACTTCAAAAATTAACAAGTCTGATATTTTAACACAGGGAATTTTAGAAGGGATGGTTTTCTATATTATTATTACTTTCAGATATGCCAGTAAATGGAACAGAGCAAACACCACTCCCAGGAGAAGAATACTCTCAAGAGAAAACAACATCTATTCTTTTGCTCACTTGGCCCTTGAGCATTTCACCTCTCAGGAGTCAGTGATGGCTACTGTCATCATATATACACCAGGAAGGTGAGTCAAACATTGCCCATGAGAACAGCAGCAAAGGCACTTTCTATCCTGATTGGTGCTCGGGGCAAAATCCCAGAGAATATTCTCCTTTCTCAATTGACATAGCATATTATTTATAAAACATCAAAAACATATAAAAAACTTTGTATATAATCACCGGAATTCTGAGGGAAAAGGCTGTATTAACTCCAGCAGTCTTATATACCATGATATACTTGGGCCCAGGTTTTTTTTGAGATGGAGTTTTGTTCTTGTTGCCCAGTGCAATTACAATTGAATGATCTTGGCTCACCACAACCTCCGCCTCCCAGGTTCAAGCGATTCCCCTGCCTCAGCCACCTGAGTAGCTGGGCTTATAGGTGCCCACTACCATGCCTGGCTAATTTTTATATTTTTAATAGAGACGGGGTTTCACCATGTTGGCCAGACTGGTCTTGAACTCCTGACCTCTTGATCTGCCTGCCTCAGCCTCCCAAAGTGTTGGGATTACAGGCGTGAGCCACTGTGCCCAGCCCAGGTTTCTTAATTGTTAGAAATCTTTCTAATAGCAGCAGTCTACTGAACTATGATTTTGGTTATGCAGATCAGTCACATGCCAACAGCCACATTATTAGACTGAGTAGGCAATGTGGTTTTTTCAGATTCTAAGCAAATAAGCAGTGTGACATGAATGCACGTTCCCAGGTGGCTTGCCCACTATATCTCCATCTTGGCTATACTTATCAACACAATTCTCTATAATTCCTGTGTGAGTGTAACTTTTTAGACAATACACCTTGTGACTCAGTGTGCAGAGACAAGCAGCACCTGGAAGCTCATTAAGATGTTCAGAATCTCAGGTCCCACCACAGACTTTCCGAATCAGAATCTGTACTTTGAAAAGATCCCCAGAAGCTGTGTAGAAATACTAAGGCATGAAAAGCATGGTCCAAGGTAGAGATCACAATGGTTCTAGAGTGGTTCTCCTGAAGGTTCACAGCTGAGCCTTTAGAATATTTATGTCTATCACAGGGTAATACATATGCCTCCATTTCTGAATGATTTTTTTTTGCAGTATATAAGGAGAAACAGATAACACTAAGAAAAGGAAGTGTAATTCTTAGAAATCAGCAAGATGGCAGAATAAGAGATTCCAGCTCTAAAACCTGCACAGAACACTAATTTTCACAACCATCTGCAGATGACAATACCTTCATAGGAGCCTGAGGTCTAGCTGAAAGTTTCTAGTATCCCAATGGAGTAAAAGAAAAAAAATCAACAATAGATACATTGAAGAGGGTAAGAAACACAGTTTCATTTTACCCCAATACTCTCCTCCAAGTAGGCACAACTCAAGGCCAAGAGAGACCACTTCAGTCCACAATTTCTCCTACAGAGGAAAGTAAGATTGAAGTGAGTGCTCAGCTTCCCCAGCCTTGTGGGATGTTGCCTAACAGATCCACTTCTGTCTCACCCCATCCAGAACATTGAGGGGATTCATATGTTTCCTCAGCTGTCTAGGGACAGTAAGGAACAGGGAAGAGAAGCAGAGGCTTACAGTAACCACTATATAGATCTCGACAAACAGTTGCAGATTATGCTAACTGGCTAATGGGCTCCACCAAGAGCCATGCTCACAAACCCTGTAAGATACCCACCTGCAGATACACAAACTAGCTAACAAGTACCCCACTAATCCATGTACCCCCTCCCATAGCCAGCACCCCACAGCCCCCTGAAGAGAGTACACTCAGGATCTTCAGATGGTGCACATGAGCCCATGCAGACAGCAAACACATACATCAACAGTTACCTGACTCTGCTGAATTGGGTAGAAGGCATGCAACCTTGATTACTTCAGGGAACTGACATGAGGAAAATAAATAAAGGCTCTCGGCACCCTGCTTGATGGTTCAGGATCAAGAGAAGGCACAGAATCATAAGACTTCCCCTGAAGGGGGAAGAAGAGGAGTGAAACAGGCACATCCAGAGAAAAAGTTTGAGAAAGCCTTCAAATATTTAGTTTGGTTGGCTAGTAAAGGTCTTTCTCTCCTGAAGCCAGAGAGTAAAGACTGGAGTAGGTAACCACCTTTTCAAATGCAAACACAGCGATGCAAGCCTTCAAGAAACATAAAAAGGAAACTAAGAAATCATGATACCACCGAAGGAACAAAATAAAGCTCCACTGGCTGACCCCAAAGAAATGAAGATTTATGAACTACCTGACAAATAATTCAAAATAATCATCTTAAAGAAGCACAGTGGACATCTTAAAGAAGCACAACAATCTTAAAGAAAAGTAGATGACTAAACAAAGTCAAGAAAGCAACACATAAACAAAATTAAAGGTTTAACAAAAGATAGAAATCATAAAAAGAACAAATCAAATTCCAGAGCTGAAGAATACAATGATTGAACTGAAAAATTTAATAGAACACTTCAACAGCAAACTCCATCAAAAAGAAGAATGAATCCACGAACGCAAAAACAGATCATTTGAAACTATCCAGTCAGAAAAATAATAACAACAAAAATAAAAAAGAATGAACAAAGCTTACAGAACTTATAGGACACCATCAAATAAACCAATATAACCTATTATGGAAATTCCAAATGAAGCAGAGAAAGAGCAAAGGACAAAAAGCTTGTTTAAAGAAATAATAACAGAAAACTTTCCAAATCTGTAAAGAGAAAGAAACATCTAGATCCATGAAGCCCAGAGAACTCCAAATAGATTGAACATAAAGAAGTCATTACCGAGACACATTATAATCAAATTCTGAAAAGTTAATCACAAAGAATTTTGAAAACCACAAGAGAAAAGTGGCTTGTCACATACAAGGGAGTCTTATAAGACTATCAGTGGATTACTCAGCAGAAACCTTGTTGTTTTCTGACAGAATGAGATGATATATTCAAAACACTTAAATAAAAAAGCTGCCAATCAAGAATAATTTACCAGGCAAAGCTGTCATTCAGAAATGAAGGAGAGAGAAAGCCTTTCCCAGACAAATGCTGACGGAGTTTGTTCCCACTAAAGTCCTGTCTTACCAGAAATGCTAAAGGAAATTCTTCAAGTTGAAATGAAAGGACACAAATTAGCAACATGAAAACACATAAAATTATAAAACTCACTGGAAAAGCTAAGAATATAATCAAAGTGAGAATAATACTGTAATGGTGATATGTAAGTCAGTTTTAACTCTAGTATAAAAGTTAGAAGAAAATGTATTAAAAGTTACTATAACTACCAGTTTTTTAAATGAATATATGATATAAAAAGATATAAATTGTGACACCAGTAACATAAAATGGTGAGGGTCAGGGAGAAGTAAACAGTTTTGTATGCAATTGGAGATAAGTTAATCATCTTAAAATAGACTACTGTAAGATACTTTATGTAACCCTCATCGTAATCATGAAGAAAAAACCTGCAGTAGATACACAAAAGATAAAGAGAAATAAATAAAAACACACCACTACAAAAAAGAATCATCAAATCACAAAGGCAAACAGCAAGAGAGACAAAAAGGAAGAGAGGAACTACAAAAACTCTGAACACAACAAAATGGCAATAGGTAAGTCCTCACCTATCAAAAATTAAATGTAAATGGATTAAATTCTCCAATCAAAAAACATAACAGCGGCTGAATGGACAGAAAGTGTGATCCAACTATAAACTGCCTATAAAGAGATTCACTTTAGCTTTAGGGATACATATAGGCTGAAAGCCAAAGGATGGAAAAATATATACCACACAAATAAAAACCAAAAGAGAACAGAGATGCTTATATTTATATCAGGCAAAATAGCTTTGAAGTCAAAAAACATCACAAGAGACAAAGAAGGTATTGTATAATAATAAAGAGGTCAATCCACCTAGCAGATATAATAATTGTAAATATACATGCACATAATATTAGCACACCTAGATACATCAAGCAAATGTTAACAGAACTGAAGGGAGAAATAAAGGGCAATGAAATAATGGTAGGGGACTTCAATACCCCACTTTCAACAATAGAGAGATCATCCAGATAGAAAATCAATAAAGAAACAGAGGATTTGAATAACACTATGGAACAAACAGACCTAACAAACACATATAGAATATTACATATAATAGCAGCAGAATTCATATTCTTCTCAAGCACATATGGAACATTCTCCAGGTTAGAACAAATGTTAAGCCACAAAAGATGTCTTAACAAGCTTAAGAAGACTGAAATCATATCAAGTATCTCCTTTGGCCACCCCATCCAGGGCAATTAGGCAAGAGAAAGCAACAAAATGTATCCAAATTGGAAAGGAAAAAGTTAAATTGTCTGTATTTACAGACACCATGATCTTATATGTAGAAAACCCTAAAGATTCCACCCAAAGACTGTTAGGACTAATAAACAAATTCAGTAAAATGAAATCAACATGCAAAATCAGTTGTGTTTTCATATACTAGCAATAAACTCTTTGAAAAAGAAATTAAAGAAAACAATCTTATTTATAATAGCATCAAAAGAATAAAACAATTAGAAACAAATTTAACCAAGAAGGTGAAAGGTATGCCATTGAAAGCTATAAAATATTGGTGAAAGAAATTGCATAAAACACAAATAAATGCAAAAATATCCCATGTTTATAAATTGGAAGAATTAATATTATTAAAATGTCCATACTAGCCAAAGCAATCTACAGATTTAACGCCATCCCTGTCAAAATTCCAATGGCATTTTACACAGAAACAGAAAAACAAATCCTAAAATTCATATGGAACCACAAAAGTCCCCAAATAGCCAAAGCAATCTTGAGAAAGAACAAAGCTGGTGGCCTCACACTCTCTAATTCCAAATTACATTACAAAGTTACAGTAATTAAAACATTATAGTACTGGAATAAGAACAAATACATAGACCAGTGGAACAGAATAAGGAGCACAGAAATAAATCCACACATTTATGACCAACTATTCTTCAACAATAGTGCAAAGAATATAAAATAAGGAAAGGAGAAAAGAATAGTTTCTTCAATAAATAGTGTTGGGATAATTGCATATCCCATGCAAAGGAATGAAATTACATCATACACAAAAATCAACTCAAAATGGGTTAAAGACTTAAACAGAAGACCTGAAGCTGTAAAAGACCTAGAAGAAAACACAGGGGAAAAGCTCCTTGATACAGGTCTTGGCAACTATTTTTTGGATATGGCACTGAAATCACGGGAAATAAAAGCAAAAATAAACAAGTAGGATTATGTCAAACTAAAAAGCATCTGCACAGCAAGAGAAACAATCAACAAAATGAAAAGGCAACCTATGGAATGGGAGAAAATAATTGCAAAACCAATATCTCATAAGGGGTTAATATCCACAATATATAAGAAACTCCTACAACTCAAAAGCAAAAAATTCAAATAACCTAAAAATGGGCAAAAAACCTAAAAAGGTATTTCTCCAAAGAAGGCATATACATGCCTAACAGGTGTATGAAAAGCATAAATAATCATGAGAAAAAGGCAAAGCAAAACTACCTCACACTTGCCAGATGGCTATTTTTATAAAGGTATAAAGAAAGCAATATTTGGAGAAAAGATTTGGAGAAAAGGATTTGGAGAAA
Source organism: Macaca nemestrina (assembly GCF_043159975.1). Lineage (NCBI taxonomy): Eukaryota > Metazoa > Chordata > Mammalia > Primates > Cercopithecidae > Macaca > Macaca nemestrina. The sequence continues at coordinate 141,094,302 of NC_092127.1, read as the reverse complement.
AGGGAATCCTGGTGCATTGGTGGGAGGAAAGTAAATTGGTACAGCTACTATGCAGGCTTCTCAAAAACTTAAGAACAAACTATCATATGATCTGCAATCACACTTCTGGATATACATCCAAAGGAAATGAAATCAGTATGTTGAAGAGATATCTGCAGTTCCACGTTCATTGTAGTATTATTCACAATAGACATGATACAGAATAGACCTAAATGTCAATCAGTGGATAAATGAATATATAGTGGAATATTATTCAGTCTTAAAAATGAAGGAAATCTTGCTATTTGCAACAATATGGAAGAAATTGGAAGACATTATGCTAGGCGAAATAAGCTAGACACAGAAAGACAATAACTACATGATCTTGCTTGTATGTGGAATCTGAAATAGTCAAACTCATAAAGCAGACAGTAGAATGGCAGTTGCAAGGGGCTGGGGGAAAGGGGAAATGGGGAGATGGATGGTCAAAAAGTACAAAGTTTCAGTTAAAAGAGACTATTATAAGATATTTTATGTAACCCTTATGGTAATCATGAAGAAAAACCTGCAGTAGATACACGAAGGATAAGTAAGTCCTGAAGACCTACTATATGGCATAGTGCCTATGACTAGCAATACTATATAGTATATTTAAAATGTGCTAAGATAGTACAGCTTATGTTACCACAAAAAATAATAAATACACAAAATTCGTAAACAAGGCAGGAGAAAACTTTATGAGGTTAGGAATATGATTAAGACCTGAATAGTGGTGGTTTCATGCCTATATACTTATTCTCAAATTAAAATTGTATATATTAAATATGTAGAGGTTTTTACATGTCAATCATTCCTCAATAAAGGAGGGTTTGTTGTTTTTTTATTTAAAAAGGAAGAAGCATCAGTCTTCCCACTCATCATGATGAACATGTTTGTTTCTTATTGTTTTCTTTTGGAGAGGGTCCAGGGAAGATTCAAGAAGTGATGGATAGAAGGATATATATCATCTTTTCTACATTTAAGGTATCCAAAAAGCCAAATTTTAACCTAATTTCCCCAATGGTTCTGACATTTTGAATTTTTTATCTCCTCACATTTTTTTTTTCTGCACATGATGTATATATCCTTGCCAGTTCAAGAAATTAGTTATATTACCAAGTGAATAAACTGCCCAGTAATGTTTTATAGATCCTCCAGAGGACCACATTAGCAGGCAATAAAATCCCAACAAGTAAAACTGGGGACATGATTAAAACAGTGCTTTAAATTAAATAGTTCTTCTAATTTATCTGATAGAACAATAGGCATGCAGAAATGGTAATAAAGGTTAGCCATTACATATCATATTATAAATAAAAATATTAATGTTATAAACCAGAAATAATGTCACAAGCCTCCATCTTTTGGAGGAAAAAAAATCTCGCAAACAAAATGAAAATTTCCCCCCAAAATTAAAGGTTGAGTCATAAATGAAGAAACGTTAGCTGAAATGATAATGTACTCTAACCCCAGGCCAAACATTCAAGATAAAAGTTTTAAACCTCACTAAATAGAAAATGACTAACGTTGAATATAACAGTGACCTTATAATTTTACTTGTTCTGTAAAAATATACCTTAATTTGCAAGAGCTCATTTATATCATAGCTATTAAAATTTAATCTCAAAGGACACTGTAGAAAAGATCATGTGGGGTGGTGTGGTGAAATTTACCAGCATAAAGAAAACAGGAGAGATAATTGGACTGTTTCTGTGTTTGTCGATGTGTGTATGAGCCCCAGAAGCTTGCTATTTCAGGTCAAGAATACAGAATCTTTGCTCCATGTAGATTTCAACCAGTATATGTATATTTAAGGAAATATTTTCTGATTATGCACCTTATGAGACACTGAATTGAATAAGCTAATCAAACCCCCCAAAAGGTGAAATCCTCATATATGGCAAGGATTTAGTTATTTATGATATAGGCTCTTACTCATAAGAAATTAACATTTTTATGCCATTGATGTTTGTAATTCTCATAAATGTCACTATTATCAAACTAATTGTGTCCCTGCAAGACAACCAATGAGAGGTAGGCATTAATGAAATTGAGGGAAATCACCACAGGGCTCTTTCTCTGTACACAAGCCTTACCACAGATAAACAGTCAGAGAGGACTCTCAGCAATAGAATTTTCCATCCAGTTCCTAGCATGACACTTGGGGACTTTTGACATTAAAGCATTACCCAGTTGCAGAAAATACTGCTCAAAGAATAACAAAGTTCAGAAAGATCATCACATGTATTGCCAGAGTGGAAAAAAAAAAAAGGCATGATTTCCAGAGGTATCTTAATTAATGAAAAAGAAGACAATTCCTTGAAACCCCAGCAGTAACAGAAGCCCACCAATAAGTACGAATTTTCCCTGTCCACATTTTAGCCCTTATTAAATGTCAATTTGGTTTAGAATCATATCTGTAGCAGGCTTGGGTTTAGTAATCTCCCCAATTAATGAAAGCCTGTTCAGCAATGCATTCTTTATTACTTTTTAATCTGTTTTATTTATTTTGCCTCCTTCCCCCAACAGAACATGTTTCAACATCAGTCCTGGTTATATTTTCTCCTCAGCAACTCAGTATAAGGCTGGAGGTGGCGGCCAAGTTTATTCACTATCAGGCCAAAGATAAAAACATAAGTTTGGGGGAAGTGATGTAGAACTGAAAAACAAAGGTTGAACTGACAGCTCCTCTACTCATTCTCAGGTGGGCTATTGTGGAAGTGCCCCAAGGGCTTCTCATCTGATACAAGAGATGGATTGGAAGGCAGAAACACAGGCGCCAGCCTCACTCAAGCCATTACATCCATCCATTACCCATCCATCCAAAAAAAAAATGTACTGAATTCCTATGATATGCTCTGCTCGGGAGAGTAAGACTGGAATAGCCCCTGTTCACACAGAGCTTCCTTTTTCTATCCCTCCCTAGTTACCTTGACAGGTTGTGTTTTCTGTTGAATGATATTAGGATTAATTTGTACATTCATTCATTAGGAATTAAACACAAGCCACTTGGCCATTCTATTTAAACTATCACTTAGACATCAGCCAATAATCAGTCTCACTCCAGGTTTAATAACTAGGTAGCCAGAGGGTAAGAACTTACACGCCCATCTTCCCTCACGGCTGTTAGAATGAAATCAGTCATGTCTGACAACGCATCTACAAGAAGCTATAAGAGTTGAGGCACTTTTTTCTTCTTGCGCCCAGAAGACTTAACGTTTATAAATACTCTCACTTGTAACAAGATGCAGTGAGTTCAGAGGAAAGATTACAGAAGGCTTGGGGCCCAGCTTGGATAGAACATTGAGAAAATGACTAAATTACTGTCTTTATTCTATCCATTAAGGGGATAAGAATATATATGACCAACACATTGAAAACTCCTAGCTAGAATGAAAAGAGTCTCATGGTTAAGTGTAGGAGGCAGACACACTTGAGATGAAATCATAGCTCCAGCACTAAGTACCTTTATGACAATGAATGTTTTTCAACCTCTTTGTGCTTCAGTTTCCTCTTTTGGAAAATTAGTGATAATAACTGTACAAACATCACAGAGTGATCGTGAAGATCAAATGGAATAATTCCCATCAAACTTTAGTGCCTAATATCAAAAACAAAACAAAAAAAAACTTCTACCCATAATAGATTTCTCATTAGAAAAATTAAGGTCCCATAGCCTCTACTCTAACCTTCTTCCCCAAGACATTGTAAAGATCAGTAAAAGAGATATAAGGAAAAAATATTTTGAATTCCTAAAAGGAAAAACAGCACATATTTGTATAATATTGCCAATATTGCAGTCAAATGTATTATTAGTACATCCTGATGAATGTTGAGGCTCTGCTCATGGGTTTCATTATTCTAATGCATGGGCAGGTAATCACAGCAATACAGGAGAGAGGGATGAAAAGGGACACAGAGCACAACTTAAATTCACTTTTCAGGAATCACAGACACAGAAAATACCTACATGACTCACAAGTCACAAGGATTCCCAAACTCTGTGCTTTGTGCTTTATTTATGAATTAAATTTCCACTTTTCTTGGTTTTGTTCTGGTAGTCAAAGCAGCTAAAACCCTAGAAATGCCCTTCCATCTTGGGTCACTCCACACAAAATGGCTGTGCAATACAGTGAACTGAGCTCCAAACATGGAGATGGAAGCCACAATAGGAAAGGCAGCTGCTAGGGGGGCACTGAAATCCTCTAACAACCTTTGGAAAGAAACCAAGAAGGAAGAAATAAAAACTTTTGTCTGTCTAGACTTCATCTCTCTAGAACTAAACCTTATCTCCCAGGGCCATCGCAGGAGTGTGATAATTAGGATGAGCTGCAAGGTGGCTATCTGCCAACTCCATCTCATCATCAGCTTTCACTGGCTCCCGTCTCTCTTACGCCACCTTCACTGCTTTCAGCAGCTGAAAATAACGAGACAGGAAACTGAGAAATTACCTAGCAGACCATATTAGATTCAGCTGTTCACCTTCATGAGGCTCAATCGGATCAATCACAAATTTTGAGTGATCACTGATGAGAAAGTGACGAGTGGTTTTAAACTGTCCACAACAAATCAGTCTCTCCATCTAGTCATTAATGACACCTCAGTAGGCAGTGATATTTGAAATGAAAGGTTGTTTAAGAATTATGTTTCCCAATCTACTATCATGAGAAAGAGTCATTCTTGATGTAACTGAGAAAAGGGCATCCAGTGAAATATCATCTAGTTTTGAAAATGTTTTCCAGGTCCCTTTGGTCTAGCAATGGCTCAGTCCAGTATTTCCTAAAGTGTGAGAACTATCTCATTTGCAGTATCCAAAAACATTTTCAGTAGCATATGGACAAAATGTTGTAGAATGGTTATGTATTAATTTTCATATTTTAGAAAAAAAGTATAATTCTACATTAAGCCCATGATTTCCTAAGTAGTATTTATTAGGATGAGGCTACAATAAAAAGTAAGTTGATACAAAGAAAAATATTAAGTAAATAATAGTACAGGTGCTTGTGGATATGGCGAAAACATAAAAAGGTGGCATGTCAATGACTCAGGCTGAGCAAATATGCTATTCCTTTATTTATTCAGAAATAGGGCCTTGCCCTGTCATCCATGCTGGAGTGCAGTAGTGTGGTCACGGCTCACTGCAACCTCGAACTTCTGCGTTAAAGTGATCCTCCCACCTCAGCCTCTGGAGTAGCCAAGGCCACAGATGCATGCCATCACACTCAGCTAATTTTTAAAGAAAAAAACCTTTAGTAGAGACAAGATTTCTCTATGTTGCTCAGGCTGGTCTCAAACTCCTGAGCTCAAGTGATCCTCTTACCTCAACCTACCAAAGTGCTGAGATTACAGGCATGAGCCACTGCACCCCGCCCAATGCTCTTTATTGGCTCCTACTTCCTAGGGCAAAGATCCCTAGGATTACCAAAAGAGTTTGCTCATCCTTCTTTAGTTGAGCTAACAGAATGGCTGAACTCACTTTTTTTGATTCATTCAGATTATCTGACTATGAACTTCACATTTCATGAGCTGTTTTTTTGTTTGTTTGTTTGTTTTTTGAGATTGAGTCTCTCTCTGTCGCCCAGGCTGGAGTGCAGTGGTGCGATCTCAGCTCACTGCAGGCTCTGCCCTCTGGGTTCACGCCATTCTCCTGCCTCAGACTCCCTAGTAGCTGGGACTACAGGTGCCCACCACTGCGCCCAGCTAAGTTTTTGTATTTTTAGTAGAGACGGGGTTTCACCGTGTTAGCCACTATGGTCTCGATCTCCTGACTTCGTGATCCACCCGCCTTGGCCTCCCAAAGTGCTGGGATTACAGGTGTGAGCCACCGTGCCCGGCCTCATGAGCTGTTTTCGAAGGGCAGATAAAAACAGGAATATCTTAATTCTTATGGTTATGCTCAGGCAGGAGACAAAAGGATTAGTGGATAATAACACGTTCTTACGGCAGTACCTCAACAAAAAAGGTTCAAAAGTGTCCCAATTTGTAGAGAACATGGGGACAGTTCTTTCAGATCAAGAGTGCTCCTAACAAGATATTTAGCACCCTCTATATAATAGGTTATATTTGACTAAATGAATGACTACCCACATCTTAACTTTGTGAGTATCATAAAATAATATCAACAGTAGAAGTTCACATCTAGGTGCAAGGAAACTGTAACTCTAGGAATGACACCTACCTGAGGCACGGTCTTCACTTGGAACAGTATATTATGGAAGGAGTGTCCATCATTGGCCTGCAAGACTGCAACATCGGATGTGCTGTCTGAACCATCATGAGCATAGTGGAGAAGGCCTCTAGAGAGTTCATCCAGCTGGAATTGATAGATAGGGGCTGCCGGGTACTGAAGTGTTTGAAGCAATTGGCCATGAAGTGGAGGATCGATTACTTCAACGACCACATCCTGTGGGTTATCATCATCTCGGATGTCAAGTAGCTGGGTGGTGATGGTTGCCCTCTCTCCTCTGCTAATGTGGAGAACCTCATTTCTCAGCACATAGGGGGCCTGTGGAGTTGAAGGGAAGAAGAGTCAGTTAATAGGGAAAGAAAGGACAAACCAGTGGACTAGACACCTGATTGTTATTTCTATGCTTTTTTGAGAAACTCAAGGTGTTCTAGCAAAGCACCAAACTGTTTTATGGTGAAAGCATTTGTCAGAGGTGTGGTCAGTCGTAGTAACACAACAACTAAGGTTACTTCACACCTCTGGGTTCTAGAGGTTTATCAAGCCACTTCAAGACTTGAGAGACAACTGGTGAGAGCTGCTAGCTTCTAAATCTCTAATTTCTCTGCTATCCTGACTTACATTATATCCCAGGAGAGACTAATAAGAGGTGTGAACTGTTTGGACTTGCCTTTGGGAGGACACACTTCACTCCAGGCCATATTGTAGTATACTGACTCACAGGAGCTACTTCTGCATCCTGAGCTCATGCCGTTTCTAGTCCCTCCCAGTAATTTTCTTCAGTTTTCTCATCCAAATCTTGATAGAGCCCCACCCCAACTCAGGTTATAAAGCCTGCCAAGATTATGGTCTCGGTGAGTAAGGCAACCACTTGGCTAATTCATGTGACAAGGCTAATATAGTAAAATTTAATATCTTTTTCTTGGGATTGTCAGGTTACCTCCCACCAACTTGAGTAAGCAGATAAAATGTTCTTTCATAAAGATAAAAGCTAATGAACCACAACAGGGAAAAAAAGAAACCAAAACTCACCCAAAAAATTGAGGCCAGAAGCCAAAGAAAATATTATTTCGGTTTTTAAATAAATATCATTTGAAGTAGAACCATCTAGGACTTTTCTCAACACTCTGCCTTCTTTAATCCAAATGGCTTTCTTTTAAAACTACCCAAGCCACCCTCCTGGTCTCCTGGAAATTACAATCTCCATTGAAGGAATGTCTAATACATCATTATAATAGTCACATAGTGGGAAATTAGATGATAGTTACTCTTCAGAATTCTCAAGTGAGAATTCTACAGCTATGATTCTATACATGGGAAAGAGTGACCTCTCCTATTCTGAAAGAGGAAAAGTCAAAGGTGATGTCAAAATGCACAAACGGAAAAGACCAAATTAACTTGCATGAGAAAATATCAGAGAGGCTCAGGACCACACTGAAACATTGCAGAAATATAAAGAAACAAAAGTAAGTTAAAATTATTTTCTAAAATCACATTTTAAAGACTTAAAATGAAACAAGTTTCTCATATAATAAGTAAATTTAAATGTGCCCTCCTTACTTACTCACTTGCTTGTGGAAAAACACATAAGCCACACTTGGGGAACCATGGGAACTCACCATGTCAGATTAGGAAGACTTGCCAATATCTACCTTTGGTCTTTCACTGGAGTAACTTTATTAGCCCAAACAAAAAGAACAAAACAAAGTTTCTGAGTGTAAGGACTGAGAAACATCTAAACTAGTAAGTTGTAAGACTGGATGTAGCCTTCTGTCCTAAATTTACAGAGATCAACTTGTCTTAGCTTTTTTTTTTTTTTTTAGACAGAGTCTCACTCTGTTGCCCAGGCTAGAGTGCAGTGGCACGATCTCAGCTCACTGCAACCTCCACCTCCCTGGTTCAAGCTAGTCTCCTGCCTCAGCCTCCCGAGTAGCTGGGATTACAGGTGTCCATCACCACGCCCAGCTAATTTTTGCATTTTCAGTAGAGACGTGGTTTCGCCATGTTGGTCAGGCTGGTCTCGAACTCCTGACCTCGGGTGATCCACCCACTTCGGCCTCCCAAATTGCTGGGATTACAGGCATAAACCACTGAGCCCAGCCTGTTTTAGCTTTAATTAAAACAAAATTTATATATTTTGTTCACCCATGAGATCAAATTAACTTAGGATCATTTTCAAATCATTAAATTCCAATTTATCCCTGATGTGATAATACCATCAAGAAGAGGTGAACTGGGCTATTAATACCATTTTGAAGCCACCTCTGGTTCAAGTCTACGTTGTTATGCATGATCCTTTCATTTTTGGACCAAATATATAAAAACATCAGATGAAAAACAATAATCTAGTGTCCTTCCTTGAATCATGAATAACATGATACTGACATCTGGATATTTAGCTAGTCTTGGTTCCCGAGGAGAATATTCCACTCTCTTGCTTTTCATAACTTATGAATATACCTATTTCCCTATTATTTGCACATTTTGATTCTTCAATCCCTCAAGCCCAGTTCCTAGAGCAGCTACCACTATATGTATTCTGGACCCATAAGTACAACTTGATGGAGATGAATGATGAGAGGTAAGTCTGAAGGGCCATCACACTGAGTTTTACAGCATCTACCATGACTTCCTCATGTCTGTGTTTTGTTGATGGCCACACTGGCACACTGGAACCTCATTTAAGTAGATCCTTAATAATATTCTCTAACTGCTGCAAATTCCATGTACTAGAGAAAGATACAACAAACTCCTTCACCTAAAAATAAAGACATTCTTTTTTTGTTCGTTTGTTTGAGACAGGGTCTCACTGTGTTGCTCAGGCTGGGGCACAGTGGCATGATCGTCATTCATTGCAGCCTCAACCTTCCTGAGCTCAAGTGATCCTCCCATCTCAGCTTCCCAAGTAGCTGGGACTACAGGAATGCATCACCAGGCCCAGCTAATCTTTTGTATTTTTTTTTGTTTCGGTATAGATGGGGTTTCGCCATGTTGCTCAGGCTGGCTTCAAACTCCTGGGCCCAAGCAATCCACCTGCCTCAGCCTCCCAAAGTGCTGAGATTATAGGCATGAGCCACTGCACCCTGCCAATTATTTGGAAGGGCTGCTAGCAGACTCAGTATAGTAAAGTTAGGCATCATGTAACGGTTAAGAACACTGCCTCTGTAGCCAGATTTACTGGGCACAAACATTGACTCCCTATTTATTAGCTATATTACCACAGACGAGTTATGTCACCTTCTTGTGACTTTGCTTCCTTGTCTGTAAATTGGAAACAACAATACCTCATAATATTGGCATAAGGATTAACTGAGTTACTTATGTGAAACACTAAGACTGCAACACTAAGTACTAGAGGAATATTAGTAATTTTGGTTGCTGCTGTTGTTATTACCCAGAAGTCCTAAAAATTACTCCAGTGGCATCTCAAGAGGAAGCCAAGACTAGATTAATTTAATGCAATAATTTTCATTAAATCCATAGGAAACCTGGATTTTGTGCTTGAGAACTAGTAGGCATGTAAAATTATTAATTCCTTGGCCATTTTTATTACCTGTGTTGAAAACGCTTGTATGTTGATCAGCTGTGGCTCAGAGAAGAACTGCTGGTCACTAATTTTCAGGAAAAAGTAACCTTTCCTAAAGAAGTCCCAAAGAAAGGAATAAGAAAATACAATCATTACATTAGACTTTAGACAGAAAAGGCTTAAAAACATTTTCAGGTTATGTGTAGGTAAGAATTTGGATCAAACTGCTGCAGCAATGTCATATTCATACTATAAAGAAAAACTACCAGATAAAGATGAACATAGTAAGATTCAAGTAAAAATACTGTGTGTTCTTAAATCTTCTTATAACAATTATAATGATTATGTAACCATTTTTTTCCTATCTTTCTAAACTGAATAAAGAAAAGACTGAAAAATAAGTTGTCAGGCCAGGGCAGATTAGCAATATATCGTAGGCTAATGGTTAAACTGAAGAATTGAAAGGAATCTTTTATAGTCTCTGACCTGTTCTCCACGATTCCCTCTTCCCAACAAATGCTCTTCCTAACCCCTGCCCAATTCATGTGAGTGGGCCCCCAGTGACAATGTCTGCAATGTCTGTATTACACAGCTGTTCATCTCCCCTCACTCCCCACCAGCCTACACATAGTCATTGTGGACAGACTAGGGAAGGATGGCTGATTCTTCCCTGGCGATTTGCAACTGGCCCAAGAGCCAGCAGTCAGTCTCAGCATTTGACTACAGGACAACCAGAGTCTACGGTGTAGAACAAGTCTGCCTGTAACACAGAAGTGAATGAAGCCTATAAGCAAAGAGACACAGGGGTGACAGAAGAGTTGATTCCTGCTTCCCCTTCCCAGTCCTTGCTTCCACACTGTCCTGGAGCACAATTGCCCTTGGTGTCTTTGAGATCTGAGCCACCCCTGCAATGTTATAACAAGCCTTACATTTTTGCTAATCTAGTTCAAGTTTACTTCCATTACTTGCAACCGAAGAGTCCCAATTAATAATAAAATAAGCCGTTGTTCAAGCAGCTTCAGAGACTGCTAGAGGGAAGGTAAGACTTACCCATCTTCAAAGCCAAACCAAGCACAGAACTGGCTGCTGACTGGTAAGATATAGGACTACTGCATTATGGGTATTTTTGAATTCTAATCTACCAGAGGGACCATTGTTTTAAAAGTTCTTTAGAAGTTATTCTTGGAACTACTATTTATACATGAAAGAATGTGGATGGATCTCAAAAGCATTATGGCAAAAGACAGAAACAGAAGTCAACATATTGTTTGATTCCATTCACCTAACGTTTTAAAAAGCACAAAACTATAGCAGTAAAACTGGATCAGTGGTCACCAGTGACTGGGGGTAAAGGAGCAACTATAAAAAGGAGACTTTTGGGGTAGTGAAACTATTTTACATATTGACTATGGTTGTGGTCACAAGACTGCAAAACTGTATACAGTTATTAATATTTATAGAACAATACACTTCAAAATGGGGGATTTTATTGAATGCAAATTATACCTCAATAAACCTGACTGTTTTTTAAAAAGCGATTCTTGTCTTCCCTTCTCTTCTATCTTCCCTTCATTTTCTGTCCCATTTAAGTCCTGTCCCTCTCCACCACCACCTCAGGCTTCAAGAGAATGTAACTGATGGATTTCCTTCCAGGATAGAAGAGAAGGTAAGACAAAAATAGTTTTTTAAAAATGATTTTTGGTGGCACTGAGGTTCCAATAACAGTGTTCAGTATATCAGCAATACCATTTTATCCCAGTGATGGCAACTACACCTATAGGTTGTCTTCTACTCCACAGAAGCATTCTAATCCCAAAGGAACCCGATCCTAAAGAATCGTGCTCGGCCGGGCGCGGTGGCTCAAGCCTGTAATCCCAGCACTTTGGGAGGCCGAGACGGGCGGATCACGAGGTCAGGAGATGGAGACCATCCTGGCTAACACGGTGAAACCCTGTCTCTATTAAAAAAATACAAAAAACTAGCCGGGCGTGGTGGCGGGCGCCTGTAGTCCCAGCTACTGGGGAGGCTGAGGCAGGAGAATGGCGTGAACCTGGGAGGCGGAGCTTCCAGTGAGCTGAGATCCGGCCACTGCACTCCAGCCTGGGCGACAGAGCGAAACTCCGTCTCAAAAAAAAAAAAAAAGAATCATGGTCAGTGTCTTCATGGGTTAAAAACAAAATCAAAACACAAACTTATTTGTTTTGTATTATTCAGAGACTTTAATAATTTTATTTTCCATGGGTTTCTACCAACCTCATTTTATTATTATTCTCATTCTTTCTTTTGTTGAATTTTTACTGTGCCTCTCATTCTTTCTTTTGTTGGATAAGGAGAATCCAGTATTACAATAGGTGCCCCAAAAAGAGTACTGTGAGTATTTCTTAAACTGCCATTCTTTGTCCCATTTAGGGGTACAAAGCTATGATTCCACAAAAAAAAAAAAAAAAAAAAAAAAAAAAAAAAAAAAAAACAGGTGATGAGAGGTTAAAGAAGTTAAATAGACAAGAAGGTTGACCTTGGTTGTCTCTGAAGCTTTATGCTTTTCATAAGTGACTGCAAGAAAAGGGATTACTATACAGAGTTGTATCACTCTGTGTTTGTGTGTCTGTGTGATAGAAATACTTAATAGGCCAGGTGTGGCAGCTCACGCATGTAATTGCAGCACTTTGGGAGGCTAAGGCAGGCAGATCACTAGAGGTCAGGAGTTCATGACCAGCCTGGCGAATATAGTGAAACCCTACGTCTTCTAAAAATACAAAAATTAGCTGGGCATGGTGGTGTCTGCCTCTAGTCCCAGATACTCAGGAGGCGGAGGCACGAGAATCACTTGAACCCAGGAGGCAGAGGTTTTGGTGAGCCAAGATCATGCCACTGTACTCCAGCCTGGGTGACAGAGTGAGACTCTGTCTCAAATAATAATAATACTTATAGTAAAAATGAATGCAGAATATATAGTAGGAATTTGAAGAGTCTATGGCATCAAACACCAGAGTGTTAAGCTTCACCTCTGTAGCAATACTTCTCTATGAAGTGACCTTTTGTCTTTTGAGGAGGGAAGCATGCCTATTGTTCCTAGTATATTAGGGAGGCAGAAATCATTGTGGCTAAAGGCATGGGTTGTGGAATCAGTCTTGGCTTGGAGTCTCAGCTCTGCACACACATGTTGAGCGGTCTTGGGCAAGATAACCTATACTCTCAAGGCCTCAGTTTCCTTATCTGTAGACTAGGAACATGAGATATATAGTTCATGTATAGTGCTTAACATGATGCCTGGCTCAAAGTTAGCACTCCGTAAATGCTAGTTGTTCTTATTCCTATAATATGATCTTCCAAGGTCACTGGCATCATCATCTCTGAATTACAATAGAGAAAATGCCATCTACTTTTCTCCTCACCTATCTCCCAGCCCAAATCTCAAAACCAACCAACCCTCAAGGTTAGTGTTGACAGCAGAAAATACTCACTGCGTCCTTGCCACTGTTCCATGGGTTTCAACTCCTTGTTTATACATAGAGGCTATGCTGAATTATCTGCACTAATGAAGTAGAGCAGGATGAAGGATAATCCTAAAGGCTAATCTTTGGGGAGCACCCTCTGACTTCTGTGGAGTAGATTTACCCTGCTAATTATATAGCTATATTTGCTTGGGTTGGTGTTAACATTCAATTGCATTCCTGAAGCATATGTCAGCTGGGGTGGGGAAGGCAGCCAGAAGTGTGCTAAGCATCAGGGGAAAACTGAATCAGGCTTAAAAATTAACCACAATTAATCCCATAATGTGGATAATAAAAAGTTCACTGTGATTCTAAGTTTCCTTCCAACTCGAAAATCCTAGAGATCATACAACACCTTGAAAAGCATGTGCTCCCATCCTCTCTCTCTGCCGCCCACTCCCAGTGTACTGCCCCAATGTTGAAGCAGCAGCTGTAACATCTAGGTATATGACCACTTTTGTTTCTGCTGGGCCAAAAATCTGACTAATTGTACCAGGATTTTTCTGTTGCATCAGAGGATTACCCATAATTATGTGAGAAAATGAAAATGTCTCTAACAGATGCACGTTCTTTGGGCAATCACAGGGAAATGATGACAGGCAGCTGACAGCATTTGGGTTTGTGGAGTATTGATCTTCCCCGGAGGAGAAGGGTTAGCTATTGAGAAAGAGAGGCTGGGACAGGGTGGAGGAGTGGAAAAGCAATGATGGAAAGGAGGCAGGAAGAAAACAACAAAACACAGAGTCACCTGAGTTTTTCTTTGCTGTGCACAAAACGCACTTTCTTCTCGTTCACATCTTTCCAGCTAAAACGTCCAGCCTTATCCAGCTGAACCTCTTTTCCATTTCTTGAGAGCACTAGCTGACCATTGGTGGGAGCACTCACAACATGAAACAGGAGATCTTCAACCCTACCCTCTTGGTCTTGGACATTCAGGAGGGAAAAATCCAGTGGCTTTATTGAACCAATTGGGAGGATCAGGGAACCATTCACATGAAGACTAGGGGTATGTATTTTGCCTGAAAAACAGGAACCCAAAGGTGAAGCTTGTGGTACCTTCCCTAATTAGGTCAATTTCCCCTTATTTTTATTTTTTCAGACCACCTCCTTACAATTTCCAGAGAATACACACAAAATAAGAAACAGAGTTGATTTCACTGCATAAACAGTGTGCTGGAGTTTACAGTATTACATTGTTACAAAAGACCACAACCGTCAGCTGGCTCTAGAGAGCTTCAGTGTTCCTGAAAAATACACATGATGTCTCTTTGCCTCCCAGTGGGGTCCTCAGGTGTGAGTCACTGCTCCTGTTCTTTGACACATGTTCCATATAGAAGACATGGAGCCTGGAAACTATGCCGATGGCTGGAGAAGGCCATTCCCAATTCCATGCCAAACTAAAGGTTAATGGCTACTTTCTTCTTTTAAAGAAGTTTAGGTGAGGAAACAAGTCCTAGTTCCAAACCAGTACCTATCTTTATGACCGCATCTGTCCAACACTGCTCTCACTTCCTGCTGAGCTCTGGCTCTGACTCGGACATGTTCCTCTCTTACAGGCAGCTCTAGCTTTCCTTTCAGCTGCCCTCCATGTGCCAACCCTTTTTTTTGTTTTAATTTTAAATAAGCTTGTAATGTTGTTAACTCAGAGCTGCACAGATGAGATTCTGGCCACGGTATACAATAAGCCTCCCAGTGGTTACCACCCTGAATGCACATGACAAGAACATAGGACTTCAATGTAATCGTTAAACTATAAAACCCTTAGAAGAAAATATAGAAGTATATTTTTATGATTTTTGAATTAGATAATGCTTTCTTAGATAAGACATAAAAAGCACACGTGACAAAAGAAAAAATAAATGGACATCATCAAAATGTAAAACTTTTGTATTCAAAGGGCACCTGTGAGAAAGTGAAAAGACAACACACAGAATGGGAGTAAACACACAAATCATATATCTACAAAGGGACTTGTATCAAGAATATATAAAGAACTCCTATAACTCAACGATAGAAAATGAAAAACCCAGTTTTTAAAATGGGTGAAGAATTTGAATGGGCATTTCTTCAAAGAAGATACACAAAGGCCAATAAGCACATGAGCAGGTGCAAAATCATAACCACAATAAGATATCGCCTCATTTCCACTAGGAAAGACAATAAAAATTGTTAGAGTGTGGAGAAATCAAAACCTCATAGATTGCTGATGGGAGTGTAAAATGGTGTAGTCACTTGGGAAAACAGTTGGACAGTTTCTCAGTTAAATACAGTTACCATAGGACACAGCAATTCTACTCCTGTGTATATAAACCCTAGAGAATTGAAAACATTTTTCCATACAAAACTTGTACACAAATGTTCATAGCAGCAATACTCATAATAGTCAAAAAGTGAAATCAACTCAAATGTCCATCCGTTGTTTAATGGATAAATAAAATGTGGCATGTTACATCTATCGAAAGACAAAGGAATGATGTGCTGATTCATGATATCATATGGATGAACCTTGAAAATACTATGCTAAGTAAAAGTAGCCAGACATAAAAGGCCACATATTGTAAGTTCCATTTATGTGAGATGCCTAGAATAGGCAAATACCTAGAGACAGAAGTAGATTAGTGGTTGCCAGGGACTGGGTTGAGACAGGAGTAGAGAGAAACTGCTAATATTATGGGGTTTCCTTTTAGGATGATGAAAATGTTTTGGAACTAGATAGTGGTGTTAGTTGCACAACTTTATAAATACACTAAAAACCACTGAATTTTATACTTTAAAGCATGAATTTTATGGTATGTAAATTACATCTCAACAATAATAAGAATCATATAGGGATCTTTTAAAACAATACTGACAATTCGGCTCCACTGCCAGAGCTTCTGACTTGGATGTTCTCAGGTAGGACCTCGGGAATTTTACAAACTCTGCAGGTAATCCTAGTGGGCTCCTGGCTTTGAGAACCACAGTCCTATCCTGATGCACCTGCCACATCAGACCTACCAAGGGCAAGTAAAAAGGCTGGTGTTTGCTATCATTTCCTAGAATAGCACCAGTTAATTTACAGTGGAGTAGGATTATCAGTGGCTCATACTTAAAATTCATGTGAAATACACATACCTTGTCTTAACAATTTTATAATCTCTGTCCACATGAAACATCTGATGACAAAAAAGGATTTCTTAACATGATGTAGAATTTATCCTGTCTCCTGCAAGTTGTTTTTGCCTGGACTTTAATTGGTAGTGCTCCTTTTTACAACTAGGTCAGACAGGACAGTTTGGAAATGCCAAGTTTCAATGGTACTACTTCGACTGTAAGATCACTCCAATGAGAGTGGCACTCATTTTCACAAGCGGACTTATATCCTAGAGAGAAGTAAGCTGGCTCTCAAGTACTTAGGGTTTTCAGAAAGATTCCCCAGAAATAAGTCAAAAATATTTTTTTTCCCATGGGGAAGTCTTAATATCTTTAAAGGCCAGAAATACAGAGACAGAAAATATGATTGAATATGAGTGTTAAAAAAATGCCTCATGTTTTTGACGAACGACTCTCAAAAGCCAACAAACACTCAGTAACGTCCCTCCCAAGCTTTACTCACCTATAAAGGTTTTGGGATTCAAAATTAAGACTGAACTTAAATTCACTTCTCTTTGTTATTTAAGGTAACGTGTCCATTAATGTGTTGGAAGAGACTGGCTTCATTTCTTAACATGTTACTTATTATTATTATTATTATCATTATTATTATTATTTTGAGATGGAGTCTTGCTCTGTCACCGAGGCTGGAGTACGGTGGCATGATCTCGGCTCACCACAACCTCCACCTCCTGGGTTCAAGCGATTCTCCTGCCTCAGCCTCCTGAGTAGCTGGGATTACAGGCGCTCATTACTGTGCCTGGCTAATTTTTGTATTTTTAGTAGAGACAGGGTTTCGCCATGTTGACCAGGTTGGTCTTGAACTCCTGACCTCAGATGATCCGCCTGCCTCGGCCTCCCAATGTGCTGGAATTATAGGCATGAGCCACCACGCCCGGCCGATGTTACATATTTTTAAGGGCAAACAGGGTAGCTTGAAATCCATTCACTAGAAACTTGTGAACCTTATGAAGCAGACTCCTCATACTATTTGTTATTTATTTATAATTTATCTCTACTGTGTGAAAAAGGGTGTACCACTGCACTTTGACATAATTAGCTCTACAAATTTATATAAATATAAATAAATCATAGGTAAATATAGTCATGTGCTCTATAACATTTCAGTCAACAACAGACCACTTATATGATGGTGGTCCCATAAAATTATACTGTACCTTTTCTATTTTAGATATGTTTAGATACACAAATACTTACTATTGTGTTACAATTGCCTATGGTATTCAGTACACTCACATGCTGTACAGGTTTGTAGCCTATATTATATAGCCTTGGTGTGCAGTAGGCTATACCATCTAGGTTTGCGTAAGTACACTCTATGAAGTTCAAACAATGATGAAACTGCTTAATGATGCATTTCTCAGAATGTATCCCCATCATTAACCAAAGTGTGACTGTATATATATAATTTTCTATAACATGGCTGTAGTTCAGGAACTTAGCTAAGTTTTATGCCAATTTCTTAGCTGATAGCTGTGACTTTTAAGACACAGATTGCTTCTTTTCCTTTCCAATGATTATAGAAGTTGAGATTTCCCAATTTTCCATATTCTATAAAGAGTCCCTTACTCCTTAGCAGCACCATGGGTTTTCCCAAATTGGGAATGCTGCATTTTATATCACATACGTCAATTATGTCTGCAAACTCAGCCTTCACATAGAGAAATTATTGGTAAGTTCACCAGACCATCAGAGCAGAAACACTTACCAGAACATGTTTCATTAGAGGAGTGGGCAGAAAAGCCAGGAACACAGTTGTAAACACAGAGGCCACTCTTCAGAAAGAACCCATGGTCACAGAGGTGACAACGGTCCCTGTGGCTGCACTGCAAGCACCCCCGAGGACAGGCTATTAGAAAAGGAAACACTAAATGAGATTCAATCAAGGCACCACCAGCAACAGAGAAATAAAGGGCTTGCAACCAGAAGAGTCAGAGCACATGCAACAAATGAGCCCTAACTGTAACAAAAGAGAAGACTGACGGTTTCCCCGTAGAATGTACAGGGAGCTGATCTATAGAGAGGAACACTCCTCGCTTTACACAATGCGATCTAAAAATGTTACACATGCATGAATTGTTTAAAAAGTTAACCATATTGACTTGTAAGAAAAGACCTTTGTAGTGATTAAGAGCACAGACTCTTTCTAGGTACCCTTCCTCCTCTAACCTTCCCAGCTGCTGACCTCGGGCAAGTTCTGTTTAACAATCGATGCCATAATTTTCTTGTCTTAAAAATGGGGACATTAATAGCACCTAATGCAAATAATTGTTGGGAGGATTACATGTATTATAATGTGCAATGACTAAAACAGTGCGTGGTACACAGGAAGGGCTCAATTGTTCTACTACTACCACCGTTGTATTTCTTATTATTATTGTTATTAGTAGTAGTAGTATTTAATAGTATTTTAAATACTGGAGGAGAGCAGCTATTAATAGGACCATAGGATTACTTTTCGAGTCAAGTTAACAATTTTCTAGGAAGAGGTTTTGCTGACTAATTTTTCTGCTTCCTTAGTTGAGATTTTTTTATAGAGAGGATACACAGTATAGTTTAAAGGGCCCCGGATTGGAATCAGAAAACCTGGGTTTAACATCTGAGCTTAAGTTGCTGTGATTAACACTTTTAAGTCTCCTATTTTTCTTTCACTTGTAAAATAGGATTCATA
Source organism: Macaca nemestrina (assembly GCF_043159975.1). Taxonomy (NCBI): domain Eukaryota; kingdom Metazoa; phylum Chordata; class Mammalia; order Primates; family Cercopithecidae; genus Macaca; species Macaca nemestrina. Next base: position 141,075,256 of record NC_092127.1, on the reverse strand, counting down.
GTGTCTGTCATATTTTATCAAGCCATTTTGAATATGAAATTAGATAATGCAAATGGGGGAAATTTAGTGATATGTAAATGCTATGCCTGGTTAATAGCATTATTAAATGTCAGGTACTACAGTGGGGCATACAAACCAAGTTTTGATAGATATGATGAGAAAAAATCTGATAAAACTCTCCAGCTAATCCAGTGGACAAGGAGATTAAGACTTGGGGTTCAACTTAAGTTTCATAAAAGCTCCTGTGTGTTTCACTAAATTGTCCCCAAAATTCCCATTCTTTAAGGATATTATCAGAATCATGGTTAATTTAGTCTAAACACTAAAAATTCTATGTCTATATCAACAGGGCTGATCCACTCTTAATGGATCCCTCACTACAGATCAATATAAGCTTTACATTTCATAAAATATTGGCTTTGTTTCCATAAAGACCTTTAGGGACAATATTGGTTTGTGTAAGAGAATATTGGCTTACACTCCTATGTCCTATTTAACCAACATATGGCAGATATGCATGTGAAGCCATCAATTACTTAGGCTAAGCTCTCTGGGCTTTCATTCCGCTTTCTAATTTAAGTGTTCTTGGATACCTGAGAGTCAGCACATGTGACTTACTTGCTGCCTTCACTTCTTTCCAGAATAATCAAAACAGTCTCCAAATTACCTGTGCATTTGTGCTTTACATGATCTGCAAAGTACCCCTTCCCACATTCCTGGACGCACTGGGCTTCCAAGAGGAGAAATGGCCCTTCACAGCGGGTACACTCATGGGGACCTTGGCACTGGAGACAGTAGCTGTCACAGTCTAAAAGACAAAAGTGAAGTCATCAGGAATCTGTGTGGCTTTCCAGGGGCTCCAGGCCCTTGTGGGAAGGCAGCATGAGATGTCCAGCAGCAGTACAGCTTAGTGTACTTGGCAAAGGACCATATGAAGAGTGAAGGAGTCTGGGTTCTGGTTGTGACTATGATACTTACCAGCTGGGAGACTTAGGATTACTCTACCTCACTGAGCCTCAGTGTTCTTCTCTATAAAATGGGGGTTGATATACTGTCCTATCCACCCATGGAAAATGCTAGATAAACTATAAAGTGAATGACAGATATCAGCAGCTATTATTATTATTATTATTATTATTATTATTATTTGAGATGGAGTTTTGCTTGTTCCCCAGGCTGGAGTGCAGTGGCACAATCTCGACTCAACGCAACCTCCGCCTCCCGGATTCAAGTGATTCTCCTGGCTTAGCCTTCCTGAGTAGCTGGGATTACAGGCATGTGCCACCATGCTCGGCTAATTTTGTATTTTTAGTAGAGATGGGGTTTCTCCATGTTGGTCAGGCTGGTCTTGAACTCCTGACCTCAGGTGATCCATCTCCCTCCACCTCCGAAAGTGTTGGGATTGCAGATGTGAGCCACCATTCCTGGCCTAAGCAACTATTATTATTATCATTAGTCCTTGGGTCTCAATACCGTTTTGCTGAAGTGTTGACCTTTTGTGGTTCATCAAGTCCATCAAGTCAGTTTTCAGTCCCCCAGGAATACTCCTAGGAATGCCATCTGTGCACTTTTTTTTTTTTTTTTTTTTTTGAGACAGAGTCTCGCTCTGTCACCCAGGCTGGAGTGCAGTGGCCGGATCTCGGCTCACTGCAAGCTCTGCCTCCCGGGTTTACGCCATTCTCCTGCCTCAGCCTCCCCAGTAGCTGGGACTACGGGCGCCCGCCACCTCGCCCGGCTAGTTTTTTGTATATTTTAGTAGAGACGGGGTTTCACCGTGTTAGCCAGGATGGTCTTGACCTCCTGACCTCGTGATCCACCCGTCTTGGCCTCCCAAAGTGCTGGGATTACAGGTTTGAGCCACCACGCCCGGCCATCTGTGCACTTTTGAGGGGAATTTCAGGGTCTGAGAATTTTGTAGTGTTCAGTTGAGGCTCAAAGGGATACTAGGCCAGAGAGAGATGATTGTTTGCTATATGGAATACAGAGGGTTGAAGGGGTCAGTGAGTGAAATCATCGGGTCTTCCCGTGTGCCCAAATGCCTAGGGTACAAACACCTTCCCACCTGGAGAACCTGACTGTTCAATTTTTAAGAAAATCTGAAAGTAACAGCTAACACATACCTGTTTGTGTGGTCCTATATGCCCAAGATTCCCATATTGCCCTCAAATTTTAGCAAATGTGTTATTAGGGCATGGAAGATGAAAAGCGGAAATGTTCACAATAACAAAGATGGCTCTTAGGAAAGAAATCAGAAACTGGGTAAAAAGCCAGAAGGGGAAACTTGCCACAGTTTCCTTCTGAAAAGAGTACAAACTGGAGGCGGCCAAGGTATGGCTGAACACAGAGCAGGGCCTCTACACACTTACTCTTGCAGAGGCCTGAGTCCTGGTAAAATGATGACCGGCACTGCTCCACGCAGGCCCCATCCTGGAGAATGTAGCCATCCATGCACTGCAGGCAGTCTGTTTTCAGGGGCCCACTGCAGGCACTGCAGCTCCAATCACACTCTAAAAAAGAAAGTCTGCATTAGATTATCTTCCTTTCTGTCCACCCTCAGACCCAGCAATTCATTTATGAGGAGTCTGTTTGCAGCCGCAAGGAGTAAAATAAGGACAGTGTAAGAGATGTCAGATAAGCAGACTCAAACGAGGTTTCCACTTGTAGTAGCCTGAATGCTTCTCTGAGCTTTAAGTGTTCCCTAATTATGTTAGACATGGACATGTACAAGGAGCACTCCATGCTTGTGCCGAGCCTGCTTGTCAGCAGGGCTGCTGAGAAACCAGATTACTCTGATCTTAATTCTTTATCCCTGTGCCACATCAAGTCTTCAGGCAAAACCTGCCTCAGGGAGTGGCCAACTTGCCCCACAAACCTGTCAGTTTGTGGTGAAAAACAAGATTATCACAATTCCACCCCATTATAAATGATTTCATAACTATGCCGGCAGTTTTCAGCTAACCCTGACTTCTTCCAAGTACTCAATGCTCAATAGGTAAAGAGATGTCAGAGACTCAACTAAGAATGCATCTGCTGCCACCAATAACACCAGTTGCCTGAGTTTCTATCTCTCAAAACCAGGCATTGACCAAAATGACAGAAAGAACCAATGATGTCAGAATTATATGGGGCATAAAGGTCCTGTCCAGAAAGAAAGAGGTTGCTAAAACAATAGAAGATCTCATTTAGGCATCAGAATGGACTCAATTACATGTTAATTTGCTCCATAAGCACCTATGGGATAGTCACTGAACAGCAGGAGGGGGCAATATAAAGGTGGTAGGTGTAGAACTTGTCATCAAGGAGCTTATGTTCTAGAGGGGTCTAACCTTGCATGTGCACGCAAATAATCCAGGGGGGTTGTTAAAAATATGGATTAGGCTCAACATGGGATTTATCAAATCAGAGTCTCAGGGATTGGGATGGGGCAAGGGAAAACATGTTGCTGCTGTACTTGTTATTGTGAATATTATAGTTGTTGCTGTTGCTGTTGTTTTCAATGGCCCAGGCAATTCTGATGCAGTCAGAAAACTCATGTTTGAAAGCCAGTGTTGTAGCTGGTAAGGGAAGTGCTACATGCATGGAAGATGGGATGGGATAGCACAGTTAAGTTTTGAAGAAAGGTAAATCTGTATTCAAAGGTAAATCTGTATTCAAAGGTTTTGAAGAAAGGTAAATCTGTATTCAAGTCATGACTTTGCTACTTTTTATCTGTATTATCCTACAATAATGTTTTTATCTATATTATCCTTGGTTTCTCACCTGTAAAACATGGGTGAGAATAGTACCCATTTCATAAACTCATTGTGAAGAATAAAATGAAATAATGAAATTCAATAATTTAGCACAGTGCCTGGCATACAGTAACAACTCAATAAACGTTTGCTGCTGAACTGTTTCTCTTAGAGAACCTATCTCCATTCAGGGCCACCCTGGATCTCACCCTCCATTTCTGCTAAGAAACTGGAGACACCTCTCATTAGTTACCTTTTCTCTTCCTTGATAGAATATTTCTAAGTCCCAAAGAAATCAGGTAAATATGCAAGACAGTACACGTGCTTCCAAGAAGATTTACAAAGTTAATCCTATTCCTTTATTTGGCTGAATCAGTCCTGAGGGAAAATGACTAAAACAAAGCCTTGAAAACTGCCAGCATAGTTATGAAATCATCTATAATGGGGTGGATTTGTGATAATCTTGTTTTTCACCACAAACTGACAGCTACTGGTTAGAAGTCAAAAAAAAAAAAAAAAAAAAAAAGAAAGGAAAAAACCTCTGTGGTCTTGAACACAGCAGACCACCTAAGTTGACAACCAAGTAGAATTTCTTGGAATGAAAAGTGTGTAATTTTGCAGAACCTTACAGCATCCTAAGTTACTTGACAGATGTTTGACCACCATATCTAAGCTCTAGCTTCTCTGCTTCTCTGCCAGAATCAGAAGGAGAGAGAGAAATGTGGAAGGAGGCAGGAATGAGGAAATGGACAGGAACAAGTAAAACCTGTTCTTTACCCCTGCTTTTCCTCTTGCTGAGAACTACCATTCAAAGAGCATCAGCCCCAAGAATTCCAACTACTGGAGAGCAAAGAAAAAGGCACTTGGCATTTGACATTATCTCCTCATAATACAGGAAATTTAAGTATGTTAAGCAGAAATGAACACATCAGACATGACTCCTGACCTCATCAAGCTTAGAGGCAGCAATCTAGAGTTGTAAATGCAAACACCTACAGCCCAGGAAAGTAATGTATCTTCAGAGTAGGCCTTGTGTGATAGAAAGGGAATGGTGGGGACTGATGAACTGAAGAGATCCTGCTCCATCCAGCAGGGACTACAGCTACACTGTTTCAACCTACAGTTGCACTGTCAGGATGCATATCCAACACTACTAGAGCTTCTGGTTAAAAAAAAACAACAACACTTGAAAATGTCAATTTTTGTATGTGAAATCTTCTCATTTTTAAAAGGTGAATAATTAAAGATTTTAAAGCACTGAAACATTAGGCAGACCAAAGAAAACATGTCTATGGGCCAAATATAACCTGAGGATTTACAATTTGCCACCTCTGGTCTTGTTATCAAAATGTGGCACAACGTCTGACACAAGAAGGTGCTCAAAATATATGCTTAATAAGTAAATCAAGGAGTGAATAAATGAATATATACATACATACACAATTGTTGCTATCATCAGAGACAGTCAAAATATACGATGACTGGTGTTTTCTCAATATGGAAAACTAGACATCAGTAGTAAAGGGGTATCACTGAGTAAAAGAATCGTTACACAGTTCAGGAAGAGCTTTACCTTTGCACGTGTTGGTGGAGAAGTCAAGATAGTACTGTGGGGCACAGCTCTCGTACTGACATTCCCCAAAGAGCAGAACCTTGTTTGGATCTCGGCAGGAGGTACAGCTGGCCTGTGAATCACAGCTTCCACAGTGTGTGTTGCATGCTGAGCAGACAGGAAAAGAAAATGACCGGATGATTACAATTGCAAATACTGAAGCACTGATCAAACCTAGACAGATGTTATATAGGAACAAAGCCTTGCTACAACCTGTGCCACATTTCATTATGGCTCATAGCCCTCCCCTGTGATCAACAAAAACAGAAAATATTAGTTTCCAAAATAGAAAAGGGTAATCTTATTTTACAAAGAATATAAATTGCAAACCCAAGAATGGAAATCCCATATCCAAATTGTTCTGTGATTCAGCAACAGAATTTATGCTTACTCTAAGATCCCTGGAATTACAATTCAGAGCTTAAACCTTACTTCTTCAGGAATCAAGCTTCCTTTAGTTCATAATGTAGATTCAGGTTTTTGTGTGATGCCAACATTAAAATTAGGCACCAACTTTATTGGGGAGCTTGGGAAACCCCATACTTTAAGATGCAAAGGACTTGAAGGTGAACTGGTTGATTGATTTGCCTAGTTACAACTCTTAGAAGCCAGCCATGTAACTCTGACATTCAGGGATGATACCCCAATCTGGTCATGCTTCCATCTTCCCTCATTTAACAACTGGCATTTCTCCATCGACATAGTTTTTCATGCCAGAAACCTCGGAGTCTATCTTGACACCTCTCTTTCCCGGACTCCTAATCCAATTATTCACTGGATCCTATTTATTCAAACTCCAATATAACTCTCAGAACTTTTCACTTTTTTCCATATCCACAAATGCCAATATTTCTAAGCCATCATCATCCCATGCTGAACTACTGTCACAGCCTCCTAATTGGTTTCTCCATCTCCGCTCTGACCCCCTTGCAATCTATTTTCCATGCATCTACCAGAGTGGCTTTTAAAATTCATACAGCTCAGGTTTCAGAGTACACTTTCGCCTTCAAACTCAATGTCGTTTTTCAATCCTGGAAAATTTCCAGCCATCATTTCTGCAAATATTACTCTTCTACCATTCCCTCCATTCTCTCCACATGGAAATCCTATTATAACATGTATATTTGAATCCTCTTAATATAATCTCTGAGTCTTTAACTCTTACTCATTCTTCAGTCTCTCCTGGGACTGTTGTTAACCTTCTATTCTAAAACAGACCTTCCATTACAGCATCCTGTACATGTTTTTCATGCAAATTTCATATAGCAATTTCCATTTGAGTGATTATTTGATTAACATTTGTATATTTTAGGCGGCAAACTTCAAGAAAGCAAATAGTAGGTCTGTTTTGTTCATTGTAATGTTAGTCATCACCTAGCTTGTTATCTGTCATATTATAGGTATTCAATAAACACTTGCTACATAAATGAAATAAAGCTAGATATTGCATAAGATATATACAACCACCAGCATTTCTGTCTCTTTCGGAAATCTTCCCTAAGTATGTGTCAGAGGAAAAGTTCACAGAGAAACCCAGTGAGTTTTAGATCTATATGATATCAAAGTATATGGCACAGTGCAAGAAAACTACCTCCCTGGAAAAAAAAAAAAAATCACATGCTATTGTTTCACCTACAAAGAAAGACATTGCTATAAAACGTTCATTAGAATATGTATATTGGCAATTTAAGGTCCTGGGAAAATTCTAGACTGGATTTTCAGTTCTAATTATTTTCAATAATTAGAAAAGAATATTTTAACTGTTGTAAGCTTAGGTGAGACCAAATTTTTATCCTTTTTTTTTTTCCTAGAATTTTTATGCATGGTGTATCTTAATTTTGGCAAAGAGTTTGATAGAGATTCCAAAAATAAACTTGTGAATACAAAAATGAAGTAAGACCTACTAGTTGTAAGTGGATTTGAAGGTGGTTGAAAAGCATACTCAAAATGTGATCAGCAAATCTTTATAATTGATAAAAATAGTGTCCACAGTAGAGTATCACATTAATCAAGCCTTAAATTCTTACTTGATCAATATTTTTATCCATGACTTTAATGGAAACAAAGAAACCATGTCAATAATATTTAAATACACCACATGCACCTATATAGGAAATATACATAGTTAAGTTTCACCGGCTGGAAGAACACAGTTCAGTTACTTTAACCAGTAGAAATAATGAACCTACAGTAATCAAGTGAAATAAGCAGAACTCTAAGAAAAGTCCCGCATTTATGTTCTAAAACCAACTGTACAAATACAGAATGAAGAAGACCTGCTTAGAAAGCAGTTGCTATGGAAAAAATATCTAAGATTTTTAGTCAATAACAGGCTTGATAGTAACTAAAAATGTGATATGCAACGTAAGGTCAGCCGGTCCTCCTTTCTTGACATAGAGCTGCAAAATGAGGTCCCCGAATGCCAGTTTCCCAGCCAGAGGTCAAGGCCAATTCCTTGCCCTAGTGTCTGAGGGTTTCCTATGACTTACTTCCATCTGCCTCTGTGTTCCTGAATCTTTTTTCTTCTTTTTTGAGACAGTTCTCACTCTGTCACCCTGTCCCCCAGGCTGGAGTGTGGTGGCATGAACACAGCTCACTGTAGCCTCTACCTCCTGGGCTCAAGCAATCCTCCCGCTTCAGATTCCCATATTGCTGGGTCCACAGGCACATGCCACCATGTCCAGCTTATTTTTTAACTTTTTCTAGAGACAGGATCTCACTTTTTTGCCCAGGCTGGTCTCAAACTCCTGGCCTCAAATGATTCTCCCATCGTGCCCTCCCAAAGTGCTGGGATTATAGGTGTGAGCCACTGTGCCTGGCCTGAATCTTTCCACAGAGTACTCATTCCCCCTTGGAACCCTAATGTATACCTCAGCCCCTTCACTCACTTCTAAAAGAAATGGATTCATGCTGAGCATTTTGGATTGCTGGAAGACTTTATGGAGGATCTGGAGGGACATGGTAGTGTCACATTGAGAAACAGGTGGCTTCCATGACTTCTTCCTCTTACCCTTTCCAAAGTAATGAGTAAATGGCTGACCCTGTCTGACACAGAGCAGTTCTGTAGGCACCAACGTCCCTCGGGTTCTCAGCTTCCATGGTATTACATTTGGACCCCACAAAGTACTTACTAGTCCTGACGCAGACGTCTTGGTGTGGCCACACCTGGAGTAGCAGGGGCAGTTCTCTGAGGTCAGTGACCCCTATAGCAAATGCAGGAGGATGGTGAAAAAGGTGGCAGAGTGCACCAGAAACCAGTGAGGGAAGCTGGGATGTCCAGTAACCATCACATCTGTGATGTGCTGTAAGGAGTGAGGGACCTCACAGTGTAGGGGTTCAATTACCTTCTTAAACAGCCCTGTTTTCTGCTGTAGGTCTAAGAAATGGTCATTCACTCCTGCTTCAGTACTCCATTGGCTCTAGGTCTACATGGCACAGAGATACCCAAGTGGGGAATGATAGTTAATTTCAAACTTTGGAAAGTAATCGTGTGAATGAAGGAGGAAGCTTATTCCATATCACTTTGGAGGCAAGTTCTAGGGCCAATTAAAAGCAACTGTCCGACAACTCCAGCTCCCCAGCAGTGGAACTGGCTTTCTTCTGTGGAAGTCTGTGGAGGTGAGTGAGAAAGAGTCTCTGCACTGGTGCAAGATTGGCTTGAGTAACTCTGGAATTCTCCTCCAATACCAAAGCACTATGGTTTCAAGTACTCAGAACCTTACGTATCACCTCCTTTTTAAAGTTCCTACCGCAACTGGTGACCCTTAGATTTTTTAATTCAATTAATAGTACATCCTCTCGAAAGATTCCTATAACTTAGAGTATCTAGAAAGCTCTCCAGTCCTTACTTCCTTCAATAATTTGGTTATGAATGCCTCCCTTAATATCCCTTAATACTGATTACATTTCTTCAAAAGCCCTTATTGCAGAATTTCTAAAATTGGCAGGCTTATAATTGTCTGTAATTATGAGTATTAGAATAGAACATCGTTGAATTTTTTTTTTTCTTTGAGACCGAGTCTTGCTCTGTCACCCAGGCTGGAGTGCAATGGCGTGATCTCAGCTCACTGCAGCCTCTGCCTCCCAGGTTCAAGCGATTCACCTGCCTCAGCACCCCCCGAGTAGCTGGAATTACAGGTATGCACCACCATGCCTTGCTAGTTTTTTTGTATTTTTAGTAGAGATGGGGTTTCACCATGTTGGTCAGGCTGTTTTTGTTTTTTGTTTTTAACCTACTAGAAACTCAAATATCCCAATGTAGGAGCATACTTTTTCAATCTTAGAATGAAATTTAAGGACTAAACTTAGGAAATTCTTAATCCAACTGAAATATTCTATGAAATTCTATTTACATGGGATGATAGCAAATGTGTTTGTGCAGAGGCCACCCTGCACCAAGACAAAAACTTCCCAGAAGAGAACTATTTCAATGCAATGTATTTTTGTTACCTATACTTCATACAATGGATTCTATTTTTTCTTTTGAACTTTTATTTCTGTGATTCCACTGCTGTGAAGAGCCTCATAAATCTAAGTCACTATTTCTCCACCAAGACTCTCTTGCTCTTGAATAGAACATGGAAGTATTTCATTCCTGTCTCTTGTATTACAGAATCTACAGATTCTGGCAGACAGTTGATATATACAAAGCAAAGTTTTTGTTACAAAAGCAATCTTCCCACTGGTCCAAAAAAATTTGTTTTTAGATCTCCAGTACCTCCACAGATGATGCAAAAGGGTGACTTCCATATAACTAATGCAAATCTTTACAAGGATCTCAATAAACTAACAGTAATATCTATCATCCTCTCTATAAAATAGAAATATCTTTACTACTTTATTTGCCTCTCATTTTAGATGATGATGATAAAAACAAAACAATGGTTAATCAATTCTGACAACTTATTCTCCACTATGGTCTATATTAAATGTAACAACAATAGGATGTAGGTACTGTTATAATCTTCCTTTACAAAAAGAAAAAAAAAAAAGAAACTGAGGCCTAGTGGTTAATTGGCTTGTTCAAGGTCATAAAGCTCTAAGTAGCAGTTAGGATTTGAACTTCAGTTCTCTAACTCTAGAGCCCACTCTCCTAACCACTACTCCACAATTCCTTCACCATGGTATCCCCTAGAACACACAACTGAAATATCACCACTATATTTGTTAACTGTCACTTTCAAAAGTATAACAATTTTTTGTTTTTGCAAATGACACTTTGGTGCCTGAGATAAAATAAGCAGCATCAGCCTATCATAAATGTTCCTTCATCTGTGAAGGATATCTTATTTTTTTTTCAGAGAGATTTACCCATTCCCTAATAGAATATCCTAACTCTTTGTTTGTGCCTGACTCAAGATAATTAATCGTATTCTGACTTACTTGAGAAATAAGACATCTATATAAGTAACTCCCATACAAGTCCAAATAACTACTGTTTAGGCAGAAATGGAATATTTCCAGCATGCAAAGCCTTGTACACTGTGAATATTCACAAATACATGTAGAAAACAAATTCAATCCAGAGAAGTGCTTAGTCCACTGACTGTGTACTAGAGCAAGTTCCACTCTCTGCCTATGGTCATAGAATGGGATTGCTGAGAAAAACTATAAAGATGAAACAAACTAACACTTTTATTTTTTAAATGAGATAACCTGGACAGAGAAGTTAAATAACCTGCCCAAGATCACACAGCTGGCACTTACAGAGGAGACCCTACCGCCAAGCCCAGCACTTTCGATTAGGCCGATATCTGACCTATAATCTGTTAATGGCAACCTTATTGCCTTTGTAGATTGGTTTTCTTCCTTTTATAAAAATAAAGGCTACCAGGTGAGAAGATGGAAGTAAGAACTTCACATTTCTTTCAATGGCTTCAGAAAGGCAGGAAAGGAAGGAAAGGAGAGAAGGTTCATTGGAAAAACCTACGCTGGCAAACATGATTATCATCAAGATAGTGCCCAGGGAAGCAGGTGGTGCTGCAGGTGCCAGTGTGGGACAGCACGAGATTGGTGTCACATGAGGAGCAGGAGAAAGGTCCTCTGCCCTGGCAGGTTCTGCAGGAGGAGTGACATTCTGCAGAGGAAAAAGAGACACAACAGAAACTGTGATGTCAGATTCTCTTCCAAGCAGCATCCCAAGTGTGGGTAATAAAATCCCAACATTGAGAACATTGGCAGGTCTGGTTTACAGTCCCATGGCATACTTCCCACCTCCGCTCTCTCTTAGGAAAGGTCAAGCCTTCCCAGCTACTGCCCGAAGAGAATCTCCGGTGGCAGCTCCAGCTCCTGAGTCCAGCACTTACTCACTTTTACAAGCTCCTCTCTCTGCATAGTATCCTGAAGGGCAGTCAGGAACACAGTGGTCCCCGAGCAGCAGGTAGCGGGCATTGTGGCACCTCAGGCAGATGCTCCCGGTGTTGTGGAGATCAGCTGCACAGTGCTGGCACAGAGGATGGCAGTCTGGAAGGGGAAGGGGAGCAGAGAGAAGGCACGGGTGCTCATGAGCACAAAGTCTCATCACTGCACAAAGGGCAGAAGAGATTTCAATTACAAACACTGCAGCTGACAGCTGGAGAGTAGCCCAAAGGCAGTGTATATCAGTAAAGTAGAAGCTTGGGACCTGTACAAATTGTGTGTTTGAGGTTTTTAGCAAATGGCCAGGCCCAGCACAGTGACTGAGTTTTCATCCCTTTCCAATGGAATGACCTTTAGATACGGGGGTGCCACGTGATAGATACTTGCTAGGAGTATAGAGAGAACTTCCTGACTAACAGAAGCAGTAAGATCAATACTATTAATATCTCCCCTGGGGGTCTGAGACTGGAGTGCAGCTTCCCCCACCCCCTTCACAGTAATAGAGGCAGGAGGCAGAGAAATTCTAAGAAGACAGGGAGGGTCCTTGGTGAAACCCCATCTTCACCATAAAACAACAACAACAAAAAACAGTCTGAAACTCGTGACAGAAAGTCCAAAGTAAGAGCTTCTATTCCTCTTTGCCCACCCTCTCCCAATTGGTTCTTTCTGAATCATGCCTTTTTACCAACTGAATGTTGCTTTTTCCAAAACTACCTATGGCATGCCCCAGCCCCATCCTGTGCCCATAAAGACCCCAGACTCAGTCAGTAGAGGGGAGACAGCCTGACTCTGGGGAAGAGACAACCTGATTTTGGGGGAAGACGACCTGTCCTTCTCGTCCCCTCTCCAGCTCCCCTCTCTTCTGAGAAATGTTTTCATCACTCAATAAAATTCTCCACTTTTACCATCATTCAATTTTCTGTGTAACCCCATTCTTCTTCAACACTGGATAAGAGTTTGGGGCCCACTAAGTGCCAGTACCCAGAAAAGGCTGTCACACCAGCCCTTTGCCCTCACCAGCAGAGGGCAACTGCCTCAGCAACAAGGCAAGAGGCCAAATGAGCTGCTAACACACCACCATCTGTCAGACTTCAGATGGCGAAAGTAAAAGAGCACTATAACACCCTGTCTGGGGCTTCAGGGTCATGGGCACCCTCACCTGGGTGCCACCACGTTTCCCTTGAGGTGACATCCTGGTTTGGCTGCAGGCCCCCCATGGCGCAGGCTGTTGTGTCAGTGCCCGGAGAGGCCAGCTGAATCCTGCACTCACTAACTCACATGTTTCTCCCACAAGGGGCTGAGCACAGCAGGCTGAGTAGATGAGGCGCCACTGCCATGAGTCTGGCAAAGAAGCTGAGAAAAATCCTGCATCAACAGGGCTCCTGAGCCCTCTGCAAGGCTCCTTGTCACAGATTTGGCCTTCTGGAGTCAGTATGCCAGTCTCAGCCTTCAGTATGAATGGACTGGGGTGAGAAAATAATTGGATTGAGTTGCTGGAATATTTTGGTATTTAACTAGAGATAAAGTTATGAAGAAGAGTTGTGAGTTGAAAAGCCATTTTTATGACCCAATACATAGTGCATAGTAGCTCTGTAATGCCAGTTGGGATTAAAGCTATAAAACAAATTATTTTTCCAGACAGCACTGTCTCTTGTTCTCATTCACATAATAGTCATTCTTTAATAAAGAACTTGATTGTGTTCAGCTTCCTTTGTAGGTGAAAACTTCCTGCTTTCAAGTGGTAATTACCCTTTAAGTCCTATTTATCATCCTTTATCCCAAAGGCAGGAGAAAACCCACAAATCTCAATTTACCCACCTAAAATGAAAAAGGAGTAAGATCTAGAAGAAAGAAAAGAAAGAGTTCTGGTTATGGGGCCTTCCCATCTTCCCCTGTAGGATTCAAAGCATTTCTTTGTACTCGCTAATGCACCACCCATGGCCTCAAAATGTCTTGTTTCATCTCAAGGCTTGTAGTAGAGACTGTGATTTCTAGCGAAATCCATGTTGGTAAAACAGATTCCTGCCGCTGAAATCTGTTAAAAACAGGTCTTTCTCTGTACACTGTTGGTGATCCTAACTGTTGATCATCTGGATGTGTTCCCTGCACATGAAGCAGATCTCCCTTTCATGTCCAGTGCCCACTCATCCACATGAGAACCCTTCAGAGGACCTTCATAGTCATCCCAGAAGTTAAGCCACAGGAGTCTGACTCAAAAACGCTGATTCTTTTGGCAGCATACAAATTAACAGTCCCCAACCTTTCTCTGAACTTTGGGAGTTACAAATTACAAGCAGCCTTTTGCCAATATTAGGAACAATTCATGATATCCTGAGAGCCAAATGAATCCTCATTTCAGCCCTTCAGTTAAACTACAAAGGAAAAATTATGACTGCGTTGAAGGCAATATGAGAAAGAGGCTACTTTCCCCAGATTTGGTGTATGGCTTCCACATAATGCCAAGCCCTTTGTTCTCTCTTCCCTATGCCTTCCTTACAGTGCCAGGAGCACAATCCCAGTTGTGCAAAGGGATATTTAAAAACCTTCAAAAGTTGCAAGAGCAAATGAAGGTGATACTGTTTTATGATTACCTTAACATGTGGGTAAATGTTAGGATTGGAAACCTAGGAAACACTACAGATTCAAGGCTCCGTTATTTGAAAAGTTATGGCCTATCCTCTTTAAAGCAATTTCTTCCAGAGCTTTCTGAACTTGGGCATGCATCAACAAGATCTGCAGGTGTTCAGTGGTCTAAAGACTAGTTGCATCTAACAGATGCTTTCTCTAGCATGCAATTAGAGAAACATAAAAGAATAATCACCCAGGGGATGCTTTCAAGAGAAAGTAAGCAGACCCCTGTAGTATTTTGTGGGTACAACAAATAAGTATTTATGGATTTATCTGATCTTGGGATCTCTGTTTAAATAAGGAGTGTAACGTGTGTTAAATATTCTAAAGGAAACTGGAGCCAGATTGTGGACATTCCTTCCCCCTCACCCAGCAGTGCTTTTAAACCCTTATTACTCTTCTGAAGTCACTACCCCACTCTACCCATCCATTCATGTCTTCCCAGGTGATCTCATCTACATCATTAAGCAGAGCATCCTGGATTCATTCCTTTCAACCTCAAAACACCTATCTATTCCTGTTTTTATTTCATTTCCTCCCTTCTCCCATGATAAAATGGCTAATGCCTACACCTATATTCTTGATCCAATTTTCAGTATTATTCCCTATTTTCCCCTATCTCTCTTTTCAACCTCAACTTCCAACCATGCTCTCCATTGCCCACTGTCCTAAAAACTTTTCTCTACAAACAGCTCATCTCTTGCCTTCCCTTAACTACCCAGCTTCCTTGCCCCTCTAACTCCTCACTTCATTGTTATCTGTCTTCAAAATATTTTACTGTGGTATTGCTCTTGAAAAGGTCTCTGATGGCCTCTTAAGGACCAGATCTAATAGCCTCCTCTAATTCCTTATCCTACCTGAAATCTCTGCAACACAAGGCACTGTTGACCAGGCGCCCTCCCCCTTAAAACTCTCTCCTCTCAGCATGAGTGACACACGTGCTCTTCTTGGCTGGGTTCTCTTTCTGTGCCTCTGATGACTTATAAATATAGGGGTTCCTTACAGCCTTTAACTTTTTCTATCCTTCTAATCAAGTCTCTGGAGATCTTAAACCAGACATGGCTGTTTGGCAGATTTGGGTACACAGACGCCAGAAATCAATGGAAAGGTCTGAAGAGTTTCAGAGACTCTGAAATTACTCAGGGCCTCTGCTTCCTTCCACAGCTCCATGTTAAGCCATAAGAAGGCATCAGATCAGTCCCCAGACATATATTGCATGATGGAGTGAGTGCTCAGAGTCAATAGAGAAATCAGTACACGACACCCGAAAATATAAAATGATCAACTCCAAGATGCCCAACACATCACATTTATCCAAGTTAGTTTATAGTTTTACCTCACACAGGAGATTATAAACACTCAAGTGTGGAAAGTTAAACTATCTAACTCTTTTTGTTCACTGCCTGTATTCATTCTATGGTTTAAGAAGTCATGCTGAACACCCAATCCTGTGAATAGACTCATTCCAAAGCAACAACCTGAGTGGGACCCATGTTAATCCACTCATGCAAACTTTCCTTCCCAGCTCCATCATATGCAATCCCCCAACAGAAGGCCAATTATATAATTAGGCTCTCAAGGTTGACTGATTTTTATTAAATCAAGCTGAAAAGAATAATAAGTCCCCAAAACCTAGGGAACACTTGTCGTCAGAGGCTTGAAGTCAAAATCTCTTTGTAGGAGAGAGTTTCTTGGGAGACCTCAAAATGAGTAACGATCTGCACGGAAAGAAGCCAGAAATCAGAGCAACAAGGGCTTGAGGATTAATACCAATGTTCTGACTTACAACCAGAAAAGTATAGTTCCCTAGGGCAGACTACAAAACTCAGGCAAGACAGGCTACAAGTAGCCAGTCCCACAGGGCACCACCTGTGAGCAGGCTTCAGGTACAAGTCCAGGACTGCTGTCATCTACACAGAAGGGCTGAGCAGGTTCAGACAGGGATCTAAGGGTTTTATTTTTCTGACTACAAAGTAAGCCACGGAAGAGAAGGAAACATGAAAAATATTTTTACAAAGTATAAATAATCATAAAAATCATCCTAAGCATGGTTTTTCGGGGTCAATAACTACTAACATTGACTTTTTTTTTTTTTTTTTAGTGCTTTCTCTATACAATTTTACATACAGAGATTTTTACATGGATTAGATTAGATTAAATGTGGGCATTATAGTACCTTTTTTACTCAATTATCATCAGCATTCCCACATGTCATTAGGGACTCTGTAAACATCATTTTTAGCAGCTACATCATATTCCAGCATTAAGTAAGGAAACAAAAAATCTGCCATTTTTCTTACAGTTTGAATATTTACTTGCAGTTTGTCTCCATTTTTATAACTAAGGCTATGATAACACTTTTGTGCATAAATCTTTGTCTGCATCTCAGATTATTTCCTAAAGGACAATGTCAAAAGGGTACAATTCATATTACTATTACAGTTTACATTTACTGAGCTCTGAATACACATTGGGCAAAATATTAATTATTATAAACACATAATTTCACTTGAAGAGAAAAAGTAGGCAATGTTATTATCCCCATTTTATAAATGAGGAAACTGAGACTCTGAAAGGTTAAGTCATTTGCTTTACATATATCACAAACAGACTAAGTCCAGAGCATACACTTTTAAGCACTACAAGCATGAAAAAATTTAAAATTCTTAATTGATATTATACATTTCATTCCAGAAAGTTCCTATTGATTTATATTTCAAGAGCCATTTATGAGACTGTTTCATCATAATTTTGCCAGCACTAAAAAATTTAAAAATAGTCAACCAATCTTGGTTAAATTGGTTGGTGAAAATTGGGGTTATGTCATTGTTTTACTTCATATTTCTTTTATTATAAGTGAGGTTGAGTATGAAAAATTTTTTTTTTCATTGAAACAATAAAAACATTCCAATGGCTACTATACTCCTACAATTTTCAGCATGGTGGGGGAAATGATTCTGGATATATCATTTTAATTGAGTATTTAATATGCACAATCAAAGAATAAACTGAGGTATTAATCAGTGAGTTCCTTCCTCATCCACTGTCACTATCCCCCATTGGACCAGGAAGTATGGGGTTATCATATGTTCCCAAAGTTATCAAATCAGACCTACAAAGACACTATACTTATAGAACCCAGAGCATAGGAGATAGAAAGAAAAAAAAAAATGGTCTTTTTTTGTTTGGTAAGACAAGGTGTCCCTCTGTTGCCCACACTGGAGTACAGTGGCAAAATCATAGCTCACTGAAACCTCGAACTCGGGGCTCTAGGATCCTCCTGCTTCAGTCTCTTGAGTAGCTGGACCTATAGGTGTGTACCACTGGGTCCACCTAATCCTTTTATTTTTCATGCAGACAGGAGTCTCACTATATTGCCCAGACTGGTGTCAAACTCCTGGCCTCAAGCAATCTTCTCTCCTTGGCTTCCCAAAGTGATGGGATTACAGGTATGAGCCACCTCACCTGGCCGAAAAAGTTCTTGAATGTGCATTGGAACTAATAGACCCACGCCCTCCCCGATCAACACAACCCCTACACTCTCCATCTCCCTACCCCAACCTAGAAAACCTTCAAACTGAAGGGGAAGAAAAAGCAGAGAGACCACTCCCTTTGCTCCTGCCTGCCCCTCTTATGGAACAGGTTGGAAGTAACCCAGTAGAATGTTTGAGTCCAATAGTAGAGTGGGCTTGGGCTGTGTTTCTTGCCTTAAAGAGGGCTGTCTCCAAATTTTGTCATGGAGACAGTGTGCTGAGCAACCTGAAAACATGGTGGACACTGAGGTGCAGGACTGGCATGAGACTGTTACAAACATCCTGTAGAATGCTACAGGGATAATGATAGGGTGCCATGAAAGTACATAGCAGGGGTACCAACTTAGTCCAGGGGCCAGGGAAGACCTCCCAGAGGAGGCTGAGACAAGAACACTGGTGGCAATTAGCTGCAAGAGAAGCAGGGCAGGGTGAGGATGTTTGGAAAGGGTTCCAAGAGGAGGGAAAGCTTAGGCAACCCAGCAGTTGAACAGAACAGGATGCCTTCAAGGAACGGAGAAAATTCAACATGACTGGATCTCAAAGAACACACAAAAGAGCCACTCAGACCTGGGCAGGCCAGTTTTGCAAAGCATTGTAAGTCATGAAAAGGAGTCTGGATTTTATGGTGAAAGCAATTGGGAATCTCTCTCTCTCTTTCTCTCTCTCTCTCTGTGTGTGTGTGTGTGTGTGTATATGTGTGTGTGTGTGTGTGTGTGTCTTTTTTTCAGTTTCTTTACTGAGGTCTCTGTGTTTTTGTTATAGATTTAAATGAGAATTTTTTTTTATATGAAAGGCAACTCATGTTAGGAGAAGACATCAAAGCAAAGCAGATCTAAGAAAACTCTGACATACAGCAGCTCTTGCCATGAAACCCTTGCTGGAGGAGAAAAGCAGGCTCCTTACTGTTCTCTCTCCTCCCCCACTCCTCCCCTCCATTACATCTGCAGAAGCCCCTTTTCTGACAAAAACATCCCTCTGCTGAATTGCTCTCAAGGGGCTTATGCTAGAGTAGGCATATTAAGAATATTATAATGCAAATACATGAAAACTATTGTGACCAGGAATGGAGATCCTTGAGAAGGAAGAAAAACACACTTGTGGTTTGTCTTTGCATGACTGGGGAAGGCCTTTTCACTCATGGACAGTTCTCAAAACTCCTTTTAAAAGGAAAACAAAGTGGAATTTGGCCAAATCAGTGGTGCCTGGTAGGTAGCTCCCACACAGTTGTTAGAGGGGGAAAATTAAGATATTGGAGTAAAAATACTAGGAAATTGTGGAGAATCTGAAGGCCCACGAAAAAGAGCATATGGGTTGCATCACCTGGTTTTCAAAATCCACTTGAGGCCAGGAGAAAAAGGGCGCTACTCGGCTGCAGGTGTGACAACTGCCAACTGCCTTGTCAGTTACAACTGGAGATAATGAAGAGAGAACTACCCCCATGGCCAGCCAAATGTATTAATTATACAATCTAAACATAATGAAGACGTGGCATGAGGCCCACATCTAGGCACTTTGGGAGGTAACTACGTGACCCAATAAACTGCCACGACACCAGTCATTTTACTCACAGTAAAGTCTATGGGCATATTTTCTACAAACCAGTCTGATTTGGAGGCAACTCTTGAATTCTTCTCATTTGGTGGTAACCGTCTGATGAACCCTCTAATTCAGATCTCTGATGGGCCCACACCATAGGAGCACATCTGTCAGAAACTGTGTCCTTAAAACAGCAGCGTCCTCAGAGAAACCAACAAATTCCGGGGTGAATTCCCCCTAAACACCCCACTCTGCCATCCATGCCTGTTCCTGCCCACAGGTGATATTGAAAACCACTTCACAGGACACAGTAGAGGAAGTGTATACGGTCACTGCTTCACTTGTATCAGACTGCAGTTACTAAAACAAGGGAATTGAATTCCCAACCCATCACTCTAGCAGCTTCTGCAAGGATTAATGTCCCATCCAAAAAGCCCCATCTGTGCAGTAAGGCATCTGCATCTGACCTTCCTGCCTGCAATCAAAAAAAGGGAGGCTGACCTCAAATATGTCGAAATAGGGAGCGTGTATCTGTTAATTGCTTAAAAACAGTGCCTATTCTGGAGCCCGTCCCTCAGATTCCTCCTGCTACTACTCAGTAAGTAAATTCTTGTTTGTCACTATTGCAATTACAGTAAAGAGTCTTTAAATATACGACTCATTAAGAGTCACATGGAAAGAAGAGAGGCCCAGGATACATTTACGCTTAGGCTGTTTCAGATTACTGATGTATAATAAGTATGTGAGTTGGGGGTGGGGGCACAGATGGAATTCCAGTTGTTTGTGTATATACCACCTTGCTAATAAACGCAGTGAATTAGCACTGTAAACAAGCAAATTAATAAACACATTACAAGGCAGCCTGAAAAATGGAGTATTAGCTCCAGCTGAAATAAATGCATTTATTGTTTTTAAGCAAGCAGAAGATTCCATTTGTTTTCTAAATATGCACAGCATGTAGACATGCTAGAAATTTAAACAGATAAAAAATTAATATTTTGACTCAGCAGCTGTAGAATCCTCTAATATGTCACCCTGCAGCTGTGAGGAAATTGCATGTGGTCATCACTATATGATGCTTTCTTCAAATCACAAAGGCTCTGCTTCAAGGATCAGTGAGGATTACCCACAATCATGATGGATGGAAGCACATGGCAGTGAAATAATTTATTTCACATCTTTAGAGCAAAATCAAAAAAGCTTGAAGATATTAAAGTAAATGTGCACTGTCGACGCAATGGCTTTGGATGTTGGTTTTATGGAGCAGTGACTCCTTAGCTGATAAATAATGACCTATAAAGACAAATTTAGACACACAGTGAGATTTTTAATAATGTCCTGTCAGTCCATTAGGTTCTTAATGCAACCACATTAAGTGCATTTGGAAGCGGTTAAAATAATCAGCACTTGTAGCTGTTCTTCGTCAGGTGAAAAAGAAATGATTTCATGCCAAAACTCAGGGCCTTTAAAGGGCATCGAATTTGAATTCTAATGCCACTTTTAAAATTGATGGGTTTCTGCTTGTGAGATAAGTACGACAGGAATCCAGAAAATAATATACAGATGACAGAAGAAAAAAAAATCCTATCTCTTTCCCTTTTGATCATTACTTTGTGCTCAGTCCACCCGTAAGCTCTTAGAAATCATGTATTCTTTTTAGAGGCTTTGAGTTAGTACAAAAGCTACAAAACAAAACAAAACCAACCAACCAAGTGAGACTTCTTTCTTCAGTGTCTGTGGCTATTGCTTTACTCTTAAAATACTAACCAAAGAAAACATGACAACAGAATGACCTTCATGTTATAGAGCAGTGATTTCTACTCAGTGTTGACAAACTCACCAATGTGTTGGGAAGGCTGCTGTAGGAGCCAAGGAAACAGCTTGAAGTGGGGAGGGTAGGGGGAGGTGGCAAGTGGCAGTGTCAAATGTAAAAGCAAAGCTCTAGGTTTTGGTGCCAGCTTGCACTGCCAACAAGGTGTCAGGAGTATCACTCTTACCATGTATCTTGAAGTTTTGTATCCAATTTATGTTTTACTCGGTTTAGCTCCACAGTAGAAAACAGTTCACTTCAATTAACATTTATGGCAAGTCAGCTGAGTATGAGGCACTGTGGAAGGTACTATAGGGTTGAATCAGACTCGAATCCTTCTCTCAAGATGCTTAGGGATGGCAAACACACACACACATACACATCCCAAATGCAACAGGTGTCAAGGATCAGAGAATATTTTATCCAAAGTGAGTAAGAGGAACTTGACCTTGAGTGTTCATTTGATGTTTGCAGATGGTGCCAGCTGAGGACATCCTTGTTAGTAGGGAAGAATATGTAACAGCACAGAGGCACACAGGAATGGAGCAGTGTGGAGTGGGGAGGAAAACCAGCATGGCTGGAGCTTTGGACGTTCACAGGGGAACCAAGGAAATCAGGGACCTTGAAAATCAGGGTGAAGGATTTACAGCTAATGCAATGGGCAATGGGAAGGCATCGACAAGTTTTGAGTGTCAAAGAGTGTTTTATAAACCAAAGTTGATATTCAAGAAAGGTCTCCTCCTCCTCTTGGGAAGGACTAGGAGAGCTTTAGTGAGGAAGAGCCTCTAGCAGAAAGAGAAAAATGTGTCTGTCATCTGAGAAAGAAGAGCCTGGGGTTTTTGCAGCAGAAACAGAGATATGCCATATTTATGAGATATGGCAGTGATTCCAATATGGAAGACGGGTTGCCAAGAAGCAAAGGTAACACAATGGTTTTGAATCGTGCCAATTGAAAAATCAGTAGTAGATGGACAAGGAAGTCAAGAGAAGGAAGAAAAGCACCTGTGGAGGTAGGAGGGATGAAGATGAAGGATTTTCTTTGGAGTTTTCCTGTGATCAGATGTCCAGCAGGAAGAGAGAAATGAGGATCTGGAGGGGATTATCACACGTACTTGGGATGAAATCTAAGGAGAAAATAGAAATGAAGATTTAAGTTGTGAAAGACACAAGGGCCCTGGAGGCAAGCAGATGGGGGAGGAAAAGGAGCAGGAAAAATGAAGAGAAAAGGAGGGAGATGAATGTGTAAGCAGAAGAGGAAACACCTGACTGGAGAGATCAGCTCAGGAAGGCAGATGGGCTCTGGGACACTGGAGAAGGAGCTCCCCGGGGCAGAATGAGGGAGCTCCTTTCTCAAAGGAAGGAAAAAGAGGTAATAGAAGAGAAAGATATTTGAGAAGAAAAGGTGAGGTTTGTTTGTTTTGTTTTATCAGATAATATAAATCTTCTAAACAAAAAAAAGGAAAGCAGAGTTGTAGACTGAGAGTGAAATGAGAGCGTAGGGAGTGCGTGGGAAGGCCATGAGGGTCAAAACCACAAAGCATCAAAAAAGTGAATACAATGATGTCGAGAAGCAGAGAGGGTCTCATGGAAACTAGATCAGTGATGAAGGCTGATGACACAGTGATCACATATGTGCCCTCTGAAGTGTACTCCTTGGATTCAGAGCCCAGCTCCAGGGCTTACTAGCTGTGACACTTTGGGTAAGTGGGTTAACATCTCTAATCTCATCACTAATCTTACCTTGGCCTGTAAAATGCAGATGGTACTAATCACAGTACCAACTTCCTGTGCTTGCAGACAGAATTAAGTGACATAATATATGTGACGAACTGGTACACAATGAATGTTCAATAAACATGGGTTATTATTCCTTATCTGTAGTGGGCCCAATCAGAATTGACATTGATGCTGATGCTCATGTTTGCAATCAATTCCCTGTTTTTACCTATTAAAAGTAAGCCACAGAAATTCACAGGTGTGTAAAAGCAGGTAAATGTAGCCTTAGCAGTTTTGCTACCTTCAGTACTGAAGAAGATAACCTGTAAGTCTCAATTCAGCTGTGTTCTTTCAACATACACCCACAGAAACCTTCTCTGCAATTCAAGCCCTGACCTATAGTTATTAGGAAGAAACAGCAATCCTGACTTCATTGGGAGCTTTTACAATCTGAAAGCTTACAGGTAAGGTCCTTCTCTTATTATGAAAGCTAAGGAAGGTATTGTTTGGTAAAAGTCACATGAAGGAGAAAATACAATTTTTTTTATTATTATTATTTAGGAAGGACTCAATTTAAGCATAGGTCATGTTCTTTTTTCCTGAAAGGAAAAGCTCAAAAAAAAAATGCTTTGAAATATTCAATCATCCCTTTGCAGACAGACGGATCTCTTAAATAAAACAAAATTTGGGAGAACAAGGAAGAGACAATCATTGAAAGCTCTGTAGAGAGGGTGGATATGCAATTTACGGTTCAAGCAATAAGAGATAGGGTGACAAATGAGAAATAAGAAAAGAAAGTACATTACAAAAAAAGAAGATAAGGAAAATAAAGAAGCAAGTGTTAAAAAAAATAGAAGACACAAGCAAATTGAAAAAAATGCAGAGATAGAAGAACAGGACTAGATGGAATAAAGAGAACGGTGAAAAAGAAGCGATAAGAACCAAAATATGACTCACACTAAGAAGAAAGATCCTGTTGTAATTATCATATGAGGCATTAGAAGAGGATTAGACATGAGGACAGCTGATTCAAGTCCTTAATTCTACCCAACAGTTCTTGAGGACCATCCAAGTGCTAGCTTGGCACTCTACTGAGTCTTAATTCACTAGTCAACAAAATGGGAATTACTAGCATTTCCAGTTCTTCACGGGGGCTTCTGGGGATGATTAAAGGAGAAGATCCATGAGAAAATGCTTTGAAAATTATAAAAATTCATAAACACACCATTACTAGTATTAGTAATGACATGAAACACATATCTAATCACAGCTGTAGCCTTGGAAGTCATGGACCAACCAGTAAATCTATCTCCTGCTTTTTACGGCCCAGATCCACAACAGGAAAATGGCCAAGTTAAGTTACTCAAACAAACGGAAAATGACTTAGGCATTAAAAATGACAATTATGTAGATTCTTCCAATATTTGCCAACATATGGAAATATGTCATTTAAAGTGATATTTTAGAGAACAGAACAAAGAAATACAGTAGCTGTTGACTACAACTGAAAACAATGCATGTATGTATATATTGAAAAAGAAAGTAAATGTGGAGTGATATGAATTATTAAAATTTAGTATGCATTAATGTTTGTCTTTGAAGTTTATTCATTTAATAAGGATCAAATACAATGGGAATGCACATGGCAGTCTAAATTAGCTTCCTTAGCATTTAAAACAGACCAGCAAGTTCGTGCAATGTTTCCCAACAATGCCTCTCCAAACCATTCTATTTATCACACTGATTTTTAATTCGCCAATCAAGTAATCCACCTACCAATCTGCTTTTTAATTCACCAACCAAAAAAAAAAAAAAAAAAATCATTCTTGAACCCCGATTGTGTGCAAGCAATTGTACTTGCATCATGGAGTACAAAATGGTTGAGTATGTGGACTCTGGAATCACATTCTCTGGGTTCAAATCTTGGATCAATCATTCCTGACTTTTATCATTTGGAGTCAGTACTTAACCTCTCTTAGCCAGTTTCAGTTTCCTTATATGTAAAAATGGGGATAAAATTAGTACCTACCTTTGAGGATCACTGTGAATGTTAAATGGCAAAATACATTCAAAGCAATTAGCACAGCACTTTTCATATGATAAGCCCTCAGAACTGGCACCTATTATTAGATACCCAAAAAAAGATCACTCACAGAGAACGTGAGCTGATCAAAGCCCAAGTGCTAGGTAAATGGCAGAAATAATCAGCATACTAGAAATTCTAACAGGGGAGATGCCAAGAAGAAGCTGGTCCTGGAGGGGAGGGGATCTGAGCCAGGCACTGAGGGATGGATGGGTAGGATTTGGTGATCAAAATAAGGCAACAACTGCTACATGTTTAAAGCTTATGGCTCTTTTCTTCCTTTCCTTTCCATTTATAACTGCAGAAGCAGCCACAGCAAGATGTAGGGCGGTGCCAATCCACCTCCCCCGCACAGTAGAAGCTGCTTTAAAACAGAACTGGCTCTCACTTCTCTGGCTTCCACTCACTGTGTCTGGAGGGGAGACAGAGAGCTGGTGCCCTGGCTCATACAGGGCTCCCTCCCGGTACTTAATTATGTTCAACTTGAACTGGGATTTTCCCCCGCATTATTCAGTGTTGCAGTTGTATCAGCTTATTCCAAAATAAAGATATGTTGCTCTTTAACTTTGAGCAATTTTACTTTTTCACCACATTTTTAGGGCCCTTCTTTCAGAAATGGTGACAATAAAAGGGAAAAATCATGGAAAGGACTCAAAAGTGTTTATGATGTGGAAGAAAAATGTTAATAGCAATGCTCTTCAGCAGGCAAAAAGGTGGCAAACACGTACCTCCTTGGGTGACCCCTCTGCCTGCCCACAGAGAAAAGAAAGAAGGAAGGGTAGAAGGGAGAGAGGGAGAGAGGAAGGGATGGAGGGAAGTCAGTTGGTCCACAACCTGTGTACGGGTTCATAATTTTCTTTTACCTTTAGCAGGTGCAAACCAATTGTTCCAAGTATTAATATCAGTTAGTTCAGAACTTCCAAAATATTGTTCTGCATACTACTGGCTAACCCTGTAAGAGGCTATAATAAAGGGAAGGGGTCCTCAATGCTTGGGAAATGATGTTCAGCCATCTTCATCTTAAAGATTCACAGCGCACATATGTATTTTTAAGGTTTTCAGAAATCCTGCAATAAAGAAAGTTGCTTACCTTTATGTAACCGAGTCAACCCTAAATTTATCTGGCCAGGAGGTTTTTTGTTTTTGTTTTTGTTACACGTAACACCTATTAACCATTGTTTAGAATTTGAGTTCTGCGGAATAGGAATATAGTATGAAAATACTCAAAGTAATATTTCTTTACTGATACTTATCTTCTTTTGCTTCCATTCTCACACAGATTTGTGGAAAGAGCAAACCCGCATTTAAAAAATGCTTCATAAACAATAACAATTTTTTAATACCCAAGACTTTCACTACCCCCCCAAAAAAAACAAGTATTTTAATTTTTCAGGTCTTCCCCTCTGCAATATTACCCTTGATATTATCTTCTTTCTATATAAGAACTCAAAAACACAACCGTCCCATCAGGCAGTCCACAAAACTCAAAGCATTTTTTAAAGAAATGCATTTGCATGTGGACATTTCCCCTCCCCACCGCAGGTTTTTATCTGTTTTCCTTTTAATTGTTACTGTATTCTATGAACAAGAGAAAGCTTTTAGGTGAGAAAAAGAAATGAAGAAAGCACCTTAGCCTTTGGAGTTTTCTGTTAATGTTGTTGAGATGTGGGCCAAAAAAAAAAAAAAATCAATCTATGGCAGAAGAAAACCTGGCTTTCCATAGCATATAACCATGTCTCCCGCAATTATGCAAAGCTGCCTCTCACCTCAGTTCATTTATCTTTGTTGAAAACCTTCAGCTGTGGCCTAAATCTCACATAGTTTATATTTGCTTTGATAGACTTGGAGGAAGAAACCCCACACATATGCCATCTTCATATGTGAGACACACTGAGGTTACTGGACCTGCTCCCAGGATGGGTTTACTCTTGTCAGTGTGCTAGATTCTGTCATTTTCTTTTTTAAACAGCTAAAGTACAATCACGAGGTCTCCGATGATGATCTCAGGTATGAGTCAAATAGAGAACGCATCCTGAGAGGAAACCCTGCCACTCTGGAGGTGCTCAGACATACACAGAAGAGCGGGCAGAGACGGTCCTCCTCCGGGACTTCCTATGAGCTAGGACTTCCCAAGGACACGGAGAGGACATTCCACTGTCGGCCCCGCACAAGGTAGATGATCCTCAGCTTTGCCTGTCATCACATGGTTTCTCCTAATACCCTCCTGAGTTTAGATAAAAGTCACCTAAACATTCTATGAGGTTAACTATGACCTGACTGAGGGAATACTTTAGTTAAAAACAATTCCAGGACTTTCAGTTCAGGTCAACGCTGAGAAAGGAGACAAGCTCCTAGTAGCTATAGTAAGAAACCTGTCCACTTATACCTTTATCCTCCTCCTAGAGAGACACTCTGGGATGTCCAACTGTCACCCCAAATTCAACTTGGCCACATTCAAGCATACTGTTTTTTCCTCACTGCCTCTCAGATCTATTCCTACCCTTGGTAAATGGTACTCCCACCCCTCGAATTTCTGTGACCAGAAACGTGGAAACTATCTGCAAAATTCCTTCTCCCTTACCCCCCAGGGCTGAGGGAGCACCAACCTCTGTTGCTTCTATTACGTTAAATCATATGAAATTGCCACTTGGACCATTTTGCAGACAAAACAGCAATCTGAGATGAGTCAACCTAACATACTATTAATACCTGGTGAAATCATGACCCCTTCTCTTTATCCCCTCAGCAGCATTCTCATTAAAGGATTTCTGTCATCTGGATTACTGTGGTTACCTCCTAAAGAACTTTCTGCTTCAGTCTTTTCTTCCAAGCCATCTTCCACAGGTCTTTCTCTTCACAGAAATGCAATTGCGACACTTCCCAGAACCTTCAAGGCATCCCCACGGGTGTGCCAAGGCCCTACAGACCAGTCCTGCTCCCTCCTACTTCAACTCCCACCACTCTCACAGGACTCACCTCTTTATGGGTGTCTCAATAGATAATCCTCTTTGGCCCATTTTCTGAACTGTTCTGCCTCCAAAGTTCCAAACTCTTCTAATTCTCACTACCTTTAAAATCACCTCAGTTGTGACATCCTCCGGAAGGCTTTCATACCCACTCCACACACTCATATACACAGCCTCCAGTGTGGGTCAGGGTCCTGTCCCACAGGCTTATCTCATATCCTGTGCTGTGCACAGAGTACCACAGCAATATTACACTAAACGCACACTCTCTTCTGTTATGGGCTGAATTAGTCCCCCCCAAGTTCATGTGTTGAGGCCCTATCCCAGTACTTCAGAATGTCTGAAGTTGGATATAGGGCCTTTAAGGAGGTAATTAAGTTAAAATAAGGATATTAAAGGATGGGTCCTGATCCAGTGTGACCAATATAGTTATAAGAAGAGAAGATTAGGACATGCAGAGAGAACCAGGGGCACATGTGCACAGAAGAGCCAGCAAGAGGGCCGTCATCTGCAAGCTAAGGAGGGCGGCCTCCGAGGAAGCCAAGCCTGCGGGCACCTTGATCATGGACTTCCAGCCTCCAAAACTTGGGGAAAATAAATTTCCATTGTTTCAGCCACTCAGTCTGTGATATTTTGGTATGGCAACCCTAGCAAACTAACACCTTCATTCACTAAAGAGTCCATTTCTCGTATACAAGCACCATATCTGATTTGTCTTTACATCCCCAGAGTCCAGCACAATGCCTGGCAAGGAGCAAGGGCTTCACAAATGTTTGATGACTCTACATGAGTGAATGCATTACAGTGCTACAGAGGAAAGTAGGGGTGTTTAGAAAAGTCATACACTTAGTGAAAAAGTAAACTTTGGTGTCAGCACAGTTCTCTGAAACTTCAATAACTGAAATTACTGTTCAAACTTTTCTATAATAAATACTATTACACCAGTCTTTAATCAACAAATGATTGCTAAGCACCAGACAATGGTTATCTCATTTAAAACCATTATTTAATATACCCAATTCCCAGGACAACCAAGATTTTCCTTTTCAGCTTATTTTGTTAGGACCTGCTCTTCTCGGGTTGGGGACTCCATAGTTGTTTAGCTCAGTCCCATGATTCTCATTCTAAAGGTTCCCTATTAGCCTTAAAAAATTAATGCAAGTCCTAATCACCTAATTTACTATCAAAGAACACTCTGGACATTAGAGAGAACAGAGCTCATTAAAAATTAAATTTTTCGAATCTCCTTATATAAACATGTATTTTTTAAATATGCCCTAGCATAAAATTTTTAGGGCCCACATTCTGAGTTAGATTTTAAATAAAAAAGCCATCATGAAGGATATAATTCAGTTCCTACCTTCTAACTCTTCACCCTGACTCTAATCTCTCCTTGTGTTAGTCCATTTTCCATGCAGCTTGCAGGTTTCTTGCCTTAAGACACCCTTAGTCAAGCTACAGTCCTCTCCAAAACTCTCATGGCCCTATTGCTCACAAGATCTAATCAAAACTTCTTGGCCTGAAACTTTGAGCTCTCTATACTCTGGTTTGAATTTAAATTTCCCAACCATTTTATCTAATATGCTTTAATACCAACCATGCTTTTCATCCAGGTTAGACGACTCACTAGTCATGAGTGGCCCATGTGCTATACCTGCTGGGCCTGTCTCCTGGCGAAACCATGCTCAGAAAGCTCAGCAGAGCTCCCTCTGTCTCACAGGATCCTGGTTATTCTTCTGGAAGTATTTTGGGTTCCCCCCTGACCCCCGCATAATGCCTTCCATATCCTGTTACTTCTCCCTACCTTGAACTCCTACAGCCCTTATTACTGGTTGGTGTTACTGTCCCTAAATCGCTCTGTACTATTTGTTAGCTATGCTTGTGTCTTTGGTTCACCTCCTTAAGTAGCCTAGAAGACCTCTGTATCCCCCTCAAACATCAACTTGGCACCTTGTGCTCAGTGGGTTCTCAGTAAATATCCACCAATACGCTTTAGCCATGTAGAGAGCCATTTAATTCTCAGAGTATCTGCTCCATGTCCTAAAGTGATAATAAGTAGCTAAACTCAAACATACAAACTGTAATAACAGCCCTTTCCATCCCCAAATTCTCTTTCAGGGGTGGGCACTACTATCTCCCATTTTTCCCACTTTCCAAGACAGTCCTGACTACGATGGACATCGCTAGCAACAGACTCGCATCCTACAGCTCATAGGGATTCTGATTAGTCTTAATCCTGGACTCTGAATTTCCACTTTTTATTGCACCTAAAATGCTTGCACAGTCTCTACACGCTTCTGCTCTGAATCCAGCATTCTGGGCTGCAGCCCTGTGCTTGACAGTTTGGTTTTCTTAGGATATAGACCTTAATACCAAAATGTCTAGTCTTTATTGTCATGTGCAAAAATAAATGGCTCACCTAGACCATGCCACAGGGAGCACAGCTACTGACTTGCTGTGCCCCACTCCACCCTCAACCCACCAGACCGAACAGCTGACATATTGGCGTCATCCCAGACTGAATGTGCCTGCTGGATACTGTGATCTAGACAACTGAGCACGCCTCCTCCCTGCCCCAAGACAAACCTGACGGCCAGGCCGACCTCCCAGCACACTTTCTCACCTTTCCCATTTGCCCAGTAGCATCCCAGGATCCACCCAGTTCAGCCCTTCTGAGCTGAGGCAACAGCTGGTAAAGGCAAAGCTCTACAAGTTTGTCCCAGAGTTTGAAAAAGTGGGTCAAGAAATATATAATAACCCATTACCCAGTAAATTCTTCTCCCCAGTCTCTAGGCTCTTTGGTGGTGGAGTCATTGTCTCCTTCATCTTTTTCTGTATTCTGAGCATTTGACCATTAGTAGGCACTCAAAAATACACATTTGTTGTCTGACTAGATAGATGAACATAAATGTCTGGTTCTAACATTATTCAAATTTTAGACTGCTTTCCTAATTTTTTTTTTTTTTTAAGATCTGAGTTCTAAAATGAGGAAGAAAAAAAAAATCCCATCTCCGAAGGCAACTGATCTACTTTAAGGTTAATCTCTCTAAAATTTTGTGTCTAGGGCTGATGGCAAAGGTTCTCCACAGCAAGAAGCAGGACAAAATGCAGACAAGAGAAAGGAAGTCTTGGAGTGACTTATTTTCAAAACACTTTTTGCTATCTTAAGAAGAAGTTCTGAATGCATACAAAGGTGCTATTATCATCCCTTCATTCTTCATTAATATGAGAGTCTGAGATTTTCAGGATTTGCAAGAGTATTATTAGAAGTTCCATTTCAATCCACAAGTATTTACTAAATGCCCAAGGGGAAGCAGTAACATGAGTTTCCAGACATGAGACAAATGTCTCCTATAAAACAGCTCATAATCTGAGGACAAAGAGCCCCCTTAAGCCTGGTATGAAGAGCCCCGGCAGCTGCCCAGTGATTTCTGAGGAGTCCACAGGAGTTTCACTCACCAGCACAGTATCCCACGAGGTTAAGGAACTGCTCTTCCCTGCAGCTGGTCCTGCAGTTACCATTGGTAAGAGAGACGTGAGGGTAACAGGAGATGCAGTCAGACTCCAACGGCCCACGGCACTGCCTGCAGGTTGGGTGACATTCTGGCAGGGGGACGAAAACCAGGATTGGAATTAGCAGCTCAGCATGTATATGTGTGAAGTATTTAATGCACTCCACAAATTACACTAAGAGCAGACCTCCAACTTTAATCATCTTTAGAAGATTCCTGAGCAAGCCTGGCACAGCCTTGGACCTGACCTAGGGACTGCATTTCTGATGTCAAGGTGACTACAGCCCGTGAACACAATACGGAATCTAGAACTATAAATATGTGAGCCATCGGCCACACATTCCAGAGGGACCAGCATGATCATCCCCATCTGTATAATGAAGGAAGTTCAAATCACAGTCACAGAGCAGAAATATGAGTGGTAAAACTTCCTGACCCTAACATACCATGACTCAGAGAATGAGTGGGACAGGGAGAAGAAGGGGACATTTTGCTTCTCAGAAATTTCTAGCAGATGAAGGGGGAATCCATGCACAGCAAACTATACTGCAACTTCTGTCTAGAGTCAGTGGCCATCCAGGCCCTCCCTTCAAGCCACCACCACTGGGATGCTTATTTTATCAGCAATACTTAATTAAAATACAAAAAACAGAAAAAAGTCCTCTTTCTGGAGGGTATCGTGAGCTGCTTCTGAAGTTCAATTCCTTAGAGGCAAAGTTATGCCAAAGCAATGTCTTCTCCAGAAAAACCACCAAATTAACAAGAGGTATGACACTGAAACAAACCAAGTGAGTCACGGTAAGGTGTAAGCAATAAGGATAATGGTGGCAAAGAATCAAAGGCGGCTGCAGCTGCAGCTGCACTGACGCTGCCAAGGCAGCAGCAGGAGCAAGCACATGGAAGCAGATTTAAGAACTTCTCTGTCAAGGGCAAGGAGGTCTAAGCAGGTCTGAGTCCAACAGGAGGGGATGTGAGGGGCTGGGGCTGGGTAGATCTTGCAGGAACTGATGAATTCCATCCTGGCATGCGGCTGGTGGGAAGCAAAGGCACAGATTTCGAGTAAAGTCAACTGCCTCTCGATTCTGGCAAGAGGCCAAGAGAAGATTAGGAGTTATTTAAGAAAAAAAAAAAAAAAAAGCAAGCAAGCAAGAAAATGAACTGCTGATTAGAAAGATAGCACTCTCGCCCCTTCTACATTCCTGAGGCTCTCAATGTTGAAAGCGCCTGTCCAAAAGATATAGCATTCTCTGGATGATTTCCAACACCCAGTTTTTCCTCCCTATCAGAATATTTCCAGTGACCTGGGTGCCCTGCTGCTCATGGTACCATCCATCTGCTGGCTTCCAGCAGACAGAGGCATGGACTGAGAAGAGCTAGAGCTACCCAGACTTTCCTCCTCTAAACAATTTTATACATACAGAAACCAGCTGGGCTAGGATGAAAGCACCTAAGGATAGAAACAGCTCTCAAGGGCAATCCTAATGACAAAGAAACCAGGAACATTCCCCCACTGAGCTTGACAGAGTATTTAAAGTAAAGCAACTCACCAGGGGACTGCAGAGATTAAAAAGACACTTAGAAAATGGCAAAAAATTCCAGAACAAATGTAATATTGATCTTCAATCATCAGCTAAATTTGTGTTCATTCTAAATCGCTTCTTTGAAGTTTAAGGCTAGATTAATGTAACAAATATTAATTTACTTTAAAAACATGTCATAAGTTCATTATATTTACTGACTCCAGAAATACTTGCAATATAATTTCATATCAGTGAGCTTTTTCCTATCAGCTGGCCCCAACAGTCTATTTTTTAGAAATAAAATAATGATAGAATGGTTTTTTTTCCTGTATATACAAAAAAAAAAAAAAACAACAACACACAGCGCTACAATAAAGTCCTTAAATTTTAGTATTCCGTCAATCCCAACAAAATTCTGTACTAATCCCAACTAGTAATTTTCAGAATCTCTGTCACTGAAACATAAAGGTGATCTTAAAAAACACACTGGACTGACATGTTAAAGTAAGAAGCAAATACCTCCATCTCCTTTTGCTCTATTCTGCTGTAGCCCGGGAAAGTGGGGCTGGTAAGTGCACAGTTACCTGTGCCAAATGCTTGATTCCATACAAGTACATTAGCACCAAGGTAGCTTGTCTCCATGATGAAGATCATCAAATCCATCCCTAATTTTGTGCATAAGCCATTCCTCCACTGAGAGGTGTATTCTATTCCTTCACCCACTCAAATATGGGTTATCTTGCTTTGACCAACAGAATATAGCAGAAGTGACAGTGAGGTTAGGTGATAGGCAGCTTGTAGTTTCTGCTTAGGTCTCTTGAAATACTCATTCCAGGAGAAGACAGCTGACACATAAGAAGATGGACTAGCTGAGATTGCCATGCTGTGAGGAAGTACAATTAGCCACGAGAAGAGGCCTCATTGAGTAAGAGATTGTTGACCAACCCAGGTGACAGACACGTCAATGAAGAGCCCACCTGCAGGATCTGAAGAAAGAGCTGCCCGGCAATCCTCAGAACTGGGAAATATAACAATTGTTGTCTAATGCCACAAATTTGGGGTGGTTTATTAGGCAACAATTGATAACCAGAACAGTACCTCATTAAGAGGGAGAAAGTAAAAGATCTTCCTAGTGTCCTCAAGTGTCCCAGTTGCCAAATTTCATTTCTTATGTGAAAGGAAATGGAGTCAGATGCAGTGACTAACACCTGTAATCCCAGGACTTTGGGATGCTAAAGAGGGAGGATTGCTTGAGGCCAGGAGTTCAGGACAAGTCTGGGAACAAAGTGAGACCCTGTCTCTACAAAAAGTTAAGAAAAAATTAGTTGGGCATGGTGATGTATGTCTACAGTTCCAGCTACTTGAGAGGCTAAGGTAGGAGGATCACTAGAGCCCAGGAGTTCAAGCCTGCAGTGAGCTATGATCATGCCACTTCACTCCATCCTGGATGACAGAGTGAGAATCCATCTCTTAAAAAAAAAGAAAAAGAAATAGAATAGTATGCAGCCATGAAAACAATAAATATACACATACGTATCTGTACATATAACTTTTTATCACATAGAAAATTGCTTATGACTTTATATTTTGAAAAAAATATAAAAAAGTATAGCTCTAATTTATTCTCAGTTATGTAACAGCATGCATAAAAAGTAGGT
The DNA here is from genome assembly GCF_043159975.1 of Macaca nemestrina. Lineage (NCBI taxonomy): Eukaryota > Metazoa > Chordata > Mammalia > Primates > Cercopithecidae > Macaca > Macaca nemestrina. The sequence goes on along the minus strand of NC_092127.1, from coordinate 141,040,594 downwards.
CAAAAAGGAATCTATCACCAGGGTAAAACTTATTGCTTCTAAGATGTGGCATAATCAGTTGTCTTTATCCCCAAACCCCCATTTATTTTTCCTAGTCTGAACTTTCGATCCCTCTACAATGAGTACATATTTTTTTAATAATCAGAAACATAAACTTTAAAACTTTTTTAAAAAGCCACAGGCTGGGTACAGTAGCTCACATCTGTAATCTCAGCATTTTGAGAGGCCAAGGTGGGAGGATCACTTGAGCCCAGGAGTTCATGTCTAGCCTGGGCAACACTTTTTCCTACAAATAAGAATTAAAAAATTAGCCAAGCATGGTGGCACATACTAATGGTTTCAGCTACTCATAAGGCTGAGTAGGATTGTAGTTTCTGCTTAGGTCTCTTGAAATACTCATTCCAGGAGAAGACAGCTGACACATAAGAAGATGGACTAGCTGAGATTGCCATGCTGTGAGGAAGTACAATTAGCCACGAGAAGAGGCCTCATTGAGTAAGAGATTGTTGACCAACCCAGGTGGTCAACAATGAGGAGGATTGCTTGAGCCCAGGAAGCTGAGGTGAGGTTGCAGTGAGCTGTGATCACACCACTGCACTCCAGCTTGGGCAACAGTAGAACCCTATCCCTATCTCTCTCTCTCTCTCTCTTTTTAAGCCATAGCAACAAAGACTTATGCTGAACTAAGTTCTGGTTCTTTTAGAAAATAAAGGTCATTATTTAGTCCATGACAGGAGTTATTTATTCAGATCATTGTCTTCCAGGCAAGAGAAGACCAAGTTCAGAGTTTATTCAAATATTATAGTCTCTATGGTAAAGCCGATTCTAATGTTTTATTTTCATGCTTCCTTATTGGAAGAACTAAATTTTACTTGTTCCCCTCCCTCTATACTTTGAACCTGCAAGTTCAAGACAAGGATTTACAGCAGAATCTTAGTCCCTGGTATGACAAGGTTCCTAATTACAGTGTCTGGCTACGCTCTGAAGACAAAACAAGGGCATAGGCAATGTGCCCCAGCATGTTACTAATTCACTCACCTGTGCAACTACCTTCCTGGTGAAAGTAGCCATCTGGGCACTGGGAGAGGCACTGCCCATCCAACAGCACATGGGAAGGCCCACAGTCTGTGCAGTTACGTGGGCTTTTCCCTGCACATCTGAAACAGGACTGGTGGCAAGCTGGGGGAAAGATAAAGCAAAGGAGACAATCAGGAAAGCCCCACAAGACACAGATGGTAACTCTATCTCTCCCGTTAACATTCCTGGGTCAGAGTATGTTCTGTACATTCACTTGGTTTTCCCAGGGACAGGCCGCATATCTCACACACTTCTCTCTAAAGGCAGTCTCCTGGAAAGCAAGCATTTGTGGAACCCAGATTAAGTAAAGCACAAGTGCCTCAAAACAGAAATAACCATTTGCAGAATCATACATTTCTTTCTTCCTAAGTTCCCATTCTCAGAGAATGTGAAATAAAAAACAGGAAGCCGGAAAACAGTTCTCCCTCCCTTGGGACAGCTCTCTATCACTAGATATTCTGCTGCTTATCGGGTTGCTCAAATCAAAGAGAAAAGCTGGTGAGAGCTTCACTTATTGATTTCACATAGGTTTATAAAGTGCCTACTCTGAGATGGAGACTGGGCATACACAGATGAGAACTGCCCAACATGTTGAGCTGCTCAAACTAGTTGCTACAACAGACACCCAAGCAAGCTACTGAAATAGAATGAATGAAAGACAGAGTGTAGCACAGAGAATAAGAGCATCACATCATAGCTCTATGTGAATTCGACTAACTCATTTCTCAAGGCTCCTGCTTCCTCATTTATAAAACAAGGATCCAAACAGAACTTATTGCATGGGATGTTGTGGACACTAATTGGGCTGATGAATATGAATTCTTAGGATAGTACTGGACACACAGTAAGGGCTTAATAAATCTTGGCTATAAGCATTAACCTTAAGTGCTACGTTAGAACTACCCACAGGTGAAAAGAGAGTAAAGGCAAACAGAAAGAAAACATTTCTGCTTGCTTTCACTGGACCTTTAATGATAAAAGGGATAGTTGCATGACTTCTCAAGAGTAGCCATTGTCTTAATCATGCCTTTTTATTATCTATATTTTTGATTCTTTGACATCTGAAACCAAGCAGATTTTGGAGAGACTGACCCTCCCGGGGCTATATTCCTGGAGATAATAAATGATTTCCTTGGGAGCATGTCTTTCCTATGCAAACTAACTAATCCAAAACTCACACTCCCACCACCTCCCTTATCATACTCTTACACTCCAGGCTACTATTCTCCTGCCTTGGGGTCAGGTACTAGACAACTAGAGACAGTCTCTATACCTCACAGACCACTGTAATTATCCCAACTAGCCAATCCTAAGCCTGCTTACCCTACCTCACCCATCCCTTTCTACTGGCGCTAAAGTCTCTTGCCCATGTTTCCCCCATCACCTCTGCCTCCTGACTGACTCTGGTGCTCCCCCTTGTGGCTCTTTATGCCATGGAGTGCCCCTTCCTCTTTGGAGCTGTGAGTAACAAACTTTTCAATGGCAACAGTCTCCTGATCTTCTGGCCTCACCACACCGGAATAATAAAAACTACGTGTTAAAACAACCAGCCATTTATCTCCAATCATTCATTTGTCACTGAGCCTCAAGTAACTTCAAGTACTGGGGATACAATGATAAGTAAGACAAAGACCTGGTTCTTCATGCAGATAACCCCATGCATTTCAGGCCATCTTCTGCCCAATGGACAAGATCCACCAGACTACAGAGACACCCTCTGAGTACATTCACTGTGCCTCAGCTTGGAAGGACCAGAAGTGATTTTACACCACTGAGATCTCCATTGCCACCAACCCCTAATAAAATGTAACATAGAATCTTTAATATATATATGGAGCTAATGTTCAGCTAGGACATCCTGGTTCATCAGTACTGGTGGTTAAAGTATTGAACTACTTCCATGGAGGTTGGTATATGGCTGTTGCCCTAAGCCTTCCAGTGCTCTGCTGCAGCCTTGACCCCACCCCTAGCACCCTGCCCCACTCATAGCCTGGCACCTACAGGCTAATACCCATACCAGGAGACTCCCAGGACTCTGCTCCTGAACTCAGGTCAATGCCATTCTCACTGGGCAGTGCTCATGCCTTACTGGTTAATAAATATTTTGATCACCGTCCCTGGATATACTACAGAGTTTTATTCAAGAGTATTTTTTACTATATGATAAACAGAATCTAGAGATCCATATTTTTAATTAATGTTCTTTTTCTCAAATTCAATTTTATTTTTTAAGATTATAAAACAACCCTATTAGCATAAGTCACAGCTAGGAATTTTTTCCCAAGTATTTTCAGACTCCTCTTAAAATAATGAATAAACTGATGTTTAAGAAAATATTATTACAAAAGAAGGATATACATTAGTGCCTTATTTAAGACATGTTTAACACAAAGTGAAACAGTATGTAAAGGAAAGTGAGGTGGCAATACTTTAAAACACAGCTAAATAATATTGTTAACACAAAGCTTTGTAGGATAATATGGGGGAAGCATCTTGAAGCAACACATTTTTGCACACCTAAATATATGTCTGATGATATCATTAGGTTTATATCAGACTTTACAAGATTGCTAAAATCCCTAGCTCTTCCTGTTATACGTCTTTAATCAATAGGAAATCAAAGTGTATCGCTGTGGAATTGAAAATTGGAGAAAGATTAATTAATGCATTATGAGTACAAACATTTCATTTCACTTGGTCACAAAATGAATGAAATAGTCTTACTCAATGTGCATAAAGGTTATTTTTCGATTATATACAATGGGAAGGTAAAGAGGACAAACAAGTTGAAAGGCTGGTAGGCCAAGAAGTCCAGAAGAAAGTCCCTGTGCATCCACTAGATTTTAGAAATAAGCTCCCATGAACGTTGCCACGACAGTCTTCAGAAGACTTCATTGGAAACGTTTAAGAACTAACTAGATAATGAACTAGTTAGTTGCTGTGGGTACAGAGGGAAAGGAATATGCTGGAATATACTGGATGATGATCCTCTTAAAGTATTTTTTTTCTCTATAATGCTCTGTTTCTGCAAGTACAGACATTAACATCTGCATCCTTTAAAAAAAAGAGTCATGAAACTTCAATTCCGTGCTGGTTTTGGAAATATCGACACTATTTCAGTGACTTATATGAGGCTTAATCATTCTATGGAAGCTGATTTCATAGCAGGAGTTCTGTCTGAAGTCTAACATCCTTCAAGGAAGACTGAACCCATTACAGAGCATATATGGGAGATATCTGAAAGAAGTTCTATGAATAATTCCTCCGTGTAATACTACATTTTTAGAGACTGGCTTTCCAGTTAATGGCTAAGTACGTATATTTCTGAAAAAGCATAAGTGAGCTGCTTACGCACTAAAAAGTGTCCTTAGGTGACTATAAAGTCCAGTCAACCTGACCTCAGCAAACACTGTACCTAAAATAATTAAACATATCATTTTTTATTCATTCTATTTTCCATGTATATTTCAAACAACCGATACTACTGTTTTTCTTTTTTAATGATACAAAAAAAGTGATAACGTGTCCCTACTTTCATATCATACAAACTTTCCTGGCTTTTCATGTCAAAGACAAATTTTGAGGGGTGCTTCTCTCAAAATATGATGTAGATATCAAAATCCTCTAGACTCACAATGGTAGTACTGTGATAAGGGCTAAAAACTGAAATAAGTAAACTTAATCAAAATTGATCTCCCCCTTACCCTCACCCTCCGTTTCCTTCTTCTCATTACTTTTTGTTTGTCGTTTTTTCTTGGTGAAAGAGTTTTGCTCTGTCACCCAGGCTGGAGTTCAGCAGCATGATCATAGTTTTCTGAAGCCTCAAACTTCAGACCTCCAGCAATCCTCCTACCTCAGCTTCCCAAACCACTAGGATTGTAGGTGTCAGCCACTGTGCTCAGTCTTTTTTTGTTTTCTTTTTAAAATGAACACGATTTAACATCCCCAATCTCTTATTCTGACTAGATTAGAAAGTCTTTAAGAGTAAAAATCATGTCTTTTTCATCTCTATGATCCCTGCAGTGCCTATCACAGTCCCTTGTCCCTGTCATGTCATAAATTCTCAATAAATGTATTTCTGATGACTAAATGGGTGGCCAGGTAGGTGTGTGTGCTGGGGTGGATAGATGGATGGAAGCATTGGCATCATATTATCTAGTTCTTCTGTCTTTGAAAATTTCTTTCAGCCTCTTTCTCTAACCACCTCATAAATATTGAAGTTTCTCCCAATTCCACCCTTTACCCTTCCTTTTCTTACTCTTGGGCAAACTTTTCCATCGATTTAATGATGACCTCCATGCTAGTGAGTCCTAAATTTATGTGTACAGCTTTGACCTTTATCCTGAACTCTGATCACATAAATCTACTACCTAGGAGATATCTTTTGGTGTTTCAAAAGTATCTTATATTCCTCACTTCCAAAATACTACTCTGCATCTACTTCTAAGCTCATCCCATATCCACTTAATGTAAATTGTGGACATCGGTCCAAAACTTTACTCACTATCCATCCCCAACCCCACATCCTACTCCCCTACCTGCTATTTCTTTTGTATTCCCTATCTCACTTGGTAGCTCCACCATTCACCAAGTTACTCATGCTGAAACCTTGGAGTTATCCTACACTTTTACTTTTCTATCACCACAACCCATTCAAGCTCTGTTGATTTTACTTCCTAAATCTCTATCAAATCTATCCCACCTTCCCTCCGCCTCTTAATATGGACCTTCAACATCATTCATGACCTGGGTTAGTGCAGCAGCTTCCTAACCGGCCCTACACTGCTTCTGCCTATTTACTCGCCACACATCCACTGGATAGATCTTCATAAAATGTGAATTGACCAAATTATTTCCCTACTTAAAATCTTTTAATAGTTTACCCATACCAACAATGTGAACTCTAAACTCCTTAGCACAGCACATAAGGACTTCATGTAACGTCCCACACACACCCTGCATCGCAGCGTCATTCTGCACAATTCTCCTCTCTGGACTCTATACTACAAGAACACCAAACACATTGTACTTCTCCAAATATGCCTTTGCACTTACTGTTTTCTTGGCCTAGAATGCCCTTTCTTACCTTCTTTACCTGGTGAACTCCCATTAATCCTTCAAAGGCTTAATCATGGAAAGTTTTCCCTCTACAAATCTTTCCTCACTACCTTCTCTCCTAGACAGAGCCCATCTACTTTGTGCTATTTCAGTCCCTTGTGACTGCTGCTATTACAGCATGTGTCATGCTGTTTTAATTACTTGCTTAGATGTCAGTCTCTCCTACTTGAGCATGATCATGCTTTCCTTCAGGCATGGTCTGTAGCTTTTTCATCTTTCTCTCCCCAAAGCCTGGCACACCCATGCTATAAAAGCAAGAAGGGGAAAGTGAAGAAGGCCGAACGTTACCAGAAGGCACCTATTTGTATAGCGCATGTCAGCACTCTAGGGACTACGTTAAAAGGCATTGCTTAATATAGATTCCATATGCTTAATCCAATTAATGGAAGAGAATTCCAACTTCATAAACGGTAACATACTCTTAAGCTGTGCAGGCAGACTCCTGCCCACGTATTTCTTTAATTAAAACTCTTTGCCTTGAGGCCTTTGGTGAGTCGTAGCAACAACTAAATGATCAAAATACACAGAGCATGCTTTATTTCTTCCCATTCACCTAAACCAAGTTAATTAATTGACCAAAGTAACTGGTGAATTATTTTTTTAAAAATCTGATACTAAACCTTTAGCAATTTTGTGCCATTTTGCTCTGTGCAGTAAGACCCAGCCCTAGGAGGCTAGAAACATTTAGTTGCTGAAATTCCCCTGATAAATCCCTGACCAAAGCTCCATCAGCAATCTAAGTACAATGAAAAGGCAGGGATGGGACTGTTGGGATGTTTATTACCTCTGCATTCTTTTTTAAAGCACCATGTTTCTTCTGAGATAACAAATTAGACAATGTGTAAGTAAAACCCGTTATTGTTGTACAGAGTTCATTTTTAAAGTAAAAGCTTGTAATTTCTTCAAAATTATATCATCTTTAATCCTCACGCTGAACTGTGTGGAAATTGAAAGACTCCATTATTAATCTGCCACGGAATTGGGGCAATTACATGGCTAATCTAATCGACCTGACCATGTTCATATTCAGTCCCAGTCACCACTGCCAAATTGTGTAATGGCGACTGAGCTCATTATTAATTGGATGGCCTGGCCTGAAATTAAATTGTAAAGCTCTAGTGTGACATGCCAAAAAAAAAAAAAAAAAAGGAATCTGAGCTTAATAAAAAGAAAGTAAGTAAATACGTTCTGGGCAACTATGTCCTGTATTAGAACCCAGGATCCCTCATTGCTAAATCATTCTTTATTTGGTTCCTCCTAAGCATCACTTTTTTCATCTATAAAGCAGGAGTAGATATATGCAAACTTTCAAGATTTTCAACAAAATTATTGGTTGTGAGGACTTTCTAAACTATAAAGGGATATATACCCACATGTATGTGTGTTTGTGTGTGTGTGTTATATAAACAACTGTCCGAATTTATGCCATAAGATTAAAAGTAGTAATCTCAAAATGAAAGGGTTATAGGTAGTGTTGACAGATAAACACAAGACACTCAATTAAATATGAATTTCAGATAAATGATAAATCATATTTTAGAATATCTTTTTTTTTTCTGAGACGGAGTCTCTCCTGTCTCCCAGGCTGGAGTGCGGTGGCACGATCTCCACTCACTGCAAGTTCCGCCTCCCAGGTTCACGCCATTCTCCTGCCTCAGCCTCCCATGTGGCTGGGACTACAGGCACCCGCCACCGCGCCCGGCTAATTTTTGTATTTTTAGTAGAGTCGGGGTTTCACCGTGTTAGTCAGGATGGTCTCGATCTCCTGACCTCGTGATCCGCCCGTCTCGGCCTCCCAAAGTGCTGGGATTACAGGCGTGAGCCACCGCGCCCGGCCTATTTTAGAATATCTTATGCAATATTAGAGATATGCTTATACTATAAAAATTATTCATTTTTTAAAACTTGCTAAAGCCTGAATTTTTATTTGCTAAACCAAATATAGTAATAGGTATTCTTTTTCTCTTTTTTTCCCCTTATCTGTATTTTTTAAAGTTTCTATAATATGTATAATACATGGAATGAGAAAAAACAAAAATGGGGATGTCTTACTAACTGTTGAAGAGAGAAAGAAGCATACCAGTGCTGAAGTGATAAGCTGCTGCTTCTTTGATTAGAAGCTTTGCTTCTCCAAACTGTGGTCCAGGGATCAGCAGCAACAGCCTCACCCAGGTGCATGTTATAAACACAGCAACTCAGATCTCACTCCCACCCTACTTAATCTCAATCTACATTTTAACAAGATTCCCAGGAGAGTCCTATGAGAAATTCTGTTCTAGAGAGACCTCAAATAAAAGCTAAGTCTTCAAAATAATTAAACCTTTTAAAAGAAAAAAGAAATCCTTCAAACAAAGTGGAAGGAGAATCAGAGGCTGAGCTGAGCAATTTAAACAGATCCAAGGAACATCAGTAGCAGACGCCTCCAAGAGACATAGAGCTCTAGATCCTTTGCTCTGTCTGTCCATCCCTGGGCTGCCATGTACTGCCACACCGGTTGTCACTAGCGACTCCAGGAGGAGCCAGGCACAAAGGTAGCTATGAGAATAGCACCCCTGGGGTTGTGCAGCAGAGCAACACCTCCCCCTGCCCTCATCTAGATTCACACTCACAGAGGCATGGGAATCAGTGAAGGAAGACTGATAAAAAAGTAAAAAAATGTTTTTCTGATGTTGTTTTGGATGACACAGGTTTTTATTAATTTGTTGTAATTTGTTTAGTTTTTTTTTTTTTTTTTTTTTTTTTTTGCAAGGGGCTGATGTGTATTTCTTGGGTTTGGGTTTGCTTTTTAATGAAGTCACTTGAATCTGTCAGTGCTAGCGAACATTCAGCTAAACTCATGAGATCGACTTGATGAAATTACTACAATTACTACAATTCTTCTTTTAGCTAATACTCAGTAGTAATAGTTAATAAATGTGCACAATTTGGATTGATTATTGAAAATGTCTCCAATCTTTTACAATTAGCAACAAACTCTCTTTTGTGCCAGCAATTCTAGCCACACATTGGAAACATAGAGGCCTTTTGAAAAAGAAATATGAAGTCAAAGTTCTGCCTTCTGAAGCACCCAGTTCATTTTTTTTGATGAGCCAAAGCACAGGACAAATACATACAAGTGGCCATCCCCATATTCCCAGAGCTCTTCTGCTTTCTAGTCACATCAGCCCATTCCTCTCCCCTCCATTACCTTGCTGGGGGCTTCTGGGCACAGACGAGCATCCATGGGTTTTGTTGCCGCTACTGTTATTCATTCATTCATTATTTATTTATTATCTGTTTCTCTCACTAAAATACAAGTTCCATGAGAAAAGGAATTTTCATTTGACCCATTTGACAGTATATTCGCAGTGCCTAGAAATGCCTGGCACCCAGGATACACTCAACGAACATTTGCAGGAGGAATGAATAAAGACAGACTGTCCTCCAGCTTCCAATAAGTAGTGTTCTTTTTGATCACTGTTAATTTTAAATTTTTTTTGTCCTCTCATTGCAGACTCAGATTTTAGTCAAATATCTGTAGTGTTGTTTCTTCATCCTGCACTAGGGCTTGTTGTGTGGCTCAAAGTAAAAACTTTTATGATAACTTCTGACACCACTTCAGTGTCTAAGTAAATTGCTTCTTCCTATAACGAATCTATCTCTCCCTTTAATTAGCTGCAGTAATATTCTAATCACTCTGTGCTATAGTTTCAAAGGAAGAAGGAGGGTTCCGGAAAACAGTTTTCTCTTCCTTACAGAAGCACTTGAAACTAAAGGTGCTGTAAAAGAAACCCTCAGTAGTGCATATGTGTGCACACACTCATACACACACATGTACACAAATGCCCATCGAACCTTTTTAATATTCTGTAGAGAGGTAAGGATATTTCTGGGAAGATGTGAGAAGAAGAGCCCAATGCAATCTCATAGAACTCCCAGGCCTGATTCATAGACAACACTTCAGCAGAATTGAAAATGGAACAGATTATGGGAAGGCAGAAAGGTTTCCAGAGATAAGGGATGAGTGACAGGAAATACATCAATCAGCACACGTAGCACTCAGGTAAGGATGGAAACAATTGGTAGTTGTGCTCAGTTTCCCAATGGAATCTTAGGCAACTCAATTAACCTCTTTCTGCCACATTCTCATCACTTGTAAATTGAGTACAACAACCTACCTAGTGGAGACTGCACAGGGATTTGCTAATAAACGTGAGTAGACAGCTATATGTAGGATACCTAATACTATTATGTTAATGAGCATAAAGTCACAGGGCTACAAGGGACTCAAGAGGTCAATTCAGTCCTTTCACATGGGACCACAATTAAACCATTCCAGCAGAATTAGATTCTAACCTTTTTTTTTTTTTTCCAGACAAACTTTTGTTCTTGTTGCCCAGGCTGGAACGCAACGGCGTGATCTCGGCTCACTGCAATCTCTGCCCCCTGGGTTCAAGCAATTCTCCTGCCTCAGCCTCCCGAGTAGCTGGGATTACAGGCACATGCCACCACGCCCGGCTAATTTTTTTTATTTTTAGTAGAGATGGGGTTTCACCATGTTGGCCACGCTGGTCTTGAACTCCAGAGTTCAAGGTGATCCACCTGCCTTGGCCTCCCAAAATGCTGGGATTACAGGTGTGAGCCACCGCGCCCAGTCAGATTCTAATCTTTTTAAAGGTGCCTGTATAAAGGGCTTCCCAGAAACCTTCCCTTTGTCAAGGATGTTTTCTTAAATGTAAGATGTTCTAATCCTGAAGCATTCGTATGCTGTGCTTCTCTCCCTGTATGGAAAGGAGACTAGGAGCTGTACCACCTTGAACAGTTGGTCATATGAACTCTTTAGCCACTGGAATACAGTAGCGTGACGGTTTATAGCACGGATACTGGATACCAGATTTCGGTTCCCACTGGATTCTACTCTGTGCTGGCTACATGACTTTGAACACATCACAACCTCAACTTCCTCAAGCCTCAGTTTCCGCTCCTACACAATAGTTGTCCTACTGATCCCATAAGGTTGGCATTGAGACTAAGGGAGCAACACCAGTAAGGTACTTCTCACAGTGCCTGACTCATGGTGGATATTGAATAAATGGTCATATTATTTTCTGGGCTAAAAAACCCTGGTCACTCTAATTTTTAATTATTTACAATTCTAACTATTTCTGAACTCACTCCAACTTCCCCATTTTTGAATGTTTAATGTGGTGCTCAAAATTGTAAGAAGGACCTAACTGCACTGAGTGGTCTAGGAAGATGTCACTTTGATTTTTCACGGGAGCACCGTACCAAAGAGAAAACCAGAATCATTAGGCTACAGTGAGGAATTTCCTGTGGGCTTTTCTAGCTTCTCTGCTTTCAACCTGTGTGCCACAAAAGCCAGGGGTCTCACTTAGCATCTCTCTGAATTCTTGGAAAGACTGGTGTTCCTGGAGGTCTAATTCCTCTGTGGTTTCCACTAAAAACCTCGGGGTGCACAGTTCAAGGTTGTGTAAAGCTATGCAGACTAGTTTCACAGATTCCATCAAATCACAGATCACTTCTGCAACAATGCGGGAGATTGGGAGGGAGAGAGAAGTTATGCTTTCTGTTTCTGTTTTATCCTTGTACTTTCCTCATATCAAGCAGGGCTAGGCACTATAATTATCTTCTTTAGGGGATATGGGCTTTGCCAGAAAGCAGAAGTGGCTGGAGGAAGCTTGTCTGGCAAACCTAAACCCACTGAAGAGAACGGAGAAGCAATTAAACAGAGGAGAAAAATGCTTTTTTCCACCCCTTGCTCCCCAGCACCTCCCCTCCCACCGGAGTCTGTGGGTCCCTAAGGAAAAAGCCACATCACCCTCCACTTTGGCACCTGGAAGTAACCAGACCACAGGAGAAGGCTGTGTGGCGTGTGCCTTGGGATGGCACTGCCACTCGGCAGCAACAAAGATGCCCATATTCCACAAGTGGTTATAAAAACAGCCACAGGAGTTTAAATGGCCACAGAGAGGTTGGGCAATGCATACATGGTAGAAACCAGGATGTCTGGAGAGTGGCGACCTTCCCCTCAATTTCTGGGCACCATGAAAATCCCCTGGAGTCTGGAGCCTCCCAGGGAACAGGGGATTCCCCATGATGTTCCAGGACACCTGAGTATATGGAGGGAGGTTCGGACCTACGGAGCAGGAGGGCTTCACAATTTACCAGCAACTTCGACACTCCTCACCGTCTTTGAGCCTAGCAAAAAGGCTACAAGTCAGCCTATTCTAACGCTGTGAATACAAACACTCAGAGAGGTTAAGTGTCTGGTCCTGGGTCTCTGCATTTTAATTCTGCATCCTTCCAACTGTGCCATATGACACCTTTTGTCTGAAAATTTTTAACCTAGTCTTGAAACCCACATTTCCCTGTAAGGGTATATTGAAATGGAGGCCACTTCAGTGAGCAGACTTGTAGGATACAAAACTGAATTTGCAGCATGCTTATTATTGTTACATTACAAAGATAAACACGCAAAGCTATGAATATGAAAAAAGACTCAGATGTCATAACAAAATGGAAAAGGCAATTGGCTTTAGGTAGTGTGTAGATTATAAAATTTTTAATGAACATATGTTTACAATGAAAAATATAAATTAATGATTTTTTTTTAGGTAGCTTTAGAGTCAAACTATTCACCCAACAGCAAGGCAGCTACTTGTGGGAACAGAAAGGAAACTATACCCTTCCCTTTCATCTCCTCATAGATGGCCTGGCTATTGAGTCAAATTATTCAGGATGTCATCAATTCTCTATAGATGCTATGTCAAGGCAAACAGCAGAAATCACTTCTAAATTTTGACAGAAGTCCAGATTTTGCCCTGAAGGGACCAATTCATATTCAGAGTAGCAAATTAGAAGAAATAATAAATGAAGTTCTACGATGAGCTCTGAGTCTTTTGTAACTACACATAGTTGTCCCTGAAAGAATTTCTGTCTGAGACTTCCGCGAATGGAACTTTGGAAAAGGTAGAGTCGAAGGGATTAGCTCTTTAAGATCATCTATGGTTCACAAAGGGAGGGAGGCTATTGGTGGGGGCTACTCTTTTGCACGTTGGTCTCCTGCTTTATTCACAAGCATCTTGGAACCATTCTAACATGAAACATAGATCTTCTTCTTGGCTTTGGTCCCACCTTACAGGATCTCTCAAGAGGTAAGCCCAGAGGCTACCTAACACTTTCTCAAATCATGCTTACCTTCACATATGCCAGTGCTCTCCAAGTAAAAATGGGCTCTACACTGGGCTAGACACTCGCCAGAGGGGATGCCCACCCCAGACAGCTGCTCCACTTGCAGTCCTTCCTCTGGCTTCTTACACCCAGTACAGTGAGAGGGCGCAGGACCCATACAAGCCAGGCAGGAGAAGTGACAGGCTGCAAATGGAAATAAAAGGCAGAAAATAATACAAGGATCAAACGTATGTTGCAAATCTTTCATTAAATCAAACCCACTTAGAAAAGTTCACCAAACGCAGCGTTTCAGCGTATTATTTTTCTAATGTTCTATATAAAGCACAGAGTGATAATAATGTTTGTGAAAGGAACAATGAGGGGTGGTGTTAACCAGTCACCTCTCCCAGGTCCCATAAGGGCTGTTGGGCTAGACAACAACAACAAACAAACAAAACCAGAAAACTGGACAATATTGGCTTGGTTCTCCAGAGAAACACACTCACTAAATGACGATTTAACATTACACCCCTGGTTTTTATTGTAGCTTTTTAGAACCATTCATATGGAAGCCATTACTGTATCTTTTGCAAAAATAGCGGTTGTGTTATTATCTATGAGTCATGCATCACCCACTACAATGGGGTCCAGGCAACAAATTCCTCTTAGAATTTATCTGGGTTAAGGCTGCTCTTCTAGACAAGAAAGAGGCCCCTTTGAGCAGCAATGATCCATCACCGTGTTTTGCTTACCCTGGCTACTGGTGAAAAGCAAAGCCAAATAAGGTAGTCAAACTATCTGGGGCCCATATTTGAATACAATTAACTCTCCTGTTCTTTAAAAGATTCTCTCAATTTTCTCTTCCAAAACAGTTGTTGCAGCTTTCCTACTTCAAATACGTTCTTCTTGTAACTATTCTCAAACTCTGTTCTAAGGATCCCGATGTACAAATAAATATACAGTGATTTCACTGAATTCTGATGTACAAATAAATATACCTTGATTTCACTTAAAGTGTTTGTTCCCAATATTCTAGTTTCAAAATGCTTAAATGATATCGCCCTCCCAAGGAGCCCAAAGCCTTTATGGCAAACAGCTATTTAAGATTTTGCCATTTCACTCAGCCCAGAGGCATCGCTAGTGACTCTCAGTTTGCTCAGTAATATCATTACCAAAAAGAAATTCTTCAGGGAAAAACGAAATGAAGTCTAAGAAAAACATTAGCAAAGGTAGGAGAGTAGAGAAAGGAGGCAAGGGTTCTATTTTGTTTTAATGTACAGGAAAGAAAATAACATTCCCCCTAAAAACAGCCAGAAAATAAAAATCATAACCCTTTGAGTGTCTTCACAAATTTTCAAATGAATTTTTTTCAGATCAACCCTTCGCAAAACTATTGTAATGAAAAATGTTTATAATGTATGGATAGCCATAAAAGATACACTAGAAGAAAAGTTACACTGGAAAGTTATATTACTGAAAGAAGTAAATCTATGTTCTTGTGGGATAGCCTCTCAAGAATGATGGTGACACCAACAATACCTTTGCAGACCCCGTAGTCAGAGTAGAAGCCCTCTCCACAGTGGGGCAGACAGTGGCCTTGACGCAGAGCCTTGGGGGGGCTGCAGGCTGTACAGTGAGAGGCTGTGGGCCCAGAGCAGCTGGCACACGAGTTATGACAAACTGAGGAAGAAAGTGAGAGGGAGAACACCATGGGACGGGGTGAATAAAGCGCCCACTTCCTGACTGGGCTTCGCAAGCCTGGGACTCTTAGTCCCTCTGGATGTCACACCAAACCAAGGGGAAAATGTGTTGGGAGGTGGTTACACTGTCACAACTGCCCACATGGCCCTTTACCCACCATTTAGCCATGCTCTACATATTGCTTATTAGCTACCCTTTATTTAGTGTTTGTATTAAGCACTTTCTACACATTGTCACTTTTAATTTTCCTAACAACATTATGAGGTAGTTATTACTAACTACATTTTATAGATGAGGAGACTGAAGTTAAAAAATTTACCCACGATTACAGGCTTTATTCATAGCAGGGCTGAGATTTAGCCCTAGGTCCGTCTGGACCTAAACCTCACACTGCCTAAATGGGTTAGAGCGGAAAGGCTGTGGGTTGGAGTGTTGGAAGCACTGGCATTTTGACCAGTGTCTCCACCAATTCATCAATGCCCTCAGTCAAGCCTGGGTCTCTCCTGGCCTAGTTTTCTTGGTATGAGCACAGTGAAAGGTTGGACAAAATGATCATTTAAGATACTTCCAGCTTTAACATTCTAGGATTTTAAGTAACAATTACAGTAACGACTCTGACCACAACATATGACAATGTTAGGAATACATGTCCCCTGCTTTGGCCCTGGTGTTAACAGGGACATCTCTGACTCTAAGGGACAGGTGCTGGTGGCATGGCCTGGCTGAGCCTCTAGCAGGGCTGGGGTCAGGAGTGAGATATGGGAAGAAGGCTCTGCAGGACCATGGTCAGGAGCTGGGGGTGGTGGGTAGAGATGGGATGAGAACATGGGGGCAGGACACAGAGGAAAGGGTGGCGAACACTGGGTGAGTAAAGATGTTGGCAGGCAAAGGGGAGGCTGCTAAGGAGAGATGTTGAGATGGGTCTAAACACCCTGCACTATAAGATGGTAGGTAGACATGAGGAAGTGGGCATATGTTTCAGAGAGGAGGGCAGATCAAGATGTTCCAGGCAACAAGAAGTTCTCAGAGTTATCTGTGAGGAAAGACACAAGTCAGGTATATATATAAGGTTGAAATTTATAAAGTCTCAAATGGGTATGTTTCATAGTTTAGGCTGTATAAGTCTGAAATAAACAATGTATAAGCAGCACACCAAAACAAGTTTTCAATGGATACAGACTTTAGCTTTACTAGCTGTCAAATTTGGTTTAACTTTTTAATTTTATTTTTGTGGTGTGTTGTAGTTGTCAATATATGACCTACATCACACATGTCATATAAGAAATGATTCTGTTACATCTGCAACCTAAGTTAGTGATGGTTTACAAGTAAACAAGGACTGTATGTTAAAGATGTCTTGGGCATTTCAAAAGGACCAAATGAACTCTAATGATGACTAATATACATAAGTCCTTCATGAAAGCACTCTAGTCCCCCAGCATCCACCCATATCTCCCACTCTCATACCAAATACACATAATGAAAAAGCTATCCCTTTTAAAGTAATGCTTTCCCATCATACACTCAAGTTCCCAAATGAGCAGCATATAGCACCAAGTATAGTCAAACATGTACTCAATACTTTTTGAAGATGATGGTGGTGACCCATCTCTTACCTTTGCACCTGCCGATGGCATCAGCATAGTACCCGCCAGGGCATTCAGACATGCATTTCCCATCATGCAGCACTGTCTTCTCAGTACAGGTAAGACACCTGGGGCTACTAGGCCCACAAGTCTCACAGGATTGGTCACAAGCTAAGGGGAGGCAAAAAAACCCATCAGAGAAAGGCAATAGTGAGCAAAAGAAGCAGTGAAGTCTATTCTTTACAATATCCACAATGGGTATCAATATCATCATCTCATTTTCTGGCTACTCAGCAGAATTCTGTTTCCTTGATTCCAACATTTCATTGGACTCTGTGCTTTTTGTTTTCACAGTTGAAAGAGAATTGAAGAATTATTCATTGAACTAAGCATAGCAAAGACTCTCAGGCACACCCACCAGTGTAACCAACTTAATACGAGGTTCGAAGTTAAAATGGCCTTAGAGGTGAGGTTGCCAGGTTTATCAAATAAAAATACCAGATGCTCCATAAAATTTGAATTTCAGATAAATAATAAATTTTTTTAGCATAAATATGTACCAAATATTTTATCCTTTATTCTACGCTACTTGGAGAGAGAATTTAGAAAGTCAAGATTCTACTAAGCAAGGTCACGCTACTAAAATTATGTTAAAATTGCTGAACTTCACACAGTCTTTCAGGATCTCATTCACTTATTTGTTTACCCCCTAAAACACCTGTTAAGGTCTGTGTCAGGTCTTATGCCAGGTGGTAGAAACACAAAAACCAAATCAACTAAGTTTTCACTTTAAGTAGCTTAGTAGTCTAATACAGGAAAAGAAATAGACAATATTGGAAATAGCTAAAATATCACTCAGATCAATCTATATAGGCACAATGAAAATTTAAAAAAAAAATGTGAGGGTGGGGGTAAGAGGTAGAAAAGTCAAGAAAGCATTCATAGAGGTGTGACCCTTGAGCATTGTCTTAGGAAGCAGTGGGACCACGTCAGGCTGATGGGAATGTACTCCAGGCTGAGGCCGCGAAGTAAGCTGAGTCTCAGAAACTGGGAGGAGACTAGGCTGCCCAGGAAAACAGCAGTTTCATTTGGCTGGAAAAGTGGGAAGGCCAGATTATAGAAACCTATGGCCTGACTCTGTTGTCTCGATTTTCATCCTAGGAAAGGCAATGAGTTTGAACCCCTGCAGTTCTAAACACAGTAGAAACATGGCTGTATTTGTGTCTAAGAAAGATCATTTTGGCCTCAGTTTGGAGGGTGAAGAGGAGAGTTAGAAGCCCTGCTGGAAGACCATGGCAATGAGCATGGAGCAAGATGATTAAGGGTTGAATTAGAACTGTGGAGGTCGTGAGAGATTTGAGAGCAGTGAAGAAAAAACCATCTCACATGGCTTCCAGGGGTCTGTCTTGGGGTACAAGTGATGTCACTCACAGAGTACGGGAAGGAGAATAGGTTGGGGGGAGTGCCATGAGCTCAGTTTTGAACATGCACAATCCAGGGAGCAATGTGACTTACAGCTCTGGAGCTCGGGGGAGAGGTGTGGGGTCATCATATACAAGCAATTGTTGAAACTAAAAATTAGTTGAATGATTCAGGAAAACTATGCAGGATAAGACAGAAGTAGGCAAGGACCTGGGTAGCATCAGCACTTAAGAAAAGAAGAAGAAGAAGAAAAAAAAAAAAAAACTAGTACAGCTGACCAAGAAGAAATGATCCAAAGATAAGGAAGAGAAAAAAGAACATGGTGACTGAGAAACCAAGGGAGGAAAAAGGTTTGCAAAAGAAAGTCATGACAGGTGCAGAGAGGACAAATAACATCTGAAAAGTTTTACTACACTTAGGAACCAGGCTGTGGGTGTCCTGTGCCACACATTTCAGTGGAGTCATTAGACCAAATGAAAGTGAAGGCCATGATTATAAACTGTTCCTTTGAGGGACCCAGGCTGAGAACGGAAGGGGAGAGGGAAACAAATAATTGAAAGGGGAAAAGGTTATTTTGTCTTTCTTATATTATAAAAATTCAAGGCAAATATAGATCCTGGAAAGGATTTTTAAAAGAGAAGAGTTTGAATGATTGGTGAAAGAATATCTAGGAGAAAAGGGGGGTACATATGCAAAAGTGCAGTTGAGAGACTGGCTTTGAACAGAGCAGAGAAAGGCCTCCTTATGAAGGGTGGAAGGAGGTGAGGGAGAGTGCAGTCACAGGCAAGTCTGTGATTCAATCTTTTCTATGCTGGTTGGCTAATGTCTTTAAAAATAAACAAAGCAAACCTTCCTGCTACAGAGAATCAATGTTTCAAAAATAGAGAACTGCTGAGATTTATTCTCTCTGTTCCCTTAATCCATCTACACCCTGCTAACCTCCTGAAAAATATTTTGAGAACATAAGAAAAAAGACACTAAATGATGGGGCCAAATGTCCCATCTCGCATCCTGAAGAATTCAGCATCTGTCCACAGGCAAATGTGTAGAGTAAGAGAATGGGCTATGGCAATGGTCTTAATATCAAGGAAAAAGAAAATCATCCCTCAACTCAGGACTGGAAGAAATGAAAATTAATCTGAAAAGTGTTCTTCCCTCCCACATGCCACAAAAACTCCTGAGGTTTCTAATTCTAGAACTGACATCTCAACAGAAGTGAGTAATCTGAAAGCTAAATGCAATTCCCCAGAAAGGAAAAATTGCAGCAATATTTAGAAATTAGAATTGACCAACAATAAAAGCATTGCATATCAAACATTTTAAGATACACCTAAAGTTATGCATAGAGGGAAATTTGTAAATCTAAATAAAACTATCAGGAAGATGTACTTTCTCCCCAAACTAATCTATAACTTCAATGCAATATCAATAAAAATTCCACTTGAGTTTTCTTTCTTTCTTTCTTTTTTTGAGACAGGGTCTCACTCTGTTACCCAAGCTGGAGTACAGCAGCACGATCATGGCTCGCAGAAGCTTCAATCTCCCAGGCTCAAGTGATTCTCCTGCCTCAGCCTCCAGAGGAGCTAAGAATACACGCACACACTGCCACAACTGGCTAATTGTTTTTTTAATTTTTGGTAGAGATGAGGTCTCACTATGTTGCCCAGCCTGGTCTCGAACTCCTGAGCTCAAGAGATCCTCTCGCCTTGGCCTTTCAAAGTGCTGGGATTACAGGTGTGAGCCATCACACCCAGGCCCAGCTGAGTTTTCTTAAGAATTCAGTAAATGTACTCTAAAGTTTATGAATAGCTAAGTCAACTTTGAAAAGGAAAGAAAGGAAATTTTCCCAATCAGATATTAAGACATACTACAAAGCCATAGAAATTAATGAACAAAATAGTTTAATAGTGGTATAAGAACAGAAATTTAGACTATGGAAAGTTAGAAATTTCCATATCTTATAGCTCAGACAACACTCTCTATATATGGAAATTTAATATACAATAAAGAGAAATAAGGAAGGCCAGACTGAATGACTAAATAATGTTGGGAAAACTGGATCGTGAAATGGAAAAAAATCAAATGGGACCCCCTACTTAAATCCAAATATATATATATATAGACAACCTAAGTTAAGATAAAACATCGAATTAATAGAAGAAAATACAGAATAATTTACTTTTGAACCTTAGCAGAGGTCTTATTAAAATTTCAAAAAAAAAACTTTAAAGCAAAAAATAATGAATTAAAGATTATTGTTTAACAAAGGCATTATATTCAAAGTTAAAAGACAATAGAGTGAGAAAATTTGCATATTTAAAACTGAAAAAAGGCTACTATCTATAACATACCAGGAAACTCCATAAAATGAACCCCATAAAAGGAGGCAAGGCCAATAGAACAATGAGAAAAGCACATTTAAAAAGTAATTTATAGAATAGGAAACTTCAAGACCAATAGGAGTTGAAGATATGCTCAAACTCATTCATCATCAGAAATAGGCAAATTTAATGGGTTGACTCTTTATACTCTTGATCAGAAAAAATCAGAATCTTGATAATACCAAGTGGCGACAAGGATGTGGAGATGAGTGAACCCTCGTGCTTGGGAATGCAGATTGCACAGCCATTCTGGCAAGTAACCCGGCACTACTTGGTCAAATGAAGAATATGCAGAGTCAAAAAACCAGTCATTCTGCTTCTGGATATAAATCTCAGGAAACTCCCTCTAGAGCTTTACAAAGGAACACATTTGAGGCTGTTCCCTGGTGCTGTCTAGTGATGCAGATGGAGAGAAAGGAGGGAGTCCATCACTGGGATCGTGGATGGGTAGTATGAGGGGGGCACACCAGGGAGCACTACACAGCAGTGAGAAGTGAAGGGCTAGGGGAGAGAACAACATAGTGCATCTAAAAAATGTACTCCTGAGTGAGAAAAGAAGGAAACAGCACGCAGTTTGTAACATCTCACTTAAGAAAATTAAATATACATGCACTCAAAATAAAAATACCCAGTTAGATAAGCTCATAAAAATAACAATATTTTAAAAAATGGTTGCATGGGTGCAAAAGAGAAATGAAGATTAAAAAAAAGAAAAGGGAGAAAGAAAAAAGGAGGGAAGAAAGAGAAACGAAAGAAAGAGAGGGAATGACTAACAGAAACCTCTGATTTATTATGCTTTGATTTATTATGTTAGCTACAGTCAGAAAAGTCCTTCATAATGGCATAAACACTTAAAAGATAAAAGAATGAGGAGGTTTCCTCCTTTGAATTGTACCACCCTTTATATCTAATATTTGTAGAACACAATACACATACCACAGGTGAACCTGGTTACTGTAAGATCTTTCAGCCAGGGCATACCACACTTCATAACAGGCTATGCTGGTTTTTTCTAAGCACTTGACTTTGAGATTTCTACAGATATGGGCTGGTAGGTTATAAATTATTGAACCCACATCAGCCAGTTTTTATCTTGAATAGCACTAATCTGAAATGGAAATAAGTCAGCATTATCAGCATCCGACGTCTTAATTAACATTCCGATACCAATCAGTGAGTTGGTTCACTGTTGTTTCAGAAATATTTCTGTGAACATTTCTGAAGTCATTTTGATACAAACTTGGAGAATGGTAACAATTTTATAAAAAGTGTAAGCTCCAGTTTTGTGCATTAAAAGGCCTGTTGGTCAACACCAGTGGCATCACAAACTCTTGCAGCAGGCTAAGCACATGACATGTGTTTAGTAATTACTTGTAGATCCATTGATTCATTGGTTGACTAATGTCAGCTATGATCCATCCTCCTGCCTGGAAGTTTCTTTCAGATGCTTTTCAAAATGTGCACAGATAAAGCAGATTCCCACCTCTCACAGCCTCAAGGCTCACATTAACTATTCCTCTTTTTAAGTATACCGCTTCTCCAGCAAAAGTTACCTTCTCAATCCAGATAATGTAGAGTCTCAGGTCAGTGTCACCGTTCCTCCATCACTGACAGTAACCAGCATCCCAGGGGACTTAAAGGGTAAATGCCTTTAGGCCCTTGAATTAGTGCAAATTTGACATCTGTCGACCTTTAGAGAATACATCTGGCTTAATTGAGCAGGAAAGTGATGCTGGCAGAAAAAGATTAATATGCTCAGGCTAATGGCAGCCTGGCCTTTCTTTCCTTGTTCTCTCCTGAATCCACATAAAAGCCACCTGTGACTCATCAATACCAGGTGAGATTTTTCACCCTGGCAATACTGATGGATCCCTGCACAGCTTTATGTAAGCAGCTGCCAAGGGCTATCTCTCTTCTCTAAGACAAGTGGATTTGTCAAGTCCCTAAAATCATCTCATTTTTGCTGTTGCCCTGCTCAGTGAACAAAATGAGGACAATAACTCAAGAAAGTTTTATGAGCCACACATTTTTGTTGATTTGGCGGACTTAGTTACGAAAAAAAAAAGTCCTCTTGGCCTCTCTATAGGTATGACCATCAAAGTAAACTCAATGTAAACCTTTCATTTACTGTCAGGATGCCTGCAGACCTGGCAGTGCCCACAGGGGTAGCCAGTTCATCTAAAGACTGACAGAAGACACAGAAGAAGGTGCAGAGGTGGAAAGGGGGAAAGGATAATAAAAAGGAAAATTTAAAAAAACACAGGCAGAAGTGCATAAGGAAATACCACATTATAATGAGCAATAGAGTGGTTCCTAGGTAGTTAAGACCCAGAGCCAGAATATCTAAACTTGAATCTCAACTCTGCCCCTTATTAGCTGTGTGATCTTAAGCAAGTTTCTTACCCTCTCAGTTTCCTATCTGGAAAATGAGAATGGTTATATCTACCTCATGAAATTGTGAGGATTAAACACCAAACACTGATAGAACGCTTACTATGTGCCAGGCACTATGCTAAGTGCTTGCATATCTTAACTCGATCCTCTCAACAGCTTTCTGAATTGGGGGTGTATTCATTTTCTATGGCTACTGTAGCAAATTACCATATTACCATAAACTCTTTGCCTTAAAACAACACAAATTTGCCATCTTATAGTTCTAGAGTTTAGAAGTCCTAGAATCAAGGTTCCTTCTGGAAGCTTTAGGGGTGGAATCTGTTCCTTGCCTGGACGCTCTAGGGATGGAATCTGTTTCCTTGCCTTTCCCCGGATTCTAAAAGTCACCTGCATGCTCAAGGCATTTTCCTTACTTCACTCTATCACTCCAACCTCTGGTCCCGTCCTCGACCCTACTTTTCTGACTCGTCTCTATTGCCTCCCTCATATAAGGACTCTTGTGATTGATTATACGGGGCCTCACCCAGATCATCCAGGATAATATCCTCACGTCAAGATCCTTAACTTAATCACACCTACAGAGTCCTCTCTGCCATTCAGGGGAACACACCACAGTTCTACGGATTAGGACAAGGGCATCATTGGGAGCCCGTTATTGTGTCTTCCACAGGTGCTACTAATATCCCCGTTTCACAAGTGGGAATGGACATGCAGAGAGATTGACTAACGTGGTGAAAGTCATGCTTTCTCTCCTGACTTTCCTGCCTCTCAGTGGGTTAATGTTTATTTTTTTATTTTTTTTTTTTTTGAGACGGAGTCTCACGCAGTTGCCCAGGCTGGAGTGCAGTGGCGCGATCTCGGCTCACTGCAAGCTCCGCCTCCCGGGTTCCCGCCATTCTCCTGCCTCAGCCTCCTGAGTAGCTGGGACTACAGGCGCCCGCCACCGCGCCCGGCTAATTTTTTGTATTTTTAGTAGAGATGGGGTTTCACTGTGGTCTCGATCTCCTGACCTTGTGATCCGCCCGCCTCGGCCTCCCAAAGTGCTGGGATTACAGGCTTGAGCCACCGCGCCCGGCGGGTTAATGTTTATAAAGCACTTGGAACTGTGCCTGGTTCAAGGAAGCACTAAGCTGGGTTAACTCTCGTTGCTATAGCCACGGGTGTTAAGGTAGAATGGATACTAACTGCTCAGCTTTAAGCCAGTGGCACCAACACCAAAGGTGGGTCTGCCCTCCACTGGCCTAAGAGTCTCTTTGTCCCCACGTACATTTGGAAGGCAGTCTGGTGTTGATAGAGACTTTGGGATTTGGGGAAAGGAAAGTCTGGGTGGGAGCCCAGTTCCTTTCCCTCCAGCTGTGGGTCTTGAGTAGGCCACCTGAGCCTCACTATCTTCATCTGCAGGACAAGGCTAGAATGAGCACCCCAACCATAGCAGACTGGTGGGGTAGTTAAGAGGAATCTCACTGGTGAAAAGTGTTTTCTACACATCTAAATCAAAGATTAATCTCAGCAGCTATTCACATATATGTTGAGTAAAAGAAACATTGGTGTGCTATGATTTGAATACAACAAGGGATGCTAGAAGAGAACAAGGAAAGGATACGTCGGCATCGCAACCCAGCACTCACCGCTACAGGTGCCCCGCCTGTTGTAGAAGCCTTTTCCACAGCTGCTATCACAGCGGCCCTCTCTCAGCACATGGAGGGGATCTCTGCAGGCCAAGCAGTGCTTCTCCGCCGGGCCCCAGCAACCTGCACAGGACTCATGGCAGACTGCAGACAAACAGCAAAATCAGTGAGTAGCCTACAGCAGAAAGGACTGGTCATCGTTTTTCTTTTAAATGTTTTAGAATTCACAAGGAGGATGTCAGTTTGTTCCTTAGTTCCTAAACTGCTATTGACATATTCACACCTCAGGACAAACATGACACCCGCTTCTCCAAGGAACTCTTTCTACTGGCCAGAAGTACAACTTCAGTAAAGTATTGCTAAGAGATTCAGAAGAGGAAATCAGAGGCTTTTGAGAAATGAGATTTACAGAGAAGGAAATCATGACTGTCTAGAGAAAGATGGACTGGTTAATGAAATGAGATGGTCCTCCACCCCCTTGCCTTTTGTAATCACACCACGGAGTATCCGCAGGATCACCACCTCCCAACTGCAGCACCATCAGAATCAGCTGAGGAAGGATACCTTGGACTCTAGTTCCAGATCCAACTTTCTGAGGACCCAGTCCTACTTGACATCTATTGTACTTTGCCTTTCTAGCTCTTTCCCCCCAGTATTATCTGTCCTAAACATGTGTCTTAAGAACTCACACAGCTTGCTTTTCTCTTATACCTTCAATTTCTTACTATAACTTGCTCCTTTAAGATTTTAAAATGTTCTCCCCTTCAGCATTTGATTTTTTTTGATTACTCTTCAAGCTCCCTCTTCACCTTAGCACTTCTGCAGAAGGACCTATTCTGAATAACTGATTTTTTTCCAATTTGGCTAGCTGTATGGCTAACCCCTATCATCCTCATTCTTAAAATGTTTCCTTCACAAGGGAGCACCAACTAGTTTGCAGAGGCATTGATTCTTACCAAAATTGGTAGATAGAATGAATGTCTTGCTGCTTGCAAGCAGCTTTGTAACCCTACCTTAGTAATTCAAGTAGGCATCCCTTTGGAGGCAGAAGGAAGGATATCTGCCTTGCAAACCTCAAGATCCAACTCTCTCTTCTCAGTTCTAAATTGCACAAGCAAGTCCTAATTTCAGATACTTTTTCTCCCCAAAAACGGTAGGGATGATTACGAATTGCATTAAGTGCTAGAAAGGGCTCTGCAATAAAGAGTAACAGTGGTGGGGGTGGTGGGGACCAACTGTAGATCAGAGAGGTAGTCAGCCACAGGGAGTGGGACCATCACGAGCAACTCTCGAGGAGGGAAGGAGTACGTGTGTTTGGGGAAACTAAGGGCTACCCCTATGGCTGGAGTTGGCGAGGCACAGCGGGGGGCCATGGCATGATCAATGGCTGCAGCCATAGGCAGAGGCCTGGTCAAACTTGACCTTGGAGACCAAGGAAAGAAATTAGGACTTTTATCCTAATTCCCATGTGAAGTCATAAATGAGCTCACACAAGACAGACAGAAGATCTGATTGAGATGTCTCAAACCACTCTCTGGCTGCCATGTAGAGAGGGTATAAGGACCTGCTAGCAAGCAGGAGACCAGCACGGAGTCTACTGCATGACCCAGGTGAGAGAGGACTTGGACTAGTGGAGTGGGAAGCGGAGACAAAGGAAAGTTTCCTTATTTATCACCTGGTTCCCTTGTGAGACCGTAAGCTCCATGAGGGCAGGGCCTATTTCTGTTTTGTTAACTCTGTACCAAGCACACTGCTTGTGCTTTACAAATGTCTCTTAAGTAATTTCATTTATATTTAACTCCTTATGTATATTTTATAAATGTTACATGAGAATACTGTCCATATGCTGGATAAGTTTAAGGATAAACTTATCCTTAAGCTTAGGTTAAGTTTTAGTTATAATTTACTTGGTACTAAATTATAGTTAAAGATGTGGATGCAAAGATCTCAGTAAAAAATTCTACCCTTAACACACATGAAATCTGCCTGGCATTCAGGTATTCTACGACCCTTTGATTACAGACTGTAGTCATCATCTGAAGAGTCAATGACTGTTCATGCCTTTGCCTCACTCACTCTGGAGCTGATCTAAAGTCATTACCAAAACAAACAAACAGAAAATCTGCTCTCATTTCTAAAAAGTTATGCCAAGTTGATACATCAACATCCAATAGAAGCACACAAGGACACGGGTAAGGCATGTTCCCAGCTGGCCACAGGTAAGCCACGTTATCTGAGGTCTGCTGCAGGAACACTTAGAACACTCTGTTGCCTGGGTGCACTGGTGACATTGCACCAACTGCACTGGGCATAAGTGCCAAGGAAATGATGGATAGAAAGTGAGGCTAAAAAGACAACAGGGGTCAGACTTCCAAGTTCAGATGGGCTAGGGTACGGACCTTGGACTTTGTGCCATGGAAAGTTTTAATTAGGGCAGTGGAATGATCACTTCTGCTTTTTAGGGAGTTCATTCTGGCAGTCGGGAGAAAAGAAAGTAACTCAAGACATCTGCAGGGGATGAAATCATCTTTGTCCAGAGGTGCAGAGGAGATAAGAAATGAAAGCATAGCTCCCTAGCTCTCTTCAGCGACTGGTTGAAGAGCAGCACAGACATGCAGTTATACTGGTTGTTAAAATAGTAAAATACTTTCAAACTTGTTGGTAAATGGCTGTCACCCTGAGCTTCATCCCTGGAATCTCCACCTGACATCATGCTCCACAAACAAAAGGTCTGACACAAGAGAAGGTCTGGGGGTCCTCCTCCTTCTCTCTGACGTGCATCTGTGCCATACTGCTTGTTAGATATTTTTACTATACCCTTGGTGTTACCAATCAGGACAGAGACCCAAGAATGAGCAGGATGGCCTCAATCAACAGACTTAGGGATGGCATTCAGGCCCCCCACAAACTGAGCTCTCCTTAACTTTCCAGCTCCATCTTCCACTATCTCCCCACGCACACCAATTCTATGAAGCAGAGCACCCTACGTGTGCCATGTGCCCACCTGTGAGTTCTGGATGCCCTACACAGGATTTGCCCAGCCCACAGTGTCTCCAGCTCCTTCCTTAGCTCCTAAAATCCTGTTTATATTTAATTTCCCGTTTATATTTCCTAAGTTGTCACTACTTCTGTGAAGCTTTGCTAAACTTGTCTAATAACCTTTCTCTATGTTCCTGCAATGTGTTGCATATGCCTCTCTTATTATATTTATCCTACTGTACTAACTTACTCAGTTATGAATCAATCTCAATGGAATTCAATCTTCAATGGAATTCAATACCCTCCCAAATGGGGACCACGTTTTAGTCATCGTAAACCCCCAGTATCCAGACTGATGCCTGGCACCTAGTCAGTACTCATTAAGTGTAGGCTAAATGAATGTACAGCAGATTTTTAAAATTGGTTATGGGGGATTCATCCTTTTAGTTACCTTCTACATGGAAGCAACTCACCACAAGGTCATAGTCTTAAGATATAACTTAAGAGAAATTTGAAGCTGTAATATGTACTTAATAAATGCTGAAGTCTAAATCTGCTTATGATGATAAATACTGATGCTGCATCTATATAGAGTACCGAACATCACAGTGGTCCTACTGTTTTTTTACATATTACGTAAAAGACATGTTCCATGGCCAGACCCAACAGCAGAAGGAATTTTTATTTCAACACAGGAATATGTCATTTCTTATAATGATATACTTCTACTGTGGTTTCTTTAAAATAAATTGTATTGTGTATATTTAAGGTATACAACACAATATTATAAGGTGTATATATAATGTATACATATATTTATATATATAAGGTATATATTTAAGGTATACAATGTGATATAAGGTGTGTATATATATTTATATATACATCATTATAAAAAGTGTGTGTATATATACACTGTATAATATCACATTGTATACCTTAAATATGTACCTTATATATATCTAATAATATATATTTATGTTTAATACACCTCATATTTTATAAGGCTAAGTATATATATATACACCTTATATTTTATATACACCTTATAATATGTATAAGGTGTATATTTTATATACACCTTATAATATGCTATATATACACCTTATAATATGCTTATATACCTTAAATATATATACACACCTTATAATATCATGTTGTATACCTTAAAATATATATATAAAGAGGATTAGTGTATATATATAGAGAGAGAGAGGGGAACAAATTAACATACCCATCTTCTCATATAGTTACCCATTTTCCCCTGTGTGGCAAGAACAGCTATCATCTACTGATTTAGGGAAAATCCCACTGTGTTTGCAACTGATTTCTAATTTCTAACACTGAACATATGCTACCACAGATTATCTCTTAAATGTGGCTTTTATTATATTTGGGTTATTATAAAAAATAAGAGGTCACTCCCTGACTTTTCACCATAATTTCTCTTAGTGATACATTTCAGATCACACAGGGTTTGAATGACATATTGTGAACATTGTGGCAATAAATTTTAAAAGACGGTGAATAAGAGAAAGCTATCTTTTTATCTCACAGGCAGCAGATAATTTATTTGGTAAGGTCCCTGACTTTTCTGAAGCATAACCAGACATGTGTGGGCTTCTTCAGCAATCCATTCCAAAAACGAAAAGGAGCAAATTACTTTTCTTTTTGCAATTCTTGACTGAAACCCTACTCTAAAAATAGCACACCTCTTTTAGTATCTGATACTTTTGAAATAGAAGATTGCTTTAAAAATTTTTTAAGCTATACCTCTCTAACAATAAAATGCAGCCCTTTTCCAGGGAAACATTAAAAGCACTTCCGATAATCACCTTATTTTCCACAAAGTCTTCCCAGACCCAGAGCAGTGGATACAGACACCCGTGTGCTCTTTTCTGTGACCGTCTGGAGTAAGTTTCCAGAGAATTAGCACAACTGATCTGTAGTTCCTCTGAGATTCATCAGTGAGGCTGCAGTTCAGATTTGCAAACTGCCAAGATGTTTTTCCTCACAACTGCACAGAAAAAGCCCAAACTTCAGGCACAAGCAGGTGTGATATACGCAAATCAAATTCCTTCATTCTGTTTCTTATCCAGTTTGTGGCAACTGCCAGCTTTCATTCTGATCTCACAATGACTAGGTAGTACTCGCCAAGGTTTGAAGTATTATCAGGAGGGTAAATTTTCAATAAGAAGCTCTTGCTGGATGACAAATTGTTTCTGTCTTGAACTCAACTTCACTGTTACTTGGTTTCCTAATCTGTAAAGCGGAAATAATAATATTTGTTGTACCTAATTCACGAGGACATGGAGAGATGACAAGTTTGGAAAAGCAAAGAATGTTGTGTGTGATCATATGAATGGCATGGGGGGATCTGCATTTTGTCTCAACTGCTGTCAAAAGCAAAGTAATTTTAAAGAGAGAAAATTAAAGGTCAACACAAGACAGAAGGGGGAAGGATGGAAAAGACTACAGGAAAGGTTGGCTCACTTAGAAAGGAAGGGAAGGGAAGGGAAGAATTACAGCCTGCAGGGATTCGGCCAGCAGCTGTATGAAGGAGCTCCAGCCTCTCCCAGGGGCTTCACACTTAGAAGCTCTTTCCTTGCAACCTCTACAAAACAACCGCCAAAGCTCTTTGAAAGTGACTAGAAATACCTTAGTGAGGCCCTGATGCCTGAAAGACTCCTTCCCCCTCCCCAATCACAGCCCCACAAGAGGCCAAGGCTGGTTGCCTGAGATGCTGAAACTCCAGGCTAATTTAAAAGAAGTTCCAAAGAAATCTGAGCCATCACAATTTTTGATCCTTTTACTCCAATATTCTGTCCCTTCCCAGACCGGGCCTCTGCCCGCTACTGCCTTCCTTTGCCAATTGAAGGCTTTACAATGGGAATGTCTGGTCTACACATATTCTGAAAACTCATAAATACTTGAGGAACTTCATAATAGAAAAAAGTACAAACACGTAAAAAAAAATCTTCGGCATCATCAAAAGCGGGAGATATGCAAACCAAACAGGAGAGCAGCAACTAGATGCACTGGATGAGACATGCACATTGTATTTTTAAACTGCAATTACTTTTGCACCACCTAATAACATGTATACATCCTAGAAACAGTGCTTAGTGAGAAAAAAAAAAAAGTCAAGAAAGAAGGAAATATCTGGTCGAACGTGGTGGCTCGTGTCTGTAATCCCAGCAGTTTGGGAGGCCAACGCGGGCGGATCACTCGAGGTCAGGAGTTCAAGACCAGCCTGGCCAACATGGTGAAATCCTGTCTCTACTAAAAATATACAAAAATCAAATTAGCCAGGTGTGGTGGCACACGCCTGTAGTCCCAGCTACTCAGAAGGCTGAGACAGGAGAATCGTTAGAACCTGGGAGGTGGAGGTTATAGTGAGCCAAGATCACGCCACTGTACTCCAGCCTGGGTGACAGAGTGAGACTCCATCTCAAAAACAAAACAAAGCAAAACAAACAAAAAACGAAGGCAATATCTACCCAGGCATACAAAACAATAAAAGCATAGGCATACAAAAGTACACACTAAATCACATTAGTGTAGTTATTTAAAAGGGGAGCTGGGAAGAAGGGGAATGGGAATAGGGCATGATAACAAAAGGAACAGACAGGCAGATGGATAGGCAGACAAATAAGCAAGAGAATAGCTTGGCCCAGACCAATGGTGAAAATGGGCCATCAACTGACGAGCATGATTAACT
Source organism: Macaca nemestrina (assembly GCF_043159975.1). Taxonomy (NCBI): domain Eukaryota; kingdom Metazoa; phylum Chordata; class Mammalia; order Primates; family Cercopithecidae; genus Macaca; species Macaca nemestrina. The sequence continues at coordinate 141,009,417 of NC_092127.1, read as the reverse complement.
CCACATGCTTCATAAGAACCCCAAAAACACGTAAAAGAAAAAATTCAACAGATTTCATTTTACATCAATCAAATTGACAATTTAAGAAGGCTTGTGATACCTAGTGTCGACTGGAGTGCTGGCAAGTAGGCAACCTTACACATTTCTGGTAGGAGTACAAATCAGTGTAACTTTCTTAAAAGAGTGTAATATGTTAATCCGTGTCAAAAAGCTTAAAAACCATACATAAACCTTTGGACTCAGCAGTCACATGTCTAAAAATTGATTCAAAAATATTTACCACAATTTCTACTAAAATTGTTTGCATCATGGTTACATATAATTTTAAAAATTAGGAACAAATATCAAACCACAGAGGATTGGCTAAATGAATGATTGCATAGCCAGAGATGGAAAATTATACAACAGCTTTAAAAAGATGTTGTAGAAGGATAAGTAATAACATAAAGAAGGCCGGGCGCGGTGACTCAAGCCTATAATCCCAGCACTTTGGGAGGCCGAGACGGGCGGATCACGAGGTCAGGAGATCGAGACCATCCTGGCTAACACAATGAAACCCCGTCTCCACTAAAAAAATACAAAAAAATTAGCCGGGTGTGGTGGCGGCGCCTGTAGTCCCAGCTACTCGGGAGGCTGAGGCAGGAGAATGGCGGGAACCCGGGAGGCGGAGCTTGCAGTGAGCCGAGATCGCGCCACTGCACTCCAGCCTGGGCGACAGAGCGAGACTCCGCCTCAAAAAAAATAAAAAAATAAAAAAATAACATAAAGAAAGCAAGCAATAAAACTGTAAATAGAGTACAATTTTTTGAAAAAAAAAAGTGTATGCGTATAGACACACAGAAAGATATCTTTATAAATTTGGAAGGCATACACCAAAATACTAACAGTAGTGATTTGGGGGAGTTTGAGTTAGGAATTTTAGCTGACTTTTTATTATACTTTGTATTTTATTGACTTTTATTACTTTTTGGAATAAACATAAATTCATTTGGTACTTGGGGGGAATTTTAGTAATTTTCCTAATGGTGGAGGGAGGAAAGCTGTAGTCCTTTTCCCTAAGGTACATGCTAGGTAAATAGCTTGTTAACCTATTAAGCATGATTGTGATACAGCTGTGATTTACCTGTCTGGGGTAACATATTTGAATTTTTAGCAGGGTCTTTGGTAGACACAGAACTTGAATCAAAGGAAATTACATCCCAGCCAATGAAGGCTTTGGCAGGTCCACATGGACTTTTCATTGGTTCATAAGTCAGAGGACAAAGCCAGACATTCAGCTCATCAGCAGTATCTCGTAAAGTTATCTCTTCTATCTCCTGCCCCTCTACCTATATTCCTGAATCGATAACACAGGTATAATCCAAGGGTTTTCACGACCACCAGCTTCTCAGCTTCTACTCATCCTCTGTGACCACTGAAAACCCACAGCTGCTAGGACTCCCTGTGTTCCCTCCCAAATCCTACACCCAGTGGCCCCTGCTAATTAAATGCCTATTGTCTACTCCAGTGATGTCTTCTGAAATTGAAGAGCCAAAGGCGGGACCGCCAACCAAAACAACCTTTTGATGGGGGGAGTTCTCAGACCTCCTGGCTGTACTAACACAGCTGCTCAGATCTCAGCAGCACTAACAGGGAGGTGCTGTTAGCTCTGTGGGCAGCATAGAAGCAGGGGAGGGCAGAACAGGGACAGCGCTTGGGTGGGGAATGGAGAAGAGAAAGAATGTGTGCCATACAGTCTCGCTAAAATAACTGAGAGCCTTCCAAACTGGGCAGAAAGCCGGCAGACTTGTCACTAGTTTGTAATCCATAGCTGAAATAGTTTGGGGTTCAGATTTGTCAGGAAGAATGGGATCTGTCTGAAAGATAACCTCTGTGGCATCTGTGGCAGGCTTTCTCTGCTGGTATGTGATACTTTTGTTCTGTCATTTGTCTTCTGGCATACACAGCAAAGGTCTAGAAGTGGCAAAGACGAATGCCAAACACAGCCAGCTTCTTGCCAAAGCTCAGGTCCCAGACACAACACCACCAGCTGTTTTCCCTCTTCTCTCCGTTTATTCTGTACATGAATATAATATCCAAAGAGAGAGGGGCCTTGGAACACTGTTGTCACCTGCCTCACTGGGTCTTGCTTACTCAAAAACAACTTACATTCTAAGAAGGCAATCCTATTGTCTTCCCTTCTGAATGGCCTGAAATACTCCATGGACACGACCCAAGTTTTGAAGACAGTTTATTTCATGAGTTACCTTCCCAACTCTGATAAAGCACACAACTATGTTAAACATGAGGAAAAGAGAAGAAAAAGAGGAGTGAGAAAAATAGAGAGTCTGTAATTTTCCTGAGGCCACAACTAGCCAGAAATTGAGGACAAGGAGCAACTAGTAGAAGCCAACTGGAAGATAGGTCATATGTAAGCCAAAGTTTAGTCATGCCTGTACATTTCTGTTCATTCCTCTCCATGCAATGGTCTGTCACATTTTTTCTATCAAAAATTATTCCAAAGGGCCATAGATATACTTAGCACCATGTGAAATTCAGAAGTATACGACATGTCCCTGCCCAATGACTGATCATTTCCTATCATATTCCCTTGTAAAGTATCTTTATAGCACCGATAATAATAATTCATGTAACGATACTATCTAAGTATTTAAAATTATCTTGTTTATTTGTTTAGAGGCACTCTCCTCCCATTGAGGAAGTTAAGTTCCTTAACTAGAGGGAAGTTGTCTACCTGTTTCACTCTGTATCTCTGGTGTCTGGGACAGGGCCTGGTACACAGAAGAGGCTCCACCAATATTTATGCATGAACAGAATGGGAGAGACAGGAGGTACCACTTGAAGAAATAAGTCACCTTTACGAGAAAGTCAGCAATTTAGTAAGAGACCATAATTGCTGTAGAATGCCAAAGAAGTTCTGAACAATGCATAGGATGTAAAGAGTAGAACAAAATGAGTGAAGGCAGTGGTAGAAACATGCAGGGCCCCTAAACTGAGTATGTGACCCGGCAATGAAACTGAGACTGATCTTCCAATCCTGGGGTATGTTGCAAGGGCTATGGAGGTGACACCACCTTGGCAATGACCATCCCAACAGAGCAAGGAGCGCCCCTGTCTTGCGAGGAGGGTTCCTGGATTTCAGAACAGTAGTTTCATAGGTGCCATTGTCAAGAGGTCCACCCAGTACACAGCTAGGCTGGGATAAGTCATGTGTTGGAACACAACACCAAGACCCATTAAACCTCCACTGCTTTGGACCTGGCTGTGCAGGGTCAGTGCTTCATTTCTGCAAATGACTGGCTGCTCCAGTCAACCATAGTTCCAAAAAATAATTAACTTGAGAAGGTCCTCTGCTCAGGCCATAGCTTTTAAATGTCAACTAGGTCAACATCCTAGATGTAAATGTTACAGGTTTTTTTATTATAAACTTTTCCTCTAAATATGTCACAATATTGGCTAAGAAACAAATAATCATAGATTCTTATTATTTAATCTGAGTACTTAAAGAAAATTGTCTTTCCTTTTTAAAGAAAAAGGGATTTTAATTTATTGTAAAGAATACAGTATACTGTTCTCTATATATTTACTTATCCATAACATATAAAAGCAGATTTTATTTTAGATGAGACATTAATGGCAGAAAACTCTTCTTGCTTAATGTAAGCTATTTGTGTTTTATCTCTATAGGTTGAAAAATAAAGGAATGGTTTCAATAATATCAATAGCTGCCTTTTATTGTCCACATACTAAGGCCAGGCATAATGTATTTATACATTTCAAACAGCTTTTCTAACCTTCATAATAATGGTTTAAAGTAGATAATATCATCCCCATTTTGCAGTTGAAAAACTTGAAGCTCAGAGAGGTTAAATGGCTTGCCAGAGCCCTCTTGCAGCAAGTGGTAGAGTTGCCATTCAAAATAATCCTATCCCTTATAATCCTGTAAAATGTTCAGTTGCTTGCTTCTCTACATCTCAAAATCTGAGAACATACAGCACTCCAATATAGAATAAACTTCAAAGGCTTTTGGTTTTTTGTTTTTGTTTGTTTTGTTTTATTTTACATCTCCACGAGCAGCAACTAACCTGCCTGGACTGTGAGCTCACTATAGGCAAAGAGTGAATCTTATTTACTTTACATGCTTCATGTACTCAGGACCTAGAACAATGGTCAAAAAAGAATGAAAGGGGAAATGAGATAAAAGGAACAAGGAAGAAGGACAATGGAAAGCAGAACCCAAGTCTCTAAACTTATATGAAAGGCTTTCTAGACACCAGGAACCATCTTCTAAACCAGGGGTTCCCAACCCCCCGGCACAGATCAGTTTCAGTCTGTGGCCTGTGAGGAACTGGGCCACACAACAGGAGGCAAGCAGCGGGTGAGCAAGCATTGTCACCAAGCTCTGCCCCATAGGAGCGAATGCGAACCCTATTGTTAATTGCCTATGTGAGGGATCTAAGTTACAGCTGCTTATGAGAATCTAACTAATGCCTGATGATCTGAGCTGGAACAGTTTCATCCCGAAGCCACCCCCAGCTCCCCGGTCCATGGAAAAATTGTCTTCCATGAAACCAGTCCCTCGTGCCAAAAGGGTTGGGGACTGCTGCCCTAAATGGAGTATGTGAATTTACTCATTCAATCTTCATGGCAGTACAATGTGGCAGATATTACGTTCCTGTTTTACCCATAAGGCAATTGAAGCTTGGAGTTAAATAGGTAAGTGACAGAGGCAAGATTAGAAACCAGGTGGTTTAGGCCGGGTGCAGCGGTTCAAGCCTATAATCCCAGCACTTTGGGAGGCCAAGGCAGGCGGATCACCTGAGGTCAGGAGTTTGGGACCAGCCTGGCCAACATGGTGAAACCCTATCTCTACTAAAAATACAAAATTAGCCGGGCATGGTGGCACATGTCTGTAATCCCAGGTACTTGGAAGGCTGAGGCAGGAGAATCGCTTGAATCCAGGAGGCAGAGATTGCATTGAGCCAAGATCGTGACAAGAGCAAAACTCTGTCTTTAAAAAAAAAAAAGGGTAATAAATAATAGAAATCATAAGCCAATTCAAACAAACAAAAAAGAGGCCGGGCGTGGTGGTTCACACCTGTAATCCCAGCACTTTGGGAGGCCAAGGCAGGCAGATCACTTGAGGTCAGGAGTTCGAGACCAGCCTGGCCAATATGGTGAAACCCCGTTTCTACTAAAATACAAAAATTAGACAGGCATGGTGGTGAGCACCTGTAATCCCAGCTACTCAGGAGGCAGGAGAATCGCTTGAACCTGGGAGGCGGAGGTTGCAGTGAGCTGAGATTGTGCCACTGTACTCCAGCCTGGATGAAAGAGCGAGACTCCCTCAAAAAAAAAAAAAAAAGAAAGAAAGAAAGAAAGAAAGAAAGAAAGAAAGAAAGAAAGAAAGAAAGAAAGAAAGAAAGAAAGAAAGAAAGAGAGAGAGAGAGAGAGAGAGAGAGAGAGAGAGAGAGAGAGAGAGAGAGAGAGAGAGAGAAAGAAAGAAAGAAAGAAAGAAAGAAAGAAAGAAAGAAAGAAAGAAAGAAAGAAAGAAAGAAAGAAAGAAAGAAAGAAAGAAAGAAACAAACCAGGTGGTTTAGCTTCCAGGTCCAAGCTTTTAAACACTGGGCCAGGCTCCCCATGACATCTGCACCTGCAGAATGAAGGCAGCATTTGCCCTGAGGTACACATGGCTCTATCCTCAGGCTTTTGTGAATAAAATAAGTTTTAAATAGACAAACAAAACATTGATATACATATAAAAATTGTTTAAATCCTACTCTTTCTCTTTTCAAAGCTTACAACCTTATGAGTTGGTCATTTTCACGTAATCTTACATGGTGCGTGTTGTTGGTAAAATTCTTATGGACTCTCATATCTAAGATTTGTGTGCACAGTTCAGTGGTCCCACCAGAGTGGAACAGAGACTGATTGAAAAGAGGGGCAAGACAAGCAAGGAAGAATGTTCTCAGGACCTGGAGAGTTCCACCTGGATCCAGTTTAGATTTAATACCTGAGTTTTTAAGATGAGTCAATGGAACCACTGTCCTGGTAGAGGGAATAGAGTAAATCCAAGGCAAGTGATACCAAAGAGCCAGGCAGGAAGAGTGCCAGGTCAAGTATTGTGGTGGGGAAGGTAGGGAGGGGGAGCAAAGAGCATCCATACCTGGATAAAGCCTGCCCATCAGTCTCCAGGTAATTAAGCGGTGGGCTATTAATTCCTGGAAATGGGTCAGAGCAGGGCAAGCAGCAGGAACCAAAGTACAAGCCCAGTGCTAGGACTACAGAGTCAAGAAGAGTGGGGTAGGATGGGCAAGAGGGGGTGTTAATCAGATCCAGCTGTTGGTAAAGGACACATAGAGGTTAAAGCAGAAGTCTGAGTGCCAGAACTAAAATGTGAGCTTTGGGTACTAACAGAGTGATCATTCCATGGCCCCACCTGCTGTGAAAAAAGGCAACCTACATCTGTCTCCAGTTTAGGTTCGTATAAAAACTGGCTAATGCTAAGCCTTTATGTATAGTGGTCAAAGCATCAAACTCTGGAGTTGTGAAGGCAGGGGAAATGAAGCAGGGACTGGTATGGAGTGCATCGTGTGGCCAACATTATTCAGTTTAATCATGCAAAATATGCAACAATAGTATTAATATATGCACATGTGTTTATATGCATGTGTGTGCTTGTACATATACCCCTAAACTCAAGGGAAAAGAGAAAATGATAAGGGTCCTTATGGGTAAGATTCTCAGGCAGGACTAAGTGTTTTCCTTTACTCCCTCTGGTTTACCTGCTTGTACTCTTTTGTTGAAGAGCCATGTTTATCTGCTACTTTTTTTCCACTCTGCCCTTTATTCAACATAGTGAACATGAATATTAATCAGATGATTTCTGGTAATTAGTTTCCTCAGCACAGCACCCAGTTTCTTTGGGTTTTGATGAGCCAATAAAGTGGCAACTTCCCAATCATCACATAAATGACCCTGCCAAAAGGAATCAATCCAGAAAAACCTGTTGTTACCGTAAAATAGCAGGCTTCTTTTTGGAAAGTTTAGCACGTATTGGAAGAGCAGCAGCTGAGTGACTGACTTCCAAGGTCAGTGGTGAAAAGTCACCAAAAGTGGTACAAGCATGAATATTGCAAAAAATTCCAAAGCTGAGAAAGCTTATCTAGAAAGATGATCTTAGTGCCAAGACAGTATATGAAAATTGATCACAACTTTAGCTTTAATTTTTAAGATCCTCTCTCTCTCCTTTTGCTCTGTTTTTTTTTTTCTCCTTATTTTATGCATAAAAATGCAACCAGCCTGAACTAAAGCAAATTGGTTTAATTCCCTGGAGGGAGCATGAACAAATTTTCCCAGCAACTTTCTACTAGAGGCATTTGTGTGTGGATATGTGGATGGAATGTGAAGCAGTGAGCTACATAAACCAGTAATCAAATGAAATACTACTCATTTCAAAATGCCCTAAACTAGCATTAGCATCACCAATTAAAACAATGGGCCTGGAAGAAAGGAAAATGCCCTCCCCCCAAAAAAAGTCATATGTATGTGGTATGTGCGTATTTCAGGGGATGGAGGTGGCACAGAGGAAGGAGTAAAATCTAGGGGAAATTAATTCCCTTTTAAAGGCAAATCCGTCACGAGTGCTAGCAGGAGATCTCTTTGATGGGATAAAAGAAGGGAGTAAAGGCATTCAGTAATTTCATCAAATTAAAATTTCAGCAGTTTACCTAAATTGCCCAACCATTAGACACTTATAAAGGTATTTGCATGTGCCCACTTTTAACCTGTGTTAAAGTAACAGGTAAACAGAACATGATAAGCTATAAACACTAAGGGTTCTTTTCTCTTTTATGGCTGAGACTTCTATTGAAACACTGGTCTTTGAAGGACCACCAAGTGGTAGTATTCTCATTCATTCATTCATCATACACTTGTTCAACAATGCTGAGAACTCTGTGTAGCCCTTGATGCTGAGGATATAGACATGTAGGAGATATTCTTATAGACATCAAAGAGCCTCCAAGTCAAACTCAGAAGCTATTCTGCCTTCCATACTCTACAACATGACTGATCACAAAACAGGCCCTGCTACACTCATATCACTGCGGCATAAACAGAATTAGTGTTTCCTTTCAACGTGGTTTCCACAACCCCATGAGTTCCGCTTCTGACCATGAACTGGAATGGAGAGGACTGTCAGCCTCCTCCACATAGGACCTGCACATGGCCCGAGTACTCATTAAGCCTGCACATCTGATTAATACCATGAACGTAGCCTTTTTAACCTCAATCATTTACCTGCAAATGATTTTCCTGAAAATCTAACCAAGGGTGTGAAAGAGAGGAGTATATCAGCTGCCCCTCAAATTGGCCCACCTTCTGATTCTCATCAGTGATCCACCCTTATGTTTAGCTGCAGACAGCAGCTATCACAGCTCCCTTGCATGACATCCAAGACCTTCCCCTGGTCCATCTGCCTTTTCAGATTTCCCTGCCACCACACACCCTGCCTTAGTTTCTGGGCACATCTAACTATCTGTTCTCCTGAAGACAAACTCATATCTCTGCCCCTTGTCTTTGTTTTCACCATTAACCCTGATATGGTTTGGCTCTGTATCCTGACTCAAATCTTATGTCAAATTGTAATCCCCATGTGTTGAGGGAGGGACCTGGTGGGAGGTAATTGGATTATGGGGGCGGTTTCCCCTATGCTGTTCTCGTGACAGTGAGTGAGTTCTCATGAGATCTGATGGTTTAAAAGTGGCACTTCCCTCTTCATTTTCTCTCTCTCTCTCTCCTGACACCGTGTAAGACGTGTCTTGTTTCCCCTTTGCCTTCTGCCATGATTGTAAGTTTCCGGAGGCCTCTCCAGTCATGCAGAACTGTGAGTCAATGAAATCTCTTTTCTTCACAAATTATCCAGTCTCAGGTAGTTCTACATGGCAATGTGAAAACAGACTAATACAACCCCCATCTTCCATTTCTGCATTTAAAAAATTACTTATACATTTACTCTTTAAACTTATAATTATAAACTCTATTGAAAAAATGGCCAAGTATAAACAAATTAAGTTATATTATGACTACTCCTACCTCAAGAGACTATTATGATATTAAGAATTTCAACTAGATCTCAGTTAAAAATATAAAATAAAAGTAGGCATATAAGTCCACTAAATCATATTGATAAGAACCTAATAACCTAATAAGATTATTAAAACAACATCTCAACATGTATCATTCCTCTAATACACTGTTCTCCTCATCCCATCAGAAGTCTTGTTCAGAGTTTCTTCTCGTATTGGAAAAAGTGCTTACAGCTCCCTGGTGGCCCCAGATCACTTGGTGGGGTCAGGGCTGGGGAGCTGTCTTGGGAGCTGGCCCAGCTGTGACCCAGCCAGAGATTACCTGCACAGGAATGGTGATCTTGGTAGAAGCCGTCCCCACAGGTAGACACACACTGCCCGTGTCGCATCAGCAGGGGAGGCTGGCAGGATGAGCACTCCAGCCCACTGGTACACGTGGAGCACTGGGGCTGGCAGGCTGATTCCAGATAATGTTGAAGAAAGAGAAAGGGATCATTTGATTAGCTGAAAGACACCACCCCCATGCCAGTGCTTACACAGCCCAATGTTGAGGCTCCAGGTCCCAAACAGAAAATGCAGACAAATAATTTTAACAGCCATCATCTGTATAGCACACAGTTCATGTCAGCCACTGTTTGAGTGCTTTACATATATGAATTCATTTAATTCTCACAACAACCCTGGGAGGTAGATATTATTAATCCCAACTTTACAGAGTAGGAACAGACTCAGAGAGATTAAACAACTTGCTCATGGTCACATGCTGGCATTTGAAACCAGGCAGTTTGGCTGAGGAGTCTGTGTTCTTTTCCTCTTATCCAGTAGCCCCCGATATCTTTGTCACTCAACCTTTTAGCAAGATCTCTTGCCCCCTTTCCACCAATACTGTATGAAAGAGATATAAGTAACTTTCAAAAAGGTTGAAGATTATATGAATTAGGAAAGAAAGTGTGGAGGAGTGAATAATTACAAAAATAATAAAAGTGGCTAACTCTTATTAATCCTTGGCTGTATCCTAGACATCAGTCTAGGATACAGCCATGTATCACTTAACATGTATTAAAACACCTGGTCCTTATAACCACCCTCTGAGGAAGGTACTGGAATTACCCTCACTTTATAGATAAGAATGTGAAAGTACCAGGTGCAGTGGCTCACACCTGTAATCCCAGCACTTTGGGAGACATAGGTGGGTGGATCACTTGAGTCCAGGAGTTTGAGACCAGCCTGGCCAAGATGGCGAAATCCTGGCTGTACTAAAAATACAAAAATTAGCCAGGTGTGGTGGCAGATGCCTGTAATCCCAGCTACTCAGGAGGCTGAGGCAGGGAGAATCACTTGAACCCGGGAGGTGGAGGTTGCCGTGAGCTGAGATCATGCCACTGCACTCCAGCCTGGGTGACAGAGTGAGACTCCATCTCAAATAATAATAATAATAATAAAAAGAATATGGAAGCAGAGAGAGGTTAAATATTCACAATCAGGTATAAACCTACACACTTTTTTTTTTTCTTTTCTTTTGAGACGGAGTCTCACTCTGTTGCCCAGGCTGGAGTGCAGTGGTGCAATCTTGGCTCACTGCAACCTCCACCTCCCGGGTTCAAGAGATTCTCCTGCCTCAGCCTCCCAAGTAGCTGGGACTACAGGCATGCGCCACCACACCTGACTAATTACACACTCTTAAATGGATAATTAACATCACAAGTCAGAAATAAGGGAATAGTAACTACGATCTGACATCAACCAAGTCAACTCTCCCAAGTAAGATCTCCTTCTCAGAAGTAGCATCCAGAAATGCACATAAACCCATTCTGGATCCTCTGGTAGCCCATAAGAGATAAGCTCTATTACTAACTATCTGTTTGATATTGAGAAAGTTGGTTAATTTCTCTGACCCACAAGTTCCCCATTTGCAAAATTAGAAAGCTGTAGTAAATGATCTTGAAGGTCTATGTCAATTCTAAGTTTCTATCCTGGATTAATTGAGTAAGGAAGGAGCCCAGGCATCCTGATGATATTACTATCCTTGAAAGTCTTCAAAAATAAAAAAAAAATTCAACTATGACTACCTAACAACCTCTACATCACCTGTCTTCCAATAAGCACCAAAATACCTATAAAATGGCAGAAAAAGAGACCTGCAGGTAGAGAGGGCAAGTAACCTATAGATGATGTTACTACCTTCTAGAGGTTTTTAGACATTGTGCATCTCAAAAACATGCTGCATGCATGACCCCCTCCTTGGCAATATTGAGCCTCAGTTTAAGAATCACAATCTTTGATGAGTCTGCCTCCCACACACCACCACCTCTGGGTTGTCCACTCAGAGCCATACCTAAACAGAGACTGCCAGCTTGGTAAAAACCCAGCCCACAGCTGTGCACACACCGTCCATTCTGCAGTAACTTGGTGGGATCTTGGCAGAGGTCACAGTGGTCTGGAGAGTGAGAGCATGTCAAACAATCTGGATGGCAATGAACTGAAATCAAGCACAAAGAAGGGGAGAACTCAGTGAACTCCATCTATTATTTCTCTAAGAAAAAGAAAAAAAAGCATTTCAATGCGAGATTGCAAGGAAGTTTTCCTTGTCTGAAATTCATCACTGTCTCCCATAGTCCCAACATGAAGATACTAGAAGAACAGCCTCTACCTGCTGGAACACTTCAAGAAACAGGAATGACTACTTCCATAATGTATGATTTAAACAGATTCAATAATTTATGATACCTCCGATGTTCTTCTTAAGCTTCGACATGTACAAACAGTTCAGACATAAAACCTACAATGTTTAAAAAGTTATTTTTATCTAAGAAAAATGCAACTCATTTTCTTCTTTTTCTCCAAAATTTCAAATCTCATTTTCAGTAATTAGGGTTGTCACTGAATTTAGTGGTAATTACCAGCAAGGGACTTCTTTTTTCAGGTTTTGAAGTTGTCAAGGACCTGATTTTTGGTATATATAGTGCATCATAATATGCTAAATGTTTGTTTTGGAAAGCCCAGAGAGCCCTTTGGTGAAGGTAACATAATTAAGCCATAAAGTGGCTTTCCTTTTTCCTTGATAAACTCTCCAGAAAAACACTGCGATTAGCCAAAATAAGTTGAGTGCAACAAGAGCAACTGCCAATATGAAAATTATGGCCTGTGAATAAAAACAATTAATTATGAAATATGAATGAAAGAAAATGCCACTTCTCCAAAAGAGACTAAGCTTATAGGCAAATTACTACTCAACCAGAGCAACTCCAGTGCCTGCCAACAATTATTAACTGGAACTAATTCAACCCCAGGTGATTTGAAAGCAGAATTGCAGAACAAGTAGACAAAATTATCTTTTGGAAAAAATTAATGAGTCTGTAAACTTTAAAAACCCATTTGAGAACTCCAAAAGGAACCATCTGTTTAATAGCTCACCTTAAGAACAAAGAACACCCATAATACACTTTGAGAAATTATTTTTATATTTTGAACAACAGAAGACAGATTTACCTTTACAAGTCTTCAAACATGTTGTTTGATTTTCACAATAATTTTACAAGATACATAAGGCATATTTTATCAACAAGAAAATTGAGGTTTAAAGAGGGTCAATGACTTGCCCAAGGTCACATGCTCATAATCTGTTGAGTTTGGCAATTACATGGACAAGGATTAATTAGCATCATTTGTTAGAAAAAATATGGAGAAACACACAAACCCATTGGTTAACTAAACAAAAAAGAAGCGAGGGGTTGGGGAAGAGAATCTCTGAGCTTTTTGGCAGTAAAACTATCTCAGTAGAAACCGAGGAGACATGGACTCACCCGATGTGCAGTCTGGACAGCACTGTCCCTGCACCTCTAAGGCCAGTGTGCCCACTGGACATGGTGGACAAGAGGGCTTGTAGCAAGTTACCTGAGCCCCTCGGCACTCACACACCTTGCAAGGGCCATCTTCCCACTTCTCTCCCTCCTACGTACAAAAGTGAAGAACAGCATTGTCATCGGGGTACAGTAATTCAGAAGAGAGTTTGCTGCTGAAGAACTTACAATTTCCATAAGGACAAAGTGAAGGCAGCTAATCAGTACTCTGCCAAATCTAACTCTGAAATAGAACAACAGCAAAAGAGTCCTAAATTTCAAAAGACAGAATTTCTCTTTCTTTGTTCATAATGGGTTTATTTCAATGTAGAGCACCAGCCGAGATATTTTAGGCACACTCAGAGATAAGCTGTGAAAGTATTCTAGGGCTAATAGAATATGTAAAAGGCATTTAAAACTTGTTTCTCAACCTCTTTCACCAAAAACATCAAAGGAGATTACAATGTACCTAGTGATTAGCAGGTGAGTTAAATACAATCTTTAAAATAACAGTGGGACACTTAGTTAAAAACCTGAATTTCCTTATGGTTACCACAGTAAGAGTTAACAGTTGAGTCATTATATTCTAAAAAGTAAAACTTTTGCAGGCCTACTTTTAATGGGCTGTAGATGTGCCCTAAGCTTTCACACACTAAAATACTCTTTTCATCCAAGCAAATTACGAAAATAAACATTAGTAGTCGGCAGAGATTCCAAATTGAATTGTGAAGAACAATTCATTTTTGCTTACAGGAAAGAGACAGAGTTTCTTACCAGAAAGTATTGGGGTGATGAGGGAGGTGAAACAGGAGAAAACAGGAGAGCAGATTTTAAAGTAACAATTTTATAAAATGCTTATTAAGTCAGCAGACATTGAACATCTCAAACAATTAATGTGACAGTATTTAGCAAAATGAACATTAAATGTTACAAAACTGAGCAATACTATCTTGAGAAGGCAGAAGTGCTTTTCTTCCATTTGAAAGCAGACCCGTCTGGAGATCAGACCCCTTATTGTAAAATTGCTGTGTTAAACGCTTGCATTTTCCCTTTAAAAGAAACCATATAACACTGTCCTGTAGACAATCTGGAGAGAACAAATTCGGGATTATTTGGGGAATGAATGCTTGCAAACCCAAGAAGCTCTTTCTTCAGCACTTTGCAGTACATAAAACTCTACCGATGGTTAAACTGAGTTTTCTAGGCCAGAAAAAAATCAGGGAGAGAAAAATATCACAAGGGAAAGAATCTATGTAGGAGCTTGTGGTTAGAGAAGTATTACTTATCAACTGCCTAAAACAATTGGCTAAAGAAAAGAGCAAAAGTTCAATGCATCAAAGTCTGAATTATCATTAAGACCCTTAATTTCTGGTCATAGTGCCATCAAATGTGACTGTTAAAAATACTAAGGTACTACGTTTTCCCCATGATATTTCATGCAGATCATTACATAAAACAATTTTATAATATCTATGTACAAGTTAAAAAGCTATACTTACTGGAATACGTTTAACTTCACTAGCATTTGAGGATATCTAGGAACAAAGAGAAATGTCTTTATTATGCCACTAAAAACACTATTAGGCTGATCTATTTATTTTTTCATTAGGAGTTACCCATTTTTACCAGGTAACATGCAACTTTATTTATTGGTTATGAATAGAGATGAAATCTATCTTATCAAAAACAAGAAAAGCATACTAATCTGAGATGAAAACAACACACCTAGGAAATACTTCTGAATTCTCACTTTGTGCCTGAGTACTTAGTTTCAATTCCCCTCAACACCAAGGACTTTATGGTCAAGGAACCTGAACTTGCAAGGGCAAATTCTTGAATTTTGCATGGTGCCAGAGCATGATGGAGATTTGTACTTATTTAAAATAACTTCGTTTTCTTTACTTTCACTGAGTTTAATTTATCTCCAAAAATGAGTAGGAAAATGGATACTATGAGAAAATATAAATTCAACATTTATAGGGAGGCTTTAAAACCTCCTAAATTCTTAGGAAATGAGAATGACTAAAGTGTGATCTATCACTAGGAAACAATGCCAACAGCAAAATAATAATATGCCGATGTTTTCAGCTTTTTAAAAATCGTGCCAAGACAGCACTGTTCTAAGTGCTTCACACATAACATCTCTACAGCCCCATGAGGTAAGTACTATTGTTATCTATAGTTTCCACTGAGGATTCAGTAACTTGCCGAAGATCACAGTACACAGCAAAGTAGAGATTTGAACCTAGAGCCTGCGCTGTTAACACTATACAATACTGCCTCCCCAGAATGTACAGAAACACTGGAAGGTTGATGGATGTAATTTACCCAAATCAAAAAAAAAAAAAAAAAAAAAAGGAAAGAAAAAAGTGTGGAGGAATCAGTTCACCAGTCAAAGTCTTTATTCCTAATTTGTAGACAGTAGTTCCCCCTTATTCATGGTTTCACTTCCTGCAGTTTCAGTTAACCCCGGTCAACTATGGTGGGAAAATACTAAATGGAAAATTCAAGAAATATAAAATTCATCAGATTTGAATTGCATGTCATTCTAAGTAGTATGATGAAAATCTCAAGTTGTCTGGCTCCATCTTGCCTGGGACCTGAGTCCTTCCTTTGTCCAGCATGTCCACGCTGTAGATGCCACTGCCCGTTACTCAGGAGCCATCTTGGTTATCAGAGCCACTATCTCAGTATCACAGTGCTTATATTCAAGTAACTCTTATTTTACTTAATAATGCCCCAAAGTCCAAGAGTAGTGATGCTGGCAACTTGGATATGCCAAAGAGAAGCTGCAAAGTGCTTCCTTTAAGTGAAGAGATGAAAGTTCTTGACTTAATAACGAAAGAAAAAAATTTATGCTGAGGTTGCTAAGGTCTAAAGTAAGAATAAATCTATCTATGAAATTGTGAAGAAGTAAAAACAAATTTGTGCTAGTTTTGCTGTTGCAGCTCAAACTGCAAAAGTTACAGCCATAGTGTGTGATAAGTGGTTAGTTAAGATGGAAAAGGCATTAACTGTCAGTGGAAAACATGAACAGAAATGTGTTTCAATTGATGCCAGTCAGGATCAGTACTACTGACAGTTTCAAGCATCCACTGGGGACCTTGGCACATATTCTGTGATAAGTGGGTACTACTGTAATCCTATTCTGACCGGTCAAAGAAGCAGTTGTTTTTATGACCAACTGGCATATTTTAAAAAACATAATGAATTTATCAACATTCCAATACCCAACATGAAAAATATGGGCTACATAAATTCAGAAAATTTGAAAAGATTAAAATAAATGTATTTCCTTTGAGTAATAGAAAAGTGCAGACAGAGGGCAAAATAAAACCTTAGTAAATAGAGTTTTACCCCACGTGTAATCAAACAAAACCTTGTCACTGCTACCTGCAAAATAAATCTAGAGCCTGGTCACTTTTTACCAAATGCACCACTTCTTGCCTAGGCCAAGCCACCATTGCCCTTTGCCTGGACCATTACAAAACCCCACTAACCAGATCGCCTACCTCCAGTTTCATTTCCTTCTGTCACTCACCCATGCAGCAGCCAAAGTGGTCCTTTCATGAGTTAAGGGAGAGCCCAGCACTCTTTTGCTCAAAACTCCCCAACAGCTCCCATCTGCCTCAGGGTAAAGAACTGTGGTCTCTAGGCTACTTACCAGACCTCATGGCCAATGCCTTTCTCCCTCATTCACTAAGTTCCCACCAGACTCCAAATTCTTGAACATGCCAAACACACTGGTATCTCAATGACTATGCATTTCCTGATCCCTATTCCTGGTATGTTTCCTCCTAGACATCTACCCGGCTCCCTCCCTTCAGGCTCTGCTCAAAGTTTTCTGTAAGAGAAACCTCCTCGCCATTTTATATAAAGGAACACACCCCCTACATCCCACCGTCCTGCACAGCTACTGTCTGGCCCACTTGCACTGCTTTATTCTTCTACGTAGTGCTCCTCAGCACCTGACGTGTAGTATGTGTGGTGTGTGTGTGTGTGTGTTTTCTGTGTCCCTATACCACAAAGTATGCCCCACCAAGACAGCAGGAACTCTGCCTGTTGTATTCCCTTCTGCGTCCCCAGAGCCTGGTGCATAGTAGGTGCACAATAACATTTGTTGAACAAAGGCATGGGTAAAAGAAACAAGAAGGTAATGTCCTCTCATTAGATTAATTTTGAATTAATTTTAAATCATCTTTGGTTATTAGCCTGATACTCACGAATTTTCCGTTTCCTTCATAAACACAATAACCATTCCTTGAAATGCATTCAGGACAACATTTTCCATCTAAGTGAATTAATTCTTCACCCTGTAGAAATAAGGGTTGCAGTGGCACATATATCAAATTAACATCTCCAGGTAGCAGGGCTAAATTGCGAAGCAGTTGGATTCCCTGACTGGAATGAGAAACCCTGGCACACAGTTGGCTCTGGCCCTCTTCCTGTTTCATCTCCTCGTGTGCTGTCTTCCTATGGGGAGTCTAGTCCACACAGCACACTCCTCCATGTGCCTTTTCTTTCCTTTTATGGTGAATACTTATGCTCTGATCCCTCCATACTTTTCTACCCGTGCCCAGGAGCTCACATGAATAAGAAGGATGACCAAGGTTAATGTTATAGTCTAGGAAAGCTTTGAGTTTCAGAAAAGGATCACAGTACCTTAAACATACAATTTGTGACTTTAGTTTCATTAACAGTGCTCAAATCAAACCACCAATTATCCCTGAATACAAAATGAGATGCATCCCTTTATGCACAGATGTAGTCTTGGGCATAAATTAAGCAGTAGAAAACTAAACTTTACTCAATATTCTGAAACCCTTACTGCTAGTCAACTCATATCAAAATTATTCTTAAAATTATAAGAGGAATAATCTTAATTTATCTACCCTGCCATATTTGCGGATATTTAACTTTCCAAGTCTTATCGTTTTCATTTCCCAGTATTGATAATTTTAAAATTTTTATTTTTTTATAAAATAATAAACGCTTGCTGTAAAAATGTAAATAATTTGCAATTCTCTAATTTAGAAAGTGTAATTCCACTGAAGTCCCATCTCCCAGAAAATCTGATGTTAAAAACACCATCTCTGTTTCTAATTTTTCATGTGTATACACTAACATCTGATCTATATGTTAGTATTCTACACTAACATATAATATCTGTAGTCTAAAGAGTATTCTTTAAAGCACTTTTCACTTTTGAAAGATATATCTACTTTCTAAAGAATGGTAATGTTTCTCTAAATATTTAATATTTAATTTGGGGCCTGTATTATATTTAAAAGTGTAGAAACCATGTTAAATGAAAAATGAATAATATAAATTTGCATAAACAGAATAATCATAATGATATTTTGTTTAAAAACACTGTACTAATGACAAATATTATGAAAGCATTGGTTGTCTCTGGATGCACTGGATGTCTTTGGTAGCATTATAGATGGATTTTTAAGTCTCTTTTCCAGTTTTCTTGAGCCTTCAAAATTTTCTAGAACGAATATGTTATTTTACTGAGAGAAAATCTAAACATTTAGAAGAAACACAAAAATACATAAATGATTATAATTATTTTGGAGTTATATAGATTACTGTCCATCAAGATTTCACATCAATCAGAGGCCAGTAGGGAGCAGGGGGTACTACAGAGAGCAGATGTATTTACATATAAATTGTTTTGCAGAAACGTGACAAATCAGTTGGTAGTGAAGGCATAACACAGAAACACCAAAATTTGCTTTCAAAGCATATAAGAGTTGATAAGCATGTAATCTAAGTCACTTAAAACAATGTTTTGAAACAAGACTGACTATGCGTACTTCTGTAAAAGACGAAACTCATGAGAGATTCTTGAGTGTCCACTAAAATATATACAGACAAAACTAAAAAGTGACTCCCTATCACCTCAATGAGGCAAAGAAAGTGGCTGGGGTGGTGGTGGGGCAGGGGCAGGTATTGAAAAAATTGTGGGAGGGAAATTAAAGCTTGTAGCAAAATACACAGAAGAGGGTAGGCACTCCATAAATGTGAGCTGCTTTGCCAGGCTCCCCTGGAGGTAAATTCCCTCAAAAGAGTGCTTCCTTTTCCTGATGAGCAGGTTAGTTAGTCCAATCTCAGTCTTTGGACTGGTGGATGTAGGTATGACTAGGTTGGGAAAGGATAGAAACAGAAAGGCCTATGCAACAGGAAGGTTGTTCTCGACCTTCAAACACCACTGTAAGTAACAGTAAGCACTGCTCCTGGGGCACAAGGATTCGGTTTTGGTGAGGTGGGAGGTTTCAGATAGATCTGCTATTTATAGAAGCAGCCTGAATGCCCCAAACCACATCAGTTCACTGCAGTGGGGAGTTCACTCCAATTAGCATTTGACTTTTGAGTAAAATTGCTTTCAGAAACAAACATACTCTTTCCCTTTAAAGAGGGTTCTGTTTCATAGGCCAGACAGAAATCTACCCTTTCCCCACCTAATCATACCTACAGCCACCAGACCAATGATTAAGACTGGGCTAACCTGCTGATCGGAAAAGGAAACGCTCTTTTGAGGGAACCTGCCTCCACTGGAGCGGGGAAAGGCAGCTCGCATTTACCACATGCCTACCCTCTCCTATGCATTTTGCTCCAAGCTTCAATTTTTCCCGTTCCATTTTATGCTTCAGATGTGAATGCTAGGTCCTTTTCTTTAAAAGCTAATTTGACTTCTTCACCTGAATTCAGGTTCGAAGACATCATCAAATCTAGAAATATGAAAATCATTATATTGTGCTAGCCTACCATTGATTTGTTTATGTTTCAATGTTTAGAGATTTGGTGGAATATAGCAAAGACAAAGACCAGGCTGTTTTCTTCTTTTTTAACAACAAAAACTGTATGCTGATTTCAAAGATATTCAGAACACTGCTGTTGATAACCAATGTAATCATGAAGACAACAGTGAAGCTGCACACCTTTGCCTCTTCTTTTAAAAATTAACTTCTCTGTATCTTTTTGATGTGCATTGCACTCACACTTAATCCACCCTTGGTATCCAAGATCAGAAATCAAAATGACCTTGATATTTTACAGAAGAAGACAGGCAGAAAGTGGGGTAGAACTGAATAAAAATATCAACAGGGCACTTCCACTATGCCCCTTGGCAGACATAGTCATTTCCTCTGGGAGCTCCTAATATATTTAACTCATATTTTCATTGGTGCCATGCTATAATTTTTGCTTACATATCTGACTTCCTAAAAAGCCTGGAAACTCTTAAGGTCATAATGTGCCTTATTCATCTTTTTATCACCAGTGATACAAGCTAAGCAGGAGTTAGGAAGTTAGTACATCCGGGCTTTATTTAACAAGGTCAACAGAAACATAGCATATAAAGAAGACTAAGAGATATTTTTCATCAGATTCAATGTCGGTTAAAATTTCACTTCTGGTAGAGTTTCTAGTTTAGAACTCAGGGCTTTAAACAAAACTTGGGAAACATGGAAGTAATATGGAAAAAAAAACAATTTAGCTGGTTAAAGATCTGGAGAAATAGGCGAGGCATCAGAACTTCTCAATTCATAAAAGAAAAGACTAGTAACTAGAAAGGGATGAGAGAGTGTTATGGGGTGACTTGAGGAATACTGAAGTGCTCTCCACTTTGGCAGCTAATCCTCACATTCTCTAAGAATAGCCAAGAATGCCTGGCTCATGCCACCATAGCCAGGTGTCACAGCTGACAGCAGCAGGCAGGCATGTGGAAATGCAGAAATGCTGGGGATACAGGCTAAACAATTTTCTGTGACTGAGACTCTTTGTTCAGATCTCACTGAAATTAGACGGTTAAAGGACCCACCCTACCAGAATCTCCTCTCCCACATTTTTCGTAAATTCTAGGATGTTACATAAACGAAGGCCTTAGAAAATGAAATGAGATCCTTGGGGCAGACTGCCGAGGCAGGGAAGCCCAGCCTCAGCCCGAGAGAGACAACAAAAAAGGGCCCTGATTAGGTTTTCTTCTCATCTTCATCCAACCACCCTGACTCCCCTAACATGAAGAAAAGAAATGAAAAGGCATGTGGGGGGAAATAAATCTGCAAAAAGCAAGTCCTTCTTTACCTAAATATGTCTCAACTCTGTCAAGACCTACAAGTAGGAGACAAATTGAAAAATAACCCTGCCAATGACAGCCATGTCTGAAAGGTTGTTCCTCCTTAGGCTCAGGGTTAAGAGGAGCTGAGAAGTAGGGGAGAAGAACTAGAAAGAAAAATGCCTTCACAGAAACCCAGGGCTCCAGATATTTCTAATTTCCCTCATCTACTCAAGTCCATGGCCCAGAGGGAAATTGGTGGGGCGGAAGGGAGCGGTGAGGAAGAAGGAGACAACTTTAAAAGCAATTTGTTTTGTAATGGGTCAAAATCAAGTTCAAAGAGAAAAAAAAAAAGTCATTTCCCTCCAATATACAGTATATCTATAGTCCAAACAGAGGCTGCTTTGTTAGAAGCTTCTAGAAATTCTGCAGACAGCAGAGGTTAACAGAGGCCAATGGAGTTGTTTATAAGGTCCCCTTTGCTCTCTCTTAAAAACAGAAAGCATGTTACGTTTTTTCCTGATCCATGGAAGTGGCCCCTATCATTCTGCTAAATGCTGTCAGTGAGGCCTACAACAAGAGCCCGGCCACCAGCACACCTGTGGACCCTGTTTCACAGCCGGGACGAACTGAGCTCGCCATCAGCAATGAGATCCAGCTGTGCTGTTTGATAGGCTAATGTCCCATATCATGTCCTTCCCTTTCATGTCTCTGGCTCAGGGCTTCCAATTTGACCAGATGCACTGAGAGTTAAAAGCTCCAAGGGGCTGTTCTGAGCTAGTCTGAACAAACAGTGACATTCATTTTATACCATGGAATCTTTATGCTAGAAGGTCCTATGAAATGTGAGAAGTCAATGTGGACATCCCTGCTGC
This sequence comes from Macaca nemestrina, assembly GCF_043159975.1. Taxonomy (NCBI): domain Eukaryota; kingdom Metazoa; phylum Chordata; class Mammalia; order Primates; family Cercopithecidae; genus Macaca; species Macaca nemestrina. Next base: position 140,987,552 of record NC_092127.1, on the reverse strand, counting down.
TGCCAAGAAGTAAAGAACAGGCAGGGCGCCTTACTATCCCATTGGAAAGAGCTGCAACAGTCATAATGGAAACGCCCCTGCTTCTTACCTGGGCACACTCCACTTTGGCACACTCTCCAGTCTGGCAGGTCACTTGGCCATGATCACACATGCAGAACTCACAGGCCGAGCCCTTCCACATTTCATCCTGGTACCGCACAATCCCATCATAGGAGCAGCTCCCAGCAGGAGACACACATTCCTCACAGCATTGCCCATGACGCCGAGCCCTGCTCTGACCCTAGGACACAGGGAGCAAGGTGAGGGGTAGTCCTCAGGAGACAGTGAAACACCCGAGCCAACAGAGGCAGGAGGATCCAAAATACCAAAGCTCTACAGGGCTCTTTCCCTGGCCTGATCCACGATGGGCAGGATCCCTTGCACCTCAACCCTTCTTCCTAGGAAGCAGAGCTCTCATATCTTTATGTAACTTTGCAAACATTATACAACTTTTGATTCCCCTGGGAATAAGAAGTGCATTCCTTGAATGATCCAGAATAGAGCTTAGACAAGTAAGGTACACACTCTCAAATACCTTTCTGCATCTCAGGGGCAGGCAGGCCTGCTTGTGACACCTGACCTCACCCCGGTCACATATACACGTGGTGCAGGCATTTTCACTCCACTGCTCACCATGCTGCATGAAGACAAGAAAGAAGAACGTGGAAAATCAAATGTCCCATACATCAAACAGAAGCACTGACACATAAGATACCTGATTTTTATTACATTTGTAAGCTGAGCCACATTGAATGTACTCTTGAGAAATGATAACATTTAGATAGGAATAGCTTCTATGAAGACAGTCAATAAATGTCCAAAGGAGACTTTAGATTAATTTTCATTCACCTATATTCATTCTACAGGTGTGTTGAGGGCCCATTCTGTGCCAGGCACATAGAGACTCGGGACACTGAGATGGGCAGAAAGCCCTTGTTGACTGGCTCATCCATGGCATTCTTTAGCTCTTGCCTTTGCTAGGAGGCCCAGCCCTCACTGCCATATACTCACTTTGCCAGCTTCCCTTGCAGCTAGGGCCTGGACACTGTTCAACCAGAGGGGACCTCAGGGGAAATTTGCTAGAGTGGTGGAGGTCAAAGTAAAAATTCTCCTCCCACATGAAACAAAATCCCACCCCTCTCTTCTACCAACCTTTAGTAATAGCTGTGTGAGGATGAGCTGCCCAGGGCTGAGGAGGTCTCCTTAGGGATGGGAGGGGACAAGATGAAGGGCAAATGCCAGCATGTTAAGGGTGGCAGGTAGAAAGATCAAAAGAGCTTAGATCCTTGAAGGCATCATTGAGACCTGAATTGATAAACCTGCAGCTGCCCCACCCTACCTCTAGACTTTGTGTTAGATGACATAATTAATATTAGCATTTTAGCAACTTTTACAGTGGGATTTCTGTTCCTTGCAGTTGAAAATGCCATTACAGATATAGAGCCTGTCTCTTCAAAGAAAAACTTAGTCTAACCATCCTGTCCAATAAAAATATAATGCAAGCCACATATGTGGCCACTGTGTCACGCAGCACAGATCAAGTACATATAAAAATCCTCCCCAATTAGTTATGTTCATTCAGATTTCAAGTGACCTGTCTAGAATTTTTGAGGCACCCATCCCCTAATACTTATTTTCACATTTTCTACTGAGAGGTATGATCCTAATTTCTTTTTAGAGTGGCTGGTGAGTAAGGGAAGTAATTGAGTTTATTTTTTATGTGTTCTTTGCTTTTGAGTAAGGTAACCTTTTTCTGGACCAGTTAAGCACTCCCAAGACAGAACATTCACTCATTCATTCATCTATTCATTCAATTTTTTAAACTCATCTTTATTTGATGCCTACTACGTGTTAGGCACAAAGTTATCCAGGCTACCAATAGTACTTTTGAGTTTGCAGGTTCTACCACCAACAGCCTCTCGCCTCCCTTCCCTCTCTCTTCTACCACTCCTGGGTTTTCCCCAGTGTAAGATGGCAGGGGTGTGAAGAGACTGTTTCTGGATATCAATGCATAAAATCCAGCCAAAGCAGATAGACATCCCCAGAGCCTCAAAGCTAAATGTAAACTGACGGTAACCAATAATAGCCCTTTTTATCCCCTTCAAGATGTGTGAACAGTAAGTTCACCAAGGTTCATGAACCAGGTGCTGCTTGCCAGCACATTCCTTTATATTTATAATCCCCTTCAACATAATTTTTTCACACACATTTTCTATGAAGAGAAGAGAAAAGCTGTTTATGTACTGAGTTACTAATCCTGGCAGAGTCAGACATGAGGGTGGCGACTTATGGTGGCTGGAGTGGGTGGAGGGCAGATGTGTGAGAACAGATTGTCAAAACACCTACAAGGGGAGCATGAAAGCTTACCTCATATACTTGGCCAGCTGCAGAGCAGGATCGTGCAGAGCACTGCGGGCAACATTTTCCAGGGACTCGGACTACAGTCTCATCCTTAACACCCAGAACAGGAACAATCCATCACAAAGTGATATTAATAAGATCCACAACAGCAGGAAAATTTCATTCATAGCCAACTAAATCATGCGCCCCAAGCATCTATAACAGCACTTGCCTCTCATTTAACATTTCTTAGTCACCTGGGGCTCTAATAAGAATGAATACTTCCAAGGTCAGGGTGCCCTTAAGAAGTTTGCATATGCCTCAAGTCCTGTCTTATTTTAAAAACAAAGAAAAGCACAAATAACAATAATAATGGTTCTTGGTGTCTTCCAGGCACTGTTCTAAGTGTTTCACATGACCCTATGAGTAGATGCTCTTATCCTTGCTTTACAAACGAGAATAGTAAAGACCAGAGAGGTGTGTAACTTGCCCAAGGTCACACAGCTAACTTGGTAATGGTAACTGGTTGACAGCAGGACTTCTGAGTACCAACCATACCAACATTTAAGAACACTGATACTCCTGCAGAGTCATCCTGAAACTCAGAAGTGAAGGTATCCTTCCTTTAATAAGCTACTTCCCTATTATTTTGCATATATATAAATATGTACATTTATTTACATGAATGGACACATATTTATATGTGCATTGGAGGGATCTTTCACATGAAAAAAAATCACTCATATCTCTAGATATCCGGGAATAAGCCAGTGCAGAGAAACGTGGGTGACAGATTAAATACCCAAAGAAGCCTTTCCCAACTGCCCTGTCCCTACATTCTCACCTCTACCACAACCAGCACTCCCAGAATATCAGACTATTTGTCTCTGCTGCCCTAAGAAGAATTTTCTTTCTTTAATTTTCATTAATGCCGAAGAGTCAGCCTCTTACTTTGACTTATCACTACAGCCTTCTTCAATGTCGGGAAAGGAGACAAATGAAAGGCAGAGGAAAGGGTGAGAACGAACCAACTGTCAATAACTAAGAAGTGGCAGATTTTATATAGAAGATAAATCTAGAACAGTTGTCTTCACTTTCTCTTATGAGGAGTAGAAAACACAATTTTATTGTCATTGTTACTCTGGTATTCATGCTGCAAGGACAAGAAGGGCCAGTCTACTTGGGAGGGGTGGAGTCACAGAATTATAATTTTTTGTGGAAAACCCCAGTCATACCTCAGCAATTCTTTAACTCCATTTTATATGATGAGTTGGATTCATGTATCACTACCTAACTGGGATTTATTTCAAATACCTGAACCACTAGAATTAAATTGACAACTATTTTCTGTGTTTTAGGTTGTTTTATTTCTTTATTTTTCTATATGCAAAGTATTATGACCACTGATGTTTAATGGAATACGTGGAAATTGAACTTGCACTGCAATCATTTAGCATTTCTTGACTTCAGACAGACCTCTTCAGTTTAATAAGCTTTCAGTGAGAAAATAAACGTTAGCTGATGTTACACTATTCAGCAACTTTATTATAATAAACAAATGAACTAAGCCTTACACAATGTCAGACAAACAGGAAACAAATGTCAAAATCACAAATCTTGAATAGGCATAGAGTTAGCATCAATCCGTCTTAACCAGCATGGAGTAGACTCAAGAACTGTAGCAGAGTCCTCATGAGTATACGCAGGGAGGGAGGTATTACCTGTACGGTTGTTGGTATAGGGCAAATTGTGCTTTCCAAATCTTATTGGCAACATCTAATTATACGTCATATTGACCAAAACAGAATCTTTCTTCAAAAATATAAACTAACAAGAGCAGGAAGGAAAAGCATTAAAGAGAACATTTTCAGGAAACAGGAGAACTACATGATTGAGAGCTGAGATCCATCTGGACTGGTGCATTACAGCCAGGACTGGAGAGGAAGTAAGAAGAAGCTGAGTAGGGAGGTGGAGCAGTGATGGGAAAGGCTTTTTGATGTACACTTTTGTTGCTGCCATACACCTGAATTCTATCATTCTGACCGCCATATACAGGCCCTTCTAACCACAGAGTCTAATACGGGGGCCAATAAACAATGGTCCGTGGGCTAAATCCAGCCCACTGCCTGTTTTGGTAAATAAAGCTTTACTGGAACATAGCCATGCCCATTCATTTATATATTGTCTATGCCTGGTTTTGTGCTACGATGGTATAGTTGAATAGTTGTTCCGATTGTATGGCACACAAGGTTAAAAACATTTGTTATCTGGTTCTTTATGGAAAAAGTTTGCCAACCCTAGGTCTAATATGGTGCCCAGTAAACAGGGGTTTAGTACTAAAACGTATTACTAATGCCACTACAACTTGGGGTAGGACTACTACTAAAGATATATTCAATTATGGTTTCCAGTATTCCTTAAATAAAAATACTTATGATAAAGAAGTTTATAGTGTATTATGGCTGAAAGCTCTTGACAAAATTTCTCCCCAGTACAATACTCTTGAAAATACAGAAAGACATTAAAACCCCACCAACAAAGAGTAAGACGAACAGTCCACCTCCTGCCATTGCCAGGAGGAAGCCCCACTGACCCTAAGACATTCTATGGCCTGCCATTGCTGTGCAAGCCTAAATAAAAATAAGAACCATCATCTCTTCCCAACTTTCCACCTTCTTAGATCTAACAAAATATGACCTTCTTTTCTCCAATGTGTGGCCACTGCTATTTGAGGCAAAGAGTTAGCCCGAGCCCTTCACCTCCCTTAATATCTTTCTTTCTGCATCTAGTGAGAGCCCATGATGTCAAACAATAAAACATGAGTGAGAAGTACGTGTGCTGGGGAAGTAGAGGGAGTGAGGAAGGAGAGTGCCCCAGTGTAAAGAATCACAGTCAGAGAGAGACATGGGAAGAGACTTCAAAGCAATGCAGGCTGAGGATCTGAGTTTTCTGTTCCATGTATTCAGAACACAAGAGGGTTGGGCAGTGGAGAAAAAAAAAGAAATGATCTCAGTCAATGTAGCTACACTAAGTGAAAACTTGCCAGATCCTTGGATTAGGAGGCATGCTTATTTCCTAGCATCTGGCTATAAATCCACTTACCCTTGCAGCTTTCAAGCAGTGACTATAGACTGATTTTTCTTGATGAAGGATGAGGAAATAGAAAGAAGGGAACTTGGGAGAAAACTCTGAAGAATGACCAGTAGGAAAGGACAAATATCTTCTACTCATCCTAAGTTCATAGCTGAGGCAGATTAACAAGAGAAAAGCATAAAAATGTATTTGAGTTTTATGTGACACAGGAACCTTCATAAGGAAATAAAGACCCAAAGAAACACTTAAACCTGAGTGTTTTCTTAGGGCAGCTGTGACAAAGAATGGAGAGTCATTCCATTGGGCAAAAAGTATGATCTAATGATAACATACTGGGGAAAAATTTGCAAGGCAAAGGAAAGGGTGATTTTTCTCTGTGTCCCTGTGTCTTCAGAGATAAGGGTGTTCCTTTTGTATAGGTGTAGGTATAAGGACAGCACCTCTCACATGAGAGTCTTAAAACCTGCTTTAGGGAAAGATCTGAAAATGCTTCCTAGGCTTCGTACCTGCTTCAGGGTAGAAGGGCAGGGGGAAGGTCAAAGTGATTTTCCTGCTACTCCCATTTACTCAAATTCCTTCTGCTCAAAATATTCAATATGCCAAGATGCTGTATTTGGGATAGCATGTCCAGAAGCCCATCAAAGACAAAGAAGTAACATTCTAAAGTTTCAGAGAAACAGCAGATTTCTGGAAACTATTAACTACAGGATCTAAAAGAAAATGTTTAAAAGCCATTTTGTAAGTTCAGTAAGATGCAAGAATATGCAGACTTTATCAAACAGAAGCAGGAAGCAATAAAAAATAAACAGGATAAAAAACTAGATGAACCAATGATGGCAGAAATAAAAAAGAAGACTTAATTAAAGCAAAATTGTCAAATTAAAATCAGTATTAGAGATACTAGATAGGAACTTAAGAAACTCTTGCCATGCAGAGGAAATGCACAGTGAAAAATGATGAGAGAGAACATGAGTGGTAATGAGAAGGAAAGAGAGAGGAGCAATCTAAGAGTCATGGATATTTCTGGAGAAGTGAGAATAACTGGAACAGATATGATTAATTAAAGCCATCACCGAAGAAAACATTTCAAAAACTGGAATACAGTCTAAAAGAGCTCCATAATATTCCAGGCAAAAATATATAAAAAGATAACTCACCTAGAAATATTCTGAAAGATGTTTGAATTAAAAAGTAAAGAAACATCCTATAAGAATGCAACAGAGTAAAATTAGCTGCATATAATAGAATAGAAAGCAGACAAAACTGAGATTTCTCCTCCATGGCACTAAATTCCAAAATTCAGTGGAAAGGAGTCCATAGGGTCAGGGATGGGAAGAGATTATAGTCCTTCCAAATTTTACATCCCTCCAAATTGTCTTTCATGTATGAAAGCAACCAAAAAGTCATACTCAAATACGTAAAGGCTCAGAAGACTTACCAATCATCTATCTTTCTATCTTTTTTCCTTTTTTTTTTTTTTTTTTTTTTTTGAGACAGGTCTTGCTCTGTCACCCAGGTTGGAGTGCAGTGGCATGATCATGGCTCACTGCAGCCTCAAGCTCCCAGGCTCAAGTTGTCCTCCCACCTCAGCCTCCCGAGTAGCTAGGACTATAGGCATGCATCATCATGCCCAGCTAATTTTTGTATTTTTTGTAGACTCTGTGTGTCACCACATTACCAGGATGGTCTCGAACTCCTGGACTCAAGTGATCCACCCCCATAGGCCTCCCAAAGTGCTGGGATCACAAGTGAACCACCACACTTGGCCCATCTATCTTGAAAAAACATCCAAAGATAAGTTCAAACTACTCAGATTAATTAATATTAGATTTGATAAAAGTATGGTATTAAAATTCTCACAAGAACTCTCATCAGACTGAACAATTTTAGGGAGCCTACAGAAATGTGGAAGGGTTATGGTTATGGCTCTGTTCACAAAGCATCTGGACAAAAGTTGAAAGCAGGCAACTTCAGTATGAATTTACATCCTTCGTTAGAAGAATAACCCCTTATGTGAACATAAGGAATTTCTCCTCTTGTCAAGGATTATCACCAACTTTTAAAATATGATTATAGCTATGCTAACAAACATAACTACATTTTGTTACCAAAATATTGGAATGAATTCTCCTCCCCTCTCCATCACCAAATCTATCTTGGTCTTTTTGAATGGTGGAAATATGGATGATTGTTTTCCTTTCTGCTTGTCCACCCTTGCCAAACTTTCATTAATGATTACAAAATTCCTTTTGAAATTTAAAAAATAAAAATAAAAACCTTACATTAAAATTCACAACAACCCTTGAAGATAAGTTGCAACTTTTTCCAGAATTCAAGACCTGAAAATACATTTCTACTGATAAACTTGTGTTTTCCTTATATTTAATGATGTAATGTATATAAAATTCTTGGAAGGGCTTGATGTTAGCAAACATCATTATTATGATTATTATTAGGCTAGTGCAAAAGTAATGGGCATTACAAAGATCACATTACTTTTGCACCAGCTGGCATTATATATAAATGTGTAATTCATTATTCCAGGATTAGTAATGTACTGATTAAAAATACAAGTCACATGTAGTCTTCTGAGATTGCAATGTAGAATTGTTTAGGTTAAAAGTGCTGACACCATGAGCAAGTTACTTACACTCTCTGGACCTCAGTTTTATCAGCTATAGAATAGAAATCATAATAATAGCTCCTATTTTGTAGTGCTGTTATAAGAATTTAAAAGCTCTTATAATTAATGGCTGATACATAGTAAACACCCGTGATGGTGGTAGTGATGGTGGTGGTGATGGTGGTAGTGATGGTGGTGGTGATGGTGGTGGTCATGGTGGTGGTGATGGTGGTGGTCATGGTGGTAGTGATGGTGGTGGTGATGGTGGTGGTCATGGTGGTAGTGATGGTGGTGGTGATAGTGGTAGTGATGGTGGTGGTGATGGTGATGGTGGTGGTGATGGTGATGGTTGGATGGTGGTAGTGATGGTGGTGGTGATGGTAATGGTGATGGTGGTGGTGATGGTGATGGTTGGATGGTGGTAGTGATGGTGGCGGTGATGGTGGTGGTGATGTTGGTAGTGATGGTGGTGGTGATAGTGGTAGTGATTGTGGTGGTGATGGTGATGGTGGTGGTGATGGTGATGGTTGGATGGTGGTAGTGATGGTGGCGGTGATGGTGGTGGTGATGTTGGTAGTGATGGTGGTGGTAATGGTGGTGGTGATGGTGGTGGTGATGGTGATAGTGATGGTGGTGGTGGTAGGTATGGTAGAGGTGAGGTGATATTTTCCACAATAGCACTAATTTGATAGCACCCCTTTGGATCATCAGAACATCCAGTATATTTGTTAACAAACTGTATCATTAGGTATGATAAACATCCAAAATTTAATAGTGACATTAAATCAAGAAAAATGATTCCAAATGATCTGACAGTTGAGATTTTTTTTATGTAATGGTAAAAATATAGACTTGATGATACAACAGTGATTAAAATCAATCTATTTCCAAGTCTTCAGAATTGCTTGCATACTAATTAGCTCTAAAGTATGGTACCAAATTTCATCTTTTTACATTATGTATATTAACACAAACTGTAAGTGAATATTGCACATGAAGCTAGAGTTTATGTTTAATGATTTTTAAGATGAGAAATAGTACTTTCAATTATTCCAGTAGCTGGTCCCCTAATATGCAGTCTGAGGTTACATTTTTTAAGATTTAAAGCAGAAGGTCTCCAATGGACTCTTCTTTCCATTCCTCCTTCCCACCTCCCTTATTATTATCGTGGCAAACTGCTTAATTATCCTTCATACCCCAGGGGACTAGGCCCCAAAATGGGCTTAATCAGAATGCCTCAACACTAGAGTGTCCTCCAAATGTAAGAACATTAGAACAAGACACTGTGCAACTCTATCAACAAGCTCATCTGCCATCTTAAAGCAAGGACATGGCTTTGTGATGAATTGGGATATGAGACATGAGCACAGTAGTTGGTGTGGTGTGGATAATACAATCTAGTCTTTCAATTAGATACACTTCTCCTTTATTTGGCATTTAGCATTTCTTGTCTAATTGCCTTTTGTCGCCTTTAAAAATATTGCCCAATTGTCACAATATGCTATGTCATTGATTTTGTTTTATTTGACACAAAGTACTGCTTTGTATCAACTGACTGTTGGTTTCCAGCTTTTCCTTAGATAAAAAAATGAGCTATTTTTCGACTGGAGGCAAACTCCTTTCATGGTTATATATCAACTCCATGGAACATCCATTGGAGCCTCTGGAAGAGTAAAAAACTGTAATATAAAATATCATGTATACCACATTTATTTGCAATTGATTTTCTCTTCTAAATTTGTGTGAAGAGGCTAATGTTTTGAGAATCAGATAAGCTTTAAATGAACAACAAAATCCCACTATCTTAAATGTCCTCAGAGAAAATCCTTTGATAATTTGAATCATTATCCTATAAGAATTAAATTGTGTACATCTGGATAATCATGTTCAAAGATATGCATTATGTCTTTAAAAAGCAGACTATACCTATGCATTGAAAAACAATAACAAATCTAATCACATTATTAAATTTTCCAGATGTTTAGCTTGACATTTTTGGAGCATCTGCCATTAGAGCTGGAGGCTTCCTTGTGTGAACCCTCAAGGCTCAGTTGCATTATATAACAATTAGCCTAAGTGGCTGGTAATTAGACCTATCTGTAGTTTCTAAGGGTAAAAGAAATGTCTCAGAGGTGGTCTCCAAAATTACAAGGAAAACAAAAAGGTCTTTGCTTCTTGTTTCTAGTGCTTCTGAGGCCTGCCTGCCATAATCTCAGAAGAGACTCCAAGTTCTTCAGTAGCCTGTGAAGGCTGCATCCTTAGGTTGTCTTCCTTACCTGGTTACAAAATAGAGGCTGACACTGAGCTGTGAAGCACTGGGCAACCCCATTTCTACACAGACATTTGGCACACCGGCTCAGCTGCCAGTCCTCCCCATCCTGAAACACACGGCCTTCATAGGAACAGGGTTCTGGAAGGTGAAAGAAACAAGGATTACTAGTGGGATGGCATTTGTTGATCCCAGGGCTGACTGCATGGAGGTGCAGCCAGTGCAGTTGCACAGGGCCCACTGGTCAGAAGCCCAGTGCACAGAAGGAGGTCCTGTATTTGGTGTGCAATGCTCAGCAGTCACTATCTTGAAATCTCTGAATTTGTGTTTTATAGGTGAAGCTTTGAGACTCAGCTCATGCATGGTCCCACCTGCTGCTGGCTTCCTGGGATGAGTTCTCAGCTACCAGCTCCTCCACTCCGTCCCAATGAATGCTGTCATCCCCAACCCTCTTGGGGGCTGGTGCCAGGAGGTTGCATGCGCCCTATGCACCAAGTCACAGGGTAGAGCCTGGGGTGTCTGTGAGGGCATCCTCTCACCCTTCATTCCCAGGCTCGAGGGAGGAAAACATTAAATAGCAACTAAAAAACTTGACAAATATGACAGGTTGAGAGAAAGAGATCACAGAGGCAAACAAAAAAACAACAACAAAAAAGCTTTTTCCCCTCTTGATTTTTGAAAAAGGGACCCTACAGTTTTGCAAATTATGTTGTTGGCCCCAGTTGATCCTCCAATCTTTCCAGGAAAATACTTCCAAATTCTTTCTCATGGAGAGTCAATGAGAAAGCCTCTGAGGACCTAAGAAAGAGTCCCACAAACTCAGACAGCCTACTCCCCATACCACCCCCAACTCTGTTGTTCCAAGTATTTTCACTTATAGGGTTGGTTATTTAGCCCAAAACATCTGTCAGTCCTTTTCTGGTAGGTGACATCTGAAATGCATGAGGCAAGCATTTTCCTTTCATCAATTCTTGGGCATATTTTTTCATCCCTGGAATTCTCTAGGGTAAATAAAGCATTACTGGAAATGGAATAACTGGGGATCAGAAAGAAATGAGGTATCTTTTTAACGAGAAAAAGCAAGAATACAGTGTACGTTTCAGTTGTTAAATAAAAGTATTCTAGCTATTATATGTTGTGAGAGAGCATAATACAGCAATGATAATAATTCCTATTTATTATATAGTATACACTACCTAGTTATAAAAATGGAAAGGGACATAGATCCTCAAAATGTAATAAAAAGAGTATGGGAACAAGTGTGGATTCCAAGGAGAGGGCCTAAAAGTCTGACTCTGGCTTGCTGAACAAAATCTGGGTGTTTTGGTTTCTAGGCGGGCATACTTTCTTCAGTGGGGATGAAATAAAGATAAATAAAAGGCATGCTTCCTGTCGTGTATATCTTGGAAAAAGATGTTACGTCATCTCAAAGACAAGCCAACAGAATTAGTGTTGACAATACTATATAGAGAACTGATTTATTCCTTTTTCTGTCCACTAAGGAGGCAAAAGGAACCACCTTGGCCTTATGGAATCATATCAAAGGATCTTTTCCCTATTTTCTTGCATCTAAGAAGCTGTGAATGCAGAGGGATAAATATCAGAAACTCACAGAATCTCAAATTTGGAAGGCCGCTTAAGGATTTGTTCCAATCTCACTCTCTGGGACACTCCACCCTGCCCAGTGCAAGGTTTTGCACTCGGTTCCAACATGGAATGGGGTTAGGAAATCTTTGAGCCACACTGAGCAAAAAAGAGTAGAGTTGGGGTACTGCCATATGAACCTCCCAAGCAAAGAGGGTCCACTTCTACAAGCTCATACTCACTCCCAGGGCCCACACAAACTGGGCAGCAGCTTCCTTCAGGGATGAATGCCAGCTCCTGGTGTCCACATGACAGCGGTGGGCATGGCTGAGGGGTACATCGGACTTCCCCATGATTGCAAGAGCACACACTACATGGAGAAGAGGCCCATTCCGTCCCATGCTGTGTGTCAGGGAGACAAACAAACAAACAAAAAAAAGTTAGTGCCAAAATACAGGTTTTCATTCAGCCAAACAGAAACAAATCTTCTTTTACACAAACTAAGGATGGAGCTCAGGGAAAGGCAGAAGAAAGCTATGAGCTCGCAAGGTTGAGAGTGGAATTTGCAATGTTCCAAGTCAAAGGCGCGTTTAAACATGGACTTTCTCTTTCTATTACCCTAAGATTTTTTATTTACAAATTTCAGAAAATTTGTAAATACAAAATACAAAAAGAAAATAAAAATAACCTAGTCTCCTATCATTTAAAACATTCTTCCCAGTTCAAATACACATATATTTACTGTGTTCTTCATAATGACTATATCCTTTTCAGTAGCTCTCTCTGATCCTGTTTCCTTTCTTTGACTTTACTTTTTTTGTTTGTTTGTTTGAGACGGAGTCTCGCTCTGTCGCCCAGGTTGGAGTGCAGTGGCCGGATCTCAGCTCACTGCAAGCTCCGCCTCCCGGGTTTACGCCATTCTCCTGCCTCAGCCTCCCGAGTAGCTGGGACTACAGGCGCCCACCACCTCGCCCGGCTAGTTTTTTGTATTTTTTAGTAGAGAGGGGGTTTCACCGTGTTAGCCAGGATGGTCTCGATTTCCTGACCTCGTGATCCACCCGTCTCGGCCTCCCAAAGTGCTGGGATTACAGGCTTGAGCCACCACGCCCGGCCTTGACTTTACTTTTTATCTTGATTAGTTCCCGTATTCCGCTCCCGGCTTCTCTCTTATCTCTTTCTGTCTCTCTCTGTTCCAGTGATCTCATGGTCCTGAGGAAAGTGCAATAGCCAACAGGGAGCACAACCAGGCAATAATGTACCCAAGCAGTGAGTTGCACAAACCAAGGATTTACTTGGCCACATGCACGTTCTCAGATCCCAGCTCAGCCCTTCCTGCCTTGGAAACTATAAGTAAGTGACTTCATCTTTTTCAATCTCAGTTTCTTTGTCTATAATAATTAAATGGTATGACAACATTCCCTTCACCAGTGGGCTCTTCCAAGGGTTAAATGAGGTGGCCTGCTAAAGAGCCACTCAGGTGTGCAGTGCACTGGTGCTCAATCCAGAGTAGAACAGTGTTACCCAGGGCTGGGGAGATGTTGCCCAAAGGCTACAAACTTCCAGCTATTAGATGAACAAGTTCTGAGGATCTAAGGTACAGCATGGGAGGTAATGGATGAGTTAATTAATTTGATTGTGGTAATGATTATACAATATATATGCATATCCAACTGTGTTGTACATCTTGACTACATTTGATCTTCATTTGTCAATTAAACATCTTAAAATAAAAAGATGCTCAATGTTCTCCCATTTCTATTGAATGAGTTCCTGACTTTCCTCCCTTCTTCCACACCTTGTGTTGATTGTAAGTAGTAGGAACGGACACAGATACAAAGGTCAAGTCCTGTGCCATCCATTTTTACTTCTGCTACAATTATATGTAAATTTCAAATTTAGTACAGCATAGAAATGGGCAAGTCCACAAACTGTGGGCTAATAAAAGACAGGGCAATTGCCCTTTATTCTTGAAAAGGCCTACACATGAAAGCAAAGAAAGAACTTAAAAGAAAATTGATAGGTTTGAATGAGCTAAATTTTTTAAATCTGCCAAAAATACATGATTAAAATATATAAAATAAAATTAAAAGGCAAAGGACAAACTGACTTTAAAAATTACAGATTATATTAATTAGAACTAAACTCTAATATATAAAAGCATTTATAAGAAGAAAAAGACCTTTCAAATTTTAAAAATAGCAATAAACTTATAGAATGTTCAAATTTATTAATTGTAAAAAATACTAATTATAAAATAAAACTTGGATAACATTTTAAATATCTGATATGAAAAGACTTTAAAGTTCACAGTACCTAGAGCTGGTGAAGCTATAGTGAAGGGAAAGAAATTCTCTCTCACACAAAGCGTTCCCTCGCGATAACACCTGGAATCACTCAACCAGGAGAGGCCTCCCCGGGATAATCACACTTGAAAAGAGGATGCACTATCTGTGGTATTTCCCCTGGGCTTATCACTAGACACAGAAGACTTACATTTTAATGACTAAAGATGTCACAGCCTCAATACCCAAACTCTAGATGGTTTGACCTACTAATTTCACTTTTTGTAGTGATTAATGACACACAAAAGGCTTAAATACAAGAAACTCCATCTATTGTTCTTTAGAGTGAAATTGGAAATATTTTAGTGAAATCTGGAAGCTACACAAATATCTAATAACAGGGAATCATGTTCTCCAAGAGTACACTAAGGAACTATTTATAATATAGTGTTATATAAGAAGGTAAGACATAAAACACAGCATAATTCCAATGACGTTAAAACATATATCTGTATGTATTATCTATCTCCACTGCCAATTCCTCCACCAAAACCAAAAGAATATTAACAGTGGTTTTCAGAGTATTCGGATTACTGGTGATATTTTTTCTGCTTGTATACTTTTTTCTTTTCTAAATTTTCCCCAATAAAATATTTTTTGTCATCAGAAAGCAAATTATTGTTTAAAATATCTAATTAATCATTTATATACCTTAAAGTCAAAATTAAAGTCTTAATTTAAAGACTCTATAGTCTTTAATTGTCTTTAAATTATATATATATTTGACTATATATATTTAAAGTAAAATCTTAAAGTCTTAATTTAAAGACTGTATAGAACAACTTGAAGTAAACTTCATTTTATTAAAAATTAGAAGACTGCTCTAAACATCTAGACATTCCACTTCATAAAACAAGACCTTTTGTTACTACCAAGAAACACCACTGTTGTTTCCAAAACATTGCAGCCACACTACCTTTCAGACAGAGACCAGAAAAATTCATTATAACAACAGCCTGCCTATCACCAAAGTTGTTCATCTGTAATGTAAGAGGGCTATATCAGCTGATCTCTTCAGTACCCACTCTCTCTCATCACGTAAATTTATTATCTAACTCAAGGGATGTAAAATTAAGCAATGGGTTCTCCCTTCCCAAAAGCTTGAGAATTGTGGGAATTAAGAATAACATTCAGGCCGGGCACAGTGACTCATGCCTGTAATCCCAGCACTTTGGGAGGCTGAGGCGAGTGGATCACTTGAGGTCAGGAGTTCGAGACCAGCCTGGTCAAAATGGTGAATCCCCATCTCCACTAAAAACACAAAAATTATCTGGGTTCAGTGGCGGGTGCCAATAGCCTCAGCTACTTGGGAGTCTGAGGCACGAGAATCACTTGAACTTGAGAGACGGGGGTTCCAGTGAGCCAAGATCATGCGAGACTCGATCTCAAAAAAAAAAAAAAAAAAAAAAAGTCTCCACTTCTTGATGTCAAAGCCATGGATGAAAGTCCAGATGGTGATCCAAAGTGTGCAGCGTGATGAAGTGATGAAAAGAAATCCCTCTCACATCTCTCCAGGAGACCAGTCACCTAAGTTCACTCCATTTTTATCTCTTATGCCTGTCCCTGAAACAGTGACACCTCTTTCCCCAGAGTGAGTGTTCTGAGGATTGATAATGCATGCAACATACCCAGCCTAGAGATCAAGACATCAGCACATGCATATATATATATATATATACACACACACACACACACACATATCAGTAGTTTTCTTCATATACATTTATGAAAGCATTATTTTTTTATAAACACTGTAGCAGCAAAGAGAGCTCTGTAAAATGAAGGAATAATAGATACACAAAGCAACGTTCCCACAGGACCCTGTTTTACCTGTGCCATCTTAACCTCATTAATACCTTTTTGAAAACATGACATCTTGACACTGCGCAGAAGCGAACTCTGCAGACAACATCTTAAATATATTCTCCTGCATAGTCAACTAACAAGTTGGCTTGACTGTTGACATAAGTCCAAAAGAAAGATAAGGTCATAAAGCACTTGCCTGGCTTACTGACAGAACAAAAATATAATTTTTCTTCATATAATTTGTTCCTGTTATGGAGTTATAGATCCAGAATACTAAATATCTGGGAACGTTCAGTGAATATTATAATTACATCCTCTACTTTGAGGAGAACAAGGCTGAAGAATTCAATACTTATTTCTTGCCTCACACACATAAATTAGTTCTCCTTTTAGCCTGACAAACAAAGTGAACAGGCCTGTCCCTTCCTAGTCCTCTATTTAATTGGGTTGGGCACTAGGGCATTACCACCTGCCATTTCACTTTTCAGTAAACCTTCAAGTCCCATCTACCCAGATTTGACATTATCTGGTGCTGAGGTTAGATTAGTAAAGAAAAAAAGGGGATTCATGGTCCTTTCGCCTCCCTTTCACAAGGTAATTTGTGGGGAAAGCACAGAAAAAAAGTATTCAAATAACACTAAAACACATTTGAGGCTTGCCTCCCTGGCTGGTTGGCATAGCAAGGCACAAATCCAAAAGTTAATTTCAAAGTATAGCTTTGTGAAGGTCATAGATGAAATGATCCCCCAAATCCTGGCTGTAATAAACCCATGCAACACTCTCAAATAACCTGGAGTCAGCCAAAAGGTTCAAGAGTTTTCCTCACTCCAGTAAAGATCTTGAGACTTGCCTTGACTTGCTGAAATGCCAGTTGTATAAGACGCTGCCTCCTCTGCAAGCAAAGGAGGACCTCTCAGGAGGTTCCACTGTTTTATTAAAGGGTAGTCTTCTCATGCAGCCCTTAGCTCAGCCAGTCCTTCACTTTTCTTTGTTTGAACCATGTTCTTCGGGGACAGTATCACTTCAACTGCCTCCCCTCCTGCCATACCCAGTCTATCCTAAATCCTCTTCTCAATCTATCTTAGGGGAAATCTTCCACTTCAAATCCCCATTCCAAAGTTCTTAAAATGCCAGGCTATTTTATAGCTACTGCGAGTCTCCATTACCTGCCCTAGGGAGGCAAGCCAGAGGCCAAAGAGAGAGGATCACTGCTATTCAGCAGGAGGGAAAAGTACCCTGGAAACTGCTCCCCAAACAAGCAAGAAAGGAAATGCTACAAGAGTCAAAAATAAACAAACAAACAAAACTAGTGATGCAAGTGATGACGTGAGACCCAGACCAGACCAAACAAACATTTAACCCACTCAAGAAAATTAATACACTAAGGAGTGTTTGGTAAGAAGCTAGAGGAAGTGAAGAAAGAAAGAGAGGAAGGACAGAAAGACAAGAAACATAATTATGTTAACTTTATTAAGACTAAAATTAGAAGATTTTATCTCACCTTAAAAAAAAAATCCATCTTCTAGCTCTATTTGAAGAAGCAATCCACTGGAGATTTTTCACCAAAAAACTATGGTTTTGAAATCCATCCTTTTGCTCAGTTACATCAAATACCAGAAATATAACATTTTCAGAGGGAGTAAATTTTGAAAGTCACATATGGAAAAGCAACACATGGGTATATTCTTACCCAGTTTAGAGCTTTCTGCATGGTGTATTATTGCAGACGGATGAACCACAAGGGAAGCAGGGAGAAGAAAGACCAGCGGGAGAACTTTCTGAACTCTCCCTGCAAAAGTGGGAGGCTAGGAGGATATATAACTAACCCATGGCAGATCTGTGGTCCTAGAGCTACCCAGCCACACTGGTTAATGACCAACATGCCCTTAAGATGAGGTCATGGAGAAGCTGGAGAAAAGATGTACTAATTTTTTGAGTTTTTATTCACCCATGTTTATTGAGCACCTGCTCCGGGAAAAGTTCAGTACTAAGTGCCACATAAGTGAGAGGCAGGGAAGATAATTGTAAAAATATAGAAAATATTGTCAATATTCTCAGGCATCTTAAATTAAGAAAAGAAGACTGCACACATGTGCACACACATGACATGAGAAACATATGATGTCATTAGTGTGGTCCATGCAAAGATTTACTGAATTCTGACCTCCCATGTCCCTGGTACCACCTCTTATTTGATATGTCTGTTTTCTTTTTCCCCAGATCCTGGACTTATTTTGGCTCCTAACAACTCCTTCACTTGAAAGATTCAGGTTGGTATTTTTCACCCTGAACCATACGCTTAACATAATCATTCTGAACTGGAATTATTTTCATCACCACTCGGCTCTGCAGCACTTTTCAGTTCATAGGGATTTTCTTCTGTGACATTTGAAGACAACACCACCCTACATAACGCAGGCTGAATTGAGCAGCACATAGTGGTATGTGGTCTGAAGACATTCTCATTGTAGATCCTGCTTGGGTGTCTTTCAGCAACACATTGTGCAGAAGCGAAACAGTGGCTTCCTTGTGTAATTAGGAAACAGTGGCTCAAGTAAGATAATCCTGTCCCACAGGGAAATGAGCACTGTGCTTTCTGAGTTTCAGGTCCCCACACTGAATAACAGCCTAAAGTAGATATATCAAATCCTACTCACCTATGCTCTCTCCTGAATAGAGAGACACTAACTTGGGGAAAGTTTTGTATCAGCTGGAAGATGAGGATTAAAGCAAAGTCTCTTTCCATCGTATTCAACCTTACCTACTACCTCAGGTAACATTTATGTATCAACGAAGATAAACTGTCTATTTTCATAATTTCTATTATAGACTTTGCAGTTGTACTTTTTAATCATATTTAGTATTTCTAAATTAATTCTGAATGATCTGAAATGAGAAAGTATAATTTTTAAAACTTGAGAATAGATTTCTAGTCCTGTAGTTCTAAACAGGGGGAAGGTGAGCATTTTGCCCCTAAGGGAAATTTGGCCACGTCTGCAAACATTTCTGGTTGTCATGACAGAGAGATGCTACTAGCATCTAGTGTGAAGAGAACAGGGATGCTGCTAAATGTCCTGCAATGCAAAGAACAGCTCCCACAACAAAGTTTAAAATGCCAGGATTGCTAAGTTGAAATTTTCAACTATAGTAAAAAGAGCCCTGAATTAGGAGTCAGAAGACCAGGGTTCTAAACCAGGTTATACCATTTATTAGTAATATGACATTGGGCAAGTACCTAAGCTCTTTGCAATTAATTTTTTTCATATTTAACATGGGAGTAATAAAGTCTGCTCTACTCACCAGCTCAGAATTGTTTGTAACTATCAAATTTAAAATGTATGTAGTACACAAAAGGAAGGAGGTACTTTTATTATTTAGCATCACAACTTCTTCAACATCAACATCCTCAGACATGAATTCAATCTACAAATATTTATGTAGAGCCTACAGAATGTTTTACTCTTATACAAGAAACCTAAATGCTCACAGAACATCAACTGGGCTTCAGATCCTCCACAATCCAGGCAAAGAAAAAAACTCTCATCACCACAAGTTTAACATTCAGTTTTTCTCTTGTCAGAGATTTGCAGACACAGAAACAACCTTGGGTCAGAAAACACTTACCTCATGGATTTTCTTTTCATAATGGCAAGATCCTGGAGTCCTCAAAACACACTCAGGGCAGCATTGGTTGGCAGCAATTTGAAGCACTTCTCCCTGAGCGTTTAAAAGCAGTTCAAAGTAAAACAGCAGTAGCACACACTGAGTCACAATAGTTCATCAGACCCCGTCATCTTACATTCACTAAATCTCATGCATTTCTGAGGTGACAACAACAGACCGGATTAAAAGAATAGACTGAAAAGAAAGGTTCTGTGTCCAGACAAGCTTCACTCAAAGATAAAATGAACCCCCTTTGTAAAAGTAATTTCCTTGAAAAAAGTGTCTACATCTTTTCACATGTGATGAAGTTGAGACTTTGTTTCACTAGAAATCCTCGGAGATTCACACAAGATAAGCAGTTTCCGCCTGCCAAGAAGAGGAAGAAGACTCAGGTGGGGGGTTGGCCACAGAGCTGGCAGGTCTTCCAGCTGTCTGGTGTCTTAGACAGCCTTGTGCAGCCAGTGCAGCAGCTGAAGTTCTCATGGGTAACTTTTACCTGGGACAGGAGGTTGCAGGACAAAGTTCTGAGAGGAAGTAATATCTCTGCAGAGGTATCATATATACACACTGCGGTAAGCTGAGTAGAATTCCTAAGCTCTAGTAAAGATCTACATTGTTTTCAGGGCTTCTACAATTGCAATTGTGTTTCTTGATACTATCAAGAGAATAGGCTACCACCTGATACCCCAGGATTTATTGGGGAGGTGTCACATGTCAACCATCCAATCACCACTGTAAAGAATCTGTTTATCTAAGAGTTATTAAAAATACAGAGTGAAGAGCATTAGCTTGTCTTTGAGACCCATGACTCTCATATTGAATCTTCTTACTCATGCTGCTCCTCTACTTAGGATTTTCTCGAGTCTAGTGATGTGGTAGAACAGGCAATGAGTGATTTTGAGCATAAATGGTAGGAGACCCTACATTAGCCAGGAAATCATGACTTATCCACAGGATAAAAGTCTACCAAATTTCAACCAGTGCAATTTAAAAAAAAATGTGTGTGTCTGTGTGTGTGTGCATGTGTGTTAATGTTATTAATATTTATTATTTATTTATTTTTGGTTGCTTCCATTTAAAAAAAAATTGTACCTATGAGAGAATTCTAACATCATATAATTATATTTATAAGAGTGGACGGGAAATAGGACTAAGTTTTTACAACCATTAATCCACTAAACAGACAAATATATCAATCAAGTGACCACTAAATTCCTATTTTTTTGATAAAGAATAAAACTTATATGACATGGGATTTTATGAAATTATACATACTATGCAACATTAATCACTTTTCAGAAAAGTGTCCTCTGAACCCCAAGATAAAACTACACTTGTCTGATTTCCATTAAAACAATTAGAGAAACTACATTAGCCTAATTTCCACTAAGAATTTCATACAGATAGATAATAACATGATCTAAGTGTTGATATTCTAACATGGAAGCCAGGAGCAGGGGAGAAAGACAGGTAGAATGGAAGACTTCAAGGAATGTTTCATGTCCCCAAATTAGTTTTCTTTGTTTTACATAAAAGCTAATTTTCAGATTTGGCCCTCAAAGCTCATTTTATAAATATAATATGTGTGTGTGAATGTATATGTGTGAGTGTGTATATATATGTATATATATGTGTATATATGTATATATATGTGTGTGTGTGTGTGTGTATATATTTCTTTTTTTTTTTTGCTAGTGGCAGTAGCGGGAGGGGAGAGGATGGTTCCCAACTTGGTCTATCTATTGAACTTCTGGTGGAACATGAAAGAATTAAGTTAAAAGAGGAATAAAAATTTTGCCACAATAGCAAAGACTCTGAATCAACTCAAATGTCCATCAGTGACAGACTGGATTAAGAAAATGTGGCACATATACACCATGGAATACTATGCAGCCATAAAAAAGGATGAGTTCGTGTCCTTTGTAGGGACATGGATGCAGCTGGGAACCATCATTCTCAGCAAACTATCGCAAGAACAGAAAACCAAACACTGCATGTTCTCACTCATAGGTGGGAATTGAACAATGAGATTACCTGGACACAGGAAGGGGAACATCACACACCAGGGCCTATTGTGGGGAAGGGGGGGGGGAGGGATAGCATTAGGAGATATACCTAATGTAAATGATGAGTTAATGGGTGCAGCACACCAACATGGCACATGTATACGTATGTAACAAACCTGCATGTTGTGCACATGTACCCTAGAACTTAAAGTATAATAGCAAAAAAATTATGCCAGGACAACAGGCATAAACCAGACTGCTCAAGGGAAACCAGACATTTGGTTATACTTGGTGGAAACTAGAACCCTAGTTACAAAAGAGTCTGGGAAATATTTTTAGCTTTTCTGCTTCTATTATAAAGGAAGACAGGCTAGAAGAGGGTTGCACTAGATGTTAAATGAGCCTGTGTACCTGACCTGCTACCCATTTGTTAAATATGGGGGCAGGCACAGTGGCCCATTCCTGTAATCCAGCACTTTGGGAACCTGAGGTGGGAGGATCACTTAAAGCCAGAAGTTCAAGATAAGCCTGGGCAACATAGCAAAACCCTGTCTCTACAAAACAAAATGCAAAAATTAGCGGGCATGGTGGCACATGCCTATAGTCCTAGCTACTTAGGAGGCTGAGGCAGGAGAATCACTTGAGCCCAGAAGTTCAAAGCTGCAGTGAGCTATGACTGCACCACTGCACTCCAGCCTGTGTGACAGAACAAGACCCTGTCTCTAAAAAATAAATAAATAAATATTAGAGAGCTCATGGATTAATATATTCCCCAAAAAATCGAATATTATAACAATTTTATTATAGTGATATGGTTTGGCTGTGTCCCCACTCAAATTTCATCTTGAATTGTAGCTCCCATAATCCCTACGTGATACTGGATAAGTCTCACAAGATCTGATGGTTTTATAAATGGCAGTTCCCTTGCACAACTCTCTCGCCAGCCGTCATGTAAGATATGTCTTTGATCCTCCTTTGCCTTCTACCATGATTATGAGGCCTCCCCAGCCCTGTGGAATTGTGAGTCCATTAAACCTCTTTTTCATTATATATATAAAAAAAATTTGCATGTGAGTGGTTGAAGAATGAGAATCAGGGAGTTCCTGCCACCTAACCATGTAACCCTGAATGGCTTGGTGAGCTGTGGGCTGCATGGAACACAAAGGACTCCTTCTCCAGGCTTTGCAGTGTTGTGCTTTAGAAAGTGATTGCAGGGGCAAAAGACATCAGCGAAGATTGCCGGGGGCAAGATTACTTGCTTAGGACCCAGGAGAATCACCAACAATAATGATGACAATTTGGTCATTATAGCTAACACTTATTTAGTGCTTACAATAGCAGGGTACTCCTCTACACATTTATATGCATATATACATATATGCACGTACAGACATATATGTATGTGTGTGTATATATATAGATAGATAGATAGAGAGAGAGAAAGTTAATTTAATTTTTACAAAACTTTATTAGGTAAATGTCATTATTATCTGCATTGAGGTTTGCAACCAAAACCTCACCACATAACACCATGCTCCTCTGCATGGCGTTGTCTTTTGTGCAGACATATTCTCCAGAAATCCTTAGACAGGATAGCTTCTGACAGAGCTGGGTTAACTATTCAAGGTTCTAAATACCTTTATGTTCTTTCTCTCCATCTTTTTCTGCCTGTTTGTCTGTCTTTCTGTCCCTATCCAGCTAGCTATTCTATATGCAGATAAGATACGGATATGGAATCCACTACCTGTGATTACAGAATGAGTAAATGATAGATTATAAAAAATATCTTTCAGAATTGCCATTGACACTAGGTTATTTCTAGTCAATCCATAACCAAAACAAACGGCTTCAAAAAGGTAAAAAATGATAAAAAGAAAAACAAGTTATTAACAGTAATAAGCCCAGTGTGGTGGCTCACACCTATAATCCCGCACTTTGGGAGGCTGAGGCGGTTGGATCACTTGAGGTCAGGAGTGAGAGACCAGCCTGGCCAACATGGTGAAACCCCGTCTCTACTAAAAAATACAAAATTAGCTGGATGTGGTGGCACATGCCTGTAATCCCAGCTACTTGGGAGGCTGAGGCAGGAGAATCGCTTGAACCCGAGAGGCAGAGGTTATACTGAGCAGAGATCGCAGCACTGCACTCCAACCTGGGCAACAGAGTGAAACTCTGTCTAAAATAAAATAATAATTTAATTTAGGAACAGTGGTGATTCAAGAACTTGTGCCACATACTAACATAAGGGTAGCACAGCCGATTTGAATAACAGCAACACATGCTACTGAAAGCACAGAGGAAAACTTAAAAGCAACACAGTAGAGTAAAATTCACACTGGGACATGAGCCAAGGCCCAAGGTTCTTGACATGGCCATACCACCTCCTAGCTCTGGGTAAGTGACTAAACCACTAAAAATCAGTTGATTTATTTACAGACCAAGGAAGTCTGACTAAATGATTTCTAAAGATCCCTTCTAGTTCTTCCACTCTATGATCCTAGTTCATTACTTGAAATAAAGAGGCCAAAAGCTCTGTGGAATAATTCTATGATCTTAGAGTTGAAAATGTTTCTTATGATTGGATCATCTGGTACAAGCCTCTCATTTTACAGATAAGGAACCTCTTTCTTTAGAGTTCATGCTCTCTGA
Organism: Macaca nemestrina; assembly: GCF_043159975.1. Taxonomy (NCBI): domain Eukaryota; kingdom Metazoa; phylum Chordata; class Mammalia; order Primates; family Cercopithecidae; genus Macaca; species Macaca nemestrina. The sequence goes on along the minus strand of NC_092127.1, from coordinate 140,963,138 downwards.
TTCCTATATTGCCTTCATCCACAAATTTGCTGATCACTTCCTAACATTCACTCAGTAAAGACTTGATACCTGGATTCTGTTTCTTTTTCTACCTGTGTCTAGATCATTCTAGACAACTTCAATGCCCATTAAAATGATATTCTATCTTTATACACTCTTAACCACCTCAATTCAAGTGACTTTCATCTTTATTTCACACAGCCGTGGCCAACCTTAAAATCTGTCCACACCCCAATGAACCTGGGCCTCCTAGTTTTTAGCACCCTCTCACCCTTATTTCCTCCAGGGAGATCCTTGAGTACTTCTTTACCTTCCAGTCATTCAACCCCCAGCTGGCCTCCCATTCTCCTATTCATGTTAGCCTCAATGTCCAGCAACCAGTCCTTCTAATTCACTTACTCTGTCTCTCCTCCCCTCTCACTCCCATCTTTTCAATTTCTCTCTCTAGTCTGGGCTATTACCCTTTCCCTCCTAAGGTGATTATATCTCTTTCACGGTAATATCAAAAACTAAAATATTAAACAAAACAAAACCCTCTCCCTTCCCTTGTGCAATCATTCCAAAAATGTTGACTAGGTGACTTCTGTGTGCTGCCTACTGTGCTGTTCAATGGGCTGCAATAGTGAAGACAGCAAGATTCCTGCTCTCAAGGAGCTAAGAATCTGGAGGAAAAAGCGGATAAGTAAACAGGCATTGCAGTCTGGTCAAGGGGTATGAATAGGGCAAGCACAAAGTGCCGTGGAAGCACACTGAAGGGTTTGATGGTGGGGGATGGGAGATTCAGAGAAACCTCTCAGATGGAATGCTGCCTACCTAAAGCCCCATTTCTCTCCTTCCACCCCCCCAGTCAAGCTCCTGAAAGGATGGCCTTTATTGAGCCTTCCTTTCCCCACTTTCCATTCACTCCTTTAATCAATGCTCTGCAATACAGTTTCCACTCCCCCTACTCCATTGAGATCAACCACAGCATGGCCATCGGTGGCCTATATGCTGCCAGATCTGAAGGGCCATATGAAGTTCTCCTCCCACTTACTCCTTTAACTGTGCTCAACACGGTTAATACAAACTTTCTGGGCATCTTCTACTCCCCTTGGTGACTATAATATTACTCTCTTCTTTGACCATTTCTTTCCTTTCACCTCTCTGACCACAGTTTCTCAATCTTCTTAAGCACTTTCTCTGATGCTCACCTCCCCTTAAGTGACTGTACTCCCCAAATTCCATCCTTCATCTTGTACCCTTTTCCACACAATATCTTTGGATGAGCTCTTTAATTCTACATGTTTGCAATACTATCTATGTGCTGATGACAGCTACATTATATCTCCAGCCCCATCTTCTCCTCTGAGCCTTAGACTTACATATCCAGCTACCATTCTGACATATCCACCTGGGTCTTTCCCAGACATTTCAAACCAATATGTCCCAAACTGAAATCGCCATTTTTCCCAGATGGGCTGTTTTTCCTCATTCTCCTATATTCTCAATATCAGTTGGTGACTCAGCTAACCAAGTAGTCATTAACCCATAAATATGGCAGTCATTTCTCCTTTTCCTTTCTGTCACCCTCCTACCTTCATCTAGTTCTACTGATTTAGGTCATACCTGCCCTTATCTCTTGATCCCTACACTACCAGTGCTCCAGTTCTGCTATTCATCCTCTCTGGGTGATTCTCTCAGCCTCTGAACTGATCTCCTCATTTCTAATATTATGCATTATCTTTGAAAACCAGAGATACTTTTTTTCTAAAAAAGCCAGCCATTCCACCCTTATGCCTAAAACCTTTGTTAGTATTCTATAACCTTAAAATAAAATTCCAAACTCCATACTACAGCATACAAGGCTCTGATAACCTCAAACTTACCAACCCTCTAACCTCATCTCTCATTAATTAATTCATTCAGTCAGTAAAAAAAAAAATTATTGAGTGTCTACCATGTGTCAGGTGTTATTGTAGGTGTTGTGGATATACAGAGAATAAAAGAGACAGTAAACAAAAAAAATCAATAAAATAGATAGTAGTTAGTATCAGAAAGAAAAACAAAGTCTAGAAGAGGAATACAAAATGTGTGGTAGGGGGTAGAGATTTACAATTTTAAACGGAATGGCATCCAGGCAAGACTTCAAGTAAAAGATCAAGCAATATATGTATACATATATGTGTATAAACACACCTCTCTCTCTTATTCATATATATACGAATATGCATACCAGGCATATATATATATATACACACACACATGCATACCAGGCACTCTTCTGCCATAGAGCATTTGCACTTTGCTGTTCCCTCTGAAATTGTTCCTTCTCAGATATATACATATAAATTCAAGGAACAGCAAGGAGGCTTGGTGTCTGAGGCAGTGAGCAAGGGAGAAAACAATAGAATATTAATTAGAGGGGCACAGTAGTAGCTTAAAGGACGTTGTGAAATGTTACTTTGAGAAGAGAAGCCACTGGAAGCCACTGGAGGGGTTTAAGGAGAGAAGCAACATGATCTGAGTTCAATTTTATTAGGATCAATGTCTCTATTATATCAAGATTACAGTGAAAAAGGCAAGTATAGAAACAGTGAAACCAGTTAAGAGGCTATTGTGAGAATCCAGACAAAAGGATGATAATAATGGAACCAGACTGACAGCAGAGAAGTCACATTTGGAATTTACTGTTTCATGAAGGAAGAGCTGGGAGGGGATTGTTAATGTACTAGATATGGGATGTGGGAGAAAGTGGGGAGTCAAAGGTGATGCTAAGTTTTTGGGCCACAGCAACTGGGAGAATGGGGTCGCCATTTAACCAAGATGAGAAAAATTAGGAGAGCAAATTAGGAAGAGGTGAAATTATGAGTTTGATATATAACAAAGATGGGAGACTTTTTCTGTGAAGGGCCAGACAGTAAATATCTGGCTTTTGAGAGTCACACATGGTCTACATGGCAACAATACAATGCTATTGTTGCAGCCAAGGTCAATACATAAACAAATAAGTGAGCCTGTGTTTCCATCAATGGTGACAATTGATTTCACATAATTTTCACATTATAAAATACTGGTTTTTATTTTTTCAATCATTTCAAAATGTAAAAGCCACTCTTAGATCATAAGCTGTACAAAAACAGGCAGTGGGCCAGATTTAGTCTGCTAACCCCTGATACAGAGCATGTTTAGATTTCAGCAATGTAATCTATGTCTTCTAACATGTAGTTCAGGGCTTCTTCCATGATAACACAATTCTTCACATGAAGTGGGGAAGGGCATTTTTCATGGCGTTTTTGCCACCAGCTCAGAGTCTGACTTGACTTACTTATTAGCAAACCAAATAGTGATTTTTTTAGGGAATATTTACCCCATAAACATAAAGCTCCATAACATACAATAAAATCTTATCAAGTATGCCAATACTTAAAATATTCCCAGCTTCTCAGGAATACATTCATGCAGAAATGAAGGAATACCCTTAAAGGCATACCTTCGCTCCAATGTCAGGTACAAACAGAAACTTATTAGCATTAGATGGCATAAAGACTCAAGATTAATTATTGGAAGGAGTCGAAAACTAGAAAAATAAACTTAAAATTGACAGAATGCTTTATGAATAAAATAATTGGTCTTGTCCTGGGAGTTTCAAAAGTTCAAATTTAAAGCTTAAGCTTTTTTAAAAAATAGGTTCACTTTAAAAAGAAAAGAGTCAGCAACTAGAAAAAGTATTATTCTAACAGAATAGATGTGTAGTCAGAAAAAAACTGAAAATTTTTAACAGAAGGGAAGGGAGGAAATACCAGTCACAGACTTGGTCAAATACAAAGAGATTTATTGAGTCAAAGACGTGCTTATGTTCCTAGGGAGCCCAGTGGTAGCACAATAATACAATCAGTGGCAGACCCAAATGATATTTTTAGAAGATCTTTTTCAATAAGTCAGTTCTGACTTTCAATCCATTCAATGGTTCATGCATGCTGCAGTTAATGCTAGTAGCTTTGGCATCAGACTCGAGGTAAAAATCTCTAGTCAGCAGTTTATTAATTGCATGATCATGGTTAAGCTGCTTAAAATCTCCAGGCTTCACTTTCCTCATCTATAAAGTGGGGATAAAGATACCTACCCCACATAATATTAAATGGGATAACATTATTAAGACCTTAAGCCAAGTCCCTGGCCCAGAGTAAATGCCCAATAAATGGAAATTGGGATGTTCTTAGATATGATACGTTAAAATTCTGGAAATTAGGATATTCTTAGATGCAGTACGTTAAAATTCTCTTCTGCATTTCATTAAGCTTCCAATTAGAGATTAGAATAAATGTCAAAAACAGATGTCTGAAATGATCCAAAAACCTAACCCTTCACTGACTTTACCAATACATGTAGGACACAATTAGGATACCGTACCTTCTCAAAGGCACATTGAGGGTTTCTGCAAACAGCAGGTTTGCAGATAACGATATCACCATGGCAACGGCAGTTCTGGCATGAATCGGGCTTCCAAATTGTGGCATCCTGCAAAGAGGCATAAGCTCTGACTTAAAAACTGATCAGTCAAGGCATGAGCACACAAAAGCAGCACCAACAATAGTCCCACATCCTGGACAATTAAAAGACAAAGAAAAGTCACAGGCACACCACACACAGTACTTGCTGGGCACTTATTAAACCCCACGAGGCAATATAATCAGTATAATCCATTTCACAACAGTCAACCCACGTAGCCAAAGACAAGGGGATGCGGCAGAGAGCTGTCGATACCCAGAGTAAAAACCATCGATTGACCTGAAACCATAGGAGGACAAGTTGCTCCCTGACTTGAAGTTTCGCTTTGCTGTTAACTAGCAGAAACCATTGGAGCAGGTTTAAAGGAAAATGACACTTTGGACTAGCCCTAACCAGCATCCTAAAAGCAGTATTCACCACTAGATACTATAAGCACCACAGGCTTCATTTTTCAGCTCTTTGCTACTTCATCGTCTTAACATTCATCAGAAACGAGGATTTGAGTTAAGCAGTTGGATTTTTAAAGACAGATGCCCCAACACATGTATGCGTGACTATTTTGTGCCTGGCTGGGTGCTGGGCATATTGAGGTATAAATGAAGCATAAGTGTGGGCAGTATCCACAAGGATCTCACAAATTATTTGGGGTCATGAACATGAGAGAATTAAATAAACATAAGTTAATGTTACTATGTTATTACGTCACAAATTGGAAAGGAAAACAATGGTCGCAAACAGAAAAGTGAACCCTGGCTCCGTTAAGGGTCTCAGAAATTGCTTCCCTATTTCTCATCTTCCCTCATGCTGAATCCACATTTCAGTTATGCCCATTTTGAAGTAACTTTGAAACCAACTATCTCATAGCTTCCACAGAAACCTGTTTCTGGGTCCATTGAAAGGCTGCTCTGATGACTTCAAATTGAAACACTAAAGACCCCATGGACTGTCCTCAGATTCATTTTCCCAGAGATTTCCTAACCCAAATTCCTATTAGAATTGAAAGCAGCCATACTATTTGGCTAAATTTCAAACACTAAATCTTTTTGAAGAGTGCTGTCCATGTTATTCTCTGGTTTAAAAGTATACACTGCTCAGATGATGGGTACACCAAAATCTCAGAAATCATCACTAAAGTACGTCTCCATGTAAACACCACCTGTTCCCAAAAACTCTATTGGAAAAAAAAAATTTTAAAAACCCTCAAAGCCAAAAAATAAATAAATAAATACAACTATTTCATGGCTCATCTTTACCTCTGTTGAGATAAAATGCAGACCCCATAAGCTGACCCTGTCTCCCCAGCCTTGACAACTTGGTCAACACTATTGGACAACCCCAGCCTCCTCTTTCCTGGTCTCATATCTCATTCTCCCCTGGATTCCTACTCTTCCCTGACTTTTCCTGAGAAGAGTTTGCAACCAAGAAGCTTATTCTTAGTCTCAACACCTCAGAGATGAATCATTCCTAACCCTTAACTGCCATTCAGGTATAGCTTTTCACTAGCCCTCTGTGACCTCACTTTTTCCTGCATGCACTATTATACAGTTGTTTTGTTTTGTTTTGTTTTGTTTTGTAACAGGGTCTCACTGTGTCACCAGGCTGAAGTGCGGTGGCATGATCACAGCTCACTGCAGCCTCAACCTCCCAGGCTCAAGTGATCTTCCCACCTCAGCCTCCCAAGTAGCTGGGACTACAGGCATGCACCACCACACCCAGAAAAATTTTGTATTTTTTGTAAAGACAGTTTCACCATGTTGACCAGGCTGGTGACAAACTCCTAGGCTCAAGCAATCTGCCTACCTCAGATTCCCAAAATACTGAGCCTGCAGGCATGAGCCACTGCACCCGGCCCTGTCACACTTTATTGCACTCATTTATATTCCTGTTAGCCTTACTGGACCAGACTGTGGGTGCCTGAAGTGGGAACGCTCCTTGGCCTGGCACACTACAGATCCTTAGGAAGCAAGAGTTCATAGTTCCTAAGTTGCTTAATGAAGACCTGTTCCCTCCTTTCTCAACTTTCTCACCCTGTTTTCCTCAGTCAACCAGTAGTTGAAGTCCTACTAAAATACTTTAGGGAAGAGTAAGATAAGTTTCCAAGCTCCTGACAGAGTCCTGAGAACACCAGCATTCAATTAGAGCTGAGATGAGCTAGAAACTGGTGGATGCTAGCAATGGACATTTTCACACAAAATGGCAAAAACCAAATGTGATGATTCATTTCATATGCCAGCTTAGCTAGGCTATGGTGCCCACTTCTTTGGTCAAACACTAGTCTCAATGTTGCTGTGAAGGTACTTTGTTGAGGAGAGTATCATGAACAATCGGCTGACTTTTAAGCAAAGGAGATGACCCTCTGTAATACGGGTGCACTCATCCAATCAGTTAGTGACCTTAACCACACAAACTGAGGTTTCCTGGAAAAAAAGGGAATTCAGCCTCAAGACTAAAATATAGCATTTCTGCCCAAGTTTCCAGCCTGCTGATCTGCTCTATAATACAGTTTGAACTTGCCAGTCCCAACAATCGCATGAGCCAATTCCTTAAAATAAATCTCTCTCCCTCTGTCTTAGAGAGGTATCCAATAGGACATATATGTATATATTATCGATTCTCTGAAGAACCAAGACTAATATACCAACATTGGTGTAGATTTACATGGATATGCACAACATTTCCAAGCAAAATATAAAATCATCCTTTAAAGTCAAGAAATGCTAGCTAAATTCATAACCTCTCGGGGAATGTGCTTCAAACTCTGGGGCCTCTCCAAAGTCATTTAGGAAATATATAGTCTATCTGAGATGAGATTACATTCCCAATATCTGATTTACAAAAATACTGAATCGAAGCAGAAAAGCACCAGAACTTGGCTTAGAATACCTCTGAATTTCTTTCTTTTTATTGCTATAGCACATTCTTCAAATTTGGCAATAGTGTGACAACTACAGTCTACTCTTAACCCAAAGAGCAAGGATAAGAAGGTGAGGAAAAACAAATTTTATTCCCAAGCACAATGTAGTATGTTTCCTGCTGATTTCAAGAAAACAATCTTGGTTTCAGGATACAGATTAAATAAAAATGACAACTTCACAAAACCAGCAGCTACTATTTATTGATCAGTTACTTACGCTCCCCGCTCTGGGAGCAGGAAGTGCTGATCACAGGGACAATTGTGGAATAGAGGGAGGGTGGCTTTTCCCACCTCTGCCATCTTCCTGCAAAGCTGGAGAAAGTATCTGTAGTCAATGCTACACAAAGCCCTTACATACATGTCAACCCTATGAAACTGACACTATTATTATGATTCTGATTTTACAGATGAGAAAACAGGATGAGCGAGATTGAACCAGTTGCCCAAGTTCACAGAGTTCTTAGGAGACCTAAGGACTCAGGCTCTGGAGACGGACTGACCAGGTTTGAATCCTGGTGACACCATTTATTAACTGAGTCTGTTATTGAGTTAACACGTCCATGCCCAGGTTCCTCATCTGTAAAATAGAAATGAGAAAGTACATATTCAATAAGTTTATTGAAAGCATCAAAGGAGATGCTGTATTTAAAGATAAGTCAACGGTGTCTGGCACTTATTAAGGGATCATTAAATGTAATTTATTTTTAATCCAAATGTTTTCTATTATGTCACAGGCATTCAGCAATGTCTTCTAACTATTTCATTTTCTCAAAGGGAAAACAGTCCTATAAGTACTTTGACTTTCCCATCTTCTCATTCCAGTCTACATAAGTAAAACCTAGCAGAGAGAAATCATTACTTAATTAGGACCCTAGCATTTAGAGGATCCAGAACATTGCTGAATAAGAGAGAAATGAATCTATAGGTTGAGTTTTCAAGACTACTTGGGAAATTCAAAAAGTCTCTATCTCTCTAAGCTGGCATCATCATGAGCCATGTCTTTGACCTAGACATTGGTTGGCCACGCCAGCTTATATGTACTCCTTTAAACTTCGTATGACTCTAAGTGCCAGTCATATTTATTCTCTCCAGATGCAACATTCTTACTTCTTGAGGTGAAGTTCTTCTCTGCACTTCCATTATTTTGACAGTGACACCCAAAGCAGTCCACTATACGTTTAAGCAGTCCTCAGTCACTAGACTTGGCTTCCTAAACTGTAAACAGTATCTTGTAAGAACATGGAGTAGGTTGTTCACTTTCATTCACAAAACCACACTTTTTCTTTATGTTAATTCAAAGTTTAAATGTATCTGGGCTTAGGAAGCCTTCCTGATATGTTTACATATCTGTCTTCCCAGCAGACTATGACTCTTCAAGCAAGGAGATCTCATTTGATTCCTCTTTGTATATCTCAAAATTCACTTAGCACAGTTTCTGAATGTTGGCTGAATTAATTAATAATCAACCCTGAGTTTGTTTACCTGCACACAATAGATAATACCTTATCTATTCATAAAAATTGATATACTCCAGTTAGGTTGTGAGAGCTTGAGAAAACAATGTTTAAATGATGTCTCTACAAAATCTTTATAACGTTGAATGTCATTACTCCATTGATGTCAAACTATGTTTAAAGAAAAATTTTCTTCATCTAGGTGTTGGACCTATCAAAAATCTTCCTTGTATTGGCTGGGTGCGGTGGCTCATGCCTGTAATCCCAGCACTTTGGGAGGCCGAGGCGGGCGGATCATGAGGTCAGGAGATCGAGACCATCCTGGCTAACACGATGAAACCCCATCTCTACTAAAAACACAAAATATTAGCCGGGCATGGTGGCGGGAGCCTATAGTCCCAGCTACTTGGGAGGCTGAGGCAGGAGAATGGCGTGAACCCAGGAGGCAGAGCTTTCAGTGAGCCGAGATCACACCACTGCACTCCAGCCTGGGTGACAGAGCAACACTCCATCTCAAAAAAAAAAAAAAAAAAAAAAAAAAACTTCCTTGTATTAATATCTCCATGAAACTAAATAATGTATTATGGTTAATTTTAAGTAAAATGAGTTCTTTACCAAGGCCTGGACACATGGCCATGTTTTTCAGGTCTAAATCTTTAGAAATCAATTATATGGTCACATAAAGTTGCTTTATGAAAGCAGGGAAGCTAGAGTTCCTCAATAGGTAGAACTTTGGATAAAGCCATAAAATCCAAAGTAATAACATTGTAAACTAAGTTTTACAGATTTTCCACGTTGCTATTGCAATTCCGACACTTTAAAGTCCTCCTTTCCAATCTAACACACACTCAGCAAAAGAAATACTCTTAAAATAGCTTTTCACTAGAAGATAGATAAGGATTAGATTATGACAAGCCTAAAAAGCAATCAAAATATAATTGTAAACAGCTTTTAATATTTTTAATAATATATGAATAAAATCTTCTTGCAGATAATATAATGCCTCCATCCCCAAATACTTCAAAGTAATAGCAAGGTGCTTTTAAAAAAAACTTGTTTCACTTGGGTAAGTATTTACTGAATATTTGATTAGTGCTAAAAATAAACAATAAATATATCCTTAATCAGTACTCAAATTTCTGGGGGGGGGGAGAATTATTTATAGAATTCTAAAGAGCAGTATATCAACTGTCAACATAAATTTTCTTTCATCTAAATGGTGTAATAACCCTACTTTAATTATTGATTAATTCATCTCATTTTAAATTCCCTTGGCTTCTTAGACTAAAAGTGAGAAAGAAAGTATAAAGCTCCCCAAAAGCTGTGTTTTCAAATTACAAAACAGTATGTAGAATATAATATTTTTGTGACAAAAATATATCTATGTGCATAGAAACAAACTGTGGAATTATATAAACCCGTAAGTGAGGGGTAGATAACTCTGTGTGTAAGTTCCAGATGATTTTTTGTTTTCCTTTATCCTTATCTGTATTTTTCATTTTTCAACAACAAAGATATATAATTTTTATATATATAATTTATGTGATCTTTTGGAGTTACTTTTACAATATAAGGTGCCCAGGCATGGTGGCTCACGCTTGTAATCCCAGCCCTTTGGGAGACCAAAGAGGGTGAATCACGAGGTCAGGAGTCTGAGACCAGCCTGGCTAACATGGTGAAACTCCATCTCCACTAAAAATAGAAACAAAATTGCTGGGCGTGGTGGCAGGTGCCTGTTATCCCAGCTACTCAGAAGGCTGAGGCAGGAGACTCGTTTGAACCTGGGAGGCGGAGGTTGCAGTGAGCCGAATTCGTGCCACTACACTCCAGCACTGGCAACAGTGTGAGACTCCATCTCAAAAAATGATAATAATAAAATAAAATATAAGGTAAAGAACAAAAATGTTATACTTTTTCTCCCAGCCGACTATAGATAGATGAACTCTGGTCTACGGAGTTGAACTGTCATGGGGGAGGGAATTTAAATAAAAACCACTTAGCAAATACATAACAGTAGCAATTTATCTAAATTTCCTGAGCTATCCCCTAACCTTCTTGTACTTAGCAAAAGTTTTGAAAATTAACAGTGTTTCCTACTTGCCCTTCAAAGCAGCGAACAGGACGCAATATTCAACTAAGTTTCATGTCTTCATTTCTGGAGGTTCATTTTCCTGACAAGTCTGGTTTTCAGGAAAGATAATCTATAAAAAAGGGTTCTTTGACCCAGCTCCCATTTGGGCACAGAAATAATGGTCCTTGTTTGTCAGGGAACCATAAAGAAAGGAATCAATAACTTTCATAAAGTTATTTTAGAGTGCAATTCTTTCCCCAAGTGCCCTTCTTCAGACAGCTTTGATAAACAATACCTTTTCTATTTGTTCTCAATTTAAAGTTCATGTAAAGCTCCTCATTCTGTCCCAAATAAAAAGGAGCAGAGGACACTCATCGTTAAGAAAAGATGTGAGACTTTGTATTTACATTAAATTCTCTCCTTTCAGGAGGAGCAAATACAGGTTAATTAAAAAACAAAATTGTGATCCACTTCCTGTTTGAGACCTCTTTCAAAGGCTTGTTTCATATAATACCCCCTTAAGAAGTTTCTTGTTTTACACATCAAAAACCTAAGTAGTTTCCCATTTCAACATCCTGGCATGATTAGCTTCTACCTGATCTCCTCCTCCAGCTGTCTTAAAATGATAAACCTGAAGGCATGGCTCTAAGAGTATCAACTTGTATACAGAAACAACAGCGTGAATCACAGATGAAAAGATTGCTGCTAATTATAGCTTAAAAATGTCTTTGTGCAAGAGACCCTGAACAGCATAGTAAGTTAGCATCATGCTTTGGTAGAGAAGTCTTAGAACAGTGTAGTACCAAGGGTGGAGGCAGGGAGATGGAAAGAAAGGGACAAGCTACCTCCAAGTGCTTCCCAGGTCCTCCACATACTCATGATGGTACCACTTCTCACAGCGTCCTGTGAAACTGACATCATGACTCGGATTTTATAAATGAGGGAATGAGGTGTGAAAAGGCAGAGTGAATTGTCCAGAGCTCAGCTATTAATAGGAGCGGCTAGATCTGGGATTCAAACCCAACCTTTTTTTTTTTTTTTAATTCTGTGCTGTTATCATATAATATCAATAACAATGCCTTATATTGTATAGTCTTATCATTTCAAATCTCTCTTACTTCTACTCTCTGACTTTAACAGACTACCCAGGCAGGACACACTAGGGCAGTGCTACCTGCATTTACAGATAAAGGGACTGTGATGCTTAAGTGACTTACTTGCCCAGTACGTTCGCATGCCTGCAACAGCATACTCCCACCCTTCTTAATCTAACTTCCACACATCCTCAGGGTCTTAGTTGAAATATCACTTCCTCAGATTGGCCTTTTCTGCCTCCTTCACTTAGTAAATATTCCCCTACCTCATGTCTCAAAGCTCCACCTGCTTCCACAAAGCCAGGCTTAGTCCTCTCAGTTTTGTTTTACATAGGAAAAAAAAAACAAACAAGGACAAAGAGGGCACCTTCTGGTTTCCAGATTCTTTGGCATTTTCACATTTTTATTTCTTCCTAAAACCTTTGAGATAGATTTTATCATCTCCATTTTACAGACAAGGAAACCAAGGTTCAGAGAGGTTAAGTAATATCCCAAAGCTTGTAACTGATGATATTAATGCCTATATTTCAGCCAGTGTCCATTTGTTTTAAGGCTTCTGTTTTCCCACCAAACCCACCTCCATACCCACAGACTTGGTTTATGAACATAGGTTACACACCACACTAAGTCAGGTAGCAATGCTAACATGGTAGAATAAGTTCATTTACTTCTTAGCTTTAGGACCTTGCACAAATCTCTTAGCTTTTCTGAGTCTCTGTTTCCTCATATGCAAACTAAGAGTAAGATTGGACCCAATCAGGTGACAATAAAGATGAAATAAGCTAATGTACTTGTATCAGCACAGTGACTTGTCCTTAGGAAGTACTCAATAAATGTTAGCTATGAGCTTGGTCACTTGCCACAATCTAAGCCTGTTGATCATGGTATTTTCTGTGACAGAGGGAGTAGGTGTAGCATTTAGACCTATAGAAAATCCCTGCTGGAATTTCCAGTTTCCAAGATAAGAAGAAGATAACTTTTCCATTGCTTAAATGTTGGTACATATTCCACTACTGAGTGCTATAGAAACTGTACTTCTAGAGTGGTACACACACATACACACACAAAATAGGATATCTTCAAAATATAGAATAAAATACCCAGAGAATGTGCTCCTCTTCATTCCAAATTCTGAAGCAATAGAAATACAGGTTCAGTTCTGTAACTGTTCTATTTTTTACACCCAGTTTTCCACTTGTTGTAACATAATCCTGTAATAGTGAGAGCCTGATCTAAGAGAACCCCAGTGACAGATTAACCATTATAAATTCCCAGAGATGTTAACCACAGAAGTTCCACTATGAGTAAAACATCTGCCTCATCTTTCCACTTTAAGTAATCCAGATATTAGGGAGACTTTACTGTAGCTTAAGCTTATAATTTTTTTTTTTTTTTTTTTTTTTTTTTTTTTTGAGACAGAGTCTCGCTTTGTCATCCAAGGCTGGAGTGCAGTGGTGTGATCTCAGCTCACTGCAAGCTCCCCCTCCCAGGTTCATGCCATTCTCCTGCCTCAGCCTCCCAAGTAGCTGGGACTACAGGCGCCTGCCAGCACACCTGGCTAACTTTTTGTATTTTTAGTAGAGACGGGGTTTCGCCGTGTTAGCCTGGATGGTCTCAATCTCCTGAACTCATGATCCACCCACCTCGGCCTTATAATTTCCTTCTTTCTCTATTAATTTAGCTCCCAGAGACTTCATTTCATATTCCTAAGGCAAATGGGCAGAAAAAAGTAAACATTCAAAATGTTTGCACATGAAATTAAATTATAGCTATACCGTTATCTCTCATATTAAAATTATTTATTTTCTTGGCATCTTCCTCCACTAGATCATTATCATTCATTTTATAATTAGTTTTTGACTTGTCTCTCTCCCTTCCTAAGAGTAGGGACAATTTATTTATATATAGGTAGCTTTGTATTCTTGTAGTGACTAAACCATAGCAGGCACTTAATGTTTTTGAATGAGTTGATGGATGGATAGATGGGCAAATATTCTCAAATTTAGAGAATTGCTAACTATTTTGTGATGTCATTGCTGAAAAGTCGGATACACGGATGACAGCATTCAGTTCAACATACTGCCCTTGAAAATCTTTGCTGCTGCAATGGCCATCTTCAACCTATGCTGTTTGAGATCTTGCCTTCTAGATTAATAGCTCAGTCAAGACCTTTGCTCTAAAAGAGTTTCTCTACTTCTGACTGAATGCCAGGTCAGTGCTATTGTGATCTGGCATGCCACAGCTGTGTCATATCATTTCAAGCTCTGCTGCATGTTCTCAATCCCTAAGTCTTCTTCTAGCCAGCCCCTTGGCCAGTTAAACTGACCATCCACTAAATGGTTGAGAGTTGTACTAACACTCGCATTCAATTAGGTTAAAGCCACATCCTACTAAATGTGTTTCTAAACCTGGCAGAGGCCCTGAGTTCAAGGTTTCATTGCCAGTGACTCAGCCTCATGATGTAACATTAACCAAGTCTCCTACATGAGGCTATACCATCTCAAGAGGCATTTAAAAATTTGCTTTGAAGACTGCTGGTTTAGAGGTGATTCTAGCATTTAATGAACAGGGGTCCTAAATGCTGGATGTCATAGGAGTAAGACATAACTGCACCAAGAAAAATTGTCCCACTTTCACATGACTTTCAAATGTCCAGTCATGCATGTCAGTGAAAAATCTGATTATATATCCTAACTCTATTTTACACATAAACCCAAAGCACTTTATCATAATGTAATAATATACACTGAATTATCCAGGGACTTAACTAGTCAAGGAAAGACTGTACTCTATTTTATTCAGAAATCAATAAAGATTATGAAAGACAATAGATACATATCTTGAAACATGTTCAATAACTACTAATATTTCCACAGATAACTAGTATCTACAAACATAATTAAATGGAAATCCTAGAACACGGAAAGTCAAACAAATAAAATTAATTTTGCTTAATGGCAGACTGGCTGTATCTAAAGAAAACAAGAATATAAGTCAATACAAAATATCTAAACTGAAGCAGAAAAAAACAAAAGGATAAAAAACACAGAAAACAGAATTAGTGACACACGGAACACATTACAAAGTTTAACAAATGAGTGATTGAGTTCTAAAGACAAAATTACAGAAATGGGTGGAAACAAAATTTTTTTAAAATATGGTCAAGAATTTTCTAAAACTGAAGAAAAATATCAAGCCATAAATTCAAGAATTGCTATGAATATCGATCAGAATAATAAAGAAAACAACACCTAAGCACTTCAGAATAAGACTGCTAAAAACGAACAGCAAAGAGAAAACTCTTTAAAGCCACAGAGGGGTAGGAAATTATTTTCAAATAAGAATGCCAAAACTGATAGTAACTTCTCCACACACATTAAAAAAAAAAAAAAAGATGGAACTCAGAAGACAAATCTTTAAATTGCTGAATGAAAACAATCACTAAGAATTCTATACCCAGCACAAACACCTTTCAAGAATGAAAATGAAATAAAAATGTTTTAAATTAATAAAACCAGTGAGAATTTTTCACCTTCAGACGCAAACTAAAACAATATGAAAGGAAGTTCTCCAGGCAATAAGAAAAAGACTCTAAATAGAAACACAGTAATGTAGGAAGAAATTTAGAATAATAGGGTAAATATATAGGTAGATCTAAGTAATAACTATACAAAACGAAAATAATATCTGTTGGGATTTAACATATGTGTAAACACAAAACGCATAAAAACACACAAGATAGGAGATAGATGAAAAAACGGAGAATTCAAAGGTTATAGTAATGGCTGAGAAGAGGTAAATAAAATGATTCACACATGTTGTAATATCCAGGGTAACCACTAAAGGAATAGTAAAAGTGTGTTTAACTAACAAGCTAAGAATAATAAACTGAAATATTTAAAAAATAATGGATTGATTCAAAGACAAAAAGAAAGGGGAAAATATACAGAACAGGAGTAACAAATAGAAAGCAAATAGTAAGGTACATATAAACCTACTCAATAATTATAATGCAGGAACATGTTAAAAGATAAAAATTGTCAGACTGGATAAAGGCAAAGCGGTGGATCCAGTAACATGGAGAGCCATTATTATCAAGTGTGAACTGAATGTCTTAAAGAATAAACCCCAATATGTGTATTTGTATATATTTATGCCTCATTCAAAATAGAATTTTAGACTCTAAATTCTTGAAGAATTCAAGGCATCAAGAATTTACTGAGGATCTATCACGTGGTAAGCAATGTGGAAGATATAGACGAATAAAATCTAACCCAGATACAGAAGACCACAACCTGGTCCTTCACATCTGCTCTTGATCTGGAAATATAGTTAAAGAAGCAAGATTTCTGAAATGATTAAGGAACAAAGCAAAATAAATAATTAGAGAGGGAACACAGTATAGAAAAAGAGCCATGGACCAGGAGTCAGAACCTGGATTCTGGCCCAGATTCTGCCTTTACCAAGCTGGGTAAACCAGATAAACCACCTCCCTGGGCTTCAGGTTCCTCCTCCATTAAATTTAGAGATTAGCCCACGTAGTCCATAATCCTGAGATGGATTACAAACTCAGGTAACTCTGAGTTCAAATGTAGTTCCCCAACTTAACAATTCCAGAACCATAAGCAAGGTAAGTATCTTGACCAAGCTTCCATTTTCTTTTTCTTAAAAAGAACAAAAATAACAAAATCAATCCTAGAGGAATGTAATGGGGATATATCAGATAACACATCTGAGATTCCTTAGCACCATGCTCAGCACTCACAGGGTAGAACAGAGGCTCTCAGACATCCATCCTTAGACCTTTCCTGTGCTCCAGACACATCCTGTATGACCTGTTTCTCAGAGAAGTCATCAATGTACACCCTCACATGGAATTTGTAAAGCAATTTATCATGCCCTGGATTTCTTCCTTTGTGTGTATTTCAGTATATGACCACTACTAATGTGCAAACAAGTTAGAAAGAGTACCTTTCAAAATATGATCTCCACAGAGACACTGCTTTTTAAAAATCAAACACAAAAATCTCCCAAGCCACATTTTAAAATGTCATCACAAAAGTTGTATGCCAGCCAGGCACAGTGGCTCATGCCTGTAATCTCAGCACTTTGGGACGCTGAGGCAGGAGGATCACTTGGGCCTGGGAGTTTGAGACCAGCCTGGGCAACATAGTGAGACGCTATCTCGACAAAAAATAAACAATTAGCTGGGTGCGGTGGTACACACCTGCAGTCCCAGCTACATGGGAAGCTGAGGTGGGGGGATTGCTTGAGACTGGGAAGTGGAGGCTACAATGAGCCGTGATCGCACTACTGCACTCCAGTCTGGGGAACAAAGTGGAACTCTGCCTCAAAAAACAAAAGTTATATGACCACACACATCCTCATAGCTACTATTTACTGAGCGATTATTACATACACATATATACACATGTATATTATTGGTGTAACATACATATTACATACATAGACGTATTGCATACATACATATACATGTGTATTTATATGTGACATTGAATCCTCATAAAAATACTATGAAGTAGTTATTACCGCTACTGTTTTTTTTTTTTTTGAGACGGAGTCTCGCTCTGTCGCCCAGGCTGGAGTGCAGTGGCCGGATCTCAGCTCACTGCAAGCTCCGCCTCCGGGGTTTGCGCCATTCTCCTGCCTCAGCCTCCGGAGTAGCTGGGACTACAGGCGCCCGCCACCTCGCCTGGCTAGTTTTTTGTATTTTTTAGTAGAGAGGGGGTTTCACCGTGTTAGCCAGGATGGTCTCGATCTCCTGACCTCGTGATCCACCCGTCTCGGCCTCCCAAAGTGCTGGGATTACAGGCTTGAGCCACCGCGGCCGGCCCTACCGCTACTGTTTTATAAAACAAGAACATAAAGAATGTCTGGACAGTTATCACACAACTGGTGAAGCCAGGATTTGAACATAGGACTGATTGGTGTCAAGGACCACGATCTTTCAAATGAAAAGTGATACTGGTTTCAGGAAGAACAGCTCTCACCAGGTTTGAGCCACTGATCAATAGATCTAATTGACTTGGACTGCCACTATTACCTCCACTGGAAGTGTTTGAGGAAGCTTTCCATAAAGCCACATGATATAAAATAATAATAATAATATAGTAACAAAACTGTACTACACAACACTATTCAATCAACCTCTTTCATCTTGGCAAGTAAGAAGAGTATAAGAATTGCTTAGCTGCTTCTATTTCCATTTCTTGGGTTCAAAGCAGAAATATTATAGAAATATAACATTAAATGTAATATTATAGAAATCTAATTTCTAAGTCAGAGGTAATAAATAGGTTTTATCACACATGCCAGCCCTGAAAATAGTTATCTGAAGTGCTATGTTGAGGAGGATTCTGAAGCTCTGTTTGGCAAGTGAAATGGGAAAGATTACCGCTGTCTGTGCAGGCTCAGGGTTAAGCTGAGAAGAGGAATGGAAGTAGCTATACCATATGTTCCCATGTACTAAGCCAACGTAATCTACCCTAAAGTGTTGTTCACTACCGTCATTAGATTAATGAATTAAAGTAGAAAGAAAAGAAAGCTGCCTGGGCCAAAACCACCAAGATGATCAACTTTAATGATCAACTAATCATCAACATTTTACTTTCCTTATTTTTCCATTAAGCTACTCAACTCTTTCCAGACATGTAAACCTTTCCTCATTCATAACTAGTTTACAAAATGGGCTTCTGTTCTGCATCAGCTATTTTTCCCAAGAACGTCCTGGCACCATGGGCCACAACTGGCATGTGAATTCAGCATCTTCACCCCCAGGGATGTGGATCCCATCCCCATTCCAAACCAAGAGGAAATTAACTGCCAGTTCTGATGGGGATGACATACTGATTCAGTACTCAGACCAAGCAATCCACTCCCGCAGTCAGCAAAATACACACTGGTTGTATTCTCTAACAACACAAAAATGCTTCATTCGATTTGCTTCCAGCCTCACTGTTTGCCAGGAAGCCACTGAAAAGAAGCAGGTATCAAGTGTCTCAGAGGAAGACCCTCCCAGGGTTCATTGTTAAATCCAGAGGCAGAACCCAGAGCAATTACACTTCTGGTACAATTACCAGCATCACGCACTCCTTGCCAAGTGAGGAGGCTTGGCAGCTGAATAATACAGCTTTCATTTTACATTTCCACTCCAATTAGCTGACAGTACTAGTCAATTGGCTGAATAAAACAAAATGCAGGGGAAGTTGAAAGGCCTCTATGTGGTTTGCAGAGCTGTGCCTTCAAGAACAATGATAAGATGAAAGGTACTGAAAAGCAAATTAGGAGACCCACCGCAACAAAAGGGCAGGCTGCAGACAACCCACAGGTGGGATGGATGGTTTAAATGGCGAGAGATATCTAAGCTCACCACCCATCCCACCTACTGTTTATTTTACTAATAGCAAGAAAATTAAATTGACGCCCCTGAACTTACTCACTGCCAGGTCTAGCTGGGACTTATTAGCATTACCAGCATATACATGCATAGGCAAACATTCTCCTGAGAACTTTTAGCCTTTCTTTCTGCCCTGCAGTCAACATTTACAGATACGTCGCTGTGTGCAAAGCCCCACTAATGATTAGCTGTTACGGAAATAGAGGACAATGAGTTTCCGGGGAAGTTCATGGGCTCACCGGTGACATGAAATGCACATGCATGAATTAAGCAGGAGACCACACAGTGGACAGCAAGGGAAGAGGGGGGCAGCCAGCAACTTTGAATAACTGGACCATTAAAACTTCCTGACCAGTGCCCGAATCCTAGTGAATCCTGCTGTGGTGTTCCAGTAGATTCCACAGGAGTCCTCCCAAGTTCTGGCTTGATAACTCCGTAACTCTTCCAGAGCTGAGCAGAATCAACCAGCGCCTTGAGCCCGGTAATACATAGTCCAGATGGAACCAGGGCAGAGCTCCACGGCTCTGCCCTGCTCACTCATAGTCTTCCAGAGCTTATACGAGGCTAATCACACACACTGTTAACAGGGAAAGTTCTATCTGGCCACGCTGAGGACAAACCTGAGACTTCCATTACAGTTGAGGAATGATTCCATTAAAGACAGAGTGAACACTATAATTTGTTTCCTGGGCTTCATCCAAAATATACTATTTCAGTCTTTATCCATTTTTGGCCCCATGACTGACGCACAATATGGGACTTACAGGGGTGTTGTGACCTTGTCCCAAAGCCTCATGTCAAATGTAGGAAAGAGGAAGTATTCATTAGCAAAGCAGGTTTGCTGCAAAACTCTCTGTAGAACAATGTGTCCTGAACCACATTGTTCAACACACACAGAGTGGTTTAATAAGAGCCCCATCTAAAAATGGGAGGATGGTGAGCCACACAATGCGAAGAATGAAATGAAGCCTGGCAAGGATACTTGGGTATTTGTAGAAAATAACAGCATTTGGGGAATGAGGATCCCTTCTAAGGCATACCAACAGGTTTATTTCTGAGCTAAGAGCTCTTATAAACACGGAAAATGGCATCTTACTTAGCTGATCTGCATAAATAATGACAGAACATATGCAAATTTTTTAAAGTTTCTAATACATATGCAAAAAAAAAAACCCTCAGGTAATTTTACTTCACCTATCAATAATCAGCCCAGAAGTTGTTTACCATCAAGTTAGCTTTATGTACATACAGTATTTATAATAAGTAAAGATGTTTTACAGAGGAGGAAAAAACCTTAAAATACTAATGGAGAACATTTAAGAAATTTGATATATTTAGCCTTTATAATAAATTCTATATTACCATTTCATGAGTTAAAAAACATAACTGATTATATATCATCATTATTATTACTATTATTATTATTTTGAGAGAGTCTGGCTATGTCGCCCAGGCTGGAGTGCAGTGGCGTGATCTCCGCTCATGGCAACCCCTGCCTCCCGGGCTCAAGCCATCCTCCCACTTCAGCCTCCCAAGTAACTGGGACTACAGGTGCATGCCACCACATCTGGCTAATTTTTGTATTTTTTGTAGAGACAGGGTTTTGCCATGTCACCCAGACTGGTCTCAAACTCCTGAGCTCAAGCCATCTGCCCGCCTTGGCCTCCCAAAGTCAGTTGTGAGCCACCACACCCAGCCTGTAGTATTTTTTTAATAAACATGTGTTAATTTATTTAAAAAGAAAGAAAAAGAAAAACATGCTACTAGCATTCTTGAAATTTTCATAGTAACATTCATGAGAAATGTCCATATTCTTGGGATGAGCTGCTAAATAAAATGGCTAGAGAGAGTAGGTACAATCAAAGGCTGTACTAGTCTCACTCCTTCGGATTAGAAGATTTACTGTCTGAACGGACTGTAATATTTTATTGTTTTGATTGTTCTATTAATGAAATTAGATTATACAGAACATGAGAAATGTGCTAAAATTTTCTCCATTTGGTACCTTTTCCACAATACAGAAAAATCGCCACTACAGGTAAGAACAAGATTGTAGCTGTACTCAGAGTAGACAACATATTTTTTGAGAACTGCCTGGACTTGTCTCAGCCTAGACATTGTGGGCCATTTGGTCTCTGTTGTAACTACTCAACCATGCAAACTCAACTTTGTCAACGTTGTAGAGAAAAAGCCACAGACAATATGTAAATAAATCAGCATGGCTATGTTCCAATAAACCTTTACTTAGGGGTACTGACATATCATTTTCATGTGTCACAAAATACTTTTCTGATTTTTTAAACCATTTAAAAATGTAAAATCCATTCTTGGCTGAATTTGACCAATCATAGACTAAATTTGGCCCACAAGCTATCGTCTGCAAACATCTAACCTACTGCATCAGAAAAAGCAGAAGAAAGTATGAATCAACAAAATAGGTTGTGTCTGTATCATTCAAAGGGATAAATGAGAGAACATTGTTGAGGATTCTGGTCAATTTGGAGATGATAAAATGAGAGGAGTCTTCAAAGAGTTAATCATCTACTCCAGTCCACATCACTCCTGCCCTCTGACTCTTGAGCCTGCTGATAAAATTCCAGCCCCCGTTCCTGTCCTTGAGTTGCACTAGAGGATATGTGACTAGCAAGACTGTCATCCCCACTGTCAGTGAGAATGATGGGCCTTCATTACCTGATTCTAGACTGAAAAGAAAAGTATTAGTACTTGGATACCTGCCTATCACAGAGCAAAGCAAGTTATTTTCTGCAGAGAAAACAAAAGGAACTAACTTCTGCCAATGAAAAAATCCTTCACGAAATTTATTATCTATGGAGAGGCAGCAAAAATAGGCCCAACAAAATGTTAAGTTCCAAATTTGTAGCAGCGAGGCAATTACTTATCCTGACATCTCAAGTAAACTCTGGAGAAATCTCAACCTTCTCAACAAAGTTTATTATTGTTTCTCAAGGATGAAACAGGTATCTTACACAAATATATTTTAAATTCAACATGTTATTTAGATGCTTAATCAATCTGGTCTGGCAGGTGGTTCTTTTCAAAGCTTTTTAAAAATACACTTTTGTTTAGTAATATGTATTATCTGCCCTAGAAACTGGCTGATATCTCCATTACACATGATCAATTGTTGCTATGTCCAAAAGAAAAAGCAATTAGGAAATATATTATTTGTGGTTCTACTTCCACTGTTTATAAGCAGATAATACATTTTTTGTTGTCTTAAAAAAGTTTCAATGTTTTGATTTTCTAAAATAGGTCTTTGGTGTGAAATAAAACATACTCATGAAAATTCAAATAGAATTCATTTGCTAAAAGACAAAAATGGCCTTAAATGAAGTAGAACTTCATTCTTAAGCAAACAAGTAATTCACTCTGATAATAGATGTATAAGTAGAGCTGCAATTCACTGATATATTAATAGATCTTCCCTAATAAGAATATTAAATAGCATTTGGTTTATAGCATGAAAAAATAAAATCATCTCCAAGATGAAAAAGAGAAAAACCAGCAAAAGAATATAATTACCATAAAAGTACTTCCTGAATTATATTGGAGCTGAAATCCCATATTAGGGAAAAATGAACCCTAAAACATACCATGTTCCCTCTAATAAGAATAGAAAGAAATGTGTCTTTTGTAAACTTCAAGTTCATTTTTTGTGAATTGAAAGGATAAAGAATTTGTTTTAATGATCATTTCTTAAGAAATATCACATTTTATATTTGGAAAATCACACAGAGAAGGCAGACTCAGAATATTTGGATGCAAGCAACCTACATGTGTCACCTTCTCACTAATCTCCCAAACCAATTGATTTCTTGTCCCTTCCCACAGGTGACAAGCAGGTGGGTCTGGGTTTGGAACAGTACTGGATCAGCATTTGTTTCAATACCCCTGGGAAGACTGGTTTGACTGATTCTGGGGCTAACTCTGCAATTTCAAGAGTAGGGCCAGAATGACAGTGGATCCAAATATTCTACAGAGTAGTTCTCTTAGATCAGCCATTAGACAAGATCCAAGAGCTAGGTCAGAACCTAGGTTTCAATCAGATATCATAAGACAAACAGTATGTACTTGACAATCCATCTCCACACAATCTGCAACCGTCCACTCCTGGCTTGGTGCTGCAATGCTTACATAATGAACTGCATTGCACTTGGGAAATACATAGTCTACTCTTCTCCAATTCAGAATAGGTTGAACAAATCACAGCACATGTGAGCATATTTCCAGATATACCCCAGACTTTCTACCCTCTATGCACAAAAAGAGAGCTTTGGGGTAGCCTAGTGTGCTGTATTTTAAGCATAGACCCTTCTAAGATAGTTCCCCTCTCCCTATGTGTGTATTCTCCAAAACAATCAAATTTCTTAAGAGTCCAAGAGAGGAGAAACCAGGATGGACAGAATTATCATACTTCATTTGGTAAAATATAAACATAAACACAACTAGTGTGTGTATGTGTGTCAGAGAGAGAAAGAGAGAGAGAAAGAGGGAGAGAGGAAGAGAGGAGAGGAGAGGAGAGGAGAGGAGAGGAGAGGAGAGGAGAGGAGAGGAGAGGAGAGAGGAGAGGACTGACTAAAAAACTTAAATTTCTCATCAGTTCTGCCAGGCCCCTGACATTGTTCCAGCCTCATCCCTTACGTGTCCTTAGTCATACTGGTCTTCTATCATCTCCTTGAACATACTCTCCTGTGGCCATGAAGGTTTCTTTTCTCTGACACAATCTCTCCCTTCTTCTCCTGACCCAGCTCCTCTCACTCTTAAGATTCCACCTCCTCATCCAAGTCTTCCCTGACTGCTCTATCCAATGTAGGCCCATATTATTCTCCATCACAGCTTCCCATTTCGCTTCATGGCACCAAAAACAACTGGAAACCATTCTGTTTATGTCTGCTTCACTCCCTGGAAGATAAGGGCCTAAGAGTAAGAACAGTTTACTGCTGAACCCCCAGGGCCCAGAACTGCAGATATTTGTGGAATGAGAAAATAAACTATGGCCCGTTCCTCTCTCCTTCCCTATTATCCGTATTATCTATAACAGTGAGGGTTTCCAAGAAATAGATCACTCACCAAATAATATATTCTTAGTTGGCTCATTCATGAAATCATTCCCTTAGGCATGTATCTATGCACTGATTTAATTATTTATAGTGAATATATGTTGAGCTAAGTTCAAACTATGGAAAGAAATGCAGCAAAAGAGATATGGGTTGTGTTTGTGCATCTTGACCAAAAATGCAAAGAATAATAGTTATATTCATCTATACTGAGTTAATTTAAGTGGGAACATGGGCCAGATATTTGCAAGAGAAGCCTTCTGGGGCAAATCTAGACAAGTCTGAGTTATAAACCATTTCATGGGAAAGAACAACTTTTTGTTTCCCTTCCATTTAATTTTACTGTGTTCATTCATTCATTCATTCATTCATTCATAAGTATCTACCAAGCACATTCGATGTCCCAAGCACTGTGCCAAGTGGTGGCCACAGATGTTAGGGAAAGAAAAAGCCCAGGATCTGTGAGAAATTACATAGTATTACAGGTTCTACAATAACAGATTAGGAAAGGACTCAACCAATGAAAGACACCAACTGTAAAAAGCACTAAATTCCAGAACAAGGAAAGTTTTCACTAAAAAATATTTTATGCACACCCACATTCATAGCAGCATTATTCACAATAGCCAAAAGGTGGAAGTAACCCAAGTGTCTGTCAACAGATGAATAGATAAACAAAATGTAGTCAATACATACAATGGAATATCACTCAGCTCAGGAAGGAGAGTTCTGATACATGCTCCAAATTGGATGAATCTTGAGGATATTAAGCTGAGTGAAATAAGCCAGTCACAAAATGATAAATGCTGTATGGTTCCACTTATATGAGATACCCAAAGTAGTCAAATTCATAGAGCGAGAATAGAATGGGGGTTGCCAGGGGATTGGGGAAGAAGGAAACAGGGAGTTATCTAATGGACATAGAGTTTCCATTTTGCAAGATGAAGAGTTCTGTGGAACAACAATGTGAATACACTTAACACTACTGACCTGTACAGTTAAAAATAACTGGCCGGGTGTGGTGGCTCATGCCTGTAATCCCAGCACTTTGGGAGGCCGAGGCAGGCGGATCACGAGGTCAAGAGATCAAGACCATCCTGGCCAACATGGTGAAATCCCATCTCTACTAAAAATACAAAAATTAGCTGAGTGTGGTGGCATGCACCTGTAGTCCTAGCTACTTGAGAGGCTGAGGCAGGAGAATTGGTTGAACCCAGAAGGCAGAGGTTGCAGAGAGCAGAGATCGCGCCATTGTACTCCAGCCTGGCGACAGAGCAAGACTCCATCTTAAAATAATAATGATAATAATAATAATAAAGACAGTAAATTTTATGTTATATGTATTTTGCCACAATTAAAATGTTTTTAAAACAAACATTTTATAGACCAGGGTGAAGTTACACAGTATGTCTGAGATAGGCATCAGGTATACCCCAAACCTCACTTGTTTCTGCACCTTGACACTTATCATCCAGAAAGGCAGGTTTACCAACTGGCTCCTGATTGACTGCTTTAGAGATGGGGGGAAAGGCACCTTTGACATAGTCATTAATCTCCAGGAACACAGACTATGGTCCTAGATCATAACAACTGGGAGGACAGCTTTTGTGCAAAGAAGGCTGGGTTTTGTCCCCTAATTCCATGACAAAGGCCCTTCAGTTCATCCAAGGTTGTCAAGATAGGACTGGCTAGTAATGTTCTGGGCATGGAGATAAATTAAAATAAACAGCCAGCAACAGCCAGGTAAAGCTGCACAACTCACTTGCACACAGTACAGGGCTGTTTTTCTCAGTTATGCATGAGTAAATTAATTGGCCTTGGCACAAGCAACCTATTGGCTTGAGGGAAATTTCTGCTGTAAAATCAAAAACACTTTTCACAGGCAGGTCTCAAGAAAATCTTAGAGGTACCCACAAACTGTGCTGCTTTTATCAAGATGTATGTAGGATGTTCAACTATAATGAAGGAATTGCTTTAAAAATTTCCAGCTAAAAAATTAAAAATGGGAAAAGCAGATGAAGCAAGATTGGCAAATGTTAACAGTTCTTGAAGCCAGATGAAGGTTACATGTGGTTCATTATGCCATTCTCTCAACTTCTGTGTTTGCTTAAACATTTTTCAAAAGTTGATTTATGTGTTAAACGTGCATGTGGCAAAACAATTTATGACAGGCTTGTTGATAACTTCAAGACAGATACAGAATTTAGATTATTCCTAACCCAACAAGATGCTATCGGGTTAAGCAAGAAGATTTATGACTGATAGAATGTAACAGTACCTTTGCCTAAACAAGTCATAGAACACAAGTGTACTGGCTAGGAGATGGAGCAAGATTTAAGAAAGGAGACATTTTTACCCTCTTACTCCTCTGCTGTTTTCAGCTACATCAATCCAGTCTACAAAAGGAGCCACAGCAGAAAAGTCGGCTCCTCCCATCAAATTCCCCAGAACCAACTACTTTCCTGAAGATGCACAGACCTTATTCCCGAGTTACAGCTCCATGCTAAATTCAGTGGCAACCATAAATAATGAACCTACCACCTATTAAAGTTATCTGTGCACATTTGAGACCCAAGAATGATACACAAGTGTTTCTAACTTGAAAAAGCACCCCACTTGTAGGTGACTAACTTTTGACCTTGGCAAGTCAGAGAGGTGATGACCAGTGAAAACTGAACAAAAGCAATAGAGAAAAATGTTTTCCTGCCCAAGAAGAGCACTCAGTGTTTGCGGAATTAATGAATTTAAAAAATTATTTAAAGCCATTTTGGGCAACTGTCTACCAACTTCTTCTTCTCTGTAGTCTCCATATTTGATACAGAATCCAGTTAAAAAAAAAAAAATCACCCTTTAAGGGTCCATATTCTCCTAGCAGTCAAGTATATGTCTTATACATTTTAATAATATTTGTCCAGATTACAAAAGCTCTATGTGCTTACTCCAGAAAACGTAGAAAATAAGACAAGAAAAAAGACCCCAAACAGCTACTGTTATAATTTTGTTTCCTTCACTTGTGTTTTATAGAGACAGACAATAAAGAAATGATGTCCCAGGCTCTTTTGCTGCAGGTGTGTTCACCTGACTGCATTTTAGCCAATGGCCAAGTCAATGGAAATAGTGTGTGTAACTTCTGGGTCATGCCCAAGTGGAAAGCACTTGAAGGAATGATAGAAGGAAGAGAAATATGTTCACGTTCTGCCCTTTCTCTTGCAATGCAAATGTGGGGACAAACCTTGTTGATCATACAACCTTGAGGGATGTATGGATCTACAAAACAGAAGGAACTTGGGTCTCCAAAATTGTGAAGTCACATTCTAATCATGGTAGGCCACTTAGATCTTTCCCTTCAGGATGGAAATACTCCTTCTCCTCCCAGCTGCCAGGATTGTGGGGGAGGAATTGCTTGTGGCTGAAGAGGTCTGTGTCCCACAATATTATTTCTCCCTGGATCAGCCTGCATCCAGAGACTAGTCCGTAAAGAGGTGCAAAACCCGGGCTCCTTTGCCTAGATGCACGGCCAAGTAGGAGTCACCATCCCAACTCCAGAGCTCCCATGTGATTGGCTGAAGCCTCTGTTGTGACTGTGTCACAATGCACCTTCTCTCTCTGCTCAACTTTGCTTCCCTGATACTCATAGTGTTTTCCCCAAGAACACTCTCCAATAAAACACTTATATATCAATTTCCATTCCAGAACTTATTTCTCAGGGAATTCAACCTTAGCACATAAGCCACTGTTATTTGCTAAGTCACAGTAAGCAGAATATATATTTCAGTGAATTCAAGTACCTCTTATGTGTTAAGCTCAGTGTTGGAAATTCTAAGTTGACATCACATGTTCGACCCTGTGAGTGTGTGAGATGTGGTATAGTAAAAGGCATGAACATAAGGAATACATAAGTGCATTTATGGAGACTTTTCTATCCCTAGGTTTGCTCCACACCACTTTCAAAGAAGTAAAACTCAGGTTTGCTTCCAAATCCTAATATCCTTGCATTCTTATTCTCTGCTTGCCTTGGGACAGACCTTTATTGCCTTTGTGCAGATGATCTATTCAGACTGACTTCTTTGATTTACCAGCCTCTCCCTTTCTTAAGCTCCTTTGACTTGGTTTTGGGGGTACATGCATAGTCCACATCTTCAGACAAGAGGCCCTACTACCCCAGGCCTACAGGAAGGGAAGAGGCAACGCACAAAATGCAGTGAATGCAAGAGGAAGGAGGTCACAGAAGGTTCCACAGAGAAGGTAACGTTTTAGATGAGACTTGAAGGACAAACAAGAATTTGCAAAGGTGACAATTTTCAAATTTTACATACTTTTTAAAAGTATTACTTAGCCAGCATTCACTGCAAAATTATTCACAATGGCCAAAATGTGAAACAACCCAAGTTTCTTCAACAGATGAAAGATGAATGAATGCATATACACACACACACACACACACATATACACACACACACATATATATACATCCAATGGAATATTAGTCATAAAAAGAAATGAGGTTCTGATACATGCTACAACACAGATGAACCTTGAAAATATACTACATGAGATAAGCCAAACACAAAATGGCAGATCTTGTATGATTCCATTTATAAAGTATCTACAATAGGCAAATTTTGAGAGAGAGAGAAAGTAGATGAGGGGTTACCAGAGGTGGAGGGAAGGGAGAGTGGAAAGTTACTGCTTAATGGTTACAGGGATTCTGTTTGGGATGATTTAAAAGATTGAGAAACATATAATGGTGATGGTTGCACAACACGATGAATGTAATTAATGCTATTGAATTACACAGTGAAAATGGCAAATTTTATGCTGTACACATATTACCACAATTTTTTTAAAGAGGGGATTACTTAATGTCAGAACTTTACTTGAGTCCAAGTCCAAGGAACAATTTGATGAAGTGAAACAACTTTCTAAGCTCCTGGGCCCATGCTGGGTGGTCCAGGTGGACAGCCCTTGGAAGGCAGCTAGAGGGGACGGGGGCTCAGACAAATGCTTGCCAATCTTGGCTTTCCCCACGCCTTCTCCATGGATCTGTGTTAGCCCAATGAGCACACAAGTTCCAAGGCCACATTTTAGTCATAGCCCCTTTTATTGGGTGTCAGAATCAGCCTCCTGCCTCCCTGCTTTTTCAATGGCCGTATATAAACTTTCACAAGTTGACTTCTTTTTAAAAATATATCAAAGGATGACATTTTTCCATAGGGTGGATAGGTGCACCTGTCTTCAGTGCATGGCTCAACAATACTTTTACACATTTAGACAGTCATGCAACCACCACACAGGTTTCCATAGATAAACTTTCCAACACCCAGAAGTTACCTTCATGTCCTTTCCCTGTCTACAACCCATCCCCTCCTGAAATAACCCTTGCCCCAACTTCTATAAATATCTATTAGTTATGTCAGGCAATTACTTTCAAGAGGAAACTTCTCACTATAATGTAAGCACTTGGATATCCACACTGCCTTTCTTTGCCAACAATTACCATCTTTCCCTATGGGGAGGCCATGATGTCCAACACCATATGCACACAGGGAGGAGAATGCTCACACCTCAGTAAAGGGAAATGAAGCCTCGGGGGCTGTGGACATGGGGTGCCCATAAACTCCCCATGTTGCACAACCAGGAAGAAAGTAGCTTACTGCTTCTCTGGAGGCACTGCCACCTAACAGGGCCTGTGATTTTATAACTTAACAACCATTGATTTCTGCCAGGAGCTCCAACACCTACAATTCCCCTGTTCTGTGATGATTGTACAGACATGGATAATTCACTTACCTTCTCTGTCTCAGATGCTGCCATACCAGGCAAACCTATTTTCCATAATTGTATCATCCTTCTCATAGTCAAGGGCAGGACAATGACACATGAACCATCCCTATGGCCCCAACTTCTCAGGGCATGCAAGTGTCCCTGAGATATGAAAAGCTTGGGGCGGAGGAAGGCAAAGCAAAAGCTGACACTCTGTGCAAGTCAGGAAAGCCCGAAAATATAACTGTCATTTATTACAAATCAGGGCACTTTCGTAAGAGATGTGTGTCTACTCACTACGCACCAGACACTGTATTTGGTGCTGAGACTCCAAAGTGATACAGACCCAGGCCCGATAGAGTCTGGTGGGAGAATAAACAGTACATTTAAATACAAAGCTTATCACAGTGGCTAATTTACATGCAAGGTGATACAGGCTATCACCGAGGTATGAGTGGCTTAGAATGAGAACACAGAGACCAGGGCCTTCAGTCCAGCTTTGGGGAAACAGACTTCTGGGAGGTGGTCCCAGATTAAGTCTGGAAGCTATTAGACAGATTAAATAAAAGAGAGTTGTGAGGGCTAGGGAAGAGGGAGGGAGGGAGAAGCAGCTGTTCCAGGAAGAGGAAGTGCAGGAACACAGGTCCTGGGGTGTGAAGTGGAATAGCAGTGTGCTGTGTGCTACCATCACATGAAGGGTGAGGGAGACTAGCAAGAGACGATGAGGCAGGTAAGGAGCTCAGCAGAGGCCAGGTCAAGAAGAGTAAAGAGCTTGGGTGACTCTGCTAGTTGAACCCCAGACAGGACACAGCCTGAGAACCGCAGGAACTCTGGCACAGGGAGCTGAAGAGTGCAGAGTCAACGGGCTGTTCTGGCTTTGTCAGTTCATTTGAGAGGCAGGTCAACAGTAAAGAAGGTAAATGAAATTAGCCTCCTTGACAATTTACTCAGGATCAAATACTCCTTTTAATTAACAGCAGTTATTTTCAAAGGTCAGTTTCAATATGATCCTGCTGCTATGATCCTTGCAGTAATAGATGAGTTAGCCAGGGAGATCCTGACAGTTTAAGGATCGGCCCTCAGAACCACAGAAATGCACAAACCTCAGAGAAAAGGGCAGAAAATAGATGGCTCACTCCAACTGGGGACCCAAGGGAAGTGTAAGAGATAGACTGTTGACAGAGGTGTGGGTAGGGTAAAGGAAGCCCCACGCAAACAGAGATAGCCATCAGCACCACCAGGTCTGAACAGATGTAAAGGAGAACAGTTCCAGAGCCCAAAAGAGCTGTGGCCTTTTGGGGACAGAGAAAGCCACCCAACCAGAGGGAGCAAGCTGGGGGAATAAATAGCCCTACCTCACTCTCCTGCCACCCCTCAGTCTCCTGTGGTGTCTCCCATTGCTTACGCCCAACTGGAAGCCAGAGGGGAAGGGGCCCACCAGTGCATGCAACCTCCAGGGTTAACTACTGAAGAGAGCAAACTCTCTGTGGTGCTTTTGGAGCATGAACTTCCATATATAATGGGTATAAAAACTACAATTCATTTTCCTCTTTTCAGTATGACCTAAACTAGGTATGAATTCTCTGTAAAAAGAATGATACTTTGTCTTTTTTTGTTTTTTTTAGATGGGGTCTTGCTCTGTTGCCCAGGCTAGAGTGTCATGGCATGATCACAGCTCATTGCAGCCTCGACCTCCCTGGCTCAAGAAATTCTCCCACCTCAGCCTCCCATGTAGCTGGGACCACAGGCATGTGCCACCACACCTGGCTTATTTATTTATTTATTTATTTATTTATTTATTTTGTAGAGACAGGGTCTCACTTTGTTGCCCAGGCTGGTCTTGAACTCCTGGACTCAAGTGATCCACTCGCCTTGGTCTCCCAATGTGCTGGGGTTACAGGTGTGATCTGATGCACACAACCCCTAGAATTCTATATTGTATGAACTTAGGAAAAGTTATGGAAAAATATGCAAAGTTTTAACATCATCTTGAATACTTGTTACAATAAGCGTGTATTACTTTTTTGATAAATTATAATGTAGAAAAAATTTAATATAAGTAAATAAACAATGAAGTTTTGAAAAACAGTTCTACTATTTATTTAACAATAAATAAAAATTTATTATTCCTGAGACTTTCCAAAACACTTTGCATTCCTCTAAATATGTCCTTTATTTCCTGAAGTTTTGATTGTTTTCTATTTATGTCATTTCACTGAAGATTTCTGTCCTTATTTCTTGTATCATTTTTTCTATTTCCTTAAATTGCACTTCACCTTTCTCTGATGCCTCCTTGATAACTGACCTTCTGAATTCTTTTTCTGGCAATTCACAGATTGCTTCTGGTTTGGATCCATTGCTGGTGAGCTAGTGTGATTCTGAGGGGGTGTTAAAGCACTTTGCTTTGTCATATTACCAGATTTGTTTTTCTGATTCCTTCTCATTGGGTTGGCTATGTCAGAGGGAAGATCTAGAGCTCAAGGCTGCAGTTCAGATTCTTTTGTTCCAGGAGATGTTCCTTTGATGTAGTACTTTCCCCCTTTTCCTAGGGATGTGGCTTCCTGAGAGACAAGCTGTAGTGATTGTTATCTCTCTTCCTGGTCTACCCACCCTGTTGGTCTACCAGGCTCCAGGCTGGTACTGGGGCTTGTCTGCACAGAATCCTGTGATACGAACCATCTGTAGGTCTCTCAGCCATGGATACCAGCATATTTGCAGTGTCTCCTGGGTCCTACAGGAGCTATCCACTTCCTTCAGAGGGTATGTGGGTTCTCTAGGCTTTCCTGGTTTCTTCCTGTAGTAGTTCTGGAGCGAAGGTTCACAATGGGAGTCTCCACACACAGCTCTGTCTGTCCAAGTGGGAGCTGCAATCTAGTCCTGCCTGCCGTCCGCCATGATCAAAAATGTATCCATGAAATCATGTCTTCATTCTAAACGACCTGAATTGGGAAGGTTTGAAGGCGCATTTTGCCTCATGTATTTACTCACCCTGCAAAGGACCTTGAATGCAGAGGAAAGAACATCAGATTCAAAGAAGTTGTAAGAGCTTGATTTCTCAATCTGTAATCCTGAGGCCTGGATTCTTCTCAAACTGCTCCCTGTAACTTTGCTAATTACTTTAGCTCAGTGACCTATTACAGTTTCTTGACAAGTGAAATAAAATAATAATATTTGCCTCATAGATGATTGAGAGGATTATGAAGCCCACTAGAAGCAAGTATTTATCATGACTACATCTCCCTCTTCCCCTTTAAAAACAAGAACGTTTAGATCAGTATTTCTACATTATTTTTGAAATATGTAGAGGAACCATGATTATACTTTTCCATCTAAATGGAAAAAAGTACTTTGCTTTAAAAGCTTCCCTATATCTG
The DNA here is from genome assembly GCF_043159975.1 of Macaca nemestrina. Lineage (NCBI taxonomy): Eukaryota > Metazoa > Chordata > Mammalia > Primates > Cercopithecidae > Macaca > Macaca nemestrina. The sequence continues at coordinate 140,929,485 of NC_092127.1, read as the reverse complement.
TAGCCCTAAATATTCCTTACAAACTTTAATTTATCTGAGACAGCAATTTAAAAGTAATCACAGGTTCTCATTTAGTCTCAGATTTGGGAGTATTATAGTCACTTTGGCAAGACTGACTTCTGCTGCATTCTTATTCTCCTTGGATTAGTCTCCAAAAGAATACAACAAAAGAAGAAGAAAAAGTTTTAATTGAAGTAGTGTAGGACATTCCATTTCATTTCCAGACTTTGCAAGGATTGGATTACAATGCTTAATGGGTGGCTTCAGAGAAAAGTCCTTCCATTTCTCTATGAAGGCTTTAAACATCATAGTATTCACTGCAGTCCTTTGGTGGTAACTATGCATTTGGCATAATTTTTAAAAGTAGCTTTATCTCAACTGGTGGCTATTTTAAAAAGAGCTCCACCTGAGCACACTTCAGGATAACAAGGCCCCATTGCCACCAGCCAGAGCTTTCAGAAAGGTCACAATCACCTGTGGCAGCAACTGATAAGGGTGGAACCATTTCCACAAAGGAAGCAGGAAATTCCCAAGAGCAGAAAGAGGGACAGCAGGTCCCAGGCTTTGTCTTCTACTCCATTAGTCTAGAAGTCAGTTGGCCAAAACTTCGCACGCAGTTAAGTCATCTATAAAATGGGTTCGACTAAAATTTCCCCAGGTCCCCTTGAATGCCACAATTTTAGGATTCTTCCCAGCCATTCCTCTTAAAATGCTTAAATAAGTTGATTGTTTAGTTACCCTGATAAAGAAAAGATGAAATATGAGGGACCATTTGCACAAGAGGTGTATTCTCACAAATATTATGTGAACTAACTTTTCTAAAGGGAAATAATATAGCTACAGTATTATAAAAACACCCTTAGGGATGGTATGGTTGTTTGCTAAGGCTGCTGTAATACATTGCCACAAATGTAGTGGCTGAAAACACCAAAAAATGTATTATTTTATGGTCCTGGAAGTGAGAAGTTTGACATTGGTTTAGCTGGGCTAAAGTCAAGGTGTCGGCTGGTCAGGTTCTTTCTGAAGGCTCCAAGGGGAGAATCTGTCTCCTTGCCCTTCTAGCTCCAAGTGGCCCCCTCTATTCCTTGGCTCACGGCCCCTTCCTCCATCTTCATGGCACATTATTCCAGTCGTTGCTTCCATTATCACATCATCTTCTCCTCTGTAGTATAACTCCCTCTGCCTCCCTCCTTAAAGGACCCCAGTGATTACATGACTGGGCCCATCTGACTATCCAGGACACTCTAACTCCTATCTCAAGACCCTTATCTCAATCCCATCTGCAAGGTCCCTTTTGCCACATAAGAATTACACACTGTTCTATGTGACTGAGATATGAACAACTTGGGGCCATTACTCAGCCCGTCACAGGTAGCATGTTTGTGATTTTCAGTTTGAAAATATTAAGTTGTCCGCTAACTACTGCCTTTAGAATTCCATATACAGTGGATGAAAGGTCTGTCCAAGAACCCAGCAGACCCTTTTCCTCTTCCTTTCTCAGGCTTCCTCTCAAGCAGGAGGGGCAGAGGCTGCCCTGGCGAAACAGGCGTCATTCAGTTACAGTGAGAGGCCAGACTGCAGTGAGTAGTCTTAGCAGTCTGAGCCGGACCTGCCACAGCAAAGGCAGCAAAATATGCCTTTGTTCTCTCCCCGCCCCTCTTCCTGCTGCTGCTCCCAGAGGCCCCTCTCAGAGAGGAAGCTTAGGTTTTAATCATCACAAGTTCTCCAGGCCACTGGGCCAGCCTTCTGCACTATTTTAAAATTTCTCTTTTCTACTCCCAACCTGACAGTTCAGCAGTAACTAGATTACACATTGGTTAGAGTTGCTGATTCAAGTAATTCACATACAGATTTGAAAGAACATTTCTCTTTCAGAGAGATGTTTTATTACACCGAGAGAGTCTAGGCTGGACGCATTGGCTCATGCCTGTAATCCCAGCACTTTGGGAGGCCAAGGTGGGTGGATCACTAGAGCCCGGGAGTTCAAGACGAGCCTTGGCAACAAAGTGAGATCTTTTCTCTACAAAAAATTAGCTGGGTGTAGTGGCACATGCCTGTGGTCCCAGCTACACAGGAGGCTGAGGCAGGAGAATTGCTTGAGCCTATGAGCTCCAGGCTGCAGTGATCCAAAATCACACCACTGCACTTCAGCTTGAGCAACAGAGAAAGGCCCAGTCTCAAAAAAAAAAAAAAAAAGGAAAGAAAGAAAGAGGAAGAATCCAACTGGTTGGGATGACTACCCTTTTAACTGCTCTTCTCTTTCAGTGGCGCTCCATCCCTTGTCACTCATGGACTCAACATTACATCTGACTATTGTCAGGGACTCCTATTCGCACCTCAAACTCCACCACCCAGCAAGTCCCCTGGAGCTTAGGAAACAGAGCAAAACGCAAATGCCCTTCATCGTGCATTTGGGGACTTCCTAAGCAGAGTCTCCTTAACAACTATGCCCTGCTGGAAACTAGTATCTGTCGCTGATCCCCAAAAATATAGAAAAAAAGTGAAAAATGTAAGGAAGAAGACACGGCTCAAAACATATCAAGTCGTGCTTAGAAGTTTCCCATAATTTGCTTTCATTGTAGTGATGTCTTTTATTCTTTTCACTTAAAAACTCCAAATCAGACATAACATTTTGAATTTTAAAGAACACACAATCCAAATAGTTCAGAGTTAGTCAATATAAATGGTCTTCTCCATATGGTACACTTTGTGGACTATGAAAAGGGGGGAAAATCCCTGGTAAAAGCAAGATTTATAAAGCTTCATGCTAATGATCCCAAAAATCAGTCCAGACATTCACATTGGTTCTTGAAAATGAACCAAATAGCCCTTAAATCTCTTTGATAATTATGCCCTTAAAAGAGAAAGTTTTACTGTAATTTATTCCTTTAGTTAGCAGTTCTCTTACTCTATAATTGCAATCTCTGTATGAATGGAGATTAGCTACATTTACTTTGGGAAAGCACCACTCATTTATCTCAGGCAAATGAAAGTCTTTCCTTGAGAGTTCTATAACATGACTACACAGTACTCCATTCTACAGATGTTTAGCTAGTCCATATAGAGCTGATTCTCGTTATTCATGGTACTTTCATTCTAAAACGTCACCACAAACACTGACTTTACAAATACCGAACCACTGCTTCTAGGGGAAATATAGGCTTGGGATTCCATGAGCCTCTGATCACAACATTTTCATCAACTGATCAATATATAACCTTGTTTTATGTGTGCTTCTGTTTAAAGAAACTTATTTAACATATATTGTCAATTCATTAACTTTGAACTCATGGCCAACAGCACTATAATTCATGCCTGAATGAAGCTTACCTAACACAAGTGTTTGTAAGGCATATCACAGCCTTTTTGTACTCAGGAACACTAGACAGCCCGTTAGCACTATGTTTGGGGACAATTTTAAACAGTAAGATCACTAACGAAGATGTGAAAAGTTAGAGCGCAAAATGGACCACAGAAAGGGTAATTGTCTACAGTATGAAACAAGAAGAGGCCAGGTGTGGTGGCTCACGCCTGTAATCCCAGCACTTTGGGAGCCTGAGGCGGGCGGATCACCTGAGGTCAGGAGTTTGAGACCATCCTGGCTAACATCGTGAAACCCCGTTTCTACTAAAAATACAAAAAATTAGCTGGGCGTGGTGGTAGGTGCCTGTAATGCCAGCTACTCAGGAGGCTGAAGCAGGAGAACAGCTTGAACCCAGAAGGCGGAGGTTGCAGTAAGCTGAGATCACGCCATTGCACTCCAGCTTGCGCAAAAAGAATGAAACTCCATCCAAAAAAAAAAAAAAAGAAGAGAGAGGAGCTGAAACAAGAAGAAACAATTCCACTTTGTTAGACCTCAATTGAGAACGACTGTTTCAAGAGACTCAAATTTTTCACCATGTTGAATACGTCCACAAATGGCCACAAAAGTGCCGTGAATATTGATTTGGGAGTTACAAAAAAATTTTAGTTGAGTAGGTAAATTTGCAAATACAGAATCCACAAATAATGAGGATTGGCTGCACCATCTTTTATCCCTCAGTTTCTTTATCCGTTAGTTACCTGTAAGTCCCTCCCTCATTCATTGAGAGGGCTCCCAGGTCCTAACATTCACTCACACTTACCCCATTTTATCACACGCTATTGCCTGGAAATAGTGTGATGAAATTCCCAATGGCTACAGAAGAAGCACTCAATTAACATTTGTTAAATAAATCAAACCAGTCTGACTGACCCTACAGGAAATTTTAGTCATTTCTCCCAAAATTGGCATTATGAAATGGGCCTATTATTATTTTCAATACCCTATGTACCAAGCAACACTCTTAATTTTTTTAAATAATAGCTTGGTTCACCCAGTATGTTCTGGAACATTCACATCCACAACTAAGAAAGCCCAGCTCACTACCCCAGGCACAGTCAGAAGAGGGGGAGATGTGATGGTCAAGAGGGGGGAAACCAGAGCAAAGCAGAAGTAGCCAAACCCTAGATCCTGGCCACAGGGCCAATCAGTACATAGATAGTGACCCCTTTGCCTGAAGCAGTGCTTAACACGTGGGTGTGGGAGCTCAGGAGCTTGATAAAACATGTGGGTTCCATGTTCCACACCAGACCAATTAAAACAGAACCCCAGAGGTGGATCCAGAAAACTGATTTTTTTTTTCTTTTGAGACAGAGTCTTGCTCTGTCACCCAGGTTGAAGTCCAGTGGTGCCATCTTGGCTCACCACAACCTTCGTCTGCCCGTGATACTGTCCTGCTTCAGTCTCCCGAGTAGCTGGGATTAGAAGCATGTGCCTCCTTCTACTAATTTTTGTATTTTTAGTAGAGACAAGGTTTCACCATGTTGCCCAGGCTGATCTCGAACTCCTGACCTCAAGTTATCCACCCACCTCAGCCTCCTGAAGTGCTGGGATTACAGGCATGAACCATGGCACCCAGCCCAGAAAACTGACTTTTAAAGAACTGAATTTTAAGAAGCTCCCTGTCAATGCTTATGCAAACCCAGGTTTGGGAGTCACTGCTCCATCCAGAGAGTGGGCTTAATGAGGGGGCATGAGTTTGGAAAAGTTGAGAAATCAGGGGTTAAAAGTTCAATCCACTCATGAGCCAGGTAATGCCAAACCTCCATTTTCTCATCTATAAATATGAAGACAATATGATATTCAGTTTACAGGGTTAATCTACCATGACACTATTGACATTTGGGGCTGGATAGCTATCTGTAGTGGGGGCTCTCCTGTGCATGGCAGTATATATGGTAGCATCCATAGCTCCTATCCACTAGATGCCAAAAGTAACACCCCAGCTGTGACAACCAAAAATGTTTGCAGACTTTGCCCAAAAGTCTTGAAGGCTGGAGGGTGGGGTGGATAGCCTATCCCTGTTTGAAACCCACTGGTTTTAAGGATTGTTGGGCAAAGTCATCCCTTGTTTGAGCCCCAGGGTCTTAAAGGATTGTTGACCTAATAAATGCAACAAGGTATGGATATGTGGTCATGCCCCCTAACATGACCTATAAATAAATATTTATTTTCTTTTTTATTTCTTCCCCCTTTTCTCTCAACTCACACTGAATCCTCAGAAGAGAGGCCCCAGAAGTTTGCAAAAATATCTTCAATGCTGTTTGCATTTTTGACACCTTTTTTCCTCATCAGTGACACCTTAAATCCTGGCTTTGTAGTCAGTTAAAATGAGCAGGCATTAAGTTACAAAGGTAACTTTATTTTGTCTTTAATATTACAATTTTCAGAAGCAATTGGCTGAGTCGGAACATCAGAATTCATGCACATCCTGTGTGGAGGGGTGGATATGGAGTGAGAGCTCAGAGCCTTATAAACCTCTGAGAATTAATTTGACAACAGGTTTCTCATAGGCCAATTCCTCAGCTCTCTAGTCAAAGCACTGAAAGATGGAAGGGCATGACCCATGGGTTTCTTATCCAAAGCAAGTCAAGATTCCCCATCTGTGAAACAAAAAGGTTGGGCTAAAGTCTCAAGTTTCTCTAAAGTTCCATACACTTTCTGAAATCTTATGATACCAATTAACTAGTATTCTGTTCTTTACCTAACTTCTAATTCATCAAAAACTTCATGCTTTCAGAATTTGTATTTAATAAAATAACTATACTATCCTCATATTTACTAAATAAGCATTTCATCAAAGTAACAGTTCTTGAGTGTCGACTTTGTGAAAAGCACCATTCTTCCCACCAACACCAAAAAAGGATAAGACATAATCCCTGACTCCAGGGAGGAGAGGCAGACGCAAAGGCAGATAATAAAAGCCACAATGAAATATGTGCCCTGTGCAAATGCAATAAGAATACATCTGGGGTCAAAAAAGTGTGAACAAAGTTCAAATCATTACTGAGAACTCATTATGTTGAAGAAAAAGGAATGCTTGAAAACAGAACATTTGGGGAAGACAGAAAAAGATTATCACTTTGACCTTCCATACTTGAAGATAAATATATATATTTATTATATATGTGTGTGTGTATATATATTCAAGACATGCTGAAAATCAAGTTACAACATTCTCATCACTTTCTCCATAAGCAGAGACATCTCCCCTTGAAGTACAGAGACATCTCCCCTTGAACTACTGTGAGTGATGAAATATATAACTATGCAGGTGAAATACCGAATAATTAATTATAAATGACAATTTACTAGTAGACATTTCATTGAACTGATGCCACACTGACTTCTTTGGTAGCTAATTGTCTGGGAAAAAATGCAATTCAGGGCCCAGAACAAACTTGGATATTTTACTTTCTTGAATAGATTGATCACATCAGTATTGCATCAATCCCTTTACCTGCTTCAAAATAACAGAGAAAAAGGTGAAAGACAGCCTCCAAGTAGGTGTTAGAAGTTGCTCTCTATTTTCTTTCAACTGAAGCATATCCTTTCTTCACTCAAGCTTGCCCTACTTTCATAATAATCAGCAGTGCTGCTTTGGGAGAAATATGTCAGCAATAACATATGACAGGGGTGTGGCCTTATCTGTCAGGAGCTCTATATCATGCATGTGTTCAAATTTAAGGCACAGGCTCATGTATCCCAGAAGCTTAGAGGGAACTATTTGTGGTTAAACACATGCTATGATCAGGAAAAGAGATTTTTTCATTTTTGGTTAACTTGACATCTATTTACAGTAGTAACAACTACAGCAAAAATAAGGTTCTGACAAGGGCTAGAAACCTACTGTCACCAGTAACATTTCATCATCCAGAATCAGATTCACATTACTGCAGCCATTAGACAAGACCTGTGGTTCAATTGCTTCATATTGAATGAGCAGGCACTTAGGTTGGTGATGGTGGTTCTTATTACCTATACCTATTTCTGAACAGAAATCATATTTCACAAAGGCAGGGAACTATTTTTGCCTGTCCTTATGGTATCTTCTACCCTATAATCCCAAATCACAAGGGGAAAATACAAGTTTAAAGTATTAGAGCTATTCTTCCACTACTTTATGGTTTTTATTCATCCATCATCATCAGGGCCAATGTTTACTGAATACTGACTCACCATGTTCCAAGACACAATTCAAAGCACTTTCCATGCATTAAATTATTAAAACAGTGCCCCTGTTTATTACCTCATGGGTGTGGTTACACACGGCCCATCAATGATCCTAACACACTACTTATTTTCTTAATCAAATCAATGTTCCACCTCTTAGGAGGTGGAAGTCTGGACACCAAGCCAGTCAGCGGGTCTTCTCATGAATCTTTTTTGAGAGAATATGAGTTAAGGCCAAAAAAGATAAATTGACATTTTAGAAATACTAATTGTTTCAAAATACTGATTGGTTTTACCTTATTTTGACCAATTTTACTGATTTGTTTAATTACTAATTTGGAAAAATTGCTTTCATGCTCTGTAGACAAATGCCTTACATTAGTATCCGCCGATCCCCAAAGAATTAATTTCTTTCTCATAAAAATAGATTGAAAACAGAAAGCCAAGAAGCTTCACTCTTATATGAAGGCCCATCAAGAAAACGGGCAGCCCACAGAGGTGATCGTCTCCGGAGAGAGAATTACTTGCAGAGGCCACAGTTGTTCTTCAGCTATAAAGACCACTTGAGCCACTGTTCTTAAAAACTCAAATCCCCAAACTAATAGAACTCATTTGTCATTTTCCACTGTCTCTCTGCTGGTAAAACTAGATTACTCTAAACTGCAGTCCTCAGAGGAATGAGATTCAACTAGAAAACCAATCTATCAACAAATATGCCCACTACTGAGTGACAGGAGGTGGGGAACATAAAATACATGTAAACATTGTTCTGCTCTCAATAAAGTTTCAATATACAGTTGATCCTTGAACAACACAGCAGTTAGGGGTGCCAACCCCTGCAGAGTCAAAAATCCACGTATAACTCTTGATTCCCCCAAAATTTAACTACTAATTGCCTACTGTTGACTGGACACCTTACTGATAATATAAACAGTCAATTAACACATATTTTGTATGTTATATGTATTATATACTGTATACTTAGAATAAAGTAAGCTAGAGAAAATAAAGTGGTATTAGGAAAATCATAAGTGAAATAAAATATATTTACTATTCACTGAGTGGAAATGGATCATGGTAAAGGTCTTCATCCTCATCATCTTCATGTTGAATAGGTGAGGAAGGGGAGAAGGAAGAGGAGGGGTTGGCTTTGCTGTCTCAGGGGTGGCGGAGGTGGAAGAGAATCCATGATAACGTAGATCCACACAGTTGAAACCCATGTTGTTCAAGGGTAAACTATAGTTGAAACAAGTTAAGATACTACAGTATCTCCAAGATATTTCAGCAGCAAGCTATGAACCAGAGAGAGCAGCAAAAGCATTCCAATTGAATGCTGACCTATCAAGTTCCTATACTCTTTCTTTCTTTTTCTTTTTGTTTAGGTTCCTTTCAAAGCAGGGCCTGAGACAAGGTCGGTCAAGACTTAATTCATTTGGGAAGATGTCTCAGAAAGCATGAGCAAGTGAAAGAGAAGAATGAGACCAAGAAAAAGGAAATGCTAATACAAAGGTTTGTCATAAAAAATCATAGTCGACCGGGCTGTATGCCCATGGGACCTCTAAAAGGAAAAGAGAATGCTTCCCAGAATGTTCATCTGCAAAGCTAGAGGCTGGAGTAACTGGCTGAAGGCTGTCATGGGGGATTCACTCCCCCTACACTTGTAAGCCATGCTTGCCCACTGGCCAATCTGACTTCAGTGGTGTCTGAGGAGGTCCTGAGATTGAAAGTGAAAAGAGGTCACCTTGTGGTTAAGGTGGGGGCTCTGTCAGAGAGAGTCCGACCTCTCATAGAACTGTCAATCTCCTGCAACCAAAATAAGGAGCTGAATTCAGAGATGGGTGGAGGAAATATGATGGAAAGCATGAAAACCACCTGCTACACAGTCCTGCTATAAAAGTTTTGCATTCAGTCCACTCTTTATTCTCACCTCTTTCCTTTGTCTCAATACTTTTTCCTTGCCTAACCTTCTCTATGTATCTGAAACAAGCTACATTTTCTATCCAACAAATTGCCTGACTTTTGGGCTTTTCTACATTAAAATCCTTTCATAAGGCCATGCATCACTTGAGAAGATAATTCAATTAATAAAATATTGACATTGTAGACTCCCTCAGAGAAATAAAGATAATGAGGATGAAGATGATGATAAAAACAACCAATTGTGATATTTTATTGTATGCCAGTCATTTACATGTATAAACTCATTTAATCCCCGTGACAATCCTTTGAACTATTTATCCCACTTTACAGATGTGTCTTTACTTCATTGAGGCATACAGAAATTCAGTTAATTTGCCCAAAGTCACAGAAATGTTAAGTGGTAGAACCCAGATTTGAACCCCAGCAGCATGACTTCAGAGCCCAGACTAATTTTACAGGAAGTGTGGGGTAAGAGTAGACATAATATAACTATAGTTAAATGATAAGCATCATTGTTGAGGTATAAAAAAATGAATTGTACAAGCGAAAGGATGAAAGGAATTTTTACAAATGTTTGCAAAACTTCACCTCAAACATCCAGCACATACTAACCCTGAAATCTCACCCACATTTCTGTTCTACTTTGTCCCAATCTCCCCTCCACTTCTCTCTCTTGTTTTTCATACCTCCCTGCATTGCAACCAATTTTTGCTCATTCTCAACTTCAGTTTCAAAAGAACTATAAACAACGACACTTATGGAATCCCATGATTCTCATTTAAACTCTACAGAGGAAAAAAAAATCTCATTCAAGCCCCACAAATTGAAGTTGGAGATTCTTAAGTCTCTTATATGATAAAGAAGCCATTATTCCAAACTCTTCACATATGTTTTTATTTTCAATACTTCTGAGGAACAGAGAATATATGAAATCTTAGAGTGAAAACAATATTCAATCACTTTCAGACACACTGTGGAATATATGCCCACAGACATCATTACAATCGAGTTAGAGAAACCAATTGAGGAAAAAAAAAATTATCCAAATTAGTTCATGCCTTCAATTTTGAACACCAAGATGAAGGATAAAAAACAGGCATAATAAGAGTAAATATGGATTATTCTAAAGTACATAATTTAATCTTTCTAAAGACCTCTAGTAAGGTTTTATACCAAAGACTTAAGAACAAATTAGCATGGGTCCAGAAAAATTCATTATTTACCCCATAAAATCTTTAAGCCAATACTATGTTCTAGAATAGATGCTTTACTGTACCAGATGCCAGAGATACTACAATCAATAAGATATGATCTTGTTATAAATAAGAAATAACGTTATAAATAAGAAATAACTTGTTATAAATCAGAAATCTGGTGGCTCACGCCTGTAATCCCAACACTTTGGGAGGTCAAGGAGGGTGGGTCACGAGGTCAGGAGATCGAGACCATCCTGGCTAAGATGGTGAAACCCCATCTCTACTAAAAATTCAAAAAATTAGCCAGGTGTGGTGGCGGGTGCCTGGAGTCCCAGCTACTTGGGAGGCTGAGGCAGGAGAATGGCGTGAACCCAACAGGTGGAGCTTGCAGTGAGCTGAGATCGTGCCACTGCACTCCAGCCTGGGCAAGACTCTGTCTCAAAAAAAATAATAAATAAATAAAAAAGATATCTGCCTTCAGGTTAAAAAAGGTAATACGAATAATGATATGCCAGGTACTGTGGCTCACACCTGTAATCCCAGCACTTTGGGAGGCCAAGGTAAAAGCATCACTTGAGCCAAGGAGTTTAAGACCAGCCTGGGCAACATGGCAAAACCCCATGTTGTGTGGGGCCATGGGTGGGAAGGGCTAGACTTTGCCTTCACAAGAGTGCATTCTAGAAGATGCTGATAAACAGTAAATAACCAAACATCTCTACAAAAAGTTAAAAAATTAGCTAGGCATAGTGATGTGTACTTGTGGTCTCAGCTACTTGGAAGGCTGAGGCAGGAGAATCGCTTGAACCCAGGAGGCTGAGGTTGCAGTGAGCCATGATCATACTACTGTACTCCAGCCTGGGTGACAGACCAAGACTCTGTCTCAAAAAAAAAAAAAAGAAAAGAAAAAAGAAAAGAAAAAAAGGAAGAAAAAGAATAAGAATAAATGAGACTTTCTCTAGGTGAAAATAATGCAAACAAATCCCAAGGATCTGGTAGTGGGAACAGTTTTCTTTTGAACATTTTTTCATGTTACTTTAATATATTTTAACATATTGGTGAATTTCTAATTCATGAAATAACACTAACCCCCTAGAGCAATAAAATGCCAGATTAACTGAAGATCCAAGAAGCTAGATGACAAGGCCAACAATTGGTAGATTTTTTTAAATGGGAGAATGTTACCACATTTAGGAGAATTCCACCTAAATTACATTTGAAAGGTGAGAAGATCCAGACATGTGCTAAGACCTACAAAAGCAACCTGACAGTCACCGTAGATCACTCCTTGTCTTAGTCTGCTCAGAGTGCTGTAACAATATACATAGACTGGGTGGCTTAAACAACAGAAATTTCTTCTCACAGTTCTGGAGACTGAAAAGTCCAAGAGCAAGCTGCCAGCCAATTCATTTTCTGGTGAGGTCTCTCTTCCTGGCTTGCAGATGGCCACCTTCTCACTGACTGTTTTTCAGTGTGTATGTATAGACAGCAAATGAACTCTGGTCTCTCTTCCTTTTCTTATAATAACACTAAGTCTATGGGATCAAGATCCCACTCTTATGACCTCATTTAACCCTAATTACATCTTTTGTTATTTTATCTTAATACTTCTGTAAAGGCCCTATCTCCAAATATACTCACATTGGGTGTTATGTCTTAAACATACAAATTTGGCAGTGTAAACAATTCAGTCCATGGAACCCCTTGAAACTGTCAGCCTAGTATATTGCAACATACCAGAAGCACAATAAAATAACAACCATTTGTGTAACCATTCAAATAACATGTACTAAACAAATTCTCTGTGTCAGGTACTATCTTGTGCTGTGGGAAAGTAGAAAGGAAGGGAAAGGAAGCGAAAGGAAGGGAAGGGAAGGGAAAAGGAAAGGGGGGGGGGACGAGTGAGGTAGGGGGATGGGGGATGGAAAGAGGGAAAGAAAGAAGGAAAGAAGGGAGAGAAGGAGGGAAAGAGGATAGGTGGGTGGGAAGGGCTAAAGACTTTGCCTTCACAATAGTACAATCTAGCAGATGATGATAAAGAGTAAATGACCAAACAATGAGAGGAAAAAAAAAACAAGGAATGGGAGACATGAAGAAGTGAGGTAGGAGAAATGACCAGTTCAGGGAGCATAGACTGGAAAGGCCTCTCTGAGAAAGTGATTTTACAATGAGATCTGAAGAAGGAGGGGGAGCCAGTCATGTGGAGTTTCTGAGGGAGTATTCCAAGGAGAAAGACCAAACAGTGCAAAAGCTTGGGCTGGTAACAAGTTTGACTGACGTGTGAGGAAAAGAAGTCACAGCGGCTCTACTGTAGTGGGTCATAAGGTTAAGAATCTGAGCTGAGGTCTGAGAGAGAGGCAGGAAGATGCAGACCAAGGTAAAGAGTGTGCACTTTAGACTAAATGCACCAGAAAAGCATCAAAAGAAATTATACAAAAGAAAGGGCCTGATCTGATTTTACTATATTAAGCTGAGGTTTTCTGCGGCCAGGAAAGGATGTAGCTGGCCAACAGGAGAAACAACAAAACTGGTTAGAAGGCTAATGCATCAGTGTAGGCAAAAGACGAAAAATTTTTGGAATAGGTTTGAGGGTCTATTTTAGGAAGTAGAATTTAAAGGAGATGATCATTGGATGTGGAGGGTAGAATTAGAAACAACTATGAGATATTTGGCCTTAGCCAAAAATTATATGAGGTAAAGGGAAACTGGAAGAAATTGGTTGGGAAGGAAATATGGAATAAAGAGTTCTTTTTTGAACTTGTGAAATCTGAGGATTAATATATATGCAAACAGAGAAGTAAAATAGAGACTTGCCATCTGTGTCTGCCATGGGAGAGGTCAGGACTAGAGGGAAGAATTTTCAAGTCAGTACAGATATATTTGAACCATAGAGCTGAATGAGGATATTTGGAAAGAGACTCTAGTGAGAGAAGAAGGTCTACTTCTCTAAAAGTTGGGACACACCAACTTTTAAAGGAGAAGCAGCCAGCAAAAACATCCTTGAGATGATAGAAACACATCCTTATCTTCTGTTCATATCATGTTATGAACCTGAAGAGCTGAGTACATGTTTCCAGCCTCAGTATTCCAAGAACAATGCAAGAAGATACAGGTAAGTTCAATGAAAGTGATCAAGAGAGTGAAAGCCCATTATAGGAATATCAGAGAAAATGACTATGGCCGTCCAGTCTGAACTGAAGGAAACCAAGAGGGATGCACTAACTCATCCACACATCTCCAACACAGCTAAACAGGGAGTATTTCTTTTATCCTCTAGTTTTGAGAAGTCAAAACTAAGTTTAATGAAAATATTATCTACAATTGTACATTTTTCTTTTTGATTTTCCATGCAGTTTTTATGTTTTTGACATTCTTTGACTGTTAGTCTGTAAATGAATTTTGCTAATGGGGCGGTGAAAACATCTTTTTTTTTTATACTTTAAGTTCTAGGGTACATGTGCATAACGTGCAGGTTTGTTACATATGTATACATGTGCCATGTTGGTGTGCTGCATCCATTAACTCATCATTTACATTAGGTGTATCTCCTAATGCTATCCCTCCCTCCTACCCCCTCCCCACTATAGGACCCGGTGTGTGATGTTCTCCTTCCTGTGTCTAAGTGATCAATTGTGCATTTTAACGAGACATGATATAATCATACATGTGGTCAGATAAGTCAGGAGACGCAAAGCTTACAGGTAAATATGTCAGAACTAGAAGCAGATGATGTATATCTCCAGGCAGGTCCTCCAATGAGTTGCTGTATCCTTTAACATGGGCAAACCTTTTGCCTTACTCTGGGTCTCACCTACAATTCGGCAGTAATGCCACCTGCCTCTTCACTTGGACGTAATTAATTAGATAATAGCTGGAAATAAAACCACATCTGCAGGGCACATACTTTGAGCTGTTTTTCACCCATGATGGTGTTTTTATGACTGTCCATCCATACCATTGCCCTTTTATGGCCATTTATAGCATGAAGACAGGGGGGCAGAATAATGCCCACTGTCTATGCAAGGACTAAACCAGTGATCGTGGTATTGGTGACCCTTCATTAGAATAATACAGAACGTTTCCCTTTACGGAGTTCATATAAAATCTGGAGCTCAATGTGCAAAAACCCTTCTGTGATGGTCAGTTTTCTGTGTCAATCTGGCTAAGCTACAGTCCCCAGTTATTCAATCAAATGCTAATCTAGGCATTACTGTGAAGGTAATTTTATAGACGTCATCAACATCTACAATCAGTTGACTTTAAGTAAAAGCAATGTTCCTTTATATTCTGGTTGGGCCTGATCCAAACAGTTGAAAGGCCTTACGAGTACAGCTGAAGTTTCCCTGAGGAGGAAGAAATTTCACCTGTGGACTGCAAGGTCCAGTGGCCTAGCCAGCCCCCATCATCAGATGAGCCAATTCCCTGAAATATTAGGTTGATGCAAATATTAGACTGATGCAGTTTTTACCATTAAAAGTAATGGTCAAAACTTAAATTACCTTTGCACCAACCTAAATATAGATAGATAGATAGATAGATAGATAGATAGATAGATAGATAGATAGATAGAATCTCCTACTGGTTCTGTTTCGCTGGTAGAACCCTGGCTGATAAGACACCTTCCTTTTCTCCATAGAGGAAGAAATCAAGTTTATGTAAATGCATACCACTACAGCTAAAGAGTATCTGTATCCATAGAAGGAAAGGGGAAAAGGCAAAGGGCAGATAACTGTTGACAGGTGACCAAGACTCCACTCAGACAAATTCTACCTCTCATTAATCATATGCACCCTATGCTTGGTGAATTTAACTTCAGTACCAGATTCTTAAGGTCTTATTTAATTGCATCACCAACAGCACCTCTGTTGATCCTGACGTACCAAAACAGAGGCATAAAATTGAACACTGATGCTGTCTTTAAGAATAGCAACAGCAGCCAGGCACGGTGGCTCATGCCTGTAATCCCAGCATTTTTGGAGGCCAAGTCGGGCAGATCACAAGGTCAGGAGATCGAGATCATCCTGGCTAACACAGTGAAACCCCGTCTCTACTGAAAATACAAAAAATTAGCCGGGTGTGATGGCACACACCTGTAGTCCCAGTTACTAGGGAGGCTGAGGCAGGAGAATCGCTTGAACCTGAGAGGTGGAGATTGCAGTGAGCTGAGATCACGCCACTGCACTCCAGCCTGGTCAACAGAGTGAGACTCGGTCTCAGAAGAAAAAAAAAAGGATAACAACAGCATTTATAGGCTATGTCTCACCATGAGGGCAGATACCTTTCTGAGGGGCAATAGTCTTAATTTTAGTTCTATGAGTTTAGTTCCTTGACTTCTCCCCCAGAAATGCCTGGGCAGACAGTAGGACACCTGAGGCTGCCAACTATGGGGACAAAGTTTGAGGAATACCTTCTAGAAAGAGCAAAAGTCAGCTATCACCCCTCCTCACCTTTGCAAACGGAGTCTATGAATCATCATCTCTCCCAATAAGAAAGGCAGGTGTGAGGGTGATGTCATGCATCTGCTTGCCTGGGTGATCAGGACAAGGCTAAGGGCCCTCTCCCCTTTCATCACTCCATGGGTGCCTCTTCTAAAATATCACACTTGATTAAAAGATTCATTTTCTCCAACAGAGTAACACAGTGAAGAACACACAAGTAGCTTTGCAGCTCTGTTTGAACCTCCAAACACCAGGAAAGGAAGCTGGACTCTAGAATATGTTCCTTCCAGCTCTCCTCTCTACCATTTGTATAGAGAGTTGACCACAGTTTCTCTTTAAATGAAGCAACACTTTCATTCTCATTCATGCACGTATTCCCTCAAAAATATTTATTGAGTGCTTTGGAAAAAACTAAAGTAAATCAGACCAGATTTTAGGCTCAAAGATTTGGAGAGAAGCTAAGTACATATATTACTATAATACATGTTGCCATAAAACATACAAGTAAAACTTCTGCAGGAGCTTAGGCATAGTTAGATATAGCGGAGCAGCAGAATGAAAAGAAGACAAAAAACAGAAAAGCAATAGCATGACCCACTAAGGGTTTTTACCCCTGGGAAACTCCCATCACACTAAGATCTTCTTGTTATTTATATATTTAGTTGCCACTAGAAAATAACTAATCAGAACACAATTTTGATGTTGTCTACTGAAGAATATGGCTGCAACCGTTTGTACAGTGATTTGTGTCACATTGCATATTCCTGCTGTGGTCTGGGTGACAAGCTTCACATGAAAAAAACCAGTAAGTTTGTCTTAAAACTGTATCTATATAAAAGAACAGGGCGAGAATCCAAGCAGGTCCTGACCTGGCAAATGCTAATAAGCCTCATGTGATTCAAACTTAATACGGTGGCTCCAAATTAATACAGACTTCCACATAGTTCACAAGTGACAGGCTTTATGATAAATAGAGTACTTCAGCAAAAATGCTATTAAATATATGCGAAGCCTTGAACAGACGGCATTTATAATAGATATCCCTGATAACTGATCACCATTTAGTATGCTCTGGCCCAGGCTCCTATCAAGAGTTCATGATTCTTGGAGGAAAAAAAATAGTATGAGCAAGATCTTAATTTCCCAAGCAGTCTGTCAAACAGCTGTTTCTCACCTCTCTAAAAAAAAATCAGACATTCATCAAAACTGTTTGTGGGAAAAGTAAAATCCAAATCTTCTGCAAGTTTAACCATAGGTTACCAATTTCCTGACCTATGTACGTTGAAAGCCCCAAGTTTCTGATGTTACCGAAGAGCTCTGTGTCTTACACACAGCACTTTTCCCATGACAACTGTGGAATGTTCAACCTTAAGATTAAATCTTTTTTGGAGTCATGAGGCACAAGAAAGCAACGAGACTCAGCAGGTTCATAGGAAAGGGTCAGCAAAGAGGATGGCCTCAAAAAGAACCACAAAAACATTTTGAATAGAAAATGCCAAATTAAGCTTTGATTGAAACATAGGTTGTTAGGACAGGACAAGAGAGTCTCAGAACAAAGACACAGAAATCACAAACAGACAAGAGTCAAAGCCAAGGTTGATGATTTTCAAGAAGTAGGCAAATTGCACTTATTAGCTATCTATGGTTCAAAGATTTTGCTTGTTCTGATGTGCATCAAATATAGATATTTTTACATGCTAATCAAAATACTGCATGTTCTAAAAATAAACCAGTCAGCAATGCAAAGCGTCTGGTCACAACTTGCTGGAGCTTTTGTTCTAACAATCAAGAAAAGCAAATAACTTTATTAGATTTTTTTAAAAAATACTCATATGCAAGTCTTCTCTAAAGCTAATAACCTAAGGTTACAAACGGCCTCTAAAGTGAAAACAATCCCAGGAGCACAGGGATTCCAACAGCATCTGCAGTTTTATCTGAAAAGGCTAACAACTAACTTGCAATCTATAAACTCTGGCACAAATACATTCCGTCTAAATTCTGCAAGACAATAATCTTGATAAATCAAGTTTACTTTACCAAAGCTCAAGTCAATGGAACAGCTACATGCCATAAACCCCTTCAGTCAGTTGACTTGCCTTTCACTCTATTTGCTTTCAACTAAGCACTCACACAGCACATACCTACCACAGGCTCCTATACAAGATACAACAGGAGCTCTGCAAATAATTTTTGATCAACTGACATGCAGCATTAATTCTACAAGTACTGGTCTCATCAACACACCTTGAAAAGTGATAGTACTTCTAGAGGCATCATGGTAGACAGTCCTGGGGTTGAATGCCAGGGCACCACTTACCAGGCCTATGACCCAAGGTAAATCACATGATCTCTGTGTGCTGAAAAATGAAGATGTGATGGTTTCTCATGTCAACAGGGCTAGGCTAAATATGAGCACAGAAGGAAGGGCAGAGCCATTTGTAGCACACATAAACTTTTTCCCAGTTATTTAGTCAAACACTACTCTAGATGCTGCTGTGAGGAGATTTCGCAGATGTTAATAAAATCCCTAATCAGTTGACTTTAAGCTACAGACATCATCTCTGATGGGCCTGACCTAATCAGGTGGGCCTTTATAAAGGATTGGGCTCTTCCTTGTCAATGAGACTCCAAATAGCACCTGGGTCTACAATTGCTCTCCCTTCACTGAATCATCCCTTCCTGACTTACCTGTGGAGAACAGCTTCGGCTCATGCGCAGGGGTTGCAGACTGCCCACAATCTTCCTGGTTGCCTGTCCTATAGATGTGGACTAGTCAGAATTTAGTTGATATTTGCAGTTAAGTACCCAAGTACATATTATAGATCAAGGTCTGGCAGACTATAGCCTGTGGGCCAAATACAGTACACTGCCTGTACTTGTCTGGCCCATAAGCTAAGAACAGTTTTTACAAGTTTAAATAGTTAGGGGAAAAAATAATATTTTGTATCACATGAGAATTTTATGTAATTCAAATTTCAGTGTATTTTACGAGAACCCAGCTCACTCATTCATTTACATATCATCCATGACAGTGTTCCCACTGTAGTGGCAGAGTAGTTGCAGTAAGAGACTTGCTTAGCCAACCCCTACAATCATGTAGGCCAATTCCTTGTAATAAGTCTTTTAATATTATCTCCTGCTGGCTCTGTTTCTCCAGTGACTCTGACTGATCTGGGGTATAACTATCTGTACTTCACAGCTTTGCTATGAGGATTAAATGGGACAATTTATAATCGACCCAGAGCAGTGCTTCTCAAACTCTAGTGTGTGCACAATCATATGGGACGTAGTTTCTGAGTAGGTGGCTCTGAGTGGGGCTTAGAGTGCACATTTCTGACAAGCTCTCAATTGATACTAACATCACTGGTCAGTGGACACAGTTTGACCAGGAAGAGCTGTCTTAGAGCATAATAAGCACTAAATAAATGCTACTTTCCTTTCCCCAGCACTACCTCTTTGCCCCTAAAATGTTCAGGTTTCTCTTGTTGTTGTTTTGAACTTTTCAAATAATTAATTAAACATATAATGTGCTGACCACCTTCTAGAACTCTGGATGGCTGCAATATATTTAAACACACACACACACACACACACACACACACACACACACACACGGAGAATGAAAACAGGGAGAAAAAAGATAAATTCTAAATAATGCCCTCCCATACCTCATGCCCAGAACTACGGACTACTCACAGAAGCCTGCACTTCTTTAGCCCAGTTGGTAGAAGACACACTTTAAAACCAAGACTAAAGAGATAATTTGACAGGAAAGTAAGGCAGGGTCACTCTTTATTATGTCCCAAACACACACAGTCAAATGCCAACATGGAAACAATACAATACATTTCCTGGCCACTGTGAGCACATTCCTAAGCAGGGCTGCTGGAAGATGGACCACCTATCTGCATAGATGGTGTGGTTTCCCGGGACGCCAAAATAAGTCCTGTGCAGAGACTAGCAATCTCCACTCTGCCTCACCTGGTGACTGTTAATATTTCATGATAACAGCTTTGTTCTTGTGGTTGGAGACGTCGCTTTCCTGGGAATTAAAACACCTTCCCTAAAGATGAAGACTTCAGAACTAGGATGTTTGTTTCCATGTCCACACCCATCATTCCACCTACTGCTCTCATCAGCCCACGAAACTGCACCTACGGAAGATGCCAACAGCCTCCCCATGCCAAACCAAGAATTATGCAAGTCCGGCCGGGTGCGGTGGCTCATGCCTGTAATCCCAGCACTTTGGGAGGCCGATGCGGGTGGATCATGAGGTCAGGAGATCAAGACCATCCTGGCTAACATGGTGAAACCCCGTCTCTTCAAAAAAAAAAAAAAAAGGTAGCCGGGCGTGGTGGTGGGTGCCTATAGTCCCAGCTACTCGAGAGGCTAAGGCAGGAGAATGGTGTGAACCCAGGAGGCGGAGCTTGCAGTGAGTGGAGATCGCACCACTGCGCTCCAGCCTGGGCAACAGAGCAAGACTCCGTCTCAAAAAAAAAAAAAAAAAGAATTGTGCAAGTCCATATCTGGCTTGACCCAGTACAACTCTGGACACTCTCGACCCTGTCTCAACATCAGAGACTTTTGCGGCATTGCTCTCTCCTGGTTTTCCTCCTGTCTTAAGCTGCTCCTTCGATCTCTTTTTCCAGCTCTTCTGCTGCCTACCTCTTCTCAGCCTGAGTTCCTGTTTTTCTCCCTTTCTCATCCATTCTTATCTTTGTACTGAGCTCCAGACCCACACAGTTCTCTGTCCTCTGGTCCTCTGGGCATTCTTTTTTCTTTTTTTGAGACAGAGTCTCACTCTGTCACCCAGGCTCGATCTTGGCTCACTGCAACCTCTGCCTCCTGGGTTCAAGTGATTCTCATGCCTCAGCCTCCCAAGTAACTGGGATTACAGGCACGCGCCACCACATCCAGCTAATTTTTTTGTATTTTTAGTAGAGACAGGGTTTCACTATGTTGGCCAGGCTGGTCTTGAACTCCTGACCTCAAATGATCCGCCTGCCTCGGCCTCCCAAAGTGCTGGGATTACAGGTGTGAGCCACTGCACCCAGCCCCTCTGGGCACTTTAACTTAGATTTCCTCAAGTATCTCAGACTTAAAATGACCCAAATCAAACTCACTGTCACTATCCCTAAACCTACTTTTCTCCTGCAATCTGTTTTGCTGAATAGCATCATCATCCACCCAGGAAAATAGCGGAAAGCTGGGAGCCCACCCTTCTTCTTTGCCTGGTCACCTCTTACTTGTCTTCTAAGATCCAGACTCTGCTTCTCTTAGGAACTCTTCCTTATTTGGCCTCAGTCTGGGTGAATCTCCCCCTCCAGGCCCCCAGGTGCTCCCTGTGTACATTTCCACTGCAGCACATATGACATGGTATCATTATATAACCACAACATGGGGTTGTCCCTGTTCTAAACTTTCATGGCATCCTGAGCTTTTGCTTTATAGCATTTCTTACAAATATAATTCTATGGTCATTTGTGAAATTATTAAATATCTGCTTCCCCTACTAGATCAAAGCTTTCATACCACTAGGCACCATCTATCCTGGTCACCAGATCCAGCACACCCAGAGCCTGAGATACCATATATGCTCGATTAGTTGTTGAATGAATAAATGTCTACCTGTGTATCTCTTTCACTAGACTAGGAACCTCATAGGAGTAGGAACTGACTTTTATTTCTATATCCTAGTGCCTAGTACACAGTGAGAGCATGCTAAGTGTCGGTTGGTTGAATATGTTAATGTAAGTATAGTGATATCACCAGTAGTCAAAAAGCAAGCTTCGTATATATAAGAGTGTTTGTTAACCAAACCTTTTTAGCCACTTCTCTCTATGGCTCCCACTGATTGCCACAGCATCCTTGCACCAGCTGCCCAACTCCCTGCATTTCCCTGGGTAGCTCCTATTCACAGGGTCTGTCAGTGGGACAGTCATATTCATTTGTCTCACAAGTGGCTGCCAGTTCCATTCCTTAAATGCCTAGAGACATACAACAGGTGTCTGTTAATCACATATGGCTTTATTCCACCTCCAGATGAAAGTCAATTCCCTTACATAGTTATTTGGATGAAATAAGTACCTGGAATCCCTCCTTTATTCACCTTCTTTGGATTTCTGTACATAAGACATGCTCAAAGTTTGTAGAGATGTCATTTTGAATATATTTTCTGGAGCAGGGAAGGAACGGCTTTTCAAAGGTCCATATTTTAGAGAGTTTTATATAACTCAGATTTTTAATGAAACGCTTCCTGCTCATTCAGGGGAATTCCACTTCCTTTCATCCAAAGCCTGAGGAGATTGTGAGCCATGTCTCAGCATAACTTGCCTGCCTACCTGCTGGCGTGTGATATTAAAAAGAAGAGGTCACCACAGGTGCTTTTTCTGTGGAGAGCCAGATGTCAAGAAAAGGCCGCAAGGCTGAAAGAATGAGAAGAATGTAAATGATCCAACGGGGCCTCAACTGAAGATACACTTCCAGTCGGTGAGAACAATGGCATTTTCCCATTCCATTCCAATTTCTGGTTCTAAGTTACATTCTCAAGAAGTTTTCCTTTGATATATCCACAACTGAAACACCAGAATAAGAAATGAAAAAAATACTTCATCATTCTGTGTATTTCTATACACTTTCCTGATACGTGAGTAGCCCTATTGGGTAGATGTGAACAGTGAGATACTGAAGAGTCCTGAAGATCAAACCACAGGCAATTTCAAGAGGAATGTATAGTCATGGCTGCCCCCTTGAACATCTGTGCATCAGCAGTAATTAGGGGGTATGAACTACCCTTTATTGAATACCTACCTACCTCACCTTATGTAGGTACTCTACATATAGTATCTTATTTAAAGCCCAAAATAATCCTGTCGTGGGTTTAATAGTGTTTCCCCAAATTTTATGTGCACCTGGAACCTCAAAATGTGATCTCATTTGGAAATAGGGTCTTTGTAGATGTAATTAGTTTAATCCCCAGTCATTGGCTGAGAGCACGGGTAAATGGAAATGTCCAGCACAAGGGCTCTCAAGCATGTGATACCATTACACCCCTAAGAGATGCTAGGTTGCTGTCTCTTGGTGAGTGTCATTTTGCAAATCAATTGGATTAAGATCTCAGCTGCTCAGACATTAGTGAATTGAATGTCAAATACTACACTGACTATCAGGGGAATTTTTACGTTGATGCCCACCAAATTAATACATGTTGGTTATACTCTGGTTCAGAAATGAAGTAATTTTTCTTTTGCAGGTAGCTTCTTATTACATGTGAGATATCACTTCTTCATGTATCAACATCTATACAAATTGATAATTTAAGAAAAAGGACTGAAAACTAGGAAGCCTAGAATGTCATGGAATCTTGGACCTGGAATAGAATATCCCCCTTATTCTCCTACTTAGAGCAGAAATTCCTTTTAAGGTGCCTGCAGTAATCATTCTTCCGATAAAAATGCCAATCATTGGGTAAAGTGCCTCTACCCAATGACTGGTATCTTTATTTTTTTTTTTAAAAAAAGGAGAGAACACACATACACATAGAAGGAAACCAGACACAAGAAGACAGAGACAGAGATGAAAGTGATGCTGCCACAAGCCCAGGAGGCCAGGAGCTGCCTAAAGCTGGAAGACGCGAGGAAGGAATCTCCCGTAGAGCTTTGGGAGGGAGCATGGCCCTGACAACACCTTGATTACAGACTCTCGCCTCCAGAGACAGAAAACATTTCTTTGAGAGAATAACTTCCTATTTTTTTAAGCCACCCAGTCTGTGGAAATTTGCTATGGCAGCCCAGGAAACTAATACAAATCATAAGAGGTTAGGTATCATTACTGTCATTGCACTGACAGAAACTGTGGATCAACGGTATTCAGTAACTTCCAGGAAGTAATACACAGTGTTCAATCCATATCTATATGTAAGGGGAGGGAAGGTAAAAGGTGGAGAGGCACCCGAAAGGAAGAAGGTGTATGAGATAGAGGCAGGGCTGTAATTTTCAGCCTCAGTGTTGATGATGATGAACCAGGAGTTACAGGTGCTAGAAGCATAATCTCAAGCAGAGCTGGCAGATCCGCCTTCCCTACGGCCGCCCCTGCAGTGCCCACCCACCAGCAGTGATTCAGGACCCAGAGACTCCCAACTGACCTCACCTAGAGATGGCTGTTTATGTTGCTTTAGCTCAATGAGAGAACAATTTTAACAATAAAACTAAACAGGTACGACGAGAGAACGCTAACCATAGACCAATGTCCCCAACCACTTGTCTCAGCAGCTCATGAGTTGCCCATGGCCATACTATACAACATTAAGGTTCCACTATGGACCAAGGCAGTGTTTTTTTCCTCCTTTCATAAACATTGAGGTATTTCAAAAATACCATTTAGAATAACATAAAGAATACCTATGTACTACCATTTAGCTTTCATAATTTTTAACACTTAAGGATAATTATTTGTTTCTCCACTATATTTCAAGCCATGTCCCCTCTTCTGGTGAATATAAAACATTTCATATCACTCTGTTTCTCCCTCCCTTTGAGGTTCTAACACACTCCCACCATGGAGATACGTAACCCGCCTGTTGGCAATTGTTGGGACAGACATGATGAATCTTGGTTTCAGCAATGCATGTCACAGATCCCTGTGATATTCTGATGGGACAGATAAGACGACCAAAGCCAAGAGTAGGTTGAATGGCAGTCCCCATTGATGTGAGTTAGCTAATTGGTCTCAACCTAAAGAAGGCTCTTTCTTGACATGCTACAAGGCCCCTTCCTTGTTTCTTTCCTATTAACATTTTTACCAACAACTTGTATGAAAACTGAGAAGTCAGTGAGTTAAACTTCTACTCAACACATTCCATTCTATCTTGTATTGCAGTAAGTGTTTACATTCCTCTCCCCAGCCGCAAGGTAAGCTTCATAGGTGTGCCTGCCTGGAGCCTTGCCGAGAGCTGGGGGCTCAAAAAATGTTTGTTGAATTAAATCGTATCTTATGAGGACAGGTTGCAGAAACTGGGAATGTTCCGCCTGGAAATGAGAAGGTGTCAGGGAGAAATGATGGCTGTCTTCATATATTTGAAGGATGATGAGATTTAAGCAATGTAGCTCTTCAGGGAAAAATTAGAACAACTGGTGAAAGGAACAGTGAGTTGATTTCTGCCCAGCGTAAGGAAACTCTCTATAACATTTACACCTGATGGCAATGGGAATGGGCGGAATTGCGAATCCTCATACTCACAATGGGAGGGGCGCAATGATCACTGCAGGCACTTTAAAAGGGATTTCTGCTCTAAGTAGGAGAACAAATGGGATGCTGTATTCCCAGTCCCAGATTCTATGACATTCTAGGTTTCCTAGTTTTCAGTCCTTTTTCTTAAATTGCCAATTTGCATAGATGTTGATACATGAAGTAATGATATCTCACATATAATACGAAGGTACCTGCAAAAGAAAAATTACCTCATTTCTGAACTAGGGTATAACCAACTACAGGTATTATTACCCTTAATTTGTGGGCATCAACATAAAAATTCCCCAATAGTCAATGTAATATCTGACATTCAATTCACTAATGTCTGAGCAGCTGAGATCTTAATCCAACTGATTTGCAAAATGACACTCACCAAGAGACAGCAACCTAGCATCTCTTAGGGGTGTAATGGTATCACATGCTTGAGAGCCCTTGTGCTGGACATTTCCATTTACCCGTGCTCTCAGCCAAGGCAGGCTGGCCTGCATGGACCGTGTCAGCAGGCTTCCAGAAGGATGTGGCCAAAGAGGAGGACTGGCAGAAGATCAGAGGGAAGGTGGAAAGGGTGGCCATTTCCTTCCTGCCACCCTTCCTGCTGTGCATCATGATCTGGCCAGGTTTCTCATCTGAAGCCACAACTCCTATAAGGTGACGCTCTCCACAGATCTGGCTCTGCTTCCAGGTTCCCATAAATGCTCTTCTTCCTTTCCCTTTCAGATGTAGAATTAATATTAGCTCCCTGCTGTAACTACCCCTGGGATATTGCACTATTCCTGTGGTTTCCCTATACAATGCCCTGCCCTCACCTCCGAAAAGAGTCCCTTTATTGAACTCTCCTCGAATTACCCAATTCAGGTCTGTAGACTTTCCTGCTGGAGCATTAGCTGACACAGCCAGACCAGAGTCAAGGCCAATACACTGAGGGCGCGTTCAATGGCAGAGTAAGTATGTCCCTCCTTACTGGGGCACACAGGTGGGAGACGCTGCCACACGGAGAAACTCCTGGGAGTCTCTCCAGTAGTGCTGGTCTGACCAAGAAAAGAACAGTAAAGGCAATTAGACAGTAGCAGGAGACCACAGTCAATTCATTAGGAAATGTGTTAATTAATGGGAGCCAGGAGTATAAATACTGAAAGAGCCCAAATGTAAATCTTGCCCTCCCCTCAAAAAGTAGCCTCCAGGCGATGGGATAAGAAGCCAGGAGCCTGCTGGGCAGTGTCAGGATGGGGCCGGTGGAGAGCAGCCAGCCTGCATTTGCAGGAAGTAGCAAAGGCTGATTTCACCCACTTCATCTTTCTGCCTAGAACCAAGCCTGCTGAGATGCAATAATGAAAATCTTCACAGTACATTACTGAATACAGTAATGCCTTTCTGTCTCAATAATACCACAGCCTGTGCATGAATGTAATGCATTATTCTGATGCTGCTAGAAGAAAATTCAGTGATTTACATTTAGGGTTTATGTTTTGTTTCCAAATGAAAACATTCATCCCAACAACTATTCCTACACAGGTATTCCCACTGCAAGCAAATGGCTCAAGATTTAGACTGTGTTCTCGTGCCTAAGACTTCTGACCTAATTCAGCTTCCCATCTTACCAGATTTAAAAGAGCCTGGTTAAAGATTTATAATCCTGTCATTTTATCCCCAAGACAAATTATATTCCAGGCGACTTTAATACATGAAGACGACCAGTGCAAGTCAGCCAAATACTTGGCTTATTTAAATTGTTATACAACTGGTACGCTTAGCATTTTTGAGAGAGCTGAGTGAGTGCACCCCTTCTATCTTTTCCCTCCCTTCCATACTGGTTATATCCCAGTAGATAACTACTCCTGGTTACCGGAAAACAAAGGATCTTGTGAAGCGGGATGGGAGTTTGGAGCTTGTGTTTGCGCTGCCATCATTGGTAAGAAGTGTTACATCTCATTATCTTCTTCTCAGATACATAATCCTCTTGTGTATTCAAATGACATTCAAGTCTTCCATGATCCTACCAAATATGGAAGAGATGCAGGGACATAGATATGTTTGCCAAGCCCTAAATTAATAGTAAGGTTTTTTATGTGACCTAAGTGGACTGTGATTTCTTGTTGTCAAGAACATGAGCTAACACATTTCCAAGTTGAAGCAGTGAACACAGCAAAATTTAATGTAGAGAGAGATCCTGGGAAACACGAGGCTCATTCAGAGAGTCAAAGCATCAGAGATTGGTCCTAAAAATAAAAAAGCTGCTATTCTGATCTCCCAGATTCAGTTTTATGTTCAGCTGAAACACGGGAGACAGAGGAGACACCAAGGGACCTGGCAATCAAGAGTCAGTCACGTAGCACCCAGTTATACCATCTGTACAGTGAAGCTGAATGCACATAGTAACTGATGATAGGCATTAGTAAGAAATATTAAGCACCTTGAGAATAACAGTGTAATACATATAGAAATGTTTTCTATTACTTCAACCAGCCTTGTCATTTTTACCCATGATGGTTTTCTAAAATTGTGTTTTAAATGAGGAGCGCTTTTTCCATAGCCTCCCAATAAGAAATGAGGATGTCTTGGAAAATCATGTAGTGCCCCCTGTTAAGATTTGTTAGTTCTTAACACTAATCAGTAAACACAATCCCAACTTTATGCACCTTACATAAAGACGTGAGTTGAGTAAGAATGAGTGAAGCACTCAACTGAAGTCAAAATACCTGTAGGAAATAACTGGAAAAGATATTTTGCTTTTCAGTTTCAATTCCAAGATGCCTCTCATGTGCAGAAGGCAGGATGGCTCTTGGGAATGGGACTGGTAATGGGGGAGCTTCCCAGTAATTGTAAAGGGGGAGGAGATGCAAGTGAGGGAGTCCTGAGAGTAAAGGGCACCTGGAGAGTAAAGGACCTCATCCGGGAGGTGACAAGACTCCTCCATTTCATGTTCATAGCACCCCAGGGAGGGAACAACAGTGTCAGGAGACAACAGTGTCAGGATAGATTCCCATGTTTCTAGGGTGGAGCAGAAGTAGCAGATTCCTAAACCCAAGAGGCTTGGGGTATGGGACAAAGGTATCTGCTGGGAACTGGCTTGGACTCAAGAGAGAGATGAGCCACCTCCTTAAAGACCTAGAAGACCTCCAACTGTGTAAGACCTCAGATTGTGACAAAACCCCAGGAAGACTAAGGGATACATCAGAAAGACAAAGGGTATTGTCATGAACATCTGACAGCATGGAAACACAAAGTCAGAAACTGAGCAGAGTTGTCAAACCGAAGTCGAAGTCGGCCTTTCGAGCATACCTGAGCTGTGGACCAAGATTTGTACCCATCTTCTAAAATAACTTTTCACAGTGTGTTTCTCTTTGTTGGATGCCATGGATAAAATACTCCTGCCAACACAGAGACCACACGGGCATTATTTTTATCTTATGGTCACCTCTAAATTCAATCCAAAATAATGAGACTTTCAGGAAAAGTGCAGTTTTAAAATATAAAGGGGTCCCAAAGAGCTCTTCAATCAAGAACTCCACAAAATAATCTCAACAGACTAATGTTCTTCAGGCTAATAAAATTAATGGAAAGAGGTGATGTAAAAAAAATGGTGACTTTTAAAAATTAGATAAGCTTAGTATTATTATAACAATAACGTTAAAAAATAAAACTGAAAGAAAACTAATTTATTCCCACACTAAAAAAAAAATCTTACTTTTTAAAATTAGTCATTTAGTGTCAGAGTGAAATATGACAATTCATCTTCTTTGGATCCTGACATTGTTATATTTTCATTTTTAGTTTTCAAAATTCAGCTTATCTACCAAGATTAGAAACTAACTACAAACAAATTTCCAAAGTGTTAACAGGTATGGGTAGGTCAGAAAAACAGTGTTTATCAGTCAATTAGCCAGAAATTACAAAGCCTACGCTGTTTCATTAAATGAAAATTTTTGGTTAAACACAAACACTGTTCAAGTCATATCTTAGTGCAAATGTTTCTAAAATGTATTTGTCTGTTTTTTTCCATCTTGGTAAATAACACATGTTAAATAGAACAACTTTTCTTGGATGATTCTATTTCATTAAAACCAATAACTACGCATACAGCTTTTACTATTGTTGGTGCACTAAGCCAGGAGATGAAATCTGTAACCAGAAGGGCAAGGAATGTGGAGTCTGCAACAGGCCTAATACAAGCACGCAGATGCAGACACTGCAGGGAAACAGTGAGGCAGGAAACGCATCGGAGGATGTGGTAGAAGGGAGAGAGAAGGACGGAGGGAGCAGAAGAGCACCTAAATGAGAGGTCAGAAGTCAAGGCCCATTTTAAATACTGGAAAAGGCATTTAAGGTAAAGATGGAAGGAAGCTATTCTTGACCTGAGAAATGACATGAAGAAAGAAATGGTCATGCAACAGCATAGAGAAATGTTTAGGGTAGGTGTAGACACAGCTAGCAAGATAGGGTGGGGCTGCATGATGGTGGTCTTAAGGGCCAGGTCAACGAGCCTATATTGAAGTGGATAGGAAACAGGGAGCCACCGTATTATGGGAGGAGGGAGGAAAGAGGGCTGAAGTCAGACTGTGAGAAAAGGCTACAGCGATGTGCTGGAGAGCAAGCCAGCAACAGGAGAGGGTGGCTTCACAGCAGGTGCTGATTTTATTTTCTCCAGCCAGGAAGCGACACTCATAGGCTAGGCAAAGAGCCTGAGGATGGTGGTGGCCCCAGCCATGGAAAGCGTGGTAAGAGACGCTACAAAGGGAGTCCTCGTGGAAGCTGTAAAGCATTGAATGTGGTAAGAAGTGGCGGCAGGTGGGGGGATGGGGGCAGGAGTTAACAATAACTCCAACTCCAAAGTGTTTTGTTGCATCAAAAAGAGCAAGTTGAAGAATTCTAAGCATAGTATATTATATTTATGTAAAAGAAAATCACAAAAACATTATACTATATATTTTGTGGGGGCACATGTAAAACACGTAAAGAGGCAGTGGAGAATAGTGATTAAGAGACTCTGGAGCTACAGGGCCCAGGTTCAAATCTCCATTCTGGCAGACATAGGTCTGTGGCCTTGGGCAAATTACTGAACCACCCTGAGAGGGGCAGGGAGGGTGAGCTCGAGGAAAGCAGAATTGATGTGGAATTGCAGTTCCTTTTTTTTTTAATTAACAAAAGATTGCTTACCAGCAGTGAAGGTCCAGCTGAAGTTAGAGTTCATAGTTTTCGAGGCATCAGTTCAGAGCAGAAAGACAACCAATCACAGACAAGGTACCTCATAGGTAAGGAAGGCCCACAAAGAGATTCGTGAGCCCTAAAATTGCTGGTTCACTGTGAACACTGTGCCTAAGACTGGTCAATAAAGACAGACATTAAAAATGAAAATGACAACTGAGAGAGAGAGAGAGAGAGTGGAATGGGATGCCAGAAGCCAAAGGAAAACAAAAGAGCAGCTCCTCATGAGAGAGGAGGGAGGTGGCCTGAGAAAGGAATTCAAAGGCAGAGCAATTTCACCTGAGGATGCAGTGTGACTGTGGGGCCACCCATGGCACGAAGCTAGAGCTACTGGGATGGCATATAAAGAATAATGAGGATGGTATCGGAGGTGATCCTGAGCTTCCATCTCATCTCTCTGATCATCAGCTATCACCATTACCACATAATAGATGAAAACGACAATCAGTGTTCTGAATGCATTCAGGCATTTCCTCAAAGTTTAATCCTTGGTGAAATCCCCAGGATGCGTTTTCTTCCTTTCCTTTGCTGGTTCATTTATTCAACAAATAATTACAATGCAAAGTACTGTACAATCTGTGAGGGATGCAAATCTCATCTATAGGGGCCGCACTTAAGGGGCTTATAACCTACTGGAGAGTATATGAAAATAATTAGCCATTTTACAAGAGCTAATTAACAAGACAACAGGTGATGTTAAAATGCAATATGCAATGAAGTGACAAGTAAATTATACGTGCTTACAGAGGAGAAATATCACTACTGGTTGTTGGCTAACCTTTCATACAGTCATTTAGCAAAGATTTATTCAGCACCAGCTGTATGTCAGACTCTTTGTAGCTATTTATATAATGGTGAACAAAATAGACACAAACCCAGCCTTCAGCATAGGGGGAGAAGATAAATAGTAAACAAACATACAAATAAGGGTATGAAGGCAAACTGTGACTAAGTGCTAGGAAAGAAACGAATGAGTTGCTTTAAAAAAAGAATAACAAGAGACCCAATTGAGGGATCTTGGAAGCTCAAAATGACACTTAAAAACACCCTCAGAAAGCACATGGCAACATTTTGTCATGTTCTATTAATCACATATTATGTGCAAGACTTTATTAACTTTATGTATTAGCCAAATTCTCAAAATAAGCCTCACTTAGATCAATATTTCTACCTCATCCCCATTTTAGGGACAAGTAAACTGAGGCTTGGCGAAGTTAATTAACTTTTTCAAGAGCATAGTTAGTAAATGGCAGCATCAGAATTCAAAGCCAGATCTGTGTAACTCCTGAACTTATGCCCTTTCCACTATGTTACACTGTCAGTTCACATGGTGTCCCAAGTTCCTGTTTCAGTTGTGAAAATAATCACAGCTGAAGAAAGCATCTGAAGAAAGCATTTGATGCCAACATAACCATTACTACTGCATTGAAAAATGGTGCTGTTAAGTAGCAATGGTCATGATCTTTTCACAAAAAAAAAAATTCTTTGCACCTCTGTTGATATTTGGCTAGCATCTCATCCAGTTTAAGGGCTTGATAATAACTAATAATAATAAAATACAATAATAATTATAATTTAATGGGCACCTACTATGTGCTATACATTGCGGTTGGTGATGTTCATGCAATACCTTATTTAATCCTTGCCACAACCCTGTGAGGTGCACATTACTGTCTCCATTTGAGAAGTGGCATCTAAAGCTGAGAGGTTAAGCAACTTGACAAAGGCCGCACCAGGTAAGCAGCAGAGTTGAGATTCAAACTCCATTACAGCACACTAACAATGCCATCCACTGAGCCAGCCCATGAACTCCATGAGCCATAATTAGCTTTGTTGTAGGGAGAGAGAACAGAGGTAAAACAATTTGCCAGAAGTAACACGGTTAATGAAAAGTAGACCCAGTCAAAGAAATTGAAATTTCTGCTCCCTATTTACTACCAGACCCCAGGAAAATTGTTGCAGCAAATGTGATGAATGCATGATGGCTGAAAAAAATTACTTAACTTATTCCTGAATGGCTTAACTCAGTTGTACTCAAGGAACAAGAGGGCAGCCTGCAATTTACAACTCCCCCTTGTTCGGCCAGTTGGAATATTAAAACCCTCCTTGTACTGGATGCAGCAGTTCCAGCCTGGATCACAATTTGCACCTAAATTTCCCAGTGAAGACTTTCCAACTTCAGTAAATTGATACTGCCCAGTTCTTTCTTTTCTTCTGTCTTGTCAGACATCTTGCACACAAAGCACCCTCATACAATCCAACAAGATTGAGAATTAACCAGACACAATGGCTCCAAGAAGAAAACATCTCCAAGAATCTTTGAGCACCTGCCTAGCCTCTTTAAACAGCTGGCTCAAAATCCAGAGGCATTCCACATGCAACTGATAGAATGTTTAGAATCTGCTCCCATCCACCATCTTTTAATTTTTCTTCTCTATAGGAAAAAAACTATCCCAGGTGAGGGAGAAAAGTAGGACAACAGTCACAGTATTTTAAGAAAAACTAAAATTGTCCCCACTAGAAAACAGACATGGTGTAAGCCTAAAAGGATCCAATGCTCTGATAAAAGGAGAAAATATAGTAGACAATAACAAAAATGGCATTTCCCACATTCTGACTGTGCCTACTCAAGGAAAAAAAAAATGAAGTTTTAGATTAGGTTTATATTTGCCAAACCATCCTGTGTGACTATTACAGGGGTGGTGCAGGGAGGAGGGGGGAAGCAAAAATGCTACATCTGAAAAAAAAAAAAACCTTTTGTCCTCTCTAGTAAATCCAGCCTTCTTCAAGAAGCAGCTGAGGGAAAGGAACCTTCAGACATTATCTCGGTCTGAGTAAGAGCAGCAGGGCAAATGCAGAGAACAAGAAGAACCATACGCTATGCGTCTCACGGGAATTCAAGAGAGAGGAGCTCTACAAAGGGCATTATTCTATATGTGCTCGCAAGAAGCCACTTAACAAGCACTTAGTGTGGGCAAGTGTCAGTATTACACATTCCAAGTAAGTTGAAGACCCACAAAAAGCCAGTTTGGGAGGATAACAAATGTATCCCTGATTTTTTTTGAACTGGTACTCCCTTTATTGAATACAGAAGACAGAAGAAAACAGAGACACACAAAAATTAGGAGAATGGCTTCAATGAATCTTGATACATATAGAACATAAAATTATATAAGAAAGGTGCAATGGAGCCTTACCACAAGCACCAAGTACACTAATATCACCTTAGTTTATGAGCTAAAAGAACTTAGTTTAAAGGTATCAAATGTCCACCTAGATCTGCAAATCAGTGATATTCCTATAACAACCATGACTACCCACTGTGTCAACTGGCTTATCTAAGTATAGCATGGTAGTTAGCAGCATAGGTTCAGATCGCTGGGGTTCAAAGCCCAGCTGAGTCACTTTCTAGCTATGTGAACTTGGGTAAATGTGAACTTTAATCAATCTGTGCTTCAGTTTTCCTATCTCTAAAATGGGGAAACAGTGCCTTAAAAATGTTGCCTAATAATTAAAGGAGTTATTATACCTAAGGACTTGAAGCTGAGCTTATCACATAGTAAGTGCCAGTTAATGCTACCTATAATAATAATCAATATTATTATCAATGATAATAACTCTTATTAGTAGCTTTCTAGAGTAGAGCTGCCTACCCATCCTGAATTGTTCACCTAACTCTGCACTGTTACAGAAAAAGAATGTTCTATCTTGTTTGACCCACTGAATATTGGGGTCTCTATGACACATTAAGCCTGTATCTCAAGATAGGTTTGCTATACTCTATGGCGATAATCTGCTTACATATTTATCTGTTAACAGACTGTGAGCTCCCAGAAGTAGGAATCGTTTTATTCCTCTCTCGCTTCAGCAATAAGTTCAGCCTTTGGTACATGGAAGAAAGTCAGTAACTGCTGAAAGATACTTTGCACCAAGATTAATGGCTGCGTACAGAAAAGAAAATCTAGGAAACTCTTTAATTGTGATTTCCTACCTTGATTTTTCAAGCCAATGTATAACTGGTGTTATTAGGACAACTATACTAATGAAACAAATAAATGCACCACGCAATGGGTTAAACACAATAGGATTTATGTCTTGCTCAGTTAATAACCCAGGGTAGATGCTCTTGTTTGAAAGAGGAGTTGTGCTCCAGGCAGTCATTTAGGAACACAGGTTGACAACAGCTCTTGCAGAGACAATCTATGGCTCCCAGGATCGCCCTGGGTGTGGCCAAACCAGTCAGCCAGAAAAGGGAATGAGTATGGAGGAGCATGTACTAGGGGCTTACTGGAGCGAGCCAGAGAGGATCACACGTTATTCTTCTCACAGTCCATTAGATGGAACTTGGTCAAATGATACATCTAACCACAAGAGAGGCTGGGAGGTATGGCACAGGAAACAGATTTTGGTGAACCACCAGCACTTTGCTAGTGGTTGAAATTAAGTCTATTTGCTATTTACAAAGGAACTACTACCTAAAAATATTTGGTGACTCTTGAGACAACTAAACAATCTTGTGAGAATAGTTTTTATTTACTAAACATCTAGAGTAAAGATACAATTTCTCTCTTACACAAGCAAAATATAAGTTTTGAGATTATTCACCAGCAAACTGCTTATTTAAATTAAATGTTTATTAATTAAAATAACATTTTCTCTCTTCACATGTATAAATATAAGGATGACCAAAAAGAAAAGTCTTATTAGTCTAGATCTAACTACTGACACCTCATTCTTCAAGGATTAGTGGATAATTCCAGACCATATTTGTCTCTTACTATTCTATGTCCTGTAGTTCTTACACGTCTGCAACCCCTAAGAAAAACAGTCTTGAAATGTTTTCTATTTTTTAACATATGAGCCTTATTTGTTTTAACCACGTTGCCAGCTCCTCAAGGGTGTCTTTTATTTTATGTTTCTCTCGAAAGTGAAAATGGTTTTATAAAATACAAAGTGCCTTCAATACAGTCAAAGGTTATTTTCCTCTGCTGTATTTCTTTCAATGCCAAAGTATACTGGTAGGTATTCAAATAACCAATTAGATTACTCACTGGTTTAAGAGAAAGCACTGAAAGGGGGCTGTAGTAAATAAATTGTAAAACAAGCTGCAATTCTTCACCCTTCCCTGTTTCCATGACCTTTCAATGAGACTTTGGAGTCTATTTCTCCATCTTTCGAATCTGAGCTGGGCTTGAGAGTTGCTTCCACCAAACAGAATGTGGTAGGCCAAGAGGCCTCGTATATGTCTGCTTACTCTTTGGGGATACATGTGTTGGCCATGA
Source organism: Macaca nemestrina (assembly GCF_043159975.1). Taxonomy (NCBI): domain Eukaryota; kingdom Metazoa; phylum Chordata; class Mammalia; order Primates; family Cercopithecidae; genus Macaca; species Macaca nemestrina. Next base: position 140,893,667 of record NC_092127.1, on the reverse strand, counting down.
GAATAAGCCAGTCTAGCCTGCTGGATAATAAGAAACACGTAATGCTCTCATCTTGTTGCCCAGCCAACAGTCATCTCCTAGACATGCAAGTAGGCAGTTCCACAGGAGCCAACCACTAGCCAACTTGCTAGGGGACTGCAGAATGGCCAAGCCCAATCAAGATCATGCAAGCTTGGTCCATATAGGCAGTTCTGCCCAAATGACCCAGAGATGCCTCCAGAGGAATAATAAGTGCTTATTGTTTTTAGATACTGATGTTTGGGGGTGGTCAGTTGCACAAAAATAACTATCTTCATTGTTATCTGTCTCAGCCCTGCATTTTACAGAAAAGTAAACGAAAGGCTTGAGCAGTAAAGTGATATAACTAGATACTCTTAAAGCTAAAATTCAAACTCAGGTCTTCTAATTTAGCAGTTTGATGTGCCATCCACGAAATCATATTGTTTCACTTGCAAGATCCTCAGGTTTTTCAATCAGCACAAACACAATGGGACCCTGAAGAATACCAGATAAAACTTCGTTAGACCTTTTCATGAGATTAGATTGTTTGGAACACACTGCAAAGCACTATTTTGAAAGCAAGATGTCCTACTACATGCCAGAGGCAATGATGAAAGTGTTTTCTATAAACTTTTGCATTGTTACACAAAGGTCACTGGGTCAACTCTATCATACCTTTAGCTCAGAAAGCTCTCACATTTACCTGGACATTAACCAGTGTTTGAAAAAAAGTGGGGGACTGAATTCTAGTGTAATTAATGCTCATTCGTAGGGCAACAAGAGAATCATTCTAAATTTATCTTTTTAATTTCTAATCTGACTTAAAGGACTAAAGGCTGAAGGGCAAAAATCATGAATTTTTTTAATCACTATATTCCCACAGCCTAGCATTAAATCTGAATGAATGAAAAAATAACAGCGTGGATGCTAAACAGAGTCTGATCTTCAGGAAAACTTTAGGAATAGATTCAAGAAGATGGAAGTTTTGAGAAAGAACTTTAAACTGGGTTTAGGCTAATGACACCAGAAAGTAAGATGTTACTTCTTAAAAGACATTCATGAAAACAATGATGAAAGGAATAAAGAAAATATTATAAAACTTTTTAAAAAGGAAAAAGATATTAACTAAGTTGTACCTATATCTAAGTACAACTCCGTTAAAATAATCAACATATTTTTTAAAATGTTTTTAACATGCCTTTAACCTTTAGGTTCTTTCCGTAGGGAAGCTGTTATATCATAATGACTTACATTTATATAAGACATTATCTCAGGTAAGATTTTTTCCCTTTAGAAGAATTTTAATGTTTTTTATAAGTACTAAATTTACATCAGCATTTTATAAAATGATAAATTTTCTAAATATTTTCTTATATTTTTCTTAACATTTCATGAAATTTTTAAAAGATTTTTATTAATTGATCATAAATGTGGTTTCCATTCCTTATATTATATTCCTTAATCTATGCTGATTCCATTTTTGTATTATTCCAAAGCATTATGGGTGGCTCTGGACTTAACAAGTACACCACTTTAAGAATATCCTTTCCACAGAGGTCCAAGCATCGCATACTACCCCTCCCTTTCCAGTGGAAACTCCTGAGCATCCCACACAAAGGGTTTCCTACCTACATACCGTTGGACCCCATTTCTGCCTAATACCGAGCTATTTACTCTGCAACATCTATCACAAACCATTTGACTTAATGCTTGTCTTCGGGGACTCTGACTTGAACTGCCTTCTAGGTTTCTATGCCTAGCACAGGAACCTAACTATCGCCAGCTTCTTGAACCCAACTCTTGCTCGGGCCAGGTGGCCAATGTAATCCTCACTATCGAGGCAGCAGGTAGGGGCAGTGGGCATGGGAGGTTTGACAAGTAGAGCAAAAAATCTCTTTCTGCTGCCATCTTTGTCAGATGTGGTCATGCCCAACTCCTTTCATGTCCCTGCACTGAAAAGAGAAAAATGAATCAGAACTCCTTACACTGCTTCTGTTGGAGGAGAAGGAGAGAAAAACTTCTAACAGTCCAAGGCAAAGGGAAAACAAAATATTATTTTTTCAACACTGGAGCTATGAAGGAAGTCATATGTCACGTTGTGACTTGGCATTAATTTTTCCAAAGAAGAAAAAAGAAACCACAGCACCATAGATCAGCCCCAGTGTGGGTTACAAAGATTTGTGGATTAGGATGGAAAACTAACTTTCATTTATCATAATTTAAAATATTGTTTTCTTTGTGGGGTAGGGCAGGGGGTGGCATTCTGAGTCCCAAACAACTTTTACAAAGTGCTCATAACTTAGAAGGAAACCAGTCCCTAAGTTGTGGATCTCCACTAATAAAACCATTTTAAATATTACCCACTCTTGGAATAATTAGGTAATTCAATTAACTGGGCCTGAGAATATGTGAAATCTTTGACCCCAAAATTTAATTAAAACAGAGGATTTTTTTTCTTTAACACTGGGAAATATTGCGGACTTTTCTAATAGGGAGAAAAAGCCAAAATTTTCAAAGAATGAGACATAAATTAAGTGGAGTTGTATATCTACAATCTATACATGTAAATTTACTCATAAAAAGGTGAATAAAAATCGAATGTGAAAACATGGAATAAAATGGTTTTTATAAGAGTTTGGCAATGTTCCAACAGCCTCCACTAAAACAACAATGTCTTTATTGTCTCTTTTGTCATCTGAGGTTTGGGTGTGTTTTTCTAGAGAACAGCAATACGTGAAACAGTAACAACTGTGTGTCATCTGCCTGTTGCATCTTGTTTAATACCACTTCAAACACTGAAGGCTTCCAACCCCCACATACTCAGGTCTAGAAAAGGTTAGAGAGAAAGAAACAAATTGTTTTCTAGTAGTTAGCAATAAAAACAATTGGAATGCCTTTCTGAACTTTCCTGTCTTAGATAATTCCATTTTATTGTTTTCCCCAGTACACGATGGTTTACACTGACACAGCAGGGAACTAAAACCATGTCTAACAACTTACCTTCTTTTCAGGAAAAACAGCTTCATACTTCAGAATGAACCAGCTCCTGAAAGACACTCCTGCCTTACAGCCTCAAAAGAAATAACTCCCTGTTTCCGAAGTTATCAGATAAAAGCAAAACATTCACCTAACAGGCAGTGACAGAAATGGAATAAACGTAACAACAATGACAATGGCAGCCAGACAAAATTTACAGGAGTCTCTACACTGAAAACCCTACAGCTGAGATAGATTTGTGTTTTTGCAATCATTTAAAAGGACATTTTCCTCAAATGTAACCCATCACACTCAATCTTCATTTACAACAGTGAATTACTGCTTTCTGTTTCCTCAGAAAGGACAGTGGTTGCTCAGCAATGTGGCATTCCTGCAGTGCAAGAAAACAGCAATTTCAAATCCAAGAAATAGTTCTTGTGGTACCGTTTCTATCTCTTCCCACTTAAAACCAAATTTTTCTGGGAGACCAAACAACAAGATGGAAACACATAATTATAAATTTCTATTGATGAGCAGCATCTTCCCCCGGTTAGTGCTATATCCCACGTATACTGATTGAAAAACCTTTTTCTTGTGGATCCTTTCAGGCATAGGAGTAAAATCTGTTTCCACCCTTCTTCCAGCAAGAAGTCAACATCAACACAAGGAAAAATCATATTAAAATTACAAGACAATACACACATCAAGGACAAAGTATATTTTCATATCAATAAATTAGTACTTTGCATAACTTTTGGCCACAACTTTATACTTATGCTTTTTTATATTCGATTACCAAAGCTTGAAAAATGCATAAGAGCTGGGAATTGGAAAGTGGGTAACTAAATTCATCTTCATCAAATTTATTTATGAAGGCAAAGTCTTTATAACAGCTTTCTATGAATAGTCTCAATTATCACTACAAAATTTCTACTTTGCCTTATGCTACAAGGTGGATGGTGAGGAGAAGTCTCCTCATTTTGCAGATGAAGGCATAAGGCACTAGATGAAATTTTAGAAGTTAGGATTTTGTAGGAGAGCAGTTTCTTTTTTTTTTTTTTTTTTTTTTTTTGAGGCAGAGTTTCGCTCTTGTTGCCCAGGCTGGAGTGCAATGGCACAATAAAGCACAGTTTAACACCCTTGCTGCTGACAGAAGATGCAGGCATGCCCAACATACTCCCAATATTGCACCAAGATTTTGGCAAATAATATTAAAAGTTGTAACAAAGTAGATAACATCTATTTCTAGACTTTTTAAAGAAATAATAAGACTGAATACTTATTGAATTCTTACACTGAATCAACTGCCCTGTCTAGATTACTCCATTTAATCACCAAAACGATCATCCAAGGGAGGTGCTATAATGATTCCCACATCACAGGTGAGAAAATCAAGGCATAGAGAAGCTCTGACTGCCCAGACCACACAGCTTATATGTGACAGAGTAGTATCCAAACCCAACATCTTCGCCATGAGCCTAAATTATATGTATTGTCATACAAAACAATAAAGTAGGGTTTGCATATGTAAACTAGCTCACACTACTAATATGACCTATGGATTAGAGATCTGAAAAAGATAAATTCTAATTAAAAATAATGTGATTATGTCTTTTAATTAAAATAATCCTATTACTTTCCTTTTCTTTTAAGGAAAGTTTTTTATACTTTTATAGTTTTTTGTTTGTTTGTTTTGTTTGTTTGTTTTCTGAGAAAGAGTCTCGCTCTGTCTTCCAAGGATGGAGTGCAGTGACATGATCTTGGCTCACTGCAACCTCTGCTTTCTGGGTTCCAGTAATTCACCTGTCTCAACCTTCCATAGTAGGTGGGATTACAGGCACCCGCCACCGTGTCCAGCTAATTTTGTATTTTTAGTAGTGACAGCGTTTCACCATGTTGGCAAGGCTGGTCTCAAACTCCTGACCTCAGGTGATCCGCCTGCCTCAGCCTCCCAAAGTGCTGGGATTAACAGGCATGAGCCCCTGCACCCAGCCCATCTTTTTGTAGATCTTTAAATGGCTTATGTCATTTTATGTTTGCATCTGGGTAGCAAACTAAGCCATTGAAAGATTTTTAAAAGGAGGCTTTATAAGAAAATAAAATATTCTAATTATGGAAATATATTCTACCTTATTGTTTTTTAAAATTATAATACATAGCATATATAGGTGTTTAATATTATTAATATTAACAGGATTATTATAAATGTCAAAATTCTATTACTTTGTCTACCTTCGATTTAGTGATCTAATTAGGAATCATACACTCCAATGCCTAAACAAAGCAGCCAGTACTTACAAAATCAGCATTGTAGGGGCACTGGCAAACAAAGGTGCATATGCCCCGTCCAATGAGCAAAACTACGAAACACATCCAGTTGATGGGAATACAGGCCTAACGTTTCCAAACGTTCCCACTATTCAAGAGAAATCAGAAAGTCAGATTTTCCTATGAAATCTGCATGTTTGGTATGTTGGCAATAGATTCCAAATTTTTTAAACACTATGCGAACCCAATTAAACTGGACTGCAGGCTGCATTTAACGTGCTTGACCTGTAGTCCTCTAGTTTGTAACTTACGGAACCGTTGTATTCTTACTGAGAGAAACATTTAAAAAGTATTACTTTTTCATGTTCCATGGATATATAAACACATTACTTAGACTTTTTTCATCTATTCTTGCCTTTTTCCTTATTAAAAATTTACTTATGGGTAAATTAAAAACTATAAAATCACAAATCACAGGCACTATAAATAAATGATAATTGCCACATTGATTCACAGCAGTAGATACCCACTCTGACTTGTAGCACAGAGAAGAGGTTGGAAATGATGTACGTTGCCTGGAACACCCTTTCTCTCCCATGGAGGGAAAACACTCTAAATGTTTCTGAATGAGAGTAATAAAATATAGGAATAATTGTGAAATTAGTTCTAGGCTTTGGTTTGTTTTTGTTTTGTTTTTTTGTGATGGAGTCTCACTGTGTCACCCAGGCTGGAGCACAGTGACGTGATCTCAGCTCACCACAACTTCTGCCTCCCAGGTTCAAGTGATTCTCCTGCCTCAGCCTCCCAAGTAGCTGGGATTACAGGCATATACCACCATGCCTGGCCAATTTTTGTATTTTTAGTAGAAATGGGGTTTCACCATGTTGGCCAGGCTAGTCTCGAATTCCTGACCTCAAGTGATCCTCCCTCCTCGGCCTCCCAAAGTGCTAGAATTTTACAGGTGTGAGCCACCGTGCTTGGCCAGTTCTAGGTCATTTTTAAAGGTAAATCATATCAAGCTTTTGGAATCATTACTGCAAACTTTATAAAGTCATGACTCACATGGTCAAGAACAATGTCACAATTACAAGAATTTCCATTTTCTCTAGCATCTCCTACAATTGTTCTAACGAGTTCCAGAATAGAGTCCATAGCAACATGAAAGCCCTATCTTATATTATTCTCAAACAACACACAATGCACAGGAGCCACTCATTTTCTTACTCCAGAAAGACTCACTCTTGTATCCACACCATCCCACTTTTTCTATCTGCTTTCCTTGGTCACTTCCTCTGTATTTTCCATGCCCAGCCTTCATATTCCAAATACATCAAGTTCCCCTCCAGTGGAACTTCAAAGGAGTTAGTTTATATTCCAGTTTGATAGCTTTTCTCTGAAGAATTCATCCACTGAGTGCTGTACTTTCTTTCTTCAGAGGGCAGAGGGCCCAAAGAGTCTGTGCCTACCCACATACTAATGAGTTCTGCCCGATCACACAAGCATCAAATATGTGCGACACATGGCACTGCTGCCTGAATGCCATGAGACATGATTGAGGGGACTGCCCTTGATATCAAAGATTTCCTGCTACTGTCTAATTGGCAGTGAAGTACAGTAAAGATCCTAGGCAATGTCTCTTGATTCCAATCACGATATGTGGCTACTCTTCATCACTACTGGACACCCACACCAAAAACACAGTGATCATAACTTTGTCACCATGTCAATGCAACAGCCATGCTCCAACAGGAGATGTAAAGACGAAACAGCAGTGGCATAGTTAAATAGACCAGAGAATCCGAGATCAGCCTCCTTTGGGTAAAGAGGTCATAGGAGAAACAATAAATGAAAACTTAGTTTCGCTACCAAAAAAACCTGAAATCAGAAGAACCCAAGTGTCATTTGCTTGGAGCCTATTTATTGCAGCAAGCCGAAAAGTATAACACATGCTATAATTTCAAGGCAAAATAGAAATATTTTGCTTCTTGACTGCAGTGTAGTCATGAGAATTTAGTTTATCGAATGTTCCTGGAGCACCATAACTAGTGATCACTCTTTTCACTCAACAGAGCTTAAAAGAGAAACTTCCACAGAGCAAGCAGAGAGCATAGATGCAAAGGTGACCTAGAAGGGGAGACTGAGACTCAGAGGCTGGGCAGGGGAGTGTGTGGGCATCCTGACCCTGAGCAGCAGAGGGGATGGTGCACTGGAAAGGACATGGAACAGCACTGCTGGCCGCAGCAGGGGTCTTCCATCCTGCCCTTCTGGAGCCGACATAGTAGGAGGGAGTCACCACAGGGGTATTCTGACAGGAACACAGTTGAACTGAGACCACATTTGTTCCAGATCCCCAAAGTGATTGTTAGACATCTTTTGCTAAGTGCATAACACTTAGATTCAATTCAATCATCTGAAAGGCCCCAAGAAAGAGGTCATTTTTTAGACCCAAAGTTACCTGGGAACAGTGTCTTATTTAGATCACAGAAAAACAACAGCCTCTTTAAGGAATCTTACACACAAGACACATTCGAGTACTCACGACTAAAATAACCCCCATTGACCAGGTGGGCATCATTGCTTCCTCTGGTCCAGAGGGCTGGCTCTGGTCACCAAGAGATAATCACAAAATAAAGCAGGTGAAACCAAGTTGTGTTAATTGGATTGTTTCATTCTAGCCCTCACAAAGATCTGGAGGGCAAAAAGAAAGACCACATTTGGGTTTTAAGCCACCACTATAGATCCTGTCAAAGAGATAGGCAGGGATCTAAAAAAAAAAAAAAAAAAAAAAAAAAATGAGGACTTTCAATTAAAAGAACACACATGTTCAGTTATGGACATTAAAGCTTTGTAAATGTTTTACATGTGCTAAGCTCACAAAAGTAAACCTGAGACATATTTCATGAATTTCAATAGTTTTCCAATTTAGTCCCACCTTTCAAAAAGAGAGTCTTGCACTTCTGCCCTTTGAATACTGTCAGTGGACAATTATTTGGAATCAAGTTGTGAGACTAAGTGTCTAAGAGCCCAGAAACAGCCAAAGGCAAAAGAACCCATGGACTCTATTTTAGAACTGGTCAGCGATCAGCAAGCATAATGAGCACAAAGGAGAGATCGCCATGTGAAAGAATTACGTTGTTTGCTGTTTTTGTGTATTTTTTTTTTTAACTCTAGCTGCTTGGCAACTCTCCTAGATCACAGCTTTTGGAAAGAAATGTATCTCCCTGATGAAAAATGAGCTAACAGAGATCCCATTGATGGCCCACTCACCAACTCAGTACAAGTCCATGGATTTCACCCCACACAAAAAATTCAACCAAATCGATTTCCTGAACTGAGAAAAAGGACAGGGGGAAGTTGCAGAAAGTAAGCCAGGTATGTTTGCTCAGACGTAAAAGATACCACAGTACAAGCAGAATAACATTTCATCTGACCACACGAAGCACAGTGTTTAAAATGCATAATGAAGCTTTCTTCCTCACTGCCTGCTCTTCACAGGGGGTTATAAACAAGCTCCTAGAATGCCATGGGTTTCCATATTAGAAAAAGCAACTCACTGTATGTATTATCAGTTAACTTGAAGAAAAGGTCACAACAGAAATAATAGTTCTGAAAAATAACTCTGCTTTCTAGCTATCATGTTTCTCTCCCTTTAGATTTTGTCTCCTTTCCTTCCCATTTCAGCACAATTTACACTGTTTGCTTTATTCTTGGCAATGTGTTTGGAGCAAAAATAGATCAGTTTAATTGTTTTCGGTTTTCAGTTTGTTTTCAAAATAATAACAATCTTTTTTCTTACATTAAATGCGTGCCAAAAAAATTATGGTTTAGATTATGTTAATCCAGCTTAAAAATTAAGCAGTCCACATGTAGGCTCTTAACCAATAACGTATCATCTTAGGGTGGTTCTGTTCCAGCCAGCAAACATCACCGAAAACCTACTGAAAGTCAGGCCCTGTCCTAGGTGCTAGGACAACAAAGATGGCCAAGCCATGGCCCTAGAGTTTTATAGTTTAAAGCAGCTATTTGAATCAATGTTTTATTATCTGTGTGAAGTTAGCAGAGAAGTGGTGTGAATAACCAAAGCAATCCTACGCCTGACTCAAAAATAATGCCAATCATTAAAGGAGACTGTCACATGGGGTCATTCCTGCTACTCCACTGCCTCTAACCCTCGCTCAGTCAGGAAAATGGTAGAAGGAAGCACAGGAGACCACAGAGTGGAGAAGGTCCAGAGACAAAATCAATTATCTGCTGCTAGATTGTCAAGGACTAGGCATACTTAATCTCCCATTTTTAGTACATGCAACTGCGCATAGTAACTCTCGGATAATTCTGCTTTGTTTGCTTTTAATTACCCATCTGCTAAGATTTCCAGTTTGCTTATTTTTGCATTTTTTCCCTCCAGAGATTAAAAATGGATTTTCTTAGTTTTGTGGATTTTAAAAATAATCACAATAAGAATGATTTTAAATGGTTCCATGAATCCAATTAAAATGAGCCTGAAAAGAAATGTTGTACTTTCTGATCTCCCCAGTGTCAACTGAGTTTCTTCAGAACCTGTTACGTGTAAAGACAGTACAGCGATGAAGACTGGGCCTTAAAACATGCAAATATTAATAGTGTTAAAATGTGGGTGGTGGGTATATGACAGTTCCTTAAATGTTATTTTTCATTTTAAGAACAAAATTCCATGACAAAAATATTTTAAATGGGTTTTAGACAAATAGACCAAGGTTAGCCTGAGCAAGTTACTTAAATCCATTAAACCTCAATGTCCTTTTCTTTACACAGAGACAATACAATTACCTCCAAAGTGTGCACCATTAGTTCGAAGAGAATGAGATCAACAGAGACTGTAGGTAACAAATTATCTGTGTGTGTCCGTGAAACACAACTCAAGACACCAACCCCGATAGTGAGTAGGCTCATTTCTGAATCTAAAGATCATGCCATATATTAGCTTCTCATCTGCATGCAGTCTCTTAGCCTCATGAAATAGGAAAAAGAAAAAAAAACTCTAAATTACAAGTGGCTGTAAAGACAGCAAATCACAGTGAATAATCTGCAGTCCAAATTTTGTTAGAAATAAAACTTTCTGCTGAACACAAATTTCTGATAGACAAGAATTTCTGCTGAACAAAAGACTGAAAAAAAGTATAAAGAATTTTATCGAGTTGGGCAACAGACATCTTGAAATGACACTGAATCCATACACTTTGGTTAAACATCACTGGATAAATGCTAAAATCAATGTTATTAAAGAATACGAAAAGATTCACAGAATATGACAAGGGAAGAATTATGAAAATTAAAGCAGATTCAAGAAACACTGAAAAATCTGCTAAATTATTTCATGTTCTGTTCCCAAGATAGCCAAAAGGCAAAAGATACTTTGAGGAACACAGTGTTGAAGACTCTCTTGGCTTTACTCTGTCTTTCTATTATTTTTAGAAATTAATACCACCTCCTCATATCAGATGAGGAGGAAGACAGCCTTATGAAATATACAGACAGTCTTTAACACTCTTCAAGTGCCAAAAGTTCTAAATATACTTCTGGAGGTTTATTGAGCAGTCAGAGGAAAGAGCCGTCTATATTCCATTTCACAGGGTGCTTCGACAAACAATGCTGAACCCATCAAATAAGAATTAAGTGTTTAGACAGAAGGCGATATAATCTGGTTTGTTAACAAGCTAAAATCTTGTTAGTTTCAGAAGGTGTACAAAATTCAATTCAATTCCACAAAAGTTTTTACCACCCCACCATATTCTCGGCCCCATTCTGGATCCCAGAATTTCAAAGAGGTATACGCATGAATGGACCCTGTCCTCAGAGAGCTCATAGTCTGGTAGACATTGACGCTGGACACTCCCAGACACAAAGTAGGCAGAGGGTGAGGGGTTGGGGGAATGAAGGCTGGAAGGCTATCAGAAAGTCTTGTATGCCATGGACAAAATCCTCTAGGGATAAGATAAGTCTTTAAGTTAGGAAGATCATTGCAGCATTAGTGTGGAAGAGCCTGGAAAATGGGGATGGGTGGGACAGGAACACAAATTGATAGAAACAGAGCTGTCACACTACAGCGACAATCCAGGCAAGCAATCACAAAAGCTCAAGCTCAGGCCAGGTCACTGAGGATAGGAAAAAAGGGAGAGCTCTGTGCTACATTTAGGCGGTAAACTGAGTAGGACGAGGGCTGATGGAACATGACTGCAGGTAATGAGACCGACTTTCCAGGGAAATGCTTATCCATTTATAGTCATATCATATGCAATACATTACTGTTGACAGACAGATTTAGATCCAACCAAAGGAGCAAATATTTATTCCCACTGGTGCTTCAGTGCACAGTGAGACCTCAACAAGTGTCTGTGGAATGAGTCAATGAATTCTCCAAAACTGAATCTATCATGAACTGTAAGTTATTAGCTCTGGGCCATTCTCAATCAATCAGCAAATATTGTATTACATACCAAAAATAAATACATAAATAAATAAATAAATAAAAAGCAGCCTACATGAAATGAAGAACACACACAAAAGTGCAAAAGAAGAGTCTTTTATTGAATCCAAAATGCTTGCCTCTAGTTGGGGAGGAAATACATGTACACAACTGGATACAGCAATTAGGTGTGAATTAAAGCTTGTATCAATTTAAAATCAGCAAGTACTTTAGTTTCTTTGGGAGCCCAGAATAAGCAGACTATGGCCCTAAACAAAGGCACGCTGTTGAGAAATTCAACCTGACCCCCATATGTTCAGCTGCCTTAAGCCACTCACTCTCCTACCTGCACCTCAATCTTTCCTGTGAACAGGGCAGGAAAAGTGCCTTAAGACACACCCTGACTTTCTAAAAACCACAGAGAAGATAGCACTCCAAATACATGAATCCACAAAGAAAGACACCAATTCAAATTTATTCACAGATGTCAACCTTTCTTAATGGCAACACTGACATTTATTTTCCTGAAATACAGCATAATAGTACGACAAATTATAGCACGACATGACACAGAACACAACTAGGCACATACTGACTTAGCATCTGAGCTGTCACTTAGAATCAGTCCTGGTTCGGAACAGTAGTTGACCAAGTCTGATTCCTTCCATCTACAGACTAATATGATTATTACAAAAGAAAGTAAAGGCATGCACTACCTTAAAAATTAAAATATCTCCCTAAGAAAGAGTAAGAATTCTTAACTACTCAGGTCAGCTGTTAGGCCTTAGTGCTCTGCTAGTTATAATAGAAAGATAAGAAAGATGAAGGCTCTAAAAATCCACAGCCCTGGGGAGCCAGGGAAAGCATCTCCTCATCAGCTACTCTTCCAATCTCTTGATATTCTCTATTATCAGAGAACTGCAACCGAATGCTTTTTCTTTTGTAAGTATGCACTACACCTAGAGGAAAGTGTGTGTTTAAGAAAATGTCTTACTTTTCCACCTGCAGGTAGACAATAGCACATTTTGAGAACTTGTTTGTTACTATCTTATACTCAGGGCAAGACCATGATCTTCAACTTCCATTAGCCTTACCTTGAATGCATAGAAAATGAAATTCCCTACCAAAATGATGGGTTTCATTACCGTGAAACATACTGCCTCTCTCAAACAACATCCTTTGTGGATAGTGGGGCAAGTGACTTTTCACCAGATTGTTTAACAACTGACTACTAATGATGAGACGGAGGGTTCACTGAGGGCAGGAGTTGTGTCTGCTCTGTTTACTACCAATATCTCAATGACCAAGAACCATGACTGGCACATGGTGGATGCTCAATAAATATTTTGGAACAAAGTATCCTATTTCAACTTGGGGAAATGGGAGTTTTTCACCCACAATAAAGCCTTAAGGTATAACGGAGGTGTATTTAAAAAAAAAAAAAAAAAAAAGCTCAGTTTTGATCAACATACATACATTTCATTTTTGAAATCCCAAATAAATACAGTAAATTCAGTATTTGTGAGCATGGTATATCTTTAGTTAGAAAAACTGATTAATCATAAAACCAACTATCTCATTAGTGGTGGTGAAAAATTTCAGAGCAATCTCACTTTAGACAGCTTGAAGCATTCTCCTCTTCCACAGACTCAGTGGAATCCCCTAGGAAGTCCTGACCAACCAAACTTAATAAATACTATAAGGTTGGCCTTGGCCTCTGGCATAAGATAATAAAATGCAGAACAAAATAAAAAATTCTGTAAGCAGTGGGTGTCCCCAAGATCCACAATGTTTAAAAGACCTCAATAAGAAATCCAATAGTTACATGAAAACATCTTTCTGCACTCAGAGCATAAATCATTTCTCATACGGGTTCAGTGTCAGGGTTCTAGTTAATCATTCGGCTGTAGTAAACACTAAAAGTAATCAATCTCACAGGCTTTGGAATTTGTATAAAGACTTGCTGTCTTTACAAGCTAGTTTCCCCCAGTCTGGATACTATTGACTTTTCCTTCTGTAGCTAAAAGTTAACCGAAGTGATCCATCCTATCTTCAACCAACAGGCTGCCCTTTGACTTAGTAAAGTAAAAGCAGACCCTTTTAAACAGGACAAATGGAAGGTATTTCCGCTTTGAAATTATATGCCAAGGAGAAACCCTTCGTAATGTCTAAATTCTATTTAAAGACGAAGAAAGATAACATCTTAACTCGCGGTTGAAAAGATATGCTGCCTAGACTGTTGTTTTCCAATCTGTGTTCTGAGAAGATGCCAAATGATTAGAATTGTTGGGTAAAGACCAAAAGTGGACCAAAAAGCTCCACTTTTATCTCCTTTATATACAGGGAATAGTAAGAGATTTCATTGGAAAAATAGGTTCCCCTTCTAAAAGAAGTTTGAAAACTACTTATCTTGTCCAAAGTTTAGCACTCTTGCTTAAAGTCAGGCTAAAACTGACATTTCAATTTCCTTTGGGAGTCTGCAGGCTCTTCCTGAGATGGGCTTTACAAGCTGTGGGGCCTTCCTCCTGCCTGAGAGAACAGGCAAAGCTGCTGGAATCAGCCCCTGTGCTAACTTGACACAAAGAGAGAGCGAGCAGCATTACTGACCTTGAAAATTTTGACAGCGCAGTATCTTGATTTTCTGCTTCATTATATCCAATCTAAGTATTCACCACTGATGTACCCAACCTCCCACTCACTTGTCCATGCTCCACTGCCTCTTGGAGCCACCACTGCAGCTCTGACTTTGGTGAACAGAAAAACACATATCACCCCTCATAGCCAAGAGGTTGAAGGGAGGTGCAGATGGTGACAGGCAACTGTATTCCCAGGCTCTCACAAGCTTGCTTTCCCAGGGCAAAACTGAGCCTCCTCCAGGCAAGACCAGCTGAAGTGTGAGATTGACTAAATGCCTGTCTTGAGGAATGTTGTCTGAGAAACAGAGGAAAGTATATGAGAAAATCAGTGAAGAATGGAATATCCCTAAGATGGAGTACCACTTAGCCATTTAAAGGAATGAGTTAACTGTATGTAGTAATGCAAAAAGATCTCCAAAATAGATTAGCAAGTGAAAAGGCTAAAATATACACATACTATACTCCCATTCAAGAAAAAAAATATATGCATGTATACATATATGGATGTGTTCACATGGAAAATGTCTAGAGGGAGACTCAAGAATCAATAGGTGGTGTTTCCTGTGAAGAGAGACTGGTGCTAGTGGGACAGTCTACAGTGCACCGTATAACTTTTTGTTCCATTGGAACTTTTTTACTATGAGTATGTATTGGCCTTATAATAATTTTTATAATACAACCAGAGGACTGAGAAAAGTCAAGTCCTCAGCAAATAAAACTTCACATGGAGAAGAAACCAATAAACACACACACAAAAATCAGATATTCAAAAGCCAACTGCACATTCACTGCCAAGAATGCTCAGGCCCTGGGTCCAGTAACCAAAACATGGCACTCACTGTGGGCCTTTCACTCTGTGGGTACGGTCCCAGCTCTGCCATTTCCAGGATCATGCTATTACCAGTGGCTGTCTCCTAAAGGGATTGTGGGGAAAGCCAAAACACAGAAGAAAGCGCAATAGAGTTCCAAGTCTGGTGCTTTATTCAGCACACAAAGAAACAGCAATATTGAAATAGCTCTCCCAAAAGAAAGACTATGAATTACAATCTTTGTCAAAAAGTTTTTAAAAGAAGAGTATTTCTCAAACCCAGATTTCAAACTAAGAAAGTATTATTCACAGGAGGTTGGGGTCCTTCTGCTGCCAATCAGGAAAATGCCTCATTTCCACTTGACAAAAAAAAAGTCACATGGATTCTGCTGATGTATGCCTCTCTGAATCTTCACAGTACTTTCAGAAACCTTGTATATTCACAGTCACAATAATTCACAATAATAAACACTACAGAGAAAAGTAGGATGGATTCACTAAAAAATGGTACTTACCAAAAGACTTTGAGGTATTGTTCAGGTTATTGAATATCAATGACTCTGGTACACAGTAAGAAGCAATGATCGCCCAAATTCTTAAAACAGGGGAACTTGATGCTTTAGATATATTTTGACATAAGTAATTAAGATCAGATACATAATTAATAGCTCTGTAGCATATACAAATTGATGTGTTAATTTAGAAACTCAAGAATGCTTACTAAATCTCAATTCACTGATGAAGTTAATTTTCTTACATAATTTCAACAAACTTGTTTAAAAATCCCTTTGGAACTTCCCTACCCTAAGTTGCCACTGACTAGAAAAAGTTTAGAGTATTCCGTTGTAATGTTACATTGAGTTATTTTATTATACAACGTGGTTTCAGCTGAAATTTGAACAGAGGACTGGCTGTTTTCTCAAGCTTCAATAGTTAATACGTCTGTGGTCTTGGACAAGTAACAGCCTTTCTTGAGCTTAATTTCTTCATCAATAAAATTTAAAATTTTAATCAGATGGTCATTAAGCTACTTTTCAGCTCCAAAAGTATATGATTCTGAGTCTCTGTAGCATATTACTTACCAATGAAATAATCAGTCATTTCTCTACTCCTCTAAAAAAAAAATCAAAAATCCCAAATAACTCCTCATTTCTAGAAGCTGTTCTCATGTTTTCTAGAAGGGAAGACCTTGAGATTGAGAGTGAACACGTGACATTTTCCTCCCATACTATTCCAGACAACAAAGCTGCTTTTAATTTTTAATTATTTCCAAGGTCACTTCCAGATTCAACTAACTCCACATGTCAGAAAAACTCTCATAATAAGCAATTAGATTTAAGTTTTCCAGAAACCCACAACCCTTTGCTGAGCACAAATATTCCAACTAATGCTCAGCCTTTCTTGGACACACTCTTACCCTGCAATCTAGTCCCCAGGGTATCCCCAACATCTTCATAATGTTTATCTAAAACATACCTAGTGACAAGGGTTGCTCACATTATCCCATTCCACACAATCCTTGCAGCAACTCAATAGGACAGACATAATGTCCTAGTTTTAAACATAAGAACACATAGCTAGAAAGTGCGGAACTGGAGGATGAGCTCATTTCCTTGTTGGACAGTCTCCACTCTCCTTACAGGCTTCCACTTGCCCTTAATCAGTCCCTTTTCAGAGCCAGGTCTGAGGCTAAGGCTTTTTACATGTGTCACCACATTTAAACCAGTATGTGATAAGTGCTATAATTATATCTATTTTATAGATGGGAAAACTGAGACTCAGAGAGGATACATGGCTTCCCCTCAGAAACTACTAACAGCAAAGCTAGAATTAAAGCCAAGTTTAACTGATTCTGAAGCCTATGTGATTTCATTATGGAAGATGACCTCCCTGCCAGGAACTCAACTCCATAACTGTTCATTCCCTGCACATGCGAAATTGCTTTGTCAATGCATCATACCTTTCTTTCTTTAAAGAGGGAATCTGCGAGACTGTAAACTCATTGTCCCTTTATTCAGAAGGCAAGTAGAGAATATGGCTCCACTAAAATTACGGAGTAAACAAAGAAAGATGAAAACAAAAGATTCCAGACTCTGGGAATTGAATACAGGAGAACACGTAATATAAGACAGAGTAACAGTTGGGTCATTAGCCTAGAAAACATCCAAGAATGGGGCAGGGTTTTGGATAACTGCTGTGTAGATGTCTCCTGGGGGTAAAAAAAATATGAAGCTGACAGATTACCTAATGTTTTTAATCATATTGAGGTCAACATTAAAGTCTGGGGTCAACATCAGAATGTTGTCAGGGTGTTTAGGAATAAATTATGAAAACACATAGAAAACTAAACAAAAAAAAAACATGCAATTATCAAGTCACCATAAAAACCTAAAAGTGACACAAGAAATCAATAAAATTATAATGTACAATGTGATACATCTATGATCAATATTTATGTGGCCATAATAAAGTCAACACTAAAAACTAATTTAACAGAAAACTGTGATATAACTATATTGGGAGCATTTGCTTACTGAAATATTTACAGAGGAAATGACAGGATGTGTGGAATTTGCTTCAAAATATCTAGTATACAGGAATGTGAGGGATGGGAAGGTAGCAGATATGGACAAAATAAGTTTGACCATAACTGAAATCATTGTTGAAGCTAGAGAATGGACACATTGGAGTTCCCTGTACTATTCTCACTATGTTTTGGGGTATAATTTTCAATAATAAAAAGCTCTAAAAAGTAATATTGGGAGGATAGGAAGAGGAGGGAGAAAGGTGTTATGGAATAAAAAGGAAGAGACAAAAAAGATACCTGGGGTATGTGCAGAAAGTTTATAAAAGGACTATATCATCTATGAAAATCAATATATATCTGTAACTAAAAATATCAAGAAAATAGCAGTATAAATAGCATATTATTTTGCAATGTGGAAGAAAATGCCCAAAGAAAGAGCTAAAAGTATTAAAAGTAGTTGCTTCTGGAGAGTGGGTGAGCTTGTATAGGGGACTGTTTTTCACTACAAGACTTGTTTTGCTACTTGAAATGTAAGACTCTGTACATTATTTCTCTGATTTAAAAAGATGAACATAGCAATTAAAAAAACACTATGCTACAATGTTCGGGTTATGGGTACTTGTAGTAGTCCATTCTCATGATGCTATAAAGAAATACCTGAGACTGGGTAATTTATAAAGAAAAGAGTTTTAATTGACTCACAGTTCTGCATGGCTGGGGAGACCTCAGGAAACTTACAATCGTGGTGGAAGGCACCTCTTCACAGGGTGGCAGGAGAGAGAATGAGCACCAGCAGGGGAAAAGCCAGATGTTTATAAAACCATCAGACTTTGTGAGAACCCACTCACTACCACAAGAACAGAATGGGGGAAACCTTCCCCATGATTCAATGACCTCCTACTGGGTGCCTCCCACAACATGTAGGGATTATAGAGATTACCATTCACGATGAGATTTCAGTGGGGACATAGCCAAACCATATCAGTACTTTTTATGAATCTCTTTTGATGTAGTTCTTATACAGCTTTTTCAATAAGAAAAATATTGAAAGTTTTGTAAACTTGAAAGTATTTTATAAATTGTGTTTGCTGTGTGTATGTAGCCACAGTGTGCATTCCAAGCTTCTCATAGCTCAGTTAGGTTCTCTAACCCTTCCTTCAATGAGCTCACCTCAGAGTTGTTCTCGCAGGTAAATGATTTTGAGGTATCTATGTGAACATAAAAACTAAAATTAAATAAAAATAATAATCATGATAAAATAATAATAAAAATAAGAAAAGTGGTGAATAAAAAACAACCATGCTTCCACCTCTCTTGGCTTGTGTGTATGTGTGTGTGTGTGTGTGTGTGTGTGTATGTATATGTATATAACTCCTGACCATGAAAATGTCTTAGAAATTAACTGTGGAAAACACTGAACATGAACACTCTTACTCCAATCACTGCCCCTTCTGTGAGTGGCCTACCTAGAGTGGCCTACCTAGAGTAAGGCATACTGCAAAGTCCTCTCACTTCGAAATCCACAATTATCATCCTGTTATAAACTGACTCAGTGCTTTCAGAACAGGTTAAGATGATTTAGATGATGCTTATTTTAAAAGATTATACCTAATATTGGAGGAAGTATTGGAAATGAACACTCTCATACGCTGTTGTTGGTGATGAGATTATAAATTGGCACAATCTTTCTAAAGGGCAATTTAACAATAATATAGGAAGCATTAGAAATGAATGTTGTTTCCTTCCAGCAATTTCATTTCCAGGTATTTATCCTAAGAAAATAAATCAGTGATTTACACAAAAATTTAGTTATAGGAATGTTTACTATAGCACTATTTATAATTGCAAAAAAGTCACAAAAAAACTAAATATCCACTTGGTAACTGGTACACTGGAATAAATTATGGAACATGCATACAACAAAATACTATGGGGTTATTAAAATAATTCTGTAGAAAGATATTCAACGACAACAAAAAATACTCATAGTGTTAAGTGAACAAAATTACTGAACAGAATACACACTGATCAAATTTTTGTAGATATATGTGAATCTTTAAGCAAAGAAAGAGGCTCAAAAATATAGAACAATAACAATTGTTACTTGGGATTTAATTTTTTCAAGCAAATCTTATGTTCTTTTTGCATATTTATATTTTTGTCAATAAATGTATATCACTTTACAATAAAAAATGTAAACAAATACAGGAGCTACAAAAGTACCTGTATCTTTTTAAAAACGTTAAAATTAATACAATCAAAACACACATACACGCACACACACAAACACATTTTAAAATAAGAAGAATGAGAAGGTGGAAAAAGAAAAGCATGATGGTCAAACAACAGTGCTGACCTTGAAATACGTTTTTTGGTCCAAACAATAATTCTCCAAAGTCACGTAATAGAGTCTCATCAGAGGTTAATCAATTGAATGTTTCCAAAGACATTAACTTTTGACACTGATGCTCTGTATTATGTTTTTATTCAATTAATATATATTCCTATATTATTTTCTTCCTTCATTTTTCTGAGTTGCATTTATTCTTTATTTCTTCTTGAGATTTTTGTCTTTATTTTTTATTTATATGTATATTCTAAAGTTATAAATGTCCCTCTAGTCAATGCTTTAGCTGCAGTTTAGAGTATTTTTATCATTCTGCTGAAAATATTTTTCTTGTGATTTCCTTTCTGATGATTAAGAAAAATATTTATTTTTTTCTAAAATATTTGGGAAATTTTAAAGCACTTTTTGTGATTGATTTTTAGCTTAATTTCTCAGTGCTCAGAAGTGTATTTCTTAGACTTTAACTTTTTTTTTTTTTTTTTTTAAGACAGAGTCTCACTGTATCACCCAGGCTGCAGTGCAGTGGCACTATCTTGGGTCACTTAAACCTTCATTCCCCAGGCTCAAGCAATCCTCCCACCTCAGCCTCCCAAGTAGCTGGGACCACAAGCCCGCAACATCATACCTGGCTTTTTTTTTTTTTTTTTAATTTTTGTATTTTTAGTAGAGACAGGGTCTCATCACTGTTGCCCAGGATGGTCTCTAACTCCTGAGCTCAAGTGATCTGCCAGCCTCAGCCTCCCAAAGTGCTGGGATCACAGGCGTCAGCCCCTGCACCTGGCTAGAGTTTAATCTTTGGAAATTAAAAGTTGCTTTATGCCTGGCATACATTCATTTTTGGCAACTGTGCAACATACACTTGAAAGGAATGTTTGTTTTGCAGTTGTTGTATGCACCATTTTATACACTATACATCAATTAGCTCAAGTTGATTAATTTGTTCAAATATTCTACGTCCTCTGTCTACTTATCTACAAATAACTGAGAAATATATATTAAAATCCACCTTGTAATTGTGAGTTTGTCTATTTCTCCTTGTAGTTCTGTTACTTTTTGCTTTATATATTTTTAAATCATGTTATTAGGTGTATACATTTTTTTTTTTTTTTTTTTTTTTTGAGATGGAGTCTCGCTCTGTCACCCAGGCTGGAGTGCAGTGGCCGGATTTCAGCTCACTGCAAGCTCCGCCTCCCGGGTTCACGCCATTCTCCTGCCTCAGCCTCCGGAGTAGCTGGGACTACAGGCGCCCGCCACCTCGCCCGGCTATTTTTTTGTATTTTTTAGTAGAGACGGGGTTTCACCGGGTTAGCCAGGATGATCTCGATCTCCTGACCTTGTGATCCGCCCGTCTCGGCCTCCCAAAGTGCTGGGATTACAGGCTTGAGCCACCGCGCCCGGCAGGTGTATACATATTTAAAAGTAGTATATCTTCCTAGTAGATTGACTCTTATATCATTATGAAATACCACTGTTAATAATTCTTCTTGCCTTAACACATAATAGCTATATTGGCTTTCTTTTGGTTAGTGTTTGCATGATATTTCATTTGCCAACCTTTAATTTTCATCATTTCTGAATCCTTATTTTTAATATACATTTCTTTTACACACCATATAGTTAGGTTTTGTTTGTTTGTTAGGCTTCCTTTGTCTTTTGAAAGAAAGCTTGACTATTTTATATGTAATGGAGTTAAAGATGTATTCAAGTTTAAATCTTCTATGTTACTGTTTGCTTTATACTTGTTTCTTTTCCTCTCCTTCTTGTCTTATTTTGGATTCATCACTAATTTTTATTATTCTATTTTCCCCCTCTATTTGCTTGTTAGTTGCACATTCCTTAACTATTCTTTTAGTTGTTACTCCAGCCATTAAAACATGTATCTTTGACCTATATAAATCTAATCTAGATTCATATTGTTACCACTTCTTAGACAATGCATGGACCATAGAACACTTTTCCTCCATTTAACCCCCTCCCAAATTATGAACTATTTTTGTTGTGTATTTTAATGTTATATATATTTTGAATTATTTTTGGATAGCCAATAATCATTTAGCTTTACCTACGTATTTACACTTTTTATTGCTCTTCATCCTTTCCTGTATCTCTGAGCCTCCATCTGAGAGCTTGAACATATTAATCATAGTTATTTTAAAGACTATATCTGATAACTCCATTCATTATCTGCAAACCTGATGGATCTTTTTGTATCACCTATTTTTTCTTTTGGTTTTCAGTAACATCTTGTCTACTCATATGCCTAGTTATTTCTGCTTGAGTGCAGAATATTTTAAATGAAAAGGTATCAGAGATAATTAGAGGCTCTGGATGATGCTATTTTCCTCCAGAGAGGAAGAATTTGGCTTCTGGCAGGTAGCTGAAGGGCACCAGTAATTCCAAACTATCTTAATCCAATTGGATTGACCTAACTGATAACAGCTTCAGTCTTTATGAGGCTAGTCTATTTCCTGCTCACTCTTACTTATAGGATGCAGTCTTTCAGGTTCTCAAACTAAAGTCTAGAGCATTTACCAGCCCCTCTCCCAAGTAAGCCCTAGTCCCATGTTTATATTTTTCCATAAAACTTATTTTCCATAAGTTATGAGAGGTACAGGTGATATTTGGTTACATGAGTAAGTTCTTTAGTGGTGATTTGTGAGATTTGGTGCACCCAACACCCAAGCAGTATACACTGCACCATATTTGTAGTCTTTTATCCCTCATCCCCCTCCCATGCTTCCCCCCAGTCCCCTAAGTCCATTGTATCATTCTTAGTCCTTAACATCCTCATAGCTTAGCTCCCACATATCAGTGAGAACATATGATGTTTGGTTTTCCATTCCTGAGTTACTTCACTTAGAATAATAGTCTCCAATCTCATCCAGATCACTGAAAATGCTGTTAATTCATTCCTTTTTATGGCTATATTATATAAATATATATATATACAATTACTTTATCCACTTGTTGGATAAAGTGGATATCAAAAAAAATGGTTCCAAGATTTTGCAATTGTGAATTGTGCTGCTATAAACATGAGTGTGCAAGTATCTTTTATGAATAATGCCTAGTCCCATTTCAATCCTCCATCAGCCCCATTATTGTACCAAAAGCTATGCTCAGTTTCTGAGTCTCTCAACCACTGCTTTTGGACTTTTCCCCTCCTGGATCTTGGTCCTGTAATTTCTTACTATCTTAATAACTTTCTTATGCCTTTAAGCAGAAAATTTTTCATATTTTATCCATATTTTCTAGTTGTTTTTAGTGGGAGAGTTGGTTCAAAATAACATAGTCTGCCATTGTCAAAAAAAGAGAACTCCCCCACTTAACAAGTATTTAAAATGAAATCTCAAATAAACATTCTTTTCATAACCCACTTCAATTTATCCCTGGACCATATTCAGTTAAAAGAAAGGTGACAAGGATAGTTCGTGTACACCAGGAGTAATAAGCCAGAGTTGAATGATGAGAACACATGGACACAGAGAGGGGAACATGGGGCCTGTCAGGGGGTGGGGGCTAGGGGAGGGATAGCATTAGGAGAAATACCTAATGTAGGTGACAGGTTGATGGGTGCAGCAAACCACCATGCCATGTGTATATCTATGTAACAAACCTGCACTTTCTGCACATGTACCCCAGAACTTAAAGTATAATAATAAAAAAAGAAGTAATAAGCCAAATTTCAACTTCTATAGGATTAGAATGTCTTCAAAAAAAAACTCAGAAAGAATATCCCAGCCCACCACCCACCTTTTATCACTGGTTCTGACTCGTGACTATTCTAAAAGCCATTTCCTCTCTCAAAAGAAAAATGTCAAAATATCCTCTCTTTTTTGTTAGTAGTTTATATCATTACAAAATTCGGGAACTGTAGATGATTTTAAAGATCTTCTAGCTCAGCATTATCATTTTACAAATTAAGAAACTGTGGTTCAGAGGTGAAATAATTTGCACATTGTCATACAACAAGTTCCTGGAGGAACTAGAAAACTAATCCAGTTCACATTCAGGGCATCTGAACTAGAGATCTAAAATAAAAGTGCAACTTCACAAAGAAGTTTATTAAAGACATAAATAAAATGGAACCAATCCTTACAAACAAACTAAGGAAAAAACAGGGACAGTCAGAAATTTGAATGTGACTAAATATATGTGGTTATTAAGGAAAAATTAATTATTTGTTAGATGTGATAATGTTCTCTCGGGTATATTTTTTAAAGTCACTATCATTTATATATACACACTAAAATATTTACTGATGAAATGATATTATTAGGATTTATTTCAAAGAAAGTAGGTGTGCAGATTAAATAAATTGGCCGTGTATTGATAGTGATAATTCATAAGGGCTCATTACACTATTCTTTTATATTTTTTTGAAATTTCCCATAATAAAAAGAAAACATTTAAAAGGAAATGTAATGCACAAAAAGTTCAACTAAGTTGGCGCTTTTCCCTTAATCAAAAAAAAAAAAAATTACCAAATAAATGAATTAAAGGGGGCTGAAGGTCAAATCCAATTATAACAATACAGTTTGCCAATATCTCTAGATAACAAATCTCAGCCAGTAGCCCAAATAATTTAAGTAATAACTTCTGACAACTAGGTAAGCTAAACAGAGGCAGGAGAATTGATGCATTATTTAGCATAATTCAATCTCCTGTTGTATATTTTATCGCACAAATGCTAATAATATTGTTCACAGAGTCTTTTTAACATCTTAAAGAAACTATCTTATTTATGCTAATGCAAAATTCAGCGCTTAGCACATTCTCAATATTCTATAACCCAGACTCTTTTCCACTAATGAAGCATCCCACTGTGGAGAACTGGCTATATTTGGGGTATTTCAGATTCTAAGGAAGAGTTATTAGAGAGAAAAAGGTAAACTGATGAAAGTAAGAGTTGAAAAATAAAAAGGAGTCCCAAAGATAAAAACAAATCAGTGTCCTTAGGTCTCCTGAAAATTGCTCTTTTATACTTAACAATAGCTAAACAAGGCCGGGCGCGGTGGCTCAAGCCTGTAATCCCAGCACTTTGGGAGGCCGAGACGGGCGGATCACGAGGTCAGGAGATCGAGACCATCCTGGCGAACACGGCGAAACCCCGTCTCTACTAAAAAGTACAAAAAAACTAGCCGGGCGAGGTGGCGGGCTCCCGTGGTCCCAGCTACTCGGGAGGCTGAGGCAGGAGAATGGCGTGAACCCGGGAGGCGGAGCTTGCAGTGAGCTGAGATCCGGCCACTGCACTCCCGCCTGGGCGACAGAGTGAGACTCCGTCTCAAAAACAAAACAAAACAAAACAAACAAACAAAAAAAACCAATAGCTAAACAGTCATAATTTGTAGGAGGAAATGCCCAAATATAACACTGGAGAAAAACTTTGGAGAATGATTTTATCATGTACCCCATCACATTTTCCCTGCTCAATCAATAGTCTGCTAAGGTTCATTTTTTGGCTATGGTCCAGTTTCTTTATTCCTCTGTATCCTTGCTTGTTATACTGTCACATCCCAAGGTCCTGCTCCTCAGCCCATAATGTCAAAAGCTGCCTGCCAGCCTGCCCAAGGCTGGTGCTGTAGTACCCCCCCCCCGCCCTGCCCATCAGTGACTGCCTGACTGAGTTCAGGCAGCATACTATTTCAGAAGGGGCTGGACACTTACCCCTAAATAATGTGGTAGGATATTCCCAAACGAGGCAAGTCTATGAGCCCAAAGTTGTGAGCTCTCAGTAAGCTGGATCATTCTAATTTAAATACACAGATGTGCAGAGCTGCAGTGCACGTGCTTGTGAGCACATGTACACACACGCAAAGAGCAGTGCTTATTAATCCCAGGTGCCAGAAGTCAGAGAGGTCTTCAGGATTCAGTAAATGTTCACTAATTTAAGACTAAGGAAGATCAAGTTAAAAAAAAATTAAAGCTACAGTATAATAGCAACTTATATAATATCAGCTAACATTTGTCAAATGCTTACTCTGATAGAAGGCAAGCATTGTGCTAAGTGAGGGGCCCATCTTATCTCATATGCATTCACGTTCTCATGCACAGATTTATCTCATTTAATTCTCAGAACAACCCTAGGGTAGAGATACTGAAGTACCTGTCATTTATAGTCACAGAAACTGGGACTAAGAGAGATTAAGTCACTTGTCCAGGAACACACAATGGTAAGTGGCAGGGAATTATTATTAATAGCTGTGATCTTCTTATCAAGGCTGGAAAAGCAGTCATGATTATGAAAACAGGCAGCAATAATATATAGTTAAGAGAAATTGCATAACCCTCCAGATACATTTCCCTACACATATCCCGGATGAAAGTCCGGGCTTATCTGTAATATCGCTAATCCCTAGGTTACTTTTCCCTGATCTTCTGACCATATCCTCACCAGATATTGGCATTAGGCCCAGCCCTCCAGAAACAACTGAGTTCTTGCCCTGGACCTAAATGCTCTCTATGGCCATCTCTCTTTTCTTAGCTAAGCTCCACATTTGGGTAAAATAGCACTATGAACTAACGTGCTGTTTACTAGATGTGCTGATCACTATCACTACTCAAAATGAGAGCAACTGCAAAACTTAGGTGATGGGCAATTTGGCACCGGAGCCTCCGATGCCACTGGATATGAAGCTTTCTGCAGGCAAGGGATTGGAGGCAGACCCACCCCTCGGCCTGAAACCACCTGCAGAAGAAAGACAAATTCCTAGTAGGGGAATCCAGAGTTGGAAGCTCCCATCTTAGATTAAACCAGTGCACACTGGGTGCACCCGACCACTAATAACACGAACCTATTGCCCACTTGCTACTACCAATAAATACCATTCATCCGGCCTTCTGTATGTGCCAGGCACTGCACTAAGCATTTCAAACTATTGCCTATATTAACTCTTGAAGCAATCTGGCAAGCTCCATGTTATTATCAACTTTTAACATACAAGAATTCAAAAGCATAGAGAGTCTTAGTATTGTGTTCAAGGTGACACAGAGACAGGCTTAGAATTCAGCGCATCCTAACTCCAAAGCACATGCTATTAACCATGACTCACATTGCCACACACGCACCCCCAAATCCAGATGTTCAAGTTCATCTCTCCTTCACAGAGTAAGTGAAGAGACACCCCAAAACCACAAGATGACACACCAGATGTGGGGCCCTTTCAGGGCCCAATCCAGCCTCTGCAGGCAGTACTTGAAGTTTCCCTTGTCAATTACATCCATTTCTGAGAGAGAGCACTATTATCACTCATAAATGACTAATCTATGACATTATTAACATAATTAAGATGGTAATTATTTTTTTTAAAAAATAAAAAATCTATAATCTTCAACAGAAAAGCTATACAACCATTCTCTTCCATTCATTATGCCTAAGAGAAAAAATACACATGTATGTATATTTATATATACTCACCAACACAGAAATATACATATATAATTATAGAAGTTATTTTACTTAACATTTAACAAGAATTATTCAAATAATTCCCTGGAATCAACAGGGTCTATAAAGAGCCTCTGGACAATTACAATGATCATGTAGGAGCTGGCATTAGACCATTGTAAGTTTCGCATCTTTTCCTTATCTGAGGAAAAAAAAATGAATCAAAGGACTGTGAAAGCCATGTAAGTATCGTCCAGCCCTGTTTAGGTTCAGTAAAAAACACCCAGGTGGGTGATTCTTAGGTCAGGATTTTGAGATGTAGAATTAAGTCTATTTCCTTTCGAGAGCTTTTCTTGCTGAGGAGGGACTTGTTTCAGACAGTGCAGGGCCAGTGGCCTCAGGCCCTGTGTGTGCTGGCGCCCACTCCACTGTGAAGACTTCTCATGAAGTCTCATTTACCCCTGTATCCCAAAACCGAGCACGGTGCTGGCGCACAGTAGGTATTGCAAAAGTACTTCTGGCACGAGGAATTAAACTGATAGGGTGGGAAAGCTCAAACTGGAAGAGCTATTTAGTGTCATCATCTCCACTGTGCTTCAACATCAGCATAGCGGCTCTAAGAAGTCCTGTGGAAACTCTCCCGACGGCACACTAAAGAGCAGGACATGAGGGTGGTACGTCCAAGACTTGGGTTCTCCTGAATTCTGGCTCAAACATCTGTTCTGCCATTCATTAACTGTGCGGCCTTCAATATGTCCCATAATCTCTTTGAGCCTCTCCCTCATTCAAGAACTGGAGAGATTAGACTGCCTGCTGTCTAAAGTTGCTTCCAACTGTAATGTGCTATAATCCTATTTTCCTTATTATCAGTCTCAGCCCAATACCTCCCCTTGCGTGCCCCAAGTTATTAGTTTAAAAAGTATACAGTTGATCCTCATTATGCGTGGATTCCGTAAATGAGAATTCTCCTAGTGGCCACAATTTATTTGTAACCCCCAAATTAATATTTATAATGCTTTCACGGTCGTTGATGGGCATGCACAGAACAGCAAAATTGTTGAGTCACCCAAATGCACACATTCTCAGCAGAGGTCAAACAAGGCGATACTCTGTTCTCCCGTTTCAGTTCCCATACCGTAGACAAGTGTCCTTTTCACAGTCTATTTAGTGCGCTGTTTTTCACACTGTTGTGCTTTTTGTGTGACTTCACTCTTAAAATGGCCCATGCACACAGTGCTGCGGTGCTGTCTACTGTTCCTAAGTGCAAGAAGGCTGTGATATGTCTTACAGAAAAAACGCATGTGTTAGCTATGCTTCACCCAGCCATGAGTTATAGTGCTGTTAGCCATGAGTTCAAAGGTGTGAATCAACCATATATATTAAGTAAGGTGTCTTAAAACAGAAGCACACATAAAACACAGTTAGGTATTGATCAGCTGATGGAAATGTTGAGATCAGAGGCTCACAGGAGAGTCCTAAGCTTATATTTCCCCTAGGAGCAACAGTTCAGTGTTTGTTAATTCAGTGTTTGTGGCAACTTTATAGAACACGACTATTGCACATAATAAGAATTGACGGTATACCCTCAGTCCGGACTTCCACATACAGTTGTGTGGAAATGTAAATGACACCCCCTAGAATTGTGCAGTATACAACCCGCCCAACCATGTGCAGGAGTGCTGTACTTGAGATATGATCTTGTTGGAATGGACTACAGGGAGAAAACCAAAATGGAAACGTCTATCCTTAGCATACTCCAAATAAAAAACTCTTCTAGCACTCATGATGAAATTATTGCAGATGACCTAGACTCCTGACATGAGCGAACCCATTTAGGAACCTAAGTGTCTCCTGAAATTCCTTTCCTCCATCCCTCTTATGCTTACATAAGTATTCTGAATTTTGCAAAAAACAGCCCAAGTATTTCCATGCTTTCTCTGCAGATCAGTTTGTAAATGTCATTAATAATTTCAAATGATGCCCCCATGAGAAAGTTCTCCACAAATCCACTGCAGAAACACAGGCCAGCAACAATAAATAATTCACGCAAGCACCTGAAACTCCTACTAGGAAGATATACTGGGAGATTTTCTGAAAGGAGAAGGAACACAGAGGCCAAAAAAAGAGAAAAGTAAAGGGAAAAACAGAAAAGATGTAAGAACGAAAGAGGAAGATTGACTATGAAGGCAAGAGTTTTAGAAATAAATACTACTTCAGATAGGCATCATCAAGGTCAATCAAGATTTCTTTTTAGGCCGGGCGCGGTGGCTCACGCCTGTAATCCCAGCACTTTGGGAGACTGAGGCGGGCGGATCACGAGGTCAGGAGATAGAGACCATCCTGGCTAACACAGTGAAACCCTGTCTGTACTAAAAATACAAAAAAAATTAGCCGGGTGCGGTGGCAGGTGCCTGTAGTTCCAGCTACCTCAGGAGGTTGAGGTAGGAGAATGGCGTGAACCCAGGAGGCGGAGCTTGCAGTGAGCTGCACTCCAGCCTGGGTGACAGAGCGAGACTCTGTCTCAAAAAAAAGAAAAAAGAAAAAAAAAAAAGATTTATTTTTAATTTGCAAGCGCAGGGGGAAGTTTTTGGCTTATCTCTCTTTTGTAATATGGTTTGCTACTGTATATCTCAAATATACAGTCAGCCCCATCGCATCACTGATGATATAAAAATTTCCTACAATTAAACCCTGCCAGGATGCAACTGTCCTTTGAGCCCGTCAGGATTCCGACTGAAAAAAAAAAAAAAAAAAAAAAGAACATTAAACTTCTGAACTCAGTCAGGCATGAGGGTTCAAATCTTATCCACATCACTTAACTAGATGGCTGCCAGTAAGTAGTTTAATTTTCAAACCTCAGATTTTTTGTTTGTAAAGTAGGGATAAATAATAGCACCTACTGCATTGGGCTGTTTTGAAAATTAAATGAGATAATGCATATATAGTACCTAATACCATACCTAGGATATTAAATTATTATTTACCAATATGATATTATAATTGATAAATCACACACAGATCTAGGTTACTGGAAGCTTTAAATCCGTAGGTAAAACCACAGCATGGAACACATCTCACAGAAACATTTTTTGGGTTATCTCTCATGAAAGGAGTGATTCAGGCAGGAGAAAGAAAAGAGAACAGCAATTTTCTTTTGAGTTTTTCAGGCTTTCCACTTTTCTTCTCCCGTTGCCAGGTAATGGATCAATGATTTCCAGAAACCAAAACTAATCCTACAAGTAAAAATGATGTGATTACAGGCCCAGCACTTAGAAGCCACAGTGATATCTCATTGACATGAGAGGAAGAGACAAGTGGCAGGAAAATAAACTTGAGTAAATGGACAGCAGATGAAGAAAAAAAACCTCTAAAGCCAAAATCTGCACCAAGACGAGGTCCCGAGGCACATTTAAAGAGATGCAGAAGTGTCAGATGAACACAAATCCCGATAAGGTTCAAAACAGTGGGAGGAAGCGGGGCTGGCCTTCTCTGACCCATTTTATGTTTTTGTAGACTACTGTTAATAACCTGTCTCGAAACCCCATCTCTATTAAAAATACAAAAAAATTAGCCGGGCGTGGTGGCGGGCACCTGTAGTCCCAGCTACTCGGGAGGCTGAGGCAGGAGAATGGCGTGAACCCGGGAGGCGGAGCTTGCAGTGAGCTGAGATCAGGCCACTGCACTCCAGCCTGGGAGACACTGCGAGAGTCCATCTCAACAACAACAACAAAAATAGTCCATCTCAGCTCCCTCACCTTTCTTAAAACCATAGGTATATACTGAGGATTCACAGTCAAGTAAAAAGTTTGGATTAGGTGATGACCCAAAAGATCCTTTCAAGGCCCATGATTCCTTTGTGCTTTCAAAGAAAGAGCAAAATTAAGTGACTCACTTGATCAGGGATGGCAACAGAAGCATATGTGTCTTCAGACCTTTAGTCCTAGGTTGGCCTCATCATTTTTTTTACCTTGCTCATCTTGCACAGGCATATTTTTAGGAAAATGTACATTTAAAAAATTTGTGAGTATATAGTAGATGTATATATTTATGGGGTACATGAGATATTTTGATACAGGCAGGCAATGTGTAATAATCACATCATGGAAAATGGGGTATCCATTCCCTCAAGCATTTATCCTTTATGTTACACACAATCTAACTATATTTTTTAGTTATTTTAAGATGCACAATCAAATTATTATAAACCATAGTGACTCTATTGTGCTAACAGATACCAGGTCTTATTCATTCATTCTAACTTTTTGTACTCATTAACCATCCCTACCTCCCTCCCACCCCACTACCCTTCCCAGTCTCTGGTAAACATCCTTCTAGTCTAGCTCCATGAGTTCAGTTGTTTTGATTTTTAGGTCCCAGAAATAAGTGAGAACATGCAATGTTTGTCTTTCTGTGCCTAGATTATTTTACACCGCATAATGACCTCCAGTTCCGTCCATGTTGTTGCAAATGACTGAATCTCATTTGTATGGCCAAATAGTACTCCACTTTGTATAAGTACCAATTTTATTTATCCATTCATCTGTTGATAGACACTTAGATTGCTTTCAAATCTGGGCATGCATTTTTTTTCTTTTTTGAGACAGAGTCTCGCTCTGTTGCCTAGGCTGGAGTGCAGTGGCGCAATCTCGGCTCACTACAACCTCCACCGCCTGGGTTCAAATTTGGCTGAACTTATATATGAGAGGAGGGCTGAGAAGTCAGAAACTGAGGAGCTAGAGAGAACCAAGTGTGGTGTGGGCCATCAGACAGCTCCTCTAAATGTGTAAACACGCAGAACCATTCCTTCCATGCGGGCCCCAGTATCTCCCCTGGGTGAGCCAAACCACACTAAAAACCCTCCCACTCCACCGAGTGGCTCTACCCATCTTCAGTAACCCTCTACAAACTTTTCAGGGTCATGTGAAAACCACCCAAACTCTTCTGAACCTACCGCCATCCCGTCTTTGTTCTTTCTTAGTGAAAAGGACATTCCTCCTCGTGTCCCAGGAAAATCTCTCTGCATCTGCTCTCCATCTATCCCCTCCTGTCTCCTGAACAACCAGAGTGAGTCTGTAATTACTCCTCTCTCTTGCATCTCCTGACACTCCTTTTCCTCCAGTTGTGTGTCTCCTTGACTTAGTCAAAAAAGATGCTTGCAATTCTGTAATATTTAAATTGAGATGTCATTCATGCATTCATTTCATAACTATTCACTATGGGCTTATGATGAGTACTGCATTGATGGACTGAAAGCTCTGCATATGTGCTGTTATTGCTTAGATTGCTAGAGATAGTCTTTTGGTTTTGTTTTTGCTTTTTGTTTTAAGAAAGGGCATATTATGGACCACCAAATCAGGTCATTCCTGAATGGGGATCCCTGATTACTTGTATAAACACTAACCTAATTCTCAATTGAATTGGAATGTGGTTATTTTCTTAGCCAAACCTGAAGTAAAAGTCAATAGTACTGGCTGCCCTTCCTGACTTCTAAATCCTCTGCAGGAGGGCCCTGGTCTGTACAAGAACCAGGTTCCTGGCAAAAAAAAAATAAAACACCAAAAAACACAAATCAGCATTGACAGGACACCAGCCTTACAGACCTCAACCACACACAGTAAGTGAGAACAAAGGAATTTCAACATTTACAGGCTAAGATTGGGACCATACTGAAATAAAGCAGGGTTTTAACAGCCTGTTTATTGAGTTCATTTAATGAAACAAACTATCCCCATGGAGATGGTCCCAGGTACCTACTTATCAGCAACTACTTAAGTACATGCAGAAGCTATTAACCAGTTCTTGATTTAGAACTCTAGTTAATGCTGGCAAAAATAATTTCAGATTTTCCCATTCTTGTAGGATACATGCCTGAATAATTCATTAATAATTGACTTCTTTTTTCTTCCCACTTGATTCTATGCTACCAGTCACTTAACACCACTGGGCTACCTGGCACGATGCTCAAATGCTCCAGTGTTCTTTGCACAGCCATAGATTTCAGCCCTGTAAAATTGCTCGGAGAGACACACACCCTCCTAACACTAACATATCATCTTCTTCTCCAAGTGGCACATATTGAGGTTTCAACAATGTGGAGCAGTTTTGGCTTCTGCCCACGCTGCTTTTATTATGAAGACTTAGCACAGACATTTTTAACACAATAGTCATTCCTCCCAACAGACTACATAATTCCTTTATAATCATAAAGATGCAAACACATTCCTCACTTGCTATCCAAAGAAATAGCATAACTCTATAGGTATGGGTGAGAATGGAGAGGAGGAGGAAAAAAGAAAAATAAAGAGTTCAGATGTGGGGGAAGAGTCTCAAGGAACGCTGTACTGAAAGGAAAAGGTTAACACTGTAGATCTGTGCCTGCCTGGATCAAATATATCTAGTCGACAAGAAGTTTCCTATAAATTTAAACTTCTATATCAAATCTCAAATCATATGTGATTAAATAGACATATATGTGCATATATACATATGTGTGTATATATATCTCAGAATCAGAATTTTAATGCCGAGAAGAATTATTTTCCTCTGAAAAAATATTTCCCCCAAGGCACAATGAAAGCAGATGAGAATGTGGCAAATCTTTCAAAATGCGCATATCTTAAGAAAAAATATAATTTTTAGTTCATGTGTTAATAATACCTGAAAGAAGGCAGAAAATATCGGAACCAAGAACTTGGTTTATTTGGTACTATAGCTAATGGAAATAATAGCTATTAACACCAAAGCATCAAGCAAACTCTTTCTCGAGTTTGCTCTTTCTCCAATTTTATATTTGGGTTTCCCTCCTACAAGTTATGACTTTTTAGTTACAGTTAAATAAAAGAGCAATTTGTAGGAGACCTAAGAACACTGATTTGTTTTTATCTTTGGGACTTATTTTTACCTTTCAACTCTACTTCTTTGACTTTACCCTTTTCTGTCTAATAACTCCTTCTTAGAATCTTAGAGTGTTTCTCTATAAGCTTCATGAGGTTAGGGCCAAGTCTGTCCCCAAATCCTTAGTGCCTGGATTAGGGTAGACATTCAATAATTGACTATGCATGAATGGGGTTAATGAATAATTGAATATTAAGTTGAACCGGCTTTTGGAGGTGGTTACAACTCTCACAATTTCAATTTTTTAAGACAGAAAAATGTGGGCGTGGGGAGTTGATTCTGGAGGCAAGTTCTGATCTGACTAGACTCAATTAATACCAGTATTGCTAGCAATAAGCATGTGGTGCCGACTTTGTGATCAGTACTATTAAAGTCATTAAACACACACAAATGCAGTTGTTAGTTCCTATATTCCTATAATCTATCCTATATTTATACCTTAAATATAAGCTTAAAGTAGTCATTCCAGCTCAGAATTTACTAAGCATCTTGTATGTGCCAAATGCTATATGAGATACTGAGTACATAATTTTTTTAAAATCACCATTAAAAATGAGCTTAAAACTGGAAGTTATGACAGAAATAGAAACAAAAAAACCCAACACTATATGCAGTCATAGAAGTAAGTACAAGATAGAGAGGAAGAGCAAGGAGGGCTTGATGCTATCTTTAAGGGTGGGGGTAAAGCACTGTATGGAAAACAACCTGGGCAAAGTTTTGTTTAAAGATCAATCAGAGCTGACAGAAAGACACAGTATGGATGAGCAGGCCAGCAATCCAGTGCAGGAGCCAAGTAGCAAGAGACAGTGAGGAAGAAGCTGCCTCAAATTGGGGCCAGGGGCAGCGACAACAAGAAGTTGCCAGACTGGAAAATTAGAGAGAGAAAAGAGTGGGAAGTGAGAGCTCAGAAAACGGAGAGTTGGAGAGTTGGGAAGAAACTAGATTAGAATGGGTCTTGGCCGACAAGCTAAGAAATTTGGACCTCAGCCTCAGATCAGTGAGGAACCACTGAGAGTTTTAGGCAGGAGGAGGTGAGGAGGTGAATTTTAGATGGATCATATTGGTTGAAAATACCCTTGATTGCCTCAGGGTTCTGAATTTCCCTTCTCCAGGCTCTGGAAGTCTTTACTGCATCACTCAAGTTGGCCCTCAGCTACCTTGTTCTGTGCATGTGCAGGTCTTAGTTCTCTAATTCAACTTCACATATCAGGGGGCCATGGCCACTTCTCAAATCATTTCTGTATTGCCCATGGATTTACCACAATATGCCCAGTTCAGTACCTGCATCTAATACCTTTTTCCTCAACTCTTTACCCCAAAATGCAATTGCCTACTCAACATATTCTCTAGGCTTCGTCACAGATACCACAAAGGCAGCTTTACAAAAAACTTACTTACTTCATCATCGTTCCTCTAAACACTCCTCTTCCTGTGTTCCATTTTTTTTGTTTTTGTTTTTGTTTTTTTGTAAATGGTATCACTATTTACCAGTTGGCCCAAGTCCAGAAACCTGAAAGTCATCCTTGATTCCTCTCCAATTACCGAGTCTTACTGACCTTACTTCCTAAATATCTCCCAAATCCTTCCTCCTCTCCACCCCAGTGCTACCTCTTCTTAACACACCACTATCATTCACTCTTGCCCCACCCAATCTGTTATCCAGGCTATGGCCAGAACTCTGATATCTTTATAAAACCACAAATCTAATCTCATCTCTCCCCAGAGCAAAACTCTACAATAATTCCTATTTCCATGAGATAGAGTCCAAAGCCCTTAAAAGGGCTTCAATCCTTCATTAGCAAGCCCAGGATTATCGTTTTAGGCTCATGTCTTACCATCCCCCCTCCTCCCATTCCACATTCAGGCCATTCTGAAATCCTTCCCGTTCCTCCAATATGTTATTCATTCCTCTCTTTCTCTCCCCCGCTCACCCCACCCTCACCCATTCCTTACCCATTGTCTTTAATAATTGTTTTTTGAATCATGTCTCCATCATTAAGATTCTTGGTTCCGGCCGGGCGCGGTGGTTCAAGCCTGTAATCCCAGCACTTTGGGAGGCCGAGACGGGCGGATCACGAGGTCAGGAGATCGAGACCATCCTGGCTAATACGGTGAAACCCCGTCTCTACTAAAAAATACAAAAAACTAGCCGGGTGAGGTGGCGGGCGCCTGTAGTCCCAGCTACTCGGGAGGCTGAGGCAGGAGAATGGCGTAAACCCGGGAGGTGGAGCTTGCAGTGAGCTGAGATCAGGCCACTGCACTCCAACCTGGGCGACAGAGCGAGACTCCGTCTCAAAAAAAAAAAAAAAAAAAAAAAAGATTCTTGGTTCCATGAACACAGGATTACATATGTCTGGTTCACTAGACTAAAGAACAAGAACATCAAAGTTCTATCCTGGTGCCTAGTACAAAACTGGGCACATACTAGAGGCTTAATAAATATTTTCTGAATTCACAAATGAATAAATGGTTGGGGCTTATTCTGAGTGACTTTGTTATCTTCAGGCTATTACATCAAGGTTCCACTAATCTGCTTGTAATTGGACCAAAAACTTTGACTAAAACAAAATAAATCTATTCTAGAGTACACACATACACGCAAAGTCAGTTAATGGTAGTCTATATCAATAACACTTTCTTCCTTTGTCCTCTCACTTATTACATGATCTATGATTAGACATGTGATATGATCAAAAATATAAATACTTAAATTGTATGATATGCTGGATTGAAAGTAAAACAAAAGATTAGAATGAGATTTGGGAAAGGTAGCGTGGGCTGGTCTAGTACTCATAGACAAAACCAAGAATTTTCAATACAAAGAATATCAAGAATTTCCTGTACCATACACCTATTATTCCGCTAAAACAGTTGCTATATGTTCACTTCCAAGATGGCCAAATAGGAACAGCTCTGATCTGCAGCTCCCAGCAAGATTGACGCAGAAGATGGGTGATTTCTGCATTTCCAACTGAGGTACCTGGTTCATCTCACTGGGACTAGCTGGACAGTGGGTGCAGCCCACGGAGGGCAAGCCAAAGCAGGGTGGGGCGTCGCCTCACTGGGGAAGGGCAAGGGGTCAGGGGATTTCTGTTTCCCAGCCAACAGAAGCCATGAGTGACTGTACCTGGAGGAGCGGTACACTCCTGCCCAAATACTGTGCTTTGCCCATGGTCTTCGCGACTGACAGACCAGGAGATCCCCTCATGTGCCTGGCTCAGTGGGTCCTATGCTCACAGAGCCTTGCTGGCTGCTAGTGCAGCAGTCTGAGATGACCTGGGATACGGGAGCATGGCAGGGGGAGGGGCGTCCGCCATTGCTGAGGCTTGAGTAGGTGGTTCTATGCACACAGTGTAAACAAAGCAGCAGGGAAGCTCGAACTGGATGGAGCCCATGCAACTCAGCAAGGCCTACTGCCTCTCCAGATTCCACCTCTGGGGGCAGGGCATATCTGAACAAAAGGCAGCAGACAGCTTCTCCAGAGTTAAACTTCCCTACCTGACAGTTCTGAAGAGAACAGTGGTTCTCTCAGCATGGCATTCGAGCTCCAATAATGGGCGGATTGCCTCCTCAAGTGGATCCCTGACCCCCATGTAGCTTGACTGGGAGACACCTCCCAGTAGGGGCCAACAGACATCTCAAACGGGCAGGTGCCCTCTGGGACGAAGCTTCCAGAGGAAGGATGAGGCAGAAATATTTGCTGTTTTGCAGCCTCTGCTGGTGACACCCAGGCAAACAGGGTCTGGAGTGGACCTACAGCAAACTCCAACAGACCTGCAGCTGAGGGGCCTGTCCACTAGAAGGAAAACTAACAAACAGAAAGCAATAGCATCATCAACAAAAAAGACAGATCAACAAAAGAGAAAATTAACAAAGATATCCAGGACTTGAACTCAGTTCTGGACCAAGCTGACCTAATACACATTTACCGAACTCTACACCCCAAATCAACAGAATACACATTCTTCTCAGCACCACATTGCACTTATTCTAAAATTGACCACATAGTTGGAAGTAAAACACTCCTCAGCATATGTAAAAGAACATAAATCACAACAAACTGTCTCTCAGACCACAATGCAATCAAATTAGAACTCAGGATTAAGAATCTCGCTCAAAACTACACAATTACATGAAAACTAAACAACCTGCTCCTGAATGACTACTGGGTAAATAACGAAATGAAGGCAGAAATAAAGATGTTCTTTGAAACCAATGAGAACAAAGACACAACATACCAAAATCTCTGGGACACATTTAAAGCAGTGTGTAGAGGGAAATTTATAGCACTAAATGCCCACAAGAGAAAGCTGGAAAGATCTAAAATTGATACCCTAACATAACAATTAAAAGAACTAGAGAAGCAAGAGCAAACAAATTCAAAAGCTAGCAGAAGACAAGAAATAACTAAGACCAGAGCAGAACTGAAGGAGATAGAGACACACAAAACCCTTCAAAAAAATCAATGAATCCATTAGCTGTTTTTTTGAAAAGATCAACAAAATTGATAGACCGCTAGCAAGACTAATAAAGAATAAAAGCGAGAAGAATCAAATAGATGCAATAAAAAACAAAAAATAAAAATTGATAAAGGGGATACTACCACCGATCCCACAGAAATACAAACTACCATCAGAGACTACTATAAACACCTCTATGCAAATAAACTAGAAAATCTAGAAGAAATGGATCAATTCCTGGACACATACACCCTCCCAAGACTAAACCAGGAAGAAGTTGAATCTCTGCATAGGCCAATAACAGGCTCTGAAATGGAGGCAATAATTAACAGCCTACCAACCAAAGAGTCCAGGACCACACGGATTCACAGCCGAATTCTACCAAAGGTACAAAAAGGAGCTGGTACCATTCCTTCTGAAACAATTCTGATCAATAGAAAAAGAGGGAATCCTCCCTAACTCATTTTATGAGGCCAGCATCATCCTGATACCAAAGCCTGGCAGAGACACAACAAAAAAAGAAAATTTTAGACCAATATCCCTGATGAATATTGATGCGAAAATTCTCAATAAAATACTGGCAGACTGAATCCACCAGCACATCAAAAACTTGTTCACCATAATCAAGTTGGCTTCATCCCTGGGATGCAAGGCTGATTTAACATACACAAATCAATAAATGTTATCCATCATATAAACAGAACCAATGACAAAAGCCACATGATTATCTCAATAGATGCAGAAAAGGCCTTTGACAAAACTCAACAGCCTTTCATGCTAAAAACTCTCAATAAACTAAATATCAATGGAACATATCTCAACATAATAAGAGCTATTTATGACAAACCTACAGCCAATATCATACTGAATGGGCAAAAACTGGAAGCATTCCCTTTGAAAACTGGCAGAAGGATGCCCTCTCTCACCACTCCTATTTAACATAGTATTGGAAGTTCTGGCCAGGGCAATCAGGCAAGAGAAAGAAATAAAGCGTATTCAAATAGGAAGAGGGGAAGTCAAATTGTCTCTGTTTGTAGATGACTTGATTGTATATTTAGAAAACCCCATCGTCTCAGCCAAAAATCTCCTTAAGCTGATAAGCAACTTCAGCAAAGTCTCAGGATACAAAATCAATGTGCAAAAATCACAAGCATTCCTATACACCAATAACAGACAAACGGAGAGCCAAATCATGAGTGAACCCCCATTCACAATTGCTACTAAGAGAATAAAATACCTAGGAATCCAACTTACAAGGGATGTGAAGGACCTCTTCAAGGAGAACTACAAACCACTGCTCAGTGAAATAAAAGAGGACACAAACAAATGGAAAAACATTCCAAGCTCATGGATAGGAAGAATCAGTATCGTGAAAATGGCCTTACTGCCGAAAGTAATTTATGTATTCAATGTTATTCCCATCAAGCTACCACAGACTTTCTTCACAGAATTGGAAAAAACTACTTTAAACTTCATATGGAATCAAAAAAGAGCCTGCATAGCCACAACAATCCTGGGCAAGAAGAACAAACCTGAAGGCATCATGCTACCCGACTTCAAACTTTACTACAAGGCTACGGTAACCAAAACAGCATGGTACTGGTACCAAAACAGATACATAGACCAATGGATTAGAATGGAAGCCTCAGAATTAACACCACACATCTACCACCATCTGATCTTTGACAAATCTGACACACACAAATAATGGGGAAAAGATTCCCTATTTAATAAATGGTGTTGGGAAAACTGGCTAGCCACACGCAGAAAACTGAAACTGGTCCCCTTCATTACACCGTATACAAAAATCAACTCAAGATGGATCAAAGACTTAAATGTAAGACCTAGGATCATAAAAAGCCTAGAAGAAAACCTAGGCAATACCATTCAGGACATAGGCATGGGCAAAGCCTTCATGTCTAAAACACCAAAAGCAATGGCAACAAAAGCCAAAAATGACAAATGGGATCTAATTAAACTAAAGAGCTTCTTCACAGCAAAAGAAACTATCATCAGAGTGAACAGACAACTTACAGAATGGGAGAAAATTTTTGCAATCTATCCATCTGACAAAGGGCTAATATTCCAAAATCTACAAAGAACTTAAACAAATTTACAAGAAAAAAGCAAACAACCCCATCAAAAAATGGGCAAAGGATATGAACAGAAACTTCTCAAAAGAAGGTATTTATGCAGCCAACAGACATATGAAAAAATGCTCATCATCACTGGTCATTAGAAAAATGCAAATCAAAACCATAATGAGATACCATCTCACACTAGTTAGAACGTGATCATTAAAAAGTCGGGAAACAGCAGACGCTGGAGAGGTCGTGGAAAAATAGGAACACTTTTACACTGTTGATGGGAGTATAAATTAGTTCAACCATTGCGGAAGACAGTGTGGCAATTCCTCAAGGATCTAGAACTAGAAATACATTTGATCCAACAATCAATCCCATTATGGGCCATATACCCAAAGGATTATAAATCAGTCTACGATAAAGACATATGCACACGTACGTTTATTGCGGCACTATTCACAATAGCAAAGACGTGGAACCAACCCAAATGTCCATCAGTGATAGACTGGACTAACAAAATGTGGCACATATGCACCATGAAATACTATGCAGCCATTAAAAAGGATGAGTTCCTGTCCTTTGCGGGGACATGGATAAAGCTGGAAACCATCATTCTCAGCAAACTATCACAAGAACAGAAAACCAAACACCACATGTTCTCACTCATAAGTGGGAGCTGAACAATGAGAACACATGGACACAGGGAGGGGAACATCACATACTGGGGCCTATGGGCGATGGAGGGTTAGGGGATGGATAACATTAGGAGAAATACCTAATGTAGGTGACTGGTTGATGGGTGCAGCAAACCACCATGGCCCGTGTGTGCCTATGTAACAAAACTGCATGTTCTGTACATGTAACCCAGAACTTAAAGTATAATAAAAAAAAAAAAAAAAAAGTTACTATAAACAGATACAGT
Organism: Macaca nemestrina; assembly: GCF_043159975.1. Taxonomy (NCBI): domain Eukaryota; kingdom Metazoa; phylum Chordata; class Mammalia; order Primates; family Cercopithecidae; genus Macaca; species Macaca nemestrina. The sequence goes on along the minus strand of NC_092127.1, from coordinate 140,851,916 downwards.
TCTTATCCTTTAAGGATCTAGAGTCTTGATTGTAGTCTAAAACAAACATGTATCCAGGCCATATCGATGTCTTTACCTTTGGGCATCCCAAGATTTACCATCCAAGAGCTATTACTATTCCAACTGCCAATAGGTGACTATTCTGTGTGAAATTCACCATATGTGCTATGAGACAAAAAGAAACAGCCAAGTCTTCTGCGCCACTTTAAATAGGCACAACATAGCTGCTCTACTGTAAAACACACATGGTCCAGTCTAAAATAGAGCTCAAGCATAACCAAAGACGTCTTTGTTTATATAATACAACTGAAGAGTAGCAAAGAGTCAGATAAAACATCCTTTGCCTACGTAGTAGGCAAGGCTGGCTCCCAGGCGGGGCTGGCTAATTCCTGCACTATATTAAGTGCTTTCCCAGGGCGTGCCAAGAGGCACATAGACAGAATGTGCTTGATTACATTACTTGTTGACTAGGGCCCTGTGGACTCATCAAAGGAAGGAATGCAGCCCAGCACTGTTTCAACACCCCTCACTCTAATCAGGGTTCCCACTGGGTTACAGAGGCCCCTCTTAGTGCCAGTGAATACTCTTAGTATGTAGGGGGCTTGTTTTAAGAAATTTAAACCCCAGAAAAGATTAAATATCTACAATCAGTCAGGCACCAGACCAAACAGTTCAAAGAAACTTGTTTACTTTAGCCTATGCTATTGAGCAGGAATCTTAACCAGAGCTCTTCCTATCCTTAAAATGATAGGAAAATGTATATGCACAGTTTATTGCTTCAAGGAGAAAGGTCATATCAGGCTCACCACTGGAATACTCAGGTTCCTGAGAAGGCCGATTTGATAGTAAGACTGGCTGAGAGGTTTCTGAACTGTCATTGCATTCTCAGAGAGACCTAGCAGCCCAGAGAGGTAAACTGCTAAAGCATCAAAGGACCATTCTGGCTCTCTGCCTTGATCTCTTCCTTGATTTGTGTTGGGGTTAAGAAGCTACATTTCCATTTCCCACGAAGTAGCAAAGCCATCAAGCCAATGCCAGAACCACTATAACTCCATCCCTCCCACCTGTATCACTACTCCGGATTTGGTGCAAACCTAGGTTTCAAGACTAAAATGTTGTAGCAAGATTTTAATTCAGTTGAGACTACAGGAGAGAATGCCTAGGAACTGGGCTTAAGTGTCCTAAGACTCTATGACTTACAGGCAGTAAATCATTATGGGATAGACCCCTAAAGTCTGTTATCCACAAGAGTGTGCTCAATTCTTCATTGAAATAATCCTGACCTTACTGTCGTCAGCCACACTAACAAATGGCCTCCTCTTGAACAACACTGGCCTGGGCTGTGGTTTTGCACACAGGCCCCTTTTTCTCCAGAGCCTGGCTGGTGTAGACTACAATGGAGAACAAGTCAGAGCTAAGAGGGACTTCTCCTCCTTACAACTTCTTACCACAGGACTGTCATGCCTGTAAAGACAGCTGACAGAGATTTGATAGAGCCAAGAGAAATATGAAAGGTATTTTGATAATCTCAGAAATAAGCCTTATTGAGAATACATACTACGTCTTGGACAACTCGAAGTTAAACCTCAGAGATAAGCCCATATATGGAGTAAGCCCATAAGCTGGCACAGGTAGGATGATTCTTGCCCTGCTGCCACCATTCCAGAGGAGGTACTTTGTTATTTGAACTCACATAAACAAGGTTTGTTGTTGTTGTTTTGTTATTTATGGGGAAAACTATTTGTTAAAATTCAAGATACTTGGCACACATGTTGGTCAGAAGAAATCAGTGTGCATTTTAAAGAAACCAAACATGCTGCCAATTCCAAAATAAATACTGTTTTCAGAATAATGACAAAAATTAGCCAGTATGCTGTAACTTGTTCAAATATGTTCTAGGCACAAAAGACTTAAGAGTCTGAGATACATCCATTCATATCTTTAAAAAATTCTCCCCGTAGATCTGATTAAGACAAAAGAACAAGGAGCAAACAAAGAGACATATTTTACACTTCTGTTTCACTTCAGTAGACAAGCAGGGAAAACACAGGAGAGAAGGAGTTCCCCTTGCCTCCATGTAGTAACATTAGTGGCTTCTGGAAGGCATGATCTGAACCACCCAATTACACCAGCTGTCAGTCAAGAGGTTTTGCTTGTTTAGTAATGTTCTCCAAAGTGGAGTTTCCCATACACTGGTCCATGGACCAGTATCAGAATCACCTGAGAGACTTGTTAAAAGTAAAACTTAGGACCCTACCCTCACCTCGCTGAATTAGCGTCCTCAGAACGTAGCGTCCTGTGTTACGTGGCTGAGTTTTTGATAAATTCCCTAACAAACTATAAGGTAAAGTCAGGATTAGGAACTATTATCCCATGTTTTTGCAGCTCTATTCACAATAGCCAAGCTATGGAATCAACCTAAGTGTCCAACAACAGCTGAATGGATAAATAAAATGTGACATCTATAGACCATGGAATACTATTAACAGTCAGTCATAAAAAGAATGAAATCCTGTCATTCACGGAAAAATGGATGGAACTAGAGGACACTGTGTTAAATGAAATAAGCCAAGAACAGAAAGTTAAACACCTCATATTCTCACTCATATGTGGGGGAAATAAAGTTTATCGTATAGAAGTCAAAAGTAGGATAAAGAATACCAGGGTCTGGGAAAGGTAAGGGAAGGAAGGGATAGGGAAAGATTTGTTAAAGGATACAAAATTACAGCTAGATGGGAGGAGGAAGTTCTAGTGTGCTCTATCACTGTAGGATGATTATAGTTAGCAATAATATATATTTCAAACAGCTAGAAGGAGGATATTCAAAGTTCCCAACATGAAGAAATGATAAATGTTTAAGATGATGGATGCTCTAATTGCCATGATCTGATCACTACACATTATATGTATTAAAACATCCTTACATACCTCATGAATATGTATAATTATTTTTTAAAAGAACATGAAAAGATAATGTTTATACTGGGAGAAAATATTTGCAACTCACATATTCTATAAAAGCGTTGCATACAAAATATAAAAAATAAATAAGCAAAAATTTAAAAAATAAAATGTCTGACCTTAACTTGCTCACATAATTTGTCAGACACTATTAGAAATATAATAAAAGTATTAAAAGAAGAATGTATCTATCAAGTATAGCTATTTGATTGTTTTGGTTTGGCCATTTCATAACTGCATTAACTAGGAAATAAGTAGCCATGTACAAAATCTGTTTGGCAAGAACAAGTACTACTTATGTAGTATTAACCTTTTAAGAGTGTTTCACGAGCCATTTCTGGAGTACAAAATATTAATGATTTGCATTAATTGTTTGTGTTGCACGTTAATGTTTTTAAAGCCCATTCGCAAGCCAGGGACCTCAAAGAAAGTTACCAGAAAAAAAAAAAGTCACCTAACAGAAAAGCCCACAAACTGCTAAGATAAAAAAAAAATAATAAAACAAATCATAGACCCATGAATCTCCAGATCTACAGATTGCAGAGGTTAAGTCTAAATGTAAGTATGTGTATGAAGTGATTGGTAGGTCTTTTAAAAACCAACTTCCTAATACGTGTTTGTTGATTGATCATTCATTCATTCATTTGTTCAGCTAGCTTTTGACATGAGTTTTCTATACCTTATGGTAAAAGGATATTATTACTTTTTATCAAGCACAAAAATATGCTAACCACATGCAATTAGACATTTTCCCTTTCTCCTTTGGAGAATTCTTATCTAAAATTTAGATTCAGGGCATGAAAAATACAGAAAAAAAGGGCAACACATTCACTAAGGTGAAGGAGATTATCAAAGAAATTGTCTATGTGTGGCACATTTTCTTAATCCAGTCTGTCATTGATGGACATTTGGGTTGGTTCACAGAATGGAATACTATGCAGCCATGAAAAAGGATGAGCTCATGTCTTTGTAGGGACATGGATGCAGCTGGAAACCATCATTCTCAGCAAACTATCGCAAGAACAGAAAACCAAACACTGCATGTTCTCACTCATAGGTGGGAATTGAACAATGAGAATGCTTGGACACAGGAAGGGGAACATCACACACCGGGGCCTGTCGTCGGGTGGGGGAAGTGAGGAGGGATAGCATTAGGAGATATACCTAATTTAAATGATGACTTAATGGGTGCAGCACACCAACATGGCACATGTATACATATGTAACAAACCTGCACGTTGCACACATGTACCCTAGAACTTAAAGTATAATAAAAATTTTTTTTAAAAAAAAGAAAAAGAAATTGTCAATACAGTACAAAACTGGCATGTCAAAGATTCCAAAAATTGCTTTTTTCTGGATTTTTTAAAACATACATTCTTAAAAGTTTTTCTAATTTGGGATCTTTGCCTACTTCTTGAAAGCAATGCCATCAGAAGTGTGTAATATGGCTGCAGTAAGCCTGTTTTTCTCATATTATTCTCCTATGTGTTTTATTCTCCTTTTATTTTCTACGTTTTTCCTTTCCGTCTCAGTGAACTATTCATGACTTTTACATTGTTGAAAACAGATAGAACCTCATCTTACATTTCACAATTTATTCACTGAGATTGTATATTGTCACGTTTCTTATTTTATCCTGTTTTCAACAATTGTGCATTTCCCCTGTGATGCTAAGACTAATATGTTCAAAAATGATAGTGAGGAACACACATCCTCTCCCCCATCTCTTGTCAAAAACCTATAAAAGAGAATTCGTATGGGTCTCTATAAGTACCAATGAGTTTCCCTCCTGTTATCTTTCCTCATATCCTCCCCTGGCCCTTTGAGAGGAGCAAATAAAGAGCTCATGGTTGAGGAGATGAGTATCTATCCTTTCATTATGCCGTTAGTTATATTGAGAGAAAAAAAAATAAACAGCAAAGCACATCTAGAGTGCTTTGAATAGCCAAATTTCTAGAACTTCCTGATGCCTGTCAACCACTCCATCCCTCTTAACCTCCTTCAAAATGAGGATTGTGGATAAACAATATATAACCATATAAAAATATATCATGTCAGGTAAAATCAACAGTCCAAAGCAGATGTGGAAGGCAAGTATTCCCATTAAACATTTACTTTTCAGAGGACTCTGCCAAGCCAAGCCTGAATTCTGGCTTCAAAACAAAGGTAAGGACCCTTTCAGACTGGTGGGCATAGCCACAGGGAGCCAGCTGATGCCAGGAGGAGAAATTGGGAGAACGGCAGGTTTTCTAAGCAATTTGGAACTAAAGGAAGGAAAACCCTGGAAAGGAAACCAAACCACTGCTGAGAAAACAAATGAATATGATCAATCTAAATCAGAAAAAATCATCAATGGAGGAAGCAAGGTTACAAAGCAAGGTTAGGCTGAACACCTTGTCTGAGAGTCAGGATTAGCTCAATTTTATTATAAAATTATTATAACAATATAAAACTTTCCAAAATCTTAATAGAAAAGTGTTGCAGGACCTGAAATACAGAATAAGGGTACAATTCTAGAATAGAGCTCTTGAGTATCTGTTAAGTACCTGCCTTCTCCCCATTCAGTTCAAAGTTCTTCTAAGATGACTGTAAGTTCTTTGAAGACAAGCATTTTGTGTCTCATTTCCATACCACCAACACCTGGCATGGAAAACATACCAGCTCTGCAATAAATTTCTGCTGAGTTGACTGAATGAATAAACAAATTTATACCTACTTTTCTCTTTTAAATGAATTAACAGGCAACATGAAAGCAAGCAAAAAAGCACATATGGTGAACCATTTTAATCTTGCTAGCAAGATCCGATTTATTTATTCAAATGAATAAGACACTGGTCTAACGTGCCCCAGTAGTTCAAAGGAAAAAGAAGCTTAGTGGGTGGCATCAGATCTCCCTCTTCCCCACACATCTGCCAAGGTTGTGTTTTCTGACTTCTTACTATCTCGGGCCCTTTGATAGATTTATATTAAGTATTTTTAAATTATTTGCATATTATAGAGCAAACATGTTAACATTATAATTGCCAAAGGAACTGTAGTGAATCTGGTGGTAACTTGCTTCATGTGAAATTAGTAGCACTACCTCAAGAAGTTCCTGTTCAGATTTATTTTCTAAACATTTATTTTTGCCTTGTGTTGAGTATCAAAGTTATGCCACAAACATTCCTGCAAGAAGTCGTAGTAAAATATTAAATAAAACACAGTCACAGTTTCTTAGTGATGCAGGAGGTCCTAGCTAAGCCCTGAGCTAAGTGAGCTGTAAGCATGCAGAGGCTACTTTCTACAAGTGAATGTTGCACTCTAGCTGGTCCCAATACACACCGAGTGCAGGAAGGTGCTGCTATCTGGCACAACTGGGCATAGAGCCTAATTCCACCAGCACTCCTGATTTGCAAAGCTAAGGTAAAGAACTGTGTCTCAGTCCATTTAGGCCACTATAACAAAATACCTTACCATGGGTAGCTTATGAACAATAGAAATTTATTTCTCATAGTTCTGGAGGCTGAAAGTCCCAGATCAAGGTGCCAGCTGGTTCAGTGTCTAGTGAGGGCCCACTTTCTCACAGATGATGACTTTTCACTATGTCCTCATGTGGTAAAAGGGGCTGGCTGGGTCTCTGCGCTCTCTTGTATACAGGCACTAACCCCAATCATGAGGGCTCTTCCTTCATCATCTAATCTCATCCCGTAGACCCTATTTTCTAATGCCATTACCTTGGGAGTTAGGATTTCAACATCTAAATTCTGGAGAGACACAAGCATTCAAACCATAGCAAACTATAATACATTACCCTTCATAAATGCACATCCCTGCTAGGCCCACCTATTCTCTCCCCAGATCCCTACTTCCACCACTCCCCATCTCTGAGGAGGAAGAAAACTATGAGGAACAGTTATGAGCTGCACATGAAGACCCAGAAAGCCACCCGTCCAGGGTGACCTCTCAGAGGGCAAGAGAAAACTAAACCACTTCCAGTTCTTGAGATTCCAGGTATGTTTTAAAAATTGAAAAAGGAAATACTAAGAAGTTCAAATGCTTTATTTAACAATTAAAATTGTTTAAGAAATGTCTTCTTCCAATATCATGAGTTCATCCACCAGTTAGTGGCTACTGAAGATAATATTAAAAGTCTACATACTGGTCCCTTCATGGTGTTGAGGCTGGGTTCTAAGGATTTCCTCAGAGTTCCCCTGAAACCACTTCCAGAGGCCAAGATGCTCTTACTTGCCTTTCTGTGTCATAGTGGGAAAGGCAGAGAGAGCAGTTTACTAGAAAGCAATGAGCTGTTTCCTCTGCCTCTTTTCATGCTCCAGAATGAGCACAAGTGGATACTGATATACTCCAGATGTGGAAGGGGAAGCCATACACACCCCATGCCATTTCCAAAAGCGTTTTGTTACCTATGAATAAGATACAAATCTAGATGTGTTTTCATTTGGTTTAAAGAATAGGAGAGTTGCTCAATGTTCAACTTCTGCTCTTATCTCTACTCTAGATGAAGGTATTTTACCTTCTTTCTTCTTCCCTCAGATCTGAAGCAGGGGTCAGTGCACTCACTTTACTGCAATAAATTTAGGTTTATCTGACAGAGACAGAGAGGAACCTCTAGTAATGTGATAGCTTCAATCTCAAGGTAATAAAATCTTTATAGTAGCCCTCAGTATATATTTGCCTTGCACAAATTCTTCAACTTCTTATGTTTTCTTCAATTTTCAGTTTCTACTTAAATACACTGTGTAGCTAAAAGTTGAAATACCCCTGGGAAAGATGGTCGCCAGGGTCATCCTACCTTGGAAAATTAAGGGGAATTTGTGGAGTCGTTCAGTAAAGTTCATACCCAGTGTGATAATGATCACAGCCAACATGTAAGGAATAAATCCAATTAGCATATGGGTACTTAGAGTTCATTCATTTAATATGAAGTGACATTTTGATAACTAAAGAATTGAGCCATTAGTGCTCTCTGGTTACAACCTGTCTGACAGATTCTGGGCATGAACTTCACCAAGTGAGTTTTCAAGGACTTAGGTGAGGATTAGAAATGGGGATGTTTTCTGTTCGCTCTTTCTTCTGTAGAAGTACTTCTGGTGGTCCTTTGGAAATGGTTTCTTTTCTGAGAAATCTCTAAGAAAACATGTTCAACAGTTTAGACACAGGGAAACGTGTTCCAATTTTTCTTGTCCTTTTGTTTTGTTTTGTAAAAAAATCACTGTATTCAACCTTGATCAAAGTACAATTGGTTAGAACATTTTGCAAGTGTATCAATCGAATGAGAAAATGGTACTGATAAAAATCTGTAATTGTATGTCTTGGTAGGGCCTCTTCAGTATAATGTGGGGGTGTTAAGGGGGAATGGCTTTTATTTGTTATTTTGAGAGTCTCAAAGACTACTTGCTGGGTAAATGTAGTGAACAAATGGACACGAGCAGAACGAAAACCTCCACTCTGTGACTGTCATCACCCTGTCTCGATGGAGGTACTTGATCTGCTCTTGTTATAGAACCCTCATTTAGTGCCCTTCATGCTCTGCCAGAATGTCAGGTCAAAATTCTTTCTTCTCGTCATTCTGCCATCTTATCCATCTTTCTACAACAGATATGAAAGCACATTACAGACTAAAAGCACTCTAAAATATAATATGTTATTAGAAATTGGGCCATAATATTGTCCAAGAATATTAGGCCTGGAAATTCTCAGTTCCTTGAGAACCTTTTCTAGAGAGAAAATTCCTATTTTCTGCCATGGGTAACTAATAAAAAAAATCCACTACCAAATGATTTGGATGAAAAATGTTAAAACATTTACTCTCACTTTGAAAACATGGGGAAAATGCAGGTGGGAGAAGGAAACCAAACACAAAGTTTGGATTTTTGTTGATGTGAACACAGGAATACCAAGTAGTGGCATTTTTGACTGCTACAACTTTTATCGTCAAAACAATTCCAAAACCACTATGTTGTCTCATGCCTATACATGGAAAAAAAAAAAATAATAAAGAAAAACATGAACTAAATGCTGAAGCAAAAGCAAGCACCAAGATGTTCTAATCCTAAGATTGCCTCCAATTCATGGCCTGAACTAAAACTTGTCCCTTCACAAATTTTTTCAGCCTTTCCTTTTTGAAGAATACAAAATCAAACTTGTTAGGTCAGTCACCAGATCTGTGGAGTAAGGTCCTTATAAATTAGTCTTATGTCAAGCTGTCTTTAAAAAAAAATCGAGTTAGCCATCTTTAAAAATTAAGGGGTGTGTATACATGTTAAATGGTTGCCAGAAGCCAAGCCCTTCAGCAACCCCTACGTTCCCATACCCATCCCACCCCACAAAACAAAGATTTACCATTAGCTTCTTTTCCCTTCCCCAGTACACTTTTACTTTAGACTTGCACCGGCATAAGGAGGAAAGACAGTGGGCTTTGAGGCCAAGATTGCTCAACAAAAGTTCCCATTCGGCCCCTTCACAACACGTGTGCTCTCCAGGAAATTGCCTTAGCCTCATAGTCCTTGACTGTACAATAGGGATAATAACATCCATACCTCAAAGATGTTTGTAAGATATATATATATATATATATATATATATATATATATATATATATATATATAAATAAAACATGTATTTTATGTATATATAACATGTATTTTATATTTTTATATATATATAAATACACACACACACACACACACACATTCGAAAAACACCAAGAGCCAGGATCTGCCACATCATTTTGTGGGGCCCAGTGAAAAAAGCACAGAGCACCTCGTTCAAAAGCTACTGAGAATGGCAAGATCACGACAGAGAATAAAAACAAAGGCAGGGCCCTTCTGAGCGTAAGGCCTGTGCAGCTGCATGGGTCACACACTTATGAAGCTGTCCCTGCACGGAAGTATTTGTAAGTATTCAATCAACGATAGGTATTATTAAAGCAAAAGAGCTCACTTTGATATGAACTTCTAACTTTTCAGTGTTTTCCCAGGGAGAGATGGTTTCTCCAGTGAGGACACAGCCCTCAGAAAGTGGAAAAACAGTGGAGCAACTGCAGGAAAGCCACTGACTGTCTCTTGGCCTGAATTTCCTCATATTCACAACAGAAGTTGACTCAGAGAAGTGGTTTTCTAACTAAGGTTTTAAACTGTGCCCTGAAGAATCCTTGGAGTGCCCTCAAGAATAGGAAAGCGCAGATGCAGAGGGGAGAGGTCAACCAGGTCATTTTGACTTGGAACAGACTGACTATGTCTGATTCCTTTCACATAACAGTAGGTGAAAGCTACCGTATTTGCTGAGCCTGCCGTCTTTCCAATTTTAAGTTCTAGGCTTTATTTTTTATTTTATCTTATTACAACCTTGAAATTAGGATGGATATTATCATCTTCATTTGTTAAAGAACATACGAGAGAGTCAACATCTAAACATGTCACTAAACAAACCCTGCCTTCCCCATCCAACACCAGTTTCCTTCTCAGGCTGCCTCTTTCCCCTGTGGCCTCCAGAAAAAATTTCCTTTTCTAGATCTTCAAGAAATCCAACCCCCTCTAAGGTGACTACAATGCTACACTACACTGGACAAGGAGCAATGACTGTAATAAAACAGGGTGAACTCGAGGTCCATTCAATACGATAAGCTATTTTCCTCAATTTCTACCCAAATTGAGCCTCATTTATATCCAACATACCTCTCCCAAACCAAGAATTCCCCTCCACACACTCCCTGGGTGTGAATACCCACTTTACTATGTTATCACTGTGTGTGACCTAGTGCAAGAAACTCTCTGGCCAGGGTTTTCTCACAGGATTATGAGTAAGATTATGAATGAATGAAACAGTGTGAAGCACCTGGAACAGTGCCAGGAACATAGTAAGTGTTTGTAAGAGTTTATTCAATAGATATATTCAATAAACACTTCTTTTATTTACCTCCTATTTCACACGCCCTTTTACCCCCATCTTTTAAATGGTTGACCGAAAAGGATTCTGCAAGCAGAGGGGAGGACTGGAATATGCAGCAGGAACAAGAGGCGTGCAGAAAGCCTGCTGTCACTCCCTAATGACATGCCTACTGTCACAGCCATGATTTCTGTCTGGAAGCGCCACTTATAGAAGCATTCCAAATTTAGTTGTTCCCCTTGCCGAAGTTCACTCATCCACTTCAAGTACTGCACACACGTGTGAGGTAAGTTACAGAGGTCACCCTGAACTTACTAATCATCCAGATGCACAGGCCACCATCTCTTCCTCAATCATCCCACAGCCTCCCCTCTCCTCTCTAAAGCTGAGACCTAGGTTTTGCAATACCAGGGGAGCCCTTATAAACTAAAGCAATAAGGAGATTTTAAGAATCTGTTGATGCAGAATTGGAAACAGAGAGAAAGTTGTAAAAAGTACAACAGACTGATGCTGGGAGCAGGAGCTCAAGGTTCTGCTGTTACTCCTCCCCTGCCATCCCACCCACAAAAAGAGAGCACGTTTCCAAGTACTGAGACGTTTCACTCTACTTGCTTATACTGCCAACAATTCCTACCAAAAGAGATTCATTTGGGCTTAGCTCTGGCTTTTAAAACAGGATATTCACTCAGTAATATTAAGTGAATTAATATTACTTGACTCACTATTTATTCTGGACTCTGAGAACATACTGGCTGCCAAAGTCCATGCCTTCGTGTAGCTCCTATTTAGGGAATTAAGGGGCATTGCTCACTCACAGGTTAGTGTATGTTGTCAAAGTCATTCATATTATATATATATCCTAACTTTCTCTGGTGCAGAAGGAACAGGGAGCACCTTGGTGGATCTGGTGCCGGGGCAGTGGGTCAGTCACACCTGTAATCCCAGCACTTTGGGAAGCCAAGATGGATGGATCACTTGAGGTCAGGAGCTCAAGACCAGACCGGCAACATGGTGAAACCCTGTCTCTACTAAAAATACAAAAATTAGCCGGGTGTGGTGCTATGCACCTGTAGTCCCAGCTACTTGGGAGGCTGAGACAGGAGAATTGCTGGAACCTGGGAAGTAGAGGTTGCAGTGAGCTGAGATCGTGCCACTGCACGCCAGCCTGGGCAACAGAGAGAGAAACTCTGTCCAAAAAAAAAGAAAAGAAAAGATCTATCCTAACTCCCACATTAAAGAGAAGGGTCACAGTGGGAACCCAGAGTGGCAAGAAAACAGTGAGAGGACAGAGATGGGGAAAAAGGCAAAAGAGAACCCAAGACTAACTTCTCCTATTTTTGCATTTTTAACATATAGCCAGTTCTACTCTTTCCATACCACATGATCCTTGTATTTGTTTGCCAGGGCTGCTACAACAAAGTACTACAGGCTGAATAGCTTAAACATAAATTTATTTTCTCACAGTTCTGGAGGCTGGAAGTCCACAATCAAGGTATCAGCAAAGATGGTTTCTTCTGAGGACCTCTTTCTTTGGCTTGTAGAAGACCATCTTCCATTGCCTTCAAGTGGTCTTCCCTCTGTGTGTGGCTGTGTCTTAATCTCCTCTTCTTACAAGGACACCAGTCATATCGGATTAGGACCACCCATATGGCCTCATTTTACCTTAATTACCTCTTTAGAGGCCCTATTTCCAAATGCAGTCACATTCTGAGGTACTAAGGTTAGGACTTTGTATGATTTGGCTCTGTGTCCCCATCCAAATCTCATCTTGTAACTCCCATAATTCCCACGTGTTGTGAGAGGCACCCGGTGGAGGTAATTGAATCATCGGGGCAGGTCTTTCCATGCTGTTCTCATGACAGTGAATAAGTCTCACCTCATCTGATGGTTTTAAAAATGGAAGTTTCCCTGCACAAGCTCTCTGTTTGCCTGTTGCCATCCATGTAAGACGTGACTTGCTCCTCCTTGCCTTCCACCATGATTGTGAGATGGAAGGCAAGCCACATGGAACCATAAATGTTTTAAACCTCTTTCTTTTGTAAATAGCCCAGTCTCAGGTATGTCTTTATTAGCAGCATGAAAATGGACTAATACAGTAAATTGGTACTAGTAGAGTGGGGCGCTGCTGAAAAGATACTTAAAAATGTGGAAGAGACTTTGGAACTGGGTAACAGGCAGAGGTTGGAACAGTTTGGAGAGCTCAGAAGAACACAGGAAAAATATGGGAAAGTTTGGAACTCCCTAGAGACTTGTCAAATGGTTTTGACCAAAATGCTGATAATGACATGGACAATGAAATCCAGGCTGAGGTGGTCTCAGATAGAGATGAGAAACTTGTTGGGAACTAGAGCAAAGGTGACTCTTGTTATGTTTTACCAAAGAGATTGGCGGCATTTTGCCCCTGCCCTAGAGATTTGTGAAACATTGAACTTGAGAGAGACGATGTAGGGTATCTGGCAGAAGAAATTTCTAAGCAGCAAAGCATTAAAGAGGTGGGTTGGGTGCTGTTAAAGGCATTCAGTTTTATAAAGGAAGCAGAGCATAAAAGTTCAGAAAAGTTTCAGCTTGACAATGCGATAGAAAAGATTTCTTCTTTTTCTGAGGAGAAATTCAAGCCAGCTGCAGAAATTTTCATAAGCAATGTGGAGCTGAATGTGAAACCCCAAGACAATGGGGAAGATGTCTCCAGGGCACATCAGAGGTTTTCACAGCAGCCCCTTCCATCACAGGCCTGGAGGCCTAGGAGGAAAAAGTGTTTCATGGGCCAGGCCCAGGGTCCACTTGTTGTGTGCAGTCTAGGGATTTGGTGCCCTGCCTCTGAGCCACTCCAGCCATGGCTGAAAGGGGCCAATGTAGAGCTCAGGCCATGACTTCGGAGGCTGCAAGCCCCAAACCTTGGCAGTTTTCACATGGCATTGAGCCTGCAGGTGCACAGAACTCAAGAATCGGGGTCTGGGAATCCCACCTAGATTTCATAGGATGTATAGAAATGCCTGGATTCCAGGCAGAAGTTTGCTGCAGGGGCGGGGCACTCATGGAGAACCTCTGCTAGGGTAGTGTGGAAGGGAAATGTGGGTTTGGAGCTCCCACACAGAGTCCCAACTGGGGCACCTCCTAGTGGAGCTGTGAGAAGACGGCCACCATCCTCCAGACCCGGGAATGGTAGATCCACCAACACTTTACACCGTTTGCCTGGAAAAGCTGCAGACACTTAATGCCAGCCTATCAAAATAGCCAGGAGGGAGGCTGTACCTTGCAAAGCCACAGGAGTGGAGCTTCCCAAGACCACGGGAACCCACCTCTTGCATCAGCGTGACCCAGATGCGAGACATGGAATCAAAAGAGATCATTTCAGAGCCTTAAAGTTTGAGTGCCCTGCTGGATTTCAGAATTGTATGGAGCCTGTAGCCTTTTTGTTTTGGCCAATTTCTCCCATTTGGAATGGCTGTATTTACCCAATGCCTATACCTCCATTGTATCTAGGAAGTAACTAACTTGCTTTTGATTTTACAGGCTCATAGGCAAAAGGGACTTGCCTTGTGTCAGATGAAACTTTGGACTGTGGACTTTTGGGGTAATGTTGGAATGAGGTAAGACTTTGGGGGACTGTTGGGAAGTCATGATTGGTTTTGAAATGTGAAGACATGAGATTTGGGAGCGACCAGGGGTGGAATGATATGGTTTCACTCTGTGGCCCTACCCAAATCTCATCTTGTAGATCCCATAATTCCCACGTGTTGTGGGAGGGACTCAGTAGAGGTAACTGAATCATGGGGGCAGGTCTTTCCTATGCTGTTCTTGTGATAGTGAATAAGTCTCAAAAGATCTGAGGGTTTTATAAATGGGAGTTTCCCTGCACAAGCTCTCTTTTTGCCTGCTGCCATCCATGTAAGACGTGACTCATTCCTCTTTGCCTTCCGCCATGATTGTGAGGCCTCCTCCCCAGTCACTTGGAACTGTACGGTCATTAAAACCTCTTTTTCTTCCCAGTCTCAGGTAATTCTTTATCAGCAGCATGAAAATGAACTAATACAGGACTTCGACACATGAATTTGGGGCTCAGAGGGACACAATAAAGCCCATAACACTCATCTGCTCCCATGATCAGAGCCAAGATAACATAATAGTGGGATTCCACCAACCAGTAATTAAATAGATCCAGCCAGCTTTTATGAACTATGTGGTGAAAATATACTCCAATTTCCAAATAAACAAATTAAAAATAAACTTTTAGAGCTGTCAATATAATAGGCCTTCTGGAAATAGTCTTTCTTCCCTACAAGGAGGTTTTTACTGTTTGACTGAAACCTAACCAAGCAGGATCTAGCTATTGCACTTGAGCATATAATTTCTTCCCTTGGAAAAGTTTCGACGTTTTTAAATACAAAATAAAGATTTATCCAGTCAACTAGACAAGTTTCAAGCATTTCTTTATTTACTGATATTACATTGCTTTTATTATTGTGATTTTTAAAAATGTTTCCCAGTGATGGGGCCAGTCCTGGGAAGAGTGTAATGATCTGACATCAGGTTTCTCCTGCAGAACACAAACTGAAGTATTAACTTCATTCTTTCTGGTTTGACAGATTAAATAACATATATTAACTCACTTAATTCCCCACAGTGCCTCCCATGAGTTAAGCACTATTATTACCCCCATTTTACAGATGAGGAAATCAAGGCATAGGAATTCTAACTTGCCCAAGGTCCAACAGCTACTAAATAGAAGAACAAGGATCTAAACTCAGATCATATGGCTCTGAGGTATAAGGTACTACTAATGGTACTTTATGCTGAATTAAGTAATCAATTGCCAGTATACAAACAGGTTCTACTAAAGTTCTTGAAAACAATCTGTTTTAATAGTTTAAGCATTGACTACACAATAATTAATTGTACCTTTTTTCTTAATGAAAGGTCAGCTCTCAACTCAGCAAAATTTTCACCAAAAAAGAAGAGTTTCTACAACATAGTATATATTAGAACACTCTACATTATTAAGATTCTATTATAGATAAAAGTCAGAAAAATTCTAATTTTAGAACGTGGTAAGCTAAAATTCACCTAAAATCCAAAAACACATTTAATATAATGTAGAGGGAAAAAAAAAAGATCCAAAATATCCAAAATCCAAAATACATTTAATATAATGTAGAGGGAATAAAAAGAATGTTGCCGGCCGGGCGCGGTGGCTCAAGCCTGTAATCCCAGCACTTTGGGAGGCCGAGATGGGCGGATCACGAGCTCAGGAGATCGAGACCATCCTGGCTAACCCGGTGAAACCCCGTCTCTAGTAAAAAATACAAAAAAATAGCCGGGCGAGGTGGCGGGTGCCTGTAGTCCCAGCTACTCGGGAGGCTGAGGCAGGAGAATGGCGTAAACCCGGGAGGCGGAGCTTGCAGTGAGCCGAGATCCGGCCACTGCACTCCAGTCTCGGCGACAGAGCAAGACTCCGTCTCAAAAAAAAAAAAAAAAAGAATGTTGCCTATGACTTTAAACTCAGTTTGCCTCAGGGGAAAGCTATGCTGCTTCAAACAATCGAAATATTTAAATTTGAGCGTTTGCGAACATTTTCATTTTTTTTTTTTGAAATTTATCCGAAATCCATTGACCTCACCTTTCATCTTTTCCCTAATATAGAGATGTTGTGTGGCCTAGAGTTCTTTGAAAATATATAGATAATATAAAGATGGACTACTACATGCTTTCCTAATTTCAGTTTTACAGTTGCAAAAAAAAAAAAAACAAACACTTGGTTATTCAAAAATAATTTTACCTACTCTTTCAACACTGATGTTCTGTTGCTAACTGCACGGTGATTTCAAGGTAGTCTGTTGTAATACCCCAGAATGGCCATCAAGACTTGGTGGAAGTGGAAAGGGGAGGGAAGTGAGCTTCATAAACTGATGAGTTGTGATCCAGAGCTCATTCTCATTAAGTACAACATAATATAGAATCTATTAAAACAAACTTCTGAAATTGCTGCTAAGTAGTAACCTTAACAGAAATAACCAAAAATATATGCTTTGCAAACAGAGTTTCTCTAAATAGAACACTTTTAAATTGGTCCTCGGGGGGTGAGAGGATTTTTTAATTTTGTCTTCATAACTATGTTCTTTCACCATTCACTGGCTTTGTGCCTTCAGATGTTAATTTCTTTTTCTGCTAGAAAAGTTAATAGGTACCTCTACTTACAGCAGATGGTTCCTTATAAAAAAAATAAAAATAAAATGTTGGAGAGCATCTGGCCAGATATATCAGATCTGGTAGTTCAGATTTTGAATACCTGTTATTTTTCGTCAGATAAAAATAATTTGAATTCTAGTAACTAAATCTTCTGCTCTTCTGAAATCTTAATAAGGTTTTTATGAGACTAGATATTAAATATAATCAGTTGTCATAGTGGTATGAATACTGTTTTTCTTTTTCAACATAAGCAACATGCCTTAGTCATAGCAGCTGTAAAAATAGAGATTCACTTCAATTTATACTTAGCACTTTCTATCTTAGCTCTAGAAACCCTGGTTAACTCCTTTCCATTACCGGAATGTTTATTTTTTCATGGCGCCTGCACAGTTTTGGCTCTACCAGTTTTAAGCTGGTACTTGCGGTGTTTTTCCATTTTGGAATACTTTAACATTTGAAAGTGGCTCCCTTCTTTTGGCTGTTCCTGAATCAAGACAGAAATGTGAGCACAGACTTGGGTTCAGAATTTTCCTGTGGTGAACCAGTGTTGCCAAACAAAAGGTAACTTTGAATGAAAATCACATATACCTTATTGTGATTCTTAGTGGATACCCAGCTACACAAAAAGGAAAGGTTAAAGCCTGCTGAGTTTTTCTCCTTCTCAAACCATCACTCATAATAAAGTACCTTTCTGCAATTTGCAGCTTCTACTCTGCTCACAGACCACCTGGGTTATACAGAAAAGAAAGACCCTTTGCCAGGATTTGTGAGGATTTGCAGGAGTTACTCTGAAGTCTTCAAATACCTTTTAACCCAGGCTCAATAGATACATCTGGGTGGCAAAAGTGCCAAACTTCGCTTCACAGAAAAAGACTTTTTATGGAGCATTTGTCCTGTGAGGTCCTTGAAGCCCATGTCTCCCTAGGACCATGGAAAAGCTCAAAGAAGAGCACCACTCCCGTTTATGGAATGCCTATGATATGGTTTGGCTCTGTGGCCATACCCAAATCTCATCCTGTAGCTCCCATAATTTCCACATGTTGCAAGAGGGACCTGGTGGAAGATGACTGAATCATGGGGGTGGGTCTTTCCCATACTGTTCGCATCCATGATCATGACTGGGTCTCATGAGAGCTGATGGTTTTAAGAACAGGAGTTTCTCTTCACAAGCTCTCTTTGCCTACTGCCATCCACGTAAGATGTGATTTGCTCCTCCTTGCCTTCCACCACAATTGTGAGGCCTCCTCAGCCATGTGGAACTGTAAGTCCAATAAATCTCTTTCTTTTGTAAATTCCCCAGTCTCGGGGATGTCTTTATCAGCAGCATGAAAATGGACTAATACAGGCTACCACATGCCGGTCCTCACCACAATCCAGCCTACAGAACAGAGACCTGAGATGTGCATAGCTTAAATAACACACAGAAAATCACTTCCTAAGAAAGCATTAAAGTATGATTTGAACTCAGGTCTACCCAAAAGTCTCTTTTTTCCACTACTCTACTCTTCTCACTACCAAAACACTGAGGGAATGTGAAGAGTCTATAGCTCCAGAAACAGCAGCCAAAGAAGGTCTTACTTCTAAGCCACCCACACTTCAAGATCTTAAAATTCACTTCAAGTTTGTTTGTTCCTTTTTTTTTTTTTTTTTTTTGAGACAGTCTCACTATGTTTCCCAGGTTGGTCTCAGACTTCTAGACTCAACCGATCCTCCCACCTTAGCCTCCCAAGTAGCTGGGATTACAGGCACATACTACTATACCCAGTCTCAAAACTGAGGCATTTTTTATTTTTAAAAATATATTCATTTGGTCAAATGTGGTGGTGTACACCTGTAGTATGAGCTACTCGGGAGGCTGAGGCAGGAAGATCACTTGCGTCCAGGAGCTCCAGGCTATAGGGCACTATGACCTTGCCTGTTAATAGCCACGGCACTCCAGCCTGGGCAACATAGCAAGACATGGGACTCTAATATATATATATATATATATATTTACATTCACACACACATACACACACACCCATGTATGTGTGTATATAAATACATCTGTTTGAAAGCAATGTCCTTTTGAAAATCAACAACAACCAAGGCCCACTGAAGAAGCTCGGAATTCTTCAAAATACATTTTGGCCCATTCATTCCACCCTAGAACAACGAGGGCCTTTTACAGCACAGTAAGATCCACCTCTGTAGATAATGAGGTGACACAGACTTTTAAGAAAAGGAGTAACATGAGAATCACCTATTAACTAGATTTCTCTTGATGCTGCATAACATGGATTTGAGGGGCACAGGACAGGAGGGAGAGGACACATTGGAAGCCACTGCAGAAATCAAGTAAAAGCAACGATGGCATGACCCAAGGGACTGGCAGAAGAAATACCAAGAAAGAGAGATTCCTAAATATATAAAAAGCTACATAACCAAGATTTTGTGACAGACTAGATGGTGGGGGTGACGACAGGTAGTAGAAATTAAAAAAAAAAAAATGCATCTAAACGAATTGAAATGTATGCCATTGTTTCAAACAGCAGTGAAACAAACGCCACCTAAATGCAAATTTGAACCCCAGACAGCCAAAAGGCCTCCCCACAAAAAAAAAATCTTTAACTTCTAAAATTTCTTCTAAAACCCAAATTCAATTATTTTTAACAATGTAGTTATTTCAAGTTTTACTGTGAATTGAACTCCTGCTGAATATTAATATCCATGATTTATAAACTACAAATTTATCCTTTATGCTGCACATAATTATAATCTTGCCATTTCTAGAATTATGCTCCTCTCAGAAGTTTTACATTTGAAAATTATGCTGAGTTAATGCACAAACGGATAAGAGAGGCCATTCTGTGCAATGACAGCCTTTCTATCAACTAGGGAGAAATGCCTTTCTTCAGTTGTCGACTTGTAGGAAAAAAAAAATCCCGTGGCATTTGTTCTCTTAATGACAATGAGAATATCATTTTTCACAACACACAGCTGCGCTTTAGGAATGGGGTGGATTTATAGCTTCAGTGATCTCGAGCACAGATGAGTTAATGGTTTGAGGGCCTGGGGAACAGCATCAGCCAAACTCGGAGATTAAGTTTAAAAGTGACAGAGGCCTCTTTGACCTACAAAGCCCAATTTTGGACTTAACCAGATCTGACAATCTGCCACAGTAATTTGTCAGTCAGGTTCTGAAAAAAAGGCAAAAAAATCAATAGAAAAAATAGCTTTAAACTTAGTATAATTTCCAGACCATTCTTTTTACCTTCCTCATAGTCTTGAATACTCAACTGGCTCTCAAAGTCCAAAGGTGTTCAAAACTTTCTGCATTGGCATTTAGCTAGACACTGTTCAAAACATTTAAAATTTTCTCTACACCATGTGAAATAGCTTCCCTCCAATCTGGAACTTAATGGCTCATGCCTCTTGCATGGTCATAAATGTACCATTTGTTGTGTTTTGCTAGAGTACTATGTTGTTCTTTTACACTTAAGTCTTTCCAGTGTATGAACATTCACAATTACTGGAACAGCAAGGAAGCACAGGTTTAGGTTGCATCCATTGATTCTGAGTCACAAGTTTGCAATGCCAGGATCTTCACTGACATGTGTTACATATTGTCAATATAACCCATTTCAAATAAATTATGAAAAGGCGAAGTTTGTAACATAGGAACAAAAAACCAAATAAGGCATGTTCTCACTTATAAATGGAAGCTAAATGTGAGAACTCATGGCCACAAAGAAGGGAACAGCAGACACTGGAGCCTACTTGGGAAGGAGGGTGGGAGGAGGGAGAGGAGCAGAAAAAGTAACTATTGGGTACTAGGTTTAGTACCTGGGTGACGAAATAATCTATACAACAAACTCCCATGACACAATTTATCTATATAACAAAAAACTTGCACATGTACCCTTGAACCTAAAATAAAAGTTAAAAGAAAAGAAAAAAAACAAATTTGAAGAGCTACATCCAATTTCTATTTCCTCTTATTTATTTCTATTCCTTTATAAGGCATCTGAACAATTGGCTAGTTTTATATTATATGTTCTTCAGGTAAACAAAATGAGAAGTCAAAGGGACCTGGAGTTTAAATCCCAGAGT
The DNA here is from genome assembly GCF_043159975.1 of Macaca nemestrina. Classification (NCBI taxonomy): domain Eukaryota; kingdom Metazoa; phylum Chordata; class Mammalia; order Primates; family Cercopithecidae; genus Macaca; species Macaca nemestrina. The sequence goes on along the minus strand of NC_092127.1, from coordinate 140,830,790 downwards.
CAGCGAAAAATTAAAAACTTGGAATGTGCAAAGAGAAAATAATTCAAAACAGTCTAAATAAAGGATTCACGTGTAACTCAAGGGAAATGCGAAAGCCCCTTGGGCTCCACCAATCTGTGACATTTGTTAACATACTCTTATTAACCTAGCCACTGGATCAACAATTCTTGCCTGATTCATTCCAGGTAAGTCTCCTACCTTTGTCTCATGTCTAAGAGTCCCCAGAAGATTGGGTTGAGGACACAGAGAAAAGATCTTCCAGATATTCAAAATTGCTGCCTACAGCTCTGTCATCACCGGGTGACTACTGCTATCTGAGTTTTAATGTCACTATTGATTGATTCCTTAGGCTGGTCAGTGTGTAACTGTACTTGTATCTGTACTAATGTCACTATTGATTGATTCCTTAGGCTGCACAGTGTGTATCTGTAATTATATTAGTGTCATTGGGAAATACGTTTTTCAGAATAAGAGAAAAGGCACTACAAACAAAAATAATTCTAAATTTTTAATGGAAACAGGCATAAACTCATGCTTTATTTTCTCTTTAAAAGGAAATATGTATTTCTTAGCTCTGCCCACTGTAAGGGCCAAGAAACAATGACCAATCCAGTAACAATAGTTAGCTTTAGGCACCTAGATTTTGGTCTCCAAATACCATTCCCTACTTACAGGAACCAGAGCTGATTGAAAAACCAGCTGAACCTAGGACTAGGGCAGGAAACGTATGATGAGGACGGAACATCTTTTATTTCAGAAACCAAGGAATCTATCAGAGTCTACTGGGATCATGTTTAAAGGACTCAACAGCACACTTAAAGAGGTTCTCACTATCCAAAGATGGGACAAACTGAGCACCAAAGAATATTACCAGCAACTAATTAAGTTCAAATATGTTAAAGTCCATGAATCTAAAATAAACTAGTTCCCCTTACCCATAGGGGATATATTACAAGACCCACAGTGGTCTTTTGTTATTTACATTTGAAGGCATCCTGATAAGTAAGTCAAAACCACCAACTCGCAGCCAAAGGAATCAATCAATAGTAACAGCAGACAGTACAGAACCCTATATATATCTATACTATGTTTTTTCCTATACATTCATATTTATAATAAAGTTTAATTTACAAATTACACTAAGAGACTAATAATAACTCATAATAAAATAGAATAATTATAATAACATACTGTAATAAAAGTTATGTGAATGTAGTCCCCCAAAAAAATATTTGATTGTACCATACTCACCTATTGTGGGACCTCACAGGAACTGAAATTGTGAATAAGCAGAAACTACTGTAATACTGTTTTTAAAAGTAAAAAGAGAAAACCTCACTGATCACTTTTGGTGGATGCTAGAAAATCAAATCATTATTCTGAAAACTAGTAAATAAAAGCGGAGAGAGGGAGAAACAACCAAGAGTTTATCCTGTCTTTTCTACTTGAATTGTGCATTAGGCCAACCAGAGAGTTGATGAGGGAACTCTCTTTAAGATTGATTATAGCTCCATCTAAATGATGGATTAGATACAAGGAAGCAATGATAGAGTAGCAACATTTTGCCAGTCTCTAATGAAATTAGTGATCCAGGTAATGTTCATTGATGGTGCTAACAATATTAGGTGAGAAGCTAATGAGTAACTCTACAATGCAAGTCTCAAACTGACAACACCTGACCCTACTTATCATTCTTATCACAAAAAAGACAACCAGGTACCCCTTGATCAAAGTAGTTTTGTGATCTACATTAGATTCTCGACAAAAAAAAAAAAAGAGCATCTAATGAAAAATAAGTGGCTTGAACAATAACGAAGTATTTTTTTCTTAACTAAGAAGTTCAGAGGTAGGGTGTTTCTAGGCTTTTTAGTTCCATGCGTCAACAGCAACATTGAAGAATCTAATTCTGCTCTTTCTTTCTGTTCTGACATGCTAAGGGTAACACTTTGTCCTTAAGCCAGGTCTCCTGATACAGTACTTCTGCAGCAATTCCACAACACCAGATCAAACCACACCCAGAGGAACAAGAGATTGACTCTTTCCCAGGTCTGTTTTTGAGAATAAGGAAACATTTTCCCAGAAGTCCTGCAGCAGACTTCCTTTTACCTCTCATTGTCCAGAACCACATCACATGCCATGCCTCGACCAGTCACAAGTCAGAGGACAGGAACCAGGGAAACTGGCCCTAAACCAGCAGCCTTCAAACTGAAGGTACTGGAGCACTGTACCTCTGCAGCATGAAGTCTCCTCAAGGGTATAATGAGAATAGGTAATTTAAAGTAATTTCCAGATCCCTGTTACCACATCTATTCTTTCCTAAGAATAGGCTAACCCTTTTGCTATCTTCCTTCTCACTCTTTAAAAGAAAAACCTGTGTCTTATCTGTGCTGACTCTACGCAGCCTTATATACCTAATGTTCTGGCATATTAACATCTCAGGGTCACCAAACACAAGAGCATTATGAAATATCAGTATAGGCATTGAGAAAGTAAATTACTACAATAACTCACAACCAATCCTTCTGCAAATCAGATGGCTACTAATTTTTGCCTTAAAACAAATTGAAGAGAAACCTAATTAAGTTTTCAACTGATCATTAAAAAATAGTTTTTAAGGATCAGTCAAAAACTATTTTGGCCTATAATTCAGAAGGAGTTCAAAGAGAATATAACAGAGTCCTTCCTTTCCCATCTACTTATTGTGTGAATGAATTCCACAAAGTTTGCATCTAGACAAGTGAAAAATAAGAATAGAACTGATGCTGAATTCTGTCTCCTGTAGCAATAAATAAAATGCATCCTGCATGAACTAACAGAAGAAAAAAAAAGCCCCATTCATCTCATTAAGAGATGCATTTCCAATGAAACTGTACTTTCTAACATTTAACAAGTATTTATCAAAAATTTTAATGTATTTATGTTGTTTTGCTCAACTGTAATAACTCAATCTAAAGGAAATTACTTAACACTTTGAGCCTTATGTTCACAGGAAACATTACAAATGCTTTCCATTTAAATTTATATATGTATTTTGTTGCAGAGAAGTATAATAGGGTGATCAATAAAAGACTTTCAAGCATAAAGGTAATAGGATAAATTCCATGGGAAAACTGCCTCAAAGGTGAAAGTGTGAGAAAAAGAAAGGATGTATATTTTCAATAAAGAAGAGTTTGTGTATTTTTTATGGGTGCCAGTGGGAATCAAATTGCTGTAGTATTCAGATTCTATTAGAAACATTAGAGAGGGATGTAATAGTTCCATCCTAAAGTGTCATTTTTCAAATGCAAAAACTTACAGACATTGCAACTCATGCATCTTTTATAAAAAATGTAAGATATAATATTTTAAATGTGTAAGGAGGTACACAGTTTTCAAAGTATTTGAGGGGAATATGAGTAAGATGCAGGAAAAAATGAATTTAAACAAGAAAAGCACAGACTTAAACCAAAGAAAATTAATCACTAAGGCTGAGAAGGAGTCCTCCTTTTCTAAAAGATATGGCTGTAAGCAAGGAGAATGCCAAAAAACAAACCAGGGTTCTTTGAGGAAGGAGCGAAGAGGAAAGAGGAAGGAAGCTTTCTTAGGTAAGGAGAGCGTTTGTCCATCCATCCATGAGTACGACGCCCTGAAGCAGCTGCTCAGGCCTGGACTTCCTTAACTGTCTACCTCCTGACTCTGAGGCTCCCAGGTTCTATCTCTAGCCAAGACAAACAGGTAAGCAGGGACCTACCACAGAGGGGCTGGGAAAGCTGGTGATAAGGTTCTTGCCAATTTATTGCCCAGGTTCCTCAGAAAGTCTGAACTCAATTAATATGTTTCTTTTGGTTTCAGCCCCTTATCCCTCTCCTTTCCTGGTAAATAATGGCTCTGAGAGGCTGGGTAGGGGGAGTTCACATGTAGCCCAGAACTACCTACAATCATTGCTTTCTTTGGGCATCACAGTTTTGCTACAAAATCTGTACCAGCACTGCCCAGCATGGGAGCTACAAGCCATGTATAACTATTTAAATTTAATTAAACATAAATAAATTTACAATCCAGATACTTTTTCACACTAGCCACATTTCCAATGCTCAGTAGCCACATGTGAGTGGCAGACAACACAGATATGGAGCATTTTCGTTCTGGCAGAAAGTTCTATTAAAGTTGCTGGTCTAGATTTCCACAAGGCCAATATTCTCCCTTGTGGGGACTTTTCTCTCAGAGAACCTGTTGTCGCCTTTTACAGTCTAGCTTTCCTATCTGTAGCCCCACACCACCCCCATCCTCACAGTCTTTAACAAATGATCTTAGATGTCTGAATTTCAGTTGTTTTCAGGGTTGAAGCTCTTTTCCATGGGGATGCTAGGCCCCAAACAAATCAAGGTATGTAGCTAAACACTGGTTTAACATTCACCCAAGCTTTCTGTGACAGACAGATTGTGTTTCTCCAGCACAGAAAAGAGGATAGATTTTAAGGATGCATATCCCACCTCCACTTGCCTGCATATTCCAGTTTCAAGTCTGATTCAGTAAGACGTCCTGGGACAGATTTAAAAGGCAATGTAACTATGAAGGATTTAAAAGAGAAACAAAAATAGTCTTGCCACAGAAATGGAAGATGAGAAGTGAAAATAAATATTCCAAAACTATAAAGGAATTTGGAGTGGTAAAGCATTTGTGAGCCCAAAATTAATGCATCTTAATATGCCCCTACAGAATGCTTACATGTATCTGCTTGTACAACTGATGTATGCAGTTTAAACTATGTATTTATGACAAAAGCAGAACTGAGCATAGAAAATATTATTTCATACAGTATTTTCCAAAGCAGACACATACCAACTGTTCACATGCACAAACTCCGGACCATAGGATGGTCCAGATAAAAGCTATTCCACTTACAAAAGATTTGATACTTTAATCGACTTCTTGCCTATGACAGAAAAAATGATTTTAAATCTATACAGTTACAAAGAAACAAGACTCACAAATATTTGGCCAAAGGGCTTTCCTATACATTCAACTGTTTCTCCTGAGCACCTGAGCACACCAGCCTCTTCTCTAACGGGCACTTCTGAATACCACAATTATGCCTCCTCTTCTAGCCCAAGGTAGTGCAGACAGCAAGCAGTCTGCTTCTGTCTAAACCAATCAGGCTCCTCGATGCAGAGGCACTGTGGTATCCATTTTGGCTCTTCACGGGCCTTTTGTTGTTAGTTCCTGTTTCTTAGCTGTGTTCCAAACAAGTGAGTTTGCCAGAGAGCTGATTTGCCGCAAGGTGAGATGCCGTTCCACCTGTAGTGTAAGTTGTGCATAATATCACGCCTATTAAAGCGTGGGCCCACTCAGAGATCCAGAAGACAGCAGTTTTCAAGACGGAACTAGTGAGAGAATAGTTTTCATTATTCCGCCAAAAAAAAAAAAAATTATCGTGTGCAGTAAGGAGATGATTGTGAATATTGAAAATGAAGGTTCTTAGTTCTAGTTCCTGATTTCTCTCTCTGTTTTATTATTCCATCACTTTGGGGTAAAATTTGAGAAAATAGTACAGAGGAATGTGGAGGAGAAAATCTGAGGCATATGCAAAAAAAATAAAGGAGGAATACTGAGGATAGAGAACACGTCTAAAAGCAAAGACACAAGACAACATCTACACCAACACTCCAGCTACTTCTGACATCTACATGCAAAATCCTAGAGATAAAACAATAATAAATAACACAAACCACAAAGTCATATTTTCTAAGAATTGTTCTAGCTAATAAAAGCAAGTTGTGATGGTGGCTCCTAAAGTTCTTTTCAAAAAGATCCCTTTAATTCACATTTCTGCTTCTTTGCTCTTTCACTCCAGAATATCCCCAGAAGGTTCCACACAATTCTCTTACATGAATGCTCATAAACATTTTGGACCCACACTGACAGAAATTACAGAGCCCTTCCATGCAGGACATTCTCATGGTCCTATTCTTTCTTGCCCAATCCCACCTACACTGTTTTGCCTAAAGTACAAAAACCCATCCACCTTCTATTTTCTTTCAATCTTAGTGGCATCCATAAGCCCGGAGCCATAAGAACTCTTCAACTATAGAAAACCCGTGTTAAAAGTATCAGCACTAGCATGAGATGCAACTTACCTCACATCCAAACAATGAGTTGCTAACTTTCTATCTTCTACAGATATGTATTAGTTCATTCTCATGCTGCTATAAAGAATTACCTGAGACTGGGCCAGGCGCGGTGGCTCACGCCTGTAATCCCAGCACTTTGGGCGGCAGAGGCGGGCGGATCATGAGGTCAGGAGATCGAGACCATCCTGGCTAACATGGTGAAACCCTGTCTCTACTACTTATACAAAAAATTAGCCGGAAGTGGTGGCGGGCGCCTGCAGTCCCAGCTACTGGCGGGGCTGAGGTAGGAGAATGGCGTGAACCTGGGAGGCGGAGCGTGCAGTGAGCCGAGATAGCGCCACTACATTCCGGCCTGGGTGACAGAGCGAGCCTCTGTCTCAAAAAATAAATAAATAAATAAAATTACGTGAGACTGGAAAATGTATAAACAAAAGAAGTTTAATTGACTCGCAGTTCTACATGGCTGGAGATGCCTCAGGAAACTTACAATCATGGCGGAAGGTGAAACAGGCCCCTTCTTCACAAGGCAGCAGGAGCGAGGCGGGAGAACAAACGAGGAAGACCCCCTCATAAAGCCATCAGATTGTGAGAACTCACTATAGGAGAACAGCATGGGGGAAACCACCCCCATGATCCAGTCACCTCCCACCACGTCCCTCTCTCAACACCTGGGGATTACAATTCGAGATGAGAGTTGGGAGGAGACACAAAGCCAAACCACATCAAGATACGTAAGTTGAGTCTTGATTTCCATTCCCTAAAAGCAGTCTTTGAGGGTCTCAATGAATTGAAACAGTAAATTAAATATCCTAGAGAACGTTTCCTTTACATTAGGGGGAAAAAAGCTTAATTTACAGTCACTACAGGCTACTAATGAGAGAAAAATAAACTTCTGAACTTTTACTATCATGAAACTCTTGTCTTTCTTTCATGCTTTCAGGAATCAAAGGGAAAAAGGATGTTGCAACTCCAAAAGGGCTAGAAATGATAGCTCTTTCTGATAATAGCCTGAAGCCTCTGAACCCCTCTTACTCTGCTTTTGCTTCTCATGGAGGGACAATGATTTTGACCCGGAAGCTGTACATCAAGCCATAAACTCATTTCAGACGAATGGAAAAATGTGCAGCCCTGTATACTTTGAGCTCTATCTTTCTAGTCAATACATTTTCAGTCTCCATTACAGACTGTTTTTCTTTTCTGCTAGTCATTTATCGAAGGAAAATAAATAAAACAAACACGCCAAGAAATGTTCCAAACAAGCATTTCAAGAAAACAATAAAACATTCCATTTGAAAACATATTAACATTTAACCTACCACCCATTTACTTCACTACCTACCAATCCAAATTACCAAAAAGAACATCAGTGTGGCCCTAATTCATCAAATATGCCCATGTTTTGCTGACTATTACCTCCAAACAAGTGAAGGTTTACTATAGAGTGAAATATGTCCAGCTAACTTTCCTTCTCAACTTCAGATAAAAGCAAGTTAACATGGATGTTAGTCTAGGGAAACAATGGCAGGTAGCTGGACTATATGAAATGTGATTCAGACAGGCACAAGGTACAGGTATCCATATGTAGAAATTGGCAGAACCATTCTATGGAAAAGCCAGAAATCTAAAATCCAAAGTGCAAGGTTAGGTTTGGGGCCAAAGGGGAGTTAAGAGATAGGAGACCTGGTTCCGATGATGCTTCCTCCAGCAGCGTTCATTAGGCCAACCAGACAGATGGCGGCTCTCACTTAAGACTTTGTAAACAAGCCATGCTGCCTCCAAATGTCTATTTATCCTTGTAGAGAACATCTGGTCCTTTCTCTTTGGCCAGCGTGCTTTCACTTTTAGAACTGCCCTCCTCCACTTGGCGGTGTGGTAAATCACAAGGTTTCTTCTTCCCCACTGAGGGTGTGATTTTACCTGGGGGTATGATCCTTGGCTTGAGCCAGAACAATCAGAGTGTTTTCTGGAACTTTTGCTGGAGATGACATCTCTGAAGGGGACTCACTTTTCTCTTGGAATATTAGCCATTTGAACTGTATAAATCAATGTTGCCATCACAAGGAGGTTGCCAACCCAGAAGAAAGTGTAGCCAAGAGAGATAGCATGAAAAACACATGTGGACATCATGTGAATGCATATATATCTCAGTCTCAAGCTAATTTTATCCTCTTAGACTTCTGGTTGAGGGAGCAAAACATTGCAGACTTTGCTTAAGCTAGTTTGAGTTGAGTTTCCATCACTCACATTAAGAGTCCTAAATAATATAATTTTCATAGACTTTACCTTACTTTGCTCCTATCTTTGAGAAAGAACCTTGTCTAAGTTGTCCCTGCCACTTGGGGTTTGATTCTACCCAATCTATCTGATCCCTTCTTGGTTTTCTCCAGCCATTTTTTCTTCACTCTTTCAACTTCTATCCTTTCTCTGCACTGGTTCCTTACCCTCTGCTTACAGGCTCTCTCCCTCTTGTTGACAAAAAATGGGGTTTTTCCCCCTTAGGAGACTCCAATCACAGAAAGACACATTTTTAAAATTAGTTTTAATCACAAGATTTGCATTGAGTACTCAGCCTTTCACTTAACATTACCTCAGAAATGTGCCTCCATGGCCACATGCTCTTCTCATCTACTATCTTAATGGCTACATAATGTTCTATGTCAAGTTAATCTATGATGATTTACTTAACCACTCCTCTAATAGAGACATTTAGGTAACTTCTTGTTTTATAACATAAATAATGCCAGAAAGCAACTTCTTTACAAATAACTTTTCTTTCTTCTAAATTGATTTCTTAGAGCAAATTCCCAAAAGTCTCATCAAAGCTGGGTTTAATAATTTAAATTTTTTAAACAGGCATACAGTTACATCCCATTAATAATTTAGTTTTTATCTGGTTATTAACAACAATTCTTCTTAATATATTTGTTTGCTACTTGTATTTTCTCTTATGTAAACTCTCTATTCTTAATCTCAGCCACTTTAATTCCTAACATTTGGTGGTTCCTTAAATATTTACATGAACTATTTTTGGTTAGATTTACATTTTTAAATTTTTTTATTCTTAATTATTATTGAATGAATTCTTTATAAGTTCTACTATGTAATTCTTTATAACACTAAATCTTTGAAAACCTGTACTTTGTTTTTCCTTTTAGTTTTATACTATTAGATATTTTTAAATGTCATCAAATTTGTTAATACCATCTTCTATTCCATCAACTTTTAAAAATCAATCATTCTCAAACTAAATGTTAGTTTTATTCTTACCAAGGTTTTATCCTTATCTTATAGTCAGAGAATATACTAACTAATAGCAGTGTAAATTGGTCTGACTTCCCCAAAGGGCAATGTGGTAATATGTATTAAATGTATAGACAAACATGCTTTTTAAAAACGTATACCACATGACTCAAAAGTTGCATTGCCGAGGAACTTACCCTAAGGAAATAATTGAAGAGTGCGCAAGAACGTTCATCACAGTGTTGCTTGCAACACCAAAATATTGAATTAATATGAATACCAATAAACAGGAAGTGTAAAATAACTTACAGTCTATCCATAATGAATAATAGTATGGATCTTATGTATTAATGTAAAAAGATATCCATTACACAGTATTAAGTTAAAAATATAGCTAGCCAAACAGTGTGCATATTGCAGTGCCATTTTTTGTTAAATACACATATAGAAAAAGTCCTGCAATAAACTCATCCAATATTTAGTATTAATTATTTTTGTTTGTGGAATTACTTGGATTTATGGAGTTTTCTTCCCATTCTCTCTCTATTTTATATTTGCTGGGTTTTTTTAGAACCAGCCTGTATTGCTTTCAATATAATCAATAAAGCAACATGGCCATTTTCTCTTAGAAAAAAAAATAAAAAAGAAAGTTCTTCCTCCTAAAAGTTGGAATGATATTGTATTTCTGCATTTTGTGGTTTGGTTTTTGAAAAACACTACTGTTTATCCTTTTTAAATTGCTTTCTGTTTATAAGTGAAACAACTTAGACACAGAAAGACAAATATCACATGTCCTCATTTATAAGTGGGAGCTAAATAATGTGTATACATGGATGTAGAGTGTAGGATAATAGACAATGGAGACTTGGAAGGGTGTGGGGATAGGAGGCGGGTGGATGATGAGAAAGCACCTGATAGGTACAATGTACATTATTCTGGTGATAAATACACTAAAAGCCCTGACTTCATCACTATGCAATATATCCATGTAACTAAAATTATATTTGTACCCCATAAACGTATACAAAATTTAAAATAATAATAATTTATTTATAAAACAAAAAAATTGAATTCACAGTTGCTTGGTTTTAGTTTTGTTTTTTGAGACAGGGTCTCCCTCTGTCACCTAGGCTGGAGTACAGTGGTATGATCATGGCTCACTGAAGACTTGACCTCCTGGGCTCAAGCAATCCTCCCACCTCAGCCTCCCAAGTAGCTGGGAGGATAGGCACATACCACCACACTCAGCTAATATGTGTGTGTGTGTGTATGTGTGTGTGTGTGTGTGTGTGTGTCTGGAGATGGAATCTTGCTATGTTAACCAAGTTGGTCTTGAACTCCTAGGCTCAAGCGATCCTCCTGCCTCAGCCTTCCAAAATGCTGGCATTACAGGTGTAAGGCACCATGCAAAGCCAAATTCATAGTTTTAAAGATACAGTCTCTCCTACTGAGTAAGTTTCCTTGACTTTAATAAGTTTGCATAAAAACAGCTTACAGGAATACACATGCCTTGATGCTCACAGTATTTCTTTTATTATACTTTGTATTAATCTCCTGACTGGTGTAACTGAGAATTTTTCCTCCTAATCATAAGTGAACAGAGTAAGAAATAAAAAAGACACTTATTTTTCTTCAACAGTTTGATTCCTCTAAAGTGGCAACCAAAGCAGCCATTTAACATGAGTTTCCCTCCTTTTCCTATGCAGTTGAGTTATCTTATCCCTATAAAATTTTCCTCTCTTCTCCTCAAAGTCCTCAGGCTATGAAGAATCTTTTCTAGCAGTTCATGTTTCTCAAGAAGTTCTATTTTTCCTTAAAGTACCTGACCACACTTGATCTTTCTTTTAAAAAATGTATTTTAGATGTAGGAATTGATAACGCTGATAAAATTCTAGAAGCAAACAATAATATAGCTGTGTTGTACAGCATGAGAGAAAAACTGAAAAACTATATTTTCCAACACTTAGGGTAGTATATACAAAATAATCGGGCTTCCATTTTAACAAAAAATTTTAATACAACTAAATGTACTTTTTCCTAATACTAACTGGAGCATAATTTAATCTTGGCAAATTGTGAGAAATGCTCACTAGAATAAAGAGGAAGAAAAAAGATTACATCACCACCTCAGGGTGGTGGGGAGGATCATTATGAACATCAATATCAAAGGAGTGGGTTAATGCCTATTAATAGGGAGTTCTACTTGATATAATGCCAGATGAACCCATTTTTGCCCAAATAATAATGAACTTAGTACTGACTCACTGTTGGAATATGTCTGCAAACTGATCTCTCTTTTTCAAGAAGATGTTCGCTTACACGGAGCCACCCACACCCTCTCCAAAGCTCTGCAGATAAACTGCATCTGGACATGGGTGAAAAGGAGGAGAAGAAGGAACACAGCAGAGGATGGTGCTCTGATATCTCATCTCCAACAATATACTAATCAGTTTCTACTGACAGACTCTGAATCCAAGAGCAAATGATTTCCATTTCAAAGCGTCCCCACTGCCTACAGAATGTAATTCAAATGCCTTATTCCAGGCCCTGTGTGATCTGGAGTTTTAAAATCCCTTCTCAGTGTTTCATCACATCACTTCTCTCACTTCAAACTGGACTCCCTTTGCCACTTATGTGTTTACTCATACTGATCCTATATCCTAAGAGCCTTTCTCTCATCTCTCCTAATTCTAAACTGGCTCATATTTCAAGGCCAAGATCAAAAATTATTTCCTCCGGAATAAGAGTATTCTCAATGGCAAGTAACTATTTACTATATCCCAACTACTTTAACATGTTACTCATTTATCTTTGCAGCAGCTCTGTAATATAGGCACAACTATTATCTCTATTTTAAAGACAATGTAAGTAACTTGCCCAGAGTCACACGGTAGTGAAGAGCTCAGACTTAAACCCAAGAATCTGGAGCTCTGCCCCTTCACCATGGTGCTAAACTTCTACCTACTCACATTTATCCCAAACTGCTCTGTGCTGAGTTCACTATCTGATTGTAGGGTATTGGGTCGACTGCTGCTGGCTGCGGTAACATAAAATCCAATTTATATTGGCTTAAACAATGAGGGAACTTCTGAGCTCATACAGTAATTCCCCAGGAAGGTCAGTTCCTGTGCTGGTTAAGTCAGCAGATTAAATAACCAACTCCTCAAGGAATCAAAGTCTCCCATCTTTCTCCCCATCAACCTCTGTGTGTCAGCTAGGTATTCTAATGGTTGCAGCACCTCCAGAGATCATGTTTTCATGTGCCAAAGCTTAAAGACTAAGCTTCAAAATCTCCTATTAATGGAGAATTCTTGTTTCCCACCCTTGAGGTGCAGGGATATCAACACATAACTCCAGGCCTTTCTTATCCCCAGGAAGGTGGCATGATTTGTCTAACTGGTAAATTTGAAAGAGCAACTAGGCATGCTTAACTCCGTTCTGTCTTCTTTCCTCTTCTAGGGAGCAAGCCTGTCAACCAAGAGCATACGCTTTCCTCTGCTTCTCCAAGCAGTAACTCTTGCCTTATCAGCCCTTCTGCATGGGAAAGCTGCCTCCGCAAGGCTCTGTCTGTGAATGCCTAAGTCTTCCCAATTCTGAGGGGTCAGAACCAGCAACCCACTTGGCTAAGAGAACTGAAGCTGTATCCTCCAACTTAGCTTATTGGTTAAAAGATAAAAGGATGATTTGACTTCTATGTTTATTCTTTGTTTTATTTCTCAACTTGTTCAGAACTGGGGGAAGGAAGGTGCTATTTATTGGGTCCTTTCAAACAGCCAACAATATTAGCAGTTCCCTGCATATATCATTGGCCACAAGTAAGTCACACTCAGTCCTAAACCGATCACTGGCAAAGGGATAAATTTCCTGACTACCTCACAACTAGGAAAGGGTGGAAAACTGCAACAAAATCAGGACTCTGCCAACATAGAAAAGGGAAAAAGGGACTACTGACTAAGCAGGATGTTCCTGGGTTCCAACTAATAGCTTATTAATCTTGATGTTTTCCATAGACCCAATCACAGGATCTAACACAGAATTTGATCAATAAATGTCTTTGGAATCCAGCTGGATTACTACTACTACACATATCTACAGCAAATATAAGAGGGAAAGGCTTCTTTTAGCCAATAATTTCATATTTCTTCTGTTCCTGAATTCTCATCTCTTAGATCAAGTTTGTTCTAGATTGTAGGGAAACTCAATACAGTAAGAACACCAAAGAATGAGTGTCTATTTTTGTTAATAATTCTCTCCCGCTCATTATTACTGAACCATTTCAAGAATGGAAGGTACAAAGAGCAATGAAATCTGCTCTCCAATGCAGACACCCTCCCCTCCCTGATCCCAGCCCACCCATTCAATTTCCCTTTGGAGGAAAGAAAGGGATAAATTTAATAAATAACCAATCTTGGGAGCTGTCAGGAAAGAACTCACAGGTCATGGCCCAAACTCAAGAGCCTCCTGGGTACTAACAATAAACCATTTCTTACTATGAAAACGTGTCCCTCTCCTTCTCCCTTTCATTTAGCTTATAAACTCTGGGAACCTAAGAAATCATTGCTAAAAGAACTTAGCTGGGACACCAGAAGCTATGTGCCTCTTTTACATAAAACTGCTCAGTTATTTTTTTTTAATTTTATTTTGTGCCAATTTTATGTTTAAGTGTCACAGAAGCAAAATGTCATCCACATAAAATTTTCAAAGTCAACTTTTCTTCAGACATTTGTAATTCAAACTTCAGAAAAACATAAACTGGCTTAACGCAATTGTCATTTGATATTTATATATTATCTTTCCCTTGGTAAGCAAAGACTTCTAAAAGTAACTAAACTATAACATGATAATACCATAAGGTGTCATAAATGAGTGACAGTTCTATTATAGGGGATTTATACATATATACACATGCATATATAAATGTATCACATAGAAAATAAATATATGTATGTACTTTGTAGTTATAAACAGAGAAATAGAATAAATTAAGGTATCAAGTTGTAAGACAATTTGGTGTGAAAATGCCACAAACTTAAAAAAAAGTGAGGGAAGTGTATGATCTGACCAGAAAATTGAGATATATGATAAAATGTAGCATAATTTGAGCAAATTAATATGGCTTCCAAGCTCAATTGCATCTTCTAAATTCAAAACAAAGCATAAGAAATGTGTTTGTTAACTTAAAACATCTGTTCCTACCACATGAATATGAAAAAGAATAAAAATGCATATGGATTATTCATCAATAAAAGTACAAAATCTCTTGTGTTATTCCTCTCACACAATTATTCTAAGAACATATAAGTTCCCAAATAGGAAACCAGCACATCTAATTATGATGGACAATCTATAAAAACCCAGCAAGGACAAAAAAATCCTCAGAGGCAGGTAGAGCCCAATTCTCACTACCTGACACCTAAAGGTACAAAGTTACTCCCTTTGAGGAACTAAATGGGGAGAAACCCTTCACTGCACACTCTAGTGTCAGGAGATTTTTTTCACCCTCTGTAAGGGCTTCTTTCCTCAGGCAGAAACACACACCTCTAACCTTCTATCCACAGGTAAGAACACAAATCAGAAAAGCCTGCCGCTGCTATCTCACTCCTGATTCTGTCTGTCTAGTCTCAACTTGAATACCTCTAGTTAAAGGAGCTCATTACCTCTCTAAATTTATGACAACACCAAGCACAGTAATGATGTGTTGCAAAAAAATAAGTTTTTATCACAAAATAAGTACATTTTAATAAAGAGTGGCATCCCCCATTTAAAAGCATATTATTCCGTATTTTAAAATAAAGACCAGAAGCATAAAAAATGATGAACTTTTGCTAAACTGTAACTTAAAATGGTGATATCCTACAATATTCAATACAAGGGTATTAAGAAATTACCCAATACTTTTTGGGAAATGAAGGAATGGCTGATTGTATTGCTTCCCCTCTAAGTGCATCCTCAGGACGCCAGGTATTCTCCCCACTGCTGAGAAGTTCAAGGTGTTTCAATAGCAGCCACTAGCCACCATTCACTAAGTGTTTGTGGGGATTTCAAGCACTGAATAGCAAAAGCTTCCAATTTTTCATTTATCTTCTCTATAAAATCTCTTGAGCATGTTGATGAATACAAGGACAACGCAGTTCTGAGACATTTTCATTTCTACAGGGCTGTCTCTTTTGTGTTACTGTTTCAAATTTTAAAAGGTAACACTACAGCACACCAATTTTTAAAAAGACTCTAACATTGAAGAGCTCTAATGGTCTCCCTTAAACCTCCTTAGCCCTAATAAACAAGGTCTACAGATTAGACCAGAGGTTCTCAAATTTTTTTCTGCTCTAATATAAATGATGGATAACACTCCCATGAGTTTAAAAATTTCTAAAACTTTTAATGGAATATGTACAATTAACTGTAATTTTACCCCTTTTATTAAAGAAATCATTGATGCATAACAATTGCTTGGTTAAAAAAAAAAAAAACCACGACAACCACAAAAAGGAAAACATATTTAGCAATATGGGGAGAGTAGTGTTATAACTGTGTTGACTTCAAAACTGTTCAAATTACATAAACAAACAAAAACAGCAATCAGGTACTATAACAAACTTTGTGTTACTTTTCTCACAACTGCTGAAAGTACTCCAGTAAGCTTCCACCCAGGGTGAGAACCATCCATGAGGCTGTATTTTAAGTACTAGAATACGTTAAGAATTTTAAATCTCTAATGTTGCACTGTCCAATATAGTAGCCACTATCTATGTGTGGCTACTCAAATTTAAACTTTAATTCATTGAAATTAAATGAAATCTAAAACTCAGTTCCTCAGTATTGTAAGCCACATTTCAAGTACTCAATAACCACATGTGGCTCGTAGCTACCACACTGGTCAGCACAGCTGTAGAACATTCCCATCATCACAGAAAGCTCTACTGCACAACACAGTGCTCAGGAATCTTGGAGAGAAGCTAATCTAACTCTCTTAATTTACTAATTTAGAAACTGAGGCCTCATTTCATTCAAGCAACTTACTCCAAGCTACACAGCTAGTAATTACAGGGCCAGAAACTGAACCAAGACCCTGGACTCTGTAACTCACTCATTTCCACTCCGACATCTTGTTACCACCTGAATGCTGTGAGTACATGTTCCTTGCAGGAACAGTTCTGGGTTCTTTCACAAGTATGTTCTTAGTTAACTGTCACATCAACCCTAGGAGAAATATAATCCCCATTAAGCAGATAACGGAAGTGACACCCGGCTGTATAAAGTATTGTATCTGAGACCACACAGCATGTATGTAGTGGTGCCAAGATTCAAACTCCAAAGCCTGGATCTTCCTGCAGTGTTATACATACTCAACATTCCACATTTTTTAATTATCCTTGAAAAATATTCTTTCAAATCTGCTAAGAGTTAGTGCCCCGTGATTCACTTTGTCAGCATTTCTCAGCAAAAGTATCCCAAGTAGGAGAAATCCCAACACTTAACGCTTTTGATGTAGGGAAGAAGACTCATTTATCCAGCCTTGACAGGCATCACTGCTATAGAGCAACAACAACAGCAGCCAGCCTTTATTGAGCACTGTAAGTCACAGCACCGGACGAGGTGCTTCATGTTCATCTCCTTTAAGCTTCACGACAATCCTGAGAAGTAAATAGTTCATCTCCATTTCACAGACAGAAAAATTGAAGTGAAGGGTCAAGTCATTGATCCCAGGAAGAACTTTAAAAAGGATATGTGTTTGCTTGTGGTGATGCAAAGGAAAGTTTTTTTAATACTTGATATAATTGGAAAAGAACAGAAGGTGTGTGAAAACTTTGAAATAAAAAATTAATTTTCCTCCTCACACTGGATGTCACAGTTAAACCTATTACCTAGGTAGTTTCCCTCTGATGGATTCCTGATTTACAACAGTCACACTGTCTTCCACAAGGGCTGACTTTAGAGAAAGTCTTGTGATCCCAGGGGTGCATGGGTATTACGGGGTAAGAAACACACCCCCAAATAGATTATTCAGTGTTTTTGGAGTTATTTTAGTCCCTTCTGGTCATTTCTCACTCTAGGAATAAAAAGAAGAGAAAGTTACAGAAGATTGTTAAAAGACAGACAAGGGAGAGAGCTGAAGTCAGTCCATAATTGAGAGACAGCTACACATGCTTAGGACTTAATCACCCCAGGATGTCATTGCAAGTCCAGACAGCTGTCAAAAATCAGGAAACACAACACAATACAAGGCGGGGGGAGGTATATATATACACCTATATATATATATACACATATATAAACATATATAGTACATAATACACTGTACATTGTGTTTTTTAAGATGACATGCCTGTCTAAACATGTTTTGCATCATGTAGTGAATGTGGTGCACACCAGTGCAGGACAGCCTCAGTTAAATGGGAAAGGGTTAGCCAGGGACAGTTGGCTTTTGCAGGAGGTCAGGGACACAGACTGACAGAGACAACTGCATGGCAGTTGTGGCAGGGAGGGGGTGGGCATATAGGACTGAAGGTGGTGAAGTAAGCTAGTTGTGTTCAGAGACAACCAGTGGACTGAGTTGGTTGTGAGAAATAGAATGCTTGATCAGATGACTTCAGAATCAGAACGAGGTTTGAACTTTCTTTTCCGCTAGCACTTACTATGTAACTTTGGACAAGTGACTAATTCCTGAGTCTCAACTTCCTTATCTGTAAAGTAAATTAAAAAAAAAAAAAAAAAAAAAAAAAAAAAAAACTATTTCCTGGGTTTGTTGAGTATTAAATACATAGTAGGTGCTTAACGACTGTCCCTTCCTCTTGTTCTTCTTGGTTGCTAAAGAGAAATTGTGTTATGGCAGAAAAGCACAAGCCAGGCACTGCACCTTGGTGTCTTTCCCACATTATTTTCTTTGCAGCAACCTTTCAGGAGTGGCTTTCTTTGTCCTCATTTCACATCAGGGGCAATAAGAGATTCCAGAGGTGATGTAACTTGCCCTACGTCACAGAGCTGGTTTGTAATAGAAGAGGAAGGATCAAAACCAGGTGTGTCTGACTGCCAGGGCCATGAATGTTCCACTGTATCTGGCAGCTTCCTAAGCAATGAGTGAAGAGATTGAAAGGTATCAGTGAGAGGAATCCTCACAAGACAGGCTGAGAGTTAGCATTATACTAGCAGCTAGTGCCTAAATCCACGCTCTCATTTGCTTGATACGCTTTATGAACTCTGGGTGAAGCTGAGGCTTCGCCATTTTCAACCAGAATAACCTACTTCTGGTTACTCACCTGGGAGATGAACAAACCTCAAGAATTTCACATCCTCGCCCCAGTTTCCTCATCTATAAAATGGACAGTCTGGACTAAGAGATTTCTCAAGTCACTTCTACCTCTAAAACAGTGAACATGTGGGTAAAACTACAAAGTTTGGAAAAGGGACACCAACCACTATTCTCAGAACCAGCTCTTGAAAATGCTGCCTCTTACACTAGAAGCCTTTGTCACCCAAAAAGTTGTATAATTAGAGAATCCTAGAATCATATAGTAATGTTCTTGTACTCTTTAATTCAAAATGCATGAACATACATTGACTCTCCAGTTTCACTGATGTAGATACAATGCTTTTCTTTAACACTAGGGCATGCAGAGAGAGAGCAGCAGTGAATGATGTAGATAATAAACCAAGTCCAGGATGCATCATCTACCTTTTCCAGTTTCATCGTCCTTAAGATGGAAAGAGAACTTAAAGTGGTTACAAATAAACCAGAATGCAGAATCTCTCTAGGTTTTGAAATATTTTCTCAATCTTTTATAGCTGTTTTTCCTACACTTAATTTGACAGCAATTTTTTAGTGACTCACCTCGATGGAGTCTTTTTAAAGTATTTAATATAGTTTCCCTAGAAACAAGCACACTACTTTTCACATTCTCATTTCAGCAGTTTAAGTAGATAAGTCCAGTGTTGCCATTCCTCCTCTCTGGCACCTTCAATGGCTCACCCACCTTCCTGAAAGGACAAGCTAAAGTCTGCACAAGGCTCAGCATGCTCTGACCTCTGCCCTCCTCCCTGACCTATCTCTTGCCATCTTCCATGCACTGCCTCAAATGCCCATAGGAGCTCTTGCTTCAGACTTTACATTTCTGCTCCCTATCTCTGGAATTCTCTCCCCTTGGATATCCACCAGGCTAGTTCTTATAATTACCTCTTTCAGTATGTCTTTGTTCAAATGTCACCTTCTCAGTGAAGCCTTCCCTATCACCCTATCTAAAGTAGCCACCTTCATCCCCTATTGAGCCTTTTCTATCCCTTCCACCTCCACAACGTTTTTCCCCATAGCCCATCTATCTGACATTCTATATATTTTACTTATTAGAATTCAAGCTCTATAAGGGCAGGAATTTTCATCTGTTTGTTCACAGATACATTCCAGTGCATAGAATAGCCGGTCTGTAATTGTCACTCAATAAATATTTGTTTAATAATTTTATTATTGTAATAAATACATTGTCTCTCAGACTGAATTGCGTAACTACAATAATAAGTATCTCAGGCTTGAAGAGGTTCAGAAACAAATGTAGCAGGCCAAGCTCAGTGGCTTATGCCTGTAATCCCAGCACTTTGAGATCAGGAGTTCAAGACCAGCCTGGCCAACATGCCAAAACCCCGTCTCTACTAAAAATACAAAAAAAAAAAAAAAAAAAATTGGCCGGGTATGGTGGTGTGCATCTGTAGTCTCATCTAATTGGGAGGCTGAGGCAGGAGAATCACTTGAATCCTAGAGGCAGAGGTTGCAGTGAGCCAAGATCCCTGCACTCCAGCCTGGGTGACAGAGTGAGACCCTGTCTCACACACAAAAATAATAATGATAATAAAAGAAAGAAAGAAAAAGAAACAAATGTAGCAGAGCCTTGGTAAGCAAAGAAGTCACCTGGAGGAATGAGGAGTCTGCTGGTGTGGGAGGGTGCAGCCCACTAACCTGGAGCAGCCATGAGCCCTGGGATGAGCTAGGGCATGGTACAGAGGGAAGCAAGGTCATCCAAAAAATTCAAGTTGGTTGGGTTCTTTCTCCTTTTTACTTGATCAAACTGACCTCTCCAATTACTTGATCCTTTCATATTCGAATGTACAATAACACATAGCAAAGTTAAATATAGAAGATGGTCTAGCCACTTTTTTTCACATATAGGCAGAACAACAGAAGAATACAGGATGTCTTGTTCTGGTCCACCCTTAATGGTCAATTACCTCTAGCAAATGTCTTCATCTCTCTCTCATCCTTTCCATGAAGAGGGGGAAGAGTATGAAATAATACATGGCCCGCCTATTTCACTGGTCTATTATCAGACATATGAATACTTATGAAAATATATGGAAAAGTTATGAAGTAGTCTACACAATAAATAAATAACTACACAAAAAATAAATAACTCTCCTTTATTAGCATGGATAACTGACTTGTCTAAATACCTACGACAGCTCCCCAAAAGTGATAACATATTTTAGAGCAAATGATTCCTAAAACATATTAAAGAATAAACAGGGCAGAATATGGAATGACAAATAGAATAAAAATGGCTTTTTCTTAATTTTTAATAGAAAAATATAAAGAAAAAAATAAACCTCTCGAGCAGTAACTATAGCATATAAAGTGCAGATTCAAGAATATTACTGTGAATATCTACAATTATCTAGACTCTTAGATACTTCAGATATTCCTCATCTATTTCAATACCGCAAGGATAATCCAAGATGACTTATTAATATCACACATGTCAATAGCATGTTGTGATGTAAATAAGCAAACTCTTTCCAACCATCTCAGTTCAGTTTTATTATAGCATTTATTAAACCAAAATAAAAATGTGGTGAAGAATGATTTGTCACACCATTTATTAGAGTTGATGGAGTGTAGACAGTCTTTTCAATGAGGCTTTAACACACTGTTATGCACCATAGTGCATTAGTAATGAAAAGAAATGCATGAGACTTACATCAACTTTTCCCCCCAAGTCATTCTGACATTAAATTCAAAATCAATTTTACCCTATATGTCAAGAGTTCAGAAACAAATGTTAATTTATTTGCTGTTCACCAAAACTTAAGTTTATAATTCAATGTAACAACAGAAATCCTTCCTATTCTACTTAATTTAATAATCATATTTATTTTGGAGAAGGGTTCAAAGTGGGAAGCAAAGTGGAAAGATAAGCAAATTGTGTTTCAGTTTGTATCTGACAAAAGGATGGGATCTAATTTTCTCTCTGATTAAAAGAACACAAAGAACGGCCACAGAATGCTAATTGTGTGTTGAGTGTTTGGATTTCTCTTCCAATACCTGAGTATCTGAATGGAACTAATTCAATCTGGAAAAGGTATTAAATAATTGAGCATCATTGTGCCCGAATGAGGGCTAATCCTCAAACTGTGAAGAAAAATAAACATATTCTACAATGATAGGGTCAACTCACTCACTCAGGAACATCAATCAAGCATTTTACATTAAAATGAAAGAAACCAAGTATGTAAAGAATGACCTACCGCCACCCAGCCATCCCATTACTGGGTATATACCCAAAGGATTATAAATTATGCTGCTATAAAGACACATGCACACGTATGTTTATTGCAGCACTATTCACAATAGCAAAGACTTGGAATCAACCCAAATGTCCATCAGTGACAGATTGGATTAAGAAAATGTGGCACATATACACCATGGAATACTATGCAGCCATCAAAAAGGATGAGTTTGCATCCTTTGTAGGGACATGGATGCAGCTGGAAACCATCATTCTTAGCAAACTATCACAAGAACAGAAAACCAAACACCACATGTTCTCACTCATAGGTGGGAACTGAACAATGAGATCACTTGGACTCAGGAAGGGGAACATCACACACCGGGGCCTATCATGGGGAGGGGGGAGGGAGGAGGGATTGCATTGGGAGTTATACCTGATGTAAACGATGAGTTGATGGGTGCAGCACACCAACATGGCACAAGTATACATATGTAACAAACCTGCACGTTATGCACATGTACCCTACAACTTAAAGTATAATAATAAAAAAAAAAAAAAAAAAAAGAATGACCTACCGCCAACAAGGAACCCTGATAGACACAAGCACCTGTGGAGAAAAACAAAACAAGAATTAAAAGGGATGCATAATAAACCAGTAGGCACTGCCCCAGCAAGCTTGCTGCTAAAACTGCATCTACATACATCAAAATCAGTAAAATGTACTTCTTCCAAAATCTTAAAAGCTTGAGCATTCTTCCCCTGGGGAAATAACCCCATACACCAAAACAACATTCCTTGGACACACATGAGGAAAAGCATCATTAAAACTTATGACTTGAATTTTAAGATAAATGTATTTATAACGGCATGCTATAAATACAGTAAATATTTTTCTTGGTGATAAGTCAGCAAAGCCTCCATAATCCAGTCCCATTTACTTATCCAGGCTTCCCTGCCACTGTTTGCTTACACTAAGTCTCCAGTCCAACCCAAGAGGCCAACTTAGAATCCTGTAATATATTTACATGTCTCAATGCCTTTGCTCATTTTCATTTCCTACAGGAGATGTACTTTGTCTAACTGAGCCCTTTAAACTTGATCCCATCTCCTTTGTGAAACTTCTCCTGCCCACCAGATTATGTTCCTCTGAGCTCCTAGCACTTTGTGCCTACATCCTCCATTTGTGAATTTATTCTTGTGTACTTCCTTTCTAAGGATGTTGAAGTGTTGCATCTACCCCACTACATTATATATATGTGTGTGTGTACTACATATATAGAGAGAATATATACACTATATATACTGTTACATATATACTATTACATATAGTATATACACAAATATACACATAAATATACATATGTACCCACTATATAGTATATATAGCATATACACATATATACCCACAATATACTATATATAGTATATATCATACATAGTATAAATAGTATGTGTAGTATTTGTAGTACACATATCATACTATAAAACTGAAATCTTAATTTAAAAAAATATACACACATTCCCAACCAATTTTTGAGCTGCACAACAGGTCTTGAATTAACTTAGAAAGAGATGGGCAGTATGCTATCACCTACTCTCTCAGAAACTGAGTCTGCAAAACAGATTTGAACAGTATATACACACCAAGGTGAAGCATATCTTAACAGTGCTCCACAACTGGTTTCTAAAGAGACAAGGACATTATTTTACCACAGTGCTTACCTCTAATGGGTCATTTATGAAGTCCCAAAAATATTAACTTCTTAGGAAAGAAATGGTCTACCTTCTCCTCCAATAATGGAATTAAGAACAATCTTTAAGAAAACTGAGATGACTATTTACACTTAAGTTTGAATCAAAGATCTCTGTGGGTAAATTTATTGAAATAATTTTTTTTTTTTTTTTTTTTTTTTTTTTGAGACGGAGTCTTGCTCTGCCGCCCAGGCTGGAGTGCGGTGGCCGGATCTCAGCTCACTGCAAGCTCCGCCTCCCGGGTTCCCGCCATTCTCCTGCCTCAGCCTCCTGAGTAGCTGGGACTACAGGCGCCCGCCACCTCGCCCGGCTAGTTTTTTGTATTTTTTAGTAGAGACGGGGTTTCACCGTGTTAGCCAGGATGGTCTCGATCTCCTGACCTCGTGATCCGCCCGTCTCGGCCTCCCAAAGTGCTGGGATTACAG
Source organism: Macaca nemestrina (assembly GCF_043159975.1). Classification (NCBI taxonomy): domain Eukaryota; kingdom Metazoa; phylum Chordata; class Mammalia; order Primates; family Cercopithecidae; genus Macaca; species Macaca nemestrina. Next base: position 140,806,772 of record NC_092127.1, on the reverse strand, counting down.
GCTTGAGCCACCGCGCCCGGCCTGAAATAATTTTTATGTCTCTGACATTCTAATAAGAATAACTTGAGATAAAACCTTGAAGAAAAATTCTTCTTGACTAATTTTTCCTTAAGAAATCTTGTTTCAAAGACATAGTAGTTCGTCTATGTTATGTCATAAGAAAGGAAATATATGTATACACATGTGTGTATGTATATGTATGTGCGTGATGTGTGTACGTAAAATAATCCTATATATATCAAATAAATATATATAAACACAAGTCACTTTCTAAATTACTTTTATGGACATATTTAATTATTTCTGGTGTTTAGAAAATTTAGAATAAAGATCATCATCACTTAGGTACAATTTAACAAAATTTAAACTTTAGAATAAACAAGCAAAACTTAACTTTTAGAAAAAACACAAACAAAATTTAATCTTTAAAATAAGACTATCCTCAAATAATTTTATTGCTCTCCACAGCATTACCTTCCAAAGTCAATTTCTTTTCAAAGCTCCAAAGGAAATCAAGCACCTTAAGAAGTATCCGAGTACCCATATCAAAACCCATTTTTGGAAGTTTAGATAGCATGATAAACTCACTGCAGTATGAAAAAAATAAAGTAGCACTGAGTGTGGCACCACATCTATACCCGGGCAAACCACGCATCTGCTGGAGACTCAAGTCAGAATGGTGTATAACTGCTGAAAAATTATATCATTAGGAAAAGGAATTAATTCAATTTGGGTTGCTCTGTATTGTACAATTCCAGAAGAAATAAGCTTTGCCCTCTGAGAGCTTTCCTAAAACAGAACACTTCTACCCAGAAGGCAGCTGCATGAATGAGCCTCCATTAACACAGCTTCCAAAAATCTCATTTCTACTCTCTTGAGAAAATAAGCATTCCAGTGTGATGCCCAGTCCTATCAAACATTTATCATCAACCAGATGCAGCATCCGAAGCAAGCATGTTTCTCTCACACACTCACCAGCAGATGAAGTTGGGTTTGTTGACATGGGTACTGGGCGTAGCTTCTGGTTGAGAGCCAGAGTGGAGGTCTTTTCACTAATCCATCAGTTCACATAATATGGAAAACAAAATTACTCTCTCCACTCATTTTTTTTTTTCTTAAGGAGTACAAGAATAATTGCAGGTCTATCTGATGTTTCTATTTATGGCTTTAGTTGAACTTTAAAGCAAATTCCAGCTCAAGGTGAATTCTGTGAGGTGGTGCTGATTTAGGAGATATGAGCCTCCCTCAAAGGAAAACTGAGGAAAAACCAGAGACAACAGGAGGAGAGTTCTCTAACTCTGAACAAGGCCAGTTTCAGGGCACACAAGGCAGCTGAGATGCCAGGTAATTTAAGTTCTAACACCTCACAACCTGTGAGAAAGTGCATAAAGTTTTGCAGGTTGAAGTCATTTTATAGTGTCAAGAAGGAAGCCCAGATCCTGAGACCTGAGCTGCTGCTCTTTTCCTGTGTGGCTGGCGCATTTCTTGCAGGTCACATAGACAAAATGTTACTGCATAAAATTTAAACAAGTAAATGTCTGTTTTTAATCCCTTTTGCACATTATAATGTACTCCTTTATGAGATGACTGTATAAAATCTAATGTTTTTGGAGAAATTTTGAGATCTAATTTGCATATATCCTGAAACCATTGGTAAACTGAGTAAATTAGAGAAGTTAAATCCAAGCACCACAAAATGTCAGACCCATTAGTTCAAAGAAATAGTGGCAGATACAACCATTAAGATACGAAAAGATTTGAAGAGCATGGTACCACAAAAACATGACTCATTAGGAACAAGCAGCCACAAGTTGGCATTTAAATGTTCAGGCTTTATGTTGTGTTATAATTCAGCATATGGCTGTGTGCACTGTGGAGTACTTAAAATAGAATCATTTTCTGAACTGACAGGACAGCTCATGTCCTGATTATTGTCAACTAGGATTTAGATCAATTAATAGAGTAGTTAAAATGAAAGTGGGCCAACTGTTTTGGAAGTACAATAAGATTTGGCATGAGGCTCCGACTTTGACATGTGGTAGTCCCCTCTCCTGCTCTGAGCCATGCGTTAAAGAGTATTTTATGATGATCTGTGTGAGGACAGTTGGGTTATATGGCCACCCAAGTCAGTAACAGTGAATACGGATAGCTGAGTCCTTACTAAAGGATGTATATAAGGAGAGTAATGCCCAGAATCCAATCTTCAGAGGGCAATGGAAATATAATTGATGAAAATAAGAGTCCACAACAACACCTCTTTATTTCCATTGCCAGGTAATTACAAAAGCCAAAGGATGCAAAGTTACAACCATCATCTAACATTTCTGTACTGAGAAATCCACCAAGGACCAAATGTTCCCATATCCCTACTGCTATTCAAATGACATTAACGATTGCTAGATATGCAAACTCCTTGAGTACAGGCGGGTTTTGGCTTTGGTGTTGATGTCTGTACCCACCTACCAGACATAACCTGACACATAACCCTTCAATAAAGGCTTGCAGAATGAAAGAATTATGTTACTTTTTTCCAGTCAAGGTCTTTTCTTCCCTAACATTGAGTTTCAAGCATAGAGTCTCTCAGTGAAACAACTCTCCAGGCCAGAGTGGAACCAACTACCCTAACTTACCCATAAATAAAACATATTGTCTATCAAATGGTCCTCTTCAATGTAACCTGTTAAATGGCATTTATAGGAAAAACCTGGGATTCAGGGTTTGTGGAAATGGCTAAAATCACATGGAGAGTGAGGGGACACAGACCAAAGCTCAATTCTCTTAACCTCCAATTCGGTGATCTTTCTCTATCCAAAGGCAACTGTCTTATCTAGTGTAACTTCACAGGACTTCCATATGTCAACAGAACTCAAGATATTTCTCCAGAAAAAGCCATGGTAGAGTTTCTTCGATTCAGAAAGCAGCCATGTTAGAAGCTTCTTTGTGACTTCTTGATTTTATTAAGTTCTCAAATCATAGCATTAATACTTTATCAGTTTAGCAATATAAGGCCATATAAAATAACACTGCCAATAATTTGCTTGTAAAAAATTACTTTTCTTTTGATAATTAAAATAAATTTAGAGGCGAGGCACAGTGGCTCATGCCTGTAATCCTAGCACTTTGGAAGGCTAAGGCAGGTCACTTGAGGTCAGGAGTTCAAGACCAGCCTGGCCAATGTGGTGAAACTCTGTCTCTACTAAAAATACAAAAATTAGCCGGGCATGGTGGCACACACCTGTAATCCCAGCTACTCAGGAGGCTGAGACATGAGAATCGCTGGAGGCCAGGGGGCAGAGGCAGCAGTGAGCTGAGATCGCACCATTGCACTCCAGCCTGGGTGATAGAGCAAGACTGTCTCAAAAAATAAAAATAATAAAATTTAGAACCAGAACATTGCAATTGACCACAAATAAGGCAGCAAATACTGATTTCTTTTTCTTCTATGTTTGATGGTTAGCCAAAGTATTTCAGAACTATCACCTAATTGACTTCATTTAGTAAATGACAGAACTATAGAGCAAAGAAGTTAGGCAGTTCATTCAAGGTTAGTGAGCTAATCAGAGGCCAGTCCACCAGTTAATCTTAATTCAAAAGAATATAATTTGGCAATATTGTTCATCTGACCAATTTTTTTAGCACTTACTGTATACTAGGAGCTGAACTGAAGATATAAGAATTAATAGGAGCCAACAATAAGCACACAGCTAAGAGAGGAAGACCAAACCCATACCAACCACAATTATTCTCTCTGTGCACTGAGAAGAAAATGACAAATTCTGCCATAAGCTGGTCAGCAAAGGTGTCACAAGGTACATCCCATCCAAAGAAGTATACATGTGAATGTCTCTTCCATTTTTAAAAATTATTCTCTAGATGGATAATAACAACTTGAGGAGATTTCTAAGATCTTTGAGGTTTCCAACCTTGATATCAATGCTCTTATTTTTTAAAGAAAAAGAAAACCTTGAGAGGACCAAACCAGAAGTCTCATCAGATGACAAATGGTTTTTTGTCTGTGGGAGTGATATTACTTAATTAAACTAATTAAATGAGATAAAGTATGTAAAGTGCTTAGCAAAGTGCCAGGCAAACAATACTTGCTCAAGGAATGGCTATGTTCATTCATTCATTCATTCATTATAAGATAAGCACCATTATGATGTGGGTGGAACCTCTCAGACATCTATCAATTTATCAATCCATTTTGTGAAATGGCTATAGAATGCTCTGACAGTAAGGTAAAACAATAAGAAGCAAAGTTTCCAAAGACTTTTTGGAGTAATATCCGCTCCCTGCCTCTCCCTCCCGCCCACCCCTCCTCCCCACCCCCGCCCCCGGCTTTCTGTGCTTTGCATCCCCGCCATCCCCACCTCCCAGTCAAAAGATTCGGCGCTTTTTAAACTTAGCCCACTGGATCAAGCAATCTTCCAAAGAGCGCACCCTGTAGGCTCTTAATAATAGTGCCTTTTGTTGATTCCAGAGTTTTGGTTCTGAGAAGCTGCACCATTCCAACTGCCCCCTGGTGAGCTATCCGGGAGTGATAGTACGTTTTCTGAGTTGCTGGGATAGGATTCTAAATTAACAAAAAAAAAAAAAAAAAAAAAAAAAACTGCCACTTAATTTTTCTAAATACCAAGTTCAGGTTTGGGTGGCCTGGGGTGACTCTCTCATCTGGTTTACTATTATAATCAAGCCCTACAAGCTTTTTTTTCCCCCCAAAGTACGCGCCCACACGCACATGTACAATAAAGTCATATTTCTACAGGACTTGCACTGTTGGGAGAAGGCTACACACGCCCCAGATGTGCCTTTCCCGGAGATTATACACCCTTGACACACATCCCGGAAGACTGCAGAAGGCAGCACCTGGACCCAGGGGAGAGTCCTCCACTGCTGTGCGTGGGTTCCCAAGGCCCCCCACTTTCTCTTGGGAAGCCGACTGGAGGTCGACCCGAGGCAGAGCTTTGTCCTCCCCGGGCCTCCCGCAGCCCCCAGTTCTGCGCCGGAGCTCGACCCCCGGGAGCCGCCCCGCGCGCCTTCCCAGGCACCAGGGAGGAGAGGGCGGCCCGCCCCGCGCCCGCCGCCGCCCAGCCGCGGCTCTGATTTGCGGCTGGGCAGGTAAACTCTTCTTCCCGCAGCTGGATGAATAATGAATGGAGCCGGGAGGGAAAGCCGAGAGCCAGGCGCTGTAGATTAAGCCGTCTTCCTCCCAGCCCGCCGGCTCCCTTCCCCCTTCCTAAGCACTGGCGTGGCGACTTCCCCGGTTCCTCGAAGCAGGTGGGAGATCAGAGTGCCTCGCGTCCCAAGGCCCGGCATCTCATGACCCCAAACTCTTGATTTACTTATTGACTCATTTATTTGGCTGAGCTCGGATTGCTTTTGATATCATGGCGACAACTACTCTCACGGCTTCCTTTTCTCTCCTGTGGCTCCGGGGTTTTACACGTAGCTTGGAGTCTCAGAGGAAAACCAGGAGGCGGAGGGTGAAGTAAAAGAATGAACCTAAACTCTTATTAACCACTTTTGTTCTGGGAAGCAGGCAGGTTCGTGCTTCTCCGTACTGGAGAGATTTCTTTCAGTGCAACTGAACTGCCCACGTCCAGAACACGCTCCAACCAGTTAGTTATAAAATCCTTACTGGACTTTAGGGGGAGACTAACTGAGGTAAGTAGGGCGGGAAAGCGATGGGGCTTTAAGATGAAAGATTGTATGTTTCTTAGGAACAGAAGTATTTTTAAACAGGTAAGAGCGATTTTTCGTTCCTCACTTGTGCTCCACGCAGTTGCTTTCCCTTCGGGGCAAGGTAGGTGGTGGAAAGAAAAAGGATCAGTTTTAGAGATGTCACCTCCATCGGCCACCCACCCACCCAAAAGCACTTAGGGCAGAGAGGGAGGCCGTCTCGGGGGTGTAATCCGAATACAAAACAATCAGGAGTAGGAATCTTATCAAAAAAGCCTACTCCAGTTTCACTTCCACCCCACCCTCCCCAGAAAAACTTCCACCCGAACCACAATACCATAAAACCTGCTGAGCTTTTTAAACTGCACGATCACTCACACATAAACACATACACGCACACACAGACACGCGGCACCGCTCTCTCACCTTCGGAATGATGAGGCAATACTGCAAATTCTGCCAACGCTAGGGCCAGCCCGAGCCACACTTTGAGGACACCCATCGCCGCCTCGGCACCCACGATGGAGGAGCCCAGCCTTCAGCATCCAAGAAGCGGCTCGGCCAAAACGCTGGCTCCGGCGCCTGGAACCTCGGCGCACGGAGGGTGGGGGACCGCGGGCCGTTACCTCCCGGAAAAAGAGATAGACGGGCTGAGAGCAACACTCATCAGCCCGGAGGCGCCGGAGCGGGCGGGGGGTTCAATTCACTCGCTGCTAGGGCTGAGAGCGCGCCGAGCTACCCCGCAAGGCAGGACGCCAACGTGAGCTTTGGGAGAATAAGAGGAGGCAGAGCACAGTTCTCCGCGTCAAAGTCTCGCCGGAAAGTTGCTGGTCACCGGCTGATGGGATCTTCCAGCATTTCCCTCGGGCTAGACCCTTCTGCTCCCGGGTCCCCGACAGTAGAAATCCTGGCTCTGGTTTGTCCGAAGCAGCTTTTTAAAGTTCGCTTGGCACCATACGTAGGCGCTGCGTCGGCACCGCGGGTCGCCGGGAGCCCCGAAAGACCCACCCACACCCACTCCTTGATCTGGCCACCCGGCTCGGCAGACCTCATCCGCCGGGGGCCGCTCGCTGGAAACTTTGTGCAGCGCTGCGGGCAGCTCCCGGGACTCGCCCGCGCTGCAGCAGCACCGCACCGCCTCGGGCTGCGCTCCCTGCAGCAGACCGTTTGGAAGCTTCCGAGGAAAGACTGGGGGACGCTGCTGCTACTTTCTCTTCCCCGCCCCTCGCCTGGGTGAGGAGGGCTGCGGGGGCGCGGCTTCCTGCACACCAACACCCACCTCCGCGCCGAACACCCCGGAGCTGGTCTGCAGGATAGAGGTGCAGTGATTACGGCAGTGGAAGAAGAGCCATAATTTTAATTGCACGAAGGAAAAAGCCAGCGAGGCTGGAGAAGACCCCCAAACTCAAGGCTACTCGGGCGAGAAAGCCTGGAAACGCCCAAAATACGCCGGGTCTGGACCCCGCGTTTAAAGGACACACGTTCAGCCTTCCTCTAGCCTCCCTTGCCTCCTTCCTCTTTGCTTTGCTCGGTGTGAAAATGGACCCAGAGACTGGGAGCTTTGGCAAAGATTCCAGAGAGTCACGTGGGGAAAGAGACAAGCGAGGAGGGGGGTGAGGGGAGGCCGAGAGAGCAACCTGATCCCTTTATTCATTCTGCTGGAGTTCAGATTGGCTTTGTCTGGGGAGGGATCAAAAGTGGTCACACCGGGGGCGGAGGGGGTGGAGATAGGTGGCACAGTTCTTGCTCAGGCACAGCGGAGGGCAGATGAACCGTATCCACACCCCTCGTTAGGGGAGGAACCGATTCCGGGGGCTGGGGGAGCGTTGCCCACATCAAAGGCCCTGGGGCTACCTCCCACCCCCACAACCCGCCACTCCTGCTGGACTAAGTGCGTCTGGCTGACCTGAGTGATCCTTTTTCCTCGCTCTGGGACCCTCAGGCTGTCGCATCCTGGCTTTTACCAGCAGCCAGGGAAGATCTTGGCGTGTGTGTCCTAGGCGGAGCCTAGGGGCAAATGCACCTTTACCTTCCCTAAGAGACTCTGTCAGTGGAACACAACGTGGTCTGGAAGCTGCGGGTCCAGCTGCGCCCCCAAATGCCAATGGCTGGGAAAGTAACATCAGGACACGGCCGACTGGGGCACGCACTTGAAGAGCAGAGGCCTTGATTCGCCGCCAGGACTGACTGACGGCAGCTATTTTTATAGGACCGAATAAAAATAGCTGGTCCACGTTTAATCGTTTTATAAGGGAACGGTTGCATCAGAGAGATGCTGACTGGGTTCTGATTGGCCCAAAGAAGAAACGTCTCGGGTCCCTCAGTTGAGTTGGGATGGGCGAAAGTGTTGGAGGGGAGTTTGCAGAAGCAGTTACATGAGCGGTGCTGGCGGGGTCCCACTTGTTTCCAGTCTTCACCAGCACCATAACGCGGGCCCACGTTCCAACGTGCACTGACGCTACTTGGAACAACTCATTTTTGGAAATAACTGGAATAAGTTGAAACTGGCAGGTCCCTATCAGTGTTACTATTCAGCCAGAACAAAGGAGAACTTCTGACAACCTGGCTCTGAATCTTAAGTATTTGGAGGACCCAGGGTTTGCACAATTCACCCTCAGTCTCTCTGTTGGGCTGTGGTCATTCTAGGTACAGAGGTTGTATTATCTTTGTATAATATCTGAAGCACATAGTAGGTGCTTTTTAAACATTTGTTGAAAGAATGTATTGAGCAAAAAATATTTATTAAGTCCCTAAGAGCAGCGGCCATATAAAGGGGAGCTGCGGGCCTTAAACTCCTCCCAGAAAAAGACCCCTCCCTTTTTATTTAGAAAGTGGGGCCTGTGAGGTGGGGCCTGTAATCCCAGCACTTTTGGAGGCTGAGGCAGGCAGATCACTTGAGGTCAGGAGTTCGAGACCAGCCTGGCCAACATGGTGAAACCCCATTTCTACTAAACATACAAAAATTAGCCAGGTGTGGTGGCACATGCCTTTAATCCCAGCTGCTCTGGAGGCTGAGGCAGGAGAATCACTTGAACCTGGGAGGCAGAGGTTGCAGTGAGTGAAGATTTCACCACTTTACTCCAGCCTGGGTGACACAGTGAGACTCTGTCTCAAAAATAAAGGTGGGGCGGGGGTGGAGGACATCTTCTCATTCCGTGTAAAGTGATGTGCAAATTCAAACTCAGCTTCCAACACACTCTGACAACCAGATTGTCACCCTTAAACCCCCTCCTAATTTTGCAGCCGCTACTGAATGGGAGTAACTTAAACCGTTTGTTCTCTCAAAAATCAACAATTTGATTTTATTTTAAAAATCAAGCTGGGCGCAGTGGGGTGCACCTGTAGTCTCAGCTACTCCAGAGGCTGAGGCAGGAGGATCACTTGAGCTCGGGAATTGGAGGCCATTGTCCACCATGATTACTCCTGTAAATAGTCACTGCACTCAAAATAACCATACAATTATGGCACAGCTCTCAATAAGACATCTGTTATACTTGCTAATTGCAAATATGCTACTTTTCAAAAAGGAAAAGCAATAAAGGGAGAATAGCACTACCAAGTTACCCTGAATTCATCATATGCTGTATTTATTGGATTTATATATATAACATCCCCCCTTGACCACCAATCCACCACAGGGGCACACGCTGGCCCACTCACATAGTCCTCCCTCTGCCCTAATTAGTCAAGGGAGAAGGCAGCCTGAGTCCTTGCACTAAGATCACTTGGAAGACCAAAGGGTCAACCAATATTTCTGTAATATTAGGCACATCGAATACCTTCTATGGCCACTTCAGCTGAAATGTTGGAAAAATACATTATATAATGTAACATATTTCATTATGATGAAAATTTAGTAAACATGTTCATGGAGATGCACCTAATCATAACTAGCTTATCTCTATAAGTTAACCTCCACATATGACAGCTTCATGCTTCCTCATAGGAAGTTTGCAATTCTCTAGCCAGAGATACTTGGATCTATATCTTCAGTCCTCTTTAGTTACAAGTCCAGATTCCACACCTTTTGTTAATATGTCCCATAATATCTCCTTGGATCAGCCCTGCTGTCATCTCTTCACAATTCCCTGTCCTTGTTGCTGCCCGTTTGGGGAATTTATTTATCAACTCCTGCTATAAATGATAATAATAACAATGATAACACATATTGAATATTTTGTGCCTAACACTGTACACTTTCCCATGTAATCCTCTAATGACCATGTGAAATAGGTGCTATTATTATTTCCATTGACAGATGAAATAACAGATGTTCAGAGAGTTAAGTAATCTATCCAAAGTCAGACAGCTAGTATATGACAACGCATATTAGAGCAAGAAATTCTAGCTCTCAGAACAGGCAAACTCCCAAATCACAGTATCTTAACACAACAAAAGGTTATTTCTTGATCACATCTTGGCCCCTGGGAATTGGTAACTCCTTCTAGTCAGGCCATCGTGAAACGTATGACACCCATGGCTTCTGCATGGGGTAATGAAAGAGGCATTGCAAGCTTTAAGGGCCTCAGCCCTTCCTCTCACAGTCCAATGACAAGAATGAGTCTTGTGACCCCTACCTACTTACAAGGGAGGATGGGACACATAGGGGAACACATACAGAAAGCACTAACTGTACTGCTTTACCCTAGCGCCCATGCTCTTATCTATCTTAACTGTCCTTAGTTATATATATATACACATATATATATAGCATGTATATATATATATATATATATATATATATACACACACACCTACAGTTAACTATCTTAACTGTCCTTAGCAAAGTCCCAGTTGCACCTTCCCTGACGCCACCAGGGTTCTGCTGACCTTTGTTACAACTCCTCTACAGTTTCAGCAGTCTCCCTTTACTCTGCTTTCCTGCTCATCCGCTTCGTTCTTTTTACCCTTCCTCCCTCCCATCTCCCTTTCCTCTGCTTTTCACTGCCTTTCTTCTGCATAACCCTACTCTGTGTGTTGAGTCTTCTATCACATCTTTCTCCTGTGTGTGCCTTCTCTGATCTTCTTTCAGTTGCCCTGGGAGCATTCTTGTACTCGTAGTGCATTTGTTCTGCTTTGTGCATTCCAGCATGCAACAATATTTGTTGCCTTTTTTGTGCTTCAAATAGTTATTCCAAAAAAGAATATTCAAATAATACAGAAATATAAACTGATGGGCTCTGTTATAATCTAGCCCCTCCACAAGGATAACCGCAGCATATACATTCAGAGATTTTCCCCTGCTTAACTAAAGATAATTCCTTTTACAAAAATGGGATTATAACTTACATGCTATTTTATAACCCGCCTCCCACGCTGAACAATATACTGTACCGTAGGCAAGCCACAAGTTTCCAAGCCAAATCATATTGATCTATGTCTTTATTTTTAAGAGCTGCTCTGGTTAACATTGTATTGATATGTCTTTATATATTTCACCAATCCCCTTTTGAAGAACGTTTAGATTGTTTCCAATTTTTTGCCACTGTAAACAATACAACACTAAATGTCCTTATAAAAGCCCTTTATGTACTTACCCAATTTATTTCCCTGGGATAAACTTTTGTATGTGAAATTGCTGTGTCAAAGCATGAATAAAAACTTTTGTAGGTGAAATTGCTGGGTCAAAGCATGCTTATTTATCATTTACTCTGTATCATTTACTCTGCAAATTGCAAAAGATAAAATAGCACTTTTCTGCACACCACTTACTAGCTGTGTCCTCAGGCATTTTAACCTTTCTGAGCCTCGGATTCCCTGTCAATAAAATGGACATTATAATAGTGCCCACCTCACAGGAATTTGGTTTGCATTAAATAAGAAAAAAGTACCTGACTCAAGTTATCCACTTAACAGATGTTAGCCAAGTAAAATACAGGTATTTTTAAAATCTGCATTTCTCTGCTCTAATGAGCAGATGTGAGCTGAAACACCTTTTGTATACTTATTTTACATCTTTGTGTGTGTGTGAATGGCCTGTTTAGAGTGGGTTCTTTTTTAGTGGGTCTTTTGTTTCTATGTAGAACTGTAAGGGTTCTTCACATATTCAGAATATCAATCCCTTTCTCTGGATTTGGGTAATCCCTGGCTGAAAGGGAGTAGCTATTTACTGTTTATTTTTGTAGGAAATTGTCATTTCCTCAGCAGTGTCACAGGAAGCACGTGAAAGATTAAAACCAAAAAGAAGGCTTTATACCTAAAACATTTTTCCTGGAATAAAACAAACAAAAGGTCCAAGGATTTTCGTTGTTGCTATTTTTTAAATGTGCATGTTTGTTTATTTTTCCCACTCAGGGCAGCTACCCAGCCCTTACACACTGGTTTGGCGAAAGCTGTTGTCTCAGGCTAGGGTCTTTTCTGACTGGTTGGTGCCACTGCCTCACCAGTTGTTAAATATTTTTAATATCACCCCTGTGCCTACCATAGCCACACAGCAGAAAGCCAAGCACTGGAGGTCACTGAAAATTCCAAATGGTCACAGCAGCCAATAAAGGAAAAACAGATAGATAATCTCAGCACATTCAATCAATTTCTCTCCGTACATTTTACAATGGCTTTTGTTTTCAAATAAATGTCCTACAAGACTGGACCTGATTCATCTTGCACTTTACGATGACATCCTTACTTGCAGATTTTTAAAACTTTATTTGTTATTCTCTGTATCACTAATTATCTTCTAGTTGCACGTAGAACACCTTGAATAACCTACTTACCTAATTATTACTGGTAATAAATACAAGACAATCAAGGCAATGAGAAAAAAATTAGCAAAAACTTTATAGAAATCTAATTTTTTGTTTTACTAATCACCTAGATACCATGTGAGCTCTATATTCCTATCTATTCAACTGAAAGAACTGAGAGGAGCCCAGAAGTAAAAATGAGAGGTGCAAAAGAAGGCAGAATTTCCAAATACTCTGCTTTTGCTTCAAATAAGAAGGTATTCCAAAATAGACACCACCTCTGCTCCTGCCCCAATTTAAACAATATATTATTCTGGACAACCTAAATAGAATTTACTTGTTGAGTAAATTGCAAGACCTCCATAAAATTGAATATTACATACAATAATTTAAAATGATATCTTAGGAATCTATTTATTGACATGGAAAGATGTTTTTAAACTGTTGAGTGAAAAAATAGGTGATAAAAATAATAATATAAAGAATGTTCCTCTTATTAGTCAGCTCCAACTACCATAACAAAATACCCACGACTGAATGGCTTAAACAACAGAAATTTATTTCTCATCATTCCTGAGACTGGGAAGTCCAAGATCAAGTTGCTGGCCAATTCAGTTTCTGGTGAGGGCTTTCTTCCTAGCTTGTAGACAGCTGCCTTCTTACTGGGTCCCCACATGGCAAAGAGGATATGGAGGGAAAGAGAGAGGGAAATCTCTCCTTTTGTAAGGCTAGAGTCTTACTGAAGTAGGGCTCCACTGTTATAACCTAATTTAAACTTAGTTATCTTTTAGAAGCTCTGTCTTCAAATTCAGTCATATGGAGGGTCAGGGCTACAACACATGAATTTGGGGGAATACGATTCAGTCTATAGCAGTTCCCTTGTTTTCACTTATACACTTGTACTTTCACACACTTTATATACACATATCTCAAATGATATACAGCAAATATCATCTTTGAGATTCCAGGTGACTTTTATTTTCTCTTTTTAGCTTATCTGGATTTTTTCATTTTTCTACATAGAGCACATACTTACTTGTGCAATGAAAAATTATATTAGAGCGATTTTCAAAGAACAGAATAAGCCAATTCAAATGGACTTAATATATGTGGCATTTACTGTCTGTCATAACTAGAAACTAAGGCTTATCTTAGAAAACTTTCAGATTTGGTTCAATTTCATAATTTAATAATAATCATAAAGGACATGAATTCCTTCTTTCTTCTCATTCTGCTTTTGTGACAGACATTACCAGTGCTCACCAACATTTCTGGAACACACAGGATATTACATTCTGCTAGCCTACTCACAATTAGGTGGGACCACATAGTTAAATCTAGACCTGCACTGTCCACATGCGGCTACTGAACTCCTGAAAGGTGGTTAGTCCAAATCAAGATATGCTGCAAGAATAAAATACATACCAGATTTCAAAGACATGACATACAAAAAGAGAACATAACATATCTCATTAATTTTTACATTAATTACTTGTTGAAATAATATTTTGCATGTCTTATGCTTAGTAAAACATATTATTAAAACTAATTTCACTTGTTTATTTTTGCTTTTTAAAATAAAAATGGCTACTAGAAAACTGGTTAATATATGTACATACACACCTAGGAGAATGGTTCAAAAAAAAACATACTGATACTATCAAGCACTGGTAAGGGTGTGGAGCAACTGGAACACTCATATATTTCTGGTATTAATGCAAAATGATAACAGTCACTTTGGATAACTATTTGGCAGTTTTTTATAAAATTAAGCATGAATTTATCATATGGCTTAGCTATTCCACTCTTAAGTAGTTAATCAAGAGAAATGAAAGCCTATGTTTACACAAAAACCTGTGCATGACTGTTTATACTGGCTTTATTACACTCATCAAAAACTGGAAACATACCCAAATGTCCCTCAACTGGGAAATGAATGAACAAACTGCAGTACATCCATAAATAGAAGACTGTTTAGCAATAAAAAAGGAACAAACTATTGATACACATCATAGCATGGATGAATCTCAAATGCATGATGCTAAATGAAAGAAGCCAGACAAAAAATGACATATTCTATGATTCCATTTATGTGACCTTCTTGAAAGGCAAAACCATAGGGTCAGAAAACAGATCAGCAGTTGCCAGATGGTGAGAATGGGTGTACCTGGTTAACTACAAAGTGTAGTGCACAAGGTGACTTTGAGGGGTGATGGAACTGTTCTAAATCTTGATTGTAATGGTAGTCACATGACTGAATGTGTTTGTCAAAACTCACAAACTTACAAAAAGGATAAATTTTACTATAGGCAAATTATGCCCTAACTTAGACATTAAAATAAATAAATAAACAAATAAATCTTAGCAAACAAGAACCATCTTCAAATTTAGTAATAACAGTCAGGCACAGTGGCTCATGCCTGTAATCCCAGCACCTTGGGAGTGAACTTGGAGGATCACTTGAACCCATGAGTTTGAGACCAGCCTGGGCAGCATAGTGACACCCTGCCTCTACAGAAAAAAATTTGGAAATTAGCCAGGTATGGCAGTCCATTCCTATAGTCCCAGCTACTCAGGAGGCTGAGGTGGGAGGATGGCCTGAGCCCAGGAATTGGAAGCTGTGGTGTGCTACGATTATACCACCACACTCCAGCCTAGGTAACAGAGCAAGACCCTATGTCCCCCAAAAATTTTTTTGATAATAGCAACAACAATCAACAATAAATATAATAATATAGTCAAAATTATTACATTTCTGGCTTGCATTAAATTTCCACCAGACAGCACTTTCTTAGGCAATAGCAAAGTGTTACTTTCGGTGTTACTTTGGTCCCAAAGCTCTACAGCAACATTCCCTTCCTCTGCCTCAGTGCAGCCAGAAACCAAAGGGGCATGGTAAGATGGTGGAGCCTCAGTCAGCCCAAGTTCCCAAAAGGCTATGTGGAAAGGTCTCTGGCAACACTTGCTGGAGAGCTGGTGTGAGAAATAAACTCGGTTTGGCTAAGCAACAGGGATTTTGGAGCTGTTACTTCGGCATAACCTAGCTTATCTTGACAAATGCTGCCTGCCACTGTGTCAGCTTCATCTTCCACTTGGATCCCACTTTTAGATGCAAAATAGTTGGCAGCAACTCCCAGCACTATGTGCTTTTTTTTTTTTTTTGGTCCATTCTACAAAGGATTAATCCAAAGCTGCTGAAGAAAAGCAAGGAAACTACTTTCTTGTGAACCCCCAGCAAACGTTTGTTTTTTGTTTTGTTGGTTCACATTCACTCCCAGGTTCATCCCTGAATCAACGTATTTGACCAAATTTGAGATTTCACTACTAGCTAAGGCTTGAAGTTTGAATTATATCACATGCCCGAACACTACAGTGAAGAGTAGGGTTAACTTCTCCACAAATTAAGGTGACTAATTAGTTATCCAAACAAGATACTTTTGAGAGCAACAGAGAAAGCTGTTAGTAATTATGTCAGGATAACAAAATAGCAAATCGGGACTCCCCAAAGCACCTGGCTTCCTGGGGGAGATGTGGGTAACTGAATGAAAATTGGTGGTTACTAAGAGAAGATAATGGGTACTGGGGAAACAACCACAATAATCATTCTTAAAAACCATTTTTAACCACATATCTATAAAGAAAACAAAGAGGTTGTGCGGGTACTCATTGCCAAATCTACTGTCTATGAGGGAAAACTGAGTAGAGTGAAAAGCTTGGTCCGGAAGCCAACTTGTTTTCAAAGTATTCTTTCCAATGTAACAACACAACTAGGAATCAGCATTGGTGAACTTAAGCCTCTAATGTGTCCTGGGCCTTCCCATGCTTCATCACCAAGGTTTTATAGAGAACTCAGAACAGAAATGACAAAGAACAACATATTCCACCTTCTCAGAAGTAAACTCAAGGCTTTGAGATTATGTTTATTGCAATCCAAAGATTTTGGCCTCCACATATCTAGGAAAAAGGGACTGTGTTATCTCGCTGAGCCCAAGAAGAAACGCCTAGGATGCAGTCTAAGCTTAAGCCTGGTGGACTGACCTCAGATAAGTCATTAATAAATCTTCTAAGTCCTCATCTGTAAAAGGGAGATGATATTTAGAATCTACTTCCCAAATCTGGTTGTGTTGAGGCTCAAATTAGGAAAATGGATATGAAAATCTTTTGAAACATTAAGAGCACTATGCAAGTATAAAGCATTATTATTAGGAACTTTCAGCTAGGTCAGGAATTTTTATGTGCAAGTCAATTTTAACAGTATGAATAATCATCCTGTTGTAATTGGATATGAAAATGCTCCCAGAGGTCTGTTTCAGACGTCTATTCAGATAGTTCTAAACTGATGACAATGTTGATGATGATGATCATGATATTTATCTAGTCACGAATGAAAAGCAGGAAGCAAGGATAGATGATATCGTACTTGGACCCATGTAAGAAGGCTGAGTACCTCTTAGTGTCTTTACTGTTTTTAACATGTTCAGTGATGACAGAACCAGAGCCATTACTTTTGCAATTAACGTGAGTCTGATATGTTTGCTTGCCCTAATCCAATAGCTTTTAATTTTGCTATTTTTCTCTCTTATTTTATGAACATCTAGTAACAGCCAAGTTGCAAATAAGTCTGACTTTGGTGCCCCTGGAGTGATTCAATCTTAAAATGATTGTAGACTTTGAAAAGACAGGAAAAACTGGCCATAGGTTCTCTTGGGAGTCCCCCGGCAGACAGGCAGTCCTAAACCTGCTGTCATTTTTAGGAGGTTATAGAGTTGAGAAATATTTCCCCTGTGGGTACAAGACAAAAAGAAGGTGCGAAAGCAGACAGTGAAGAGCCATGACCCTGTGTCCCTTCACATCTTGTTTAGAACCAAAAAGTATATGGAATGTGAAAGTGCCTCCAAGCCTGGAGAAATGTCTCCATTTCCTTGAGTTGGCTCCCTCATGTCAGCTTCCGCATCCCTCTTCAGCGTCTGCCTTTCAGCTTCTCCTCACCAAAGCTTAGAAGCCTGAATTCGAATCAACATGCATCAAACGTGGCAGTGGTATATAAAATCTAACTTGCACTGAAGTAAGGCCAAAGCTTTTTATAAAGTGTAGATATGCAATGTCTTAATTTGCATATGGTATTCTAATCAGGGAAAGATTTGCTATAAAGAGGAAAGCTCACTCCAATAAGTAAAAGGGAGGAATTTGTATAAAAATGAAATTAATTTCATAAATAGCTAAGGACAGAACAAAGTTTATGTACATAGGTACCTACATGATCTAGGTACGTATCCAACATCATGATTTTTCTGTGCTCTCCCCTCCATTGAAAAAAGTACAACTAAATATATACTCTTTTTTAATTTCTTTTTTAAAAAGAAAGATAATTGTTTTCATCCACAACTGTACTTTTAAATCCTCTTATAGTCAGAATACGTTAAAAAACTTAAGCTTTGAATTGAATTGGAAAGTTATTCATATGGTACTACCTTATATAATCAGCAAAAATAACCTATTATTTTTATTTTCAATATAAATATAGGGATTCCATAGGTAGCTATCTATACCAGTTAAAATTTTTTTAAACATCCTAATTAACAGATTAATTCACATTTTAATGGCATAAAGCACTTCACCCAGAGTAACGCCTGTCTAACTTGAGCAGTTGCAGAAGTTCCCAGCTAGCCTGTCTTCCCAGTGCCCATGTGATTGGAAGGAAGCCTATGTGCATTTACCCATTGAACTTTTTAGCCCATATCTGGTATCTCCAAATATATATCGTCATTATTCAGGGAAGAAGCAACTACAGTTTACAGTTACTGAAGAAGTACGCATTAGCTACCTGTAACAGTCAACTTAGTCCTTTTGTAAACAAGAATAGACAATCATAATCAAAACACAGTAATAAAAAAACACAGTTTAAATTAAAACGTAAAGATTAACAAACAATATAACTGATCCCAAAGTAGAAAAAGAAAAATCACGGAAGAAACAGAAGGAAATTTTTGAAAAGATTGAATTAGTATCTTCAAAGTTATTTGAAAGGACAGTATTTCTATAAAGCAAGCACTGACAGCTATTTTTAAAAGAGCAGCTAAAAACATAAAAGGTGTTTTGGAAAATAAGTATATAATTCCCAAAATAAGAAAAAACCTAATAGGAGTTCTGAATAATGAAAGAAATAGCTGACGACTTCAATCAGTTAGATAAAACCAAGGACATTTTCAAAACTTAGAGCAATAAAAAAGAAACAAGATAGATCCAGGAGATGCATTATCTGTCTACTAAGAGCTTTCAATGGAGGACAGAGAGAAAACATAGGGAAAGAACCAATCAAAGAAAGAGTAGTAATTCATGCTGAGAAGATGGAGGCCTGAGCGCACATCCCCCTCTCTCCCAACGGATTAGTAGGATAAACAGCTAATGTGGAGAGGCCCTTGGGAGTGGAGAGGGAAATGTAGAAAGTGTGGCCTACTTAGAATTTAGTGTCCTACAGGGACAGTTTACTTGGCCTGGTTAGGGCAGTTTCTGTACAACATCATTTACACAGCTGGAAGGATCAAAGACCAGACATCCAAGGAGAAGGCCCATCACCCTAACAGAAACTGAAGTGATGTGTACCGATTTTGCATCTACTAAAATAAGGACTGGTTGTTTGAGCCTAATAAATGCCTCCAATGCAAGAAAACCCTCTAGTTCCACCATTACAGGCCATTCTTAGGAGGAATTGTACCATCAAGCTGAACTGCCCCCTTTTTGTGATGCCTCAGAAGAAGGAGCAACTCTCCCCACTTCCCCAAACACACACACACACACACACTCAAGAAAGCTGACAGACACTGTGTCAAGTTTCTGCTCACTGCTGGCACACCAGAAAAGTCATATATTTTTATTCCATCTTTTGCCTATCCACCACTGACGGAAAGATCCCAGTGATCTGACTTACACAGCTACTGTTAAAGGAGAGTGAAAAAAGATTCCAGGTATTATTTAAGGGGTTAAGTAGCTTAAAGGAGGAAGATCAGGACCAAAAACCAGGACAGCAGTATCTCATTAAGGCAGTTAATGTCCAATCCTTTGAATGCCAGGACTTTTTTGCTTACCTATGGTGGTGCATATCACAAAAATTAGGCATGGACCTTATTTTTAGCTCATCAGCTATTGTGTTAGTGTTAGTATTTTATGTGTGTCCCAAGATAATTCTTCTTCTTCCAATATGGCCCAGGGAAGCCAAGAGGTTAGACGCTCGGGGGGTGGGGGGGGGGGGAAGACAATTTAATAAAATGAAGAAAGAAATTAATGACATACAAGAAGATTTTGGCAAGTGAAGTCTCAAAGCACTAAAAATATTAGTTTGAAAAAAAAAACTAAAACCATTGTACTTGAATTTAAAACTTCACTAGAAGAACACCAAAATAGAGTGGGTACTTCTGGAAACAAAATTTAAAATATGAAAGATCAAATAGAGGAACTATGACAACAAACCCCCAAAATATCAAAGTTGGAAGTCACAAGACATGGAGGACAGATCCACAAGAGCTAAAACAAACAAATAAATAAAAAATGTCATTCCAAGATGTAAAAAGGGGTCATACGAAGGAGAAGTTTAAAAAGACAACAGAAGAAAGATTCTGCTTTTCAGATAGAAATGTGCCAGGCATATGGTGACTCATGTCTATAATCCCAGCACTTTGGGAAGCTGAGGCAGGCAGATCACTTGGGGTCAGGTGTTCGAGACCAGCCTGGCCAACATGGTGAAACCCCGTCTCTACTAAAAATACAAAAAATTAGCCAGGTATGGTGGTGCATGCCTGTAATCTCAGCTACTTGGGAGGCTGAGGCATAAGAATCGCTTGAACCTGGGAGGGAGAGGTTGCAGTAAGCCGAGATCATGCCACTTCACTCTAGCTTGGACAACAGAGTGAAAATGTGAAGAAAAAAATAAGGGAAGGGAAGGGGAAGGGGAAGGGGAAAGGAATGAAGAAAGAAAGGAAGAAGGGAAAGAAGAAAGGAAGAAACAGAAAGAAGGAAGGGAGGGAGGGAGAGAGAGATAAAAAAGAAAGAGAAAGAGAAAAAAGAAAGAAAGAGAGAGAGAGGAAGGAAGGAAGGAAGGAAGGAAGGAAGGAAGGAAGGAAGGAAGGAAGGAAGGAAGGAAGGAAGGAAGGAAGGAAGGAAATAAGAGAAAAATGTGCCAGGCCTAATTAATTTTTTAAATGATACACATTTTGACAAAATCTGATAAAATCCATGAATGCCAAAGATTAAAAAGTAAAACCTCGTACTTCCAGGCAATCTTTGTCTCTCTCTCTCTCACACACACAGACACACACACACACATACAGATTAATTTACACAGGAAAGAAAATTACAACGGATTTCTCACCTGCAAGTGTGGAAGACAGGGAAAAATATATTTATGTGCTTTCCAGGGGAAAAGAGTAAGATCCAAGAATTTTTTACCAGCTTAGATATCATTCCTTTGGAAGGACAAGTGAATAAATTTATATGATCACAAAATATATTACCTATGTGTCTTTTCTGAGAAAACAAAGAAGCAAAGAGAAAATTAATTCAGGACAAGTATCTCAAGTTAGTAAAAGATTGAGTATACAAGAAACAATGGTAAACAAACAAAAAAAGAGGTAAGTTTTTAAAAACTGAAAAAAAGCTGTTAAAACTTCATAATAATGCAATTTTTCAAGTATAAAATAAGTGTTGCTAAGAATCATTTTTAAAAATGCATAATTCCAGAAAGAGCAATAATTGAGAATTAAAACTTCAAAAATTCCTAAAAGGGTTAAAGAAGAAGAAATTTTGAAATGAAAGTTTATTTGAAGATGGGGAGAAGGAGAGAGGAAGTAGTGAAATAAAATGTGAAAATTATTGCTGTATTTTAGTTCTAAAATGTCAAGATCTGAATTTTGAAATTGGTATTGGGAATGGGAACAGAGAGGAGAAAGACTGTGGATGTTGGAAGGAGTAGGGCAGAATTGGGCCTTCATCTTAGCCTAAAAAAGTAAAGAATGCATCTGCTTTTCAAGCATATAGAGAACAGTTATAAATATTGTCCATATATTAGGCCATAAATAAAATCTCAATAAATCCGGGAAGGAAAATACCATACAAAACATATTTGCTAACAGCAACAATAAAACAGGCCTTAAAAAGAATTGAATAGGTTTTATGTTAAATATATACACTTCAAAATGTGAAAGCACTCCTTTAAATAACTCTTGGTTTAAAGAGGACATCAAAATCAAAGTTTCAAACTGTAATAAAAATAATGACAAAGAAAATTGCTTTTCAAATAGTATATGGAACAGCTCAATGTTGTATCCAAAGAAGGAAATGAAGAATAATTGTAGCTTAAAAGAATTTATTAAAACTAAGAAAGGTTGAAAACAAAATAGTTAAAATTATAACTCTAGAATTAAAAATGTAATAATAAATCCAGAGAAATTCAAAGGAATTAAGCAATAAACGTAAACATAAATTAATTAAATATAAAACAAAACTAAATACATAGCAGTAAAACCAAAAACATATTTTGGGGGGAGAAACAATAAAATGGCCAAGATTTGACAACTTAGAGAAAAAGAGAAAAGATACAAATATAACTGCCTTCTCAAGACATTAAGAAGGTGAGCCGTTGGTAAGGTGAGCCCTCATATCCTTGAAGAGTCTCTGGTAGCTATTGTTTGTAGGCCAGGATAGGAAAAGCTGCCATCTAACGAAGCTCCGTGAATTCAATGAGGATGATGAGATGCCAGGATGGCAGGAAGAAAGTGACAGCAGTTAATTGTCAGAGACAAAGCAGCTGTGGTTACCGTCATGTAGGCAGAACCAAAGTAGTCATCGGAATGCTTGGACCTGCAGAGATCTTTGGTGTCAGCTAACTGATCACAGTGCCCTCAGGACTGAAATAGATGGGCAGTGTACTAAAGGCTAACTTGATTTGTGAAAGTGGAAAAGCTCTAAATCTAATAAAAGAAGTCTGACTTGAATCACAACAGAGAATTGTGGCCCCTCAACCAGTTTCTAGACCCAGAGCCCCTTGAATGAAGGGAAGGCTAGTATTCTCTTGAGGAGGGACCCTGCTGTCCTGTAAAAAATGTATAGGATAAATCGTACCTCTAGACTCCCGAAGAAACGTTGTGTCATTTAGCAAGGAGATTATCCACGAGAGAAGGAACATAATTATAATTTCAGGATTTCTGGAATCTTGATAACACACTTAGGATTCAGTTGGATAAATATTGCCAGGGTTTATGTTGTAATTATTTTGGAGTATATAACATCTCCTCATAGGTCGCTATATCTCATCCTCCGGTGGATGGTGGGTCTCAAGTCTGGTCACAGGTCTAAAAGCAACGAGAGGGAGAGTGAGGAGGTCCTAAAGGGCATCATCATTCTCCTGCAAATTAACTACCTCAAAGGAATCCATTGCACAGGCAAGAGAAGACTAAACTGCCTCAGTCAAGGGAGACATGTTGCTCCACCCCACCCTAATCTCCCGCAAAGTTTCAATCCATTACAGGTTCGAATCTTATTTAAATATCATCAGCTCAAAAGTCCCAAATCTCACCATCCAAATCAAGTACCAGTGAAACCTGAGTATAATCTGCCTTGGGGGAAAATTCCTCTCCTTCTGTAGACCTGTGAAACTAGAAAACAAGTTATCTGTTCACGAAGTATGATGGTGGGACATGCATAGGATAACAGTCATAGATATTCCACACACCAAAAAAAAGAAAATGGAAGAAAGTAAAAAGGTCTCTGGTCCCAAGCAATTTCAAATTGCAACTGAGAAAACTCTATTAGGTACAAAGGCTTGAAGATAATCCTCTTGAGCACATGGCTCTGCCCTCTGGACCCAAGACTCTGCCTTCTGGGCCCAAGGCTGTACTCTCATCATCAGCCTTCCTTTTTCTTGAAAGAAGAGAAGGACGTGTTTGCAGCTGAGTAGTTGTATCAGCCTGTTTCCTGCCTGTAGAATTTTGGGGGATCGACAGACTTCTTTCATTTCATCCAGTGTTTATTCCTTACAGTCCAAGCTAGCACTGTTTCTGCTGAAATAAGAGTCTTAAAACCTTTGCAGGTCTCCTGTATATGTCATGGGAAGTTATGGCATTAAGCAAGAGGCTCCTCCAAATATATTTCCTGAATAATCACATTTCTATTCATGATTTCTGCTGAAATGGCCGAGGAGATCTATGAATCACATGCTTAATCTCTTCAAAGAGTCCTCTGTGTAAATGAACATCCTTATCTTTTGATTCTTCCAAAACATTAGAAAAACATTGTCCAGCCATACCCTTGGCTTTCTTCTTAGCGCGTGGCATTGAATCTCTAACTCTTAAAATATTTGCAACCCAGATAGCCTGAGAATTTCCCAAATTATCAAGTCCTGTTTACTTTTTGCTTAACAGTTCTTTCCTTAATTTATCTCTTTCTTCTCTCATTTTACTATAATTGGCAAGAAGAAACCAAGCCGTACCTTCATTACTTCGCTTGGATACCTTCTCCTTTAAATATTCAAGCTCATTACTTATAAGGATTGTTTGCCACACAACTGATGGACACAATTCATGTAAGCTTTTTGTCATTATGTAACAAGAATCTTCTTTCCTCTAGTTTCCAAAAACATGTTCCTCATTTCTTTCTGAGCCTTTACCAGGCAAGTCTTTAATGTTCAATTTCTACCAATAATTGGTTTATGACAATCTAGGTATTCCCTAAGACAACATAGGGCTTCTCCACCATGTTCCTCACTTCATTTTGAGCTCTCACTGGCAGACACTTTAACGCACGTATTTCTACCAATAGTTTGTTCAAAGCAATCTATGCTTTTTCTATTATGCTTCTCAAAATTCTTTCAGCCTGTGACCATTACCCAATTCCAAAGCAACTTTTACATTTTTCTGTATTTGTTAAGCAGTATCCTACTCCTGGTACCAAAATCTGTATTAGTTTCCTATGGCTGCTGTAACAGATTACTACTACTTGAGGGCTTAAACAACACACATTCTCTTACAGTTCTGGAGGTCAGAAGTCCAAAATCAGTTATACTGGGCCAAAACAAAGTATCTTCAGGGTCATGCTTACTCTGAAGACTCAAGTGGAGAATCTGTTTCCTTGTCTTTTCCAGCCTCGAGAGCTTCAACATTTGCCTTTCTTGGCCCATGGCCCCATCAGCCATCTTCAAAGCTAGCAGTGCAACATCTTGCCTCAGTATCACATTGCCTTGCGTCTGTGTAATCAAATCTCCTTCTTCCTCTCTCTTTTAAAGAAACTTGTGGTTACATTTAGAGCCCACTGAAATAATTAAGGATAATCTCCTCATCTCAAGATCTTTAAGTCACATCTTCAAAGGCCCTTTTGCCATATAAGATAACATTCACAGGTTCCAAAGACTGAGATATAGCTATCTTTGTGGGCCATTATTCAGCCTACCACATTGGATGCTAGACATCGTGAATCTTGCCTTGTTGGGTGCTACTGTGAATCTTACCTTGCTGGGTGCTTTCAAAAGCATAAAAATCTTACACTTTAAAAAATATTTTGGGGCTTCATTCTTGAATTCATTAAGTTACATGGAAACAGTTTGAATCTTTCAAAGCTTTTTTTCAAACTTTATTAGGTGGGAATTAGAAAAATCTTTAGCCAATGGCTAATTTGGTTCCAATAACTTTCTGAATTTTCTATACAATTCCCTATGAATTATGAGGTTTCGTACTCTGGCTAGTGAGAACATGATGCATTTCCAGCCCTTGGTAAGTACCGGGGATTGTTGCCTCTGCCCCTTTCAGATGAAATTCTGTCTGCAGTCTCAGGTACTCTCTTCACACTTATGAGATTATCAGTACCCAACAGACCTCTGGAAGTCTCTTAACAGCTCTCTCTTCTTTTGTACTCTACCCCAGGATCTCAAGCTGATTATTCTCTAAAGACTCTTAACTTTCTCTACTCCGCTCATGGAGACCGTCAGCCTCTGCTGGGTGCCCACTTCCTGCACTGTGGCCTGGAAACTCTCTCCTGGCAGTAGAATGGGCAATCACACGGCTCTTCTACGCTTATCATGTCTCAGTGAATATTGTCCTGCATTGCCTGATATCCAATGCCTGAAAACCATTGTTCCATATGTTTTATTCAGTTTTCCAGTTGTTTTAAGTATAAAGGAAGAGCAGGTCCTTGTTACTCCACTTTTCCCAGAAGCAGAAGTTCATAAAATTTATGTGAAAATACAAAGGGGCCAGGAGAGCAAAATAATTTTGAAAAAGAATATATGTTGAGGACTCACACTACTGCCTAGTTTCAAATCTTAAAATAAAACAATAGTAATCAAGATAATTTGGTATTTATATAAGGAAAGAGTGTATAAAGCACTGAAACAGTATAAAGGGTTCAGAAATAGACCTCATATATATGTGGTCAATTGTATTTTTGTAACAAGAAAAGGGAAAGGAATCATCTTTCCAACTGGAAGAGTCAGACATCCATACGTAAACACAATGAACATTTACCCTTACATCATATGCAGAAATTAACTTGAAATACATAATATACATAAACCTAAAAGTTAATATTATAACACTTCTAAATGCCATAGAAGAACACTTTCATAATTTTGGGCTAGGCAAGGAGTTTTTAGATAAGTTATAAAAATACAAACCATTTCTACAATTGATTAATTGGACATCATCCAATTAAAGACTTCTGCTTTTTGAAAGACCCCTGTTTAAAAAAAATAAAATGGCAGACTGGGAGAAAATGCTTGTAAAATACGTATCTGAGTAAGAAATTGTATCCAGGCTATATAAAGAAGTCTCATCACTCAATATTAAGAAACAGATATACCTAATTTTAAAATGAGCAAGAGATTTGAACAGACACTTCATGAAAAAATGGTTTAAGGCGGCCAGGCATGGTGGCTCATGCCTGAAATCCCAGCATTTTGGGAGGCCAAGGCAGGCGGATCACCTGAGCTCGGGAGTTCGTGATCAGCCTGACCAACATGGAGAAACTTCGTCTCTACTAAAAATACAAAATTAGCTGGGCACGGTGGCACATGCCTATGATCCCCCCTACTCCAGAGGCTGAGGCAGGAGAATCTCTTGAACCCGGGAGGCAGAGGTTGCAGTGAGCCGAGATCACATCATTGCACTCCAGCCTGGGCAACGAGAGCGAAGCTCCATCTCAAAAAAAAAAAAAAAAATTGTTTAAGGCTGTCATAAGCACATAAAAATATGCTTAACATCATTTTCACTAGGGAAATGCAAATTAAACCATAATTAAATACCACTACACACCTACTAAAAGAGCTAAAAATAAAGCCTGAAAATACCAAGTGCTGAAAAGAATGTGGTGTTATTGGAACCCTCACACCTTGCTTGTGAGAATGCAAAACGTTTCTGCCACTTTTGAAATGTTTCACAGTTTCTTTTAAAGTTAAATATACACTTAACATATTACCCACCAGTCCCACTTTCAGTAATTTTCCAAGAGAATAAAAATCATATATCCACACGAAGACTTTGCAGAGAGGTTTACAGCAGCATTATAAATGATGGCCCTACGTTGGAAACACTCAAATGTTCTTTAATTGATAAATGGATAAACAAATTGTGATACATCTATACAATGGAATACTACTGAACAATAAAAAGAATAAACTATCGATACATTTAACAATATGAATACATTTAAAAAGCATTATGCTAAAAGATTGAGTCCAGACACCAAAGGCTACATACTATATGATTCCATTTATATGATATTCTGGAAAAGTAAATCTACAGAAAGCAGCACTCAGATCAGGAGCTAGGACTGGGAGAAGGGGACTGATTGTAAAGGAGCATGAAAGAATGTCCTGGGGTGATGAAAATATACTATATTTTAATTATGTGTTAAAAGTCATTGAAATACATACTTTGAAAGTGTGAATGTTTCCATATGTAAATTACATGTCAGTAAAACTGCCTTTAAAACATATATAGTCACAGAAAAACACATATATGTTATGAGCCCATTTATGTGAAGAAAAGTTTTAAAATTTAAAATATCTATGTATTTATAGAAAGTCCTAGCAAAATATACACCAAGTTATCTCTGGAAAGGGAAGTGAGATGGGGAGCCACCAAAGCCTGGATTCTCTAGAACAGGGGTCCCCAACTCTTAGGCCACAGATCAGTACTGATTTGTGGCCTGTTGGGAACTGGGCGGCACCACAGGAGGTAAGGGGCAGGCCAGCAAGCATTACCACCTGAGCTCCACCTCCTGTCAGATCAGCTGCAGCTTTAGGTTCTCATAGGAGCATGAACCCTATCGTGAACTGCGCATGCAAGGGATCTAGGGTGCACACTCCTTAGGAGAATCTAATGCCTGATGGTCTGAGGTACAGCAGGGTCCCAAAACCATCCCTACCCTCACCCCACCTCCATCCATGGAAAAATTGTCTTCCATGAAACCGGTCCCTGGTGCCAAAAAGTTTGGGGAACCACCTCTCTAGAAACAGAGTCTGACACAGAATTTGGCAAGTAGGGCATGTTTTTAAGCATCTGGACTTGTATAAGAGGAGGGGAAGAAACAAGATTCTCTGAAGGATGAAGTTGAAGGGCAATGAGGTCACAATCTAGCATCACCCAATCCCATGGAGAGTTCTGGAGAGTATACGGCTGTTTAGAGGTGTCCCACGCCGGGCCCAAATGACTGGGCATTTTATTAATAGTTCCCCAGTGGATCAGTGAGAATGGCGGTGAGACCACTACTGCTTCCACTTCTTTGTTTCTGGACCTACATATTCTTTTTATTGGGGCCATATAGGATAGTATGATACCTCATAGAGTACCACCTCCAAGCTGATGCTTAAACTGCACCTTTGGTAGACCAAAACTCTCCTAGGCCAAGAGTTACTGAGTGGTGCCATCTCTGATGCAGCCAGTAAGTCTCATAGGCATGGGTTTACTTCTGTGCCTTCTTTTCTGACAAGCGGGTCTTCTGATCTGATGCCATGTCATCCTACTGAGATCCCATCCTAGTGGGTCAGATATTTCATAAACCCTCAGATAGTCTTTCTAGTTGAAACTTGTGGGCAGGAAAGGCAAATCCATGGCCAGAATGCTTGGCTTTTTCTGTTAGAACAAATCTCTGGCTTTTCCAAGATAGAAAGTGATCAGTGTACTTACTTACCACCAAATGGCCGACTGGTCTTCTTAAGGAAGAGTAACGTATTGGAGGCTCGGTGTTGTTTCTCTGGCTGGAGGTTTGGGCATTCAATGGCAGCAGTAGCCAATTTAATCTTAGTAAACAGGCAGCCATGCCACTGGACCCACCATGCATAGCTTTCATCTTTCCCACTGTGACCACTCCAAGCAAGCCCATCTGCAAGCCCTGGTGTGGCCAATGACCAAGGCTAGTTGAAGTCAAATGGCCACGCAATTTTGTCTACAACATTGTTCTTTGCCTTTTCCATGATAGATGCTCTCTGATGGGCATTTACATTTGATATAAAGATCTTAACACTTTGTGCCCACTCCCATGTGGCCAACATCTTTTCATTACCACTGCCCACGAGTTTGTATATATTCTAACATTGAGCTACTTTTCTTCCCATACAAAGTGAATAACCAGGTACACTGCCTGAAACTCCTTCCTCACTGCCTTCCAATGCCTCTCCCCAGTGATGTTGCAGTCCTATTACTGCCTCTTTTCAACATGTTCTTATATACTGAGCCGAGCCATCTGTAAACCTCTGTAAGCTGGTTGTAAGGGATCTCCCAGATGGCCATAGGGATGAGCTGAGGGAGGAGCACTGGTGGAAAAGTAGCAAATAGCATGGGGGTCTGGGCTACCTGCTCATGCAGTTTGCTTGTATCCTTAGTCTAGCTCATGCTTGATCATACATGTACCTCTTTCCTCTTACAATGGATTGCTACTGAGCCTGCCTTTCCTTACACTCTAGTCCCACTTCCAAAAGTGTGGTTATTTGGTGTCTCGTGGACAGACGCTCCATCTCTACCAGAACCCAACAGATCAACAGTAAATATTTTTCAAAGGGCATATAATTCTCTGCTATTAAGCCATAGCCTAGTTCCAGAACCCTAAAGGCTGAAACAGAATCTTTTCCCACCACTCATATCTAATATCACAGGGTATGCTGGATCATTTGTGCTGCTTACATTGCAACAAGGACCTGCTGCTGAGCTCTTTCTTGCTCTGGACCCCACTCAGTGATGGCATCCTTCTGTAGTACCTAATATATGGACTGGAGCAATAGTCCCACACGTAGAATGTGCTGCCTCCTGATCCCAGAGAGGTCTCTAGGCATTGGATTTCCTTCTTTATGGTGGAAAGTGCAAGATGCAATCATTGTCTTTCCCTCTCAAGGGATGTCTTAGTATACCCATGACTACTGAGCTCCTAAAATATTTTAAAATATGATAAAAGTTTGAATCTTTGTAGCATTTATCTTTCACCATCAGACGCATAGGTGTCTTGCCAAGACCTCCAGTACACTAACCACTTTTTGTTCATCTAACCTTCTTAGCATAATGTCTTTAATATAGTGGATCAGTATGTTATTCTAGGGGGAATAGCCACAAGTTACAGATCTCTTCTGACTATATTATGACAGACTACAATATTATAGAATGCATTAGATTTTTTAAACACCTTGGGTAAAACTATAAATAGATTTATACATTGTTGCCCATTCCATGTGAATGGTAACTGATTCTAATCCTTTTCTCCTTGTTGCAATGAAAAAGAATGGGCTTACCAACTCAGTGGCTACATTCCATGCACCTGAGATCATGTTAATGTGCTAGGAAATGTACATTTGGCACAGCAGCTGCAAATGGGGCTACTACCTGAGTTTGCAGTCGTTCGCTGGAATCCTCTAGGACTTATCTGCTATCTTTTGTGGCCAGACTTGTACATTAAATGGATGAGTATTAGTGTACGTGTTCATTTCCTATTGCTCCTGTAACTAATTACCACACACCTGGTGGCTTAAACGACAGAAATTTATTATTTTACAGTTTTGGAAGTTAGAGTCTGAAATGGGTCTCACTGGGTTAAAATTAAGGTTAGCATTCCTTCTGGAGACTCTAGGGGAAAATCCATTTCCTTGCCTTTTTCAGCTTCTAGAGGCTGCCAACAGTCCCCTAGCTCATGGTCTCCTTCTGTCTTCAAAGCAGTGGAAGTAACTAGCAATGGTCAAGTCTACCTCATGTTGCATCAGTCTGCTACACTATCTTCTGTTTCTTCTACATTTAACAGATCTTTGTGATACATTGGTCTTACATGGACAATCCAAGATAATCTCCTTATTTTAAAGTTGGCTGATAGTCACAAGCTATGATCTAAATGTGTGCCTCAAAATTCACATGTTGAAACTTAACCACCAATGTGATAGTATTAAGAAGTTGAACCTTTAGCAGGTGATTAAGTCATGAGGATGTAGTCCCCATGAATAAGATTAGCAGCCTCAAAGTTGAAGGGAGCACCCTAGGTGCTCTTCTATCTCTTCTGTCATGTGAAGACATAGCATTTGTCACTTTTTGTCCCCTTCTGCCATGTGATGATGCAGCAAGAAGATGCCATCTTGGAAGCAGACAGCAGCCCTCACCAGACTCCAAATCTGCTGGTGCCTTAATCTTGGACTTCCCAGCCACTAGAACTATGAGAAATACATTTTTATTATTTATAAATTACCCTGTTTGTGGCATTTTGTTATGCCAGCACAAACAGACTGAGACACAGCTTTAATTCCATCTGCCACCTTAATTCTCCCTGGCTCTCTAACGTAACATATTATGGCTCCAGAGATTAGGACTATTCTAATAGTAGGTGTTCAGTAGGACTATTATTCTACCTACCACAACTCCTCTCTCCCAAGAGTACAATTACTTGAGTAAATGGCTACATTCCTTTGGAGAAGGATTAGGAGACTTATTACTAGGCTAATTGTCATGGTGTTGCAGGGGCCTTCTTCCTGTGAACCCAGCCTCCTCTTCAGCCAACGTGCTGCAGGCCTAATAACTGGTTTAGGTCTGTCTGGATTTGGACAAAGTATTATGGCTTTTTATTGTGGTAATTGCTCTCAGCCTGCTGGTCATTCATTCTCGATTTGTTATGATGGTACAAACTGAGTACCCAGTTGGCTCTCATCTATTTTGCCCCTAGGGCACCTGTTCAATTAACCATCTACATAACCCTCTTTAGGTCAGGTCCCCTTGGCTGTCATTCCAACCCTGTGGCTCATTACAATAATTGCATCCACCTGGCTTCCAGCAGTTAAGTGCTGCCACCTGGCCTCTATTGTTTTGGGTTCCTGTCAGCCTAGTTCTATAATAGTCTCTCTGCCCATCAGGCCTGGTTTACAGAGGAGAGACACCACTGAAAGATTTTAGTGTTGTTGGTGTCCTCTCACCAGCATGTCCTCCATGGCCTTGGTCGGCGGTGGCGGGGGGAGGGTGTCCTCCAGGTGTGCCTGAGGAACATGAGCCTGTAGAGGGTATTCTGTCCTCATATCGTATATCCACTTTCTCACTCCCATTTCCTTGGGTCTTCACATTCCTTCCTCCGCTGTCTCCCACAACAATCTGGCATTTCAAGTTCACATCATTTGTGGGTGGGCCATCACTTTTTCTACACTTCCAGAAGCCATCCTAGTAGCAAGTCCATATCATCCCTCAGAGACTTTGCCCCATTAAACTCTATGTCTCAGGTGCATACTCTCAAATCAATAAACTCCCCACTATTCAATCTTGTGTTTCTATCCGCTGATCCAATACCCTCAGATCCAATGCCATGAGCAGCAACTCCTGCAAGTATATGCTGGCCAGATTTACAGCTCCTTTGGGGTATTGTCTCTCTCCTCCCTTATCAGGCCCAACTGTGGGTGACTTAATTCAAGATATAGACCTGATGATCCGGAAGGGATGTGAAAGCAGACCCCAAGAGAACATGTTTTCTGGCCTCAGAGAGGGCTCTAAATTGTCTTTTGGCAAGCAAGAAGCACTCACTTTAAAAGTGATGGGGTAAGTTAATTCTGCAAGACAAGAGGATTCAGAGGATTAGGGGGTTCAAAATCTGGGGTGATATCTGTTCAGTAATCCCCATCTCAAGGCCCTGACCTTGGCATGACAGGTCTACCTTGATTGGCATTCTCAGGAGCTCAGCTCCTTATCTCCCTGGAGCAGGTCCACAGCTTTCTCGGGGCAACCACCGCTGGAGAGGAGAGCCTCTTTGTAAGCTTAGAGGGAGGACCCTCTGGCTCTCATACTTGGCTTCCAATTGCCGGTAAATTGCCTGCAGCTTTTCCTTATCTTTTTCTGTGACAGTTGTTCTAGAACTTTAACATGAGAATCACATGAAAGTATTTGTTTAAATGTAGCTTGCTGGGCCCCATCTTCATAGTTTCATATTCTGCAGGTCTATGGTCGGGTTCCAGAATTTCTGTTTTTCACAAGTTCCCAGTAGCTGCTGTGCTTTGAAAAGCATTAATCTAGGTCGTCAATGGCTTTTAGCAGTAGCCATCCAATACCACTGCCCTTATAGTTACCATTTCTCTTGTATTTCTCAAATGCCTGATAAATCACACTATCTAGTATATTCCCTTCCACTCCATATACCATTCTCATTCACCATCAATGAGAATTTTAACAATTGTAACTTGCACCAAGGACTTGACCTACAGCCAGTGATGGGGTCTTCACCAGTTGGCCAGTGAGTTATCCATCTTCAAAGCCCTATCATATTGCTTGATTTCTCATACCACTGCTGTCACCAACCCTCCTAAATCGGGTTCTCTTCTTTTTTTTTTCTTTTTTTTTCACCCAGTCTGGAGTGCAGTGGTGCAATCTTGGCTCACTGCAACCTCTGCCTCTTGGGTTCAAGTGATTCTCCAGCTTCCGCCTCCCGAGTAGCTAGAATTACAGGTGTGCACCACCACACCCAGCTAATTTTTTTTCGTATTTTTAGTAGAGAGGGGATTTTCCCACGTTGGCCTGGCTGGTATCAAACTCCTGACCTCAGGTGATCCACCTGCCGTGGCCTCCCAAGGTGCTGGGATTACAGACGCGAGAGATGCTAAGCCTGAGTTTGGTAGGCACGATATATTTTAAGAATCCTTTCAGGAGGAGAAAACAGGACTGGGCAGAGAAGTTAAACCATAACGGGGACCCAACAAAGCGTGGGTCAATGCAATGGCAACTTCTTCAGCATACTGATGTCCAGAAGTGACCTACGCTGTGCAGACATGGTGGGGCCCTTATACTCCCACCTCAAGTTACTAAATGTGAGTCACCCTGGGAGGGCTTTCCCTTGGGTGAGGCTGCTGTCTGCCGCTAAGACAAAAGCTAAAACTGAAGGTTGCTTGCTGACTACTTGGGCAACAAGCTCTTCCTTAAAGAGGGATCTGGGTGGCACATCTCTGCCTGACCACTGGGAAATTAAAGGAAGCATGAAGGGACTGTAAGCTTTTATTCTGTGTACTACGGTATTTAAACTTTTATAGTAAATATGTATTCATGTAAAACTTGAATTATTTAAAATAGTTTTTAGAATAATAAAAATATATATATAAAGACATTTTCTTTGAGCCAAGGAATAACAGAGTCTTTAGATTTAGCCCCAAGCAGGAATAATGGAAAAGGACACACTTAAGAATATTCAGATAAGACTTCACGTCTCCAGGAATAAGTCTACCATTTTTTTTAAAAAGCCCTAAATGATCAAGACTCAGATGGGGCCGGGCGCGGTGGCTCAAGCCTGTAATCCCAGCACTTTGGGAGGCCGAGACGGGCGGATCACGAGGTCAGGAGATCGAGACCATCCTGGCTAACACGGAGAAACCCCGTCTCTACTAAAAAATACAAAAAACTAGCTGGGCGAGGTGGCGGGCGCCTGTAGTCCCAGCTACTCGGGAGGCTGAGGCAGGAGAATGGCGTGAACCCGGGAGGCGGAGCTTGCAGTGAGCTGAGATCCGGCCACTGCACTCCAGCCTGGGCGACTGAGCGAGACTCCATCTCAAAAAAAAAAAAAAAAAAGACTCAGATGGACTTATACTTTTCATCTTTATTGTGGGATGCAAAAGACAACGGAATAATTTCTACAACATTATAAAAGAAAGGAATTTTAAACCTAAAATTTCATAAAAGGCAAATTGTCATTAAAACATGAAAACAAATGAGAACTTTTTTGCTCAACTAAGTTTTCAGAAACTTTACTGCTTAATTCAATCTTTCTGAAAAACTGTAAGATAATCCTACAAATAAATTATCTAAAATACAGAAGATATGAAAGATAGAAATAATATTGAGCAAAAAAAACCAGTAAATTTACTGATACATACAAATACATATAGTACATATATATAATGATTAATATGAGTAAATATGAGTAAAACTTAATTATTTAAATATCATTATAATAAAATAAGCATAATATGAAAACCTCAAAAATGTAATTTAAATTCAAAAAGATTTCAACAAAACATGGGATTTTAGGGAACTAAAAATACACCAAAGGTTATGTCTTATTGTAGAGGAGGTTACAGGCACTTTGCTCTCAGAGAAGGCTCTCATCAGTGATGACCTCATTCTTGATCCAATCTCTATGACCAGACAAGTGAGCTGCCCTGACCAGCCAGCTTGACTCACCTGCCTATCTCTGTGATGTTGGAGGTATTGGACTGAGAGCAACACATGTAATGAAGGAAGAATTTTCCTAAAGAATCTAAAGAAGAGCCACCAGGATCCAGGAACCCCAAATCTAGAAGTCCTACAGACCAGTACAAATGACACTTTCCAAGTCACTAAAGGCAGAGTAAATAAGCAAAAGAAACCAAACCTGCAAATACTAGAAAAGGTGATGGGAAAAAAAATGAACATAATAAATGAAAAGCATGTTTAAAATGGCAATAAGAAAATTAAAATATTAGTAATCACAAATAAATACGAAGGGATAAGTGCTCATTTTAAGGAATGGGACTTATCTATATCCTATTTACAAGAGATGCGTCTAGTTCAAAATGACACCAAAAGGTTGAAAATAAAGAAGTAATTATATCAAGAGATTTCTGCCAAGAAAAAAATAAAAGTGGCAATAATAAAGATACAACATAGAATTCAAAGGGATAAAGTGTTAACTAAACAGAAAAAATATTTTATGTTGATAAAAAGTTACAACCAATCAAAAAGATTTATGCATCCAAATTGTGGATCAAACAACAAAACATCAAAATGTATAAAGCAAAAAGTGTGAATATTAAGTGTCAACTTGATTGAAGAAAAATAAGTGTGAGTAATAAAAAGAGTAATTGACACAAACTACATCCTACTGAGTGACTTCAACATAGCTCTCCTAGATATGACTAGGTCAAGCAGAAAAAAATGTGAAATATATTTATTAGCTATAATAAAGGTATGAGCACCTAAAATGTGTGTGAATCCAGAATCTTTGACATGAAATTCACAACAAAATTTCATGTAGTTTTTAAAAATTAAGGACCTCAACTGAAAAACTATTTCAGAGTTGCATAAATGTATAGTTACTATTTTATATTCATAATTATACAGAAGTCTAAATAGAAAAAGAATCCGTTAGGCTTTAATTATTTTTGTTTCATCCCTCCTTCATACTGATTTTAGGTAATATTATAACAGGTACTTATTTAGTTGTGCCTGGAGATGGATGGTGGATTAGGTACAGAGATAGATACATGGGTACATGGATAGATGATCTACAGATAGGTTTGAGAATCAATCTTCAGATATTTTTTTATCCCTATATATCTGCTCCATCTAAGACTATCTTACAAAAAGTTTATGAGCCAGTACCAACCAATATAAAAATTTTATGTGTATTTTGACAAGAAGCATCTTTCAAAAAATTAAAATTTTTGAACCTCTAAGTTAAAATAATGTTTTAAATAAAGAAATATGAGCCGAAACTGATTCTTTGAGCCTTAAGGACTTCGTTTTGGGGCCACACAAATCAACAAACATAGCAATAAAGTCGAAGAAAACTTCTTGATCATGAAAGCAGTCATGCTGTCACCATAGAGAGTATCTACACTATCAACGTTCATGTTGTTCTCTCGGACTCACAGGACCATGTGTGGTTTATTTTCATTTTTATTGATTTGATTTAATTTAATTTAATTTAATTTAATTTTGAGACCAGGTCTCACTCTGCCACCCAAGCTGGGGTGTGGTGGCATGATAAGGTGTCACTGTAACCTTGAACTCCCGAGCTCAAGCGACCCTCCCACCTCAGCCTCCCGAGTAGCTGGGACTACAGGCGCACACCACTACACCCGTCTAATTTTTGTATTTTTTTGTAGAGACAGGGTTTTGCCATGTTGCCCAGGCTGGTCTAAAACTCCTGGGCTCAAGTGGTCTGCCCCCTTCAGCCTCCCAAAGTGTTGGGATTACAGGCATGAACCATTGCACCTGGCCCATGTATGATTTATTAGGTTGGTGCAAAAGTAATTTGGTGCAACAGGAATTTACTTTTGCACCAACCTAACATACACAACACAATATGTGCTGTGGAGAAGAAATTATACATTTAAATGTATCATGTAGAACTGATACCATTCGTAGGACTTACAACATAGATATAAAATCCTCTTGCAGAGAAATAAGTAGAAGATATTTTAAAACCATGTAACATGTAAGTGCTATTAATATCATGAGTGGTGTGAATTCACCGACAAATGAGAATGAATTGAAATATGGCTTCATACTTTTTGTGGCAGTCTGATCAAGGTTACCTTTATATAGACCTCAACAGTTTACTCTGTCAACATGGTAGTGCACTTCCAGTCTAAACTTCTGCCACATCACATTCCCTCTCCCAGACCATTAAAGTTATCCTGCAGCTCAGCAAAAAAAACATGGAATGATACAGAAGCAATAGTGCACCTTCAGAAGGTTGCCAATAGAAATAGGAGGAGTTTGATACAGTGAGGGACAAGTGACTTGCCTCAGCTAGGCGAGTCAGTGGACTAGTGAAAGGGAGTTCTGTGAGGAGTAATAACAGCGTACAGGGGCCAGGCACGGTGGCTCACACCTGTAATCCCAGCACTTTGGGAGGTGAAGGCAAGGGCAGGACAGGCAGATCACTTGAGGTCAGGAGTTCCAGACCAGCCTGGCCAACATGGCAAAACCCCATCTCTACCAAAAATACAAAAATTAGCCATGCAGCGGTGGCTCGCGCCTGCAGTCCCAGCTACTTGGGAGACTGAGGCACGAGAATCACTTGGATCCAGGAGGTAGAGGCTGCAGTGAGCTGAGATCGCACCACTGCATTCCAGCCTGGGAGACAGAGTGAAACTCCGTCTCAAAAACCAAAAACAAAACAAAAAAAATGCACAGCAGCACAGCCTGGCAGGGAGGAGGAAACTGGACAATATCTCAGATTGTAAAGTGTGCCATGCGAGAATCATGCCTGATCATTCTAGCAATGACCGATACCTGCATGCAGAAATGGGCTTTGAATTAATCCTTAAGAGAATCTTACAGGAATTAAGGGTTTATTAAGACAGTCAAATAGAGCTTAGAAACCTTGATAAGAATAAGAAACATATACACAACAATATAGCAGGAAGTGGGGGAGGCAACAACGTTCACAATTGTATGCCTTTTCCCTTTTTTACCCAGAACCTTAAATTTTCCCCACCAACTAACTCTCTCATAACTCTACCAAAATGTGAATAACAGATTTGACTCTGCAGTTCTTGGTATGGAGATGGGAAGAAAAAGCAAAATGTGGGAAATCACACAAAAATCAGCAGCGACAATCATCTGGTTATTAGAGCTTTGTTAGCTGGCATTTTTCTTTTTAAAGCAAGCAGAACTCAAACCCAACAGTCAAAAGGTGAGTACTGTACATTGCACAGTGGGTAAATTATTGAGAGAATGGAATAAAATGTCGGAGAATCAAACTCCCTATCCAATCCCCAATTTTCCCACTGTTTTTAAACCAGAAATACTCATGATTTTTCTGGATATTATATCCTTCCCACAGACACTGAGGTGACATATTTGTAAAGTTTGAGACCAGCCTGGCTAACATGGTGAAACCCCATCTCTACTAAAAATATAAAAAATTAGTGGCTAAGCATGGTGGCTCACACCTGTAATCCTAGCACTTTGGGAGGCTGAGGTGGGCGGATCACGAGCTCAGGAGACTGAGACCACAGTGAAACCCCGTCTCTACCGAAAAATACAAAAAATTAGCCAGGCGTGGTGGCGGGCACCTGTAGTCCCAGGTACTCAGGAGGCTGAGGCAGGAGAATGGCGTGAACCCGGGAGGCAGAGCTTGCAGTGAGCGGAGATCATGCCACTGCACTCCAGCCTGGGCGACACAGTGAGACTGTCTCAAAAAAAAAAAAAAATTAGCTGGGCGTGGTGGTGCGTGCCTATAATCCCAGCTACTCAGGAGGCTGAGGCAGAAGAATTTGCTTGAACCCGGAAGGCAGAGGTTACAGTGAGCCAAGATTGCGCCATTGCACTCCAGCTTGGGCAACAGAGTGAAACTCCATCTCAAAAAAAAAAAAAAAGAACATCTTCATGTAGACTCTTGGTTTCGATCAAGGAAAGATAACTTTTTAGAATTGGAATGAACTATAGTATGTGTATATCTTAAGCCTCCAAAATTTCCTTGATCTCATAACGCTATTTAGAAGTGTAATATATTTATGGCACATGTGCAGCACTGTACACACTCAGATGAAAATAAAGAGTAAAAATTTTTAAATCTCAGAATAATTACTGCTAGATGTGGTCAAAAAGAAACTTTAACACAGAACCTAAAAATAAGATATTAAGTAATTTTATTTTCTAAAGGCTGAAATGAACAAAATAACAAAAATAAGTGTTGAAATTATCAAAGTAGGTATATATAACCCAGACAAGCAATCACCAATACATGACACACATCAACATAATTATTATTTGATAAATTCTACATCTGCATAACTGTGCAAGGTCAACACCGTGTGCCCAGGCTTCCAGTGAGCATTACTGTATTATCTTTTAAGGGATATTATTTCTAAACAACAGATTATCTCACAATAATAGGAATAATTTTTAAGTGTTTTTAGTGGTCTTCTTGCACGTATAAACCAAAAATAAAATTCTAAGCCCCCCTGACCATTTGAATGGACCCCTCCTCTCATCCAAGGGCATTCCAAAGTTAATCTGAAAAACTAGTTTAAGCCATGATGGGAAGGGTGTGAGGCAGACCTGCCTCATTATATCCTCCTCCATTTTGAAATTCAGGAAAAGCTGACCAGCATTAACATCAACACAGACTCTAAGACTGATAGAACACACACTTTAAATCTGATAAGAAACACTTACAATCTACTCTCTCTGAAGCCTGCTACCTGGAGGCTTCATCTGCATGATAACACCTGGGTCTCCACAATGCTTTATCTTAACCCAGACACTCCCTTCTATTGAATCTAAGTCTTTAGACAATAACTTAACTCTTTCAACCAATTGTCAATCAGGAAATCTTTGAATCTAGCTATGACTTTGGAAGCCTCCCCACTTCCAGTTGTCTTGCCTTTCTGGATTGAACCCAATGTACATCTTAACATGTATTGATTGATGTCTTATGTCTCCCTAAAATGTATAAAGCCAAGTTGTAGGGCAACCATCTTGGGCACATGTTCTCAGGATCTCCTGAGGGCTGTGTCATGGCCAGGGTCACTCATATTTGGCTCAGAATAAATCTCTTCAAATACTTGTGTGTAGAGTTTGAGTATTTACATGACATGTTTTCTTAAATATGCACTAGAGAAAACAAATTTGCTAGTACTATTTTTCATTTTTCTTTTTTGAGACAGAGTCTCACTCTGTCACCCAGGCTGGAGTGCAGTGGCACGGTCTCAGCTCACTGCAACCTCCACCTCCCAGGTTCAAGCGATTATCATGCCTCAGCATCCTGAGTAGCTGGGACTACAGGTACATGCCAACACATCTAACTAATCGTTGTGTTTTTAGTAGAGATGGGGTTTCACCATGTTGGCCAGGCTGGTCTCAAACACCTGACCTCAGATGATCCACTCACCTCCGTCTCCCAAAGTGCTGGGATTACAGGCGTGAGCCATTGAGCCCAGCTGAGTACTGATATTTTTCATAAACTACTTCTCTAGATCTTGCAGACAACAATTTACAAAATGTTTTTATCATTTTTCATAACTTTTTTTCACCAAAGGAGAAACAAACACGGAGAAGTTCAGTGAGTCATCTCAGATTTAGATGTTTTGTCAGTAGCAATATAAGGAATGGGAATCAAGAAAAAAAAAAAAACACT
Source organism: Macaca nemestrina (assembly GCF_043159975.1). Taxonomy (NCBI): domain Eukaryota; kingdom Metazoa; phylum Chordata; class Mammalia; order Primates; family Cercopithecidae; genus Macaca; species Macaca nemestrina. Next base: position 140,766,093 of record NC_092127.1, on the reverse strand, counting down.
TCAGCCCTCTTTTTCTACCTATGCTGAGAAAGCCTACAAATGTGGAAGTTCACTTAAATGAATATGCCTTTAGTTTTGGTGTGCCTCATCATAGAGAGTAACTTTTTAGGAAACCCTTTGCTTCCTCAATGTGGGCTTCCTGTTTCGGTCAAGATGACATGCTGTTTTCTTTGGAAAAGGTCATACAACTGGACAAAGAAAATAAATGATATATTTCTGTTTATAACATACTTAACAACACATCAACTTTTGTAAATTAGGTATTAAGGCCATGTAGCACATATGCATACGGTTATGTGATGATATTTTCTTCAAAATGTATTGTGCTAACAGAGTAGGAGATGATATTCACAAAACATACACCTGGAAAAGACCCATAACTAGAATTTTTTAAAACAAACTCCTAAAATCTACTTTAAAAGATAGACAATCTAATAGAAGAATGAGTAAAAGACAAGTTCTTCACAAAATAGGATATTCAAATAGCCAATAAACATACAAAACAAGTTGAACTTTATTAGTCACCATAGAAATGCAAATTGAAACCACATTGTGATACCACGATGTGTACAGCCATCAGAATGGCTAAAATGAAAATGACTGACAATACCAAATATTGATGAGGATGTGGAACAAACAACTCCTGAAGATAGGAGTGTAAATTACTACAAACGCTAGAATTCACGAGCCTGAATTTTTTTCCTTGGAGAGGCTTTTAGTTATGGATTCAACTTCTGAAACAGATATTAAGATTCCAGATTTTCTGCTTCTTCCTGTGCCCAGTACTGGTGATTTGTATCTTCAAAAGATTATCTAGGCCGTCTAAATTTTATGGCATAAATTTTGCTGTGTTATCAAAATACTTTTCATTTCTAACATGATTTCCTCTTTAACTCGTGGATTATTTAGAAATGTCTTATTTAATTTACCAAGATTTGGTGATATCTTAGATATCTTTTGCTATTAATTTCTAGTATAGTTCCATTCTGATCAGCAAACAGACTGTATACGATTTCTATCCTTTGCAATTTATTGAAATTATTTTATGAGCAACATATTGTCTATATTGGTGATTTTCCATATGCACTTGTAAAGTATGTATATTTCACAGTTATTGCCTGTAAGTTCATATCTTGTAATTGTAGGAACCAGTTTGTTTGCCTTTTCTCAGGGACCACGTTACTGTATTGCCTATTGACCAATGTTTAACAACAGCGATTTCATGTATTCTGTTGATTTTTTAAGCTCTTTACAGTGGAAGAAAAAGTCTGGTAACAATTACTCCACTAAGCCCAAAAATGAAAGTCGATATTATCCTTTATAAAGGAAAACTTCCAGTGTTAAAAATTAATATAAATAAAATCTTCTGGAAGAATTCAAAGAAGTTTCACCAATAGTTCTTTGGGTTTTAAATATTTAATTTTTGTTCCGTTGCTTGCTTTTATTGCTGAGTTACTTATCTTTATTTTTATAATAATTTAGAACCCACTGCTGCCTTTTTTTGGTCTGAAATGCCTCCATTTATTTCATGTCCATTCATCTTAAAATCCTCTGGGTAGAATTAAACCGTTTTTTAACAATATAGCATTGATTTTCAGAGATAGGTTCATGATCATCTCTTGGTAAATTGCCACTGGGGATGTTGGTTTTTATTCATCTTAGAACAACAAAGCGTTGTAAAAGGCCTTTCGGAATATCTGTAAGAATCCTCTAACTTTACTCATAAGAAAATTACATTCTATGAAAGTTCAGTAACTTATCTCAAATTATCTAGCTAGTGGTTGGCAAGATTAAAACCAGGACCCAAATTTTTCCACCAAAATTCAGTTTTTGTTTTTTGTTAGTTTGTGTATTTGTTTTACTTTATCACAGTCTTCCTCTTCAGAAACAGAATTTGTGTAATAGCTTTTCCCATTCACTTTATTTGCCTTCTCTAATTTTTTTAGAACAATAAAAACAAAATTGCTTTCTCCAATTTTATTATTTCCAAGTTTTCACATCTTTTTACTGTTTCTGAAGTCCTTTTTGTGTTTAACATGTCAAAGGAAGGCTTATGCCAGCTTAATCATTATACTCCTCCTGCTGGAAACAAGAATAACAACAGGCAATAAATAAGGCATTCAGCCAGCTCATTAGACAGAGAGGGCTGCGCTGGACACTCAAGTGGCAAAGTGGTAGGCACAAAAGAAATTGGGGAGAGAAGACTGCACATAAAAAACATTTAGGTTGTAATCCCAGCACTTTGGGAGGCCGAGACGGGTGGATCACGAGGTCAGGAGATCGAGACCATCCTGGCGAACACCGTGAAACCCCGTCTCTACTAAAAAATACAAAAAACTAGCCGGGCGAGGTGGCGGGCGCCTGTAGTCCCAGCTACTCAGGAGGCTGAGGCAGGAGAATGGCGTAAACCTGGGAGGCGGAGCTTGCAGTGAGCTGAGATCCGGCCACTGCACTCCAGCCCGGGCTACAGAGCGAGACTCTGTCTCAAAAAAAAAAAAAAAAAAAAAAAAAAAAAAAAAAAATTTAGGGCACAATCTGGATGTCTTCATCTTTAAGACGAGAAATCTCTTTGCTGCTCTACTGCAGCAAGTATAAGAGATGTGACTCTGAGACAAAAATACTTGTTGAATATTATCAAATATGAGCAACCTGTGTAGCACTTGTTGAAGATAAAACTTAACCTAGAGATATCACCAATATTTTATCATACTACAGAACAACATATCAAGAAAACGAGTGAGTCTGTAGTGCTGACTGCTACATCGCAGCAGGTAATATCTAACGGCATCTTCATTGAGGATTCCTTTTGAATCAGGACCTTGCTCTAGTCCTGATATTTCCTACTATGCAGTCTACAAGCACACTCGGTTTCTTTTACTTGGTGCTATCCCTAAGTCCGTCTGCATCTGTGTGGATTTTTTTCTTAACTCTGCAGATCGCCTAAGCTGTTTTCAAGTCACATATAAGAAGAAAACAAATTCTGTAAGAACTCAAAATGCACTAATTTCTGTTATGTTACTGATTCGTTTTTAAAAAATCAACAACTAGCAGAGAATGATTAAAGGCCTCTCAACATAACAATTCTTCATCATGTTGGATGCAACCTTGTTTTTAATAAGACTTAAAAATCGTGCTCACTAGTTTACAGGGTCACTTGGAAAAGAATAAATATTTCATTAAGCCTCCCAGAATTACTTATTGACTGTATTTTCCTTCTTCTTCTTATAATGTGGTATTGCTAATAAAATAAATCAAATGTTACATATCCATTTATATGGTCCAGATTTACTTAGCTCACCCTGAAGGCAAAGATATGGCCCCTTGTTTTATGTGTTTACCATCTAACTAGACTTTACTGAGTCCAGGTGGAGGGGGAAGAAGAACAATTTCAGAATAGCAGATAATGTTATTGAACACTTACGGCAAGCTAGGCAGTGTGCTAAACACTTCTACTTTATCTTATTTAATCCTCAGAACAAGCCTATGAGTTAGATATTATTATTATCCTTATTTCTTCAACGAGAAAACCAAGCTTGGAGAGGGTAAATAACCCACCTAATATAACAAAGCTGGTAAGTGGTAGAGGCCTAAATTCAACCCTATTAATCTGTGCTTTCAACCAGTCTGTTCCTTACTCCCATGCTTTTAGCAAAACTTCACTGCACTCTGCTTTGTGTAATGACAGACTTGTGTTAGGTCATCTAGGTGGTGGGAAGTCTCTAGACAACTTTGAAGACCCAAGATAGGTTTTTAGCCAGATAAGCTAGGAAACAGATAAAATGGCCCAATGGATAACAAACAGGGTTATCCTCATGTTCAATTTTCTGCGTGTTGGTTGCTAGTCACACATTTCTCTTATACAAAAGATGTATTTGAATGCAAACAGTAGAGAGTGATGATATTTAAAAGAAATCATTGCATGTTCTCTGGCTAACAAAAATGGTAAACTATTTCAAAATGTCAATATTTTATTTTAATTACAAATTACTTAGAATGAGATTACAATTACAATACATCACAGTGTCAAAACACTTGAAAAAACTAACCTAAAGATTTGCTAAGTATCATGTAAACAATTACAGTATTTTGATGTCAGGAGTCATCGGTTCTAATCTCTGTTTTACCAATAAATACATGAATGACCCTGTGTGAGTCACTTACTTGTAATATGAGGAGGATAATAACAACAGTACCAAACTCGTGAGTTGACGTGTTGACCAAACAAAGTAATCATTGTGAAGTGCCTCATACCTGGAGAGAGCTGGCTATTGTGACATAGCCAGGTCACTGTTCCATGTTAACAGTTCTGCAAACCAAGATGTGGAAAACTTGGATGGGACTTGTGCGTGGAACTAATCTCACTAGATTTCCAAGTTCTAGGGTTAAAGGTGTGGTGTGTGCCTGGTTTGTTATCTTCAACAGTGAAGATGCTTTTAGCTCCTCTACCATGATTTGTCTGCTTTACTCTCCTTAGTTAGAAGGCCATGGAACTAAAAAATGGTAAATGGTAAATATTCAGTAGTTACAATCTTACTGCAAAGAGAGGAAGAAGAGGTTTGCTTCCAAGTAAGTGACATTGGCCAGAAAAACCACTCCATTCATTAATTCTGAAGGAAAATCAGTATAAAATTTGGAAAAACAGTGATTGTGATGGAGTTTGGGTTTTGAAGTCAAAGAAGTTGTTATTGGACTCTTGGTTCTACCACTTATACATTTGTAACTTTTGGGTAAGTTACATAAACTCTGTTTCCTCAAGTATTAACTGTGACTAATAACACAACCATTTCTAGGTATTTGTGGGGGATTGTTTCCAGGATGTCCAGCAGACACAAAATTCCAGGATGCTCAAGTCTGTTATCTAAAATGGCATAGTATTTGCATATAACCAATGCGCATCCCCCTGCATACTTTAAATAATCTCTAGATTACTTGTAATACCTAATGTAATGTAAATCCTATGTAAATAGTTGTATTGTTTTTTATTTGTATTATTTTTTGTTGTGTTTTTTTTTAATGTTCCATCCATGGTTGGTCGAATTCGTGGATGTGAAACTCACAAACACAACTGTGCTTACTTTGCAGAGACAGTTGTAAGGAATAGAGAAGATGTTTTAAATGGGCCTAAAACAATGCCTCAGATATAATAGGAACTAGATAATTGTGGGCAGAAGCTCTGTATAATATATACTTCTTCATATTATGGTGCTGTTTTTGCCAATGATATTGGTGACAACAATAGTTGTAATAATCTGATTTACAGTCTCTAATTCAGAAAGTCCCACACCGTGGAATAATCTTGATGAGCATGCATGAAGATGGTACAAATTAGGCTTGTATGAAAACTTCACGGACAAAGAGAATGTATTTTACCCAGCATTATTATAAGCTAACCTCTTTATTCTTAGCTATACAGCTGGAGAATATATCCGTTACCGACAGAATTGGCTACTAAAAGGAAGTTTTTAAGTTAAATCTACCCCATCTCTGTTATTCAAATCCTAATTGTAGCGGTTCTGCCTTATTTGGTTAGTCTCAGAACACGTGTCTTGTCTTTGCCATCTGACTTCTTGTTGCATCATTGTTCTTTCTTTAGCAAAGTAAGATGGTCTGCCTCCAAGTTTAATATAACTGAATGGACTTGTAGCTATCAAGTAAGCGCAGTGAAAATATACCCAAGGCCTTTTAGGACTGTCTGGCACTGGTCATTAAATAACCATCCCGCAGCTCACAGTGCCCAGAAATAGCACTTTGTATCCTATTACCCGAAGGGATTAAAAGAAAACTATATATATCAGAATACAGTTCTGAGTTCCACAGAAAGAAGTTTCCTGTAGATTTAAATGACCTAAAACTCTCTCAAACAAAATTGAAAGAGATCAAAGTTTTGGCCCAGCGACTTTGAATATCAGATGAAATGCCCCAGTTGGCTTAGCTTGATTATGCTTCTTTAGCCTGATTGTTTTTCTCTATCACCTTGTGCCATTAATGGAGAAATTAATCTTTGAAGTTCTAATAGCTCAGCATTTTCAATTATTCATTTAGCTAAGGAATTTTTTTTTAAGAACAGCTCAGTGTTCTCAGTTACGATAAGCCTACTGGCAGACACTGATACCCAACCTGGACTGCCACCCCTAAAAAAGCATCTTTTCCATAGAAATTTTTCTGAGGATTGAAAAAAATCATTCTACTACTTATTTTCTTTCTTAAAGTCCGAACTCATAATCAGCTTAAAGCATAAAAATTGTTTAATAAGCATTTTTAACAATTTTTTCCTAAAGAGCATTTTCAGAAGGGAGAAAGATAGAAATGAGAGGAATGTGAGATTCAAAAAAAAAATACTACAGTCTTTTTAGGACTGGTTTTATAAGAACTGTGATCTAAAATCATCTATACTAACCCTCAGCTTCTAATTTTTTACCTGGCTAGACTTTAGGAATATATCAAGCTTTTCTAGTTTAAAAGCAAAACAAAAAACTCTCTTGTTCCCAGCATTTCCTTTCCTGTTCCAGTGTGACCCTTCTTTGTTTTTACTGAGTAATTTCTTCTGCTTCTTGTCGTTCTGCCTTGTTGAGAAGGCAAGAAGGTCCTGTGAACTCACTGGCACTCTGTTGTGTTAGCACTCTTCTTTACATAACAGCCTGTCAATGTGTAAGAAGACATTACTTTTGCTAGTCTGGTGACTCCAACAAAATTTTGTTGACTTTGGCAAGACTGGGGTGTTTTTTGCTTTTCTCCCCAGTAAACTGTATGCTCAGTCTTCATTTTAAGGAGTTGGGCAGTTGCTAAATGAAGACAAGGAGATCGCAGCTTCCACTAAGCTAGTTTTTACTCATTCAACATTTGTATTGCTTCTAAGCAATATTACACTGAAAGATCATTCAGAAAAATGGCATAGTCTGATTTTAAAGATCTTTATTTTTGTGAACAATCATGGATTGAAGGTGTTTTATTACTTCTTCAGAATATATTTAGAAAAGGTCTCTGTTAACTAGATATGTTATGAATTTTCCCTTAAAAATTTCCATTTTTGCAAACTTGTCCAATTTCTCATATACTTGAAATAATGTAAAGGTAATCTTTTAGTTATAATTCATGTGAGTACAATGTATAGTGCCAAGGAATTCTGCCTCCAGAAGTGTGTGTTAATCCCAGGTCTCGGAATAAATGAATTGCTAAAAATTTTCTTTCCCCATGGTGTAGTTTTAGAGTTGCATTAATAATGTTTATAATGCCACTTCTCATTCAGTTCCATATCAAATGTCACCAATCCACACAGGCCTTCTCTAGTCGTCCTCTCTGGAGTATCCCCATATCATTACTCTCTATTACACCCCAGTTCCTTTCTGCATAGCACTCATCATGATGCATAATATTATAATGTGTTTATTGAATGTCTTAACCTACTAGAGTGTAAATTCCTGGCAGCAAATGACTTATTACCTTCATTTCTGTATCCCAAGGGCCTCACGTTGAGTTAAATAAATGAGAAAATGAACTAAAATTTCCTGCTACCTGTTCAATCCCTTTGGATGTCCCTCCTCTCTTCCAGATCTCTCTTCATCCAAAATATAGCCAATGTGTTTCCTTTACTTCTCCCAAGAGTTTACCATTTGTTGTTGTTTGGGCATGTTTTTCCCCTGATTACCCAATTAATACATGCTCATTTTAGAGAATTTGGAAAGAAAATCTAAGTCATGTTAAAAGATAATTAAAATCACTAGGGATGACCAATCATCCACTGGTCCACGACTTGAAAGAATTTCCAGGTCATGGAACTTTGAATGCTAAAACCAGAAAAGTCCAGGAAAAAGCCAGGATGAGTTGGTTACTCTGCACTTCAACTTTCACTCAATAGTTACTATTAATAATTTACTCTCTTCTCACCTGTTATTTTATGCATATTATACATAATTGGATACTATCTTGTAGACAATTTTGAGTTCAGCTCTTTCCAATTATTTTTATACCATAAACATTTCCCCATATGATTAAAATTCTTTCCCTTTTTTTGGTAAACATTCTTTCTTAATACCATTTTTAAAACTGCTTAAAAGTCCACATTTTACTTAATAGATAGTTGTAATATAAGACTTAAGACAAAAGACTTGGGAGCCAGGTTGCCTGTATTCAAGTTCCGACTCTGCCTTGGGCATTTTCCTTATTCTCTTGGTCCCTTAGTTTCCTAATCTTGAAGATAGGGATCAAGAAAGTGCATGCCCTAGGGTGTCATGAGGATTAAAGGCATTTATATTTGAGTGTTATTAGCAGTAATTATCTCTCTATTTTCCTGGAAAGATTGTCACATAGTATTATAGAATATTCATAACATACCTAGGTCTTTGTCAGACCCTGCTTCCTCCCTCTTTTATCTGTCAGAGGCATTTCTCCCAAATGAACCTTTGTATTCCTAACTCCACCTCGGCATCTGCTTCCCAGAGGACCCAACCAATATGGAAACTCTGCTCATTTGAAAGGGGGAAAGAGACATTTCATTATTCTACTTGCATTTCTTTGATTACAAATGTGGTCTAATGTTTATTTAATATCTTTATTAGGCTCTGAAATTCCCTCCTTTGTGATGTTCTTTGCCCATTTTTCCTGCTGGGATATTAGTGTTTTATTAGTCTGTTTGTGTAAGCTCTTTATATAGAAAAGATATTAGTTATTGATGTCATAATTTTTTTTGATGTATAGAAGTTTTACATTATTATGTAGTCAAATGCTGACAAATTATAATTCTTATTTTTGCTCTCATGTGAAGAAGCACATTCTCTTTCAGAGATCAGAGTCACTTTAGTCTCTTTGTTAAGAGTTTACATCTAGTCCATCTAGAATAAATTTCCACACACAGTGTGAAATGAAAATGAAAGTGATTATTTTCTGAATAACCACGTCTCTCCAGACCATTTAGTGGACAATCTTGCCCTTTTTGATTAATTTGTCATGTCTTCCAATAGCATTTATTAAAATTTTATATAAGATGGTTCTTTTCCTGTTACATTACTTTATTTGTCTTTTTGCTGTACTCTGTACTTGCTAAATTACTTTAGTTTTATTATCAGTTTTAATATCTGCTGAGTCTCAATCAATAAACTTCTTAGGCTTCTGTGTTTTTTCCAAAGTGCAGTTATAGCACTTTAGATGGTTTCTATACAGAGGTCACTTTCTATTTCTACTCTTCTATGATTGGGAAATTTGTTATTCCTGAGGCTTGTGGTGATGATGATAATAATATGGGGCCGGGCGCGGTGGTTCAAGCCTGTGATCCCAGCACTTTGGGAGGCCGAGACGGGCGGATCACGAGTTCAGGAGATCGAGACCATCCTGGCTAACACGGTGAAACCCCGTCTCTACTAAAATACAAAAAAAATTGGCCGGGCGAGGTGGCGGGCGCCTGTACTCCCAGCTACTCGGGAGGCTGAGGCAGGAGAATGGCGTGAACCCGGGAGGCGGGGCTTGCAGTGAGCTGAGATCCGGCCACTGCACTCCAGCCTGGGCAACAGAGCTAGACTCCGTCTCAAAAAAAAAAAAAAAAAAAAAAAAAGATGGAGTAGCTACTTTGGAAAACAGGATGGCAATTTCTCGAAAAGTTAAACAGAGTTATCATGTAACCTAGTAACTCCACTCCTGGAATATACCAAAGAGAAATGAAAACACAGGCTCACACAAGAACTGATACACAAATAATCATAGCAACATTATTTGTAATAGCCTAGGACTGGATATGACCTAAGTTCCATCAACTGATGAACTAACAAATAAATGTAGTAAACACACACGATGGAATATTATTAGGCAATAAAAAGAAACAAAGTACTGATGCATGTTGCAATGTGATGGAGCTTAAAAACTTTCTACTGAATCAAAGAAGCCAGACACAAAAGGTCACAGATAGTATGATTTCTTTTCTGTGAAATGTTCATGATAGGCAAATCCATAGAGACAGAAAGTAGATTAGTGGTTGTCAGGGGCTGGAAAAAAGAGGAAATGGTGAGTGACTGCTAATGGATACAAAGTTCTTTTTAGGGTGATATAAATGTTCTGGAATGAGATAGCAGTGATGACTGAACAACTGTGACTCTATCAAAAACCACTGAATTGTGTACTTTAAAAGAGTGAATTGCATGACATGTGAATTACATCTCAATAAAGCTGTTATAACATACATTTAACTTTAAAAATAAAATAAGTCATACAATATTATGTATGTGAGGTGTGATGAAAAACAGATATGATTAAGGAAGGAAACAAGGAGAAAGGAAGGACTGCAGAATTAATCATGTTTACTTGTTACAACTCCAAAAGGCTTAGAAATTATTGTTTTAATTTGGATCATTAGGAGAAGCTAGGATTATATTGATAGGTGGCATGCAAAGGTTTCCAACAAAATCAGAACTTACTTTTTTTTAAGTTATAATAATATTTTATTTAAATGGTACAGAAGAAATTATGTATACTTAAAAATGATTAAATATTCATATCAGGAAATGCTAAAAACCCAATAATTTACACAATGATGAAATCTAAAGTGACGAGAAAACATAAAATACTTTCATTTGGTCCTCTCACCTAACAAAACTATTATAAACATGAGATTATAGTAATTACTGAAGTTGGGTTAAAGGCACCAGACAACACAATTCCTTTATACACATCCAGCCATTTTATATAAGAAACCGTTATACCTTAAATGGAAGAGCGAACAATTTGTTTAAAATATTTAGAGTGCATTATGCACCTATAATGAAACCACTTTCTCCAAAGATCCAAACAGATTAACATTGCAAAATGGTATTTCTATATAACACGGACTTCTGAAAAATTTAATAATTCATTTAAGAATATGCAAGTGAAATATAGTTTATTCTGATTTCAACAATGGATATACAAAGTCACAATTTTTCCCAAGAAACCATCCACTTTATGGTTTCAAAAACACATTGTAGCTTTTTCTGTTACTGATCTGCCTTGTTTTCAACTAGCTGCATGTTTATTCATTCACTTCAAATTTACATGTCGAGCCTGGCATGGTGGCATGGGCCTGTAGTCCCAACTACTTCAGAGGCTGACGCAGGAGGATCAGTTGATCCCAGGAGTTCAAAGCCAGTCTGGGCAACATGGCAAGACCCTGTGTCTTCAGAAATCATTCAAGGAGTGAGATAAACATTACAACTCCCATATACCAGGTAAACAACAACGGAGTGAAAAATGACCACATATGCCCTAAAGCAATGTTGACGCAAACTCCTGAGGTAACAAAGGCAGCAGTTGTAATGGGTACCTGGAACAGTATCATGGAATTGGAGAACTTACTTTTCTAATGAAAGGAAAGCTAGCTTGAAAGAAATGTTTTTGAGGTTTTCTTTTGTTTTTCTCCTTTTCGTTTGGTTCAGGTTTGAAGTTTAGATTGGCTTGGCTTAAATTCGGGTGGGTAAAAAAAATATTATTTTTGGAGGAATTAATATTTATCAAATTTTCTCTTTTTTCATGTAAACCCCAATGAATGATATGAAATTTGAAGAAATAGGAGAGAGCAAGAGTCATAGAATGGAGTCAGAAAAACCCTGCTCTTCTTTAAAATAGAGAGGCTAATTTTAAAATGTTGAGCTTGGGACCTGGAATGCAAAACATCTCAATTTAGCACTTTGAATGCTTTCTCCTCCCAAGCCCGTCTCATTCCTTTCTCTATCTTCATGTTAAGGCTGGGTGGAAGGTTCATCAATTCCTGGGTATGATCCAAAATAGACTTAGATTTGTACCTGTGAGAACCAATGATCTTAGCAGTACGTGGCTTACGTCCAATTCTCAGAACTTAATGCTTACCATTGTAACATTATGATAATAAAACACTGGCAGATATAAAGACATGTCGTTTATTTTAGTCATATCGAATCTCTTAGAATAAATTATTTCTTTTTTAGAAAAAAATCTTTAAGAGTAAAATTCACATAAATCAAAGGTATTCCTGTTATAATTTTAAATGAACATCCATCTACCCCCAATGCTTTAAGTATTAGAGAGTAGACTTGATGTCCATCTAAGACTCCTTCCAGCTTTACATAAGGTCTCATTACTATGTTGCTTTGGATCCTCTTGTTCTCTGTTTTCTTCAGAAAATGATGCTCACAGAGGTTAGGTAAACTGGACAAGGTAAAACAGTAATGGCTGTACTATATTTCAACTCCAGCTTTTTAAATCCATGCTTAATACTTTTTCTCAGCACCTCCCAGTTGCCTCACATGATTTCAGATTCTTCTTTGGGACTCCTTGAATTCACCCTATGTAGCATTTCCCTTGGCAAGAGAAAAAAAAAAAATTAAAATGTGCTTTCTTAATAGGCAAAGCAAGAGATGTATAGTTCTTCAAATAACTTAAAAAGGGAAGTCCATATATATTAAGTGAAAAGACCAAGTGCAATCATGTTAGCTTGAAAGGGGAATAAGTGATTACATGATATAATTGGACTGCTGGACGGGAACGGATACGGGACTTTTCCATGAGTTATTTATTTTGGTCTTTTATTTGAAGCAACCCTTATTTTTAGAGTGTTTGATTAACAGACAAATTAGAAACTCAGCAAATTTTTTAGTGGACAGTTTTGGCTTTCCAAAAATGTCCTTGTATTTCCACTACCCTCTTTAAAAATGAAACCTATCCCTCTTCAGGACACTGGTCCCAAGACAGAGCATCTAGAAGTACCCAAATACCTCCAAATAGATCAGAACCAATTCAACTATTTCTAGAAAAAAAGCAAAGTCTGTGCTTCATATTGGATGTCAGCAATATGTTCTCCCTGCTCTTCTAGATTACTTATTTTCTATTTATCAAAATTCGTCACCTAAGTTCATTATTTTCTATCCATCAAAATTAGTTAACCAGCTACTTTGGAACCTATCACCCAGAATATTCCTTCTTTTCCTAGCCATTGTTTGTGTTCATAGATCATATTGTGAAGCAAATGAGAATGAATTAGGAGGGAAAAAATGGGAAATAGGGTTTTAGGAGAGACGGGATTTCTCTAAGTTGGCCAGGCTGGTCTCAAACTCCTGACCTCAAGTGATCTGCCTACGTCAGCCTCCCAAAGTGCTGGGATTAGAGGCATGAGCCACACCGCCTGGCAATATTTTAATTTTTTTGTAGAGATGGGGTCTTACTGTGTTGCCCAGGATGGTCTTGAACTCCTGGGCTCAAGCAATCTTCCTGTCTCAGTCTCCCAAAGTGCTGGGATTGCAGGCATTAGCCACTGCACCTGGCCCAGTCAGTGGGTTTGTTGTTGTTGTTGTTGTTCTTTGTGTTTTGAGACAGAGTCTCATTCTGTTGCCCAGGCTGGAGTACAGAAGTGAGATCTCGGCTCACTGCAACCTCCACCTCCCAGGTTCAAGCAATTCTCCTGCCTCAGCCTCCCGTGCCCAGTTAACTTCGTTATTTTTAATAGAGATGGGGTTTCACCACATTGGCCAGGGTGGTCTCGAACTCCTGACCTCAAGTGATCCACCCGCCTCAGCCTCCCAAAGTGCTGGGATTATAGACATGAGCCGCTGCTCATGTAGTTTTAACAATGCCTTGTACATTAACTGTGACTGGCAAGACAAGAATTGAGCTCACACATAAATTAATGCTTAGATGGGACCTGAATAGGATGAGAAAGAAAGGCAAAGAAGCCCACTAAAAGTCAGACTTGGTGATTGCATAGGAACCTGAACATGAAAAGTAAGAGTAAATGGGAAAGGCCTCAGCCAGACCACCACAGATTCCTGGGACCAAAGGCAAGAATGGTATATGGCCTCACTTTCTGATGGTTCATTGCCATTTCACCTCCCACCACCCACACCCCCATTTTTTTAGATAAGAATGTACATTTGACCCTTGAACAACACAGGTTTGAACTGTGTGCGTCTACTTAAAGGCAAATTTTCTCCTGCCTCTGCTGCTACCCCTGAGAGAGCAAGACCAACACCTCCTCTTCCTTCTTCTTCTCAGCCTACTCAACATGAAGACGATGAGGAAGAAGACCTTTATAATGATCCACTTTCACTAAACTAACAGTAAATATATTTTCTCTTCCTTATGATTTTCTTTTCTCTAGCTTGCTTTATTGTTAAAATACAGTATACGATGCCTACAACATACAAAATGTGTTCTAAATGATTTTATGTTATCGGTAAGGCTTCAGGTCAATAGCAGGCTATTAGTAGTTAGGTTTTGGGGGAGTCAAAAATTATATGTGGATTTTTCACTGTGCATGGGGTCAGCTTCCCTAACCCTTCATTATTCAAGGGTCAGCTGTACAATATATACATATTTAGGATTTCTCTTACCTTCAGTAGGTTTGGCTGTGGTCCCAGTGAACTATGTCTGCTGCTGAATACCGGGGTTGAGGATAGGACCTAGTCTAAGCCAATCTATGTGTTCCATCCCTTGATCACAATAATTAGGCCAATCAGTACCAATAATCCTAAGATCTAGGACCTCTCTTTGGGTTTTTCAAGGAAGAGTACCAACCTTTCTGTTGGACTTAGAGACATGGGGTAACCTGGAGCTATGAATGGAGTCAATGCATTAGAACAGAGCTCAAAAATGAAGACAAACAGAAGGTGAGTTCTGATAGCATTGTTTGAGCCTCAAATCCTGCCCTAAATGAAGTCCCTGGATTTTTCAGTTCATGGGTCAATGAATTCCCCTTCTTTAATGAAACCAGTTTAAGTTGGGTCTTCCATCACTAGCAATAGAAAGAGTGCAAACTGATATACATTTCATTTACACAAATGCCTTTGTGTAATGTTTTCATATTTTCAGCCATTTCTATTGGGAGATAACTTGCAGAATCTGTTGAAGTAGACATTGTTAGATATATATCTAGGACAAATGGAAGTAATAACGTACTTTGTAAAATATGAAACTATGAAGCATTACTTTGTTGCACCAGAGCATTATTACAATCGGAACTCCTTCACAGACACATCATTGACCACCATTGGGACCACAAGTGAATTTGACCAATCTGAGGTCAGCAATGTCCAGACTGTCACATGCAGAGAGCTGTTTATTTATGTGAGCAATCAGAATTTAGTAATTAAACTGAGTAGTAGATGACGTTTCACTTTATAAGCAATGTAAGTCAATTTAGAAGGGAATTGCCAGAGATTAGGGACTAATAATAAAATAATAAGGTTATGCTAAAAAAAAGTTTGAGTGGAAAAAAATGGCATTTGATTTAGGTCATGAAAAAAACATAGTCTTCTATTGTCTTCATATTCGACTTTCTGTTTTAAGTCTCGATCGTTTTAATGACACTACTGATGGACGGGAAGGGAAAGGAATATTTATTTCTAAGTGTCTGTTATCAGTTAGGAAGCTTTCTGCAGCACAAACGCAACTAAAACTGGCTCAGAGGGCTGGGCCGGTGGCTCATGCCTATAATCCCAGCACTTTGGGAGGCCGAGGCGGGTGGATCACTTGAGGTCAGGAATTCAAGACCAGCCTGGCCAACATAGTGAAATCCCGTTTCTGCTAAAAACAACAACAGCAACAACAACAAAAATTAGCCTGGCGTGGTGGTGGGCGCCTGTAATCCCAGCTACTCAGGAGGCTGTGGCAGGAGAATTGCTTGAATCCGGGAGGCAGAGGTTCCAGTGAGCTGAGATTGCACCACTGCACTCCGGCCTGGACAACAAAAGCAAAGCTCCAGCTCGGGGGAAAAAAAAAAAAAAAAAAAAAAAAAACTGGTTCAGAAAATAAGGGAGTTTATTGAATCACATAACTAGAAAGACTAAAGAGCAAACTTAAGGGTTACTTTGGGCCAAAGGTTTATAATATTATCATCAGGGTCATTGCTCCTTTTTTTTAAAGGTTCAGTTCCCTTGGTTGTGCTCTCCTTCTTGCACTGGCTTTTTATTTAGGCTGGCTTTCCATAGCAAGGTGGCTACCCACAGCTCCTAGGGCTAAATGCTTTCTCATTTTCACTGGGGGCAAGAAGAGGTTCCTTTCCTTCCAACCATAAAACCAAATTCTTAAGCTTCCCACTGACTGAACTTTCTCACCTCTGAAAAAAATTAGTATGGCTAAGGAAGTCACAGTAATTTTAGACCTGGGAAATGAGTCCATCTAAACCAACAACCACCAGGCCTAGACTAGTGAGAATCCACCTCTAGAGTTAGGAGAGAACAGTCACATGGTTTCTACCCAAAGTAAGAGGGTGAAACGGATGTTGTGTGTGCAACCACAATGTTTTGTACTCTTATGTACCAGACTGAAGCTAAACAACAGGATGAATTCGCTGAGCACTTTCCTTGGCTGCCAATCTATACAGTGTTTTCACTGGAAAAGTACCTTGATGAAGAAAGTTATTCAGGGATAGCTCATGTGAGGGTTGTGTTCCCTAAGCGTTGCATAATTCCAGCCTAATTTTCCCTTAGGCATAAATGGAAACTAGGGAGGGATGGATTCTCATAGCACATGCATCTACTACGATTTTTGCCGATTTTCACTTTAATAGTTGTTTTATTTTTTTGAAGATTATTTCTAATATTTCATAGCTTGCTTTCTTCAAAATGTACAGCCCAGTGTGTCAGGGTGTTTGGTCTTATTTTAGCATGTCTAGCTTCTATTCCAAAGGTACTGATTTTCAGGACCATTTTCTCAGCAGCATCATTTGGACCACCTTCAAACAAATGCTTAGATGGTATTACTACTGGATACTAAAAATACTTTAAATTGTAATAACAGTGATTTTTTAAATGAAGGCAAAAATAGTTACAGTTACAAAGTGCACAATTTTGGTGCCCTGGGTCATTTACCCTAAGCCCATTTCTGATCTCCCGTGACAGTGGACAGTATGACATAATAAAAAACACACATTTGATCTCTGTCTCCAGCTCCTGTCACAGAGCTCTTGAAAATAATTTCCTGAACAACAGTTTTGTTAAGTGAATATCTTTTCTCTATTATTTGGTCCTTGACCTTTCTTTCTAACACAGAGCTCTAAATACTTTGAAATTTTTGTGTTTTGTTCTAATGAGGAAAACATTGGTGGGCTCCTGGGTAGAGGCTGGTCATCAGAAAGACCAAACCAGAATTAGAAGCTTGAATCTTTCAGCCCCAGCCCCCATCCTCTGGGCAGGAAACAGGGGCTAGAAACTGAGTTAATAATCAATCATCCCTACATAATAAAGCCGGCATTAAAATCTCTAAACTACAGGATTTGGGGAGCTTCAGGGTAGGTGACCATCTGGAGGTCCTGGGAGGGTGGTGTGACTGCAGTGGGCATAGAAGCTCCGTACCCCTTCTCCATCCATTGCCCTATGCATCTCTTCCATCTGACTGTCCCTGAGTTGTGTCTTTTATAATCAACCAGTAATCTAGTAAGTAAACTTTTTTCCTGCGTTGTGTGCGCTAGTCTAGCAAATGATTCACCTAGGGAGGGGGTTGTGGAGAGCCTGATTTATAGTTGGCTGGTCCAAACCATGAGTGACAACCTGGACTTGGGATTGGCATCTGAACTGGGAGCAGTTTTGTGGGATTAAATCCTTGACCTGTGGAATCTGATACTAACTCTGATTAGTGTCCGAATTGTAGGAGTTGATGTTAACTCTGATGAGTGTACGAATTGAATTGAATTCTAGGATACCTGGTTGCTGTCTGCAGAGAATTGCAGAATTACTTGGTGTGGGAAACTTTACACACAGGCACACAGGCACGCACACACACACACACACACACACACACAGTATCAGAAGTAAAGTACTGAGGGTGCAAATAAAGAGAAAAACAGTGAGTTTTTTCTATACAGACAGTCTCACATCAAACATTACCACGAGTCTTTTCATTTTCTGCCCTGGGGCCTTCTTTGAAATCTGAAGCCACAGGTACCTACTTGGCCCATAGGCAAACGAAGCCAGGAAGTATAGTAGGTGTTCAATCAATACATGCTGAATGATTGAATAGTAGAATATGACAGATTGCCATTAAACTGCCTTGTCAGTAGACGAGCACAATAAGGGGCACATATATTTGGAATCTGAATTACTTGGGACATAGCAGTACTGTCCAGTAGAGCTTTCTGCATATCAGTGCTGTCTAATAAAATAGCCACTCTCCACAGGTGGCTATTTAGCACTTGAAATGTAGCTGGTATGAATAGCTGGTAAATAACCAATTTTTAAATTGAATTTTGTTTTAATTAATTTACAGTTAAATTTAAAGATCCAATTGTGTCTAATGGCTCCCATTTTAGATAGCATAGGATAGGAGATGCCAACTGCTGTCACAAAAGTCCTCTTACTCCTTGTCACACTTAGCCTAAAAAGTATTTATTTAGTAACAGTTTGTGGGTACACAAAATAATTAGCCTACCTGGGAAACCCGCATGGCTTGGAGCAGCCCCGAAACTACACTGCAAGCCTTTTTTTCTTCTCAAAGTCAAGGTCTAGCAAAAACAGGCAGGTGGAATCAAGAAGTTGTTGCTTGTGTGGAGCTCCTTGGCTTGTGTTTACGATGAGGTTTGAGCACAGACTTTCACTGCTGTGTTTCTCTGTGTTGGCGCAGACAGAGGAGAATGTGACTTAGAAATGCATGTGACAGTTTAAATCCAGCCCATTCAGATTCATTTACATTTAAATAAGAAAAAAAGTGCTGCTTTTAAACAACCATTCATGTCTAGGAAAACATCTTTGAATCCTCTAATTTATTATTTGAAAAAGTCCCTTTCACTAGGAAGAAAAGGAAATATATGTTTTATGTAATTGTCAGTGTGCAGGTTGCAAAGACTGAACCTCTAGTTTCAAAGAAGTTTCTAAACTTGGTAAGCCCCTCTTCCCATGACTAATAATAAACAATGTTTTGTGTGCACACACCTTGCTCTGTATGGTTTAACAGCTAGGTCACAGGCGGGCCTCAGGTGCTCAGGGCTTCTGTTCTCAGCTCTCTCACTGACTCAGCCTTTGACCTCAGGAAAGCTGGGTTAGATTTAGACCAAAGGCTCCACAGTGCACAGTTGGAATGTGTGCGTCCTACGGGTTTTGCTCCTTTTCTGGAAACTCACAGCGGCACTTTTGATTCTGCTTTGATGGTATGGGTCACAGTACAGCCATACACCATCTTGACCAGTTCCCCAGGCTTTTCAGGGACTACCTTCCCCTTTCTTCTCTTCCACACTCCTCTCTCTCCCCACACTACTTTTCTATGATGACTGTGGCATCATTTTAGATCTTGGGGTTACAAATAAATGCAGGCAGGTGAGCCTCATATATACTCTTATTACTTAAACCTGCTTGAAGCAGTTGAGCACATTGGTGGTTGGTTGGTTGGTTTGAAGCAGAGGATTTGATCCCTGCACAACTGCAGTTCCCCAAGAGCACAATGACACTTTATGTTCCAGACCCAAATCGTCAGTTTCACTGCACTCCCCACAGTCCCTCAGACCTAGATTCCAGCTTGCATCTGTGTATCAAGGCTTCCTCTCCTGGGACCCCTTGCAGATGAAATCTGCTGTAGGTTCCAAGCTTGCAGGTTTAGTTGTTACGGCTCTTTAGAGGTCCTAGGGAACTGGAAAAAAAAAAAAAAAAAGCAAAGGCCAGTGTGGCTGACAGCTACTGGGGAGATTCTGCCATCCTTCTGCAGTCCAAGAACAACACGATGCCTCAAGCTGATTTCCAACGGCACATTTTTTAAATTTAGATTTTATGACTATGGCTTTTACTCTGGGTGAAATGAATTGCTACTGGAGGATTTTGAGCAGAGGAATGACAAATTAGACTTAACTTTTAAAGTCTCCCTCTGGCTGCTGGATTTGGATCTCTGAATATTACTCACCCTTGCATTTTCCATTGCTGTGTTCCTGGCAATAAACTTTATGCTTGCTCTGCCTGCTGGGCTCGCTTCCTCTCCCTCACAACCTAGGACAGGCTCTGCTCTTCCATCTCTGCTTCTAGACTCGACCTTAGTCAGGGAGGCAGCTCTACCTCCTGACCCAAGCATCACTCTTCCTGGCCATGCTGCTGCACTGAACAGAGCCAATGTAGCTGATTCCTTATCATCAACAATGTATTAATACTTTATCATCTGAAATCAGTATTGAGCTCTGTATTTATTGAACTTCGCATGGAATTTTCATTTTTCTTAGAGATCCCCAGGTCAGGATGACCCAAATTGTAAGTGCTCCCTCTCCCACACTGGCACCTTGACCCCTGCTGGTCTTGGTGTCTCTGCTTCTCACCTTTAAATGTGTTGCTTCATAAGGATGTTCCCGCACTTTTCTGTATGTGAACCACTGCCTTTTCATGATCACTTATTTTAAAAAAAGGCTGAACTAATTTATTATTGAAAATTAACTGTTTTTGATAAAATGATAGAAAACCTGGACAATACAGATTGACTTACATAGGAAAAATATTTGCAAATATCTATAATCATACTAATACAAATATATTTTCTAAAATTATATGCATATATACGTATAGTTTGTTTTACAAAATTACACTATATACCTATATTTGCATTCTACTCTTTCACCTTATAGTATATAATGAGCATTTTCCAATCTTGCTAAGTGATTTTTAGTAGCTGCATAGTACAGTGTGGCTATATCATTATGTAACCTCCTACTTAAGTAATTGGACTGTTTCCAGGTTTTTGATATTATAACCATGATAGTGCAAATGTTATATATATGAATATCTGAATAGCTCTCTGACAATTTTATTCAATTAAATTCTCAGAAGTGGAATTATCAGGTCAGGCCAGGTGCAGTGGCTTATACCTGTAATCCCAACACTTTGGGAGACCGAGGCGGGTGGATCACTTCAGGTCAAGAGTTCAAGACCAGCCTGACCAATATGGTGAAACCCCATCTCTACTAAAAATACAAAAATTAGCCAGGTGCAGTGGCAGGCACTTGTAGTTCCAGCCACTCAGGAGGCTGAGGCAGGAGAATCGCTTGAACCTGGGAGGTGGAGGTTGCAGTGAGCTGAGATCATGCCACTGCACTCCAGCCTAGCAACAGAGCAAGACTCTGTCTCAAAAAAAAAAAAAAAAGAAAGAAAGAATTATTGGGTCAGAGGGTAAAAACATTAAAGGCAGCCTAAGACTCTCTAAATAAAACTTCAAATCCTGACGGCAGTGAGAAGAGTCACAACGTGGTCCAGTCCCCTCATGATCCCTGACCATGGACAAGATGTAAAGTTGGGATGGATTCTAGAAGCCTCTGCGTAAGCAAGGGGTTTAATAATTTAAACTAATTTCTAAAGAGCTGCACCTGCCGGAGCATTTTAATCAATGTTGATGAAGTAGCTTCAGCTATCAGGAATAGCAGATGGGTAAAGACATCTGGCTTCACACCACTGCTGGCTTCAGTTCTTAAGAACTTGAGTTCTTTCAGATGAGCAATGGGCATCAGGCAAAAATGTAATCATCTTCACTCTTTCTCTCAGTGCATGCAGTGAGCCACCAATTGACCTTTGCTCTGATTGCTAACTAAATTTTGAGATTATACTAAATCGGAAGAGCAGCTATTCAATGGAAATGAGAGACCTGCAAACCATTAATACTATTTAGATTGGGAATGGGTGGGAACAACAAATTGCTTAGGTACTTGCAATATCAGCAAATCAAGGAGAGTAGGATTTTATGTAGACACATAACAGCAGAGAACCGCAGGGTGATTTTTTTTCATGATTTTTGCGCAACAATCATCCTCTGAATGATTACTCTCCTACAACTGTATATTGATTCTCAAAATATACCTGTGATATAAATCAAAATACTTTCCTCTTTTGCAGATAAGGCAAGGCAGACAAACAGATTATTTTATTTGTCTCAAATCATTTATTTAGGCTTAATTCATTTCCTTCAATTTTTATTTGAATGCCTCCTATGAACCAGGTACTGTGCTGTGTTACAGACTTATAAAGATCATGCAAACAGGATCTCTGACGTTGAGGAAGGCGAAGTGTACTCATGGAAGCAAAAATTCTGATAATGTGTTCGAGTACACTTAGGGAAGAAAAAAAGCTGCAATATATTGAGAAGGAAGTAAGCTAAACCAAGCCTAAAGTTAACATTTGTTTAGGCAAAAACTACAAATGCACCAGGAATCTGATATCTGGAAAAATGACATAAATGTGGATCTAACACGTAAATTCATTCTCCACTATTGAATCCTAGAGATCAGATGCGTTTACACCCAAATCAACATTTGTAAAGATGAATAACTACTCTTTAGATCTTTTTCCAATGCAATAATTGCTCTTCATAAAAGCTCATTATAAACAATTTCCATATCAATTAAAAATCAACGCCTTTATTTGCATAATTGGAGAATGCCATGTCATACATGATGCTGGCTGAAGAAAGAAAGATTCAGATGAGCAGATCTGTTTACAATTGCAAATGCTAATTAAGGGAAATAGTTGACCCTAGATAATTCAGTGATAGACTACAGAGTTTGGGGATTATTTAGACACTTTTCTTTTTCTCCTCTTTTTTTTTCCCCTCCTACTGGATGGGCTTTCCCCATTTGCTACTTACTAGTACTCTCTCCTGGGCCTGTAGAGAGGCAGAAAGTTGAGGTCCAGCATCAGTTTTGCAACTCCATAGCAGTTCTGGTGAGAGTTTGGAAGGAAACAATATTGAAGAACATATACTAGTATAAATAATGTTTGGAAAATTTCCAGGAATTTTAATGGTCTTTGATACTTCCAAGTCTTTTAATTCAAA
This sequence comes from Macaca nemestrina, assembly GCF_043159975.1. Classification (NCBI taxonomy): domain Eukaryota; kingdom Metazoa; phylum Chordata; class Mammalia; order Primates; family Cercopithecidae; genus Macaca; species Macaca nemestrina. The sequence goes on along the minus strand of NC_092127.1, from coordinate 140,743,383 downwards.
GAATGAAAAATTAGCTAACACTGTCGTTAAACATGCATAAGCTCAAGCTTTCCAAATTTTTAAGTGTCTAATCACCATTTAAACATAAGCTGCTTGTCTTATATTTTTAGAGGCATCCAGACAGTCCAAGGCCCATGCTTCACTTTAGGAAATTGAATGAATGTCACTGTAACAGGACATGTCCACGCAGTAATGGTCTCCCTGCTGCTAGATAACATCTGAAGCAAATCCACTGATGAGAAATAAATGGGGAAGCAAAGCAGAGTGTATTTTCAGAGCCAGAAACACTGACCCTTTCAAGGCACTCGATCATTCTGACTTTGTTTCTATTTATCAGGAAGTGAGTGTTGAAGAATGAATCATGTTAGTTCAATAGATGCTGGCAGGATCAATAGATGCTTTTGCATCATACTATTACTTGATGCTTGCTGCCAGAGAGGCTGCCTTATAAAGCAGAACCATGGCCAGAACAGCACTCCTGCCACTGAGAAGCAGTCTGCTCTGGCTGGATCAACTATTTTACATTTGAGATCAATTTTTATTCATCTTCATTTCTGATCCTATCTCTGGTTGAAGAAATAAGGCTCAGCAATTTGGGATCACCTAGCCAGCAGAATCAGCTGTCACTATACTAGTAGGAGAGTTTCATATATAAGCTGACACTTTGCTCCTTCAAAGGAATGATTCTTATTGTGCTTTATCAAAGAGTGAGTGACTCTGTTTATGCATTAATTGCCAGGACTTAATGCACTGTGACTCAAGTGTTCATCTCTACCTCATGGAGTCACTGACTTCATGCTGATTGGAGGTCCAGCCAAGAAAACTAAATTCTTGCTTCAGTATTATTTTGTTAAGTAAAATTTGGAGTGCATTTTTCCAGTTCCCACTTCATTCACTTTGAAATCTTAGTAAAAAGGAAGGAAATACATTTCCTTTTCCCCTACAGTGTTGAGCTCTGGCTTTAGAATAGACCTACAGCCTTGTAACATAACTTCAAATATCTCAAACATACACCTACAACCTTGTCATATAACTTTAAATATCTCAAACACACAAAGCACAAACACTCCCCAAATCTTAGGGGTTGAGGAGAGAGAAAGACTTCAAAAGAAGTACTTAGAGCAAAACATTTATGTTTAACTGGCTCACTAGGTGTTCCTATTTCCTTTCTCCATGCCACTTTCTACTGTGCAGTCAGTATTTACCTTGTTCAGCCTCCTTGAAGCCAGATGTGACCAAATGACACAGTAGCAGCCAATGAGCTCTAAAGGGAATGTACTGGGGGTTTCTGGGGAGGCTTTTGATTTCCTCATAAAAAGGACAGACATGGCTGTCATAGCTCCCTTTCCTCTTCTTCCTGCCTTGCACTTGAGTCTAGTACCTGGAGCTGCAGTAGACCTTTCTTGTGAGCATGTGGTGACAAACTGACACTTAAGAATGGCTGAGTGGGAGAAGTTTGATCTTCTAGTAACATTCTTGAGTCCCTGCACCAGCCATGGACTATCTATGGTCTATGAGAAAAAGAATGAACCACAATTTGCTACCTACCTTCATGGAGCTCACAGTCTAGCAGGAGAGATAAACTGTAATAGAGTTTATCTCAGAGGATACAATAAGACACACTGCAATAAATTCTAATATTAGGTAAGCAGATGATACGGTGAGAGTTCATAGGAGTAGCAGCTTATTCAAACTTTTGCATTGAGGGAGGATTTCCTGGAAGAACTGAGACCTAAATAGGACTTCATTTTGCAAAATATTTGGGGAAGATAATTCTAAACAGAAGGCAACATGTACAAAGGCCTAGAGGAGAGAAGGCATAAAGAGATTGGTATGTATGGAGCTTAAAGTGGAGTTGAGTGAGATGAGGTTCAAGAGGTAAGTACAGCTATTATCATGGGTCTTGAAAGCTTATGCAATGCAAAATCAATCAAGGACCTTCAACAGTGAAGTGATAGAATCAAATATGCCACAGTGGCTGCAGCTGGGGAGAATGAATTAGAAGGGGAGAGTTTGCAGGCAGGGAAACCAGTCAGAGCTATGCTGTCCAATATCATAGCCACCAGCCACATGTGGCTACTGAGCTCTTCAAATGTGGCTGGTACAAATTGAGATTATTTAAAGTGGAAAATGCACATTGGATGTCAGAGACTTAGTGTAAACATAACAATGTAAAGTATATCATTCATTTATATATCTATAAGTTTACAGTGATCACATGTAATGATGATATTTTGCATATGTTGGGTTAAATAAAGTATATTTTTTAAACTAATTTTATCTCTTATGTTTGCTTTTTAATGTGGCTATTAGAAAATTTCAAATTACATACACGGTTTGTGTACATGGCTGACATATTTCTATTGAATGATGGGTTACTTTGGCAGTATATATAAGATGATAAAGGCTTTAGTTAAGTTAAATGCAATTTGAGTGAAGTGGACTTACTTGAGGGTTATAAAGAATGAGGATAGTGCCTTTCTGCCCATAGATGCCACCGAAGAAGCATCATTAAAGTCTCCTTCACCCTGCTGTTATGTCTAAGTCAGAGTCTCCTAAAGAACCCGAACAGCTGAGGAAGCTCTTCATTGGAGGACTGAGCTTTGAAACAGCCGATGAGAGCCTGAGGAGCCATTTTGAGCAATGGGGAACACTCACGGACTGTGCAGTAATGAGAGATCCAAACACCAAGTGCTCAGGGGCTTTGGGTTTGTCACATATGCCACTGTGGAGGAGGTGGATGCAGCCATGGATGCAAGGCCACACAAGGTGGATGGAAGAGTCATGGAACCAAAGACAGCTGTCTCAAGAGAAGATTCTCAAAGACCAGGTGCCCACTTAACTAAAAAAAAGATTTATTGGTGGCATTAAAGAAGACAGTGAAGAACATCACATAAGAGATTTTTTGCACAGTATGGGAAAATTGAAGTGATTGAAATCATGACTGACCAAGGCAGTGGCAAGAAAAGGGGCTTTGCCTTTGTAACCTTTGATGACCATGACTCCGTGGATAAGACTGTCATTCAGAAATACCACACTGTGAATGGCCACAACTGTGAAGCTAGAAAAGCCCTGTCAAAGCAAGAGATGGCTAGTGCTTTCTCCAGTCAAAGAGGCAAAGTGGTTCTGGAAACTTTGGTGGTGGTCATGGTGGTGGTTTCGATGGGAATGACAACTTTGGTCATGGTAGAAACTTCAGTGGTCATGGTGGCTTTGGTGGCAGTCATGGTAGTGGTAGATATGGTGGCAGTGTGGATGGCTATAATGGATTTGATAATGATGGAAGCAATTTTGGAGGTGGTGGAAGCTACAATTATTTTGGCAATTACAACAATCAGTCTTCAAATTTTGGACCCAAGAAGGGAGGAAACTTTGGAGGCAGAAGCTCTGGCCCCTATGGTGGTGGAGGCCAATACTTTGCCCAACCAGGAAACCAAGATGGCTATGGTGGTTCCAGTAACAGTAGTAGCTATGGCAGTGGCAGAAGATTTTAATTGGGAAACAAGGCTTAACAGGAGAGCAGAGTCAGAGAAGTGACAGGGAAGCTACAGGTTACAACAGATTTGTGAACTTAGCCAAGCACAGTGGTGGCAGGGCCTAGCTGCTACAAAGAAGACATGTTTTAGACAAATACTCATGTGTATGGGCAAAAAACTCGGGGATTGTATTTGTGACTAATTGTATAACGGGTTATTTTAGTTTCTGTTCTGTGGAAAGTGTAAGGCATTCCAACAAAGGGTTTTAATGTAGATTTTTTTTTGTATCCATGCTGTTGATTGCTAAATGTAATAGTCTGATTGTGACACTGAATAAATGTCTTTTAAGAGAAAAAAAAAAAAGAATGAGGATAGTTAGTTTATGTTGATGGTTGTATGAGAAGACAGAGTGAGTAAAAAGAGTTAAGGATGGCTCCCAGGTGTCTGACTTGGGCAATTGAGTGGATATCAGTGATTTCCAATAATAAAACAAGAAAATAGCAGGGGGAGCGGGTTTGAGAGGAAGCTATTGAGCTCAGTTTTGGATAATTGAGTTTGAAGTCCTCAATACTCAGTTTGAAAAATTGGTTAGGCAGGTGTGCATATGTATCTAAAGTTCAGGAGACAGAGTTGGTGAATTTACACATACAGACATCATCAGACTGCAAGTGGCATTTAAAGCCTTGAGTACAATTGAGAGTACCCAGAGAGAGTAGGCTGTAGTGGCAAGAGGACTGAAGAACAACCATAATAAACATATAGACTTCATAGCTATTAAGCAAATACCGACACTTACTCTAAGGTAGTGTTTTCCATATTGTGTTTTCCAGAACACTAGTCTCACAAGATATTCCTAAGAAGAAATCTTTCTGTGACTGGGAAGAATATTGCCCACTAGAGGTTACAACACACACTAACATATTCACATAGCTACAGTTCTGAGAAGTCCCTGTAGCAAAGACACCTCTTTAACCAGGCATTTTAAAAATCATATATAACTACAGAAATCTTCTTCTCCTCCAATAATACTGGTTAATTTCTTAGGAAATACACTCAAGAAACACACTTTGTGAAGTGTTTTTTCTTTGGTAATCCAGTTCATCAGTGGGACAAAAATCAAATAGAATATATGATTTTATTAAATTTATGGCCTTTAATTTAATGAAATATATGGCCTTTAGGGCAGATTTATAAAGAAATTACATGTCATTTCTGTCAAATAGATATATTTTCCATGTCTAGTTTCCTCTATGCAAGTTTAAGCATACTTTGGGGCATTTCAGTGCTTTCTAGAATTTTAAATGATTGGATTAAAATTAATACCTGATTTTCTCTGAGTAACTTACTAAGAATGCCAAAGAACTATTGTAAGTTCATAACAATAACTAATTCTTGTTTTAAGTTTGAATATGAGGTATCTAATGGTCTAATAAAATATTATCTCATGGAAATAAAGTTTGAAGGACAAAAATACTTTTTCCAAGGCATCTATTAAAATTTAGGAGAGGCACAAAGTTAGCTGGGCTTTTTGTTTCTTATAAACTGCTTATTCAGTTGAAAAATGTACAAGCTACCATAATTTACATTACTTATGGTGCCTTTGGTGTGTTGATTCAAAAAGTGAGTTGGGTGATAACACACCTTATAAGAGGCAGCAGATGGCATAATAATTTCCATTGCTTAGCAGCTAATACGTTATCCGCCATGGGCAATGTCTAGATTTCTATGCTAATGTAGAGTACTAGAACATTTAACAAAAGGAAGCCCCAACTCTCACAGTCAAGAGACTAGGTATAAGAGGCAGGTGTTACAAAATAGTAAAGGGCCATATCTAATAAACAAAAGGATTCAGACTAAAATTTTAAGTTTTCTTCAGATTGAAGGTATCTTGAAATGCCACAGTTTTTAAAGCCACTTTAGAACCTGAGTCATGTTATCAGTTTGTACTTACACAGTCAATTTTACAGAAGAGGTTAAATAAATTGGATCTTACTTTTCCTCCGAAAATTTCCACATGCTAGATGAGGAGTTATGGGAGAAAGGGTGACATAATGGGAAAAGCACCGGACAACGAATACCTGCTTCTCAAACTCACTAGCTGATTATCCTTACTAGATACTTAATTTCACATAGCCTCTACTTCCACACTGGTAAATCAATAGAATTAGTAGCTCTACCCACTTCACAGGGTCGTCGTCAACATCAAAAGCAAACAACAGATTTTACTAGAATGTAAGCTCCATGAAGGCAGATATTTTTGTCTTTTTTGGTTCACTGCTGTGCCCCTAAAACCTAGAAGAGTACCTGGCACATAGTAACCACTCAGTGAATGCTATAAAAATGAGTATTATAAATATGTAATATATTATATGTAAGGTATTATTATTATTCGCTAAACCAGTGAAGACAAACAAAGTAGAGAGTGACTCGTTCAAGTTATTTACTAAGTCAGAAAGAATTTAAGACTGGATTTCAAAGCAGATCTCTTGACATTTTATCAATTTGGTCATTCAACAAAATTTTGACGGTATGTGCCATAGAGCATACTATGTGCCAGGCATGGTACAAATGCTGGATATACAGTGGTAAAAAAAATGTATACATAAGAGTCAAACATGGGATATAGACATTAAACAAATAAACACAAAAATAAATGCACACAAATAAATTGTAATAAGAAAGGAAGGAAGAAAGAAGAAAGGAATGAAGACAGAAGACAGGAAGAAGAACCTCTGAGGCAAAAACAACAGGATAAAGTTTCCTTAACTTACATGTAGACTAAATGTTTAAGCTAAAATTTACCCAAAAAACTTTTCACTCTTTTGATAAGATGTGTTTTTTTAGAGTGTTCATTTGTTTTTATACATATCAGTATTTCCAACTATTTCATATCAGTATTTCTACCAAATTAGGAGAAACTTAACAATATCATCTAGAATTAACCATCCAAGACAGATCTATTAAAATAAAAAATTAGAAAAACAATCACAGCATTAATCACTCACCCTTGTTATTTTAGTTCTCACGGCTAGACGCTTAATGGTGTTTGCTGATCTTAATATTAAAATTGGGCCATCAATTTCAAAACATACCTTCAAAATTATCTACTGTAGTTAAGTCAGGTTTATACTGTGCTTTACTTTTAGTAGGCAGTGAAAGGGTTTTATTGTGTTAAATTTTCTTCTTTAGGATGTTGAGGGTTAAAACTACAGTATACCTAAACATTATCTTCCCATGGGAATGTATATTTGTTAAATGATCAGCTTTCTCATTGAAAAAAGATTTCTTCCAAGCTAAAGACACATAATGAAGGCTATGATTTATTATTTCTTTGAATTCTCAATGAATCCATTAAATGACTTGACAAGTCTACCTGCTTTTAATGGTTAATTTAGGCTTTTAATCTATCCAAAATTGGTTTTTACCTTGCAAGGCAGTATCAGGAGAAGAGCAAGAGTTGAAATCAACCGTTTCTTTTTAAATGAACACAAAGAATGAGAACATTGTATTTTAAATTAAGGAACAACTGTTGGTAAATATGCTTTTCTAGCCTGAGATGGTTGACAGCTAGAATTTTAAGGTCAGGTATTGCCAATTGATAACTTTTTTAAACTTTAAAAAATAACAATAAAGGCAGATGCATTTTGCTGAAGAATTTAAGAGGAAAAAAATAAATTTATATAACAAGACTACTGGAGATAGAAAAAAATGAATTTAAATACTGTTTAGAAAAAAGTGTGACGGATTTTCTTTTAATCATTTTAAAGTGATAAGCCTTCAAAAGCTTTCTGCTTATAAATTAATTTGTTATCCTAAGGAAAGGTAGCTTATAGCCTTAACTTTTCCCCAGAATTATAAATTTATTTTTAAATCAACTTTATTGAGGTATAATTTACCTAAAATAAAATGTATTCACTTCATACATACAGACAGCTCTTCTATAACTTAGCTAGTATTTCTAGAACTTACAGTGCTATTCAAATCCCCACAATTAGGAAAAAAAAGACCTGGGAGAAAATGGGTTTAGAAAACCAATAGTCAGATACTATGCCATTCACACACACACACATACACACACACACACACACACACACACACACAAAGATATTGCCTAATATTACCTAATAAAATGGTAGCATACTTGAACAACTGTAAACCAACTCTAACAAACATCTGTAGAACACTCTACTCAACAACAGCAGAATACCTATTCTTCTCAAGTGCATAGGGAACATTCTTTTGGATGGACCATAAGCTAGACTATAGCACAAGCCTCAACCAATTCAAAAGGATTAAAATTATACAAAGTATATTCTCCACCTACCACAATTGAATGAAATTATAAATCAATAACAAGTAAATTTAGGAAGTTAACAAATATGCAGAAATTAATTAGCACACTAATATTAATAAATAGTGTGTCAAATAAGAAAGTACAAGGAACATTGGAAAATACTTTGAGATTAATGGAAATGAATATACAACCTACCAAACCTTATGGGATGCAGATAAAGCAGTGCTTGAAGAAAAACTTATGGTTTTAAATGCCTACATTAAAAAAGAAAAAATATATCAAATCAATAACCTAACCACCCACCTTAAGACACTAGAAAAAGCAAAGTTTTTTTTACCACTTCATGACAAAAAACACTTAACAAACTAAGAATACAAGGACAGTTCCTCAACACTTTTATAAAAAGTATCTACAAAAACACCCAACTAACATCATACTTAATGGTAAAAAAATGTGAATGCTTTACTTACAAGACCAGAAACAAAATGAGAATGTTACCACTTGGTACTTCTATTCAGTATTGTTCTGGATGTTCTGGCCAGGGAAATTAAGAAAGAAAATGAAATAAAAAGCATCCAGTTTGCCAAGGAAGACGTAAAACTATGTCTAATCACAGATGACATGATCTTGCATACAGAAAATCTTATGATATCCACACACAAAAAAAACTGTTTAAGGTAATAAGTTCAACGAGGTTGCTGGATATAAGCTCAATAAATAAAATCAACTCTAATCCTACACACTACCAATGAACAACCCAAAAATGAAGTTGAGAAAACAATTTTATTTATAATATCATCAAAAAAAGAAACTATTTATGGATAAACCTAACGAAAGTACAAGACTTGTATACTGAAAACTATTACACATCATTGAAGAAAGTAGAGAAGACCTAAGTCAATGGAAAACCATCCATGCTCATGAATAGAAAGACTTAATATTGCTAAGATGGCAATTCTCCACAAATTGACCTAAAAATCCAATTCAATTCCTATTAAAACCCCAGCTGGCTCTTTGCAGATGTTGATAAACTAATTCTACAATTCGCATGGAAATGTAAAAGACAAAAAATAGCCAAAACAATCTTAAGATGAACAAAGAGGAATCACACTTTCTGATTTCAAAACTTACTATAAAACAACAGTAATCAGGACAGTTTGGTAAAAACCCTCACATTTACAGTCACTTGATTTTCAACAAAGTTGCTAAGTCTGTTACAAATAGGGATTCAAAAACAAACAAAAACAAAATTGCTAAGACAATTCAATGGAGGTTTCCACCATTATATGTTGTTTTCAACAAATAGTGCAAGGATAACTGGATATCCACATACAAAAGAATGAAGTTGGACCCCACATAATATAAATAATTAACTAAAATTAGATCAAATATCTAAATGTAAGAGCCAAAACTATAACACACTTAGAAGAAAACATAGGCTTTAATTTTCATTACTTTGGAGTAAGTAAGAGTTTCTTGGATAAGACACTGAAAACACAGGCAACAAAAGAAAAAAAATAGATAAAACAGACATCATCTAAAGTAAAAACTTTTGTGTTTCAAAGACACCATCAAGAAAGTGAAAAGCCATATTAACTCTTATAATCCATGAACAGGGGATATTTTTCCATTTATTTGCGTCTTCAGTTTCTTTCATGAATGTTTTATAGTTTTCAGTATACAGATCTTTTACCTCCTTGGTTAAATTTCTTCCTTTTTAAATATTTTGCCATATTTGCTTTATATGAACCATTTCAAAGAAAGTTATAGACATGACACTACTTAACCATGCATCTCCTAAGAATGTGATTCCATATAAGCTTAATACCATTGTCCCACTTAAAATGCTTCCCTAATTTAACATGAGATAATATCTCATTGTAGTTTTGATTTGCATTTCTCTAATGACCAGTGATGATGAGCTTTTTTTCATCTGTTTGTTGGCCACATAAATGTCTTGTTTTGGGAAGTGTCTGTTCATATCCTTTGCCCACTTTTTGATGGTTTGTTTTTCTTCTACATTTGTTTAGGTTTCTTGTAGATTCTGGATATTAGTCCTTTGTTAGATGGATAGATTGCAAAAACGTTCTCCCATTCTGTAGGTTGCCTGTTCACTCTGACAATCGTTTCTTTTGTTGTGCAGAAGCTCTTTGTTTAATTACATCTCTTCTGTCAATTTTGGCTTTTGTTGGCATTGCTTTTGATGTTTTAGTCATGATATCTCTGCCCATGCCTATGTCCTGAATGGTATTGCCTAGGTTTTCTTCTAAGGTTTTTATAATTTTAAGTCTTACATTTAAGCCTTTAATCCATCTTGAGTTAATTTTTGTATAAGGTGTAAGGAAGGGGTCCAGTTTCAGTTTTCTGCATATGGCTAGCCAGTTTTCCCAACACCATTTATTAAATAAGGAATCCTTTCCCCATTGCTTGTGTATGTTAGATTTGTCAAAGATCATATGGTTGCAGATGTGTGGCATTATTTCTGCAGCCTCTCTTCTGTTCCATTGATCTATATATCTGTTTGGGTACCAGTACCATGCTGTTTTGATTACTGTAGCCTTGTAGTACAGTTTGGAGTCAAGTAGCATGATGTTTCCAGCTTTGTTCTTTTTGCTTAGGATTGTCTTGACTATGCAGTCTCTTTTTTAGTTCCATATGAAATTTAAAGTAGTTTTTTTCTAATCCAGTGAAGAAAGTCAGTGGTAGTTTGATGGGGATAGCATTGAATCTGTGAATTACCTTTATGATATTGATTCTTCTTATCCATGAGAATGGAATTTTTTCCATTTGTTTGTATCCTCTGTTACATCCTTGAGCAGTGGTTTGTAGTTCTCCTTGAAGAGGTCCTTCACATCCCTTGTAAGTTGTATTCCTAGGTATTTTATTCTCTTTGTAGCAATTGTGAATGGGAGTTCACTCATGATTTGGCTCTCTGTTTGTCTACTATTGATGTATAGGAATGCTTGTGATTTTTGCACTTTGATTTTATATGCTGAGACTTTGCTGAAGTTGCTTATCAGCTTAAGGAGATTTTGGGCTGAGACAATGGGGTTTTCTAAATATACAATCATGGTCGTCTGCAAACAGAGACAATTTGACTTCCTCTCTTTCTATTTGAATACCTTTTATTTCTTTCTCTTGCCTGATGGACCTGGCCGGAACTTACAATATTATATTGAATAGGAGTGGTGAGAAGGGGCATCCTTGTCTTTTGCCGGTTTTCAAAGGGAATGTTTCCAGCTTTTTCCCATTCAGTATGATATTGGCTGTGGGTTTGTCATAAATAGCTCTTATTATTTTAAGATACTATTATTTTAAGATATAATATTATTTAAGATATAATATTAAGATAATATTATATTAAGATACTATTATTTTAAGATATTATTTTAAGATCAATTCCTAGTTTATTGAGAGTTTTTAGCATGAAGTGGTGTTGAATTTTATCAAAGGCCTTTTCTGCATCTATGAGATAATCATGTGGTTTTTGTCATTGGTTTTGTTTATGTGATGGATTATGTTTATTGATTTGCGTACATTGAAACAGCCCTGCATCCCAGGGATGGAGCTGGCTTGATTGTGGTGGATAAGCTTTTTGATGTGCTGCTGGATTCAGTTTGCCAGCACTTTATTGAGGATTTTCGCATCAATGTTCATCAGGGATATTGGCCTGAAATTTTCTTTTTTGTTGTTGTTGTGTCTCTGCCAGGTTTTGGTATCAGGATGATGCTGCCTTCATCAAATGAGCTAGGGAGGAGTCCCTCTTTTTCTATTCTTTGAAATAGTTTCAGAAGACATGGTACTAGCTCCTCTTTGTACCTCTGGTAGAATTCGGCTGTGAATCCGTCTGGTCCTGGGCTTTTTTTGGTTGGTAGGCTACTAATTACTGCCTCAATTTCAGAACCTGTTATTGGACTATTCAGGGGTTCAACTTCTTCCTGGTTTAGTCTTGGGAGGGTGTGTGTGTCCAGGAATTTATCCATTTCTTCTAGATTTTCTAGTTTATTTGCAGAGAGGTGTTTATAATATTCTCTAAATGGATTTTTATTTTTAAGTCATTCTTTCTTTTTTTAATTTTATTTTTAAGTTCCAGGGTACATGTGCAGGATGAGAAGCTTTGTGTGTCATGGTGGTTTGCTCCACCTATCAACCCATCACCTAAGAATTAAACCAGCATGTATTAACTATTTTCCCCTCCCTCTTGCCCCCCACCCCCAGACAGGCCCCAAGTGAGTGTTGTTTCCCTTTCTGTGTCCATGTGTTCTCATTGTTCACTCCCACTATAAGTGAGAACATGTGTTATTTGGCCATCTGTTCCTGCGTTAGGAAAACCCAGTTTTCAATAAGGGAGAAGGATTTGAATAGACACTTTACAAAAGGAGATAAAAGAATAGCTATTATGCCTGAAAAAAATGTTCAACATCATTAGTCATCAGGGAAATGCAAATTAAAACCACAATAATATACCACTATATACCCACCAGAATAGCTAAAATAAAAAAAGATGAAAAATTCCAACTGTTCCTGAAGATCTGGAGCAATTTCAACTTTTATATGTTGTCGGTAGGAGTATAAAATGGTATGAACACTTTTGAAACCTATTTGGTTGTTTCTTATGAAATTGAACATATACCTACCCAGTGGTTCCACTCATATTTAAGAAAAATGAAAGCAAATGTCCACAAAAAGGTTAGTACATGTTCACAGAAGTTTTATTTATAATAGCTGAAAGCTGGAAATAACACAAATACCCATCAACAGGTGAATGGATAAATATGTTTGGTATATCCATACAATGAAATATTTCTCAGCAATAAAGAACAAATGACCTATTGAAACAATCAAAAACATAGATGAATTTCAAAAACATTACTCTAAACAAAAGAAGCCAGACATAAAACATATGCATTACACTATATATGATCCATTTGTATGAAATTATAGAGCAGGAAGAAGCACAGTAACAGGAAGAAAACCTATTATTGCCTTAGGCTGAGGGCAAGAATCACTGCAAAGTACACAAGTGAACTTCTCGGGGTGATGGAAATGTTCTGCATCTTGATTTCATGGTTCACATGGACATAAACTTTTGCCTTACTCTGAACTATATAGTCAGTTCTACTATAAAACTTGTTTTTGAGAATGCAAATTTGTTACAACATGATAGGTAACAATTTTAACACAGCCTGAATTTTAATCTTGTTTATGCATGATTTTGTCCACTAAAAACACTAGATGAATGCAGAAAATTGCACTCACCTGAACCAAGCCATAAACATATACCCTGCCATTCTTTGTCCTGCTGTTGTCATACATTATAATTCAAACTCTTATAAACCCCATCATACACTGTTAGTACATTTGCTCTTCAAAGGTTTTTTGTTGTTGTTGTTTTTGTTTTTTGTTTGTTTGTTTGGTTTTTTTAGAAATGGTGAAAATGAGAAAAACACATTTTGTGTTTTCCCACATATTACCATTTCTGGCACTCTTCATTCATGTGCATAGAAATGAGTTTGTACCTGGTATAATTTTTCCCTTCTAGAGTAACTTTAACATTTCTTGTACTTCAGGTCTGCTTAACTTATAGTCCGTATTTTCTTTTGTTCAAAAGGCTTTATTTTGCTCTCATTTTTAAAGGAGATTTTCACTCAACAAAGAATCCTAAATTAGCTTTTGTAAAAGCACGTTAAAGTTTTCATCCTATTGCTTTCTTTAGACTTAGGCTTGCATTATTTCAAACACAAAGTTCTTGCATCATGGCTTGCATTATATCTAACACAAAATCAGTATGAATTCTTATCATGGTACCCTTGTATTTAATGTTTGTTTTCTCTGGCTGCTTTTAAGAATTTCACTTTGTCACTGGTTCTCAATAATTTCAATATGATGTGCCTTAGAATGCATTTCCTTTCAGTTATTCTGCTTGGAGTCTGTTGAGTTTCTTTGATTTAAGATCAGTTTTCATCTTATTTGAAAAATATAAGTCATTATTCCTTCAAATACATATTCCAGCTCCTCTCCTCTGATCTTTTCAGGAACTCCAATTACACATATGTTGGATCACTTGGAATGTTCCTCAGGTTACTGAGGATGTGTTCTTCTTATTATTATTTTCTTTCTGTAACTCAGTTTGGATAGTTTCTATTACAGTATCTTCAAGTTTGCTCTTCTTTTCATCTGCCATACCTAATCAGCTGATAATTTTATCAGGTGAATTTTCATGCAGATATGACATCTTTCAGCTCTAGAAGTTTCCTTGTTTGTTTTTAATACCATCGATTTCTGTCCTCATTATGCTCAAGTTTTCCTTTAAATATTTGGACACATTTATAATTGTTCTGATGCATCTATTTCATTCATCTCTGTAATTTGACTCACTTTCTGCTGATGGATTTTCTTATTTGCATTTTCCTGCTTCTTCGCATGTCTTACTTGTATTAGATGCCATACACTATAAACACTACGTTCTTAAGATTTTTGAATTTTGTTTTCTTCACTTAGATAGGTGAATTTGGCTAGCAGGTAAGTTTTTTGCCAATCATCTTGATCCTTTTGGGGTTGTTTTTGAACTTTGTTAGTAGTATTCTAAGGAGTTTTACTCTACAACTTGTTAAGCTTATTTTAAGGCACAACCCTGGGGTACATACTGGATTCCCAGGATTTTCAGTGAGGTCCTGTGACTCTGGTGATTGAAACTCAAATGTCTCTCAGCTACATTTAAGCTGTAGGAGTTGTTCAACTTACCATCCTCCAGTAATTGCCATTTGTCTGGCCTTGTGGCATTTCACGGTTTGCGCGTGCACCTTAGTATACAGCAAAACACTCAATGAAACTCCTGTGCAGATTCCTAGAGCTTCTCTGAATGGCTCCTCCAACCCTGGAGCTGTGCCCCATAAACTGAAGCAGCTACAGCTTTCCCAAAGTCTGCTCTCAGTCTCTTCCATAAAGAGACTGCCATGCTTTCCTTGGTTTCTGATTCCTGTGCTGTTCTGGAAAGGGACTCCAGGCAGAATACTAGGGCTTTTGTGGAACTCACCTCATTTGTTTCTATTCATTGAGACTGCACTCCTGCACCGCATGTTTTCCAATATCAGAAAATAGTTGTTTCACATGCATTGTCCAGTTTTCTACTTGTTCACAGGTAAAGGACAAGTTCGGTATAAGTTACTCCATTACAGACAGAAGTAGAAGCCAGAATATTTTTTAAAATCTAATTTGAGCTTATTATGTGTTGAGGCTCTTATAATTGCCATAGTATTTATGATACTACATTCATTTAATTAATATAAAGCTATTTCATTTACATTACCTGATTTAGTCCTTAAAACACAGTGAGCCAAAGGTGACCTTTCTTATGATCATTTTATAGTCAAAAAGATTGAGGTTCACAGAGGCAAGTGAATGCTCAAGTGAGGCTCACAGAGGCAAGTGAATGCCTTACACACCTTGTAAGGCTTGGAGTTAGGAGTATGATGTTCAGCATAAACTACTAATGCTAAAACTTGTCTCCTGGCTTCCTTTTCCTTAGATCTCTGGTTTCGTCCACTACTGCCAAACTCTTATCTATCCATCCTTCCTTTCTGTTTCTCCCTCAGGTTTTAATTATCTTTTGCCTTAGATTTTAATCATCATCTTTGTTGTCTTAGCATGGCCAAACATTTTTAAAGAAGTAACTCATTCTTTAACTTTATTCTTTGAAAACCCCTATCTTTAATTCACTGCCATATTTTTTAATATGAATTTCAAGCAACATGCTATTATCAATCTATATCATACCATAACCAACACATTCCAGAACCTTATAGACCTCTAAAGCTACACACTCTCCAGCCAGCCCCTACATTGTCAGGATTCATGCTTTTTTTTTTTTTTTTTTGGAAACACAGTCTCAACCTGTCGCCCAGGCTGGAGTGTAACAGCATGATCTTGGCTCACTGCAACCTCCACCTTCCGTGTTCAAACAATTCTCCTGCCTCAGCCTCCAGAGTAGCTGGGATTACAGGTGCCTGCCACCATGCCCAATTATTTTTTGTATTTTTAGTAAAGATGGGGTTTCACCATGTTGGCCAGGCTGGTCTCGAACTCCTGACCTCAAGTGATCCGCCTGCCTTGGCCTCCCAAAGTGCTAGGATTACAGGCGTGAGCCACTGCACCTGGCCTGGTTATGCTTAATCCATTTGTATCATCTTTCCTCCTTTGTCACCCACTTCCCCTAAATTACTTTGACCTATGAAGCTACAGCAATCTTCTCAGAATTTTCCCTAGTCCAAATGAAAATTAAAGATTAAAAAATTAAAATATAAAGGAAGAGGAAAATTTTAAAACTAAACAGAATTAAACTTAAACTAAAAGTAAACCAGCTCCTCAGTTAGTATGACAACATAATAGATTTAAATTATAGCTTTCTTTCTTTTTTTTTTTTTTTTTTTTTTGAGATGGAGTTTCACTCTTGTTGCCCAGGCTGGAGTAAAATGGTGTGATTTCGGCTCACTGCAACCTCTGCCTCCCAGGTTCAAGCAATTCTGCCTCCGCCTCCCAAGTAGCTGTGATTACAGGCATGCGCCATCATGTCTGGCTAATTTTGTATTTTTAGTAGAGATGGGGTTTCTCCATGTTGATCAGGCTGTTCTTGAACTCCCGACCTCAGGTCATCCGCCCGCCTTGGCCTCCCAAATTTCAATCAGTCTCATACAGGGACAACCAACAATAACTTGGGAAGATTGTAAGATTCAGCAAATTACCTTGTACCTTAAGGTACAGGAGGCAAAAGTGTTTGAATCTTCCATGACACTTCTGACCAACAGTGTGATTGTGTGGAGCATTATACTGAGGAAAAAACAACCCTGAGACCTCATAGAAATCAGTGGGAAAGGCTTCTGTGATTCACATCGTCTGTCATGTGCCTGATGGAGATGGGGAATGGTAAGAATCTGGGCCATAAATTTGCAGACTGTATTCTAGCTAAGAGCAGTAATATTTAAATTGCATAATGTGTCAGAAATAACATATTAAAACCTTATAGACTGGACTTTACCAAATACTGGGATTTAAATATAAAGAGGAGGTAGGGTAAAAATCAGCTGAGTATCCTAACCAACCTGACGGGATTCTTCATTACATTGGATAATGCAAACGGAATTAATCCCTCCCCCGGGAAGACAGTAACTTGTTGGGAGTCAGAAAGCAACAGATTTCTTTCATCTCTAAGTCTTTTTATTTTTAAGAAGTTATTTTATGAATCTCATAAAACTCTAGATCACCATATTACAACTTTAATCAATGTAGAGTGATATTCTAACTTCTGTCTCCTCCTCTCACAGGATTTTTAAATTCCTCAAAAATTACTGGACAATGTCACATTTAGCAAAATGATTAAAGTGAAAAAAATAATGAACCAAGTATTGGCAAGAATATGGAGCAGCTGAAAATCTTCCACACTTTTGGGAATGTATATTGGTACAACTACTTAGGAAAAGTGTTGAGCATTGTAATGGAGCATGTTACCATCCCGCAAGTTCATGCTTAGGTATATATACAACAGGAATGTTTATGTATATATCTTGTGCACTTCTTTTGGTGAATATATATATATGTTCGCCAAACTATATATGTACTCATCTTCCTCATGTATATATGTTCATCTTATTTATATATATGATCATCCCCCTTGTATATATATATATGCTCACCAAAAGTGAACAAGATATAAATATGTGTGCATAAACTTGATGCAAAAGTAATTGCTGTTTTTAACGGCAAAAACAGCAATTACTTTTGTACCAACCTCATACATACATATATGTGTATATATAAGCATTTCTGTTAATAAGTGGGGTTATTGTAATAGCCCTAAAACTTCACCAGAAGAAATGTACAAAAATGTTCATAACAATATTATTTGTAATACCCCAAACTGTAAAACTCCACATGTCCATCAACAGTAGAATGGATATTTGTGATACATTTAAGCAATGGAATATTATATAACAATGAGAACGAACAAACTACAAATACATACTGGATGAATGTCATAAATATAATGTTGAATGAATGAACCCAGACCTCCCCCAAAATCACATATGATAATTATTCAATTTAAGGTAATTTTCAAAATCAGGCAAAACAAATATATGGCCATGGAAGTCATAATAGTGATTACCTTGAGTGAGAGTGCTTTCTAAGTGGTTTCTAGGGTGCTGAAATTACCCTCTTTCTTGATCTGTGTGCTAGGCACACGTTTATTTTGGGAAAGTTCATCAAGTTATACCCCCATACTGTACGAAGCAAGGTTAGTTCCTACTGAAATTACCACCAGAACAGGGCTATCGAAAGACACATTTAGTAGTGTGTTAACTGTACAAAAAAAGACACTGTACAGTTTAAAAACAAATCTTACACAAACTTACATTTCAATTTTTTTCTTTAAAAGGAGTGAATTGTGCACAGAGGTTAAATGCTTTATAGACAAGAAAAACAAACCTGTGCTAACATTAACTTATTCATCATCATCTTCTTCATCATCTTCTTGTCCTCCTCTTTCTCCTTTTCCTGCTTTTTTCAGCCTTGACAGCTCCCTTTTGGCTGCATCTGGCTTTCCTTTAGCTTGGTATGCAGCAGTATCCTTTTCACATTTTTCCTTGAGCTTCGCAGCATTCTTTTTATAGGGCTGCTAGTCATCTGCAGCAGCGCCATTCCACATCTCTCCCAGCATCTTGGCAACATCACCAATGTTTAGGCCAGGATGTTCTCCTTTGATTTTTGGGTGATACTCAGAACAGAACAAGAAAAAGGCTGAAGAAGTCCTCTTGGGTGTATTGGGATCCTTGAACTTTTTTGTCTCCCTTTTAGGAGAGATGTAAGTTTTCATTTCTCTTTCATAACGGGCTTTACCCACCTTTGTCATGTCTTCCAATTTTCCTTTTGCTTTAGCAGAAGTAGTCTTTCACCTCTCTGAGCACTTCTCAGAAAACTCTGAGGAGCTGACTGAGGCTTCTGGGTGCTCCTTCTTGTGCTCCTCCTGACAAGTTGGCACAAAGAACACATATGATGACATTTTGCCTCTTGGCTTCTTAGGATCTACTTTGCCCATGTTAGTTATCTTTCTTCAACAAGGCACAGAGTTGCCCAGTGCCCATATGGCTCTCACTTGCCCCAGCACTCTCTCTATGGAGCTCAGTGTACTGCAATCAATTGAATATTTTTACCATAGAAATCTGTTCATATGTAATTATATATGTGTTTGTATTTATATTTAATAAAATGAAATTGCCATCTCTCCCCTCTAAAAAACCAATTAGTAATTTTTTTGCAAAGAATATTTGCTATGTATGTAAAAACACTTTCAGGGTAATGAAGTTAGTATTTTGAATTCAATACAATGTAGTTATTGATTTCATAGAACTGTAGGAGTAGACATTTAATAAAAATTCAAGTAATTAATGGGTCTTAAGAGAGTTTTGGTGCCTCCTCCTATCACTGCTACTAATTCCTCCTAAATACCCATCAAAAGTAGTGACCTAGTGTAGTGGCATCTGTTTATTTTGCCTGCCCAGCACCCAGTAGCCCATTTTTTTGGTAAAGTCACTTCAATATTTCTTTGGGGAATTTCTTCTACCCTACCACATGCGCTTTGGTGAGATTATCAATTCTGCCTTCTTCTGACCAAGAAGTGGGCATGTAAACTAAACTAGGCTAAGCAGATTCTCTCCCCTTAGAATTTAAATCTTGAGTGACACAAGGTCAGAAAACAGAACTAATTCACCTTGACAGTAGCTCTCTGAGGAGGCTGTTCATTGGCTTCTGTGACATAGATCTCTTACGCTGCCCTGTTGCTTCCTATCCTTTCCAAGTGCCAGTTGCGTGGCTTTTCCTTTGATTCCGTGACCCACTCTATATCCTTAAAATACATGACTTTCATTAAGTTGGTCAATTTCTGTTGACTGTAGTTGACGAACACTGATACAGCTGGATATAAATACATTCACTACTATTACGCAAGAGAGTCCATGCATTTAAGTTTTGCCTTACTTTGTGCCAGAATTTGCTTCTTTATAAAGTCTATGTTAGTTCTGCCTAGCTCTACTTCTGAAGCTTCATTGTATACATATACTCTATCCTTTAAATGGCACATGTTTGAAAACTACTATCATTTTTCCCCATATGCTTTCTCAGCAAAATAACTCATTTTCTCAATTAAAACATATATGACTACTACACACCCACTAAAATAGCTAAAAGAACACACAGTTCCAAGTGTCAACAAGGATGTGGAGAATCTGGAACACTTATGCTTTTGCTGGAGGGAATATAAATGACATAGCCGCTTTGGAAAATAGTTTGACAGTTTATATAATTTATAAACTTAATATTTTTAATGGGTTTTAAAAATAAATGTAATTACCTATTGTAATGCCATCTTAGGAAACAATTTCATGAAATCATGGTCTTTATGTTAGTTATCTTATCCTACAATGCATTAAATATATACTTAATTATTAATTTAAAATGTGATTTACTTATAAGCTAAATTAATTCCTTGTACCATGAGTGGTACAACTCCTCAGAGTTTTCTGAATACAGGTATTGATTGCCCTTTGGGAAACACCAGGTTGTTGTCTTTAACTTAGAATTTTGAATAAAATAATTTTCATTAAAGCAATAATCAACGGCCGGGCGCGGTGGCTCATGCCTGTAATCCCAGCACTTTGGGAGGCTGAGACGGGCGGATCAAGAGGTCAGGAGATCGAAACCATCCTGGCTAACACGGTGAAACCCCGTCTCTACTAAAAATACATTAAAAAAAATTAGCCGGGCGCAGTGGCGGACGCCTGTAGTCCCAGCTACACGGGAGGCTGAGGCAGGAGAATGGTGTGAACCCAGGAAGAGGAGCTTGCAGTGAGTGGAGATCACGCCACTGCACTCCAGCCTGGGTGACAGAGCAAGACTCCGTCTCAAAAAAAAAAAAAAAAAAAAAAAAAAGCAATAATCAACTTTGGAAGCAGTATTAAAAAGTTTTATAGGCCAAGCCATCAGAGAAATGCAAATCAAAACCACAATGAGATACCATCTCACACCAGTTAGAATGGTGATCATTAAAAAGTCAGAAAAAACAGGTGCTGGAGAGGATGTGGAGAAATAGGAACACTTTTACACTGTTAGTAGGAGTGTAAACTACTTCAACCGTTGTGGAAGACAGTGTGACGATTCCTCAAGGATCTAGAACTAGAAATACCATTTGACCCAGTGATCCCATTACTGGGTATATACACAAAGGATTATAAATCATGCTGCTATAAAGACACGTGCGCACGTATGTTTATTGCAGCGCTATTCACAATAGCAAAGACTTGGAACCAACCCAAATGCCCATCAATGATAGACTGGATTAAGAAAATGTGGCACATATACACCATGGAATACTATGCAGCCATAAAAAGGATGAGTTCATATCCTTTGCAGGGACATGGATGAAGCTGGAAACCATCATTCTGAGCAAACTATCGCAAGGACAGAAAACCAAACACCACATGTTCTCCCTCATAGGTGGGAATTGAACAATGAGAACACTTGGACACAGGATGGGCAACATCACACACTGGGGCCTGTCGTAGGGTTGGGGGAGGGAGAAGGGATAGCATCAGGAGATACACCTAAAGTAAATGACGAGTTAATGGGTGCAGCACACCAACATGGCACATGTATACGTATGTAACAAATCTGCATGTTGTGCACACGTACCCTAAAGCTTAAAGTATAATAAAAAAATAAAAAAGTTTTACAGGCCAAGTACAGTGTCTCACATCTGCAATCCCAGTACTTTGGGAGGCCAAGGCAGGAGGATTGCCTGAGGCCAGGAATTTTAGACCAGCCTGGACAACATAGCGAGACCCTACCTCTACCAAAAAAAAAAAAAAATTAATTGGCCAATCATGGTGGCATGCTCCTGTAGTCCCAGCTACTCAGGAGGCTGAGGTGGAATGATTGCTAGAGCCCAGGAGTTCGAGGCTGCAGTGAACTGTGATCATACTACCACATTCCAGCCTAAGCAACAGAGTAAAACTCTATCCCTAAAAAAAAAAAAAAAAAAAAAAAGAAGAAGAAGAAAAGAAAAAAGAAAGTTTTAGATAGCACATAATGAGATATAGAAAGTGTTAGGCCTTTTATTCATTTAGCAAATACTTCGAATTTTTTTTTTTTTTTTTTGGTTGGCTTTTTATCAGTGGAAAGTGACTGAAGAGTCAGAGATGTGGAAAACCTCCAGAGCCAGGATGTCCCCCTTCTACTCTATGTCCAACATAAGCATGCAATTTCAGGGAAGAGGGAGACCTCCACATAGGAAGGAGAAAAAAGAAATATAACAAAATGTTAAGGGGTTGTTTTAGGAATTATGGGTCATTGAGTTCTTTCTTTACATTCTTAATTATGTTCATTTCTCTACTTGCCAAAATTTAATATGCTTCCATTTTTTTAGATAAAAACCATACAGTAAAACTTTTTGTTCTTTTGGATACCTTGGATAAAAAGATATACATATATACCTTCTATTGTTGATAAGAATAAATTTCTAATTGTATATTTTTATTCAAAAATAAAAATTCAACCAAGCACCAGAGTGTGTGCCTGTAATTCCAGCACTTTGGGAGGTTGATGTGGGCAGTTTGCTTGAGCCTAGGAATTCGAGACCAGCCTGGGCAACATAGTGAGACCCCATCTGTACAAAAAATAAAACAGCCAGGCATGGTGAGAACCATGGCATGTACCTGTGGTCCCAGCTACTCAGAAGGCTGAGGTGAGAGGATCACTTGAGCCCAGGAGGCCAAGGCTGCAGGGAGCTGTGATTGCACCACTGCACTCCAGCCTGGGTGACAGCGAGACCTTGTCTCAAAAAAATAATAAAATTTTAAAAGTAAAAAACAAAAATTTAATTGAAGATATCAATTTTTTATTTTAAAAATATTGATATTTACACACAACCTTTTGTGGCTAATCATGCTGCCACCTACTTCCAGTTCTCAAAGCACTAGCTAGTAGTAGGTGTTTGGTTCATTATTATGTGAAAAATATAATCCAAACAAAACAAACAAACAGAAACTAATGGTACTCAATTGGTAGAGTAAAACAAACAATGGGTTCTGAAATAATGCACCTAAAATCTGGTAATTATAGCTTGACAATTTTTAAAGCTCTATAGGTTCAGTGATGTGATATGTGGGATTTGCTTGTAAGTGCTGTAGAAGGGATGACGACAAGCTGGGGGCTGGGAAGATGGAAGGGACAGGTAAAATGGGAACAATAGCAGAATATTGATCATTGCTGACGCTGGGTGGGTAATCATTATGGTATTTTCTTCATATTTGAAAAATTCTATAATAAAAGTTTAAAAAATAATTTTTACAAACCTCTAAATATGCATGATCACAGAAACCTAAAGCAACCTCTGTTATATTCCCAAAATAGAATAAAATAAACAAACAAAAAACTTACTCAGAAATAAAGCTCCAGGTGGCCTATAAAGTGTTTTGTGCTTTCTATTTGTACAGGCAAGTGAGAAAACAATTACTGACCAGTAAGTACACAACTATTTTCAAGTTGTATGAAAGGCTATTATCGCCACCTACTGGACACTGTTATTGACTACTTGATGTAAAAAATTAAGATATTTTTAAAACCAACAATCATTATTTAATAGGTCCCCCATCCCATCTTAAGCATCTAGTTAACAAAACAGTACAAATAAAATCATCAAATTTATATCTTTATTTGTTTTTATATTAGTAATGCTAATTAATGTTACATTTCATCACTTCTTAGTGTGAAATGCTCCCTGCTAAAAAGGTATATATAAAATTTTGGTTTGCAAGTACGTTCATGATCATCGTATGATGTTCTTGTTTTACAGAAGATCACAGAACTTGAGTTGTTTGCTCATAGGGTAAGAACTCAGAATTTAAATTATTTACACATAGCGATAGTCCAGAAAATTATAAACTAGTCCTGGCTCTTAAGTTCAGTGCATTATCTTTTTAAAATCTTGACTTATATTGCAAATTTTATATCTTTCATAACTTGGCTAATTTCACACACCAGTGATTCTCCACTCTGGTGCATCAGAATGACTTGTGAAATTTTTAAAATAAAGCTGGCACCAAAGCCAGAGATTTTTACATCCAGCCAGGGTTAAAAGAACTATTAATAGATACCAGTGGTTCTGAAAGTGTGGTCCCTAGACAAGCATCATCATCATCATCATCATCGCCATCACCTGGATAGAAATGCAAATGTTCAAGGTCCATCCCAGAGTACTGGGTTGGGTGCTGTAATTTGTGTTTTGCAAGCCTTCAAGTGATTTGGATACAAGCTAAAGTTTGAGAATCACTATTATTTACAACAAAACCAGTAAATTCCTACTCTTTTACATAAAAGAATTAATTTAGCTGTAGTAGCCATTTAATTTGGCTGTGCGTGTCTGAGGATCAGCCGCTGGGGGCTGGACAGTTTGCTGAGTCCCTTATTATCCCCTGGTGCCTGGTGCTGAGACTCACACAGCGGTCATATCCAGCTACCTGTGTCCCCCAAGGTGCCTCTGTTTATCAGGAATGGAGCCAATAACAGCAGGTTCAAAGATTTATGGCATGAATTTGGTCGTTATGATCCTATAGTTGATGTGTATGTTCCACTTGATTTCTACACTCACTGTCCAAGAGGAGTTGCTTATGTTCAACTGGAGGATGTTCGTGATGCTGAAGATGCTTTACCTAATTTGGACAGAAAGTGGATTTGTGGATGTCAAATGGAAATAGTTTGCACAGGAGGATTGGAAGACCCCCAAATCAGATGAAAGCAAAGGAAGGTAGGAGTGTGTACAGTTCTTCACGCTATGATTCTAGAAGCCAACGTTATGAAAGAAGATCAAGAAGTCGAACTTTTATTTACATCTATAGAAGATCTAATAGTCCTAGAAAGGGTGGATGGACTGGAAGACCATCATGTAGCAGAAGCCATTCCAACAATGACAGAGTTAAACACCGAAATCGCTCTTTTGCAAGATCTAAATCCAATTCAAGATCAAGGTCCAAGTCCCAGCCCAAGAAATAAATGAAGGCTAAAATCATGTTCTAGGCCTGCATTGCATGTCAAAACTAGAGGCACCTCTTAAACAGATTCCAAAACACATTACAAGTCTTGCTCAAGACATAAAAAGGAATCAAGGAAGAAAGAACTGCCTTGCTCCAAATCCCAGTCAAGGTCACAGTCTAGGTCTAGGTCAAAATCTAGATCAAGATCTTGGACTAGTCCTAAATCCAGTGGCCACTGATAGTATAAACCATGATCATTTTTAGGCACATATCATTCATTTGTTCATAGATTCGTTGACTTAAATTATCAGGAATACAATGTTGCAATGATGTTTAACAAACACTTGTTAGTTTTCCCTGTACCAGGCAATGGTTATATTAAAATGACATGCTGTTGAGAAGCCACTCTTAAGAGTCCAGTTTGTTTAATGATATGGGCAGCTACCAATTTGTTATGTCTGTGTATATTTTTGTAAAGATTCTCATTTTTATGCTTGAAGTATTTGGTGAAAGATGTTGGTTGACCATAATTTGCAACATTCTTACTAAAAATAAACTTTCGTATTCATATTTCATAGAACTGTTAACCTAGAAAGGAGTAAGATAGAATGTTACAAAAGTGAAGTTGTAGCCACAGTACAACACTGATTGCTCTGACACATTTAGGTTCAGCGTGGACCTTTCTGTCTTATCAAGATGTCTAGGCTCTTGATAATAGTTTATTTATGATGCAATGTGGATTAGTTCTTTTGTTAACTCCACTGTCTTGGGGAATAATGCCAACTGAGTCATGTAGTATTTTCAGGGAGATTAAGTTTTTGACTGAAACATGGAGCCTTTACTTTTTTCTGGTTTCTATAGATTTGGAACAAGAAAACATCAGAAAAACTCACCTTAAAATTTGTGGAGGTCAATAATGGTAGAAACAATTTTAAGGGGAAAAGAATGTTCTTATGTAGTTTTTCTAAAATTTAAGGAGTACTGTTGACCATAATATTGCTTAGTTTTCTTACTGTCCTTAGAAGCAAGTGAATTGTTTCAAAGTAGGCTGTGTGTGTGTGTTGGGGGGGTGGTGTATAGTGTAAAAGAACTGAAATGTTGACGCTTACAGCATTTGGCCTATACATTTGCATCAAAATTTGCCTGTTTCTTTATGTAGGAGGCTTGCATTTCACACCTCAGTTTATTTAACGTGAGGCAAGTTCAAAAACAGCACGCTCATTCTAGGTGATTCTGTGGTGCCATGAAATTTAAAATGATTTTGGAAAAAAAGATTAGTCAGTTTTAAGAAAGAGTCACATCTTTTGAATTTTTGACTACCAGTGTAGTACTTGACTAAAAATAAAGAAATAATACCCTTTACCATTTAATTTCTAGTATTTCTCTGAAAGATTGTTTTGGGGACAAAACTGACTTGACATATCCAATCTCATTTTGGATAAAAAGCTAGCATCTTTTAAAATCTCAGATTGCTTGCTTACAGATATAAGTAAGAATTATGGAGAAGCAACCCTTTAAGAAGATTACTTATTTCAATTGTTTTTAGTAACCTAGGCTTTGTCTGTAGAGAACAAAACAATGGCAGTAAGCTGAGATAGCTCTATTGGGAGAGCATTAGACTGAGAACAAAACGATGGTTTTTAAATACTATTTGTGGGAAGTGCTTAAGGGGTTGATTGTAGGACCTTTGTATATTTGATAGTATTTCTTTCATTTCTCTAGTGTTTGCAGTCATATTCTGTTCTGCTATGCAATCATTTATATGCATGTTTCTTTACTTTTTTAAGACTTTCCTGGATATATAAACAACAAAAAGTGTATTTAAAACTGTAGCAGTAGTTTGCAGTTCTAGCGGAGAGGAAAGCTGTAGGGCTAAACTTTCTACTTTTCTTATAGAAGCTTCTAAAAAGGCATTTCATAGTTCTCTTTAACAAATATTGTGTACCGCTTTTAAAACATCAATACTGGATCAAAGCAAGACCCAGCTTATTTTCTGCTTGTTGTAAGTTAAGCAAACAGAAATAAACTTTATTTTATGAAGGAAAATTTTTCCCTTCATTTTGCTATAATAAAAACAAAATGAAGAAAAAAAATTTGATTTACTGTTCTCTAAGAAAAAAAATATAAAGATTTAAATTGAGTAATATAGTGTAATTTTACTCTTTTTCCAGAAGCATACATTCAACAAAGCTCTAGTTAGGCAACAGGAAAAGCACTCTAATGGAAGAGTGGAGAGTAATTTATTCAGACCCTGGAATGTTCCTGCCTAGAGCAAATTTTCGAATCATATTTCCTTATTCTGGCTTGTTCTGCTCAATAAGTTACCTTTCTAAGACACAATAAGGCCTTTTAGTCACATCAGACCTTTTGACCCCGGAATGCCACTTCTAAAACTTAGAAAATAAATTGCACTCCCATGATTTCTCCAAAGCACTGCAAATAATGGGGGGAAGGGGATCCTGGAGTTAGTTAAATGTACAACAATCGAGGAATGATTCCATAAAATAAAACATCAATAGGATGGACTATTGTTCAACCATTAAAATGATGCTTTTCATATGGCTTTTTTGTTTGTTTGAGACGGAGTCTCGCTCTGTCGCCCAAGCTGGAGTGCAGTGGCACGATCTTGACTCACCGCAAGCTCTGCCTCCCGGGTTCACGCCATTCTCCTGCCTCAGCCTCCCAAGTAGCTGGGACTACAGGCGCCCGCCACCACGCCTGGCTAATTTTTTGTATTTTTAGTAGAGATGGGGTTTCACTGTGTTAGCCAGGATGGTCTCAATCTCCTGACCTTGTGATCCGCCCACCTTGGCCTCCCAAAGTGCTGGGATTACAGGCGTGAGCCACCGCACCCAGCCTCATATGGCATTTTAAATATACGAAATGCTTACTTTATAACATGTGCACACACGGATACATACATACTCACAACTGAAGACAACAAAGTACTAAAATATTAATGCTGGTTATCCTTCAGTAGCAGATTATGAATTTTAAAATATCTAATCAGTATTTTTAATTTTTTCAATAACGACTATACTTATCCATTAATTAAAAGAAAATCTACAAATAGCAGAGCTTCTACTTTGTAAATTGAGATCTTCAAATAATGATTAATCTGTAAGCTTTCAAAAGATGGTAACTGTGGAAAACAGGTAGGTATCTTTTCCTCTCCATCCTGTGTTACTCTTTCCTCATCCCACTCTAACTCTTCTACTTCTACTTTCTTCACATCAGCCCTGCCATAATTCATTAACTAGAAATACAAGAAACCAAAGGCAATTATTCAATATTTTAAAATTTTAAAGCTGCTCAATTAAATGGTTGATCTTAGAATATATATTTAAAAAGAGGTAAAATAGCCCAATGGCTAAAAGAGACTAAGGTCTTTAAAATTAAACAGATCTGGGTTTAAATCTTAGTTTGCCACTTACGACACGTCACAGAAGTTTCATTTTCCTTACCTGTGAAATGGGAGTACCACTCTGCTTAGTGAATTGCTGTGAGGATGAAATGAGAGGATGCATCTAAAGTATAAGAAGGCAGTACGCATTTGTTAGTCTGTTTTGTGTTGTTATAGCAGAATACCTGAGAAGGTAATTTATAAAGCATAGAGATTAATTTCTTGCAGTCTGCAGGCTGGAAGACCATGATGAAGGAGCTGGCTTCTAGTGGTAACCTTCTTGCTGTAGTCATACCATGGCAGAAGGCAGAAGAGCAAGAAAGGGCAAGAGGAAGCGAGCCAGGGAGGAAGAAAGAGCAAGCAAGCATGCAAGGTATGCCCAAGAGTTCCTTGCAGTCTTAAGCCCTTTTATTATTATTTTTACAATTTGTATAAATTTAAGAGGTACAAGTATAGTTGTGTTACAGGATATATTGCTTAGTGGTGGCCTGGGCCTTTTAATGTAACTATCACCCAAATAGTGTACATTGTACTTATTCATTTCTCAACCCTCACCATCCTCCTCCCACCCTCCCTCTCTTCGGAATCTCCAATGACTATACTCAGCATTAATTCATTCATGAGGGCAGAGCTGTCACGACTTGTACCTCCCATGAGGCTTCATCTCCCAACACTGTTGCATTGGGGATTAAGTTTCCAACACATACTTTTTGAGGGACACATTCAAACCATAGCAGCACTCAATAAAAGGTAACTGCCATTATTGTTTTCTAGTAATGTTATTGCTGTTTTGGGTAAGCAAACCCTAAGTTTTAATTTTCCTGTGGGGAAAAAAAAGTTTAGTGGGGTACTATGGCTATTCAGTCATTTGGAATTCTCAGATCACTAACATCTCAAAAAGAATTTGGGAGACCTATATGGAGCTGTCAAAATTTTCTTTACAAAGTAGGTATTAATCCATTTTCCCTCAAATGTCTTGTATAGCTGATGTTTTCAAACTACACTCTAATCACTAACCCACATTAATTGTTACGTCTGATTTATCTTTAATGGTTTCTCCTTCTGCTTGTTTCTATGAGGCTGGGAGGGTTGAACTGCATCACATCCCACATTCTGAATTGGCCTAATTATTCCCACTTGAGGTCAGTTGATTTGTACCTCCATCTCTTGTATCTTCTGTAAACTGAGATGTAGGTCTATAAGCTTGATTAGATTTAAGCAGAACAGCCTTGGCAAGAATAAATACTTCATTGGTAGTGATGAATTTCATCTTGAAACATGTCTATTCCTTGGCCAAGTTGAGTGTGCTAATTCTCTGTGCTCTAGGCAGATTTATGGTTCCCAAGTAGATCAATGCAAAATGAATCAAAATAATTTGTGTTATTAGAAATCTAATTGTTTTAAAATAATACATTTTGTAATTGTGAGAATTGTGTTACCCAGCTCTTCTTCAAAAAAGATTTTACCTTGAAAAGCTAGAGCTGGTGAGTCAACACCAAAACTAAAATAAAATGAGACTCATTAATGAGAAAAAAATAATAACAAAACAAAAACAAACTAGGTATTTAAACCCCACCAACAAATTCACCATCACTATTATTTCATAAAAGAAAATTCATTCAAATAACCCCTAAAAAGGTGGAAGATACTTCAAGTAATCATTCCCAAGAAAGGACAGCTGGCAATTGCATGCCAAAATAATCCTTATTTTTTTTTCATTTTGTCATAAATCAGTAAGCACTTAAGGATTAATATCGGTCTGCAAACTGGTACCTGATGCAAGATGCTTTACTTCTTGTCCTGATTTTTAATCCAAGAATGAAGTTGTTCTAGCTACTTCATGGGAATGTTCATTCGACAAACACTAACCAAACACTTGTTATACTATTAAGCAGAGAAATTCAGGAGCAAATGAGGTCACGTATATGAAAACACTGTATACAGTGCCTTGTAGATTGCAAAGCATCATAAAAATATGTGGTATTTTACAAATGTATATATTATCATATATAATTATATAATATATATTACATATACTACATAATTACATAATATATAACTATATATTACATATACATATTATATATATAATTACAAACCGATTCCTAAAAAGAGATAACCCAACACATGTTTTAGTGACTTAGCAATTTTCTATATTCATGCTATCAAAAATAGTACTCAGAATTCTTTGGAATGCATATTTTCCTTCCTTTTTTTTTTTTTAAAGAAAATAGTTATATTTGTGATGTACCTCATGATTCTGCCATTTTCTGCTTTATGGGAACTGAGGATGTTACCATTCCCTCAGATGGTTATGACTCCCAAGGGAAAGTTATCAAGCTAGAAACTGCTGCTATAATTACCAATATGTAGACTCTGGATTCTAAAAAAGAAAATGTCACAGGGTCTAAAAGGCAGGTTCAGACAAAGAGAAAATTTTATTTTCTTATTCTTGAAATGACTAAGATTTTTCAGTGTTAAAGTTCACTTTCAAGTATGATCAATAACGAGACATCAAATGTAAAAATTATGCAGTTTTATAATTTTCTCCATTGCTTCTTAAACCACTTAAAGTAATTTCACAATTCAACACATTTAGATGTCTTTTTTACTTTCTTCATTTTTTACTTCTTTAGGCAACAATGGATCAATCTTCAGTAATAAACCTTCACTTGTTGAACTACGAAGGAAAGCCCGTATCACAAAGGGACCTGGAAACAAAAACGAGAATCAACTTTGATTTTATATCACAATACCACCTCATGAGCAAATACAGTAAACCCTCACTAAATACTGTCACTAGGTTCTTGGAAACTGCAACTTTAAGCAAAACAACTTATAGAGAAATCAATTGTACCATAGGCTAATTAATAAGAGTTAAGTTTCGAAGACAAATTTCTAGTCACAAAAATATCACCAAGCTTCTAAATAAAGAGCTCAAACACTTCTAATATTAACCACTGAAATAAATTTGAACTATAAATACATTTAAGATTAATAAAAGCAATAATTATTTACCCAACTGTTGGTAAATCACAGTGACAGGAGTCATAGTGGTGGTGACTTAAATCAAAGACTAAGTGTTTGCAAAATGAAAACCGTAAGAAGCGCCATCTGCCACCATGCAGTTCAAAAACAAACTAACAAATATGATTGGCTCCCTGAGTGCTTTCATACCACATCATTTATTGTCCTGCATTTGTATGATCATCATATACTTTGCACATTTTTATTTTACAATAGTTTGCATTCATTCATTCATCTTCCAACTCCCTTATTCCAGTCCAGGGTTGCGGGAGGCCAAAGCCTATCCCGGCAGGTCAGAGCATAGGTGGGAATGATCTCCAGATAAGCAGCATCTCATTGCAGGGCACACGTACACACCCCCCACACTCATTCACACCAGGACCACGCAGACATACCAATTAACCTAATATGCCCATCTTTGGGATGTGGGAGAAAACCGAAGTACCCAGAGAACCCATGCAGACATGAGAACATGCGAACTCCACACAGACAGTGGCTCTGGCCAGGAATCTATTTTTTTCTTATGAATGTTATAATGAAATAACATTGGACAAAAGGATATTATTCAAGGACATGCTGTACAAATATGCAACAAGAAAACTTACAGAACTCATGTCATATTTTCACATGAAGAGTACTGTATTACTAAACTTTTTGTATTACTGTATAACATTTTGAATTATAAGAAGAGGAAGATAGTTTCATTTCTAGAATATAAGACAAACTAGTTGTACTCTAGAATATTAGAGATTTATCCTTGAAACTACATATACTCACTAATAATTCATTTCTCTCTTCCAGAAGATGATCACCTACAATTTATTTTATTGCAAAGTCAACAGTGAAGGGAACAGGTGGTGATATTTACATTTGATGGAAATATTATAAATATTTATTTAAAACAGTCAGCACAGATGCTACCTTTGTGTTACCACACAGTTGGTAAAGTTCCCTAAAAACTAAAATGCTTTTCATAAGAACAATGTTAAGGGGCTTCATTTAAAATAGCAAAAAGACAGCCAGACACCATGGCTCACACCTGTAATCCCAGCACTTTGGGAGGCCAAGGTGGGTGGATCACCTGAGGTCAGGAGTTCGAGACCAGCCTGGCCAACATGATGAAACCCCATCTCTACTAAAAATACAAAAATTAGCTGACATGGTGGCAGGCGCCTATAATCCCAGCTACTTGGGAGGCTGAGGCAGGAGAATTGCTTGAACCTGGGAGGCGGAGGTTGCAGTGAGCTGACATCAAGCCACTGCACTCTAGCATGGGCGACAGAGTGAGACCCTGTCTCAAAAAATAAAATAAAGTTGCAAAAAGAGAATCACAACATTTAAACATGCTAAGGGGGCTTCATATGAAATAGCAAAAAGAGAATAACAACATTTTGAGGATTTGCTGTCCATCATCTACTCCTACTATGGTCTCAGAGGATCCTGTACTGAAATCAAAGTTCTCTGTGGACTATAAGAATCCATACACATCCAATTACTTAGTAGTATGGCCATATTTAGGACAAGAGAATTAACAAGGGTGATATTTATTCACCAGTATGGTTAACTCCCAAAGAAGGTGAAAAATAGCTTAAGATTGTGTTTTAATTATAAACTTGGTTATAAAAGTAAACCTGACAAATTCTTATCATGGTAAGCCTACAAATGAATAATCAATCGAGTATAATGGACCCTTGCTTGGCTTCAACCATCCACAAGTGAAATTTGTCTGAGGAAGGAATTTGAACAGCACACAATACGATGATAAAGAAACTGGACACCTGTGTTCCAGCCTACAACACTGTTTTCGCATCTCAACTGAGTTGAGTGATTCTCTATGAATCACCTCATTTATAAATGACTCTCATGACACAATAAAATGATCTTCTTTCTTTCCTGTAATAAATAAATAAGATTAAGAAAACCAACTGCTAGTGCCAATGACAAAGTTAATGATCTGGCTTCAAAATGTCATTTTAGAAATAATTTTAGTCCCTAACATCACTGTAAGTTTAAAGCAATCAGTTACGGTTTTCTTTCAAACTTTGCTACATTTATTAGTAGTCATAATGTGGGAATCTACAAAGGTTTCAGGATGCATTCCTCATTAATGCTAGAGAAATCCTTTGGAGAATTAAATTTATTTATCTAATCCCTGGAAATATAATATTTGCATGTTAACTTGATATTTTATTTAATATTTTACATTTTGCTATTATACTTGCATGTTAACTTGACTTTTTTCTTCATATTTTACATTTTAAAGTATTGCGGGGTCATAGGGAAGTCTACCCTCAGCAAACCACTTACCCAAATTCAGTGGTCTGTGCCTACAAACTTCATTAATAACCGCTTGTAGATTGGCAGCTATCTGGTCACTTGACATATCCAACTGAAAGAAAGTAATATATACAACATTAATGATGAGAAAGTAAGAAGATAATACAATTATTCTAGACTATTTTTCAAATATTCAATCAATGCAAATTATCTAGTAAGTGACCCTACTGTGAAAGGGGAAAACCTCTACAGCTCTTTGTTTCGAATGCCACATTTACATGTCTTCACTTGTCAAGATTTAATAGATTTATAGAACATGTTATAACAAATTGAAGTTGAAGTTTTTCTACTTGAGAGTCCTTGACTTCCAAGTAATTTCCCCAAAGCATATCTTGGAGCAGAATACATCATTTCCTACACCCACCCTGCAAGGAAACAGTGATATTTTCTCATGAAGTTTGTTGATTTAAAGGAAACTAAGAAAATGTTTAGAAATTAATGTTTTCATGAGTCCAAAATAAAACTGCTTGCCACATGCATTCAGACAATACATATCTACACAGAGACAATTTCAGGATGTTGTGCTAACATTCTAATTTTTCAAACGCTCTATGCAATAACAATTATCTTGTCATTTAGCAGTGAGTAAACATACAGTGAATGAGTCCTATTCATAAAACTCCTAAACTCAAATTACACCCTTGAAAAGTCTTTGTGTTTATTATTCAAATTCAATGACTCTTATTCTTCCTAAATATTCTAGTTAAAATCCGCTATATTACATTCAAATGTTTACAGGATTTTGCACCGTGCCAAATAAACCAATTTTTAAAAAATTCATGGTTGGGCACGGTGGCTCACGCCTGTAATACCAGAACTTTGGGAGGCCAAGGCAGGCGGATCACCTGAGGTCAGGAGTTTGAGACCTGCCTGGCCAACATGGTGAAACCTCGTCTCTACTAAAAATACAAAAATTAGTCAGGTGTGGTGGCAGATGCCTGTAATCCCAGCTACTCAGGAGGCTGAGGCAGGAGAATTGCTTGATCCCAGGAGGTGGACGTTGCAGTCAGCTAAGATTGCGTCATTGCACTCCAGCCTGGGTGACGAGAGTGAAACTCTGTCTCAAAAAAAAAAAAAGAAGATTCATATAAAATTATAGTAGCTTAACAGGCAAAATTTATACAGTACAACAGTTGAAGTTCAAACAAGATTTCTGTTTTCCAAAGACTCTGAGAGCCCTGTGAGAACTGTGCCCCACATAAACATAAAGAGAATTCATCCTAAAAAAATTATTTTATCATCATCAAACAGCATTTATTCAACACCCACTTGGGCACGATGCAGTACCAAATCCTAAGTGAGAAAGGTTGGACAATACTGGAGGAATTCTCACTTTATGCCAATCCTTAAGTAGAAGTTCTGAGAGGATAAAAAAGCAATGTTTAGTTCACCTTATTAAGTCCATACACCATACAGACTTTAATTTGCATTGAAGCAGGTAGCTCACTGGCAGAGAAGGCACCTTACATATTTATGTTGAAAAATAAAAAAGAAAAGGCTAAAGGCATCAGCATGTGTCCCTGCCTTCAATTCCCCTCTTAACTCTGCACAATATATGTTTCAAAAATATAAAACAATTATGTCCCCTGCAACTTTCATTATTAGGATACCTTCAATGATTTTATCAATTTAAGTTTAAAAAAAACACAAAAATGTTTTAAAACATAGTTTACACTTTTATTCAAATTTTAGCATATTTAATATATGGTACTGTGCCCTCTACTGAATTTTAAAATATATGTATAGCTATACTTTTTATTTTAGATATTGTGCAAAATTATGGAAATGTTACATATCTCATAGGCATTACTGTGATTATTGGCTAATGACAAGACCGATAGTTGTGTACAAAAACAAAATATAAATGTGGATGAGTTTTATCAAAACTTGCTAAGGAAATTCATTTGGGGTGACAATGACCTAAAGAGAACTCAGAAAAGCAAACTTACAAGGTTTTCTGCCTACTTCTCAGTTAGTCTGCACTCCAATAGTGCTTTCCCATGTGATAACATTTTGTGGTCTTAAGGAGGCAGGATGACTATTTTGAGGAGAGAATATTATCTATTATATTAACAAAAGCACAGTATATGACTTGGTACAGCAAGGGAAAAACAAACAGGGATGGGGTTGATCTTGAAGGGGATATAGGACTATGTTAAGCACCATATTTGTATGTGTGCATATGTGTGTATTTGAATATATAACAGTCACAACACTATATATGTTTAACTAAAGTGATTATCCACTGCAAGACAAAACAGTTATTCCTTATTCTGGAGCATACATGTTTTCAAAAAAAAAAAAAAAAAAGGCCACTTTACTTTCTGCTTAGCATCCCTTATTATGTCAGAAACCATTCCCTAAGCAGACAGAAGGCTTCTACAAAAGATGTCAGGGCAGTGGCTCAGTGGACACAGGTGAACTTTATGTCTCTATCTCTGTTTTAACTCTGATTTCCCCCTTTTTGTGTAATTCCTAACCATTTTATTCAATAACTTTCTTATCATTATGATAAAACTAAAAATCAGTGGTTCTTAACCCTTTTTTTTTTTGTCCCGTTGAGATGCATATGTCATAATTCATCTCAGGGCAAAATGTAATCACAAGCATGTCCAAGCCAGTAATCCTTAAACATTTTTAGGTCATTGAGTCTTGCTACAGAAAAATTCACAAAAAGAACTTAGTCTACACGACCAGGGTCTTCATAGATTCTCTGATTTAAAAGAAAGGGGATAAAAGAAGAAAGATTCCTGGGGAAAGTGTCTGAGTTAAAAAGGATCCCTGGGCCACATTTTGAGAACCACTACTACAGAGGTTAGTCTGTCCAGATATTTTGAAGAACTAAGGATTACAGTGTGAATAAAGGATTTTTACAATCTTACAGAAGACAGACCAAAAAAAGAAGAAAAAAAAAAAGCACCCCATACATGATTTTTAAACAATCACATGTTCCTTCTAAAGTGGCAACTTATATTACTATAAATGCTCTGACAGTCTCTAGATGACTAATCACCTTTGACTGAAAACTGCAGAGAGGACTGCTGCTTTGGATAAGCACCTGTTAGATCACTTGGCCTCCAAAATCCCTTCCAAATGTAATATTCTAAGACTATATAAAGTGTGGACTGGCAGACGGCTTTTAAAGATGGGCCAAAACTCTTAATTTCCATGACTCCTAACAGTCTAAACTAAGAAAAGAAAGGTTATCCGTATGTCTCCTACATAACATAAAGTAGTAATAATAATTGATGGTGCAGCTCTGTTTATTGGGTACTTACTTTGGGCCAAGCTCTAAGTGTTCACATAGATATTCTTATTCATTTCTCCCAAGAACCCTATGAGGTAGGTGCTATTATTATCCTTTATTTACACTTATAAACAGACTCAGAAAACTCTGTAACTTATTCATGGGGACACACATGGTAAGGAGTGGCCAAGTAGCTACGTGTCTGAGCACTTAAGGCAGACAAACCTCACTTCCACCACCTTACTAGCTTATGACTCTGGACACAGCTATTTCAAGTTGGTGATCTTTATATAAGGAAAATGAAGTATCAGTTGTCTGAGAAACACAAATGAGTGTGTTGTATACTAAGGGGAGAAAAAAGAGAAACTAAGTGAAACACCAAAAGAATATACATTTAAGATGGAAAAATAAGAATTTTTCTCTTTGCCCAATGAATCCTTTACTACCTTCCTAATTTTTAGATGTTAACACCATACAACTTAGCAACATTTACTTAACCCCCACTCTGTCAAGCAACACACAGAACCAGGAACAGAAAGATGAATAAGATACAAACCTTGCCCTTGAGATTACAATATAGACACTAAAACACACCATAAGAAATACCACTTTAACTATATGAACAAAGTGCCACAAGGGCACAGAGGAAGAAGTAATTGACACGGAGGCTTTACTCATCACCAAAGAAGGTGATATCTAAGCTGAATCTTAAAGGATGACGAATTTTGAAGGACAAAGAGGATCTTCTAGGCAGAGGCACCAGCATAAGGTAATGTGAGACAAAGGTGGATCAGGAGAACCCACAGACCCTTGAAGGAAGCAGATTGCTCCGGCAGGCCCCAGAGACAGCAGAAAACTGTGCTGCTATCCATGGCTGAGAGACCTGAAGACAGTTTGCATTACAGTACTCTGTGCAGACATGCCCCACTACCAGTCTGGAGCCTGGTAACTCTGCTGGGTGGCCAGATCCAGAAGAGAAATAACAATCATTACAGTTTGGCTCTCAGGAAGCCCCATCCCTAGGGGAAGAAGGGGAGCACTACATCAAGGGAACAACTGGTGGGACAAAAGAATCTGAACAGCAGCCCTTGAGCCTCAGAACTTCCCTCTGACATTGTCTGCCCAAATAAGGAACCAGAAAAACAATTGTGGTAATATGACAAAACCAAAGTTCTTAAATACCCCCCTCCCCCAAAAGATAACACTAACTTATCAGCAATGGATCGCAATGGATTGAAACCAAGAAGAAATCCCTGAATTGCCAGGAAAAGAATTCAGAAGGTTGATTATTAAGCTAATCAAGGAGGCAGCAGAGAAAGGTGAAGTCCAACTTAATGAAATAAAAAAAGTGATACAAGATATGAAGGGAAAAATCTTCAGTGAACTAGATAGCATAAATAAAAAATAATCACAACTTCTGGAAATGAAGGACACACTTACAGAAATGTAAAATGCACTGGAAAGTCTCAGCAATAGAATCCAACAAGCAGAATAAAGAATTTCAGAGCTCAAAGACAAGTTTTTGAATTAACTCAATCCACAAAGAGAAAGAAAAGACAATCAAAATAAATAAACAAACAAAGCCTCCAAGAAGTTGGGATTATGTTAAATGATCAAAACTATGAATATGGTGTTCCTGAGGAAGAAATCAACAAGTCTGAAAAACATATTTGAGGGAATAATCAAGGAAAACT
Organism: Macaca nemestrina; assembly: GCF_043159975.1. Taxonomy (NCBI): domain Eukaryota; kingdom Metazoa; phylum Chordata; class Mammalia; order Primates; family Cercopithecidae; genus Macaca; species Macaca nemestrina. The sequence goes on along the minus strand of NC_092127.1, from coordinate 140,704,830 downwards.
TCCCAACCTTGCTAGAGATCTAAATACAAAGCAGCTCAAAGAACACCTGGGAAATTTATCGCAAAAAGATCATTGCCTAGGCACATAGTCATCAGGTTATCTAAAGTCAAGATGAAGGAAAGAATCTTAAAAGCTGTGAGGAAAAAGCACCAGGTAACCTAAAAAGGAAAACCTATCAGGTTAACAGCAAATTTCTCCGCAGAAACCCTACAAGCTAGAAGGGATTAGGGCTCCATCTTCAGCCTCCTTAAAAAAAAAAAAAAAATTATTGGCCAAGATTTTCATATCCAGTGAAACTAAACTTCATAAATGAAGGAAAGATACAGTCTTTTTCAGACAAATGCTGAGAGAATTTGCCACTACCAAACCAGCACCACATTTAGCAGTTCTGTTAGAACTGCTAACAGAAGCTCTAAATCTTAAAACACATCCTTGAAATACACCAAAATAGGACCTCGTTAAAACATAAATCTCACAGGACCTATAAAACAAAGATATAATAAATTTAAGAAAAAAAAAGGTATCAGGCAACAAATAGCACAATGAATAGAACAGTACCTCACATCTCAATACTAATGTTGAATGTAAGTGGCCTAAATGCTCTACTTAAAAGATACAGAATAGCAGAATGGATAAGAATTAACCAACCAAGTATCTGCTGTCTCCAAGAGACTGCCTAACACATAAGGACTCAAATCGACTTAAGGTAAAGAGGTGGGAAAAAATTTAACCCATACAAATGGACACCAAAAGTGAGCAGGAGTAGCTATTCTTAGACAAAACAAACATTAAAGCAACAGCAGTTAAAAAAGACAAAGACATTATATTTTGACATTATATAATGATAAAAGAACTTGTCCAACAGGAAAATATCACAATCCTAAATATATATGCACTAACACTGGAACTCCCAAATTTATAAAACAACTACTACTAGACCTAAGAAATGAGATAGATAGCAACACAATAATAGTGGGAGATTTCAATACTCCACTGACAGCACTAGACAGGTCATCAAGACAGAAAGTCAACAAAGAAACAATGGATTTAAAATATACCCTAGATCAAATGAGCGTTAAGAGATATTTACACAACATTCTACCCAACAACTGCAGAATATACATTCCATTCATCAGCACATGGAACATTCTCCAAGATAGACCATATGATAGACCACAAAACAAGTCTCAATAAATTTAAGAAAACTGAAATTATATCAAGTACTCTCTCAGACCACAGTAGAATAAAAGTGGAAATTAACTCCAAAAGGAACCCTCAAAACCATAGAAATTAAACAACCTGCTCTTGAACGATCACAGGGTTAACAATAAAATCAAGATGGAAATTAAAAAATTCTTTGAACTGAATGATAATAGTGACACAATCTATTAAAACCTTTGGGATTCAGTAAAGGGAGTGCTAAGAGGAAAGTTCATAGACTTAAATGCCACATCAAAAAATCTGAAAGAGCAAAAATAGACAATCTAAAGTAACACCTCAGAGAACTAGAGAAACAAGAACAAACCAAACCCAAACCCAGCAGAAGAAAAGAAATAGCCAAGATCAGAGCAGAACTAAATGCAATGGAAACAAACAAACAAATGAACAAAAAACAATACAAAAAATAAATGAAACAAATGGCTGGTTCTTTGAAAAGATAAATTAAATCGATAGATGATTAGCGAGATTAAGGAAGAAAAAGAGAAAATCCAAATACGCTCAATTAGAAGTGAAACAGGAGATATTACAACTGATACCACAGAAATACAAAAGATCATTAAAGGCTACTCTGACACCTTTATGCGCATAGAAAACCTCTATGCACACAGAAAACCTAGAAGAGATGGATAAATTCCTCGAAATAGACAACCCTCCTAGATTAAACCAGGAAGAAATAGAAACTCTGAACAGACCAATAACAAGCAGTGAGATTGAAGTGGTAATTAAAAACAAAACAAAACAAAAAAACTGCCAACAAAAAAATTCCAGGACCACAGAATCACAGCTGAATTCTATCAGACATTCAAAGAAGAATTGGTACCGATCCTACTGACCCTATTCCACAAGATATAGAAATAGGGAATCTTCCCTAAATTGTTCTATGAAGCCAATAGCACTCTAATACCAAAACCAGGAAAGAACATAACAAAAAAAGAAAACTACAGATCAATATCTCTGACAAATATAGATGCAAAACTCCTTTTTTTTTTTTTTTTGAGACAGAGTTTTGCTCTTTTTGCCCAGGCTGGAGTGCAATGGCATGATCTCGGCTCACAGCAACCTCTGCCTCCCGGATTCAAGTGATTCTCCTGTTAACCTCCCAAGTAGCCAGGATTACAGGCATGTGCCACCACGCCCGGCTAATTTTGTATTTTTAGTAGACATGGGGTTTCACAATGCTGTCCAGGGTGGTCTTGAACTCCTGACTTCAGGTGATCCAACCACCTCAGCCTCCTAAAGTGCTGGGATTACAAGCATGAGCCACCGCACGCAGCCTATAGATGCAAAAATCCTTAACAAAATGCTAGCTAACCAAATACAACAGCATATCAAAAAGATAACCCACTATGACCTGGGTTTCATACCAGGATGCAGGGATGGTTTAACATATGCAAGTCAATAAATGTGATACATCACATAAGCAGAATTAAAAACAAAAATCACATGATCATTTCAATAGATGCAGAAAAAAGCATTTGACAAAAGTCAGCATCCCTTAAAGATTAAAACCCTCAGCAAAATCAGCAGAAATGGGACATACCTTAATGTAATAAAAGCCATGATTACAAACCCACAGCCAACATAATACTGAATGGGGAAAAGTTGAAAACTTGAACCCTGAGAACTGAAACAAGACAAGGAGGATGCCCACTCTCACCACTTCTATTCAACATTGTACTAGAAGTCCTAGCCAGAGCAATCAGACAAGAGAAAGAAATAAAGGGCATCTAAATCAATAAAGAGGAGTCAAATTGTCGCTGTTTGCTGACGACATGATCATATACCTAGAAAAGCCTAAAGACTCCTTCAAAAAGCTCCTATAACTGATAAATGAATTCAGCAAAGTTTCAAGATACAAAATTAACAGAAACAAATCAGTAGCTCTGTTATACACCAACAGCAACCAAGTTGAGAATCAAGTCAAGAACGCAACCCCCTTTACAATAGCTACAAAAAGTAAAATAAAATACTTAGGAGTATACCTAACCAAAGAGGCAAAAGACCTCTATACAAAGAAAACTACAAAACACTGCTGAAAGAAATCATAGACAACACACACAAATGGAAACATACCCCATGCTCATGGATGGGCAGAATCAATATTGTGAAAATGACCATACTGTCAAAAGCAATATACAAATTCAGTGGAATTCCTATCAAAATACCAACATCATTCTTCACAGAACTAGAAAAAAAAAATCCTAAAATGTATATGGAACCAAAATGATCCCACACAGCCAAAGCAAGACTAAGCAAAAAGAAAAACTCTGGAGGCATCATATTACCTGACTTCAAACTATACTATAAGGCCATAGTCACTAAAACAGCATGGTACTGGTATAGAAATAGACACAGAGACCAATGGAACAGAACAGAGAACCCAGAAATAAACCCAGGTACTTACAGACCATCTTTGACAAAGCAAACAAAAACATAAAGTGGGGAAAGGACACCCTATTCAACAAATAGTGCTGGGATAATTGCCAAGCCACATGTAGAAGAATTAAACTGGATCCTCATCTTTCACCTTATACAAAAATCAACTCAAGATGGATCAAGGACTTAAATGTAAGACCTGAAACTGTAAAAATTCTAGAAGATAACATCAGAAAAACCCTTTAAGACATTGGCTTAGGCAATGACTTCATGTCCAAAAACCCAAAGCAAATGCAACAAAAACAAAGATAAGTAGATGGGACTTCATAAAACTAAAAAGCTTCTGCACAGCAAAAGAAACAATCAGCAGAGTAAAGAGACAACCCAAAGAGTGGGAGAAAATCTTTACAATCTATACATTAGACAAAGGACTAATATCCAGAATCTACAAGAAACACAAAGAAATCAGGAAGAAAAAAAACAATCCCATCGAAAAGTGGGCTAAGGACATGGGGAGACGATCTCAAAAGAAGATACACAAATGCCCAACAAATATATGAAAAATGCTCCACATCACTAATGATCAGGGAAACGCACATCAAAACCACAATGCGATAGATACCACCTTACCCCTGCAAGAATGGCCATAATCAAAAAATTAAAAAATAATAGATGTTGGCGTGGATGTGGTGAAAAAGGGACTCTTACACTGCTGGTGGGAATGTAAACTATTAGTAGTACAATCACTGTGGAAAACAGTGTAGAGATTCCTTAAAGAATTAAAGTAGAACTATCATTTGATCTAGCAATCCCAGTACTGGGTATCTACTCAGAGGAAAAGCAGTCATACGAAAAAGATACTTGCACACGCGTGTCTTTAGCAGCACAATTCACAATTGCAAAAATATGGAACCAGTCCAAATGCCCATCAATCAATGAATGGATAAAGAAATTGTGGTATATATATACAGCATGGAATACAACTCAGCCATAAAAAGGATTGAAATAATGGCATGCACAGCAACCTGGATGGAATTGGAGACCATTATTCTAAGTGAAGTAACTCAGGAATGGAAAACCAAACATTGTATGTTCTCACTCATAAGAGGGAGCTAAGCTATAGGAGGCAAAGGCATAAGAATGATATAGTGGACTTTGGGGAATCAGGGGAAAGGGTGGCAGGGGAGTGAGGGAGAAAAGACTACGCTTTGGGTACAGTGTACACTGCTTGGATGATGGGTGTACCAAAATCTCAGAAATCACCACTAAAGAACTTACTCATGTAACCAAACACTACCTGTTCCCCAAAAACTTATTGAAATAAAAAAATAAATTTTTTTAAAAACGTGGATCAGGGGACCATGAGGTAGTTCATTATATCTAGCTCCAGGGTTACAAACTCAAATGTCTACAGTGGCCAAAGTAGGAAACATGTATAAGTGAGGAGGACTGGGTTTACATGCATATGCTTATACCATGTGTGTGATACAGGTTGTGCTGAGGTGGACAGCAACCACTAGGGATGGAGGCGGCAGAGTTGTTACACTAAGGGTTAACAGACTGAGGGCTGTGGGGCCAATGTCATCAGAACTCCTGATTTGTCAAGAACAGCTAAAAATCTGGATTTCTATGTGATACTCTCCAGTTTTTAAATCCTGATTCAATAGACAAACCGCCACCACTATTTGGGACCAACAAAGTAAGACTAGAGGCCAAATTCAGCCTGCAAGCTGCTATTTGTAACTTTGGTCTTCCAGTTGCACAACTGAAAACAGCGGGAAAGACTGAATTTGAACCTGAGGTAGTGATCTGCAACTAGGTCGCAAAGCGATTTAAAGGTAAAGATCTTAGAAAATACCCTGTCAGCAGTGAGAGGCCATTTAATGTTTCTAAGCATATAAATGGTATATCTGATCTATGGTTTAGAAAGAATTCTAGAAGAGTATGAAACAGGAGTTGGCATACTTTCTTTGTAAATGGTAAGGCAGTAAATATTTTAGGCTCTGCGGGCCAAATGGCCTCTGTCAGAATTCTTCCATTTCTGCCGTTCTGGTGCAAAACAAATCATACACAATACATAAATGAGCACAGTTGTATTCTAACAAAGCTTTATCTACAAAAACAGGTGGAGAGCTGGATTTGGTTTGCTGACTCCTGGTACAGAAGACAGACTGAAGGATGTCTGAGGAAATGAATGAGTAAAAGTCACCATTTTTGTTTTGTAAGTTTTTGCTATAGCAGAAGCATTTTTTGTTTTGTTTTGTTTTGTTTTAAAAGAAAGCTTTGTTGGGTCCTGATAGGCTTCTGGTTTCCTACTATGTATCTACTATGCAGTTGTCTGGCTAAGAAATGCATTGTTATTTAAAATTTTAAAAATGCTTAGTAATGGTTTCAGTAGCTGATATAAACTTTATATATGCATTTGAAACAAATTTCTTCAAGATTTACAATGAAGACTCAAATTTGAAAGGAAAAAAGGCATTTAGTGCCCTATATTCTAAAGAAAGATGCCAACAATTAAGGCCACCAAAAAGGTCCTACCATAATCAACACCCAACCCAAGAAGCAGCAGAAGCCAAGTGAGGAGGCAAGACTCCAAGACGTTCATCTGGAAAGACTGGATGGTACCTGCAGGAAGGAGAGACTGACTGAACATGAGAAGCAGCAGAAGCCAAGTGAGAAGGAAAGACTCCAAGACGTTCCTCTGGAAAGACCGGGCGGTACCTGCAGGAAGGAGAGACTGACTGAACATGTGCTAAATGGAAGCAGTCAAACCACCCAAAACGGGGACCACAAATACGGATGAGGAAGTAGAGGCATTTGGGTTTTCCCCCTTAATCTCCTCTTCAGGCATCTACCCCAGAGCAGTTAGGCCTGGAAAAGGCACTGGGAGCCACGTACTTAGAACTGAGTATTCTAAGATCAAACCTGGGAGGCTGAAATCGTAATAAGCACACCCCACTTCAGGTCACACAAGTCATCAAAGCCTGGCTCCAAATTAGGCAAGGGAAATCTTTGGATATGAGATTAGAGTTTTGAACTGGAACACAGTCACTTGAACTATGAGATCTGTCTAGTATGTGTGCATCTAACAGAGAAGGGAAGTAGTACAGGGCACAGTTGAAAGAGAATGAAGAAAACGATGTCATGTTTATACTCCACTAAATTCACTTTTCTTCTTCTTTTTTTTGAGACAGCATTTTGCTTTGTCACCCAGACTGGAATGCAATGACACAAACACACCTCGTGACAGCCTTGGCCTCCTGGCCTCAAGCAATCTTCCCATCTCAGCCTCTCAAGTAGCCAGGACCACAGGCATGCACCATCATGCTTGGCTAATTTTTAAAATTTTTGTAGAGATGGGGTCTCACCTTGCTGCCCAGGCCACTCTTGAACTCCTTGGCTCAGACGATTCTCCCACCTTGGCCTCCCAAAGTGCTGGGATTACAGGCATGAGTCATCATGCCTGGTCTAAATTCAGATTTCTTAATAAACAACTACATATTTATACATAGACACAGAATGTATTCTGTGTGTATGAGAGCCTTGAATTTATGTTCATTAGAATTATATTTATAATAATGAGATATTAAAAACAATCTAAATGCTCCAAAAAAAGAAATAAAGTTGAATAAATAATTATGTGTCTACATAATAGGCTATGAAACAGCTAATAAAATGATACTTTGCAAGGAATTTAATGACATGGGAAAGTAAGATACAGTGTTAAAGGGAAAAGAATACAAAACTCAATATAAAATAGCAATTACTTAAAGAAAAAATATGTGCATACAGAAAGAGCAGTAATAAAAAGTACTAAAATGGTGAAAGATTACAGGAATTTGGAATGATTTTTGCATTCTTACCTAGGTGATTCAGTATTTTCTAAATATTTCATTATGTGCATTTATTACCTCTTAATAAAAAATTAGTTTTAGTTTAGCATTTAAAGTTATTAAAACCAGCCCTTTAAGATGCTATAAAATGCAAGACATAGTTTACTTTTTTTTTTTTTTAATGAGACGGAGTCTTGCTCTGTCGCCCAGGCTGGAGTGCAGTGGCACAATCTCGGCTCACTGCAACCTCTGCCTCCTAGATTCAAACGATTCTCCTGCCTCAGCCTCCCGAGTAGCTGGCACTACAGGTGTGTACCACCATGTCTGGCTAATTTTTTGTATTTTTACTAGAGACGGGGTTTCACCATATTGGTCAGGCTGGTCTTGAACTCCTGACCTCGTGATCTGCCTGCCTTGGCCTCCCAAAGTGCTGGGATTACAGGTGTGAGCCACTGTGCCCGGCCCGTAGTTTACTTCTTAATGAAGATATAAAGCAATATAAGAATTATTCTTGGCCGGGCACGGTGGCTCACGCCTGTAATTCCAGCACTTTCGGAGGCCGGGGCGGGTGGATAAGCTGAGGTAAGGAGTTTGAGACAAGCCTGCCCAACATGGCAAAACCCATCTCTACTAAAAATACAAAAAGTTAGCCAGGCATGGTGGCGGGCACCTGTAATCCCAGCTACTCATGAGGCCAAGGACAGGAGAATCGCTTGAACCCAGGAGGCAGAAACTGCAGTGAGCCAAGATGCGCCACTGCACTCCAGCCTGGGCAACAAGAGCGAAACTCCACCTCAAAAAGGGGAGGAAAAAAAAGAATTATTCTCACTGTTGATATAGGGGCATAGACCCAAAGCCTGCTCGACCACCACTACAGCTCCTAACAAGCTAATTATGTTGTTATATGTTCATATATTTTTAAATTACATTTTTAAAATTGAAAGGTAGTAAAAATAACTTTTTGTGGGGTGTATCTTTTGAAACTCATGTATACATTCAAGTAATGACCACTCCAATATAGGATACAGAATCCAAAAAATTCCCTCATGTGATTTCTCTCAGGCACAAACACCATCCACTCCTGACTCCTGGTAACCACTGATTTACTAGTGTTCTTTTTAAAAATGTCACTTAAACAAAACAACAGTATATAACTCATTAAACAATAACTCCCCACTGCCCCCTTCCTCCAGCCCCTGGTAACCACCATTCTACTTTCTATCTCTACGAATTTCACTGTTATAGGTACCTTATACAAGTGGCAGGATAAAATATTTGTCCTTTTGTGACTGGCTTATTTCACATAACAAAATGTTCTCAAGGTTCATGCATGTTGTAGGATGTGTCAATTTCCTTCCTTTTAAAGGCTGATAATATTGCAGTCAATGTGTGTGCTGCACTTTATCCATTCATCTGTTAATTGTTACATGGGTTGCTTGTACCTTCTGTCTCCTTTGAATAATGCTACTGTGAACATGGGTATGCCATCATCTATTCAAGTTCCTGCTTTGAATTCTTTTGAGTATGTATCTAGAAGTGGATTTGGTGGATCACGTAATTCTATGTTTAATTTTTTGAGGAAGTGCCATGTTGTTTTTCATAACGGCTATAGTATTTTACATTCCCACCAGCAATAAATAAGAGTTCCAATTCCCCTATATCCTTGCCAACACTTCTTATTTTTTTAAATAATAGCCATCCTACAGAGTATGAAGGGGTATCTCATTGTGATTTTAATTTGCATTTTCCTGATAGCTATTAATGTTACGTGTTTATTGTCCATTTGTATTTCATCTTTGGAGAGATATGTATTCAGGCTCTGTGATGATTTTAAAATTGGGTTATCTTTTTATCATTGAATTGTAAAAGTTCTTTATGTACTCTCGATTCAAGTCTCATATCATATATATGATTTCCAGATATTTTCTCCCATTCAGTGGGTTGCCTTTGTGCTCTAATGATACCGTCATTTAATGCGCAAAAGTTTTAAATTTGGATGAAGTCCAATTTATCTAGTTCTTTTGTTGTCTGTGCTTTTGGTGTCAGTATGTAACCACTTCAGATTGGCTTCTTTCACTTAGGTTACAGTACAAAACCTTTTGAGATTCTAAGTTGCTGTGTCTACACAACAGCTCATACCTTTTTTATTGTTGAGTGACATTCCACTGTGTGATGCACCAGAGATTTTTTCACACGTAGGAAAACATCCATGTACACAACTGGGTTTTTTTCAGCTTTTGATAATTATCAATAGAGTTACTGTAAACATTTGTGTTCAGATATCTGTGTGAATGTAGGTTTCCATTTCACTTTAAATTTTTCATTGTGTGGAGTTAAAAACCCACAGAATTGCTAGGACATACGGTAAATGTATGATGAGCTTTATAAAATACAACTGTTTTCCACAGTAGCTGCACCATTCTGCATTCCTACTTGAAACGTATGAGAGGTGCAATTTCTCTGCAATCCTGCCATTATTTCTTTAAGTAATTTTCTGTACCACGCTTCTCCTTTCCTTCTGGAACTCCACTGACATGAAAGTTAGATCTTTTGTTACTGTCCCACAGGACCCTCAGGCTCTCTTCATTTTTTTCCAGTCTTTTGACTCTCTGCTTTTCAGATTGAAAAATTTCTATGATCTTAGAGTTCCCTGACTCTCCTCTGTCATCTCCATTTATTTCATCTCCAAGAGTTTATAGTTTTATGAGGTCATTTTTCCAAGTTCCACACGCTGCTTGATCTCCCCAGTACTTCCGGGTTCCCTGGGGCTCACCTTTTCAGCTCTGCAATGAAAGATGGGGCTTTATTTACCCAGTTCTGACACATTTTGCAACCAAATGTTTCTCCACTGAGGGCCAACTAGCCCTCAAAGGACAAAGGCAGAGAAAAAAAGCAAGGGTGGTATGTCCCACCGTAACTACAGCTCCTCTAAACAGAAAGAAAGGTTCTAGCTGGGTGTGGTGGCTCACACCTGTTATCCCAGCATGCTGGACAGCTGAGGCTGGAGGATCACTTGAGAACAGGAGTTCGAGGCCAGTCCGAGCAACATAGCAAGACCCCATCTCTTAAAAAAAAATTAAAAATTAGCCACGTGTGGTGGAGCGCATGTAGTCCTAGCTACCTGAGAGGCTGAAACAGGAGGATCCCTAGACTCCAAGTTTGAAGTTACAGTGAGCTATGCTTACATCACTGCACTCCAACCTTGGCAACATACAGCAACGCCTGTCTCAAAAAAAAAATTTTTTTTTTTTTTTTTTAAAGGAAAGTTCCCTTCTCTTACAGTTTTAGATACCTGTGTCTTACCCTACACAAGTGGTCCCAACCTTTTTAGTACCAGGGACCGGTTTTGTAGAAAAGTTTTTCCAATGGGGTGGGGGTGGGAGGTTCAGGATGAGTTAAGCACATACTTATTGTGTATTCTATTTCTATTATTATTACACTGTAATATATAATGAAATAATTATACAACTCACCATGATGTAGAATCAGTGGGGGCCCTGAGTTTGTTTCCCTGAAACTAGATGTCCCATCTGGGGAGGATGGGAGACAGTGACACCCGAAGTGTGTTGCTTATGTGCAGTCTACTCTGTAATTTCGTTTTGGTTGCTGTCACTGAGGAAAACCCTGCTTCACAAAGAGGATGATGGAAATGGAAGCAGGCTTTCCAGAGCTTTTGTGGCAATCTCAGGATATTCCACACTGACTTTAATACAGAACATATGGAGATTTGAAGCTGTCTCAAACATACTTTCAAGGCCACTGTCATTTGTGATCTCACAAATGGGCCAAGGATCCATTCCTTCCCAATTCAGGGGCCTTTTGTGGTTGGGAAGTAATGCCCAAACTCTGAAAGCTGAGAGAAGTGATCGTGCACCAGCTGGGAGAAAGGAGGCCCTGGCTCAGTCTCTTTCAAAACCTCTGCTAATGTTTAAAAAGTGTTAGAAATCCCAATGTTCACTCGTCACCCCCATAATTCCAGTTTGACTTTGAATGCAGCCCCTTTATCTGCCAATTTGAACACAGTTATTGTTTTCCCCAGAAGTGGCAGATTGAGTTTGTTGAGGAGGCTGAATATGTGAAACAAGTAAGCAAGTTTTGTGACCCATTCTGTATCACTGAATGTGCTGCCAGTGATGACTGTTTTTCCAAAAGAAATCTCTGGAGCAGCTCTTGGAACTGAAAAACTCTGGCCAGTGACCTATCTTTATAAAGTCATCTCACTTCTGTGTATAAGAGAAGATGTGTGTGCTCTGTGTCCATCTCCTCGCAGAACTGCATGAACAGACAAGAGTTAAGAGCATGTACTTTAATGTAAATGATAATTTTAATCATGTCCTGCAAAACGTTTCTAAGTTTGGGTGACATTTTTCAGCTAGCCAGCACCTCTTTATGGATGACACAGTGCGCAGACTCTCATTCAGAAGTGACCTCTTTCACCCAAGTAGTGAAAGCAGAAAGTCGTCCAGTCACGGTAGCCACTCTGTCCATGTATATACCAACACGAGATGAATAATTCAGTTTTCCTGACATGTAATCATTCAAAGACTTGAAGAGTTCTGCAGCTGTGGTGTTGGTTGGCAACAAAAGTACACATAACATATCCTCATATATATCCTCCTGAAAAATATATCGCACAAAAACAAGCACTGTTGCCTTGTTAACATCAGTAGAATCGTCAACCTGGATTGTGTGTCACAGTGATTCGTTAATCCTAACAATTGTGCTTCAATATCCTCTGTTATTTCATTAATTCATCTAGTTACAGTGCTAGCTAAAAGAAGAAGACGTGCCACCTTTAGAATGCAGCTTCTCCTAAAAGTTCACAACAAATGTCCTTAGCAGGAGGCAGGATCAACCCCTCGCCAGTAAAGGACTTTTTAGCTTTAGCAATGTGGTTAGCCACTAAGAATGATGCTGTCAGTGCAGACACATTTGATGAAGTGGTGGCCTTCAATTGCTTCTGTTCTTCGTGTTCACGCTCTTTTCTTTTGAAATACTCCAAAGGCTTGTCTTTTAATGGAGGGTACGTGGTCTCCATGTGACAAAGCAGTTTTAAAGGTTTCATGGCTTCATTGGATAGCCACTTGCCACACATTATACAAAGTGGGCTTGGAGAATGTGAATCATCCGTTTCAACAAACCCATAATTTCAGAAGGAATCTTGCTCTTGGTATTTCTTTTAAATGCAGCTTTCTTTTTGCTGGCAGTCTCAGAGTCTTCTGTTGTCTCGTCATTGAGTCTTTCCCCCTTTTCAAAGAAGCTCTCCAGTGGCATTTGTTTTTTACTCATTTTGGCTAGGGTTAGCCTGCGGGCTTACCAAAACTGTGACTGAGACAATTGCGCAGTGCGGGAAAGAGGTGCAGATGCAAGTGGTAAATCAAATAATGGGCAGGCCATACACAGACTAAAATAAGGGTTGGATTCTGACTTAAAGCCTGCCACCAAATGCAGCTGCACAATTGAAGTATATCAGCTTACCTGCCACTATAAAGCCTGCCACCAGATGCAGCTTAATTGTCACCTGCCACTCACTGATAGGGTTCTGATATGAGACTGCAGCAATTGATTAATTATGGCCTCTGTGTAGTCAAACATCTTTGCTAATGTTAATCTGTATTTGCAGTGGCTCCCCAGCACTAGTATCACTACCTCGGCTCCACCTCAGATCCTGAGGCATTAGATTCCCATAAGGAGCATGCAACCTAGACAGAGCTTGGATGGTAATGCGAGCCATGGGGAGCCGCTGTAAATACAGATGAAGCTTTGCTTGCTCACCCACCGCTCACCTCCTGCTGAGAGGCCCAGTTCATAATAGGACCCAGACCATTACCAGTCCATAGCCCAGGGATTGGGGACCCCTGCCCTATACCTACTGTTGCTACAAGGAGATATGATTTCCACTTCTCAAGCCTGTAACTGGAAGGTTTCTCCTGGAGCTCCTTCTGCCTACACTTAGGTCTGCTGCCTGGTTTCAGGCTGTATTGAGACCAGGCCAGGTGACAACAGAAGGGGACAAATGGCAAACTTGCCACCAGTTTTATGGTACTTCAAAATCTGGTCTTCTTTCCCAACCTGCTATTATTTACTTCTCAGAATCCTCAAGTAGCTATTCCACGTATTCTGTCCAGGGTTTTTAACAGCTGTATTCAGTGAGAGAGAGAGGGTTTCATGTGATTATGCCGTCTCACCTGGAACTGAAACCTCCCACATTTATACATTATGTATTTATATTTTAAACTTGGTAAACATTTTCTGTAAAGAGACAGATGGTAAACATTTTAGACTTTAAGGGCTACTTATGATTTCTGTTTCATATTATTCTTGTTTTTTTTTTTAATAAAACCTTTTAAAGGGGTTCTAAGCTCATAGGCCACACAAAAACAGGCCACAGAGCCATCATTTGCCAACCTCTGTTTTAGAAAACATTATTATCTACAAATACATGAAAATTCATATAAAGACAGGCTGTGGTATAAGCTATGCTTTACACCACTTTAACAAATTAATATTTGCCAAAATCTGTAATGGGAGAAGGGTGCTCTGAGGCAAAAGCAGCTTTTATCATTATTTATGATAAAGCTGTTTAGAAAATGCTTAACTTTGCATTTATATTTAATAATTCATAACATTTTTATTGTTTACTGTAAATACTGTTAATAAATGTTATTAATGTTTACTATAAATACTATATTAATAAATGTTACTTTTTTAGATGTAATACTAATGACACTCATAAGGAATTATCTTTCAGATCCATTTAATTTCTTCTCCAGGCATTTGGATAAAGACAGAATTCAGTAAAAGCTATCATATTTATCCACTGGTTTTAAATTTGTTTTTATTTTTATTTTTATTTAGAGAGGTGGGATCTTGCTATGTTGCCCGGATTGATCTTGAACTCATAGGTTCAAGAGATCCTCTTGCTCAGCCTCCTGAGTAGCTGAGACTACAGACATGAGCCACCATGCCCAGCTTATCACTGCTTTTTAAATAAAGCCAACAAAAGAAAGTTGTCTATGCAGCAAAGTGGCTGGCAAGGGAAAGCAGATCAGTTTACTCCCTTTTTACACATTATGCAACATTTGTATTTTTCATCATGTGTCATTTTATTATCCATGATCACTACATTGCAAATACAATGGATTAATGAGAAAAGTTAGCTATTTCTTTCAAACGGTATGGTTTTTCTTCTGCTATTATTCAAATCTGTTAGGAGGGGAGAGTCACACTTTCAATTTCCAAAAGTTCTGGGAAATTAAAATCTGATTTCATGATAATATAGGTAAGACCACTAGAAATGATAAATTATTTTTTGATCAAAAATAGTTTTTGATCAAAATTAATTCAAAAGATGTAACGTAAAACCTACTGCAAGGATGACTCATCCCAACTAAATATACTTCTCTTATGATAAAGCAACAAAGACAGAGCTAACACAGAATGGATTCTGGATAAATATTAGTTTTTCCTCCTTCTTAGCTCCATATCCTTGGAGATCTAAGATCTATTGCCAGCCTACTTCCTCTACTTTACATTCTAAAGTTTATTTTCCTCTCTTTATAATTCCCTTATTTATGACACAGTACACTATAGTACACCAAAAATAATGCAACAAAAGAAAAGTTAATTATTAACTAGAAGGAATAAGGGAAAAGGAGGAGGGGAAGTGGCAGTGAGCCATGAGCCAATGGGTTGCTTCCTTTTATCCAGTTATTGTTTATAGATTTAAGCAAGATTCCTGGCTAGCTACTATTTCAACCTATGGACCCAGTTGCTTCAAAATAAGCATTTAATTTCCATGTCTTATACTATCCACATCTCACTGTTTGGCTGAACTCCAGAACATTCATTTTTCCTGTTCTAACATGTTCACTAAAACCAAAGGCTCTCTAATTTCAACATAAGATTTTACTATTGTTTATAGTCCCTTGTCCTGAACTTGTTTATTTTCGTTACAATATGCTTCAGCTTTTATCAGCTGCCAGGTTGACAACACGCTTGCCACAAAACTATTCACTATTACACAAGCACAGAAAATGATACTCACCTATAATTGGACCATGTCTACAACTTTAAAAAGAAGAAAAACAAAGAGCATATCAAAGGCATTGCTTTTATATTAAGTATGTCAAAGCTCCAAATATATTTGAAACCCAGACAAGAAATACTTGTTAAATCAGGTCTTGACATGATTTGGTATAAATATAACTCTGAGTTGTCCTACTCTTTTCTTCTCTCTAGAAAACAAGCTTAGATTTGATTTGCCAATAGCATTATTATTTACATGTTCTCAAGATCTGGATATTTACATGATTGTAATAGAGCTGTAGTTTTTTTCTTTAATGTTATAAGTTAATGCCTAATCTCCTAGACTATCATATAAATGCATTTATATATTGTACTTTAAAGAGGTTTTTCATCATTTCAATTTTATTTAGTGAAATTTTTATCATTTTTCCTCATTCCAAATAGTCAAGATTTTATATTTAAATTACATATTGTTAAAATAATATAGTATTAGTTTTTAAACTGAAACAGAACAAGTAACATCCATATTTTTAAATTATGTAGTTTATTTACAGTACTTTGCTTTTATTGACTTAACTCGATTTATAGCATACTAATGGTTAGATCTGTCCCGTGATATATAAAAATAGAGTAGAACTCTTCTCACTCACAGAAGGAACTGATGCTTCATAATAAACTTACTGATGTCACTAACTTGGAATTAACAATTCAGAAACTGTGCCAAACATGTTTTAAAAACATAAATAATGTAAATAAGATTATAAGAAAACATTTAAACATCTTTAGAAAACAAACTTTTAAAACAACCATTTGTTAATTATAGAGCATTAATTCAGGCAACATCTACCAGGCAATATTTTTTATCAGACACTCTGTAATCAAAATTAATTAGGTTGCATGTCATTGAAAAACTATCCTGAGAGACACACTTCCCACTAATTCACATTAATTTTCTCATAGATTTCATTCTATCTTTCATATCTTTCTGACATGTAAGTAGATGACCAAGGAGGGAGGGAAAAGTATAAAAGAGGGGGTAAAAAAGTAATGAGAGAAAGGGACGAAGAAAATAGAAACGAAAAACTTCAAGGAGCTATTAAAAGAAAAAAAAGGTAAAGAGAACATGGGAGAGAGGAAGACAGAAGAAAAACCTGAAAACAAGTATCAAAAACAAATTATAGGCTGGATGTGGCAGCTCACGCCCAAAATCCCGACACTTTGGGAGGCCAAGGCAAGCGGATCACTTGAGGCCAGGAGTTCAAGACCAGACTGGGCAACATGACAAAACCCCGTCTCCACTAAAAATACAAAAATTAGCTGGGCATGGTGGCACGTGCCTGTAGTCCCAGGTACACAGGAGACTGAGGCAAGAGAATCACTTGAACCCAGGAGGCAGAGGTTGTGGTGAGCCAAGATCGCACCACTGCACTCCAGCCTGAGCGACAGAATGAGACTCTGTCTCAAAAAAAAAAAAAAAAAAAAAAAAAAAAAAAGGAGAAGAAAGAAAAAAAGAAAAAAACTATAACAATGATTCCTAAATCATGTCAAATAGTTCTCATAAAGTACCAGAAATGATCAAGTATCTCTTCATCCAGAGAAGGAAAGAGAGAGCAAAGCCACCATGAATGTTCAAAATGTGAAGGAAAAAATTGTAAAGCTGGGTCAAATGCTTTACTATCATTATGTCCTTGAACTAAACCTCTTCTTATCTCCTGCCTAGAGGGTGAGGCCTGGTAGCCCAGAGTTCTGGGAGCTAAATCAAGGAAGAGAAATGCTGGTGGAGGGTAATGGGAGCTTCTCAGCATTCAATATCAATATATTCACTTAATCTCCCTATTTTCAGTTTCAACTCCAGTTGATCTCCCCCAGTCTACAGACCCTATGTTTTAATCTCTCCAGTCATCTGCTGGCAAGGAAAGGGCAGTTACCCAGCATGATAAAGTAAGGATTTTCCTCAATAGTTTTTAATCAACCCTCCCTTTTTCAGATTCCTCCTGTCCCATCCCCATGCTCACCATTAACATGCAGTTCCAGAGGTATCCAGAGCCCCATTCTAAGCCTTTTAAAGATACTAAGGTTTAGACTGTGTTTGGCTTTTGCCATTGCTGATTTAAGAGTGGGAATTTTCTAATAAGTTACCACTGTGGTGTTCAAACCACTATCTTTACCTAGAATTCTCAGAACACATGCTATTTTCAAGTGTCCATGAAATGCCTGAAAAAATATTAAACCTACACTATATGCCAGAATGAAAGTCTCAAGAAATTAAAAGAAAATAGAAACTACAAAGGATGCATTATTCAACCATAAAACAAAAATATTAAGAAACTTAAGCCAAAAAAGATTGCAAAGTATAAAATACTCTCACAAGTAAGAAGAAATAAAAAGTACCATTGCAGACTACTTAGAAAATAATAACAAGAAAACTAAAAATCAAAACATGGTGATGCAGTCAAAATTGTAATTAGAGGCAAATTCACACACTTAAACTCTTTCATCATTTAAAAAAAAACCAAAACCTCACAAATCTCATACATAACTTAAATAATTACAAAGCCAATAACAAATCTCAGAAAAACAGGATAAGGGAAAAAAAGCAGCAACAAACCATAAATGAAAAAACTACCAATAATTAAATTTTAAAAACTGTTCTTAAAAAGACTTAGCCAGGCAAGGTGGCGGGCGCCTGTACTCGGGAGGCTGAGGCAGGAGAATGGTGTGAACCTGGGAGGCAGAGCTTGCAGTGAGCCGAGATCACGCCACTGCACTTCAGCCTGGGTGACAGAGCAAGACTCTGTCTCAAATAAAAAAAAGAGAAAAGCACTTAATTATATCTCTATAAATCTATTCATAGTTAAATACATACACACATATATATCTAATTAGTTTAATATATATTAAACATATATTTCATTATTTTTCATACATATATGAAAATATCCCTATCCTTAGGCTATGCATGCTAAAATGTTTACGGGTGAAGCACTACAATGCTTCAACTTAATTTCAAGTGTTTTAAAAAATTCACAAAAGAATACCTACTAGTTTCTGTAAATAATCTAGTTTTACTGGTTTTGGTAAGTAGATGTGACAAAGTTGGTGAATCTAGGTGATGAGTAGTATACGGGTGTCTTTGTGCTGCTCTTTCAACTTTTCTTTTCTTTTTTTTTTTTTTTTTTTTTTTTTGAGACGGAGTCTCACTCTGTCGCCCGGGCTGGAGTACAGTGGCCGGATCTCAGCTCACTGCAAGCTCCGCCTCCCGGGTTTACGTCATTCTCCTGCCTCAGCCTCCCGAGTAGCTGGGACTATAGGCGCCCGCCACCTCGCCCGGCTAGTTTTTTGTATTTTTTTAGTAGAGACGGGGTTTCACTGTGTTAGCCAGGATGGTCTCGATCTCCTGACCTCGTGATCCGCCCGTCTCGGCCTCCCAAAGTGCTGGGATTACAGGCTTGAGCCACCGCGCCCGGCCTCAACTTTTCTACTCACTTGAAAATTTTTGAAATAAAAAAGTGGGAGAAAACATATGCAGATACTGAGGGCATCTACAAATAAGATTCTAAGTATAAAGTTATGCTAGTAAATTTGGATGGTTTTCTTAGGTATATAACTACCAAAATTCACTTAAGAAATTAAAAGAAAAACCAGACTATTAGCCATGAAAGATGAAAAAGGTTATTAATTTATTCTACAAATACTGAGTACCGATATATACCATAATTTTTTCTTGATGTAGAGTAAAATGAGTAGACCATGAGTAAAAATGATAGGCCATGTTCTTACCTTCATGAAGCTAACACTCTAGTAGGAAGAAGAGAACATGACAAACATGACAAATAAACATACACATAAATAACATGCCAGTAGCAATAAGCACTGTGAAAAAGATAAATGGAATCAAAGGAATGAAAGGCATGAGGATTGCCATGTGAGAAGGGGTTTCAAAGTGGGGGCTTCTCTAAAGTGTGATATTTGACCATAGCCCTGAATGAAGGGAGGAGGCAAGATTCAGAACTATCCAGGGAAAGATGGGTCCAAGCATAAGAAACAGCAATTATCAAAGAATTATGACCTTCCTCCAAAAATAAGCTCTTGGACAAGCTGCTTTTATTAATTTTTTCAAATTTGAAAGACAAAGATAATTCCCGTGTAATATAAACTGCTCTTGAGCACAGAAAAAGATGGGAAGCTTTTAAGTTCATAATCCTGACATCAAATCCAGATAAAAATAGCACAAAACACACACATCACTTATTAACAGTACCAATAACTATAGATGCAAAAATCTAACAACCATCAAACTAAATTCAAAGGCGTTTAAAAGATTCTTGTATATTTTCCAAGGTTTATGATTTCCAGCTGAGTCAAACCAGTGGTGGTCTACAATCAACATGAAAGACAGAAAGAATAGGGAAAAAAATCTCACTACATTGCATATAATAACTATAGTATCATGAAACTTTTTTTTTTTTTTTTTGAGACAGAGTCTTGCCCTGTCTCCCAGGCTAGAGTGCAGTGATGCAATCTTGACTCACTGCAACCTCCGCCTCCCAGGTTCAAGCGATTCTCCTGCCTCAGCCTCCCAAGTAGCTGGGACTACAAGTGCATACCACCACGTCTGGTTAATTTTTTAAATTTTTGGTAGAGATGGGATTTCACCATGTTGGCCAGGCTGGTCTTGAACTCCTAGCCTCAAGTAATCCACCTGCCTTGGCCTCCCAAAGTGCTGGGATTATAGGTGTGAACCACCACACCCAGCCCTCCTGAAACTTTTTTCTCACATATACACATAAGTTTGATTGGGTCATGATATAAAAATTATTTTTTACTATGATAGTGGCCAGAAATATTTGGAAAACAATAATATACAATAGGGTTTATCCTTGGAATATAAGAATAGTTGGATATAAGGTAGTATGTCATGTCAATAGACTATAGAAAATAATCATCTCAACAGATTGTTTCAAAAGCTATTCAGTAAATTGCAACGTATATCCACAATTAAAAGGACAAACCAGGATTGGGCAAGGTGGCTCACACCTGTAATCCCAGCACTTTAGGAGGCTGAGGTGGGCAGATCACCTGAGGTTAGGAGTTTAAGTCCAGCCTGGCCAACATGGGGAAACCCTGTCTCTACCAAAACTACAAAAATTAGTCAGTCGTGGTGGTGCACATCTATAATCCCAGCTACTCAGGAGGCTGAGGCAGGAGAATCGCTTGAACCTGGGATGCAGAGGTTGCAGTGAGCCGAGATCACGCCACTGCACTCCAGCCTGGGCGACAGAGTGAGACTCCATCTCAAAAATAAATAAATAATAGATAAATAAAAATACCAGCTCCTCTCTTAAATATCAAACCTCTTTTAAAAACTATTCATTTATATAATAAAGAATATTTATATTAAACAAACAGCAAACATCATACTTACTGAGGAAAATCAAAGTTTATGAACTATCTATATGCAGATGACTTCCTAATTTGATCCCTATTCCAGTCCTTTTCTCTGAATCAGACTTGAATATCCAACAACCTACTACACAGTTCCCTTTGGACATCTAAAAGGCATCTCAAACTCAACATGTCCAAATCTAGGCTTCTGATAATAACCCTTCCGCCTATTCATTTACTCCGCTTTGTAATCTTTGTTATCAGTTAGAGGCAACTTCATTACTCCGGTTTCGTCACCAAAAAATCTTGCAACCATTCTTTGCTCTCTTCACTTTCTATCATACCTCATATCCATTCAATCAGTAAATTCCATAAACTATATATTTAAAATATATCCCGAATCCAATCAGTGTCATCACTTTCACTGTTAATAACCAGGTCCAAGCTACTCTCATCTTTAGCCAAGATTATTGCGAAAGACCCTTAACTGGACTCTGCTTCCATCCATGCTCCCTTCAGTCTCCTGTCAATACAGCAGTGAGACTGAGCCTTTCAGAAGTCAGATCATGTTAGTCTGCTCAATCCCTCCAAAGGGTCTGCATCTCACTCTAACTAAAAGACAGTATCTTTACTATGACCTAATCACCTACAACCCCTGCTCTCTGCTCTAGCCATACTAGCTATGCTAGTCCTCAACCATGCCAGATATACTGTCACGGCCTTGCATCTGCTGTTCCTTCTGCATGTAATGCCCTTCCTTCAGTCACTTTCTTTGGATCATGATTCAAAAGTCATGTTTTTAGAGAAGTTCACATGAGATATCCTATCTAAAATTTCAGTATGCTAACTCTATTACTTACATACACTTCCTTCTTCCAACTTGTTTTTCCCTCCTTAGCACTTTCATCTGAAATACTTTTTTTGTTTTGTTTTTGCTTTGTTTTGTTTTTTACTTATTTTCTACCATTTATCTTCTATCACCAGATGTCTACCTTTACACCATCTACATGTCTATACCATGAAGGCAAGGACTGTTGTCTACTTTGTTGATGTATAGAACCCTATTATCCAGAGTAGTGCCCAGCATATAGTAGGTACCTGATAACTATTTGCTCAACAAATGAGTCATGAATTCCTGATAGAAAACACAACCACTTGCCCAAGAAAAATGTACACATGCACGTACACATAGTACTCTGCATAAAATTTCAGGAAGTTCACAGAATCTTGAAGTCTATTGTTAGCCTCATAAAGGTTTCCTGATGTGAAAAAAACTCTGCACGAAAGGCTTTTCTATTCAAATAAAAGCAAGTTAAGATTGCTATTATGTAAAGATACTCAGGAATGTATTGTCAGTAAAATATGTAATTCTATGTCCTCCTATATCAAAGTAGTTTCCTTTGTGTATTTAATACTTTTCTCAGAACTTTTTGAGCATATATTTCTTCAAAGATATTTTAGCCTTTTCTAACACCCAGAAGAAATACCTCTTGTTCCTGTAAAAGCTCAATCCCCTCTTTTCCTCAGAGCCTTTGTACTTGCTGCCTCCTGTCTCAAGAATACTTTTCTCTCAGATATCTTCATAACTTGTTTTCTTATTTCATTCAGTCTCTATTCAAATGTCACCTCCAATTTAGAGAGGCAGGCCTTCCCTGACCGACATATCTAAAATAGCTACACATACACACACTCCACCAGCACTCTGTCTCCTTACCTAAGTACATATATATTTATTTGTATATTATCTATATTCTCAACTAGAAAGTAATCTGAGGGCAAGAACATCTGGACAACAATATATCCCCATAGTTAGGAACAGTTTTTGCCACTCAGCAGGCATTCAGAATGTGTGTACATGTGTACTTTGTGAGAGAAAATAGTAAGAAAATAGATAGATAGAAAATAGTAAGGAGATGCCAGCCCATGTAGAAATAAGGTGCCAGCCCATGTAGAACCATTGAAAAGTTTTTTAACTTTTGCTAGATTTGGTGTAATATGCTGAATTACTAAGTCAAGGAATCAATGGGGCTGGGTGCAGTGGCTCAAGCCTGTAATCCTAACTCTTTGGGAGGCCATGGTGGGCAGATCACTTGAAGCCAGGAGTTCAAGACTAGCGTGGCCAACCTGGCGGAAACCCATCTCTACCAAAAATACAAAAAATTAGCTGGGTGTGGTGCCAGGCGCCTGTAGTCCCTATCTACTCAGGAGGCTGAGACACAAGAATCAGTTGAACCCAGGAGGTGAAGGTCGCAGTGAGTCAAGTTCGTGCCACTTGCACTCCAGTGTGGGGGACAGAGTAAGTAAGACACTGTCTCAAAAAAAAGGATGAATGGCAGGCAGACGGGTACTATACAGGGAATAAAAGGAAAATAACCCTTCTTCCTTTAGAAGAAGAGAATTTGTTCTGGACATAGAAGTATGTGCTAATTAGCAGAAGCCAGACTTCCTGTGTTTGTATTTCAACTTTTGCCACTCCAGAATCAAACCTCATGTGATCCCACACGCAGGTTCCTATAGTCTCTCTGCTCAGCAGTTTTCCCTTTTTCGGGAAAGAGCTTACTAGAGCTACAGCTGTATGAAGCAACAGATCTCAAGACAATGTGTGATGTTTCATTTCCTTACTTTCTTACCTGAAATGTTATGAATATGGATTAATTTCTCTTTAGATTTTCTTTTGAAAAATGCTATGAACTCAAGGAGTCTGCAATGTTCTAAGATAAAATATCAAAATTCCTTATTTTATGACTTGTCAAAAAAATTATAGTAAAAAGTCATTTTAAAAAGCTTCATTTGTATATACATGTACACTTGAAAGGAATTACTTTGAAATGAAAAAAAGCACAAGTTGATTGAAAATACAGCAATCCTTAACTAAACATACTTTTGAAGACCAAACATTTTTTATAAAATGTGGCAAATTCTACCAAGTTGCTACACAGATAGCAAAGCACTTATAAAGAAACCAAAATTATTTTAAAAAGATAAAAAACTAAGTCACTTTCATAGTGCATTGCACTTCTTTAAAGGTCCAGTGTGCATTACCAATGCTAGTTTGTTTTTATTTCCAACTTTTATTTAACTTGACTAATCCCCAAAGATTTTTTAGTTAGAATTGATTTTAAAATCTAAAACCTATGAAAACTACATTAAGTGTTCTATATTTATGAAACTCTACCCAACTGGATTCAGCCAAAAAAGTCTGCTAATTGCTACTAGAAAACACACATATATATAACATGGATCTGATTTTATAGGTTCTTGAATATATATAATATATTTTATAGGTTCTTGAATATGTATAATAAGTCATGAGAGTTATGTAATTTATTATGGTACTAAATGTTATGAAAGGCTAAAAAAAGCAAATAATAGCCATGCCCTATTTTGTTGATAAATACTTCTTACCACAAGTCCTAATATACCATATTTTACAACTCAAGTAATTTTTTCCTAGTGGAAAGTTCCATTCTTTGATTACCACTCTCAGCAAATGAAAGAAACCTCAACAACAATGCTATCACATTTCTTTGTTTTTGAAATATGTGAGGTAATCAATATTAACAAAAGTGAAAGGAAAGAACATTTTAGTTTTTGACAAAGTTATTATATATGCCTCTATAAAATGGGATAGTCAACATTTATAGAAAAATAGAAAGAACTTTTATCTTATAATGAAGGACAAGTGAAGAAAACCAGGCAACAATGTAAGTGACCTTCAATTACACTTAGAAGTGTTCTGGATAAGCAGACTGAAGGCCAAGTATTTCAAATCATGTAAGAAATCTATCAATGAAAAAAAAAAACGAAGCAAGTTCTGAAAAAAAAAAAAAAGCAAGTTCTGAGAGCCTCAGAGCTAATACAAAATGGATTTGTGGTATGTTATAAAATACTAACAGTCGCCCTTTGAAAATTACTTCAAAGTCTCCATTCTGACAGGTTAATGCTACAATATTTGGACATGTTTTAACTTTCTTGAGTAACATCAAACTATACACCTGGCTAAACATTTTTATAAAAAATAGAGGACAAGACAGTTAATTCTGTCATTTTGTGAAATTCCAACAATTAATTCCAGCAATATTATTCCACTTTTAAAAGTTTAGTGTCTCGTTGGTTAATTTTATAGACTAAAACTTTCCTACTGATTCATTATATAATTTGAAACGTAGTTTTAATCATTTCTAATTGATCTCAAATTAGAAAATTTTATTTATTCATACATACATATATTCATCCAACAATTATTTATTGAGTACCTGCTACATGCCAGGCAATCTTCTAGGAGTTGGGGATATAACAATAAATAAACAAAAAAAAATTGCCTTCAATTTTCTTATTCTTTTAGGATTCCTGGTTCTTCCTCAGCTATGGTAAAACCTTAATTTCTCCCCAAATCTCTCCCCTCTTCTTTTAATCAGGTTTAGCCAGGTACATGATCACATGATCACCCACCTAGCTGCTATAAAACACAGACCTTGAGCTAAGCCATATGACTAAGCTCTGGACCACGGGATGGGGCAAAAGTGATGAGGGCAATAGCTCACATGCTTGTAAGAAACTGCTTATTCTCTACTTCCTCTTGCCTCTTTCATACAGGCTACAATTCAGACATGGTAGTCAGCAAGCTTCAATCACATAGAAAAGAAAACCCTAGAAGACTGCAAACAACGAAAAAGAGGTGAGGTGGAAACCTTGATCCCTGGATAACCCTGTGGAGCAAAGAAGCCCTGAGCTGAAAACCAATTTAAACTTGGGAGAAAATTAACTTTCTATCAAAGTTAAATCACCGTTATTTGGTTTCTTTAAAACAGTTGAATCAATAATTTGTGCTCCATTGATCATTATGCATGTTATTTTGAAATACGAATGACCCTTTTCTACCTGGTATGTATTTTCAAACTCCTCCTAGAACCCACCCTTGACCTACTTGTTCCACTGCTACTCTAAACAATCATTGCTACTTTTCTGTAACTTCTATATCATATATATACGTATATGTATTTTTTATATATATATACACACACACACACACACGCATAATTTTTTTTTTTTGTGTGATGAAGTCTCGCTCTGTCACCCAGGCTGGAGTGCAGTGGCGCATCTCGGCTCACTGAAACCTCCGCCCTCCGGGTTCAAGCAATACTCCTGCCACAGCCTCCCGGGTAGCTGGGACTACAGGCATGCACCACCATGCCTGGCTAATTTTTGTATTTTTAATAGAGAAGGGGTTTCACCATGCTGGCCAGGCTGGTTTCAAACTCCTGACCTCAAGTGATCTGCCCGCCTTGGCTTCCCAAAGTGCTGGGATCACAGGTGTGAACCACTGCGCCCAGCCCTATATATACATTTCTATTATTATACTTACCACATTTTCCTGTACTTTATTTACATATCTATCTCCCCTACGAGAAGTATTTTTCTTGAGAAAAAAAGGTCATTATCTTTTTGTATCACCAGCATTGTGTCTGCATCAGAGTCAGTATTTTTACATATTTGTTAAATAGAACTTACACATTAAGTTGACTGTTTTCTGTTTTTTCTATGGTTAGATTCTAAATGAGCTAACAGTAATTTTACCTGATCAGTGAATAAAGCTTAAGAAAAGTCAAAAAATAAGCGTAATTTTTTAAATACATAGGATCCATTAAAAATCCCTACTATATCATGGGTCAGAAATACCAGTCCCCTTTTCTACTGGGTAGAAAAGGCTTTCTTTTCAGTAGTTAGCAAATGCCAGGCAATCTCAGTGTTTGTGAACACTTCAAGTTTACAAGCACTCAACTTTCAGTGATCATGGCTCTTGTCAATTTTATTTACCACGCACTTGTAAACAGAGCAGGTGATGGTAGGGGTGAGTCAGAAAGAGTTAACGGTAAAAGGAGTCAATAGGAGACTGCATACACAAAAGAGAGAGTTGTGGAGAATAAGAGTGGGGCTAGGAATGTGAAAGAAATAAGAATGGTGGACAGATGAGGAGATTCAGAATCTTAAGGAGTAAAAGAGAACAACACTGTAACCAAAGAAAATGATGGTAATGTTCACACTGAAATTTTTAAGCTGTTAAAAGTACACATGCACTCACACTCACACCTATAATGTATCAACTTTCAAACTGACAAAATGTTTAAGTGTGATAATACCCAATGCTGGTGAGGGCATAAAGACACAAGTACTTTAACACACTGTTGGATAATGATAAATTAGTATAAACATTTTAGAAAGTAATTTGGGAATTCATATAATAAAATTTTCAACACATACTCTATTTCTATAAATTTACCTTATGGATATACTTTGAGAATTTTGGCAATATTTCTTTGTGAAATTTTCATTAAGTATCATTTACAGTAGCAAAAATCAGGACACAAACTAATGGCCTATCAATAAGGAACTGATTATGGTATATGATAAAATATAACTCTATGCAGGCATTAAAAAGAATGTGGCAGATCTCTTTGCATCTTTGATGACATTCATACTATATCTTTGAAGACATCCATGCTACACTTTTATCCACAGAAAAGAAAGCTACAGAATAGTATATGTGGCATAATATAAATAAATGAATTTTACGAAGGTGCCTATGTTTATGCCTTAATATTTCTGGAAGAACAAAAATAAAACTGTAAATAGAAATTTCGCAAGAAAACAATTGCAGGGAAAGGGGCTCTGGTGCTTCTTTACATGCATTTGTAAATTACTTTAACTTAACCATGTACATATATTAATTAAAAGCTTTTTAAGTTCCACAAGAAAACTATTTCAGGGAAAGGGGTTCTAGTGTTTCTTTATATGCTTTTGTGAATTATTTGAATTTAACCATGTATGTATATTAATTTGAAATTTTTTAAATGTCAAACGTTATCTGGATAGCAGAATTATGACTATATTATTTTCTATATAGCAAATTCAGATAAATCTTTTTAAAATTAATTACTATCTGAAATTAAATTGCTATTTAGAATATAAACAGTGGCCAGGTACATATGTCTCAACTTCATCTTTTGAGAATCTGCCTTAGTTTCATTTCTGTTTCATGGAAAGAGCCATTGGGGGAAAAAGGTTGAAGAAATGTACTTTTTCTCCTCTGTAGCTCTTTATTTTCAGTTTTATACTCTAAGACTTTTCCCTTTTATCTGATCCTTTGGCAACTTGCTTTTATCCCAACCAATTATGCTTCATGCTATGATAGAAAATAAATGGTGTCTATGTGATAGCAATATAACTGATTAAAAAATAACATATTCCAATAACTTGTTCTGTCTTCATGATGTTCAACATATCATCTTAATGACATTTTCACTGATATGAGCATTTGATAGCATAAAGACATAACCAGTTTCATGACTATGTAAGTTACAGGTACAAATGGTAGGAAATACTAAGAACAAAACTAAGGCCAAGCACAGTGGTTTGTGCCTGTAATCCCATAACTTTGCAAGGCTGAGGTGGGCAGATCACTTGAGCCCAGGAGTTCGAGACCAGCCTAGGCAACATGGCAAAACCCCATCTCTACAAAAAATACAAAAATTAGCTAGGCATGGTGGCACACACCTGTAGTCCCAGCTACTGGGTGAAGGAGCTGAGATCAGAGGATCACTTGAACCTGGCAGGGAGCTGAGATCATGCCACTACACTCCAGCCTGGGTGATAGAGTAAGATTCTGTCTAAAAAACAAGAAAAGAGAAGCGAAAAAAACTAATTTACCTGAAAGTACTGCTGACAAATGTTAGATATTGGCTGACTATAAGAGCATTAGTATACAGTTTTGATATACAAAAGCATTAGTGGCTGAGTTCTAACATCTAAGATACTAATCCTCAAGTTAAATAATTAAGAAAGATCATTCAACTGATTATATTTAGCACATTGATAAAGAAGGAAAACTATAAACTACTTAAGATCAATTCCGTATTACATCAATACTAGAAATGGATCTTGAAGCGCAGAATCATAACACAGGACATCAAGATGATTTAACTACAGTGAGAGTCTCTCCTGTACAGGTAGTAGACACACAAAACTAATCCATTTCACTCTCCCAAAAAACATCTTTCTAGATCAGAAGTCAGCAAATTTTTTCTGTAAAGAGCCAGATAGTGAATGATTTAGGCTTTGCAGGCCATATGCAGGCTCTGTAGCATATGCTTTATTTTTTACAACCTTTAAAACTGTAAAGACCATTGTCAGCTCACAGGCTATACAAAAACAGGCCACAGCCATAACCAGATTTGGCCCCTGGTTGTCATTTATTGCCCTCTGTTCTAGATACCTTCCTTTTATCCAAGTAAGGACACTTATTAGGCATGTGATACCATCAGTGCCCTTTTATCTGCTGCACTCATTCTATATCAATTTATCATATCATATTGGCTACAAATACACACACATACACACACACACAAATATCACATCTTCAATATTTTCAACTGCATAAGAAGAATAATTTCACTCAAGGAAACCTCATTAAATTGCTGTAAAATCGTTTCTAAATTTTTAACTATCAGATAATTCTAACAAAATTTATGGAACAATCATTTTGCATAATACAATGGTACAGTTTTTTACTACTTTGTAAAAGTAAAACTTTGTTTTACTTTTGTAAAACTTGACATACTGCACATTTTTAATTAATGTTATTGAGGCATACTTTGCATATACTATTTACCATTTTCTTATGTAAAATTCAATGTTTCTTAGTAAGTTGATTGAGTTGTGCAACCATAACCATAAATCAGTTTGAAAACATTATCACCCCAATACGAACATGCACACTTAGCGTTAATACCTATTTCCTCCCACCCCTCCTACGCAACCACTAATCTTTTTGTCTTTATACTTTGATTTTTCCGAATATTTTATATAAATGGTATCATACAGCAAGTAGTTTCTGTGTCTGGCTTCTTTGCCTAAGCACAATATTCTTGAGGTTTATCCATGTTGTAACATGTATTCATAGTTTATTCTTTTATGTTGTTACATAGTATTCCATTGGATATGCTCCACATTCTTAATGTGTACAATTCACTAAGCCCTGACTTATGTATACACACATGCAACAATCACCAGTCAGAATAACATAACAATCACTCCCCAAATTTACTGTGTGCCTTTGTAATTCTTCCTTCCTGCCCCTCTTCATCCACCTCTGTCCTCAAGGCAACCACTGGTCTGCTTTCTGTCACCATACATTAGTTTGCATTTGCCAGAATTTTATACAAAAGGAATCATATAGGATGTGCTCCCTTTTTTCTAACTTCTTTCACTCAGCACAATTATTTTGAAATCCATCAATATTGTAGAATGTATCAAGTTAATTTCTTTTTATTACTGAAGAGTATTTTTTTTATATTCAACTGCAGTGAACATTTGGAAATTTTCCAGTTTGGGGCTATCACAAATAAATCTGATATGAACCCTTGCTTACAAGTCTTTGTATGCATACATGTTTTCATTTCTCCTGAGTAAATTATCTAAAAGTGGAATGGCAGGATCATATAGTAGGTGGATGTTCAATTTTAAGAAACTGCCAAACTGTTTGCCAAAGAGGTTGCATCATTTAACATACCCACAAACGCTGTAAGAGTGCTCAAGTCCCACCACATCCTTACAACAGTTGGTATGGCCAGTCTTTTTAACTTTATTCATTCCAAATAGATGTGTGTTATCCCATCGTGGTTTTCATTTACATTTACATTTCCTAACAATTAAAGATGCTGAGCATCTTTCCAAGTGTTTGTCATCTATGTATCTCCATAGTAAGGTGTGTTCAAATCTTTTCTGATTTTTAAAATTGGGTAATTTTATTATTGAGTTTTTGACAGTTCTTTATATATTCGGAATTTATTAGATACATGATTTTCAAATATTTTTCCCAGTCTGTAATTTGTCTTTTCATTCCCTAACAGTGCCTTTTAAAGAGCAGAAGTTTTTAATTTTTACAGAGTGATTTATCAATTTCTTCTTTTATGGATCATACTTTTCGTGTCTTCTCTAAGAAATCATTCCCTAACCCAACTTTCTTTTCTCAAAGTTTTATCACTTTAGGCTTTACATTTAGGTCTTTGATTCATTTTTACTTAATTATTATATATGTCTTGAAGTATTGGTCAGATTTCATTTTATGACATACAGATATCCAACTGTTTCAGTACTGTTTGTTGAAAGAACTATCCTTTCTCCAGAAAAAATGCCATTGTACCTTGTGGAAAATCAGTTGTTCATATGTTTCATCTTTCTTTTTGGACTTTCTATTCTATTCCATTAACTGTTTTCTTTTGATGTGAATACCACATTGTCTTAATTACTGCAGCTTTATAAATCTTGAAATCAGGTAGACTTCCAACTTTGTTCTTTTTCAAAGAAGTTGTCTTAACTATTCTAGACACTTTGCATTTTTCTATGAATTTTAGAATCAGCTAGTCAGTTTCTACAAAAATGTTGACTGGTACTTTGACTGAGAATGCTATGAATCTATAGATTACCTTGGAGAAAATTGACATTTTTAACAATATTGAGTCTACTGATCCATAAATAAGGCATATAGTCACCATTTATTTAATTTTTTTATTTTTCTTAACTGTGTTTTAAAGTTTTCGGTGTATGGATCTTCAACATCTTTGTCAGATTCACCCCTAAGTATTTAATATATTCGCTATTACTACAAATGGCATTTGTTGCTTTTTCATTTCAGTTTCTAATTGTTCCTTGCTATTATACAGAAACAATTTATTTTTGTACATTGAGCTTCTACCTTCAACCTTAGTTAACTCACTTCGTTCTTCTAGTAGTTAGAACATGTAATCTGTGAATAATGACAGTTTCACTTCTTCCATTCTAATCTAGTTGACTTTTTATCTCTGTTTCTTGCCTGATTGCGCTGCCTAGAAGCCCCAGATCAATGTTGAAAAGAGGCAGCAGTGAGTGTTCCTGATCTCAGGAGAAATGCAATATTCAGTGTTTCACCACTAAATATGATGTCAGCTTTGGCTTTTCTTAGACTTTTTTTTACAGGTTAAGGACATGGACTTCTATCCCAGTTTGCTGAGACTTTTTAATCAAAAACAGATGTTGGATTCTGTCAAATGCTTTCTCTGCATCCACTGAGATGCTCATACGGTTTTTGTTTTTTACTTTCTTAATATGGTGAACTGTAATGATTAATTGTTGAATGTTAAACTAACCTTGCATTCCTAGAATAAACCCTTCTTGACCTTTTTATGTATTGCTGGATTCTATTTGCTAAAATTTAGTTTACAATTGTTACATCTATGTTCACGAATGATACTGCATTGTCGTTTTCTTTGTCTGGTTTTCGTATCAAATAATGTTGATTGTTTTAAGTAGGAGGGTAAATTAGGTCCCTGTTACTCTCCCTTAGCCAGAAGTACTCTGCTAAATGGTAATTATGTTATTATCTCATCTATTCCTTCCTAGTTTAGAAGGTACATATTATTACCATCATTTTATATACAGGAGAAATGGGAAACGGGGAAAAATTGAGGCTCAGAGAGCAAGGGGGTACAGCTCTTTCTAGCTGGAACAAAGGTTTGAATCAAGACAGTAGGAATCTAAAACCCACTCTCAACCTTCTACTATACTGCAATACTTAAACAGTGTTCAAAAAACATCTCTTTAAACACATAATTTTTCATTAAGAAATTATATCTCCAAAAAATCCAAGTAGTCTGATCTACTACTTAGTGATCTACTACTTAGTGATTAAGACCTATGTCTTAATTGCTATGCTATTTGTTGAAAAAAATGAACGTGATATCATGGTTTCTTATATTCCGAGTCAGGATCTACATAAACTATTAACTACTGAAAACCTTACTTAAGACAGATTTAATCCAGCCACAAAGAGCCTTATAAGGATATTCCATAGTACCAAAAGGCCAACCAAAACAAACCAATAGATGTTACTATTTTAAAATTCTATGTAATCCTCAAAACCACATAATGAAATAATTACTATTATACATATTTTATAGATGAGGAAATTTGAGACACAACAACATTAAGAAACTTGCTTAAAGTCTGCCATCTCTGAAGTAGCTGAACAGGTATTCAAACTCAAGTCTCTACAACTTCAGAATAGATTCTTAAAATTTGTATTTTATGTTTCATTTGTTTGGTTTTTCAATTACAATGTTGTCAATCCTAAGAAACAAGAAGTGCTACCAAAGGCCTTTTGGGGAACAAGGAAATTCCAATATTAGACTGGAGCAGAGCTCAGTGCCAAATAAACTGGAGCTGAGCTCTGATGGTAATGATGGCAAGCTGGGGTTTCCCAATCTCCAACTAGATTAAACCTGCTTTGCTCCATTTCTTTTTTTTTTTTTTTTTTTTGAGATGGAGTCTCCCTCTGTCGCCCAGGCTGGAGTGCAGTGGCACGATCTCGGCTCATTGCAAGCTCCGCCTCCCGGGTTCACGCCATTCTCCTGCCTCAGCCTCTTGAGTAGCTGGGACTACAGGCACCCGCCACCACGCCTGGTTTATTTTTTGTATTTTTAGTAGAGACGGGGTTTCACCGTATTAGCCAGGATGGTCTTGATTTCCTGACCTCGTGATCCGCCTGCCTCGGCCTCCCAAAGTGCTGGGATTACAGGCGTGAGCCACCACGCCCGGCCACTTTGCTCCATTTCTAAAGCAAGTTTTCTTGTTTTTTTTGACCATAAAACTAGCTGAGAAGCCTCACATGGTGGCATACATTTGTAGTCCCATCTACCCAGAAGGCTAACGGAGGATTGAGCACAGGAGTTTGAGGCCAGAATGGGCAATATAGCACCCAGCTTTTTCTTTACCTTCTGGTCTGTTTTGTTTGAGACGGTCTCACTCTGTAACCTTGGTGATCCCAGGGATCACCTCAGCCTCCCAAGTAGCTGGACTACAGGTGCATGCCACCACACTCAACTAATTTTTTTGTATTTTTTAATAGAGACGGGGTTTCGCCATGTTGCCTAGGCTGTGTCACTCAGGTTTTTCTATATTTCTGATGACCTGCGTGGGCATAGCTCAATGAGTTTGGACTACTAGCTACTGGCTATAATGCAGAACTCCCCTTAAAAGTAAGATGGGAAGGCAAAGAGAAAGAATAATAGCTATTCAAATAATTCCAGTCACGAGGCAAGATGGTATAGGGATAAACAGCCTGGACTCAAGGAAAGTGCCAAGATTCAAATGCTTATTCTGCCTCATAGTAGCTGTGAGACCTTGGAAAACTTATTTAACTTCTCTGGGCTTTCATGCCTTCATCTATAAGATAGGGTAATCATTTTACCTCTCATATGGCTAACAATTAAAAGACAGAATATATAAAAATTGTTCAGAATAGCACCTGACACTTGGTAGGTCCTGTTTAAATTTTGCTATCAACTTATAAATTACTGTTATTCTTATAGTAAATGAACAAGAAAAAAATTACATATGTTGGATAGGCACTTTAGAGATTCTTTAGTATAAATAACTTGAATGTTTGTAATGACAATATATTTTAAAATACAGTCCTAGAAATGTGGCATATCTATATTAATGTCCTAAAAATGGCTTTGGAAACTGATTTCCAGCATCTTCTAAAAACAGGCAAACAATTTTAAAAACATTAGCAGAGAAAATTGGACATAAAGCAAATTACTCAATTCCACTAAAGTAGTATTGAACACCTACTATGTGCTCAGAATTATGCAATCTTGATTAGGGGGACATACAAAATCTAAACCCTATTCTCAATAAGCTTAAAATATAATATATAAATACAGAAGTGTATACATAAAACAGATAAATAAGGCAAAGGACAAGTAAATGTGACAGTAGCACATAACTCTGCAAGAAATTCTCAAGTACCATTAAAATTTATGTTTAACTTATAGAATTAAAAAAGTATCTATGTGTATGTTTAATGCCATTCTTAATGCTAGTGCCAAGAACAAGTCCAAATGATTGGTATTTTATAATATTAACAATTATTAAGGAATTACTTGAACAACAAAAAAAAGAGGGTTATTCGATAATTTTCATTGTAACTTACTCTTGCTATTTTGGTCTGCAGAAAATTCTCCCTTTCTTCATCTACCTTAATTTCATGTCCATTTTTGAAGAATTCAAGCATTTTGGGGATGTCACGGCCAATGGAATCTAGTTAGAAAAAATAAAATCCACAATTATCACTCCAAATAAGTAGTAAAAATTACTGAATAAAAGAAACACATATCTCATGTGAAGATACAGCAAACAAATAGTGACAGATAAACTTTAGTTCCAAAGAGCTCTGTTTCCCGGTGTTCATGCTCTTGTGTGATCTCCTCTCATTGCGTGTGAATGAAACTTGCAACTTACTTCAAACCAAGAGACAGAATAATCATATGTACATAATTATATTACATAAAGCTATAATGCCTGTCTTGGAAAAGACTCTCTTCCTTATTGGCTTTGAAGAAACAAGCTGCAATGCTGTGAGCTGCCATATGGAGAGGGCCACAGGGCAACAAGCTGAGAGCAGTCTCAAGCTAACAGCCAGTAAGAAACTGAAGCCCTGTGCCCAGTAGCCTATAGGAACTGAATTCTGCCAACTGTGTAAGTCTGGAAGCAAATCCATCGCCCATTGAGTCTAAGATGAAACCACCTCTCTGGCCAACACCTTGAGTGGAGCTCTGTGAGACCCTTAAGCAGAGAACCCCACTCAGCTACACATACATTCCTGACACATAGAAATGGTGAGATAATAAATGTGTGTTGTTCCAAGCAACTGTTTGTGGTAATATTGTTGCACCACTATGGATAACTAACACATAAGTATATGCAATAATAATATATAGCATACATTAAAAACACAGATGACATAATGAAATCAAATCTATAAAATAAACTATGGCAAAAGATAACAGCGGCCAGGCATGATGGCTGACGTCTGTAATCCCAGCACTTTGAGAGGCCGAGGCAGGCAGATTACCTGAGGTCAGGAGTTCAAGACCAGCCTGGCCAACAAGGTGAAATCCTGTTTCTACTAAAAATACAAAAACTAGCTGGATATGGTGGCGCACACCTGTAATCCCAGCTACTTGGGAGGCTGAGGCAGGAGAATTGCTTGAACTCAAGAGGCGGAGGTAGCAGTGAGTCGAGACTGTGCCACTGCACTCCAGCCTAGGCGGCAGAGTGAGACTCTGTCAAAAAATAATAATAACAGTACAGTCTTGAAATCTTTTAAGAACCTTCTACCTACCATAAAGAAGTGGAAAAAAAACCAACAACTAAAAAGCAGAAACATTTAGCAGTGGAAACAATATCATAATGAATGATACAGTGTAGAGGTAGCTCATTATTACGCAAATGGTTATAGAAACTGGCATGAGTTTCTATAGTCAGACATGGTGGCAGGTACCTGTAATCCCAGCTACTCAGGAAGCTGAGACAGGAGAATCACTTGAACCTGGGAGGCAGAGGTTGCAGTGAGCTGAGACTGAGCCACTGCACTCCAGCCTGGCAGCCTGGGCAACAGAGCAAGATTCTGTCTCAAAAAAAAGAAAAGAAAAGAAAGAAACCAGCCTGAGAGGCCAGGCATGGTGGCTCATGCCTGTAATCCCAGCACTTTGGGAGGCTGAGGCGGGCAGATTACTTGAGGCTGGGAGTTCGAGACCAGTCTGGCCAACATGGCGAAATCTCATCTCTACTAAAAATACAAAAATTGGACGGGCGCGGTGGCTCAAGCCTGTAATCCTAGCACTTTGGGAGGCCGAGACGGGCGGATCACGAGGTCAGGAGACTGAGACCATCCTGGCTAACACGGTGAAACCCCTTCTCTACTAAAAAATACAAAAAAAAAACAAGCCGGGCAAGGTGGCGGGCGCCTGTATTCCCAGCTACTCGGGAGGCTGAGGCAAGAGAATGGCGTAAACCCGGGAGGCGGAGCTTGCAGAGAGCTGAGATCGGCCACTGCACTCCAGCTTGGGCGCCAGAGCGAGACTCCGTCTCAAAAAAAAAAAAAAAAAAGAATTTTCAAAGGATCATACAAGAGACTATAAAATAAACTATTACTCTCCGAAGATTTGGTCATTATCATTTTAACACAAATTTAATAAACAAAAATACAGTATATTCCACTATACCATAACTTAACTTGAAAATTTAATTCTATGCACAGAAACATGTGAATTATTTAAAGGGTAAGATATAGAATGAAGACTGTGCCACTGAAGAGACACCACTCCCACCATGCTCAAGCAAGTCTTCCATAGGTGAGTCAATGTGAGGAACTCATTACATAGAGAGCACGGCATACCCTCAGCATACATTACTCCTAGAATTATCTCAGTAGTTGTTCATTTGGCTCAGGAGCACTACAGCTATAAGTGAAAGCAACTACCCATGGGCAATTTACAGTCTAATTGGGAGATAATGGATACACAAATGAATAATTACTAAAAAATACGAAGTTTGTTCAGTATCACAGTCTGATGTAACTGAGTACTAAACAGTATGATAAAATTGTATACTAGCAAACAGTAAGATGCTAATGGTGGTACACAAAAAACAGATACCTGGTTAAACCATCTATATTTAAATTTCTTTACTTAAATATATTTTTTAAGTTTGTTTTCATAAGAACAGTGCCTTGTACATAATAAAAGCTCAAGAATTATTTAGTGACTGACCTAAATCTAAGCCCACAACACTGCCTGCCTTCCTGTCACTATGGGTGAACTGTCTATGCCCCTAACAAAGGCCGTTCCTCTTCATTTCTGTGCTCACCCCCCACTTGTACTCACCCATAAAAGGACACTGCTCCTCCCTTCTTTCCTCTACATTGTCGATTTTTCCCTGCTTCCCTAGACAATCTTCATTAGCTTACCAACTTGCTATAAAATCTTCCTTTTCAAAATAAAATAAACAAGTCTCCTATGTTGCCTTCCAGTTACCACCCAACATTCCTCTTAATGTAAGTTCTCAAAAAAAAAGCCATCTCTATTTCCTCTCCTTCTATTTTCTCTTATACCTACTTCAGTAACCTTCACATTGGCAAATCCAGTAGTCATTTCTCAGTGTTCCTCTGACTTGACCTACTAGCAGCAGTTCACAGTGTAATCTGTCCTCTTCCTACAGTATCTTGACTTGTCCTCTGAAACACGATTCTCACTGGCTATTTCATCTCATTTTAAGGGCTGAACCACCC
The DNA here is from genome assembly GCF_043159975.1 of Macaca nemestrina. Taxonomy (NCBI): domain Eukaryota; kingdom Metazoa; phylum Chordata; class Mammalia; order Primates; family Cercopithecidae; genus Macaca; species Macaca nemestrina. Next base: position 140,666,817 of record NC_092127.1, on the reverse strand, counting down.
ACCCTCACTTTCCTGCCTTCCAAAGGTTGAACTACCTGAGGGATCAGTCATGTTACTTCTCTTATCCTATCCATGCACACCTCCCTAACTGATCTCATGCAGACACGTGGCTTTAAATACCATCTAACAACTGATAATTTCTAAATTTTTATCTCCAGCCACAATCTCCCTTATGATTTCCAACCACCAACTTGATATCTCTACCTAGATGCAGGCAAATTATTAGTAAGGAGTAAATAGGACAAATGTCTCCTGGAAGAATAAACAAATAAAGGACTTCATAATTTTGAGCCTGATATCGTATTGATGATGTAACGGTAATAAAGAGAGAAAGAACTGGACTCAAGAAGAAAAGAGAAATAGTTCTGCATTAAAACATACTGAAGTGAAGGTCTGATGGAATATCAAAAAATATATACATTTGTATAGTTAGAAAAAAGGAACCAGAAAAAAGGTGATAGATTGAAGATGATATAGATTTTAGTTTTTAAGGTAGTTCCATCCTAAAACATAAATAAAAATTCCTTCCTTTGACCTTATATATTCTTTCTTCTCTAATTTGCATTTCTCCAATGACCAAAATGTTTAGTATTATTTCATCTGTTTAATGGCCAATTACATATATTCTTTTTTTTTTTTTTTTTTTGAGATGGAGTCTCACCCTCTCGCCCAGGCTGGAGTACAGTGGTGCGATCTCAGTTCCCTGCAACCTCTGCCTCCTGGGTTCAGGCAATTCTCCTGCCTCAGCCTCCCAAGTAGCTAGGATTACAGGTGTGCGCCACTGCATCTGGCTAATTTTTGTATTTTTAGTAGAAACAGGGTTTCACCATGTTGGCCAGGCTGGTCTTGAACTCCTGACCTCAGGTGATCCGCCTGCCTCAGCCTCCCAAAGTGTTGGGATTACAGGCATGAGCCATTGTGCCTGGCCACATATGTTCTTTTCTACAATACCTACTCAATTCTTTTGCCCCTTTTTTAAAAAATTAGGTTGACAGTCTTACTGAGTTATGAGTTCTTTATATATTATGGATACAGGTTCTTGGTCAGAGCTATGTGTGGCAAATATTTTCCCCTCATCTATCACTTGCCTTTTCATTTTCTTAGGGGTACCTATCCATGAGCAAAAATTTTTAATTTTGATTAAGTCCAAATTAGCAATTTTTTCTTCTATAGCTCATGCTTTTTGTGTCCTAAGAAATATTTAATCCAACACCATGAAGATTTTCTCCTAGAAAATTTTCTTCTAGAATTTCATGACTTTATCTTTTACGTTTAGGTCTATGATTCATTTTGGGTTAATTTCTGTGTTTGATGTGAGGAAAGACTTATCCAGTTATTTCAGCAAAATTCATTGAAAAAATTATTCTTTTTCTACATAACCTTGACACCTTTGCTGAAAATCAGTTGACCATGTAAGTTTTGGTTCATTTCTGAACCTCAGTGTTTGAACTATATTCATTTATCCTTTATATCATACCACACTGTCTTGATTACTGTAGCTCTATGATAAAGTCTTACATCTCAAACTGTGTTCTTCCTTTTAAAAATCATTTTCTCTTTTAAATTTTTTTTTTTTTTTTTTGAGACAGAGTCTTACTCCATCACCCAGGCTAGAGTGCAGTGGTACGATCCCGGCTCACTGCAACTGCCACCTCCTGGGTTCAAGTGATTCTCCTGCCTCAACCTCCCAAGTAGCTGGGATTATAAGCATGTGTCACCACATTCAGCTAATTTTTGTATTTTTAGTAGAGATGGAGTTTCACCATGTTGGCCATGCTGTTCTCAAACTCCCAACCTCAAGTGATTCACTTGCCTCAGCCTCCCATACTGCTGGGATTACAAGTGTGAACCAGCACACCCGGACAATTTTTTTTTTTTTTTAAGACACAGTCTTGCTTTGTCACAGGATGGACTGCAGTGGCATGATCTCAGCTCACTGCAGCCTCAATCTCCTGGGCTTGAGTAGTCCTCTCACCTCGGCCTCCCAAGTAGCTGGGACTGCAGGCACATGCTACCACACCCAGTTGATTTTTTTTTTTTTTTAAGTAGAGATTTGGTCTTGCTATTTTGCCCAGGGTGGTCTTGAATTCCCGAACTCATGAAATCCTCCTGCCTCGACCTCCCAAAGTGCTGGGATTACAGGTGTGAGTGTGCCACAGTGCCCAGCCTAAAATCATTTTTTCCATTCTAGGTTCACTGTATTTCCATTTAAACATGAGAATGAGGTTTTGTTTTGTTTTGTTTTGTTTTTTAAGCTTTCTGGGAGTGTGGCTGGGATTACATTCAATCTGTAGAAAAAATAAGCTTATCTTAATAATATGCTTTCAAATCCACTATGGTATATCCCTCTATTAACCTGCAGCAACATTTACCAGTTTTCTATGAAAGGTTTTACACAGCTTCTGTTAAATTTCCTCTTAAATATTTTTATTTCTTTATGCTCATGTAAATGGAACTGTTTTAGAAATTTCAGTTTGATTGTAGGTTGGTTACATATAGAAATACCGTTGATTTTCATGCATGGACCTTCTATCCTATAACCTCGTTAAATTCACTAATTAGAATTCACTTACTAAAATAGCTTAGTATCATCTGGGAATAAAAAAAGATTTATTTTTTCCTTTCCCTTATGTATGCCCTTTATTTCACTGACCTCCAGTACAATGTTGAACATAAGCATTGACAGCAGAGATCTTTGCCTTGTTCCTGATCTTAGGTAGAAAGCATTCCTTCTCAATGATCTCACCATTAAGAATGTTGCTTTTTCATAGATGTGCTGTGTCAAGTTGGGGAATTTCACTTACATTTCTAGTATTCTGAGAGTTATTATTGCCAAAATGTTTTCTTTCTTTTTTTTTTTTTAGAAAGCGGGTCTCATTATGTTGCCCTGGCTAGAGTGCAGTGGCTACGCACAGGTACAATCATAATGCACTGCTACCCTGAACTCCTAGCCACAAGGGATCCTCCCATCTCAGTCTCTCAAGTGGCTGGAATGACAGGCATATGCCACTGTGCCCAGCTAATTTAGCCTTTAAAACTATAAATTTCCTTTTAAATACTGCTTCAGCTGCATCCCACAAGTTCTGACATGTTGAGTTTTCAGTATCATTCAGTTTAAGACAGTCTTTGATTTCTTTTTTGATCAATGAGTTATTTAGTAGTGGGCTTTTTCATTTTAATGTATTTGGAGATTTTTCATGGTTACTGATTTCTAATTTAACTCAGTTGCAATCAGAACACATATGTATGTGACTTCAATTCTTTTACATTCATAAATTTAAGACTTAATATACTAAGACTTGCCCTATAACTCAGCAAATGGTCTACCATGGTGAATGTTCAACACCAAACAACATTTGCTGTTGTTGGGTGTTTTATAGATATCAGCTAGGCTAAGATGACTAAGAGTGTTGTTCAAATCTTTTACATCCTTACTAATTTTCTGTGTATATGTTCTATCAGTTACTGAGAAGAATATTAAAATCTCCAACTGTACTTGATTAGTCTATTTCTCCTTTCAATTCTGTTAGGTTTTGCTTCATGTATTTTGAAGCTTTATTTTAAGATGAGTCATTATTATTATAGAATATCCGTATTTTTCTCTAATAATAATCGTAGTCTTAAAAGTCTATTTTGTCTGATATTAATATACAATCCAACTCTCTAATGCTTACAGTTTTTATGGTATATCTTTATCCACCATTTTACTTTCAGCCTATTTGTGTGTTTGAAATCTCTGCCTTTTGGAGTGTATGGTCCATTTCCAATTATCATAACTATTTACATGGCTGAATTTAGGTATTTATTTTGATAAAAGTTTTCTATTTGTTTCATCTTATTTGTTCTTCTGTTCCTCCTTTACAGGTTTATTAAATAAAAAAATTTGGCATATCATTTTTATTCCCCTATTTATAGTTTTAAGCTATATTTATTTGTGTGAGTACGTTTTACTTGCTCTAGGGAGTACAATGCATACTTACCACAACCTACTTCCTATTAATACTGTTAATGCTTCATGTTAATAGAAAATAAAGTTGCGCCAGCTTATCTACCTCCTTGACTCCTTCGCCTTGTAGTACTATTGTCATACCCAAACCTGCTTTACTTCCTGTGCATTCATATCTAAAATAGTATTTACTAGGCTACTCAAGACCAAAATTAGGAAATCATTCTAGATTCCTCCCCCTCCCTTACCCCCTACATTTAATCAGTAACTCCTGTTAATTCTAATTCTTAATATCCAACAACATCCTTCCTCATCTGTCTTCACTGCCACCACCAGACTCTTTCCTTCTTCATCTTTTACCCGGATGACTGCAATCAACTCCTCCCTGGTCTCTGTTCTTAAAGTTTCACCATCCTCATATGGCTACCCTGCCATTTATACAGTTCCCACAATACTCATTCTGATAAGCAAATCTTACATCATTCTTCTGACCTAAAGTTTTCAATGGCTCCTATTTGCAAAGAGGATAAAATCTAATCTCCATGGTATAGCACACAAAGCCCACTGTGACCTGGCCCACTGTCTATCACTGTCTAACCCCATTGACCACCAGTATCAGATAACATTTTATATATCAAATGATAGAAAGCTGCTTATGGCCGGGCGCGGTGGCTCAAGCCTGTAATCCCAGCACTTTGGGAGGCCGAGACAGGCGGATCACGAGGTCAGGAGATCGAGACCATCCTGGCCAACACGGTGAAACCCCGTCTCTACTAAAAATACAAAAAAAATTAGCCGGGCGAGGTGGCGGGTGCCTGTACTCCCAGCTACTCGGGACGCTGAGGCAGGAGAATGGCGTGAACCCGGGAGGTGGGGCTTGCAGTGAGCTGAGATCCGGCCACTGCACTCCAGCCTGGGCAACAGAGCCAGACTCCGTCTCAAAAAAAAAAAAAAGCTGCTTATAATTTCCTGAACACAACTGGCTCTCTCATACTTTTGTATATGTAAAATGGCCATTTCCTCTGCCTGATTCATGTAAGGAAAGCAAATGCCTATTCATGCTTACCTTTCAACTGCAATCTTCTTTATATAATCTCATTCTACAAAGCAGTCCCTCATTCCTCTACATACTTCGTATATTTTCTACCAATAAACTTATTGCATTTTAGTGCAGCAGTTTGCTCTCATCTCTGTCCCCTCAGTGTTTACCTTCTTAAAGACAGAAAATGTCTTTTCACTTTATTTTTCAATCCTCAGTACTAAGTAGGCATGCCAATAATTATCTGCCTATTCAACAAATAAGTTATGAAGGTGATACATAAATACATGAAAAAGAATAGCTTCTCCTAAAGTAATTGTGGAGAATGAATAGTTATTTTAGGAATGATAGGGAGCTAATGATAATCATAATGGCCCACACATCGTATGTTATGTACCCAGCTTGTGTTTCATACATTATCACAAAAACAGTATGGGATGCATGTTATAATGAAACTCATTTTGTAGATGAATAAATAAAGGCACAAAATGTTAAAAAGTTTGCTCAAGGTCACAGTAAGTGACAAACTCAAGACAAAGAGAGATCTATGCTAACCGCTATTCTACTCTCCTTTTCAATACAGCCAAATGTTAAATCATCACTGCTATTTCTAGGGCTTTGCTATCCCTTACTGCTGTGTAACTGCCTTCCTCTTTCTCCACTTTCATTTTTCTCCGTGTTTTTAGGCTCTTCTATCTTCATTTTCTTTCTTCCTTTCACTTTCTTTTCCTTTAATTCTCTATTCAATTTCCATAATGAACATAATCTATACTATACAATCAAGTATTTCCTCCTAATATACTTTCTCTTTTCTTTTTTTTAATCAAGGAAAACAAAGTTAAGAAATAGTTAGAAAAGAGCTGAGTTAGGATTGCATATGTTACCTCCTGAAAGAAGTTTCAAGAAACTGAGAAAACTAAGAACAGACCTTTGAATATGGCAAAAGATAAACCTGTGATAATTGAGAGAGCAATATTTTAGCTAAATTATGGAAGAAAAAGCTGTAAGGAATACTAATGCTTAGTAAGAAAATGAAGCCAATTTCTGAAGACCATTATTTGAAAAACTTAATATAAAACAACATAAAAAACTAAGATTGCAGCTAGAAAGGATAGTTGAATCAAATGAAGGTGCAGGGGTGAGAGGGGTTGTGATTTGCTTTTTGTTTGTTTAAAGAAATCTGAGCACAAGTGGCCAGGCACAGTGGCTCATGCCTGTAATCCCAGCACTTTAGGAGACCACAGCAGGCGGATCACTTGAGCTCATGAGTTCAAGACCAGCCTGGCCAACGTGGCAAAATCTCGTCTCTACCAAAAATACAAAAAAAAAAAAAAAAAAAAAAAAAAATTAGCCAGGTGTGGCGGTACATGCCTATAGTCCCAGCTACTCTGGTGGCTGAGGCAGGAGAATCACTTGAACCCAGGAGGCAGAGGTTGCAGTGAGCCAAGATCGTGCCTCTGCACTCCAGCCTGGGTGACACAGTAAGACTGTCTCAAAAAAAAAAAAAAAAAAGAAAAGAAAAGAAAAGAAAAAAAAAAATCTGAGCATAAGTAACTGTTAAAAGTTAAACCAGTTTCTCTACTGCAGAAAACAAAACTGTTAGTTCTATGACCACAAGAACTTTGTCTGTCTTGTTCACTGCTATCACACCCAAGGCTTGGCACCTAGTAGATACTAACTACTATAAATACTATTATTCTAATAAAAAAAAATCTATAAATTGTATATAGTCCAAGCTGGGTGTGGTGGCTCACACATGTAATCCCAGCACTTTGGGAAGCTGAGGGAGGTGGATCATTTGAGGTCAGGAGTTCGAGACCAGCCTGGCCAACATGGTGAAACCCCATCTCTACTAAAAATACAAAAAAAATTACCTGGGCATGGTAGCGCACACCTGTAATCTCAGCTACTCGGGAGGCTGAGGCAGGAGAATTGTATGAACCCAGGAGGGGGAAGTTGCAGTGAGCCAAAATGCACCACTGTGCTCCAGCCTAGGTGACAGAGTGAAACTCTGTCTTTAAAAAAAAAAAAACATTTTATACTGTATTTTTAAATTACAGTTTAATCCTATATCTTCTACCAACTGAATGAGTGCTGTATTAAACGTTCATTCATTCATTCAAATATTTGTAGAGTATGTACTATTTTCCAGGTACTATATTCTAGGCAATGGGAATGTAGCAATGGACAAAACAAAACCATCCTTGCTCTAATGAGAGGAACTGAACACACATCACACACACACACAAAGATGCTAAGAGTGATATGCCCTAAAATGAATATAAAAGCATAATAATGACATTTAGTGATAATAGGAAGTGGGAGTAATATTTTATATAGGATGGTCATGCAAGGTCTCTCTGTTTAGATGATATTCAAATGAGAAAGTGAGCAAGGCAAGTAACCAAACAGTACTACTACAGACCCATGCAACAGTAAATCCAAAGACCTGAGGAGGGAGAGCACTAAGTGTATATGAGAAGATCAAGGAGGCCACCATGGCTGGAGTAAAGGAAGCAAAGGAAAGCATAACAGAACCAGCTGCAATAGATCCATAATTCATCGATAACAATTGTAACAGTACCTAATCATTAATGGAGTATTTCATACATGGATAATTTTTAAACTAATATGTGAAGGGGTAGAAATTTAGAAAAAAATCGAATTCATTACCTTGCAAAAATTCTCTGTTTTGGTATTTTCCCTTATATAACCAAAACTTCTGATTGTTCCAATAATGCAAACAAAACCCTGAAGTACAAGGTATTATTCTACAAGTTAAAAATACTACACATTACAAGAACTTTAATATCCATGAGTCTCATGTATGATACAACACCAACTTCCTTACAGAAAGCAGTGTCCTGCTCAGAAGATGTGAATATCTTTTGGACAAGTCTGCTGAGATATCCTTTGGACAAGACATCGAATGGAGCACTAGTGTTCAATTCTAAGAGTTACAAGTTAAGAGGAATGCAAACAAGTGTAATTCTAATTTTCTAATCATGTCCCTTTCTCTCTTATCTGACAATAACTTAGTGCAGTATAAAAGAATGTAACTGCTCCCATATATGCCACAGTACCTATCACTGGTTAAGTCAAGACTTTTTTTTGGCTGGGCACAGTGGCTCACGCTGTAATCCCAGCACTTTGGGAGGCCAAGCACTTTAGGAGGCTAAGGCAGGCAGATTACCTGAGGTCAGGAGTTCAGGACCAGCCTGGCCAACATGTCTCTACTAAAAATACAAAAATTAGCTGGGCATGGTGGCAAGTGCCTGTAATTGCAGCTACTTGGGAGGTTGAGGCAGAATCACTTGAACCCAGGAGGCGGAGGTTACAGTTAGCCAAGACTGCGCCCCTACACTCCAGCCTGGCCAACAGAGGGAAACTCTATCTCAAAAAAAAAAAAAAAAGATATTTTTCACACTAGTGTTTTTGGTTTCTAAATGCTAATTTATAAATAAGAATAGAAATAAAAAAGTTTCAATTAATAAAACATATCTATATTAGAGATGAAAGAATTACAGAGGGTTCTTATATTGGGGAGGAAGCCAGACGATAAGCAAAATAAAACCAAATTTCTTAGAAGGAATTTTAAAAAACAGGTTTTAATTTTTTTTGATAAAACAAAAAAGAAATATTGAGAAAACAAGTCTTAAAAAAAATTTTATACTCTATTTTTTTAATGTGCGTTTGAAAAATAAAGAACTTGCCTACAGTTATGTGAGCAATTAAAATAAAATGAATAAAACTGCAGCATTAAGCAAGCTGCATGTACACACGCCCACTCCCATTAGTAAAACTGGAAATGGGAAACTAATGAGCTCAGCTGCAGGAGCTTGTTTTTTAATTTTCTCCACTTGCTCAAAATGTAATTTCTATTTTACACTGAAGACTTTTGTTGGATATAGGAGGAATCAAATGTTCTTAAACAAGAATCTGAATGAGCTTTGAAAATGCATAATAGAAGCTTCATTTGTTCTAATGCACATCTCATGTATTCTGTTTAACATTTTTGACAGGTTGATCATTCATCTTCATGTTTAAAGAACACAAATGTTTTACCAGTGCCATTAAACAGATCATGTTGGGGTGAAAAGAAGGTGTCAGAGAAGGGAAAAGGTCCATCTCTTCTCTCAAGGTGCCTAAGCAAATGGGAGGGGAAAAACATACTTAGGTACTTGACCATGATATGTGAAGTTGTAATTCATTATGAAAGGAGAAATAAAGTAAAGCTCACTAATAGACATTTTATTAGGAAAGTTATTATTTGGAATAAAGAAATAAGTTATTTGAAAACTAAAAAAGGTTCCAAATATTGAGATGACTATGGGAAAAAAAAAACAAAAAACCCTCAAGGCTTAAAAAAAAAGAAGTTAAAAGGGTTATACAGAGAATGGATAAAGTAGCAAAGGTGACAAAATTAATGTCTCTTAAAAATCAGTTCATCATGCAAAGCAAGGAGCTAGATATCTAGAATACAAATATATTAGTATTCATTTTTGGTTTTGACTATATTTAGTACTGTTTGTTTTGCTCTGATTTGAGCTTGAATTTAATTAAACACAAAAAATTTATGAGAAATATTTTCATCAAATTCAACTGCAATTCTGGTTTAATTTTTAAAATATGTTCAGTTTTAGGTCTTACTTAAGAAAGAATATAAACTGGATTCCATGATAACAAATACTGCTGTAAGGGAAATCGCTAATAAAAAGTGCCAGACACCAGTTCAAAATCTAATAAATATTTATGACTTAATGCATGCTATCAAAAATAATCAAACAAAACTCTAACACAACAAAAGAACTAGAAAGTCCATTTGAATTTAATTTACAGGTCATGATCTAGAATTCAGACAAGTTGTTAGTGGCTAGGATATATAAACATTTTAGCAGGATTTTTTTAGCTCAACTAGAGTTAAAATTTGGAGACAAACCTACTAACACAATTTTAAAATATTTGTTCTGTTTACACTACAAATTTTTATTTGAAATAATAATATACCAGACATCCAGCACTAACTAAAACAAACTGTGTCAGCAAGTGAACTTGTTTTTCCTCTCAAATGCACTCCATTTCCATTAATGATGGCACTTATTAGGAGAGGTGTCTAGTCTTAAAAAACCTCAGTATCATTCGACTCTTCCTTTTCTCCCCCTCAACCTGTCCATTCCTAATTAATTGCTAAGTCCTAATATCCTTGACGTTTATACACTTCACTCCAGTCTTGTTATGAAGACCTTAGCTTCAACATTACACTTATTAGTCTCTTGCCATTGCACCCAAACTGGTTTCCCTGTCTCTCATTTCAATTATCTTAAAACCTCTTGCCAGATTAAAGCTCTAAAGAACAGATTATGTCACTCCCATCTCAAAAACTTCTAAGGTAGTCCTGCTGAATATAGAATGCAGATGTTCATGCTCATTAGCCCATCATTCAAAGTTCTTCTCAATACGGCATCAATCTACCTTTCCAACATCATATCCCATTATTCTCTTCTATGTCAATGTAAGGGCACCATTCCCCACAGTCAAAGAGAGCTAATTAATATTTCTTGTACCTGGCCTATGATTTCTGACTTAGTGTTTATGATTAATTCACTCCTTCTTCTTAAAATAATATTCTCCTCAATCAATTCATCCAATTACTGTTACTTTATGTTTAAATGTTACCTCTTTTATGATGCCTTCCCTGATTCCCCACCTACGTGTAAACTCCACCTCCACTGAACATCCCTAGCACTTTTTAAATTTATTATATAATACCTTACACTTTATAACATAGCTCCTTATTTAGTGATCTTAACTTTCTTATTCGATTTCTTAAGGAGAAAATATCCATAAGCAGAAAACTTCTTAAGAGAAATTACCTTGAGAGCCATGCATATGGTCAACATTCATACATACGTTTAACACTTTTAAATAAATGGGCATACATATTATATTGATAAACAGGGATGAAAGCCAATAAAACAGTATGATGATAATATACTGAGTGGATAATACATTTCACTAATTGGGAGCTAGACTTTGATCTAAATTTTAAAAACTAGTATTATAAAGTAACTAGGTTTTCAAATCATATTAGATTACCAGTATTAATGCCAAAGCGGGAAAAAAAAAAAAAAATCAAACCCATAGGTTCTTGTAACTCAAACTCAAATACCAGGACATACTATTTATTCCACATATATATGAACAATTTTGTTTCCTAACTAAGCAAAGTTCACAAGAAAGTTGTCAACAGGATATTGAAATAATAGGAATTCTCTTACTTCGAGAAACCCTTGGAAATCTTTTACCCAGCTTCTTCCTTAATCGATTAAGTTCAGGCATTATTTCTGGAACAGCTACATAAAAGTCTACAACAATTTCATCATCCCAAATCTGAAAATAAAAAAAAAAGAAAGGTGACCTCAGATGAGATGAAAAGCTTTATCGTTCTGAAAAAGTACAACATAGTCATTTCCTTTATAATTCAGAAAACAGACATTAAGCACAATTATTTTCTTCAAACACAAGGATCATACAAATACACCTGCCAATTATAAAAACAATCAGAAGCAAAACATTTTCCTTTACTTTAAAAACAGTCACATCCATTAAAAAAAAAAAAATTAATGGTTTCTTCCTTTGGGTTGTGTTAGGCAAAAGTGTCACAAGTTAAAACACAGCAATGAATGTGTGCATGGCTCACAGAATCCCACAAAGTTAAATTCATATATTTATTAAAACTGAAGAAACCTACAAAAGCTGAAAATTTTGCAACAGATCACATGTAAAATTAATAACCACTAACTGCCAAACTCACTAGCAACCACTAGCTTCCTAAATTTAGAGCATCAGAGAACTGAATTTATAATTATTTTCACAAAGAAACTGAAACCTTACCACCAATAACTAAGAATAAAAGAAGAGGGGGTGATCAAAGACGAGTTCATTTATAGTTTATTATCCATACTCTATATCCATTCTCAGAACAAAGGAATTAATATTCAATTTTTAGAAAACATTTTTGTTAATTCAGGCAAGTGCCTAAAATAACTATTATACTAGTACAATATACTCCACTTAAACTCCACTTAATATACTTCACTTAAATATACAATATACTCCACTTAAACTCCACACCTGTAATCCCAGCACTTTGGGAGGTCAAGGCAGGCAAATCAATTGAGCTCAGGAGTTTGAAATTAGCCTGGGCAATAAGGCGAAACCCCGTCTCTACAAAAAATACAAAAATTAGCCGGGCGTGGTAGCACATGTCTGTAGTCCCAGGTAACCGGAAGCTGAGGTGAGAGGATAGCTTGAAGCCAGGAAGGCAGAGGTTGCAGTAAGCCAAGATCGTGCCACCGCCTGAGCAAGAAATATTTTATCAATGATTCTCTTTGTATGAAATCTTACCACAATATGCCATTCAAAGCCTTGATTTAGGGGTACACAGTGAATTAAAAACTTGAATTCTGACAAAATTAAGCAATGACTATGGAATTTTATCCTTCTGTTACTATTCTTTGTACAAATTTTTATTAGTCCTTAATTAACATACTCTCCTCTCCTTAACAGTAACTTACATTAAATGGGCACTTCTCATGTGCCAAGCATTCTGCTAAACGTTTAATATAATTTAGAACATCCAGTCTTCACCACAACCCTTAAGACAGGTACCAATATTGACCACACATTCCAGATTAAAAAAACTGAGGGCTCAGGGGAGGATGAGTCAGTCTGTATACACCTAAGAGGCAGAGCTAGAACTGAAATACAGGCAGTGTGGGTCCAGAACCAGGGCTCTCATCACTGGAAATAGGAAAGCAGAGGTAATTTCTAAATGTCAAAGAACTGTATGTGAGATTTCTATTCCAAGACTTTCCAATCCTAATTCTATGACATGTTCCTTTAAATTAAAATTATGTTTGGAAGTTATGCTGTAAGTAAGATTATATCTTGGAATATTAAAAAATGGTGGCTGGAAATCATGCTCTTAGAGATGAGTAAAAACATGAATTACTTTAAAATCACTCAGAACCAGGCATATCTGTGATGTTTCAAAATAAAGTAAAATAAATTTAATAAATGAATGTATTATCTAAGAAATTACTATGTGGCACGGTGGCTCACACCTGTAATCCCAGCACTTCGGGAGGCTGAGGCAGGTTGGATCGCCTGAGGTCAGGAGTTAGAGACCAGTGAGCCGAGACTGCGCCACTGCACTCCAGCCTGGGCAACAAGAGTGAAACTCCATCTCAAAAAGAAAAAAGAAAAGAAAAGAAAAGAAATGACTATGTATATTTATCCTACTTGGCATTTTACAGAGCTAAGTAAAATGATACTTTAAAAACACAGGAATGTATAAAAAATTGCAGCCATAGTATTATTTACAAAACTGTATTAAATTTACTTCATAACCTGAATACCTTCTAAAAATAACATGGACTAGCTTTAAAAAGTCACCATGGGGTAACTTGCAAACTTATTCTATGATGCCGTACACAGGTGGCATGCTCTCTCTATTAACAGACCCTCTACTGGGGCCCTAAAGAGAAATTCTGTACCTGTTAATATTTTCTATACTACAGAATTTTAAAATGTCTTTGTCTTCCTTATTTGGGTTACTTTAAAAAATGTGTTTCATTTACTGAACTTACAGCTTCATCACTTTCTGCTCCATTACCATTTCTTTCTTGAGAAGTAACTCCTTGCTTAACATTTAAGAACCAAAGGCCAGGTGTGGTGGCTTGGCTGGGAGCAGTGGCTCACGCCTATAATCCCAACACTTTGGGAGGCTGGGGTGGGCAGATCAGTTGAGGCCAGGAGTTCGTGACCAGCCTGGCCAATGTGGCAAAACTCCGTCTCTACTAAAAATACAAACATTAGCTGGGCATGGTGGCAGGCACCTGTAATCTCAGCTACTAGGGAGGCTGAGGCAGGAGAATCACTTGAACTCAGGAGGCAGAGGTTGCAGTGAGCCAAGATCACCCCACTGCACTCCAGCCTGGGTGATGAAACGACACTCTGTCTCAAAAAAAAAAAAAAAAAAAAAAAAAAAAGAACCAGAGGAGTGGCTATGACAGTTCTACAAGGTAACTTTTGTGATTGCAAGAAGAAAATAGAAAGCTGTATACAAACTCAAGATTAGTTCTCTGATTCTAGACACCCAGCTCTATTCTCAAATTCCCAAACATTTGTGATGATTATTTTTTAATAATTAAAAAAGTTTTAATAATTTTTTAATTAAAATTAATAACACATCAGAAAGAACTGGGTACCACAGACTTTGGCCTAGAACCTGTATTAAAGCATACTCTTCCTACTTTCCACTAGTTCTGTAACCAAAAATCACTCTGAAGACCCTCTTTAAAAATCCCGAATCCTCACCAAATTTAGAGTACTTTTAGGGGAGGAAAAAAAAAACTATGAGCACTGCTGTATATCTCAAAGGATGTGTCCAGTTAAAAGTTCCCCAAATGAAAATCTGAATATGAGACAAAGGATAAATTTTCAAGTCACTATTTCCTATCTACTTCCTACTCCCCAGAAAAAATTCCATAACATATAGGAATGCTTCTGATTTTTGCACATTGATTTTGTATCCTGAGACTGCTGAAGTTGCTTATCAGCTTAAGGAGATTCCGGGCTGAGACGATGGGGTTTTCTAAATACACAATCATGTCATCTGCAAACAGGGACAATTTAACTTCCTCTTCTCCTAATTGAATACCCTTTATTTCTTTATCCTGCCTGATTGCCCTGGCCAGAACTTCCAACACTACGTTGAATAGGAGTGGTGAGAGAGGGCATCCCTGTTTTGTGCCAGTTTTCAAAGGGAATGCTTCCAGGTTTTGCCCATTCAGTATGATATTGGCTGTAGGTTTGTCATAAATAGCTCTTATTATTTTGAGATACATCCCATGAATACCTAGTTTATTGAGAGATTTTAGCATGAAGCGCTGTTGAATTTTGTCAAAGGCCTTTTCTGCATCTATTGAGATAATCATGTGGTTTTTGTCTTTGGTTCTCTTTATATGCTGGATTACATTTATTGATTTGCGTATGTTGAACCAGCCTTGCATCCCAGGGATGAAGCCCACTTGATCATGGTGGATAAGCTTTTTGATGTGCTGCTGGATTCGGTTTGCCAGTATTTTATTGGATTTTTGCATCGATGTTCATCAGGGATATTCGTCTAAAGTTCTCTTTTTTTGTTGTGTCTCTGCCAGGCTTTGGTATCAGGATGATGCTGGCCTCATAAAATGAGTTAGGGAGGATTCCCTCTTTTTCTATTGATCAGAATTGTTTCAGAAGGAATGGTACCAGCTCCTTTGTACCTCTGGCAGAATTCGGCTGTGAATTCGTCTGGTCCTGGACTCTTTTTGGTTGACAGGCTATTAATTATTGCCTCAATTTCAGAGCCTATTATTGGTCTATTCAGGGATTCAATTTCTTCCTGGTTTAGTCTTGGGAGGGTGTGTCTAGGAATTTATCCATTTCTTCCAGATTTTCTAGTTTATTTGTGTAGAGGTGTTTATAGTATTCTCTGATGGTAGTCTGTATTTCTGTGGGATTGGTGGCGATATCCTCTTTATCATTTTTTATTGTGTCTATTTGATTCTTCTCTCTTTTCTTCTTTATTAGTCTTGCTAGAGGTCTATCAATTTTGTTTATTTTTTCAAAAAACCAGTTCCTGGATTCACTGATTTTTTTGAAGGGTTTTTTGTGTCTCCATCTCCTTCAGTTCTGCTCTGATCTTAGTTATTTCTTGCCGTCTGCTAGCTTTCGAATGTGTTTTGCTCTTGCTTCTCTAGTTCTTTTAATTATGATGTTAGGGTGTCAATTTTAGATCTGTCCTGCTTTCTCTTGTGGGCATTTAGTGCTATAAATTTCCTCCTACACACTGCTTTAAATGTGTCCCAGAGATTCTGGTATGTTGTGTCTTTGTTGTCATAGGTTTCGAAGAACATCTTTATTTCTGCCTTCATTTCGTTATGTACCCAGTAGTCATTCAGGAGCAGGTTGTTCAATTTCCATGTAGTTGAGCGGTTTTGAGTGAGTGTCAATCCTGAGTTCTAGTTTGATTGCACTGTGGTCTGAGAGACAGTTTGTTATAATTTCTGTTCTTGTACATTTGCTGAGGAGTGCTTTACTTCCAACTATGTGGTCAATTTTGGAATAAGTGTGATGTGGTGCTGAGAAGAATGTATATTCTGTTGATTTGGGGTGGAGAGTTCTGTAGATGTCTATTAGGTCCACTTGCTGCAGAGCTGAGTTCAACTCCTGGATATTCTTGCTAACTTTCTGTCTCGTTGATCTGTCTAATGTTAACAGTGGGTTGTTAAAGTCTCCCATTATTATTGTGTGGGAGTCTAAGTCTCTTTGTAGGTCTCTAAGGACTTGCTTTATGAACCTGGGTGCTCCTGTATTGGGTGCATATATATTTAGGATAGTTGGCTCTTCTTGTTGAATTGATAGGGTGGGGAACATCACACACCAGGGCCTGTCGTGGGGTTGGGGGAGGAGGGAGGGATAGCATCAGGAGATATACCTAATGTAAATGACGAGTTAATGGGTGCAGCACACCAACATGGCACATATATACATACGTAACAAACCTGAATGTTGTGCACATGTACCCTAGAACTTAAAGTATAATAATTAAAAAAAAAAAATCCATAACATAAATGATTTTATTTAGAGGAGAAACTTTCAGAGAGAACACTAAGAAAAATCTTTTGTATTTTCAGAAATAACTCCATGCCTCTTCTTCCTACGTCTTAAAAAGGAAAAAAAGGCTGGGCGCGGTGGCTCAAGCCTGTAATCCCAGCACTTTGGGAGGCCGAGACGGGCGGATCACGAGGTCAGGAGATCGAGACCATCCTGGCTAACACAGTGAAACCCCGTCTCTACTAAAAAAATACAAAAAACTAGCCGGGCGAGGTGGCGGGCGCCTGTAGTCCCAGCTACTCGGGAGGCTGAGGCAGGAGAATGGCGCAAACCCGGGAGGCGGAGCTTGCAGTGAGCTGAGATCCAGCCACTGCACTCCAGCCTGGGCGACAGAGCCAGACTCCGTCTCAAAAAAAAAAAAAAGGAAAAAAAAAAGTCCTTGGTTTCAAAGCGGCTCCCCAAGCTCCATTATTTTCTTATTTATTTATTTGTTTATTTATTTTATTTATTAATTTTTTGGAGACAGAGTCTCATTCTGTTGCCTAGGCTGGAGTGTAGGCGCAATCTCAGCTCACTACAAACTCCTCAAGAGATTCCCATGCCTCAGCCTCCCAAGCAGCTGGGATTATAGGCATGTGCCACCACGCCTAGCTAATTTTTGTATTTTTAGGAGAGGTGGGGATTCACCGTGTTGGCCAGGATGGTCCCAAACTCCTGGCCTCAAGTGATCTGCCCACCTCAGCCTCCCAAAGTGCTGAGATTACAGGCATGAGCCACGGCACCCAGCAAAGCTGTGTTACTTTTTAAAGGCAGGCTATATAATCATTTGTTGCTACCATACTGAGCCTATGCCACTCTGAAAGGATTAGGAGCTAAAAATTAACAGGAACCAAAAGCACCAACATTATAGAGGGCAGATACCATACTTTATGATCTACTAAGTGAATTACACCTTCACTCCAAAAAAACCCCACAAATATTTGATCTTCAAAACATGAACAGAGGTGTCCATGGGTATCAATGAAATCCACGCAAGCTTTTGGATTTCATTTTAAACCTTACATTCAAAACCAGAGTCACATTGCCCTTTCCTATCTATCCACAAAACTCTCGTAGACAAAAAAGAAGCAAGCAAAAAATAGTATTAATAATAATAATCACCATCATCACAATAATGTAAGTCAAATATAATCAATATTAGAATATCTGAGGTTGGGTGTGGTGGCTCACACCTGTAATCCCAGTACTTTGGGAGGCCAAGGCAGGAGGATTTCTTGATGACAAGAGTTCAAGACCAGCCTGGGCAACAAGCAAGAACCCCATCTCTACAAAAAAATTAGCCGAGTGTAGTGGCATGCACCTTTAGTCCCAGCTACTCAGAAGGCTGAAGCAGGAGGATTGCTTGAGCTCAGGAGCTCAGGAGTTCAAGGCTGCAGTGAGCCATAATTGCACCACCATATTCTAGTCTGGGCAACAGAGAGAGACCTTGTTTCAAACACACACACACACACACAGACACACATACACACACAAAATAAGACTGTCTGGATCATTTTCTCCTAGCTTCATTTTGAAACTGAAAAAGGTTGGAAATTTTTTTCCTGCTCTTATAAAGACCTACTAACTATTTATTGTAAGATATGAGACTAGTGTTCTACATATAATAAATCAAAGAATGGCAAAGATAAGAGAATCATCTCTATACCTAATGAACATGAAAACAACACTGTACCTTCTGTATCAGACTAGTGCCTCCTGCAAATGCAGCTCCATTTTCTTCTGCTATTTTGACCTCTGATGCATTCTACCAAAACACACAGTTTGAACATGAGTCATTAATTTTAAATACATTCAGTCTGCTTTGAAGTATGTTGTATCACAGTTCAAAGTACAAATTGTAGCTTTTGTTTTTAATTGAAAATGTGGGCCGGGCGCGGTGGCTCAAGCCTGTAATCCCAGCACTTTGGGAGGCCGAGACGGGCGGATCACGAGGTCAGGAGATCGAGAACATCCTGGCTAACATGGTGAAACCCCGTCTCTACTAAAAAATACAAAAAACTAGCCGGGCGAGGTGGCGGGCGCCTGTAGTCCCAGCTACTCGGGAGGCTGAGGCAGGAGAATGGCGTAAACCCGGGAGGCGGAGATTGCAGTGAGCTGAGATCCGGCCACTGCACTCCAGCCTGGGCAACAGAGCGAGACTCCGTCTCAAAACAAAAAAAAAAGAAAAAAAAGAAAAAAAATAAAACGTGGCTGGATCACACTGGTAATTCCAGAAGTTTGGGAGACTGAGGTGGGTAGCTCCCCTGAGGTCAGGAGTTCAAGACTAGCCTGGCCAACATGGCAAAACTCTGTCTCTACTAAAAATACAAAAATTGGCCGGACATGGTGGCACACACCTGTAGTCCCAGCTACTCAGGAGGCTGAGGCAGGAGAATCCTTGGACCCAGGATGGGGAGGATGTAGTGAGCCAAGATTGCACCACTGCACTCCAGCCTCAGTGGCAGAGTGAGACTCCATCTCAAAAAAAAAAAAAGAAAAAGAAAAGAAAATGCAAACCAGGTGCAGTGAGTCACACCTGTAATCCCAACACTTTGGCAGGCTGAGTCAAGAGGATCGCTTGAAGCCAGGAGTTCCAGACCAGCCTGAGCAACAAAGTGAGACCCCCATCTCTACAAAAAAAAACTTAAAAATTAGCCCGCCATGGTTGGCATGGTGGCTCATGCCCATAATCTCAACACTTTGAGGCCAAGGCAGGCAGATCACCTAAGGTCAGGAGTTGGAGACCAGCCTGACCAATATGGAGAAATACTGTCTGTACTAAAAATACAAAATTAGCCAGGTGTGGTGGTGTATGCCTGTAATCACAGCTACTCGGGAGGCTGAGGCAAGAGAGTCGCTTGAACCCGGGAGGCAGAGGTTGCGGTAAGCCGAGATTGTGCCATTGCACTCCAGCCTGGGCAACAAGAGCAAGACTCCATCTCAAAAAAGAAAAAACATTAGCCTGCCATATAGTGGCTAGCACCTGTAGTTCCAGCTACTCAGTAGGCTAAGGCAGGCAGGAGAATTGCTTGAGCCCAGGAGTCTGAGGCTATAGTGAGTATGACTGCACCACTGTACTCCAGCCTGGACAACAGACCAAGACCCTGTCTCAAAAAAGAACTGAATGCATCACTTTTCAATTAAGAGAATCAGGGATATTACATTCAGAACAATTATGGTTTGTGGATGATTAAAAAAGAAATTCATAAACACATTAGAAACAAACATTTATAAATACAGGACAGTTTTATAAAGACTAGATACTTTCGGCTAGGAGTGCAGTGGCTCACGCCTATAATCTCAGCACTTTGGGAGGCCAAGGCGGGCAGATCACGAGCTCAGGAGATCAAGACCATCCTGGCTAACACGGTGAAACCACTTCTGTACTAAAAATACAAAAAAAATTAGCCAGGTGTGGTGGCAGGCGCCTGTAGTCCCAGCTACTCGGGAAGCTGAGGCAGGACAATGGCATGAACCTGGGAGGTGGAGCTTGCAGTAAGCCGAGATTGCGCCACTGCACTCCAGGCTGGGCGACTGAGCAAGATTCCGTCTCAAAAAAAAAAAAAAAAAAAAAAAGACTAGATTCTTTTAAAAGTTGTGGTTTCTAAGGCACCACAGCACTAAATGGTTCCACTGATTTAAAATCATCTTATTGTTATTTGGGGAGGGAAGTTTGAACACAAAGCAGGAGTTAGTAGGATAAATTGATAAATTCCACTCTTTTCTTCAGTTTCTTGTAAGAAACATAATGTAGCATTCTGGTAATGATGGAACTAATGTTCTAATCTAGCTCTTTCTCAAGCTAATAACATAACCTCAAACAAATTATCTAACTGTTTTGAGCTCCAAAAGGGGAAAATAGGACTAGGTGAATGTTAGGATTTTCTCTAACTCCATTTATTCAGGGTGCTAATCATTGGTTAATAATTAAGTGATCTCTAAATAATAATAATTAAGTGATCTCTAAAAAAAATTAAATGATATAAATAGTTGATGGAAGTTACTTACCTCTGTAAATACAGCAACTTTATTGATTTCCGAAGCAAATGGGTATGGCAAACTAAGAACACTGGTAAATGGCGCCACGTTTTTCTAAACACGCAACAAGGAAAAATAATTATGTAAAGTTAATCTTTTCTGTCTCTCACATACTCTATATAAAACAAGAACGGACATGTTTTGTTTTCAGTGTTCTGATTCTACTCTATGTTCTTCCATTAATTCAGAACTATTCATTGATTACTATTCATGAATTACTATTCATCGATTACAATTTAAAGCACAAGAGATTATATTTCTTTTTCAAGAAACTTTTTCAAGATTATATTTTTTTGAGAATAAAAAACTAAAATCTTTTTCCAGCTTCATAATCCCATGCCACTTGGCTTCTATCTCTACATCATTCATCACAGTCTCTCAAATATTATGAAATGTGTTTGCATAACATCTTCCCCAGCACTAGTACAATGCTTTCCATCTGATGAATAATAAATGTTTGCTACCTTCAATTAAATTTGTTTGAAACCCATGTAATCTTCTGACACCATCAGGGAGACATGAATACAGCTATACATGCTGAACAATAGACAATATCCAGCTGATCTGCCCAGTAGGTCACCCCCAATTGCCATCACTGGCTTGAAACTATCAGGAATTGTAAACCCTAAACCCAAGACAAAATGTCAAGCCTAAAGGGATCTTCTGAGTTGACTCTATTTTTGAAACAACCTAGACCATCACCACTTTCAGATTTATTTAGAAAGTCAATTGGAAAATCCTAAATAAACAATGGCATGCATTTGAGGCACGCTAATATAGGTGGAGATTTTACAGGACCTCTAAACTAATCTGTCCAGTCATTTTGACCAGAAACTATAGAGGCCTGAGGCCTAGATCTCTTAGGGAGACTTTACAGAGAAACAAGTTCTAGGCCCTCCAAAGTTTTGTTGCAGCCTTAAGGTTTGGAAGAAAAGGTGGTTGTTCCCGTAATAAAACTGATTGAAAGATCAATATTTTTAGAAAAACCTTA
Source organism: Macaca nemestrina (assembly GCF_043159975.1). Taxonomy (NCBI): domain Eukaryota; kingdom Metazoa; phylum Chordata; class Mammalia; order Primates; family Cercopithecidae; genus Macaca; species Macaca nemestrina. The sequence goes on along the minus strand of NC_092127.1, from coordinate 140,645,100 downwards.
TTTTGAGTAGAAACATCCTCCTGGGGATTTCTTTGCAGACAAGGAGGAACAAACTCTTTCTTTCTTTTTTTTTTTGAGTCGGAGTCTTGCTCTGTCGCCTAGGCTGGAGTGCAGTGGTGTGATCTCAGCTCACTGCAAGCTCCGCCTCCCAGGTTCACGCCATTCTCCTGGCTCAGCCTCCCGAGTAGCTGGGACTATAGGCACCCACCACCACGCCTGGCTAATTTTTTTTTTGTATTTTTAGTAGAGACGGGGTTTCACTGTGTTAGGCAGGATGTTCTCGATCTCCTGACCTGATGATCTGCCCGCCTCAGCCTTTCAAAGTGCTAGGATTACAGGTGTGAGCCACTGCACTGGCCTGGAGGGACAAATTCTTAAGTATACTTTATACCAGTCATACAGCTTAGTTTTACGGACTGGCATTCCTTTGCCATTAACATGTCACAACTGGTTTCAGCAAATTTCTCAATGGTAAGCAGTCGCAATAATAGCATCCCCTGTGGAATACTGGCTTATTGTATAAGCACTCTATGAAGAACAAAAAAAAAAAAAAAAAAGCCTTAGGAAGGCAATAGTATCTTTTCAATGTCACTAGTTTACAAGCAGCTTCCATGTATGAAATGAAGCCTGTGGTGCTACAAAACATCATTTTGAACTACACTAATGGTTGACTGAGAAAGTGATCATCTTGAACAGTACAAAATTTTCAAAATAAAAGAACAGTAACACTCTGATACAAAATAAAAAATTGTAACATGGCTATTATAAACTGTTTCTAATAAATGAGAACAAAGAAATGAGACAGGCCTTGCTTCAAATCTTACCTTTGCCCCCTATTCTATGACCTTTGGCAAGTTATTTCACTTTCTATGCCTCAACTTCCTCTTACGAGATTATTATAGAATTAAATGAGAAAACACATGCAAAACATTTAGCATTGTATCTGGTATACAGAAAATTTTTCAGTAAAAGTTGACTATTATTATTAAGCACATACTAAGTCCTTTACAGGTATTATCTCGTTTAATCCTTGACCTTTTATTCCCTTTTAGAAAGAGGTGAAAAAACTGAGATTTGAAGAGGTTAAGCATTAAACCCAAAGTCATGAAGTAAAGAAACCCAAACTCAAAAAGCAATGAAGCAGGTTTCCGGTCTGTACTGCAGGCGGACTCCAGAGCCTGTGCTCTTAAGACTGCGTTGTATTGCCTCCTCCTAGGTGCTCTAGCATTGCTGTTGTTGAGCTTGTTAAATTACATTTAAAAACTTACACATTCTAGTTTGTCAAAAAAAGAGACATCTTTAGAATAAAAATTAAAATCATTTCTAAAAAAATTAGAACTCTTAAGCAAGAAGCTTATAAAATTTAGGGATTTAGGGCTATATAATAGTTCTTAATATTAAGCTAGTGTCTTTCCTGCTTCTAATTTAGAGTTTTATAATCAATAGTACTCTGTTGAATTTCAGTATATAAACAAATAAAGCAGAGAAGCTTCGGTTGAAGCAAGAGTGAGGAGCTTGGAATCCCACCTATGAAAACTTAAGTCTCAAACCAGGACCCCAAGGAACACATCTGAAGGACACTGAGCTAATTCAGAGCCCTCATTTACAGAGAAGAAACATGTCACCTAGACAGTTTAAGTCACTTTTCAAAGTTACAGTGATACCTCAATTAATTTTAACACTACTTTTGTTGAAATTTATACTAGTGACTCTTAGGGGAAACAGGAAATCTATGTTAACTCTCTAGAGTGTTTTCAACAAATTTTATATTTGGAAAATTTTTAAATGAACAAACATATTTTTCATGCTAAAGTACAGAAAGAGCATGAAGTTTTCGAAAAATTATGAGAGGCAGTAATATTTAAAATTAAGAGGCCAGGCGCAGTAGCTCATGCATGTAATCCCAGCACTTTGGGAAGCCAAGGAGGGCAGAGTGCTTGAGCCCAAGAGTTCAAAACCAGCTTGGGCAAAATGGGGAAATCTCATCTCTACTAAAAGTACAAAAATTAGCTTGGCATGGTAGAACACACCTGTAGTCCCAGCTACTCAGGAAGCTGAGGTGGCAGGATCACCTGAGCCCGGGAGGTGGAGTCTGCAGTAAGCTGAGATCATACCACCACACTCCAGCCTGGGCAACACAGCAAGACGCTGTCTCAAAAATAATAGTAACAATAAAATAAAATAAGATAAAATAAAATAAAATAAAGAAACACCAATTCATAGAGCCACTGTTCACAAGTAAACTTATTTTCGTAGACTCTACATACCTTCCTTCCCTGTGTCATATCCAGTGTCAAATCAAGATAAACACTTTGCTTTGGACCAGTAAAGTCAAGAACTTGAAATTTCTTAAGTAAGTGAACAGCTTTCTCCACATCATATATCTGCCTCGGGTATAACCGTTTTAAATAGACATCATCCTCAGGTTCGCCTTCCATATAGGGATACGCTTTTATTTTTTCTATTTCATCTTTTTTCTCATCTGGTGTTTTTTCTTTAGCAACATTTTTTGTTTTCTTTGCAGACCTTAAAAGAAAATAAAGTTGAGTTAGGTCAATATACATTCTAAGAGACTTTTTTTTAAAAAGCCAATGAACACGAGAGAAAAAAAGGATGAATTATATTTTAATTCAAAAGCATAGATTGCTTTACAGTTTTTCTAATTCAACAAACATGAAGTGAACTTTTCTAATGTCTGAAGTTATGAATAAGTTGAATTATGGCACTGACGCTGCTCTCCAGAAACTTACAGAAGAGTAGAGCAGAGAGACATACTAATAGGTCATTTCAATATTATGTAGTAATACAAGAGCATCATCAGAGCCTGACAGAAAAGACATTCAATCCAGCCTAGGAGGCTAGGGAAAAGTTATAGAGGAAATGACCCCAAAGTCAATTCTTAATGGATAAGGAAGTGTCAGCAACCCAAAGAAGTGAAAACATATGACACAAAATCTAGTACACAAATGCTCTTAGCAGCATTATTCATAACAGCCAAAAAGTAGAAACAACCCAAATATCTATCAACTGATGAATGGATACATAAAATGTGATATGTCCATATAACAGAACATTAATCAGCAATTAATAAAAGAATGAAATACTGATCAATGCTACAACATGCATGAACCCTAAAAACATTAAGCTAAGTGAAAGAAGCCAGTCACAAAAGCCCACATATTATTCCATTTACACCAAATATCAAGAATGGGCAAACCTAAGAGACTGAAAAGTAGATGTGGTGACTGTCTAGTGCTAGAATAGGAGGTTAGGGCACAAGAAGTGAATGCTCACGGGCATGGGGTTTTTTGGGAGAGCAATGAAAATGCTCTAAAACTGATTACAGTGATGGCTGCACAACTGTAAGCGTACTAAAAAGCAATGAACTGCACGCTTCAAGTCGGTGAACTGTATGATATGTAATTATATTATAGCTTAATAAAGCTGTTATTTAAAAAATAAGAGTCAGGTAAAGAAACAACATAATAAAAAGTACTGAGGCATAAAATAAAATAGTGTAAGAAGGAAGCTATTATAAGTTCTACATGACTAGAGCAGGGTTGGCAAACTTTTTCTGTAAAGGACAGAGAGTAAACGTTTTAGCTTTGTAAGCCATATGTTCTCTGCTGCAATGACTCAACGCTGCCACTGTAGTGCAAATATAGTCGGTAAACAAGATTGGCTCACTCGCCAAAGTTTGCTGACTTCTGAACTAAAACGGTAAAAGAGAAGGCAGGCAAGAGTGCAAGATGAGATTAGAAAAGACAGCAGAGGGGGCATCCTCTATAGGTAATAAGAAGTCACTAAATAGGAGTGACATCTGTATTTTAGGCAGAGTATTCTGGCTGCAACATAAGAGATAGATCTGAAGGAAGTAGGATTGAAAACAATTGAGAGTCTGTTCCCTCCCTTTCTTTTCAGAGATATGAGAACCTGAACCAGAGTAGCAACAGTAATAAGACTGGAAAAGATGGCAGATTAGAGAATAATTGTCAAGCTAAATACTGGGCCAAGCACGAGGGCTCACGCCTGTAATTCCAGCACCTTGGGAGGCCAAGGCAGGAGGACTGTTTGAGGCCAGGAGTTCAACACCAGCCTGGGCAATATAGCAAGACCCTGCCTCTACCAAACTAAAAACACTAGCTGGGCATGGTGGTACACACCTGTGGTCCCAGCTACTTAGGAGGCTGATTTGGAAGGATCACTTGAGCTCAGGAGTCTGAGACTGCAGTAAGCTATGATTATGCCAGTGCATTCCAGCTAGGTGACAAAGTGAGACCCTGTCTCAAAAAAATAAACAAATAAATATTGAAGATGGGAAAAGGAGAAAACGAAGACTCCAAAATACTTCCTAGGTATCTGGCTTGGGTGACTAGGCATAGAATAGAATCATTAACTAAGATCATAAATAAAGAAGGCAAAACAGGTTTCTGGTGAAGGAGGTAGTCACAGAGATTAGTTCAGTTTGGGGGATACAAAGTTTGAGTATGGGGTCAATTGTATCATTGGTCCCAATTCTTTACCTCCTTTCCATTCAAGCCCCTTGCTAAATGACTTTGCTGTTCCTCCCACTGAAGAGGAGTAGTATATTTCCCAGCCCCTTTATTTGGCCATGTGACTATTTTTGGCTGACAGAATAAAGCAAAGATGACAGTTTCCCTGCTCTATGCTTAAGCCAAAAGAAGTTTCACATGTTTCTACTTTCATGTTTGCATTTCTGCCATTTTCATTAGAAGAACATGCCTAGGCTAGCTCAAAGGTAGGAGGATGAGAAACATGTGTAACAGAGCTGCCTCCACAGAGCCCCAGGCTACATTAGACAATTCTCAGCTGACCTGCAAACTTACAGATGCACTGCAAGTCCAGCCAAGGTCATCAGAGACATCCATCAAACCCAGCCTATGTCAGCTGACCCATAGATATGTGGGCAATGATAAATAACTGGTTTGTTACATAGCAAAAGCTAACAAGGTGCTTACAAAATATCTAAGAAAATATATTCAACAGGTAATGGCAGATAAGAGTTTGAAGAAATTTCTCAGCATTAATTCAAATCATGCCTATACTCTTCTAACCATAAAAGTTTTAAATTAGTGTAATAGTATTCTGGAAAGATGTTCGGGTTCTGTGGTAGTCAGAATAATAATGCCTCAAAGAGACCCATATCCTAATTCCCAAATCTTGTAAATATATTACCTTACATGGCAAAAAAAGCAAAAACAAAAACAAAAAACCACGACCTTGCAGACAGGATAAGGTTAAAGACCTTGAGATGGAGAGTTATCCTAGATTATCTATGTGGGTCCAATCTAATCACATGAGTTCTTAAAAGTGAGAGTCTTTTCCCTTTCCCAACTGCATCACACAGAGATGGGAAAATGACACCAGAGAAATTCAAGCAACCAACCATTGCTGAAGATGAAGGATGATGAGGGCCATAAGTTAAAGAATGTGGGTGGCCTCTTGAAGCTGGGGATTGCAAGGAAATGGATTATCCCCTAGAGGCTCCAGAAAAAAAAACTGCCAACACCTTGACTTTAGCCCAGTGAGATCCATGCCAGACTGCTCACCTACTGAACTGTGAAGTGAAAAACTTGTGTAGTTTTAAGCCTCAAAGTTTCTGGTAATTTGTTGTGGCAGAGATGGTAATTTGTTATGGAAGAAAATGAATATGAGGTCCTATAAAATTGATGTGAAAGAAATGGATGACAATAAAACAACTTTTTTAAAAAAGACCTCAAAAACCAATTCAACGTATAATTCCATTCTCACTTTTAGTACTCAATAAATCCTTACTAACACCACTAATAATAGTACCCTCCCAGCTAATGAGCAATTCAACAGAATATTAGATAATGACAATGCTTATTTGTAATGGGGCACAGGTGTCCTTCTGGACTGATGACAAGTCTAAGCAAGTGCCCAAGTAAATGGATACAACACATCTCAAGAGCTACCTTGGAAGTACTCCACAAAATCCTGAAACCTTCCAAACTGGAGAAACCATATTTTTACTTTATATTTAGCAAAGCAGCAGAGAAGCCAACAGAAGGATTTTGGAGAGCCTGTTTTAGGAATAAATTCTCCTATTTAAAATAAACAAAATGTTCTAGCTGTAGCCTCCAGGCTTACTTTACATAAATGCAGAATTCGCCACTAAATTTTCATTCATAGTTGAACCTATACATTTAATTTACAATTAATCTGATATTCCCCAAGGCTGAAATATGACTTTTTAAATTAATAAGTATTTGCAAAACTCAATGAAAGTCTGCTGCATAAAGAGACTGAGTTGGGTATATTGCAATTTATTTATACTTTGGACCTTGTTTCACAAAATATTTAAAGTGGTTAAGTGAAAATATTTGTAAACACAAAAAAAGTGTAACATTGTAACATTGATCAAATAGGACTCTCAGGAAAAATGCATTCTTAAAAAAAGAACTGCAATTTAACAAATTCCTTCCACAATAATCTAACAGACCTGTCGCCTGTTTTCCATGGCCTTCCAAAATGTAGCTATCTTTATTCGTAAGAATCACATTCAGAAGAACTTTTTTGTTCATGCAATTATATAAAGCTCTATCAGGAACACTTAAATACTGTGATTCTCAGAGAATACAATAAATCCTACTAGAAAGGTTTTTGGGAAGGTAGAGGACAAACACCTGGCAGTCTGAATCAAAGAGAATAGAACTTAGCTGTAGTTACCTAGGTAACTAAACCACACAGATTAAAAGAGTAATAAGAGACTGCACACAAGCAATAACTTTTTCCCTGCCTCATCTGTCTCCTAACTCCAAAAACATGAAATTCCACGGTTATGCCCATAAAATATGATTTTTTTTTTTTTAAGATGGAGTCTCGTTCTGTTGCCAGGCTGGAGTGCAGTGGTGCCATCTGGGCTCACTGTGACGTCCACTTCCCGGGTTAGAGCATTTCTCCTGCCTCAGCCTCCCAAGTAGCTGGGACTACAGGTGCCTGCCACCACACCCAGCTCAGTTTTTCTATTTTTAGTAGAGACAGGGTTTCACCACGTTGGCCAGGATGGTCTCGAACCCCAGACCTTGTGATCTGCTCACCTCGGCCTCCCAAAGTGCTGGGCCTAAAATAAGATTTTTAAAAATCAGAGATATAATAAAGTTCACTTTAAGGCCTTTGAAAATCTGTAACCCCAACAGACCCATCCAAGTCTTTCCAAGGCTGAAGAATCCTTTACATTGAGACATTAGTGGGGGGAAATTCGTACAACCTCTGTCAAACTAAAATGAACTAAACAGAACTAAAGAGAAAATGCCTAAGGCATATTAATGGAATGGAAATACTTGGAATTCTTATTTCTTAGTATAATCACATAAATAAATGCACTAACATCTCTGATGCTGGTTTACTCATTACCTTTTAAACTAAATGCAGAAGTTCTGTTTCCACTTAAAATGTAAAAGCTGGAAAGACCATTAACAATGAGAAAGAGCTTGATAAAAATCACAACTTTTCTTGAAACCATGACAGAGTGAGACTGAATGCAAATAACCTGAAATCCAAGCAGAGTCAGTCCCACATTCCAGTTCCCACCACAGTCTCTCTTGTGCCAGAGCACAAAAGGCAAGCAGGTAAGAAACAATCAGCTAAAATTTTAGGACTAGTGTGACAGTATAAACCTCTTGGGAGACCCAGGCATACAGGGAGTTCACACTCAATTCACAGGCCATTTTCCACATACCTCCCACCAGGTGGTCCCAGGAAAGACTGGAGCAAAGCAGAAGATTAGAAGCGTGCCCCCACCCCCACCCCCCGAGGGTTGCAGGCACACAGGAAAAGGCACAGGTAAATATGCACTGTGTCTCACGGTGGAAGGGAGAAAGATAAAAACCTACAACACTTCTACCCACTGGGAGCAGGGCAGGAAATAGTCCTGAGCCCAGTATCCTGTACCAATCCAGCTAGAGAATGGTTAAGAAACTTCCCCATAAGACATGCAACAGATTAGTCGTGCCACGAAGAGAAGGAACAGAAATGCTGAGAAAACCCCAACCCCAAGGTCCAGCTGCACTGGGCCTACTTAAGAGTAGGGCTAGATTTACTATAAAAAGAAAAAAAAAATTCCCTCCCACTACCCATCACCAGGAATAGAAGTCCACTGCTAGGGAAGGGGGCAAAAGAGTGACCCACCCCACCCCACCCCATCCCCGCCACTGAGGCACAGCTGCACAGGGAATGCAGAAAACTGAGCATGGAACAGGAACGGTTGAGAAAAACCCTCCAGCAACCCAGCCCCCACCCTAAGAACAAGGAAACTATATAAATTTGAAGCTGGTAACCATGGCAACAACAAAACCAAAACCTAGCTCAGCTTCTGACGAGATTGACCCAATGCTCTGACAGATGAAGGGGCATGCCTGTTTGCAGGCGTAAATATTATTTACTTCAGTCCCTACACGACATATCTGGCATTCAGACCTCTGACATAAGCAAGAAAAAAACCCATTGTCAGGCCAGGTGCGGTGGCTCATGCCTGTAATCCCAGCACTTTGGGAGGCCAAGGCAAGCGGATCACCTGAGGTCAGGAGTTCGAGACCAGCCTGGCCAACAGGGTAAAACCCCATCTCTACAAAAATTAGCTGGGCGTGGTGGTGCACGCCTGTAATCCCACTTACTCGGGAGGCTGAGGCAGGAGAATCGCTTGAACCCGGGAGGCAGACATTGCAGTGAGCCAAGATCACGCCATTGCATTCCAGCCTGGGCAAAAAGAGCAAAACTCCCCTCAAAAAAAAAAAAAAAAAGAAAGAAAGAAAAGAAAAAGAAAAAAACCCACTGTCAAGAAAGAAACAAAACCAGACTCAACCTAGTGGCCTTTTTAAAAATCAGGATCTGCTACTGGCAAATAGAGGATATATGCTTGCACACACACAGGGGAGAGGGGAGAGCCAGAAGGACAGAGGCAAGAGAAGCTAGCAAATACCCCTCTACTCCATTCAGATCCTGATAAAAAACAAAATCTAGCCACGAAAAAAAAAAAAACATTTTTTAGTATATTATAGAGTCAGTACATGAAACAATAAAGCTACAACTAAAATTATGAATACTATGATTCTCATCAAACTACTAAGTAACTTTTATTGTCAGACATGCAAAAAACCATCTGCTTATAAATTTTCATGGTTTTTTAAGAGTAGGCATGTTTCTTGTTCTATGCTTTCTAGGTTTTTGAAGAGCACATTTAAAACCATACTGGAATAGAACTTGGGGTAGACAAAATGAAACATTTCTAAGGTATAAAGGAAAACATTTAAAGATACAATAGTCTTGAAATAATTAGTATCCCTAATAAACAACTATGTTTACAGAGAAGAGAGAAAAAGACGAAGCCCAACAGAAAAAGAGGCAAAAGGCATAAGCCAGAAATACAGTAAAGAGGCTGGGCTTGGTGGCTCACACCTATAATCCCAGCACTTTGGGAGGCCAAGGCGGGCAGATCACTTGAGGTCAGGAGTTCGAGACCAGCCTGGTCAACATGGTGAAACCCCATCTCTGCTAAAACCACAAAAATTAGCAAGGTGTGGTGGTGCACACCTGTAATTCCAGCTACTCGGGAGGCTGAGGCAGGAGAATCGCCTGGACCTGGGAAGTGAAGGCTGCAATGAGCCGAGATCATGCCACTGCACTCTAGCCTGGGCAACAGAGCAGACTCCATCTCAAAAAAAAAAGAAATACAGTGAAGAAACACAAATGAAGATTGATGGGATCCAAGGTTGTTAGGCATGTACTCCTCACTAATTATTAAGTGGAGATGTAAACTGGTACAAGCGGTACTCCAGCAACTTAACAACAAAAAGAAGCCAGGCACTATTCACACTCAAAGGAAGCCTCCTTTCTTGCTACATTTCTGTTACCTCCCTATTCATCTTATTTTCAAACCAAATCAGTTATGTTTTTATCTGTATCACTCACTTTCCTGTCTCTGCACTATCAAAATACCTTTCAACCAATTCCCCTGCAAAATTCCTTTTTTTTTTTTTAAGACAGAGTCTCAATTTGTTGCCCAGGCTGGAGGGCAGTGGTGCGATCTTGGCTCACTGCAACCTCCGCCTCCCAGGTTGAAGCGATGCTTGTGCCTCAGTCTCTTGAGTAGCCAGGACTACAGGCATGCGCCACCAAGCCCAGCTAATTTTTTGATACTTTTAGTAGAGATAGGGTTTCACCAAGCTGTCTTAAACCTCTGACCTCAAGTGGTCCACCCGCCTCGGCTTCCCAAAGTGCTGGGCCACCGCACTCTGCCCCCTGCAAAATTCTATCTTTCAAGACCTAGATCAAATACTTCTTGCCCTACTCTTTCCTGTATAGAATTGACATTTCATCTGTGATCACACGGTACTTGATCCAATCCTCTAATATGACAGTTAAAACAGTCATACTAATCGCAAGTTATATCACAGACATGTTAGTTCATAACATATGAGTATCATATTTGTATATAACAATATTTAGAGAAGCTTCTACATATCAATAACAACAAAAAATTAGAATAGGACATGAACAGAAAATTCACAGTAAAGAAAATATAAATGGGCCAGGTGCGGTGGCTCACGCCTGTAATCCCAGCACTCTGGGAGTCCAAGGCAGGCAGATCACCTGAGGTCAGGAGTTCAAGACCAGCCTGATCAACATGGTGAAACCCCATCTCTACTAAAAACACAAAGAAAAAAATTAGCCGGGCCTTGTGGCACATGCCTATAATCCCAGCTACTAGGGAGGCTGAGGCAGGAGAATCGCTTGAACCTGGGAGGCAGAGGTTGCGATGAGCCGAGATTGCACCACTGCACTCCAGCCTGGGTGACAAGAGCAAAACTTCATCTCAAAAAAAAAAAAAAAAAAAAAATGTGGCTCTTAAACATATGAAGAGGTATACAACCTCATTAATAATAAAAGAAATATAAATATAATGATGCTATTTATTACCTATCAAATTGTCAAAGATAAAAAAATTTGACTATACTATACATGGGAAAATTGGCAGTCCAATAATACTTGCTGGTAAAAATACTGGCAAGATTTCTATGAAGGCAATTTGGTATTACCTATCAAAATTATAAATACACACATCTTTTGACCCAACGATTCTATTTCTCAGAGTTAATGCTACAGACATATTCATTATATTTGACAAGATCTATATGCATGATTATTCACTTGCATAATCACTTGTAATAGAAAAAGATTGGAAAGAAAAATGTGCATCAATAGGGGAATAGTTACATAAATTATGCACTACCACATTTCACACAATGAAATGCAGTTAAAATGACTAGACAGCTCCACATGAAACTATTTCCATGATATATTGCTAACTTAAATGCAGGAGGCCCGGGTGCGATGGCTCACACCTGTAATCCTAGCACTTTGGGAGGCCAAGGCAGGTGGATCACGAGGTCAGGAGTTTGAGACCAGCCTGGCCAACAGAGTGAAACCCCGTCTCTACTAAAAGGACAAAAACTTAGCTTGGCGTGGTGGCAGGCGCCTATAATCCCAGCTACTTAGGAGGCTGAGGCAGGAGAATCGCTTGAACCCGGGAGGTGGAGGTTGCGGTCAGCCAAGATCGCACCACTGCACTCCAGCCCAGGCAACAATGTGAGAATCCGTCTCAAAAAAAAAAAAAAAAAAAAGCAGGCAATATGCAAAACAGGGTGTATAGTACACTACCATTTATGTAAAAAACAAATAATATATTCATGTACTTATATATGCACAGACCATTACAAATGGCTAAAGGACGGGGTGGGAAGACGACCAACTTTTCATACATACTATGCTTACCATGAATATCTTCTATCTTTTACCATGAATCATCTTTTATCTACTCAGAGAGTTAACTAACTCATTTTAATTAATTCATTTAAAACAAAAAGCAATTGTTTATGTTGCTGTCAGTTCACTGTGAAAATCTCAAAGACAGAGAAACGGAATGTGTGCCTTGTTCATCTTCATATCATCACTTTGCACAGTGCCAGGCCTACGGCAGATGATCAACAAAATATGCTAAATAAGAGGCAACTGAGGCACAGTTGCCTGATATTAAATTAAGTTTACAGAAATAAGAATATATTAAGCAAAAATTTACAGTCAGCAAAAACTTTCCACCCTTTAGTTTTCATTTTGGGTATCCCATAACCTAAGGACTGTATTCTAACAAATTTCATCATAAAGTAAGATCTTTGTACATGGAACTCTATTTGCTTTGCAGACCCTATCCTCCAGAGCCAATGATTCTATTATTATATACTAATCATGAAGAGTGTGATAGTTCTAAAGTCAGAAAATTTAGGCAGAAATCCTTCCTCAAACACATTCCAGTTGTGTAACTTTCAACGTATTACTTAAGCTCTGGGCTTCCATTCCTTCATCCGTGAAACACAATAGTATCTACGCTTCACAGGGTGTTGTGAAATTTAAATGAATATATGCTATGTGCTCTGTATAGTGCCTAGCACAAAGGAAGCATTCTATAAATTTTAACTATTATTATCTAGAGCTTTTTGTAAAGAAACCAGTTCCTGCTCTTGGAAATACAAAGTTGAGAGAACACATTTCATTCCTTTACATATATCTTATCTTATTTTATTTCTGAGACAGAGTCTCCTCTGTTGCCCAGACTAGAGTGCGGTAGTGCGATCTCAGCTCACTACAACCTCTGCCTCCCAGGTTCAAGTGATTCTCCTATCTCAGCCTCCCAAGTAGCAGGGATTACAGGCACACACCCTATGTGCAGCTAATTTTGTTTTTTGTTTTTTGTTTTGAGATGGAGTCTCACTCTGTCGCCCAGGCTGGAGCACAGTGGTGCGATCTCGGCTCACCGCAACCTCTGCTGCCTAGGTTCAAGCGATTCTCCCACCTCAGCCTCCCGAGTAGCTGGGATTACAGGTGCCTGCCAACTCACCTGGCCAATTTTTGTAGTTTCAGCAGAGATAGGGTTTCACCATCTTGGCCTGGCTGGTCTTGAATTCCCAACCTTGTGATCCACCCGCCTCGGCCTCCCAAAGTGCCGGGATTACAGGCGTGAGCCACAGTGCCTGTTAATTTTGTATTTTTAGTAGAGACGGGGTTTCACCATGTTGGCTAGGCTGGTCTCGAACTCCTGAGCTCAAGTGATCTGCCTGCCTTGGCCTACCAAAGTGCTGGGATTATAGATGTGAGCCACCGTGCCAAGTCAAAATAATATAAATTTATACCCAATATATATACTACGCAAATCTGAAATCTTACTATGTAATCATAGTACGGATAATCCTCTAATACATGATGTATAAAAAGTGCCTAAAAGGAAAAAATGTAATTTAAAGAACAGAAAGAAACAGACACAGAGAGAACACCTTAACTAAAATTCATTAATTGCAACAGACAGTGGGTTCTGTTCTAAAAAGGCAGTGAAAGCATACAGGAAAAAGCTTTGGTTCTGGAATAAACTCCATGGATTCAAATCCTAGCTCTAAAATTTAGTAGCTCTCTGACCTTGGGCTAGTTATATAACCTACCAGTGCCTCGATTTTCTTCTCTGTAAAATGTGCATAATAACAATAGCTTCCTCATAAGGTTGCTGTTGGGAATAAGTTAGTTATTGAACATCAGTGTTCAATAAATGTTAAGTATTATTATGTCTTATCTTTCCTTCAGGACTATAAGGTTGACAAAGCAGAAATAATAAACTTTTACGACTATATGTCCTCGTAAATCTTTATGGAACTAAACATGCTTTTTAAAAAAAATTAAATAACAAATGAAATAATAACTAAAAAAAATACTTACTTTGTAGCAGCAGCAAAATGTCTGTTGGGCACTTGAATGTTTACAGAACAAGAACAAACTGATGTCTGATAAACCATCTTGGAAAGGCTATGCCTTTGATGATGTATCAAGGCTTGAAAGGAAAAACACATAAAATATTAACATTAAACAATAATTATATTCATAATTTTTTAATTTTAAAAATCAGTATTTTAAAAATGAAAACATTCAATATTTTGTGATTCTTAATCCTTCTTTTAAAAGTATAATAGTAGCCAGGCACGGTGGCTCATGCCTGTAATCCCAGCACTTTAGGAGGCTGAGGCGGGTGGACCACGCGGTTAGGAGATCAAGACCATCCTTGCTAACACGGTGAAACTCCATCTCTACTAAAAATACAAATGATTAGCCGGCAGTCCCAGCTACTTGGGAGGCTGAGGCAGGAGAATCGTTTGAACCCAGGAGGCAGAGGTTGCAGTGAGCCAATATCGTGCCACTGCACTTCAGCCTGGGCGACAGAGCGATACTCCATCTCAAAAAAAAAAAAAAAAAAAAGTGTAATAGAAACCACAGTTCTTAAAACTAAAAGCAGGTAAATACATCTAATATTTGAACTGTGTTATCTTTTTTTTTTTCTTTTAAAGACAGGGTTTCATTCTGTCACCCAGGCTGGAGTACATTGGCATGAACATAGCTCACTATAACCTTGAACTCCTGGGTTCAAGTGGGCCTCCCTCCTCAGCCTCTCAAGGCTCTGGGGTTTTCATTTATTTTTAACTTAATCAATTTCATATTCATCAGAGTATGTTAGCTCTATTATTAGCGAATATGTATATGTATCCTGAAATTTCTTAAATAATTTATTTATTCATTTTTACAATAGATAAGACATTAACACAGTTGCCCAAGTACTTCTGAAAATAAGAACAAAGTGGGGCATTTGAGCTGTGAGAAATAAGAAAAAGGTACACAGGTCTTTGAAGGTATTGGTAATGTTCTATTTTTTTTAAAGCTTAATAGCGAGTATTTAGAATTTCAAGCTATTATTATTCTTTATATCTTACCTATTTTTTTTGCATGTGTAAATACTACAAATATGTTTTTATTTAAAGATTACAAAAGTAAAGTCTTCCTCCTATACCTGGCCCCCAGCTTCTCTCCCATGTTAGCAATACCTTATGTATCTTTTTAGAAACATTAGATACATATATTAACATATAGGTACCAATATATTTTCCTCCTCTTATAAAATGGTAGCATACTCTAATCACTACTCCATCTTGCTTTTTCACCTAAAGGTATTACAGCCTATTTTCACAAACATACACACATATATACATGAGATGTAGATGAGATTTTATGTGTGCCTTTCATAAAGCTGTGTGTACATGCATATATTTGAGAGATCATTTCATATCAGTTTATAAAGATTTTATTGCCGAGTGTGGTGGCTCATGCCTGGAATCCCAGCGCTTTGGGAGGTCAACGTGGGCAAATCTCTTGACTCCAGGAATTTGAGACCAGCCAGGGCAACATGGTAAAACCCTGTCTCTAAAAAAAAAAAAATACAAAAAATTGGGCCGGGCGTGGTGGCGCATACCTGTAATCCCAGCTCTTTGGGAGGCCAAGGCAGGCAGATCACCTGAACTCAGAGTTTGAGACCAGCCTGACCAACATGGAGAAACCCCGTCTCTACTAAAAATACAATATTAGCTGGGCGTGGTGGCTACTCAGGAGGCTGAGGCAGGAGAATTGCTTGAACCCAGGAGGCAGAGATTGCAGTGAGCTGAGATCACACTATTGCACTCCAGCCTGAGTGAAACTCTGTCTCAAAAAAAAAAAAAAAAAAAAAATACAAAAAATTAGCCAGGCATGGTGGTGGCACACACCTGCAGGCCCAGCTACTTGGGAGATGGAGGTGGGAGGATCACCTGAGCCCAGGAGGTTGAGGCTACAGTGAGCTGAGCTGTGGTTGCCCCACTGCATTCCAGCCTGAGGGACAGTGAAAATCTGTCTCAAAAAAAAAAAAAAAAAAAGATTTTATCTTTTAAGGTTGCAAAGTACTCCACTGTGTGGCTATATAATTTACTTAATCAGTGACCAACCATTAGGTCATTTGTAATGTTTTACTATTACAAACAGTGCAAAGTAAATAACCTTATACAAACATCATTTTGCACAAGTATATTTATAGAATTTCTAGAGGTGAATTTGCTGACAAAGGATATAAACATTTGTAATTTTGATAAATACTGCTCATTTAGTAACAGTACTATATACATTTCCCACCAGCAATGAAAAGATCACTTGTTTCCACACACTCGTGCCAATATAGTATTTTTGCATTTATTGCTATATTTGTCTGGGATGCACCATCTC
This sequence comes from Macaca nemestrina, assembly GCF_043159975.1. NCBI lineage: Eukaryota > Metazoa > Chordata > Mammalia > Primates > Cercopithecidae > Macaca > Macaca nemestrina. The sequence continues at coordinate 140,628,942 of NC_092127.1, read as the reverse complement.
CAAATCTTTCCAAGGCCTACTCCTCTTTTTCTTTTTCAGACAGGGTATTGCTCCTTCACCCAGGCTACAGTCCAGTGACATGATCACAGCTCACTGCAGCCTTGACCTTTACGGCTCAAGCAATCCTCCCGCCTCAGCCTGCTGGGTAGCCAGGACTACAGGTGTGTATCACAAGCCCAGCTAATTTTTGAGTTTTTTGTAGAGACTGGGTCCCACCCTATTGCCCAGGCTGGTCTCAAACTCCTGAGCTCAAGGGTTCCTCCAGCCATGGCCTCCCAAAGTGCTGGGATTATAGGCATGAGCCACTACGCCCAGCCTACTCCTTTTTATATCAGCTCAAATGTCATTAAAGCTATATGCCAATTTCATCTCTAATCTTCCAAGCTGAAGTACAAGATAACCACCAAAACTGTGAATTCTGTGAACATACAGGAGTGACACCTGAAGCAGTGTAGGAGACCTATCTGCCACTGAGAATTCTTTGCAGCAAAGCCACAAAGGGCTACAATGGCTAGGAAGAAAAACTGAAACAGACTAACAGGTCCAGTTCCTGTCCTCGAGAATCTCAAATTAAGCAGGCTAGACTGTTATACAACAGTCTAAAAGATGCTCCACATTTTTGAAGAAGCCAGTTATCTTGAAAAATCACATATGGTAAATGAAGGAACAAGCAATCATCCATTCAAAGCTTGGCAAACACTTTCAAACAATTCTAGTTGTACTAAACAAGAACCTAACAACCTTGGAAGATCCCAAAATAATAATTATCTTGGGGAAACAAAAAAATACCTTGAATATATCAATTGCAATCTGCTATTTTAAAAAATCAAGGACAGTTATGGTGGCTCATGTTTGTAATCCCAGCACTTTGGGAGGCCAAGGCAGGAGGAACCCTTGAGCCGAGGAGCTTGAGCCCAGCCTGGGCAATAGAGTGGAACCTCGTCACTATAAAAAATTTAAAAATTAGCCAGGTGTGGTGGTGCACGGTTGTCGTCCCAGCTACTCAGGAAGCTGAGGTGGGAGGATTGCTTGAGGTGGCAGATCACCTGAGCCAGGAAAGTTGAGGCTGCAGTGAGTTCTGATCTCACTACTCCACTCCAGCCTGGGTGACAGGTACCCTGTCTCAAAAATACAAAACAGGTTGGGTGCAGTGGCTCACACCTGTAATCCCAGCACTTTGGGAAGCTGAGGCGGGTGGATCACCTGAGGTCAGGAGTTTGGGACCAGCCTGACCAAGATGATGAAACTCCGTCTCTACTAAAAATGCAAAAAAAAATTAGCCAAGGGTGCTGGTGCATGCCTGTAATCCCAGCTACTTGAGAGGTTGAGGCACAAGAATCGCCTGAACCTGGGTGGCGGAGGTTGCAGTGAGCTGCACCATTGCACTCCAGCCTGGGCAACAAGAGCAAAACTCTTGTCTCAAAAAGAAAAAAAAAAACCAAACAACAAAAAGCAAGCAAGCAAAACTACTACTATCCGTCACAACAACCAGAAATTACAATTTTCAACAGAAATCAAACGCTATAGACCAAAAGAAACTAAATACCACTATTTAAGCAGCACAGTTAGATCATGATATCTGTATTTTCCATCCTTTTGTAGTCGATTTGTCTAAGTGTATTATTTTATCTCCTTTATTAATACATTTCTCTTCCTCTCATTCTTAGCATATAACCTCACTTGCTACTTCAGAGAAAATGACCCTCAGAACTTCCTGAACTACTGAGCCTCCCTGATCCAGCACTCATTCTCAAAATCTCTCCCACCCCGTGGCGATGAGATAGAAACAACTCCCCCTCCTTATTCTCTTTTAATTGATAGTGAAAGGTTAGAGTTCCCTTGGGGTCAGTCCTAAACTGCCTTCTCACCTGACTCTATAATCCTCACTCTCCCTAGGGAATTGTATCTATCTATTCTTGCCTTTCTGCTACAACCATCACAGTCCAGGCCACCAACACCTACCATTTGGATTACTGCAACAGCCTCTAAACTGTTCTGTCTTCTACACTTGGCCCTCTCCATTTCTTTTCCACCTATTAGTAAGAGGGATCATTTTAAAATGAAAATTTCATCATGTCCTTAAAACAATTGGATGGCTTCACTTGGCTCTTTGAACAAAGGAAATTGTTTTTTCTTTTTTTTTTTTTTTATTATACTTTAAGTTCTAGGGTACATGTGCACAACGTGCAGGTTTGTTACATATGTATACATGTGCCATGTTGGTGTGCTGCACCCATTAACTCGTCATTTACATTAGGTATATCTCCTAATGCTATCCCTCCCCCTCCCCCTCCCCCCCCCCACAATAGGACCCGGTGTGTGATGTTCCCCTTCCTGTGTCCAAGTGATCTCACTGTTCAATTCCCATCTACGAGTGAGAACCTGCAGTATTTGGTTTTCTGTTCTTGCGATAGTTGGCTGAGAATGATGGTTTCCAGCTGCATCCATGTCCCTACAAAGGACACAAACTCATCTTTTTTTATGGCTGCATAGTATTCCATGGTGTATATGTGCCATATTTTCTTAATCCAGTCTGTCACTGATGGACATTTGGGTTGATTCCAAGTCTTTGTAATTGTGAATAGTGCCACAATAAACATACGTGTGCATGTGTCTTTATTTTTTTTATTTTTATTTATTTATTTTTTTTGAGACAGAGTCTCGCTCTGTCGCCCAGGCTGGAGTGCAGTGGTGCAATCTTGGCTCACTGCAAGCTCCACCTCCCGGGTTCACGCCATTCTCCTGCCTCAGCTTCCCATGTAGCTGGGACTACAGGCGCCCGCCACCGCACCCGGCTAATTTTCTTTGTTAGCCAGGATGGTCTCGATTTCCTGACCTCGTGATCCACCCGTCTCGGCCTCCCAAAGTGCTGGGATTACAGGCATGAGTCACCGCACCTGGCGCATGTGTCTTTATAGCAGCATGACTTATAATCCTTTGGGTATATCCCCAGTAATGGGATGGCTGGGTCAAATGGTATTTCTAGTTCTAGATCCTTGAGGAATCGCCACACTGTTTTCCACAATGGTTGAACTAGTTTACAGTCCCACCAACAGTGTACAAGTGTTCCTATTTCTCCACATTCTCTCCAGCATCTGTTGTTTCTGGATTTTTTAATGATTCCCATTCTAACTGTTGTGAGATGGTATCTCATTTACCAAGGTACCCCATGAGCTACTACTAAACCATCTAGTGAGCATCCTCTAGCATCACTCTTCCTCATGTTCGCCACGCTTCAAATACACTCATTTTCTTTCAGTTACTTGACCCTGTTCTTTACCACCTAAAAATTTTCATAATCTTCCATCTATGACATTTTCTCCTACTGCTTTCCACTCCACTTGTTCACAGTAAAACAGTCATCTTTCAGGGACTCTACTTAACATTATTTCTTCAGAAGAGTCTCCCCTGAATAGATTAGGTCTCTTATATACATTTGTATAGCATCTTATACTTTTCCTTCAAAGCACTTAGGACAATTTTAACTAAAGAAATAATTATCCAGATCGGGCATGGTGGCTCATGCCTGTAATCCCAGCACTTTGGGAGGTTGAGGAGGGTGGATCACAAGATCAGGAGTTCAAGACCAGCCTGCCAACATGGTGAAACCCTGTCTCTACTAAAAATACAAAAAAAAATTAGCCGGGTGTGGTGGCATGCTCTTGTAATCCCAGCTACTAGGGAGGCTGAGGCAGGATAACTGCTTGAACCCCAGAGACAGAGGTTGCAGTGAGCCAGGATTGCACCACTGCACTCCAGCCTAGGCAACAGAGCAAGACTCCATCTCCGGAAAAAAACAAAACACACACACACACAAGTCAGCTGGGCATGGTGACATGTGCCTGTAGTCCCAGCTACTCAGGAGGCTGAAGCAGGAAAATCACTTGAACCTGGGAAGTGGAGGTTGCAGTGGGCCAAGATTGTGCCATTGCACTCCAGCCTGGGCAACACCATGAGACTCCATCTCAAAAAGGAAAAAAAAAAAACAAAGAAATAACTATCCAAGGCTGGTGTTGTGGCTCACGCCTGTAATCCCAATACTTTGGGAAGCCAAGGCGGGTGGATCGCTCACGTCTATAATGCCAGCACTTCAGGAGACTGAGGTGGGAGGATAATTTGAGCCCAGGAGTTCAAGACCAGCCTGGGCAACATAATGAGACCCCATCTCAAAAAAAGAAAAGAAAAAAAAAAAAAAAGAAAAGAAAAGAAAGAATTATCCAATTCCTGCTCCTCAATAGATGGTAAGCATCATGGGCAAGAAACGCATATAGCCTGTTCAGCACTGTATACCTAGTACCTAGCACAGTGTTTGTAAAGTGAAGACTCTAAATAAACATTCGTTGACTGAAGGAAATTTGAATAAATGAGAGCAAAAATTGGACTCAAATATTATGCATTACAGTACATGAAAGGGGTCATTTTTCTGATGATCCATTTATTCATTCATTCATTCAACAAATATGCCAATGAAACATATGCTAGCACTGCTTGAAGCATTTAGGATACATCAGTGAATAAAACATAAAAATCCCTATCCTCATAGGGCTTATGTCTAGAGGGGGAATACCAATAAAAATAATTGGGGGATGGAGGCACTGCAGGATAAAAGAGAGTGTATCGGAGAAAGTGGTTTGCAATTTTAAGTATAGTGGTTAAGACAAGCCTCATTAAAAGGGTGACATTTGAAGCATGGTGGCTCATGCCTGTAATCCCAGCACTTTGGGAGGCTTAGGTGGGAGGATCACGAGGTCAGGAGTTCGAGACCAGCCTGGCCAACATGTTGAAACCCTGTCTCTACTAAAAATACAAAAAGTAGCTGGCCGTTGTGACAGGCACCTGTAATCCCAGCTATTCAGGAGGCTGAGGCAGAAGAATCGTCTGAATCTGGGAGGCGGAGGCTGCAGTGAGCCGAGATCGCGCCATTGCACTCCAGCCTGGGCAACAAGAGCGAAACTCCATCTCAAAAAAAAAAAAAAAAAAAAAAAGAGTGACATTTCAGCAAAGACTTGAAAGATATGGGAAAGTTAGCCACTCAAACACCAAGAAAAGTGTTCTAGGCCAAAGATCCTAAGGCAGGAGTGTTGTTAATGTGTTTAAGAAACCAGAAGGCCAGTTGGTTACAGCAGAGTAAGTATGAGGGAGGATAGTTGGAGAAGAGGTCAGAGAGGTCAGCTGGGTGAGGTGGGGTAGGAGAAGGCAGGCACAAGGTAATATGGAAGACTTGTACACCAGTGCTACTCAACAGAAGAATAACGTAAACTACATGTACAATTTTAAATTTTCTTTTTTTTTTTTTTTTTGAGACGGAGTCTTGCTCTGTCGCCCAGGCTGGAGTGCAGTGGCCGGATCTCAGCTCACTGCAAGCTCTGCCTCCTGGGTTTACGCCGTTCTCCTGCCTCAGCCTCCCGAGCAGCTGGGACTACAGGCGCCCGCCACCTCGCCCGGCTAGTTTTTTGTATTTTTTTAGTAGAGACGGGGTTTCACCGTGTTAGCCAGGATGGTCTCGATCTCCTGACCTCGTGATCCACCCGTCTCGGCCTCCCAAAGTGCTGGGATTACAGGCTTGAGCCACCGCGCCGGCCAATTTTAAATTTTCTAATAAGTACAATATATAAGGTAAAAAGACACAGTAAGTTAATAATATATTTTATTACCACTAATACCCCAAAGTATTATTAAATTATCAATGTAAAAAAATTGGGCTGGGCACGGCAGCTCGTGCCTGTAATCTCAGCACTATGGGACGCCGAGGCGGGCGGATCACCTGAGGTTGGGAGCTCAACACCAGCCTGGTCAACAGGGCAAAACCTCGTCTCTACTGAAAATACAAAAATTAGCAGGACACAGTGGCATGTGCCTGTAATCCCAGCTCCTCAGGAGGCTGAGACTACATAATCACTTGAACCCGGGAAGCACAGATTACAGTGAGCTGAGATCATGCCACTGCACTCCAGCCTGGACAACAGAGCAAGACTCTGTCTCGGGAAAAAAAAAAAAAAAGAAAAAAATTACTGAGGTGTTTTATAGGTTTTTTTTTTTTTTAATGCTAAGCCCTCAAAATCTAATGTATATTTGACAAATTCAATTCAGATTAGCCACATTTGAATTGCTCAATCAATAGTGGCTAACAAAAAGAACAGCACAACTGTAGGCCATTCTAAGGGCTTTGGATTTAGAAAAATGGAAAGGCTTTGCAGAGTTCTGAGCACAGGAGTAACATGACTGAGGTCCTTAAAGGACAAATTTCACTACTTATTGAGAGTAGACTGTAGAGAAATCCAAAGTGAGAGATGGTAGCAGGTTTGGAACAATGTAGCTACAGTGGGGGCAGTGAGAAGTCAGAGTCTGAATTTATTTTAAGCGTAAAGCCAACAGGATTTGGCAACTATTTAATGTAAAGTGTGAGATACAGAGAGGAGTCAGCCAGGTGCAGTGGCTCAGAGCCTGTAATGCCAGCACTTCGGGACACTGAACTGGGAGGATCACTTGAGCCCAAGAGCTCAAGAGCAGCCTGGGCAACATAGTGAGATCTCATCTCTACCCAAAAAAAAAAAAAAAAAATTGGCTGGTCATAGTGGGCCCCAGAGGTCAAGGCTGCAGTGAGCTGTGACCGGGCCACTGCACTCTAGCCTGGCCAACACAGTGAGATCCTGTCTCAAAAAAAAAAAAAGAGTCAAGGATATTCTGAGGTTTTGGCCTGGACAAATGAAGCATAGAACTGCCTTCAAACGAGAAGAAAAAGACTGCAGGCTATGACAATGAGTTTGATTTTAAACAACTGCAAGGTGCTGATATGCTATCAAAGTGGAGATGTAGAATACTCAGATGAGTATAAGAATCTAAAGTTCAGAAGAGTGATCCCAACAGTAGATATAAATCTGATAACCATTAAAATATAGATAATAATCGGCTGGGCACGGTGGCTCATGCCTGTAATCCCACCACTTTGGGAGGCAGAGGTGAATGGATCACTTGAGGTCAGGAGTTCAAGACCAGCCCGGTCAACATGGTGAAACCTCACCTCTACTAAAAATACAAAAATTAGCTGGGCGTGGTGGCTAATTAGCCAGGCGGGGTGGTTCAAAAAAAAAAAAGATATAGACAATAATTGATCTTCCATTTCTCCAACAGCCAGGAAGAATGCTGGTATGGAGGCTGATACCTAACAAGAACAGTAGCTACCGTGGTTTCCAGTGCTTTAACGAACCTCAGATGCGTGGCCTTCTGGCAAAGCATTTGCAATTTCATATTGTTGAAGCATTGATTGTATCCATGGGGGTTTTAGCTATGTTTGCTGTGGCTGAGCCAAGAAAGAAGGTATACGTAGATTTCTACAGAAATGATGATTCCATAAAAGATTTTGAGGAGATAAGGAAAGCTGGTATATTTCAGAGCACAAAATGATTTTGCAATATAAAGAATTTCTTTGGGTTGAATTACCTAGAAGTTTGTCACTGACCTGTGTTCTTGAACTATGAAATGTGAATATGTGGGCTAGACAGTTTCTCTTGATAAGTAAACAATTAAAAAAATAAAAAAGATAGACAATAATCAAAGCCACAAAATTTGGATGAGCTAACAAAGGAGTGAATTTAGATACAGAAGAGATGAGAATGAAGGAGGGAACCCTGGCTTCCAGAACACTCCAAGTAAAGAGACTGGGGAGAGGAAGAGGAACCAGCCAAGTAATGTGAGAAAAAAATGACACAAGAAATAGGAAGAAATTTAACAGAGAGATACCCTAGAAGCCAAGAAAAGAAAAAGTGACAAGAAAATTATAATATTCAGGTATTTTTGGTTTCTTTGGATTTGTCTAACATAACGATTTCTGTCATACATGAAGATAATGCCTTTAACCTCCTTTCAGAAATAATATACATTTTGGTTTGCTCACATAGTAGACATCAGGGTCTGTTATCTCTTGTCACCCTTAATTTTTGAGCAATAACTCTCTTGACACAGTTTTCCTGCAAAGAAACTCAAAAAAAAAAAAAAAAAAAAAACCCCGTGATGCAGTGTTAAATGTATATATATATCACTGACCTAGCATTGCAAGCTTCAGTACTTCCTCTGCCATTTACCAGTTATATGAACTTGGCCATATATCTAATAAGATCAGTTTCTTCCTCTGTAAAATGGGGGTAATGCTGGCTACTGCTTCTAACTAAAGACCTACCTAAATTAATATATATATTAATCACCGGACTTCATATATATATGATATATGTATTCATATATATATGATATCACTGGATTTCAAAAACACAAAATGAAAACAAAAAGCATTGCACAGGCCGGGCGCGGTGGCTCACGCCTGTAATCCCAGCACTTTGAGGGGCCAAGGAGGGCGGATTACCTGAGATTAGGGGTTCAAGACTAGCCTGGTCAACATGGTGAAACCCTGTCTCTACTAAAAATACAAAAATTAGCCGGGTGTGGTGGCACACGCCTGTAGTCTCAGCTACTCGGGAGGCCGAGGCAGAAGAATCGCTTGAACCTGGGAGACGGAGGTTGCAGTGAGCTGAGATCGCGCCACAGCACACCCAGCCTGGGAAACAGAGCGAGACACCTGTCTCAAAAAAAAAAAAAAAAAAAAATTAAATTAAAAAAAATATATATATATATATATATATATAAAAAACACCGACACGCCGGCAGCAAAGCTTTGGATTTGTCTAACATACCGATTTCTGTCATACAGGAAGATAATGCCTTCACCTTCCTTTCAGAAATAATATACATTTAGTATATATACGCTATATAGTATATATACTATATACTAAATGTATATATATACAATGTAGTGTATATATATAGTTGCACCAAAAAAGGGCTGTTATCGTAGCTAAAAAGTTGAAATTATTAAGATGAAAATAGGCGCTACCAAGAGGTACTACAGAATTAGCCTTCAAATTATAAACGTTGATCCAAATTAAACTACCTGTGGAAGTTTAAGAACTGGAATCGCCTATAACTATTAATTCGGAAAGCACCGAAAAGCACTTTGAAAATTGCTCTAGTTTACAGACTTAAGCCACTCAAATACATCATCTTTCCCTTACCAGAACTCACCTCACTTATCACACTCCACTATCCGCAGCCCCCACCCCAGTATCAGAGACAGAACCTAGTCCTTGCCTTCCCTATAGGTGGTGGGAGAGCGCTCGATGTACATCCCGCTCCCACTCCCTCCCTCAAGGTGGACGTCTCCAGAATGGAGTGAAACCCTTCATAAGGTCACTTTTAAGTAGTAATGACCCACTCTTTGAAGAACCTAGAGACCAGAAACAGCAGGAGGCATTTTCAACACCCAAAGCAGAATCCGCCTTGCACTCTGCTGCAACCAGAGACTCGGTGCCTGAGCCATTTCCCCTGCAAGACAACCCCCTGCCTTACCTCTACCCATGCACCTTACGGCCGCCGCCATGTTGGGCACTCCGGATTGCGTTCACGAAATTGTTCCTACGTTTCTATTGGGAAGAATTAAAAAAGGGTTCCGTTCTAGAATGGGCAAAGGGGGAAGGAGTTAAAAGAAGCAAGAGGAACGGGGCGGGGACCAAAATGAACTTTGCTGCCGGCGTGGCGGTGTTACTGTTAGTCCTCCGTGCTGCACAGGACCCTGTGTTTCGTGGTTCCGGTATGGCTGGTTAACCACCTTCGGAAAAGTACGATCCTGTTGGCGATGCCGTGATTATTTTAATCCTTTCTTCTTCCTCTTTTTCTTTTTTGGTCGTGCACGTGTACTCAGAGCGACAGTTTTAACAGGCTGTGAGAGTACTTAATACCCAACGTAAAATCTTGAAAAACAGAAACCCTGAAGCCCACTAGCTTCCTCCGCCACTTTTCCGGCCTTGGAAAGACTTCTTTAAAAATTTCTCTGGGCGTTTCGCCGCTACCCAGGGGAGGTGTCCAACTCTTTGACAAACTTTCTTTGTTAATTGTCAAACTTTCTCTCAGCGCAAGATCAACCTTAGCTTTAAAATCTTACATTAATCTTTACATTTACCCCCTGCTGGCAAGCGAGTAGACTTGCCATTAGGATCAATTGAATAATAATACTTGACATTTATAAAACATTTCTAGTTTTAAAATGGCAGCTCCAAGACCCACGCACAAGTCATTCTGATGAAAAAAAAAAAAACAAAAAAACAGAATGAGTGTACTTTCCATTACGTCACAGCTGTCAGTGTGGTTTATCTAAAACAAATCTGATTACGGATTTTATCACTTCCCAGCTTACCTCCCCCACAACACACACACGTTTCTCACCTCCATAACTTGGTTCATTCTATCTTCTCCGCTTGGTGTGTACAGTACCCTAAATCACCTAGATAACTTTTTAAAGATTTCGCCTCAGGCTGTTTGTTTGTTTTAAACAGTTTTGAGATACAATTTACATACCATACAACCTAACAATTTAAATTGTACAATTAAATGGTTTTTAGTATACTCAAAAAGTTGTGCAGCCATGACCACAATATATCAGTTCTTGTCACCAGTCTGAGCTTTTTATGGGTAGAAACCGTCTTACTCATTTTTGTAACCTCAGCACATACTTCAGTGCCAGGCCCATAGGAGGCTCTCAGTAAATGTTTGCTGAATAAATGAATATATGCATACATGAATTAGTGACTCAGTTAGAATGGCAAGCCTGCAAAATTAACTTACTTCAGTGAAGCTGCCCACAGGAAGATGGACTGGATCAAAGGCATTTCCCAGATGCCTTATGTCATAATTATACATAGTACTCATCTACATAAAAAATAAGATTTCTAATGTATTGCCTTGTCTTGTTAACACCTACGCAGTTACTTCAAAGATTCTTCAACAATTTGTGACTTATGCAAAAAAATTCGAAGAACTTAAATCTATCTTTGTAACCTTTTTCCTTCTCTCCCTCGCTCCCTCTCATCCTCCCTTTTTTCACAAGTAAATGAGTGCCTGCCATGTGTCAAGCAGTGTACTTGGCTATGCATAAATGAAAAAAACTAATTCAATTTGAGAGTAAATACCAGAATTGGAGCAAGCTTACCTAGTCAATTTCAGACAAAAACAAACACTCAGATTAGAGGTGCTGGTCCTTAGACCCTATATCTGTTTCCTTTCCACAGTCCACAGCTGGGATCAGTTGGCCCCCATCTGTGGACTTCTTTATTTCTCTCAAGACAGGATCTCACTGTCACCCAAGCTGGAGTGCACTGACAAGATCATAGCTCATTGCAGCCTTCACTTGCTGGGCTCAAGTGATCCTCATGTTTCAGCCTCCCAAGGGGCTGGGACTACAGGCACACACCACCACACCTGGCTAACTTATTTTTATTTTTATTTTTATTTATAGACAGCGGGGAGTGTGGGGTGTCTTGCTTTTTTGCCCAGGCTGCTCTCAAACTCCCGGCTTCAAGCAATCCCAAAGTGCTGGGATTACAGGTGTGAACCAACATAGCAGGCCTCGTTTATAGACTTCTTTATGTCTGCTGTTATAACAAGAGGGTTTAAACATCCTATATTGAAACTATTACCATATAGTATGCTTACATACCATATAGTATGCTTATAGTGGTAGCCTAATTAAAGTAATGTCCTGTACAGGTACAGCTTACCTGTTGCCCACTCTGGTCACCAGAACTCGATGGCATTAGGTAGGATCCAGATTCCAGTTTTGTATATAACAATACGTAAGGAGATTCCTTAGCCTGAGACTTTATTTTTATTTTTATTTTTTTGAGACGGAGTCTCGCTGTTTCGCCCAGGCTGAAGTGCAGTGGCGTGATCTCGGCTCACTGCAAGTTCTGCTTCCCGGGTTCATGCCTTTCTCCTGCCTTAGGCTCCCGAGTAGCTGGGACTACAGGCGCCCGCCACCACGCCCAGCTAATTTTTTATAGTTTTAGTATAGATGGGGTATCACCGTGTTAGCCAGGATGGTCTCGATCTCCTGACCTCGTGATCCACCCGCCTCCGCCTCGCAAAGTGCTGGGATTACAGGCGTGAGCCACCGCGCCCGTCCTTAGCCTGAGACTTTATAAAAACAACAAAAGGACTTTATAAAGACTACAAAAATCCATACTCTGAAATGGGAACTCCAAGCCTGTAAATATTTAGTACATAATGAGTTTCTTCTCACTAAAAAGAGGTAATAGAGCAGGAATGTCCAGTCTTTTGGCTTCCCTGGGCCACATTGGAAGAAGAATTATCTTGGGCCACACATAAAATACTCTAATAATAACTGATGAGCTTAAAAAAAAATCAAAAAATCTCATAATGTTTTAAGAAAGTTTACAAATTTGTGTTGGGCCGCATTCAAAGTCATGCTGGGCCGAATGTGGCTGGCAGGCTGTGGGTTGGATAAGCTTGTAATAAAGCATTTTGGTTAAGCAGCTGTGCTCTGGAGCCAAACTGCCTAGGTTTGAATTCCAGTATTATCACTTAGTAGTTGTGTGACCTGGGGCAAATTTATATACCTCTCTGGGCCTTGGTTTCCCTGATATAGGGCTAAAAATATAATTTACTGAGGTGCTTACTGAAGTACTTGGCACAGAGTAAGCACTCAAAAAATATTAAGTGTCATTATTAAAGAACCAATGAGAGCTCTGAACTAGAAAAGCAAAATGAATAAGCTGTTCTAGTACTCCTTCTTCCAATATCTGCTTATTTCTTAACAAGATCCATGCTGTTCTTATTCCCATATGTACAAGGATGTATTTGCAGAAGGCCTTTAGACTGTACTATGCATTTAAAATTCACTTTAAAATGCAACTTTTGATTTCTAGGAAGGTTTATACTTTCCAGGAGTCTTGGCAAAATGCCAGCTGCCAGCCTGCTTGGCTAATTTCCCTGGGAAAAGCTAATAAATATTTATCTAGCCCTGTAACTTTCTTGATCTGTGTTCTCTGCCTTCTTCAGCCATCTTCCAGTTGAGCTGGAAACTTCTTTGCAAGAAGTGTCACTTCCCTTTGGGGTTCAAGTTGAAAATGGATTCTCCTATAGACAAAAATAAGGAACTCCAAGACATGTCCTAGTTCAGTAATGTGCATCAGAATCACTCAGAAGGCTTGTTAAACTCAGGTTACTGGGCCCCACCCCCGGAGCTTCTGATCCAGCAGGTCTGAGGTGGGGGCCTGTGAGTATAATAAATTCTCAGGAGATATGATTTACTGGCCCAGTGACCATACTTTGAAAACTACTCCCTATGTAATACCATGAAATATTTGCATTTATACCTAATGTTAACTTGGGGAGGAGCTGTTGTTTTGTTTAAAATTTTTATGGTCAATATAATATAGACTATAAACATTCCTCATGAGATATGTCTCCAGAACCAGAATCCACCCACTCTTATTTTCTTCCTCTCTACATACAAACTGCTATTCTATGCCTGGGTTTCAACTCCAAACTGTCCACCTGCCAGCTGAGAAAATTTCCAATGCCTGTCTGTCTGCCTGTCTGGGTCTTAAGTATTACCAGCTCCTAGATTCCCTTTCCCCCTTGTGCTTACTTCAGAATCAGATCTTTTTTTCCCATAAAGAAATGACTATCTAGGAAAATGTTTTTTTAGTCAAAAGGCTGAAAGTTCAGTAAATGGAAGACTGGAACTCATTTTGTCTTGTTCCCCATACATGGCAGTTTTTATGTCCAAAAGCCCCTAGAAGATTTGTTTAATAGCAGATTGAGTTAGGAGATTTAGAACTGTCCAGTGGTATGTTGGTAACAGTTTAACAACTGGTTCTCCAGTATAAAAGAAATGAATTTGTACAATTTATCAATTTCCATGGTGTAAATACTCCCACAGTAGGTGACTTCAAGCCACCAAACATAAAATTAACCAACTCAAAATTTCTGACAATTTATCAATTGGTTCTTGCATAGCTATAATCTACTACTAGAAGATTTCAAGTGCAAGTCTTCAGTAACTTTTAGGAGGCCTAAACCAAACCAATTCATCCTAGAGCCATAATTAAACTTTAATGTGAATTCAAATCACCTGGAAATCTTATTAAACTGTAGATTCTGATTTGGTAGGCCTAGGATGGGGCTTGAGATTCTGATTTCTTTTTTTTTTTTTTTTTTTTTGAGATGAAGTCTCTCGCTCTTGTCCCTGAGGCTGGAGTGCGGTGGCGCGATCTTGGCTCACTGCAACCTCTGCCTCCCGGATTCAAGTGATTCTCCTACCTCAGCCTCCCAAGGAGCTGGGATTACAGGCGCCTGCCACCAAGCCTGGCTAATTTTTGTATTTTTAGTAGAGACGGGGCTTCACCATGTTGGCCAGGCTGGTCTCGAACTCCTGACGTCAGACAATCCACCCGCCGCAGCCTCCCAAAGTGCTGGGATTACAGGTGTGAGCCACCGCCACCGCGCCCGGCCTCTGATTTCTAACAGGCTTTTAACAGTGACGTTGATGCTGCTAGTTCACAGACCACCCTTTGAGTAGCAGGGTCCTAGAGTATATTTGAGAGCAAAACTCACATCTCTATCATTAATCCCAAACCAGAACCTTTTAAATAGGCTCCTTCTAATACAGGGAATAGAATAAGTTTAAGTAGATTCACAAATTTCTGGGAGTAAACTCCATTGCCTCCATCTTTCAGCATCTTTCAATGGAGATACTAAAAATACCAATAACTTCCTGCCCCACCCACATCTGCTTCTGGTAGAAACCTCCTCCTCTCACATAAATAAAATTCCCCAGCCCAGGATATTTGGATCAGTGGAAGCCATCTGACCCAAGGAAAGTCCACCCATACATGGCCCGTGACCTGCCTTGAAAAGAAAAACTAGATCAATTGTTCCTCTCACAAAACCAAAGTTGGGAAAATGAAAGACTGAAACACTCAGGTGGGAGAATTCAAGCTCCAGGGTCATAGAATAAATTCCATGCCAGAATAGCCTTGAAAGGCAAGCTGAAACTATTAGGGAACAGAAATGGTGAGTGAGTGAAGTTACAGGAGGCCAGTAAGTTGCAATAATATAAGGGAATAAGGATGCCAAGAAAAGCAGAGATATTGCAAGAAAGAAAGAAGTCAAGCAGCCTATGAGAGAAAGATAGCAAATGCTGCCTCAGTTCCTGTTACAGTTTCCAACAAGCCTGCTGTATCACTGTCCCTCTCCCTGCATTCTTGTGAGATCCCTATCTACCATATATATATATATCTACAATATCCCTGTTTTCTTGAGCTGGCACCGGTTACTTTCTATATCTTCTTTTTAAAAAATGAATTAAAACTGTGGGACTCTAGTTGTTCTGATTGTAATGTTGTATTGGCAGCTCTATTCCAGAATTAGTGGCAAAACCTTAATCATGGAATCTCAGAGTTTGAAAAGCTTTTGGAAGTCTTCCATCTACCTACCTCCCTATAATTCTGTTTAAATTTCTGGTGATACAGTCTGGAATATTCTGTAAGGTAGTTCATTCCGTTTGGGGGCAACTCTAATTGTTAAAAAGTTGTTATATGTATTGAAAGCTCAAATAGTCCCTGTAACCTGGACTAAATGAACCATTCAGGTCAATTCCATTTCCACATGACAACTTTTCTGGTGTTTGAGAATAGCTATCATGTCTCCCTTTAAGTCTTCTCCTCACTTGGCTGAATATGTCCCTATTTTTAACCACTCACAGTTCCTCCCTTTCATGGTGTGGTGATAAGAACCTCTCATCTTACTAGGAGACTTACGAAGGATATACTCTAGATGCCTATGTCTCTCTTAAAATGTAATCCCACAGCTGAACAAAACACTCCAGAGGAGAAAAGAACACTGGGTTCTGGAAAAATTAATGCAACCTAAAATTGTATTAACTTCTTTAGCAGTTCTAATGGCTTCACTTACTACTTTGTAATTCCCTTGCTTATCCTAAATGTTTTATGACAAAAAGTGTACCACGAATATCCCACATTTTGAACTAAACCAAAAGCTAAGGTTCTTTTGGATGAACTTTTTGCTTTAAGATTTCTATATTCTAAAAAACAACACTGTCCAATATAAATATAATGCAAGCCACACATGTACTTTTTAATTTTCTAGTAGCTATATTAAAATGGAAACAAGTAAAATTAATTATAGTAATTTATTTAACTCAATATATCGTAAGTTTAACTATAGTTGGTATAAAAATTATTAAAATATTTTATATTCTTTTTTATATTAAGTATTTAAATTTGATGTGTATTCTATACTTGGAGCATAACAAGGTTAGGACTGACTACATTTCAAAAATTCAATAGCCACATATGGCTACCACATTGGACAGCACAATTTTAGAATAATAATAGCTAATGCTTATTGAACACTTACTGTGTGCCAGGGCTTTATTATTTTAACTCTTTAAATCTTCACATCAAACCTATGAGATAGGCACTATAATTATTCACAGTTTACAGATCAAAGAACAGAGTCAGGCCGGGCGCAGTGGCTCACGCCTGTAATCCCAGCACTTTGGGAGACTGAGACGGGCGGATCGCCTGAGGTTGGGAGTTTGAGACCAGCCTGACCAACATGGAGAAACCCTGTCTCTACTAAAAATACAAAATTAGCCAGGCATGATGATGCATGCCTGGAACCCCAGCTCCTTGGGAGGCTGAGGCAGGAAAATTGCTTGAACCCGGGAGGCGGAGCTTGTGGTGAACCAAGATGGTGTCATTGGACTCCAGCCTGGGCAACAAGAGTGAAACTCTGTCTCAAAAAAAAAAAAAAAAAAAACCAGAAAGAAAGAAGAGAATCATGGAGAAGTAACTTAACTTACCCAGTTAGTAAGTAGTTGGTTGGGATCTGAACCCAGGATGCCTGCCTACAGAGTCTGGGATCTTAACAGCTATTTTACGTGTATCACACACATATTGCATGCTGGACACGGTGCTAGTAACTTTGTGTATAGTGTTATGCTTAATTCCCATTTATGGATGAAAAAACTGAGGCCCTAAGAAATTAGTGACCTGCCAAAGTCCACAAACTAGTGTTAGATTCTGACACCAAAGCCAATGCATCTGACCACCGCACCCTCTTCCTGCTTCACTGCTATCCAGAAACTCTGGTATTTCCACATATATACAGCCATGACTCAATATTTTGGTGCTGATGTTTTAAAGTAGAGAATGACCATATAACATCAGAGTGTAGAGGAGAAAGTAAGTAACATGTAAGTACATTACACTATTTTTTGATCGTCAAAGCCATGCATATAAATCACAAGTGCCAACAAAACACTAGAGTTATTATTTTTTTTTATTTCTAATGCATGAGGAGGTAAAACTTGTTTGAAACATTTGTCTAAAATATGGATAGACATATTTTTAAAACTTTGCAGACCTGAGAAAAGTAACAATACCAGCAAAGCAATTCTCAGGAAGACATCTTATTTTTGTAGAGTGTGCGTAACTCACAAGAGGAGGCAGTAAGCAATTGAAAGGATATGACACTCTTCCTCCCTTATGTACTGTGTGGCTTTATTGTTTTGTTCACTTAGAAGTGAACTTGACATTTTGTTTTTACACTCCTTTCAGGTCCTGTCTTTCTTTTAGATTAGGTCAAACAGAGCCTGAGTTCCTTGCCAAGTTCCAGCCTCAGGGGTTTTTTCTCTATCTCTAGGTATCTCTTTTCTACTGCTTCAGGAAATGAGCCCAGGGTTTTCAGAGAAACTTGGGAATTATTTCTTAGTCATTTTTATCTGGACAATATTGAGTTCAAATACTCCAATATTCGCCTGTGCACAGTAGCACTGCATCTTTCCTAAACTATTTTATTCCATCTACTGATGTTTCTGTTGTTGCTTCCAGGTTAGCATTTTTCTTCTTGTAGTTATTAAGTGGTAGATGGAGGGTAGCAGTGGTCTTGGAGGAAATAAGGCAAGGTAGGGTGGGAGGAGAATGGAGAGAAAAGAGACTCAGAGTAGAGGGGCCTTTAATAATCAGGAGGCCACAGGTTCTGGTCAGGCTTTCCTGGCATGGTCAACCCCAGCAAGTTATGTGCCTCAGTTTCTCCGTCTGAAAATAGGGGTGACAGGATTTTTGTGGCACACAATTCTCCATTGCTGTTGCTCAGCTTCAGTGACATCTTGAAAATTTATTCTAAACAACTATGGAAAATTGTTAAGGGTTAATATTTAATAGAAAAATAAAAGCTGCTTTTCTAGCTCCTCTGGGAGAAATGAAAGAGCTCTATGCCTTAGCAAAAAAAAAAAAAAAAAAAAAAAAAAAAACAGATGAAAGAACTATACAGGGATCCAAGGAGAGGAAGAAAAGTAATTAGCATCCTGAGCCATTAGGAAAAATAGATTGTATTTAGAGAATAAAAAAAAAAAAAAAAAACTGGCCAGGCGCGGTAGCTCAAGCCTGTAATCCCAGCACTTTGGGAGGCCGAGACGGGCGGATCACAAGGTCAGGAGATTGAGACCATTCTGGCTAACCCGGTGAAACCCCGTCTCTACTAAAAAATACAAAAAACTAGCCAGGCGAGGTGGCGGGCGCCTGTAGTCCCAGCTACTGGGGAGGCTGAGGCAGGAGAATGGCGTAAACCCGGGAGGCGGAGCTTGCAGTGAGCTGAGATCCGGCCACTGCACTCCAGCCTGGGCGACAGAGCGAGACTCCGTCTCAAAAAAAAAAAAAAAGAAAAAAATAAGATTTCTCCAAAGATCAAAGGAAAAAAATATCAACTGGGCATAGATGTATGAGTAAAAGAGTTACTTAAACTGTAATAATCTAGGCTGTAAAATATGTGCTGGTAACTTCCTATTTTTTCTTAGTTCATACCATCATAAATGGTATATGACATGTAATTCTTCACGAAAACACAAGAATGCATCGCTCTTCTGAACCCACCCAGAAGGAAAGCTACAGAAGGCTAGGGCGAGTAAGATGCCCAAGTTCTCAAAGCTCTGCTATAGGAAGAGGTCAGATGCCTTCTGTGGTTTACGGTGAGGATGGGGAGTTTTGCAGCATTACCACAACTCACCATGTATACTGCACACTGAGAAGATTCAGGAAGTAGCAACTGTATAATATGAGGGCTTCATTAAATGCAAACAGTGTGCACCCTGAGATTCACTTACGAGTTGGACATACAGAGAATGTCCTGACTTCTTCAGGGGGTCTTTGCATGGCTCTGAGGAGTGGTTAATCCTGAGGACAGCGAGAGTGTTTGAAGGGCACAGGACCAGTATGAAAGGGAAGGCAATTCTGTGAGTGTTGCTCAGAGCCCTGCCTCTACTCCGTATCTTCCAAGGATGAGTGTTAGAACCTGGGCAGGGGAGGCAACAGAAAACTATGTAAAAGAGCCATTTCACTGAAACTGTGAGCATGAGACTTCTTGTTTATGGGAACCAGGAGGTAACTTCTTGTTTATGAGAGACAAATTCTGAATATAACATGTTGCAGCCTGAGACACACTTCGGACAGCAACAGCTTCAATGGTTTTGGCAGCTCTCCTGCAGACAGAAGGCAACAAAAAGCAGAAGAGGACAAAAAGCGCAGATGCCATGCAGTAGCAAATGTGTTTGGGAACACTCAATGAGACACTCCCTTGGTACATACATCAATAACTACAGAGCCAGAGCTGGGCGCGGTAGCTCACGCCTGTAATCCCAGCACTTTGGGAGCCCAAGGCAGGAGGATCAGGAGGTGAAGAGATCGAGACCATCCTGACCAACATGGTGAAACTCCATCTCTACTAAAAATACAAAAATTAGCCAGGTGTGGTGGCACACGCCTGTAGTCCCAGCTACTCGAGAGGCTGAGGCAGGAGAATTGTTTGAACCCAGGAGGCGGAGGTTGCAGCGAGCCAAGATTGCACCACTGCACTCCAGCCTGGAAACGGAGCAAGACTCCATCTCAAAAAAAAAAAAAAAAAAAAGAAAGAAAAAGAAAAAAACTAGAGAGCCTTTGTGGATGAGGTACAGAACCAATAATTATTGATGGGGTCCCAAAGGCAGAGAAATACAGGGACCCTAGTTCACACTTGGTTTGTGAAACACTAGCTTCATGGGGAGAGCCATCTGAGAGTAATACAAGCAAGTATGTTTAGTTTCCCTAAATTTGCTTTGACTGGGATTAACAGGATTTTTCCTTGCACCTTTTTATAAAAATACCTAATCCCAGGTGATAAATTAAAATACGACACACAAACCTGGGCATGTTGGTGTTTGCCTGTATTCCCAGCTACTCAGGAGGCTGAGGCAGGAGAATCACTTGAGGCCAGGAGTTTGAGGCTGCAGTGTGCTATGATCACACCTATGAATAGCCACTGCACTCCACTCTGGGCATAAAGCAAGACTTCATCTCTAAAACATAAAAATAAAAAAACATGAGGTGCAGTGGCTCACATCTGTAATCCCAGCACTTTGGGAGGCTGAGGCAGGAGGATTGCTTGAGCCCAGGAGTTCAAGACCAGCCTGGGCAACATAGTGAGACCTTGCTTCTAAAAAAAAATTATTATTATTATTATTATTATTTTGAGATGGAGTCTCGCTCTTGTTCCCTAGGCTGGAGTGCAGTGGTGTGATCTCAGCTCATGGCAACATCTGCCTCCCAGATTCAAGCAATTCTCCTGCTTCAGTCTCCCAAGTAGCTGGGATTAGAGGCATGCACCACCACACCCAGCTAATTTTTTTTGTATTTTTAGTAGAGAGGGTTGTATTTTTAGTAGGGTTTCTCTATGTTGGTCAGGCTGGCCTTGAAATCCCAACCTCAGGTGATCCACCTGCCTCTGCCTCCCAACATGTTGGGATTACAGGCATGACCCACCGTACCCAGCAAAAAAAAAAAAAAAAAAAAAAAAAACTAGCTGAGCATTGTGACACATGCCTGTAGTCCCAGTTACTCAAGAGTTTGAAATGGAAGGATTATTTGGGCCTGAGAAGTCAAGGCTGCAGTAAGCCATGATGGTGCCACTGAACCCCAGCCTAGGTGACAGAGTGAGACCCTGTCTCCAAAAAAAAAAAAAAAAAAGACACAATGTCTATTGTACCCTATATCTTAACTTACTATTAAATTAATATGAAATTCTTCTCTACTAAATCTTATCAAGTTACCCATGACCATTTACCTTATTCCTTATTCCATAAGAATTAAGTATCTTTCATAGACTATAAGAAAGCGTTATAAGAATTCATTGCAAAATCCAAGTAAATAAGGAGGTAAAATAAGGGAGGCTGAGGCAGGAGGATTGCCTCAAATCCAAGCAAATTTAAGGAGGTAAATTCACTGAATAAACCTCCTTTGTCATCAATGCTGCCTCTTTCAAATAATTTAATAGATTAGAAGGTAGCTATATATTTTTATAGGACTGTTCTGTCTTTATATTGCCATAAATTCACCTGCTTCATTATCTTTACTCATTTTTCCTAACAGATTTTTTTTCCTTCTTGCTGTAATTTGATAATTATTGGTGATTTCTTATTTTAAAAGACACTACACTGGTTATACTCCATTTGCCACCAGCCATATCTACTCTTCACCCTTGTCCACCCTGCTGGGTACCCATGGAGACTGACCCTTTTAAACCGTACCACCTGGGCTCCCTTGCCTTCTGGCTTCTCATTGGGTTTTGGCCTAGGAAGCACCAGCAAGAGATAGAGTGCAGGAAGAAAGAGAAGCCAGGCTATTGCCATGCTCCCTTGGGCCTGGCTGTAGTCTGGAGGTGGCTGCATTCTTCAATGGCCACTGCTTTTGTCAAGCAGCTCCTCTTCCATAGCTCCAGCTCTCACCTGGTTCCAATAACACTGTGTCTCCCTTTGTTCCTTGTGGCCTAGGTGCAGTTGCAGCTCCCACACTTGCCTGTCCACATTTATTTCAATCCCTTATCGGTGCCCTTAACCCTGCCCACACCTCAGTAAATAGTACCCCTTTTAAACTCTCTTCAGTTAAATTATTTGAGTTTACCACCTGTTTCCTGCTGTGTCTCTGGCTATTATAGATACCTAGTCAATATATTGCTAAATCAGATTTTAACTGAAGAGGTGGGATACACAAAGATAATTACTTACATTGGCCAAAAAATTTTAAAAAGTTAACACTATGCTAATAATAACAATTTCCAAATTCCAAAGGAAATGCAGGTAAGAAGTCAAACCATTTTCAGCACGTCTTCTTATTGTTAATTTTAGTTCTTAAATCTATGCCGAGGTCTGTGTCTTACAATAAGAGTACTACCTTCATCTTACTTACAATGTGCAATGCTACAGCAGTCGTTGCCAAAATCTTTTTCTCTACATAGAAAGAATGGCCTTACCCTATGATTTACACCCCTTCCAACACAGTACATATTCAATATCTAGAGTTGTTCAATCAAAACAAATGCCTTGGGAATTCCCAACAAGACAGTTATGTTCATTAGCATTCTCCAAGACTCACAGAACAATCCAGAGGACCACAGACACTACAGTCTAAGACTCTTTAACTTTTCCCTCTAGTGTGAGTGGCAGAAAATACCTCTTCGTTGTTTCAGTTGTCTAGTGGATAACCATTAGATTGTACACACACACACACACACACACACACACACACACACACACACAATCTCCTCAGGGAAAATATGAATTCTCAGAGACAGTTACTTAACAATACTTTGTTAATACAGTATTGGCCTACAAATATTTTTTTAATGGAGCTGATGAATAATTAACCTTAAGATCTAGATTTCTGTCTTATTTTGAAAATAATCAGATTAAGCCGTATTTCTACACAGCTATGATCCATTGGAGCTGAATAGACGTTGCAATTTTTAGATGAGGGATCAATCTCCCGTGTACCACAGTCCTCATCACACTGCACTGCCTCTCTAGGCATTTTACGCATTCACAATATCTGCCTAGACTCTGCAGACACTTGAATTTGCAGAGTCTTGGTCCTTTTTAAATTATGTTCAATAAGAAATACATCTACTGTTAAAGAATAAACCTCTTAATGGTTGCTCTATTAGCCAAAAACACCAGGCCAAACCTTTGAAATTACCTCTTGTAAGGGTTTGATTAAATTCTTAGGTAAAGATCCACTTGTTGGCTGGGCACGGTGGCTCACACCTGTAATTCCAGCACTTTGGGAGGCCGAGGCAGGCAGATCACGAGGTCAGGAGATCAAGACCATCCTGGCTAACATGGTGAAACCCTGTCTCTACTAAAAATATAAAAAATTAGCCCGGTGTGGTGACGGGCACCTGTAGTAACAGCTACTTGGGAGGCTGAGACAGGAGAATGGTGTGAACCTGGGAGGCGGAGCTTGCAGTGAGCCGAGATCACACCACTGCACTCCAGCCTGGGCAACAGAGTGAAACTATACATTCATTTGAATACATTAGAAACCCTTAGTCAAACTGGGTTAGGTAAACTAGCTCTCAGTAAATTAGTCTGATCCTACTTAATTCATGATTTTTAATTGAATTAATTAGTAAAAGTTTTCCCATTTGAACCTTGTGTTTTGTCCAGTTTTAGTTTTATATGCTACAGAATATAATATAGTCCTAGTTCAGACATTTCTTGTCCCTAGTCTAGAATTCTTGTTTGAGGAATTCTACTACCATTCCAACCCATTATTTAAACTTGATCTCCTACATTTGGAAATATAATGGAACACTGTATTTAATTTATTAAATTGGTATTGTACTGAAATTGTAATTTTCCAAATAGAATCTCCATTGCCTAAAAAACCTTTATTTAGAAAATGCAGAAACTTTTAAGACATTGCTCATTCGGCCAGGTATGGTGGCTCACGCCTATAATCCCAGCACTTTGGGAGCTGAGGCAGGCGGATCACAAGTCAGGAGTTCAAGACCAGCCTGGCCAATATGGTGAAACCCCATCTCTACTAAAAATACAAAAATTAGCCAGGCTTGGTGGCATGTGCCTGCAGTCCCAGCTACTTAGGAGGCTGAGGCAGAAGAATCGCTTGAACCCAGGAGGCAGAGGTTGCCATGAGCTGAGATTGTGCCACTGCACTCCAGCCTGAGCGACAGAGTGAGACTCCATCTCAAAAAACAAACAAGCAAAAAAGGCAGTACTCATTCAACTTAGCCATGTTATAGTCACTACTGATTTAAAAATGATAAAGAAAAACATGGTTTTATTCTAATTGTAGTATACACCCTATTAATCAACTTCGATGTAATCAATTTGTCACAGGTATTTGAAACAGAGCAACTCCAACTCTTTATTTATTTATTTATTTATTTATTTATTTATTTATTTGAGAGGGAGTCTTGCTCCATCTCCCAGGCTGGAGTGCAGTGGAGTAATCTCGGGTCACTGCAACCTCCACCTCCTGGGTTCAAGCAATTCTTTTGCCTCAGCCTCCCCAGTAGCTGGGATTACAGGCACATGCCACCATGCCTGGCTAAGCTTTTGTATTTTCCGTAGAGACGGGGTTTCACCTTGTTGGTCAGTCTGGTCTTGAACTCCTGACCTCAGGTGATCCACCTGCCTCGGCCTCCCAAAGTGTTGGGATTACTTTGAGGTCAAGGAGAGAGAGCCCCCGCGCCTGGCTATTTATTTTTTTTGAGATGGAGTTTCGCTCTGTCCCCCAGGATGGAGTGCAGTAGCCATCTCAGCTCACTGCAACCTCCGCCACCCGAGTTCAAGCAATTCTGCCTCTGCCTCTGCCTCAGCCTCCGGAGTAGCTGGGATTACAGGCGCCTGCCACCATGCCTGGCTAATTCTTATATTTTTAGTAGAGACGGGTTTTCACTATGTTGGCCAGGTTGGTCTTGAACTCCTGACCGCAAGTGAGTAGCCTCTGTTGGCCTCCCAAAATCTGGGGATTACAGGCGTGAGCCACCGCACAGGGCCGCAACTCCATCTTTAATAGGGCATGCATAAAATAAGGCTGAGACCTACTAGGCTGTATTCCCAGTTGGTTAGGCATTCTTCCTCACAGGCTGAGATAGGAGGTCCACACAAGATACAGGTCATAAAACCCTGCTGATAAAACAGGATGTACCTGATGGGCGTGATGGCTCATGCCTGTAATCCCAGCACTTTGAGAGGCTGAAGTGGGTGGATCACTTGAGCTCAGGAGATGAGACCAGCCTGCTCAACATGGCAAAACTCTGTCTCTACCAAAAAAATACAAAAATTAGCCAGGCATGGTGGCACGTGCCTGTAATCCCAGCTACTGAGGAGGCTGAGGTGGGAGAATCACTTGAACCCAGGAAGGGGAGGTTGTGGTGAGCCAAGATCGTGCCACTGCACTCTAGCCTGGGTGACAGAGTGAGACCCTGTCTCAAAAAAACAAAAAAGACCAACCTGACCAACACAGCAAAACTTCCTCCCAATCTCTAAAAAAAAAAAAAAAAAAAAAAAATTTAGCAAAGTCTGCTGGTGTGGCCCTGTAGTCCCAGCTTCTTGGGGGGCTGAGGCAGGAGGATTGCTTGAACCCAGGCAGTTGAGGCTGCAGTGAGCCAAGATTGTGCCATTGTACTCCAGCCTGGGTGACAATGAGACCTGGTCTCAAACAAAACAAAATAGGATTCTGTAAAGAAGCTGGCCAAGCTGGGCATGGTGGCTCACGCCTGTAATCCCAGCATTTTGGGAGGCTGAGGTGGGTGGATCACCTGAGGTCACAAGTTCAAAACCAGCCTGGCCAACATGGTGAAACCCTATCTCTACTAAAAATACAAAAATTAGCTGGGCTGGGGCATGGTGGTGAGTGCCTGTAATCCCAGCTACTCGGGAGGCTGAGGCAGGAGAATTGCTTGAACCCAGGAGGCAAAGGTTGCAGTGAGTGGAGATGGCACCACTGCATTCCAGCCTGGGTGACAGAGTGAGACTCTGTCTCAAAAAAAAAAAAAAAAAAAGGCCAGCCGAAACCCACCAAAACGAAGATGGCAATGAAAGTGACCTCTGGTAGTGCTCACTCCTCATTATAAGCAAATTATAATGTATTAGCATGCTAAAAGACACTCCCACCAGTGCCATGACAGTTTACAAATGCCATGGCAATGTCTGGAAGTTACACTGTGTAGTCTATAAAGGGGAAGAACCCTCAGGTCTGGGAAATATCCACCCCTTTCCTGGAAAACTCAGGAATTGTTTTCCAGTTTCGCATATAATCAAGCATATAATCCATTGTTTCGCATAAAATCAAGAAATAACTGTTAAGTTTACTCAACGGGCAGTCCATGCCACTGCTCTATGGAGTAGCCATTGTCTTTACTCTTTTGGGACAGAGTTTCACTCTTGTTGCCCAGGCTGGAGTGCAACAGCACGATCTCGGCTTACCGCAACCGTCGCTTCCTGGGTTCAAGCGATCCTCCTGCCTCAGCCTTTAGAGTAGCTGGGATTACAGGCATATGCCACCACGCCCAACTAATTTTGTATTTTTTGTAGAGACGGGGTTTCTCCATGTTGGCCAGGCTGGTCTCGAACTCCCGACCTCAGGTAACCTGCCTGCCTTGGCCTCCCAAAGTGCTGGGATTACAGGCGTGAGCCACCGCGCCCATCCCAGTAGCCATTCTTATCTTTCTTTACTTCTCTTATAAACTTGCTTTCACTTTTCTCTATGGACTTGCCCTGCATTCTTCCTTGTGTGCGGTCCAAGAACCCTCTCTTGGGGTCTGGATCGGGATCCCTTTCCAGTAACAAACTAACCAAATTCACTGACCTTTCCAGTGCCTTTGTACAACCTTAATAGGTCCATTGCCAATGCGCAAGGAAAGTCAATATGCCGAGACACTGGCTTGCAGCAGAGAAAGTGGTTTAAGTGTAAGGCCACCAAACAAAGAAATAGGAGGTGACCTGAAAGCCATCTCACTGAAAAGTCTGGGGCTAGGGATTTTAACGGTTTTGGAGTGGGCCGAAGTATGGAGATCATTGATTGGTTAAAGAGTGCAGGGTGAAGTCACAGGACAGGGAAATGAAGACGCTGTATTCTCATGCTTATTCCATTCATCTGTGAGGGTCTTTAAACTGGTTGGCATCAGCTGTTTCTCTGGAATTCGGGATCTGAAAAACATCTTAAGCAATCCTTAAGCAAAAGCAATATAATTCTAATGCCAGAGATCCTATCTGTAGGAACAACGGGGATGCAAATGATCAGTACCTAGTAACTTTGAGCAACAAGGAAGTGAGTTAATATGCAGCCCGATTAATATTTAAATATAACTATATTTCTGTCCAGAACCGACATGCAATTCTTGTCAACCCTGAGGGGACAATTTCATGTCAATTAACATATTGATACACAGTACCCTGAAAACTCATCTAGTAATCTGTTCTCCAGTCTACCCACCATTTCTCCCACTAGTAGAGTTTTATACTTAAGAGTTTGGCTGGGCGTGGTGGCTCACGCCTGTAATCTCAGCACTTATGGAGGCCAAGGCAGGCAGGTCACTTGAGCCCAGCCTGGGCAAGACCAGCCTGGGCAACATGATGAGACCCTGTCTCTACTAAAAATACAAAAAATTCGCTGGGTGTGATGGCGTGTGCCTGGAGTCCCAGCTACTGGGGAGGGTGAGGTGGGAGAATCACCCATGCCCGGGAAGTTGAGGCTATAGAGAGTCAAGATCATGCCACTGCATGCCCAACCTGGGCAACCAGAGGGAGACCCTGTCTCAAAATAAATAAATAAAATAAAAATGAAAAAGTCCATTATTTTTTAAATCTGTTTATGCTTCCTGATGAAATGTGTATACAAGAAAGAAAAATTATTTTTTAAATGTGAAGTTTTTTTAATGTGAAAACTAATGTGAATGCTTTGAAAAGACTTCATAAAGGCAAAGTGCCAAAAAACGTTGATGCCAAATTTGGGGTAACAAGACAACTATAAAAATAAGGAAAAAGGGGTCATGTGTGGTGGCTCACACCTGCAATCCCAGCATTTTGGGAAGCCAAACTGTGAGGATCTTTTGAGGCCAGGAGTTTGAGACCTACCTGGACAATGTAGTAAGATCCTGTCTCTACAAAAAAAATTTTGGTCGGGGGCAGTGGCTCACTAACCTGTAATCTCAGCACTTTGGGAGGCTGAAGCAGGTGGATCACCTTAGGTCAGGAATTCAAGACCACCCTGGCTAACATGGTGAAACCCCTGTAATCCCAGCTACTCAGGAGGCTGATGTTACAGGGGTCCTTGCTCCCAGAGCTCCCAAGATGGTGGCGGGTGGCTTCCAAAATGGCGGCTGGACACTTCCAAGATGGTGGCAGGCCTCGTGTTCTCTGACCTGGGGTTCTTGGCCTCACAGATTCCAAGGAATGGAATCTTGGGCCATGCAGTGAGTGTTATAGCTCTATTAGAAGCTGTGGGTCATGGAAGAGAACCCTGGAACCCAGTGACTAGTGTTCAGCTCTAATAGGACGAACCCAGGCACTTAGCTGTGCAGGAACAATGGCGAGCCTTTAGCCAGATCAGGAGTGGCAATGGGCGCCTGGCTGGATCAGGAGCACAGTGGACACCCTACTGGATCTGGAGGGAGGGAAGTCAGCCGCGGGTCTGCCTAGGCGGCAAACAGCAGTGGTGGACAGCAAGGGAAAGCTCATCTCCAGCGGTAACAAAACACGGACCAGAATAGCACAGCTGCAAGATTTAATAGAGGGAAAACAGAGCTCCCATATAAGGGGAGGGGACCCAAAGGGGGTTGCCACTACCTGCTGGCTGCCTGGGTTTATATCCTGATCCTTGACCCTCCCGCTGTGCTCTCAGGCAATAGATGATTGGCTATTTTTTTACCTCCTGTTTTTGCCTAATTAGCATTTTAGTGAGCTCTCTGATTGGTCAGGTGTGGGCTAAGTTGCAAGCCCTGTGTTTAAGGGTGGATGCGGTCACCTTCCCAGCTAGGCTTAGGGATTGTTAGTCGGCCTAGGAAATCCAGCTAGTCCTGTCTCTCACTGAGGCAAGAGAATCGCTTGAAACTGGCTGGTGGAGATTGTAGTAAGCCAAGATCGTGCCACTACACTCCAGCCTGGGCGACAGAGCGACACTGTCTCAAAACAAAAAAATTAAAAATTAGATTGGGCACAGTGGCTCATGCCTATAATCCCAGCATTTTGGAAGAGGAGGCAGGAGGATCACTTGAGTCCAGGAATTCAAGACCAGTCTAGATAATATAGTGAGACTCCATCTCTGCCAAAAAACAATTTTAAAAAATTTACCTGGGCATGGTCCCAGGTACTAAGGAGGCTGAGGCAGGCGAATTGCTTGAGCCTGGGAGATGAAGGCTCCAGTGAGCCATAATCATACCACTGCACTCCAGCCTTGGTGACAGTGAGACCCTGTCAAATAAATAAATAAACAAATAAGCCCAGTGTGGTGGCATGTATCTGTAGTCCTAGCTACTTGGGTAGCTGAGGGGGAGGATTGCTTGAGTCCAGGAATTGCAGGTTATGGTGAGCTGCATGCCAGCCTGGGCAACAGTATGAGACTGTCTCTAAAAGTATATACATAAATATAATTTATATGGAAAAAAGAACAAATATCTATAAAGATTCTTCCTTCAGACTGCCCCATAAGTCCTTGTTCCGCTTTTAATGCAAATACTTCTATTGCCCTTATTATGTGCCAGACGAATATCTGAAGTACTTAGCCTACTCATTTTATTATCTTATGAGGTAGATACTACAACTATTCTCATTTTACAGATGAGGAAATTAAAGCTCAGTGAGGTTTGGTAAGAGCCTCCAGATAATTATGTGGGAAAGCCCCATTTTAAACCTGAAAAGTCTGAATTCTAGCTGAAAACACTGATACCATAGGCAATGCATTATGGTCGTGTTGTACAAAAAAAAAAAAAAGACAGACAATTCAGAACACCAATCAGCAGACCCATATTCAAAGAAGGGTGAGGCAAATGAACAAGTTTTATACATTTTCAGTGAAAAGAAATATTTAAGTTATGTAGTTGTCATTTTATATGACTAACCACTGATTGTAATTGAGTTAAATAAAGAGGTTTCCTCTATTCAAGAGAAGTACAACACTGAGTCATACAAAAAGAGTGTTTTCTCATGAGAGGAAGGATGGAATTTGATATTAAAAACAGCAGAATAGTGTTTTCAACAAATGGTGCCAGGCCAATTGACCATCTATATGCAGAAAAATGAACCCTGACACACACTTCACATCTTATACAAAATTAATTCAAAATGAATTATAGACCTAAATGTAAAACACAGAACTGTAAAACTTCTAGAAGAAAACATGGAAGAAAATCTAGGTGACCTTGGGTTTGGCAATGAAATTTTAGATATAACACCAAAGTCACGAAACCTATGAAAGAAAAAATGGATACACTGGACTTTATTAAAATTTTTAAAAAATGCTCTATGTAAAAGAGAGTAAGACAAGCCACCTTTTGGCGGAAAACATTGGCAAGCCACATATCTTATAAAACACTTGTATTCAGAATATGGAAACAACTCCACTATTGTTAATAATACTAAAAAGAGTATTTTTGTATGTAAAATTTTGCTAGATTTTTGACCATTAGAAAAACGAGACAGGCCAGGTATGGTGGCTCACACCTGTAATCCTAGGACTTTGGGAGGCTAAGGCAGGAAGATGGCTTGAGCTCAGGAGTTTGAGACGAACCTAGGCAACATGGCGAAACCTCGTCTCTACAAAAAATATGAAAATTAGCTAGGCATGGTAACGCACATTGTAGTCCTAGCTAGGAGGATCACCTGAGCCCAGGAGTTTGAGGCTGCAGTGAGCTGTGATCGAACCACTGCACTCCAGCTTGGCAACAAAGTAAGACCCTGTCTCAACAAACAAAACAGGATTTGGAAACTAAAGAAAATAATAACGAACTCTTATATGGTATTTACTATATGCCTGAAACTGTTCTAGGAACTTCACATATATATTCATTTTATCCTGTGACAATGCTAAGAGATGAGTACTATTATATTATGTCCATTTTACAGATAAGGAGATTGAGGCATAGATGATTTAAAAAAAAAAAAACTTGCTCAAAATCACACCACGAGCAAGTAAAGGAGGTGGCATTTAAACATGTTCTGGCTCCAGTCTGTACTCTGAACTATTATATTACAGTGTTAATGACATCAACAGGCATTTGTGAAATATCTACTGTGCAACAAAAGATATTGTGTCAGACATAACAAGAAAAATAAGAGTAGTTTGCCCACAAAAACTCACAATGTTATGGGAGAAACCTATAGCTAACTCACTATGGGAACAAAGACGACAAAATGACCTAGCCCAGATCAGGAGACTCTCAGGTTTCAAATGAGAGTTGAGATTTCATTAGTGGCCTGTGGAAGGTGTAGGTGTGAAAACTGACAAGGATATGAAAAACACTCAAAGGAGACTGAATTTTAGGTAAATTGGTCATTAACAGAAGGACCGTTAAGTAAATAAGCTTTGGACAAATTGACTTCAGGCTGGTTTATATTTTAGTTAACCAATTTTAGGCAACTTTTTGTTTTGTTTGTTCAGATGGAAGCCTTATTGAGCACCTACTATGAAAACAAGTGAGAGTGTGAGGATATTGAGATGAATGTAAGTTCTCTCTGCCCTAGAGCTGAGAGTCAGAATCACTGAAAGGGCTTGTTAAAAACATATTAATAGACTCACTCGTAGACTTTCTAATTCAGTAGGTCTGGGGTGTGACCAGAGAATTTCTAGTTCTAACAAGTTCCCAGGTGACTCTGATGCTGCCTGTAAGGAACCACACTTAGAGAATCACTGCCCTAGAGGAATCAAAAGTTAGTGGAAAGGAAGTTGGTATTTGGGAGGCCTTCACAACTGATTTTGTAATGGAAAGAACTTGTAATGGAAGGCCAAAGGGGAAGGGGATTCTGGGTGAAGGTTAACATTTACAAAAGCAGGATTGAAGGATTTTAATCAAAACAAGGGAGAAACAATAATAGTTTTACTACAATGCTCCTTTGACACCCATAAAAGTTAGTGATACCTGCTGCATTCTTAAAAAAAAAAGAGAAAACTAGAACTTTATAGTACAACAATACTGAAAGCAATTATTTCTAAATTATCTTTTCCCAGCCAAAAGTGTGTAAGTAGGCTGCATCTTTGGTACAGAGGGACTTCTATTAGACATTTTATATTAGAAACTCAAGACAAAGGTATTTAATTCCATAACAGTATTTAAATAAGGGTACTTCAATTTTTTCTTCATTTCTAGTTGTAACTAACTACCTGGGAAGGGAATATAGTTAATTTGTCTGGGCAGATTTTGACATTTAAAATAATGCATAGGCCCAAGGGGTAGGAATTTTCATTACTTAGGTTTACTTTCAGTAAATCAAATCGCTGGTTTATATAAGGTTATCCAGCAGAATTTGTTCCATATTAAGAATCAAAAGAACATTGTAAATGATTGTTAATAACACCTCAAATGTATTTAAATTTTAGTAGAGAATTAAAGCCAGCACAATAATTATGTACATTATCAGTGATTACACTGAGACATAATGCTGGTAAATACTTGGGCACAAATAGATAAAGTTAAGAACAAGAGTTTGGAATTTAAAAAAAAAATCCAGAAATAAAGAACATTCATGTTCTAAAAAGAACTACAAAACAACAGGGATTTTGTGTCTATTAGTCAAAAGTTGTAATTCAACTGATATCAGCCAACCACCTGTACTGGGTGCTTAGACTAGGAGAGGTACCAAGCACAATCCACTAAGGATGATTTGTGTTCCAAGAGTTGCGTGCCACAAAGGAAACTTGTAGTTTCCAGAACAGTTTGTAAATGTAGCTGTGAGCACCTAATTCACATGTACAACAGGTGGAAGGGAAAATGCTGTTCAGAACACAATAGGTAAATATTCAAAGCCAAAAAAAATTCCTAAAAATTAATGTGAACATCCACTGAATTGGCGAGAGGGTAAGGGAGGGATGAGGACCAGTGGGCAGAGAGGACACTCATTTCTGCATACAAACAGCTTTTCCCCTACAGCAACTAGCTTAATTCTAAAAAACTAGAGGAAAAGACTCAATAAAAAAAGGGAAGGAAAAGAAAGGAAAATAAATTTAGTAAAAGCTGAACTATTGCCAAAAAGTTAATTTTCCCTTTCTTTCTTCAAAGTGTATCTAGCAACACCAATATTTTTTAGTAAAGACCACTCTATCAATTTTAAAATATAAAACTCAAAAAAATATAGTCAAGACATTTCAGTATTTCAGATCCATTTAAACATTGTTTATAGCCTCTCTCCTCTCACTTTCCCAATGGCTCTTTCTCTCTCAATCTATTTCAGTCCCTCAATCTTCCTTTTTTTCCTCTAAGTCTGTCTCTCTCTCTCCAGGCACAGAATAGGGGGAAATTATTTTTTGGCATTGAAGAAGAAATGTAAGTTTGTACATTTAAAGACTGCAAAGCCTCGTTGATGATAATCATAAAATTTACTATAAAATAGGTTATAAATCAAGATACTCAACCATACCTGTAGTAAGCAGACATTTCTTATCTGGCTTACTCTTTCATATCTTCCTGCCAAGCACTTACTAGAACAAATGATCCACTTATTTACTGCCATGGAGGAAAAAGAAGTATTGCACTGCTACCTCTTTGTTTTGAGGAGACAACAGGGCTCAGGGGGCCAAGCAGCAGTGTGGGGGAGACAGGGTCAATAAATACTAAATCTGTCCTTGCCATTCCTTGCCTTTGGAATCTTAAGCAAAGAACTTAATCATGCATCCATTCATTCATTTAATCATTCCCTTTGAACTCAGATAACAGCACCAGAGGAGCAGTTGCAAGGAATAGTCAATTAAATAATATGAAAGATCCTTGTTAACATAAAAAGCTTTATTTAATAAATTCTTTAGAAACTGAAATATCATATGCAACTTATCTGTTAGATTGATTTTTTATTATATAAACTAATTCCAGAAAATAAATAGGGAATTTTAAAGACATTGTAAAATCTTTTAGGTTACCTCCTTTTAGGTAACAGCAGTAAAAAATCCTGTTTCAGTGACCAGACTGGTATCCTTCTCTCCTAAAAGTTACTGTGACTTCAGAATAGAAGATGAAGATTTATTTAATGCATTCATTCAACAAACACATATTGATTATCTGCTATGTATCAAGAATATAGTCTACCCTTTGAAAAAACTAGGAACTCCAAAACCTGTGGACACAATAATCAAATATTTGTGAAAGGATAGAAGCAAATGAAAATAATTTTCTTCCAAATGCCTATAAATTTATGCCATCTTCATAAAATCTACTTTAGAAAGTAGAGAATAATTGGCCGGGTGTGGTTGCTCACTCCTGTAATCCCAGCACTTTGGGAGGCCAAGGAGGGCAGATAACAAGGTCAGGAGTTTGAGACCAGGCTGGCCAATATTGTGAAACCTCGTCTCTACTAAAAATACAAAAATTAGCCAGGTGTGGTGGCAGGTGCCAGCAGTTCCAGCTACTCATGAGGTTGAGGCAGGAGAACCACTTGAACCCGGGAGCCAGAGGTTGCAGTGAGCTGAGATCGCGCCACTACACTCCAGCCTGGGCAACACAGCAAGACTCCGTCTCAAAAACAAACAAAAAGAAAGTAGAGAATAATTGTTTTTGATCAGTCTGACAATCATACCCACTACCTGAAATGTCTGGATAAGAAGCCTACTTGCCGGTTTGGATTTTTAATATACCACATTATAATTTTTTTCTTTTCTTTTTTTTTGAAATGGATTCTCACTCTTGTTGCCTATGCTGGAGTGCAATGGTGCAATCTCGGCTCACCGCAACCTCCACCTCCTGGGTTCAAGTGATCCTCTTGCCGCAGCCCCGCGAGTAGCTGGGATTACAGGCATATACCACCACAACTGGCTAATTTTGTATTTTTAGTAGAGGCAGGGTTTCTCCATGTTGCTCAGGCTGGTCTCGAACCCCTGACCTCAGGTGATCCGCCCACCTTGGCCTCCCTAAGTGCTGGGATTACAGGCATGAGCCACCATGCCTGGCCACATTTTTTAAAAAATAAAGGTAATATGAATAATTGCAGAATATAAAGTAAAAATGGAAGTCTCTTCTGCAATACCCCATAATCCCACTCCCCAGTAGTAACCATTGTTAACATGTTTATTCATCTACACATTTTTTTTCTCTATGACCTGTTATGTGATCTGAGAAAGTAGAAATTTCCAAAGTAGTGGCAAATTTGACAGTCAAACCTCTGCTATAATTGATGAAAGCTTAAAAGAATCTTAAGTTACCCAAAGATTGCCAACTCCCAGTTGGTCAGTTGTCTGTTGTGCTTCTGTGCCACACTGCTGTATGAGAAGCTGGGTATAGAGTATATCTGTTAATTCCCTCTCTAGTCTTGGTGATGTCCTTGAAAGTAAAAGTTGAAGACTTCAAGGTAACTTCATTATCAAAGCCTTGTTACCACTCTTCATGGGGCTTTGTGTAATCCTGTTAATAATTCCCAAACTCAGATGTTATGACACTGCATATTGGATATTTCCAGCAGGCAAGTGTTTAGCATGATCCCTTTGCCAGCCAGTTCTTTCATTCTATTTTGTTTATTTTGATGCTTTTGTTGTTGTTGTTGTTGATACACAGTTTTTCTCACTCTGTTGCCCAGGCTGGAGCGCAGTGGCCTCAAGGCCTTGACCTCCCAGGACTCAGGTGATCCTCCCATCTCAGCCTCCAGAGTAGGAACCCCAGAAACCCCGCCTCTACTAAAAATACAAAATTAGCCGGGTGTGGTGGTGCATGCTTGTAATCCCGGCTATTCAGGAGGCTGGGACTACAGGCATGTGCCACCATGACTGGCTAATTTTTAAACTTTTTGTAGAGATGGGGTTTTACCATATTGCCCAGGCTCATCTTAAACTCCTAGGCTCACAAGTGATCTGCCCACCTTGGCCTCCCAAGGTGCTAGGATCACAGGTGTGAGCCACGGGTGCCCAGCTCTCTCATTTCTATTGATGTCAGAGAGATGCTCATAATTCTGGCCAGACATGCAAGTAAAAAACAGGTTAATATTTATTCACTCAATAAGTATTTTTGAACACTTGCTTTATGTCAATGAATATTTAAGAATGAATGCCCTGAGAGGCCATCAAGGCCAAACTTCCCATTTTATCAACAAGAAAATTGAGGCCCAGGAAATGAAGAGACTCTCCCAGAATCGCACAGCTTGCTGACTAAGCAGAGTTATCTAAGGACCTGGGTCTATATTTAGGTTAGGGCTCTATAGCAGAGGAAGAGGCTGCTAGAAAGTGTAACCATCCTAAGGAAATAAAACAAAATTTGAAAAAAAAAGGGCAATGCTTTTAAGATAAATATATAAAATATAGTATGATTAGGTGCTTAGCAATCCTTTATGGCTTCCAATAAATTACTACTGAGAACAGAAAAATAGAAGAACAATGTACAAGAAACATCAAAGGCAGGATTAACAATTTAGTTTCATTTCTGAGTAAAACACACTACATCCTCCACGTGAACTGCTCATGAGATGTTTTAGATCAGAAGACTTTCCAATAGCCAGAACAAAACCCAGTGCTAAATTCTAGAAGTACATGAAGAGCCGGTTGCATTTATTAATCATCTTGGATCAGGTCCTATTCTGTGAAAAGATGCTGATGTATTTCTGTTTGAGGCACTATATTTTATATTTTTATCTTACAATGTTGTAGAAAGAAACTTTTGATGGTTGGAGTCTAGTCTTGTGTCAAAGGCATGGGAAATAAAAGGTTTTTTAAAAATGTGTTTATGGGGCTGGGCGTGGTGGCTCACGCCTGTAATCCCAGCACTTTGGGAGGCCAAGGCGGGCAGATCATGAGGTCAGGAGTTCAAGACCAGCCTGGCCAACATGGTGAAACCCCATCTCTACTAAAAATACAAAAATTAGCCAGGCGTGGTGGCAGGCGCCTGTAATCCCAGCTACTTGGGAGGTTGAGGCAGGAGAATTGCTTGAACCCAGGAGGTGGAGGTTGCAGTGAGCCAAGATAGTGCCACTGCACTCCAGCCTGGGTGACAAAGTGAGACTTCATCTCAAAAAAAAAAAAAAAAAATTTTTTTTGCTTATGGCTAGGCGTGGTTGTTCATGTCTAATGCACATTAGGTGGCCAAGGTAGGTGGATTGTTTGAGCCCAGGAGTTTGAGACTAGTCTGGGCAACATGATGAAACCTTGTCTCTACAAAAATTAAAAAAAAAAAAAATTAGCCAGGTGTGATGGTGCGTGCCTGTAGTTCCAGCTACTTGGGAGGCTGAGGTCGGAGGATCACTTGAGACCAGGGGGTAGAGGTTGCAGTGAGGCAAGATTGCGCCACTGCACTCCAGCCTGGGTGACAGAGCGAGACCCTATTTTAAAAATATATAAATTTTTTTAATGGCTGATTTGCAGTTTACCAATCACTATGGCTTCAGCTAAGTGCATTATGAGACTTAGTCTCATGTAACTTAGACATAAATGAAATTAGTGAAGACTTTTGGAAGTAATGCATTATAGTCTTTTATTTTTACTTCAGTTTTAGCTTGTCTTTTCCATCTAATCCTTCTACTAGAACACTCTCTGATGATTTATATTCATTTACCTTGAATTCAAGAAATTGTCAAACTGCCCTATGTTGCTACACTGAGACAAATATTCCCCAAAACTTTATTTGATTAAAGAGTGAGATAACTGTTAATAGTCATTCAATAATATAATAGCCCCCTTAACTCTCCAGCATTTTGATATCTGCTGTTAAGTCATTGGCATAGACAATTGGATAGATGCTCACTGTAATAAACTCTTTGTTTTTTGTTTTTGTTTTTGAGATGGAGCCTCAGTCTGTTACCCAGGCTGGAGTGGAATGGCACAATCTTGGCTCACTGCAACCTCCGCCTCCTGGGTTGAAACGATTCTCCTGGCTCAGTCTCCTGAGTAGCTGGGACTACAGGCACGCAGTACAACGCCCAGCTAATTTTTGTATTTTTAGTAGAGATGAGGTTTCACCACATTGGCCAGGCTGGTCTCGAACACTTGACCTCAGGTGATCCACCTGCCTCGGCCTCCTAAAGTGCTGGGATTATAGGCGTGAGCCATTGCGCCCAGCCTCAGTCTTTGAAATAGACACAAAGAGAGTTCTTTGATCCTAGTGCAATTATTTGGATCTATAGAGTCCACTTACTATCTGCATTAGTAGTCGCTAAGATTTGGATTCTTTTTTTTTTTTTCTTTCAGAGAGAAGGTCTTGCTCTGTTGCCCAGGCTGGAGTACAGTGGCACAATCATGGCTCATTGTAGCCTTTAACTCTTGGGCTCCAGCGATCCTCCTGCCTCAACCTCCCTAATAGCTAGGATTGTAGGCATGAGCCACTGCACCCAGCACTGGTTTGGATTTTATATGCTGAAAAGTTTAGTCCTACTGGATCACCATAGTAATAGTCTATACTAATTTTCTATATAAGGGGTTAGTGAATAGTATTTCTACAATACAAATTGTAGTTCAAATAAATGAAACTACATTTAAATGTAATTAT
The DNA here is from genome assembly GCF_043159975.1 of Macaca nemestrina. Lineage (NCBI taxonomy): Eukaryota > Metazoa > Chordata > Mammalia > Primates > Cercopithecidae > Macaca > Macaca nemestrina. The sequence continues at coordinate 140,590,578 of NC_092127.1, read as the reverse complement.
AAATAGCCTGATGAAATAATGTATAGCATGAGGAAGCAGAAGGATCATATCTTAAAGGTAAGAATGCCTGGATTTGAGACCTAGATCTGCCACATACAAATAGATCTTGTAAGTCTGGAGATCTCATTGGCATCTCTGTGATTTCTTATCTGATAAAAATGACAGTTATTATAGGACTTTGATTTCTTCACAACATTATTGTGAATATCAAATGAGCTGTTGTACATCAAAAAGATTTTTAAATTGTAAAGTGCTATACAAAATCAGAAATACTGTAATAAAATATTTGTAAAAAACCAAAGTAATATTTCATTCTTTTTTTTTCAATTGAAGAGGTAGAGAATGACATTTTTTTGGGGTCTTAATTCATTTTATTAGATCTTTGCTATACAATTCAGCTTGCAGGTAACTATACTTATTGTCTGATCTGATTTTAATGAAACAGTATTGTTTATATTGTTTAGGAGACCACGTGTAGGCTGGCCACAGTGTTTCATGCCTATAATCCCAGCACTTTGGGAGGCTGAGGCAGGAAGATGGCTTGAGCCTAGGAGCTGAAGACCAGACTGAGCAACATGGAGAGACCCCCTCTACTAAAGACAAAACAAAAAACAAAACAAAATGGGCATGGTGGCCTGCACCTGTAGTCCTCAGCTGCTTAGGAGGCTGAGGTGGGAGAATCGCTTGAGCCCAGGAGATTGAGGTTATAGTGAGCCATATTTGTGCCACTGCATTCCAGCCTAGGTAACAGAGTGAGATCTTGTCTTAAAAAAAAAAAAAAAAAAAACAAAAAAAAACAAAAACCACCACCACCACCACCACAACAACAGTGTGCCTATGTCCACCATTAAGAATTTTAACCAGCTTCTGTAATATGTTATGTGTTCAAGATAAAAAACAAAAACAAAACAAAACAAAAAACAACAACACATTAGGCTCAGACTTTCCACTTTACTAATAAAATGTATACTAAATATCTTCTGGGGAAAATCTAGAGAACGTCATTCTACCAAAAGGTAATAACAGTCAACTTGAAGTACAGAAAAACTTAAAGGAAAATGAAGAGAAAACAGACTTGAAAGATAATCAAAGAAAAGCCTCCAGGGGAGTCTTTTCTCCAGTCAAGAAGGATGTACTCAAAGCTTTTTAAAAGAGAGGAAAGAGCTATTAGAGTAATAAGAATAGTTGATATGAAAGAATATAAAAATGGTATCAAGGGAGTGAGTCAGGCAAGGAAGATGAAGCACAAATGCACAAGTGTTCTTAAGGGAGACAGAAATTGAAAAATGCGTACAAAAAGAAAGGTAATAAGCTAGGAAACTTCAGACATCCCTGTGGTTACACATTAAAAAGAGAGTTCTTTATGTCCGTATCTATCTCAGCCACTAGACTTTTAGCTCCTTAAAGCAAGGTGCCATATCTTATTCATTCTTATGTATCCTGCAGCAGCTAGCTCAGTTCCTTGCTCATAGAAGGTGCTCAATGGATGTTGAGTTGAACATGAATAAAAGTCACCTGGACTGTAGCTTACGGGCTAGCTATAAAACAAAGTGAAAGGAACAAAGAAAAACAAATCTCAATAAATATGTAGTGGCTCATTTATTTATTCTACAAATTCTTAGGGAGCATCATGTGCTAGGAAGGCTCTGTGGATAAAGCAATGAATCGTATGTGTTAGGATTCTGTTTTTCTTTACAGAAATATAACCCTGATCTTCCAAATTTAGCATTATAAAGAGAATTTTCAGATGATCAGGAGAAAGACCACTTGGTCCTCACTATTTTCCCTGGCTTTCCCTTGGCATTGGGATCTTTGAACTGACTGCCCTTAAGACAAACATACTAGGGGCAGGAGGGTTATGGCTAGCTCTTTCAGCATTCTGGCCCATGTATATACAAATGACCCTCTTCTTATTTCCTGCACTACAACTAAAATAGTTTATTACAGATTAGGGGATTTAAAAAATGGAAACAAACCTGAATAATTGCATGAATTTGGATAATCTGGGTTAAAACTATTCCTTGCTCTCAAAAGCTCATGTGCTACCTTGGAGGAGGAAAAAAAACAACAACAACACACACACACACACACACACACACACACACACACACACACACACACAAAAAAAACAGATCTGATCTGTGCCCTTCCTTCTTAGCTCTCTGTTTACTACTATGTGATGGATCAGGAGAGCCATTGTTAACAGCAATTACTTAACAGTACACTTCTAAACCTTCTGAATCCTTGACCTTTGGAGATCAAATTTCATCCCATATCATTTTTGAGCCCACTCTCTTAGTAAAATGTTCCTATCTGAGGTCTAGCCTCTTTCCTTGGCAATTCCCAACAAGAAAGACCTAGTTCTTCAGACAAGACTGTACTCTCAGATCTGAGGCTTTACTGTTATGAACCCTTCAGAATAATTGTTTCACAACACAATAAGATGAACATCCCTCCAAAAGATACACACATACAGTGACAGTATAGGTGGGAAAGTTAGCTCCCTACCATGAATGCACTACTACCTAATTTATTCTTTATATATATTTTAAAGACTTAAAAGTTGTTGATTATGTCTACATATCCCATTGAAGTCCATACGCATATCATACAGAAAGGCAAAAACATTTACGTACATAGGTCCAAAATTTGAAACCACATGTCAGCTTATAAAGTACTACATGAGGAAGAGAAGTCACTCTTTTTTTTTTTTTTTTTTTTGAGACAGAGTCTTGTTCTGTCGCTCAGGCTGGAGTGCAATGGCGATCTCGGCTCACTGCAACCTCTGCCTCCCAGGTTCAAGCAATTCTCCTGCCTCAGCCTCCCGAGTAGCTGGGATTACAGGCGCCCACCACCAATCCCAGCTAATTTTTTTATTTTTAGTAGAGGTGGGGTTTCACCATGTTGGTCAGGCTGGTCTTGAACTCCTGACCTCATGATCCACCCGCCTTGGTCTCCCAAAGTGCTGGGATTACAGGCGTGAGCCACTGCACCTGGCCAAAGCCATTCTTTTTAAATGTCTGCCATGTGTTGATATAATTTAACAACACTCACAAATATTATCTCCTTGGATCTTCAGAAGAACTCTGATTTAGGAATAATTATGCTTATTTTATGGGTGTAGAAAACAAAACACAAAGGGTCTAAGTGAATAAGTCTTCATATTTACTTATAATTATTGTGCTAAATTAGATTGAACTCAGCTTCATGAACTTAATGGACAGTTACTGTGAATTTACTATGTGTAAGTATTACAAAGTATCACAGAGTAAACAAAGTGGCATACATTCTCTGGCCTCAAATTACTTCCACTCTAGTAATGGAGAAGAAAAACACTCCACTAATGAGGAGATTGTTCATAACCAGTGAAATAATATTTTTAGATGGCAATAGTGGGAGTGGAAGCAACCAGCTAGTAATTTAAAAAGTGAACGGCTGACGAGGAAAAAAAGGCAATGAACATGTAACAGTATACTCCCTGGACATGTTGGTTCAAGTTAAAAATTCCTAAGCTCCTTTAAAAATGAAATTTGCTCAGTTATATTGAGTCATTCATTTAGAGACAGCCTTAGGGTAGGGACATTAATTGGAATCAAATTGTAGCAGATCCAAATCTAGCACAGATCTCTATGTTAAAAGGGGTTGAGGTGGGGGGTGGGGAGGAAGTGGGGAACAGCCTCATATGTTTCCAGAAAAAAAAATTGTTCCAGAAAGATCAAAAAGGAAAGCCATTTACAAAGGGAAGCTACATCAGAAGGTAAGAAAAGTATGAACAGAAAGAGAACAGCTGCTTTCAGTAATAAAAACTACATTTGGCAATATATTGTAGTGGCTAAGCACATGGATTTAAACATCAAAAAGACCTGTTTGGATCCAGGCTCTCCTGAAGAAAGTTATTTGACATCTTTGAGCCTCAGGTTTCTCATTTGTCACTCCTACGACAGATCAACACATCTGTGTATCAGTCTGTTCTTGCAGCCATGAGATTCACATTAAAGCTACATGTAGATACAAGATAAAAACTTTGAACCTGTGTACATACAATTTTTTGCATCATGTGGAAACATATAATAGTTTATATGGTGGTTATAAAGGTTAAAGAGGCAAATGTAAATAAAGTTTCTGGGGCATTGTGAGCTCGCAGTAAATTGTCCCTATTGAGATTATTCAGTGAGTTAAGGAGCTGTGCCCTTGAATTTAGTGAATAGTTGGTAATTCACTACTGTCACATTCAATAGAATGCTAGGCAATTTTTAAGATATATTCTACAATAGTGGTTCTTAACTCATGGGTAGGGGCATTTTGAGACGTGGTAGGAAAGGTTTTTGGACATCCCAGTCACAGAGGTGGGAGTGAGGAAGTGACATTTGGAATGAGTAGGGATGCTAGCTGTCCTAGACTTCTCAGGAAAGTTCTACATATAAAGGATGCATTCTACATGATTTTCAAATGTCCCTCTAGACAAAAAGAAAAACCTGTTGGTGATGATCTAGAACCAACTCCATTTTACTGATAATATAAAGAGGTTTTTTTTTTTGAGATGGAGTTCCGGTCTTGCTGCTCAGGCTGGAGTGCAATGGCGCCATCTCAGCTCACCGCAACCTCTGCCTCCCGGGTTCAAGTGATTCTCCTGCCTCAGCCTCCCGAGTAGCTGGGATTATAGACATGCACCACCGCGCCCGGCTAATTTTGTATTTTTAGTAGAGACAGGGTTTCTCCATGTTGGTCAGGATGGTCTCGAACTCTCGACCTCAGGTGATCCACCCATCTCAGCCTCCCACAGTGCTGGGATTACAGGCATGAGCCACCGCACCTGGCCAATATAAAGAGTTTTGAGAGTTTCTGAAATAACTGTAATATGGATTTTCTAGGAATGTAGCTATTATGCACATGGAGAAAACAATGTATGCACTTTGTTTTGCTTGGAATTTACCAAGTGTAGTTCACCATTTTAGAAGAATCACGTCACTCCTTTGACAAATTAACACATCCGTATATCAGTTGGCTCTTGTAGCCATAAGATTTACATTAAAGCTACATATAGATACTAGCATCTAACTACTATGCCTTCTAATGTAGTCGAGCCTGATAATTTCATATTATTTCATTATAAATATTTTGCTTTTAATTATCCTAAATATAATAGATAAGGCATTATAATGCTTTTCAAAATAAACTGTTTATGTACATAAAATATATTATCTATGGATTCCAGATGAGGGTAACAATGAAGGCATTACAAAATATTTGCTATTAAAAGGGAGTGTGGGGTCTGATGGGATTGAGAACTATACTCTAGGATTATACGTAATGACAATAAAATATATCAACAGTATTATCTATGATTTGACCTCCCCGCTTCTTTTTTTTTTTTTTTTTTGAGACAGAGTCTCTGTCACTCAGGTTGGAGCGCAGTGGCTTGATCTCGGCTCACTGCAACCTCCGCCTCTTGGGGTCAAGTGATTCTCTTGCCTCAGCCTCCCGAGTAGCTGGGATTACAGGCATGTGCCACGATGTTCAGCTAATTTTTATATTTTTAGTAGAGACAGGGTTTTGCCACGTTGCCTAGGCTGGTCTCAAACTCCTGACCTCAAGTGATCCGCCCACCCCTGCCTCTCAAAATGCTGGGATTACAGGCATGAGCCACCACGCCTGGCTCCATTTTTATAAAGAAAACCCACAAGAACTCACTCTTTTTTCCCTTCATAACATTTTACAGAACTAGAGAAATAAGAGAGCCAGTAACCCAACTGAAGAGGCCTCTTATGTACACTATAATTCTGTAGCATTTTGATCTCAGGAATCAGATGGGAAATGAAAGGTAAGTTCTCATCCTGGCTTTATCACTTAAGCCACATAATTTAACTTTTATAGGTCTATTTTTTAAATCTGAAAAGCTTGAGACTTAAGCTACATTATCAATATGTAAGATTTCCAGCTTTGTTTCTATAATTCTAAAGCAAGGTTTCCTGATTGTAGGTATAAGTAGCGTTTCACAAAGCATTTTCCAAAGAACACTGGTATGATAGGACATTTACGGATATGAAGTAGAGCTCTAAGGTTAATATATTTGAGAAAACACTATTAAAGTTAAACATGTTTCTTTAGGTAAGATTTCTTAATTGTTTAACTTAAGAGTATTATGAGTTTTCAAGAGAAAAAATGCAGTATGTAGCATTTCCTATATTTATTTCAGCATAGAATCTCCCCTCTCCACGTACCCTAAGAATCTAATGGGAAATTGTGTTCTGCATAGCAGGTGTTGTGACACACTAATTTAAGATGATGTATGGTATTTTAAAAGTTTTTATTTTCAAAGGAGTCAATCTCCATGCTAACTTTTCAGGCATTATAACATGCAATGGGGAAAACAGTTTCATGTAGTGATTATCTTAAGTCACATCATATGTTAGAATCATAACTAATCTTTGTTAGTTCTGTTTAGCATAAAGAAAGAACTGAAAAGGTTAACCAGAGAACACAAATTAAAATGTATGATGAGCGTGAGTCATTTTAGAACCAAAGAATGAAACAGAGGCTCTATCTTCACATCAAAAGATTTGCTCTATTTCATAAATACTGTAAAAAAATAAAGTTTGGTTGGCCCATTCAGTTAAAACAGTTAAATCTAAAAGTTGCTTATTTTTAAAAAAGCACAAGTTATAGAAAGAATGTACTATTATATATGGAAGATAAATAAGAAGAAGTTAGAAGATTTGAGATGTTAAAAATATTGTTCTTTCCTAGCTATTTTTGGGATTGGAACACCAATATAGACAAGCTAAATAAAAAAGTAGAATATAATTCTGGAAAGAACATGAATAACGAGATTATTCCTGTTGCAGAAAAGCATAATTCTTTTAACTAATGATTATTTTAAAGGTCAGCTGGTGGAAGTTTACCATATTTGTTTTGTGTGGGTGTATCAGCAGTTGGTATTAGTTTAAAACAAAAACAAAGTTTAATGCTTGACATTTAAAGAGTTATTCCAGATTATATAAATCTCAAATTTCAAAATATAAATTATTTAGTGGGTGGAATATCTGTTGTAAAATTTTAACATCTAGTTTATTTTCCCTGCCATACAGTATGCCACGGTTTTCAGCACAAGATGGTGTATGAAAACTAATTTTAGGCCGGGCACAGTGGCTCACGCCTATAATCCCAGCACTTCGGGAGGCCAAGATGGGCAGATCACTTGAGGTCAGGAGTTCGAGACCAGCCTGGCCAACATAGTGAAACCTCGTCTCTACTAAAAATACAAAAATTAGTTGGGCATGATGGTGTGCACCTGTAATCCTAGCTACTGGGGAGGCTGAGGCTGGAGAATCGCTAGAACCTGGGAGGAGGAGGTTGTAGGGAGCAGAGATTGAGCCACTGCACTCCAGTCTGGGTGACAGAGCACTTCATGAAAAAGGATGGGAGTAAGTGCTTGAAGGATGTGCTTGATGGTGTGGAAAAGGAAAGTTGAGAAGTGAACAATGTGAACAAAGATACGGATTTGGAAAGTCAGGGCATGTATTGCGAACAAGTTTGGATGAAACCTAGTGTGAATGTTTGAGTCCAGATTATAAAGATCCTTGAAAGAAAGGCAGTGGGGAGGCTTTGTTAGTTATCATATGCTTAGAAACACAGGTACAAGCAAAATAAACACAATCCTAAACTTTCAATGCTATCTTGGATAGGAAAAAGAACCCCTGTTAAGAGGAGACTTTTAAAACAAATTATAAAAGGTCAGGGAATCCTTCTACTTGATAACTCAGAATTTAAATACTGATGTTCTTTTGAATATCAAAAACAAACTTTCAGATAGAGAAACAGAGAGAAAGGGAGGGAAATTATCATCAGTTTCTAAAAAGAGACCATGAATATTTTGTTCAAAGTCTTGCTTTAATTCAGATAAACATAATTGTAAGATTGCTCTGCTAGAGTTAAAACTCTTAGTTATGAAACTCAACAGAATGCTTTAACTATTTCTTTGGACTCATCAACCATTAGACGTTGAAGTCATGAATCATTATCTGTGCTGCACTTAGACTGAGGCTATCCAGTAGTTTATTTATGGTGGCAGTGTATCTCACCGAAACACTATGCTTTCCAGCTTCCCTTTCAGCTACTCATGTTCTTTCATTGCTTCTGGACAGTGAAATCTAAGTATTTTTTGGGTGAGCCTTCCAGGAAAGTGTTTAGGGGTGGGGTTAATTTTTGTTCTGCCAAGAAAATGAGTGGGATAGCTGGAACCACAATAGCCATGGTACCTCTGTTAATGTTTTTGGTGCCTTTGAACAGAACAGGAAGAATCCCCCATCTTTGCACATGAGTTAGAAAAATTTCCTCCTCTGGCTAGAAGGAATCCCTCAGAATATACAGCCCCCATTCACTTCTTGGTCAGGTGTCTTCACAGTAAATAAACTACACAACTGTATGGGGTGTCCTGGACAGCCATATTGGACTATGAAGCAGGAAAGGAAGCCATGCTCTAAAGATAGTAAACCCAAGGAGAAAAGCAGCCTGGCCCTTGCTGACCATGGATGTGCCATATCAGCCCTGCATTGACTACTTCCAGACTTCCTTCATGTGAGAGAAAAATAACATTTGTTACTGTTATTTCTGGTTTCTTTTACTAGGAGCTAATTGCTAGTAAAGTTAAGACTACGTGGTATGATTTGAGAATTGCTATCATTAATTAAGCAATTGTTCCTTGAGAATTCTGTATCAGAAATTCTATGATGTACTAGGGATAAAGACAGAATTTGCAATCTAGGATGTGAAAGACAGATGTGTACACACACAGGTAATTATAGCATAATGCCATATGCTTGTGCAGTTTGCATACTGGATACAGACAACTGGGCAAAAGGTTAGTGGGGACTGTGCTTTGATAGACTGCATGCACCCAGAGGGAAACATATCCTAATTCATCTCCACAAATGGGGTACCTCTTTTTAAAAATGCTTCAACCAATAATAAAGCTTTATCATCATTTACTTCAGTGATTACCAAACTTATTTTAGCAGTCATTAGCCTTCTTTGAAAGAATAATAATACAGAAACACAACTTACTAGTTCAGATGTTTTGGAGAGATCTAACTCAAGTTAGATGAGTATAAAAGAGAATTTGCTGGTTAATTTAACCACACTTACTGTAAGAAAGTTAGGCACAGCCTGTTAAAGGAGTACCTAGCAGGGTTTTTAGAAAAAGCTTCACAGAGGCAGTGATGCTTGAGATGAATCTTCAAGGATGATTTTAAGAAAAGGACAAAATGGGAAACAGCATACTATGCTGAGGAAAGACACTATACTTTGCATGTGCAAAGATATCTAAAAGGGCACATCCTGTTTAAGAAGTGACAGGTGGTTCATTAAAGGCAAGGGTGAGAGAGAGAAGCTGGTGGTTAAATGGCTGCAGGTGGTGTGGTAAGAGGGGCAAATCATTAAGGAACATACATGCTTGTGAAGTTAGGCTTTATTTTATAAATTATGTAAAGTCATTTAAAGAGCAGAGTAATTAATATGAACAGGATATGTTTTAGGAGGATGTTGGGATTATACTTAGGGCATGAAAACAATAGACAAAATGCAAAAAGCTCAGGCAAGAGGTGACAGGCTCACTTATAACTCTGGAGTGCATTATGATGACGGGGCTAGATTAATGAAAATATGTAGTAGGCAGAATTGGTAGATCTTGGTGAGGCTGGGAGAGAAAAGTTAAGGATTACTTCTAGGATTCTGCATTACGTGACTATTCATATGATTACATTATTTTTAGCATGATAGTACCATTTTTAATAAGAGAGGGTCATGCAAGACCAAGAATCAATTTTGGGTGAAAGACAATGAACTCAGTTTTAGACATATATATATCTTGCAATGTGTGTAGCCTGTGTAGGTGGAGATATCCAGGAGAAAATTGACAATATAATCTAAATGTGTGATGAGAACTTTGGATTGAAGATGTACATTTGGGAGTCATAAGCATAAAGATGGGAGTTAAGACTTGTAGATGTGACCATCTAAGATTCGAAGAGTTTGTTTAGGTCCAATATGAAAAAGGGGCTCAAAGTTTGAGGGGCTCAAAGAGGAAAAGGGATCCATTATGGCCTCCATGCCACCAAGTATCTTCCCACTATGTAGTCAGTGTCTGAAACTGCCATTGTTTTGATTTATTCTTTTAGGTTAAGGTTTATTTCTAAATAATTACCTTGTAAAAATACCTTTGGGAGGAATTAAACAGAGAAGCTTAATAAGGAGAACAAATGAACTAGGTATCCAGAGACCAGTTTCTTTCTTTTTTTTTTTTTTTTGAGACGGAGCAGTGGCATGATCTTGGCTCACTGCAAGCTCTGCCTCCCAGGTTCACGCCATTCTCCTGCCTCAGCCTCCCGAGTAGCTGGGACTACAGGTGCCCACCACCACGCCCGGCTAATTTTTGTATTTTTAGTAGAGACAGGGTTTCACTGTGTTAGCCGGGATGATCACAGACCAGTTTCTAACACTGACTGCCTGGGTGATGTTCATTCAGCAAGTTATTTTGCCTCAGATTCCTCATGTGGAAAATGCAGAAGTAGGACCAAGTCAATGTTTGGTAGACTACGATTCCACCAATCATAACGACTTAGTTTAAGTTCAGTGATTTTCAAACTTATTGGGCAGCAATAAGTTTGAAAGAACTTTTTGAAAGTTTGAAAGTTCTTTCTTTGAAAGAACTCTCAAGCAGAAACACAATGTATTCAGATGTTTTGGTTGCAGAGGTCTAACTCCAGTTAGTTTGGATGTAGAAGAGAATTTACCAATTAATTTAGCTACATTATATGAAAAGGCACAGCTGGGACCTCAGGGATCACCAGAACCTGAGACTGGTGCACCTACAGGAATTGTTCTCTACATTTCTCATCTGAGTGGTGGCTTCATTCTACACAAGGCCATTGACCATTCTGACTTCCTTCTGGGCTCTACTGCTATGGTGGAATAGCCCTTCTCCCCTTAGTTCCACATGAAAATATCCTGGGGAAGAACTCTGCTTGCTTTGACTTGAGTTCTATGTCCACCACTGTAGCCAAGAAGTTGGGGGATTCTTTGAGTTGTAGCTGCACTAAAATTACCATTCATGGTGCAGGTAGAAATAGTTTCCCCCAAAGACAAAGAGCATTGTTCAAAGAAAAAGGTTACTGGGGAGACAAATAGATGGTCAATATGTTAACAGATAAAACACAGGCTTTCTCTCTCAGGACCCATCTACCTGGTTCCTTTCGTGTACTCTAGGTGGCTTCTGAAACATACCTTTGAAAACCCCAAGAGGATGCTTGGAGTACAGCTTTAAAATAGTTATCCCTCAGTATCCCTTGGGGATAGTTTCTGGACCCCCTCATACCAAAATCCATGGATCCGTAAGTCCCTTATATAAAATGGCATTTATTTGCATATAACCTATGCATATCCTTCCATATACTTTAAATCATCTTTAGATTACTTGTAATACCTAATGTAAATGTTATGTGAATAGTTGTTATACTTTATTGTTTATGGGGTAATGAGAATAAATAAATACCTACACATGTTCAGTAGAGACATAACCACCCACTTCTTTTTCAGAGTATTTTTGATCCTAGGTTGGTTGAAACCAAAGGTATGGAATCCACGAATGTGGAAGCCACCGATATAGAGGGCTGATTGTAATCGATTTTATTAACTGGAAAGTATGCCAGTCACCTCCAAGGCCTAGACAAATTGAAGCACTGGATATTTATTGGTGGCGGTGGTGCTTGCCTAGTAAAAACAATTTTAGGAATATAGGAGTGTGGTGTTAACTGGTGGGATTGAGGTGGAGATTCTAAGTATTCAGGATCAAGGGACTTGAGCTGGGAAGTGTAGAAAGGGGAGGTAGGATACCTGCCTTCAAAGTTCAAAGATGAACTCTGCTTACTTTATCATTTTATGGAGAACTGATGGATCACATGGCACACTATTAATCATGGTGAAAAATGTTCATCTTTGGCTAAGATAGTGGGAATGATCCTTGGTGTCATCCATAGCCACTCTAGAGAAAGGAAGAAGTAGGAGATTCATGGAAAGAGAGTTGATGAACCCAGAAAGGGGCAGAGGCAATGAGAAAAGCCACGTGTCTTGGACGAGTATACCCATAGTAGATGGTAAGAAATATAAGAATAAGTGGGAGAGAGAGAAAGAGAGAGGGAGGGAGGGAGGAGAATAAATATGTACAAGATAGGAAAATGGGGAAGACTGTAGTTCAGTAAAAGGTAGACTATGTCACTGAAATATAGTTTGGAGGCCCTGTCAGGAGGTCCAGGAAGTAAAAATCCATGATTATCTTGATTAATACTTGCTTTAAAGTTATTTTATTAATAAATATGATGTAAAATATATTTGTTACTAATTATACCTTACCAAATACACTTAAATGTGACATTTTTATTGTTATATGGCTATTAGTATGAAAGTATGTATTAAATAAAATCAAATTTGCCAGGCACAATGGCTCACGCCTATAATCCCAGCACTTTGGGAGGCCAAGGCGGGCGGATCACTTGAGGTTTTGAGACCAGCATGACCAACATGAAGAAACCCCATCTCTACTAAAAATACGAAATTAGCCGGGCATGGTGGCGCATACTTGTAATGCCAGCTACTTGGGAGGCTGAGGCAGGAGAATTGCTTGAACCCGGGAGGCAGAGGTTGAGGTGAGCTGAGATAATGCCATTGCACTCTAGTTTTGCAAAAAGAGCAAAACTCTGTCCCACCACCCCCCAAAAATCAAATTTGATAGACTATCAAATAGTACTAATTTTCTTTTTCTTTTTTTATGAGGTTGGAGTTTCACTCTACTGCCCAGGCTGGAGTGCAGTGGTGTGATCTTGGTTCACTGCAACTTCTGCCTCCCAGGTTCAAGTGATTCTCCTGCCTCAGCCTCCTGAGTGGCTGAGACTATAGGCACGCACCACCACGCCAGACTAATTTTTATATTTTAGTAGAGACGGGGTTTCACCATGTTGGCCAGGCTGGTCTCAAACTCCAGACCTCAAGTGATCTGCCTGCCTCAGCCTCCCAAAGTGCTGGGATTACAGGCGTGAGCCACCACACCTGGCCAAATAGTACTAATTTTCTTAAAAAATTGAAATCTTCGTCTTTTGAATAAGCTGCTCAACAGAATTTCAGAAAAGAGACAAAAGAACAGTTATAAGGGATCTTATAGGACCCACCACTACCTGTGTTAACAACAAAAACATGGAGAGATAGGAAGATTTATTCAGTTCAAACATTAATTGCTAATTTGGAAAAGACACAGGTGGTCTCTAGAACACGAAGTACCTTTTTCTTTAATTGAGTAGGAATAAACCAATTCTCCAATAATACAAATAAACATAATTGTTGTTTCAGAACAAATTGTACCTATATACTGCTGCTATTAAACCAATTTGGTCAAAAAGGCCACACTTAAGCCAGAAGCTTCAGTTGGATAAATCATTTCTTTAAAGATTTTTTTTTTTTTTTTTGAGATGGAGTCTCACTCTGTCACCTAGGCTGGAGTGCAGTGGCGCGACCTTGGCTCACTGCAACCTCCTCCTCCAGGGTTCAAGCAATTCTCCTGCCTCAGCCTCCTGAGTAGCTGGGATTACAGGTGCCTGCCACCACGCCTGGCTAATTTCTGTATTTTTAGTAGAGATGAGTTTTCAGGCTGGTCTCGAACTCCTCACCTTAAGTGATGAGCCTGCTTTGGCCTCCCAAAATATTGGTATTACAGGAGTGAGACACCGCACCCAGCTATTTTCTTATTGCATTATTTCTAACCTTAAATACTGCAGTATCTGATAAACATGAAAAATTCTCAGAAATGAGATATCAAAAGCAGGTTACTTTCTGTAGCAAACTTTGATCCACTATAAAACTGCTTCTTTACAATGGCTAAAGTGCTATTCACTTGTTGTCGTTTCTGGGATATCTTTTGAAGTGGAATCTTATGAGGAACTTTTTTTTTTTTTTTTTTTGAGACAGTTTCATTCTTGTTGCCCAGGCTGGAGTGCAATGGCATGATCTCAGGCTCACTGCAAACTCCGCCTCCCAGGTTCAAGTGATTCTCCGGCCTCAGCCTCCCGAGTAGCTGGGATTACAGGCGTGGGCCACCACACTCGGCTAATTTTGTATTTTTAGTGGAGATGGGGTTTCACCATGTTGGTCAGGCTGGTCTCAAACTTCCAACCTCAGGTGATCCACCACCCGCCTTGGCCTCTCAAAGTGCTGGGATTACAGGCCTGAGCCACTGCGCCCGGCCTGTTTATTTTTTAATCTCACTGAAGACAATTTCTTGGCGTTTGTATAGTGCCAACTATCTGAAAACTTATTTCTCCAATGTCATTCTAATTGCAAATGAGAAAAACAGCAATCTATTTTTTGATAATATAGTTAATATATAAAAGTATTCCTTTCCTTTTGTTTTTAGTGAGTCAATCAATTTGATATCGTATAAAGAGGACATCTTTGAGAGTAAATACTAAACTTAACCTGCACTAAAATAAATGATCCTATGACAACATCCACTGTCCATCATTAACTCTGAAAGTTACAATTACCCCTCCCTGCTATGGATTGTGGTGCATTTACTACTTAAAATTTAGAGGCCAACAAAGAACATCCCATATATAAAGTTGACCTTCAGGACCACCAAAATCCACCATTTATTAGTGCTTAACATTCACAATGGCCCTGTCATTTTTCCCCACTACTGTCACTACTGCTAGGCAGCCTGTAAGAGTGGGCAGATGTCATACGGCTCACGTGTAAATGCCAGTGCTGTCAGCCCATCCTCCTAGACATTGTTGTGACTATTAATTTTGTGTCATCTCTCATACTTTCATTTCTGGTTTGTTCCGTGAGAATTTCCTGTTTATGTGTCAGCTTCCCCTACAATGATTGTGAGTTACTTAAGAAAAGGGACTATATATGCTTGGCTGTGTGTCTCCAATGCTAAACATAGCGTCTGGAACACAATATGCCCTCCATATGTGCTTGTTTATTGTATATGAATGAAAATTCATTGACTACTCATAGAAAATTTATCGTTAAAGATGCTTAAATCTGTGAGGTTATCACATTATCTGATTTGTTTTTTTCAGGTATTTATTTTCCTCTTTCCTTCCATATTTGGTAGTATTTCTCCTTGGGAGAGAGTGATTGTGTGCCAAGGAGAAATACTGTGGCAAGATGCCATTGAGGCAGGTCCACTATTTGGACTCCTGAAGTGACTTGCTTGGCTTTCCTGCTTACAAAATCAAAGATAATTATTCATTTTATGTCAGCCTAGACTCTTAGATAGTTGAGAAAGAGTGAGACTTCTTCCAGGCTTAAGGACGTTTTGACATGTTTTACAGAAGATGGTTGTGGGGCTGGTGTTGCTAGGGAGGGAAATGGAAAATTAACATAGGTAGAAAAGAAAGTAGTCTGTGGTCTTGTGAACTGAGGGGCTTTTTTACTCACTCATTCCCCCTTCCTGGTGCCAAGATGAAAGTGGTGCAATAGTTCTGCAATTGTGGACTCTTGTAACAGCTGTTCAGTTTTAGCTAAATGATGATTTGCATTTTTACCGCACCTTTTCCCCCAAGAGAGGAAGGCATTTTACATTCAGTAATAAGGCCTAAGATGAACTGCAACTAACGCAACGTGCTTAGTGTGCTAAACACTCCTATGGGGGGAAAAATACTGAACATTGCTAATATACCCTTGACCAACACTGGTACATACACGAGTCCGGGCATGCATTGAGAAAGAGATTAAAATTGTGCAAAACTGCAACAGCAGTACTCTGCCTCTACAGCCGGTGTAATTTGCTTTTCGGACTCCTGGCGGTTAAAAGCTGAAGCTGGCCCACAAAAACAAAAACAAACCCCAGAAACTTAAAGTATCAGAGCCACGTTCACCAAGTAAACACTACTATTTCTAGTTTACATTAGGATGTTTTCATTCTGTACATGGATGGATAAACTACCAAACAACAAACTAAAGTCTACAACAAGAAGGGAGAATTAGAAAATAGGACCGGGTTATCGCTAAGCGTCACAGGTTCTTTTATTTACCTTTCACGATACAACTTACAGATGTTACACGTTTAAAAAAAAATCGACCGAAGATGTCAGGAAACATTTCCTTCGGTCACTTCACCTCACCTGGCGTCTCCGCCACCTAAACCTACGCTCCGCTTCGCCGTCAGGTCGCCTCGGGCGAGGAGGGTGCAGTAAACAGCGCCCACACAAGAACCCGAGGTGAGGCGGTTTTCCGTCTCTTCCGCCAAGGCTCTGTGGATGTGGGTTTTTGAAACCCTGCCACTCTTCTCAGCCCCGCTCCTCGCTCAAACCAGGGAAAGACAGTGAGAAAACAGTCAGGGCAAAAGAGAAAACCAACAAGACGCCACGGCCTCCGCGCGCGCACCGCGACAAAACGCGGCGCACGGGGGGCGGGGCCAAAGAGCGGCGTAGAAGCTCCGCCCCGTCACCGCCCCGCCTCCTTCCCCTCACCCCAACCCTCCGCGCTGTGTAGTGACTGACTCCCGCCAGCCCCTCCACGTCAATCAACCCTCCTCCTCCTCGCACTCTCTGCACCTTATTAATCTCAATACCGATATCGCCCGGACGTCTCTCCCCCGGCCCTCGGGGGTGTGAAAGTGTGTGAGCGGAAGCGAAGGCACCGAAAGCTGGCGTCTCTGTTCAACCTCGGCCCCAGCAGCACCCGGCGCAGCAGCAACCCCCGCAGCGGCGGCAGCCCAAGCACCAGGAGGCCAAGGCCAAGGCCAGGCTCTGCGTGGCTCTCGGAGCAATAGCCGCGGCTCCGGCCCTGCGGGGGCGCAGCTTCCTTCGGCTGGGGCCTTCGCGCCGGCGGCCGCGGCCCCGGGGCCTCTCCTGCGCGCCTGGGGTCACTGTCCTCGAAGCCCGGCGGCGCGGCCCTCGTCCCCCTTCCCGCCCCCCGGTCTGTCTCCTTCTCGCTCCCTTCAGCCGCCCTCCGCGCCGCCGCCTCTGCCGTTCGTCAGGCGGCCCGGCCCGGCCCGCCCGCCCCGCATCCCCTCCGGCCGGTGCCTCTCCCCCCGGCGGGCTGCCTGCATGTCTTTGCTGCCCTCAGCCCCGCCGCCACCGCCGCCGCCGCCTCCCCCGCCGCCGCAGCACCAGCACCAGCCGCCCCGTCGCCGCCGCCGCCGCCGCCGCCCGGACCCCGGCGCGCTGAATGCAGGTGAGGAGGGGGCGCGGGCCCCCCGAGACCCCGGGCCCGGGTTCCCTGCGCGCCCGCCCGCGAGTCCCAGGTCTGGGCCCGGTTTGCCGCCGCGGCTTCCCCTCGGGGCGGGCGGGAGCGAGGCCCGCCGTGGGTGTTTGTGTTTGCGTCTGCGGCCGCGGCTCTGGAGGGGAAGCATCTGTGGGGGCCTGGTGCGCGCGCGCGCGCGTGTTTGTGTGTGTGTTTCCCCTGCCGCGGGGAAATGGCTGCTGTTGCTTCTTCTGGGCCAGAGGAAGAGAATGAGGTAGAGTGTTCTTGTGCCTCCGAGTAGGATCGAGAGTGTTGGGAAGAGGAGCGCTTCCCCGGGGAAATGAGGTGGGAGAGGGACAAATGTGCGTGTGGGTGTGCGAGTTGGGACTTTGGCGGGTGGGGGGGCGGCCCGAGGACCCACGGCGAGTGGGTGTGTGTCGGGTGACTGGAGGGGGCGGCGGGGCTGACCCGCGTCTCTTCAGAGGCGGGCGAAGGTTCCGGGGTGTGTGTGTGTGTGTGTGTCGGGGGTGGCCCGGGGCCGGGACCCCAGAGTGGCGTGTCCCTCCTGTTTTGTGGCTGAGGCTCCCGAGCCTCGCAGGTGAGAGCTGCTCCTCGGGGGCCGGCCGGGGAGGGCTGAGTGAGTGCGGCACACGCGCGGCAGCGGGGCTGGGAGAGCTGCGGGTCGGTGCCGCGCCGCCGTTCCCCGGCCGCGGCAGGAAGCGCGCCGGCCTGCAGCGCGGCCTAACCGCCTGGGCGCCCGCCCGCCTCCCTGGACGCCTCCCGGGACGCCGAGCCCGCGCGAGCCCACGGCGCTGCTTCGGGCCTGGGCAGGTGAGGGTCGGAGGCGGGACGCGCCGATTGCCGTCGCCGTGGCCGCCTCCGCGTCTTCTGAGAGGCGAAGGCTTATTTTGGCGTTCCAACTGCAAGCCTTCGCCCGGCCGGCTGTGGGACCCGAGGGAAAGTGAATCAGAACAGTTGGGAATCCGCGGTGTCGTGTTCCCTTCTTTTCATCCTTCCCCTAAGGCTGTGTGGAGGGACTGAGTAAATATTTTGGATTTTTGTTGCAAATACTTTGCCGTTGGTAAGTTTTTTTTTTTTTCTTTCTTTTTTTTTTTAATTAGACAAACATTTTCTTGGAAGGGTTGAGGAAGAAAGGGAAACTGGCTTCCCTGGCCGGTGGTATTGGTGGGACTGGATGGATTTTGTGCATTTGAAATTGTTTTATCCTGCCTCCTAGGGGGAGAGGCGTGTACGCGCCGCCGAGCTGAGGAGCTGGGTGAGGAAGAGGAAGTTACTGGAGCTGTCATCCTCCTTAACTCGGCCGGTTATTGAGCTTACACTGTTTAGGTGGATTGTGTTCAGGGAGTTTAGCTGAGCCGTTTGTACACATTGGAAGCACAGTGTTACATTTTACCGTATTGCCTCTAGTTATCTTGTCAATGAAGATAGGCTCAACAAACACGTTTTCCTCAGTCTCCAAAAACTAGATCAAGCAGCCTCTGTCGTTTACTCAGCATGTGCTGCTGGAAAGCTATTTTGAGACTAGCCTAAGCAAAACTCAATTGTAAAGATAAACCTGCTGCCAGTAGGTGTACAGTACATTTCAGAGCCAAGTACAAATGGCATTTGGATAATTATTTGCTAATGTGCTTTTCTACTCCAACCTCATTACATTTGTATGTAGTTAGATCATTTAGCTAGAACCCTACTATGGATAAAATCATAATACAGATTCGATCCTTGTAGGCCGTACTCTGTGTCATGGCCAGAGATTGCTCTTTGCACCTGGTCTCACAAAGAAATAGTGTATGCTGTTCACGGGGAAGTGGAGGGAAGAGAAGGAGGGGCGAAGAGCTGTTCTCTATTACCACTACTGGAAAAATAATTTAACACACGCAGTTAGTGGGAAAAGGACTTGTTTTACAGACTTCAGTTAGCATCCCAGCTGTGTGATTTTTCTTAGCTGTTTGACCTTAGGCAACATATCTAGTATCTATAAACCAGAGTTTTATCAGTCACGGAGAGCTAATACCTTTATAGTAAGGTCGTTTTGAGAATAGAATGAGAAAACATATGTTTGGCATATAGTAGATGCTTAGTTAAATTTTAGTTCTGCCTCCTGCAGCCCTGACTATGGGCATTGAAGAGCCTTTGCAAGCACAAATATGATTAATTATTTAGAGCAATATTAAGTAACTATAACATAAAAAAGACAATGGAATCTTTCAGAACCCTTCAATGTACAAAAGGTATATATATATAAATGACTTTCGTGTATATGAGAAGTCATTTTTCTAATAATAAAAAAGGTCATTAAAATAGTCTAGTCATTTATAAAAATAGTTATACTTAATATTTTTTTCATATTTTCAAATAGACCATCTCTCAGTTTCATTATTCTTTATGATTTTTGTTTTGTAGCCCTGGTAAAAAATTTGCAACCACTATATAGCACATATATGTTTCAATACAGTTAAACGTTAAAAAGGATCAAGGAACCAAAATTTATATAGATCCCCAAAGTTTAAATACTATGAAAAATGCTAGCTTATGTTGACTGATTTTGGTAAACAAAACCTCTTAGAATATTTCTCTGAATGTAAGGTGAAATCCTGTGTCAACTTAACTTTCAATAACTTTCCATTTTTATTATTTTGTCTGGAGTAGGAAATGTGTTCTTAAATTTTAACTGTGCTGTGTGGAAAAAATAATATCATGGAGAGGTATGGAATTTAAGGTAAAGATAACAGAAAAGTTAATATATTGTTTTCTTTTTGTTTTGAGTAAAGACAGGACAAAGAAAATGTGGGAGTTTGGTTTAAATTTGTCATGGCCCTATTTACAAATGCCAGGTTTCCCAGTAGGACTTACGTAATTTATTTGTATCAATAAATAATAAGCTGTAAAAAATCTTATTTTCTAAGATTCAAACTAAAATTTCAATACATTCAGTATAACTTTTATGCATTTTTTTAATATAAAAATTTCTGTGAAGGTAAGAGTCACAGGATGGGGAGGGGGAAGCGCTCATTGAGGGGCTTGAATTTTTGTAAATAACTAGGGGCAACTATTAGAATGCAAAATATGATTTTCTTGAAGTGTGTGTGGAGTGTGTATTTACACTGAACAGAATATTCTGCCATATGGTTATATTTAAAGGAATAATTCTTACCTTAAAACTCTAAATGATACTTTTTAATACCTTAGAAACAATGAAATAGAAATGAATTTGCTCTTATTTAGTATTTGATAAAGTAATTTTCATTGGACTTTATTAATTATTTTCAAAGACTTCATAATTTTTTTTTAATTTGGAAGAATTGGTGAGAACGTTTCTCTGTAGTAATCATGAAAACAGATGATATTGAACTATAAAGATATTTGGATATGAAGTGGAAGTACTAAGGCTATTTAAACTAAAGGAATTATGTTACAACAAAATCAAGGTGGAAACTTGTTTAGATTTTAAAATTTAATGTTACTTAAATGGGTTTTTAAGCAATCTTTCCAAAATATCTGTTATTAATGTCTTTAGGGAGAATTGGAATACTTAGGAATTTCTGTGTGTATTACTTTGGGTAATGCTAATTAGAGTAATAAATACATTCCAAAATTTCAGAGAAGTTTACTTGCTTTCATGACAGTTCAGTGCAGATGTTTACTTGCTTTCATGACAGTTTACTTGCTTTCATGACAGTTCCAGTGCAGGTGTTCCTGGTTAGCAGATTTCTTGTGGCTTTCCTCTATGTTGTAGTTTAGGAACTCATACAACTTACATCTTGTGACTCCACCATTTCTTAGGGCCTTGAAGTCCTCCTTATTACCTGAAGACCATTTCTTAAGAAACTCCGGACTTAAATGACAAACGTTCCTCCAAATTTTATTGGCAAGATTTGTCACAGAGTCTTATTTGAATGCAGGGGGAGTGGGAAATGTCCCTGGCTGGTGGAAAGCTTGGCCATCTCTGCTACAAGGGGCATTTCATGGTGTTATTGTAGATGTTAGCATATATTTATGAAATTACATCCAAAAGGTGAATTATGATAGTTAAGAATTGCTTTCCATCTTAAAAGAGTAAAATTGTGTGTGAGTGGAGAGTGGTGGGGAGAGGAGAAAGAAGAGTCATAGGAGTGGGACGGTGAAGCTCTCATCATTGAGGGGCTTAAATGACAAGTGAGTTTCTGTAGCTATTTAAAGACATACATTTTTCAGAGAGCATTACAGTTGGATCCTGTAACCTTTAGTGGATCTCTCCTGTACTATCCAGTTATTGATTGTCATTGTGCTTTAATGAGTTCTGGCAGTTTGAGTTATTTCTCTCTGTATTTTGAAATCAGTTCAGATCAGTAGGACAAAATTCTGAATTTCAGTTTCTGGGTATAGTTTCATAGGAAACACATTTTTTAAATTTTCTTCCTCCGTTATTGGGATAGATGATGATTATTACTTTTACTTTGAGGGAAATCTCATTTAGGTGGACCTTACCATATTCTCTTGTTTGTTGCTGCAGTTTTTATAATTCTAAAGTTATTAAAATTAATACATGTGAGCCTTAACCCAGAAAGAACAATAAAATCATCAAGTAAACAACAGAGGCTTAATTATTAATTTGTGCTCATGCTTCATGATGAAAATACAACAACTTTCTTTTACTAACTGCACTGACACTGGATCTCTAATACAGTAAATGGTATTTTGTCACTGAACAACTTTAATTTTGATTGAATCACAATTTATTCTATCATTGCCCAGGGTTATTACAATGTGAAACCTCAGCTCTGGGTCACTTTTACTTATTTTTTATTCTAACAGTTTGGTTAGGGATCTCTGGGGAGTTATATATAATCTCTTTATTTCCTAAAAGGAAGATTTTGGAGTAGTCTGGTTGACTTCTCCGTGGTAAATACTTCTCTAATATCTTGCATCTTGAAAATTGAAAACCTAATCTGAGGACCCACTCTGTACCCATTATTGTACCCAATTCTAAAGAGAAGTATGAAAGATGTAGAAGAGACTCTTGCAAGGCTTATAGTTTGTGAGTAAAGGAGATAAAGCATATAATTTAGTTACTTCAAAACAAATGAACTAGTGCAAGTCAATACGATATAAACTATAGACATTCTGAGACATAAAATGGAATGTCAGTTGGGTCAGGAATTACTTAAATGGTTGATTTCTTTTGTGCACCTTTTATGAGGTATAATTTAGATAGCTTAGAAGTAATGCATTTAAAGTGTACAGCTCAACAGTTTTTAGTATATTAACAATTGTGCAACCATCACTATAGTTACTTTTAGAACATTTTCATTACCTAACATATAAATCTTGTATCTTTCAAGAGTCACCCTTCATTCTCTTATGCCCCTAGTTCTAGGCAATTACTGCTTCCTTTCTCTATAGATTTGGCCAATTTTGGACACTTTGTACAAATGCAATCTTAACATATGGTCTTTTATGATAAGCACCTTTCACTTACCATGTTTTCACGGTTCATCCATGTCATAGCAAGTACTTCATTCTTGTAATGGGTGAATAGTAAGTCAGTGTAAGAATACACCACATTTATCTATTCATGAGCTGATGGACATTCACTTTTTGGCTATTATAAATCATGCCGCTGTGAGCATTCATGTAAAAGTTCTTATGTATGTATGTATGTTTTGAATTATTTTGGATATGTACCTGAGAGTGGAATTGCTGAAACATATACGACTTTGTGTTTAAACTTTTGAGGAACTTGTAGACAGTTTTCCAAAGCAGTTGCAGTATTTTACGTTTCCACCAGCAGTGTATGAGAGCTCTAATTTATCCACTTTGTGCCAACAATTGTTATTATCTCCTTTTTTCATCATAGCTCTCCTAGTGGGTGTGATTTGATCCTGGTTTTGATTTGCATGTCCCTGATGGCTAATGATGCTTTTTATGTGCTATTGGCCGTTTGTATATCCTCTTTGGAGAGAAGTGTGTGAAAAGACTCAATCTTTGCCCATTTTTATAATGAGTTTTTTTTTTAAATTACTGAGTTGTAAGAGTCTTATATACTCTAGATGTGTCCCTTATATATGATTTGCAAGTATTTTCCTCCATTTTGTGAGTTGTCTTTTCATTTTCCTGATGGTGTCGTTTGAGGCACAAACGTTTTCAGCTTGATGAAGTGAAATTATTATTATTTTGCTGAGCTTTTGGTGTCATATCTAAGAAATCATTGCCTAATCTAAGGCCACAGAGATTTACTTCTGTGTTTTGTCCTGAGAGTTTTATAGTCTTAACTCTTACATTTAGACTTTGATCCATTTTGAATTAATTTCTGTACATGATCTGTTATAGAGGTCTAATATTTCTTTGCATGTGGATACTCAGTTGCCCCAGTACCATTTATTGAAAAGATTATTCTTTCTCCATTGAATTGTGTCATCACCCCTGTCCAAAATTAACTAACTGTGAGAGAATTTATTTCTGGACTTTTAATTCTATTTCATTGATTTATATGTTTATCCTTACACTAATATGGTCTCGACTATTGCAGCTTTGTAATTGAGAGTTCTGATTCCTCAAACCTCTCAAACTTTTTCCTTTTGAGAAGAAAAAAAGAAAAACTCTTTTTTTCTTTTTCAAGATTGTTTTGCTATTTGAACCTCTTGTATTTCCATATCAATTATAGGATCAGCTTGTCAGTTTCTGCAAAGAAGTCAGCTGGAATTTTGATGGAGATTGTGTTAAATCTGTGCATCAATTTTGGGACCACTGCCATCTCAATATTAGGGCTTCCTGTCCATGAACATGGGATGTTTTTCTATTTATTTAGATCTTCTTTGTCAACAGTGTTTCATAGTTATCAGAATATAAGTTTCATACTTCTGTCGCTGCATTTCTTCCCAAATATTTTATTCTTCCAGATATTGTAAATGGAATTTAAAAAAAATTGGGGGTTTTTTGCATGGCAAGTGTATAAAAATACACTTGATTTATGTTTGTTGATCTCATATCCTGCAACCTTGCTGAATTTCTTAGTTTCAATAGTTTTTGTTTGTTTGTTTGTTTGTTTGTTTGAGACGGAGTCTCACTCTGTCACCCAGGCTGGAGTGCAATGGCGTGTTCTTGGCTCACTGAAACCTCTGCCTCCCGGGTTCAAGTGATTCTCTTGCCTCAGCCTCCCGAGCAGCTGGGATTACAGGCACCCACCACCATGCCTGGCTAATTTTTGTATTTTTAGTAGAGATGGGGTTTCACTGTCTTGGCCAGGCTGGTCTTGAACTGCTGACCTCGTGATCCACCAGCCTTGGCCTCCCAAAGTGCTGGGATTGCAGGTGTGAGCCAGTGCACCCGGCCAGTTTTAATAGTTTTTAAGTGGATTCCATATGATTTTCTACATATGAATATCATGTCACCTTCAAACAAATGATGTTTCAATTCTGCTTTTCCAATATGGATGCATTTTAGTTTTTTCTCTTGCTTCATTGCCCCGGATAGAACCTGCAGAACATAATTGAAAAGAAACATCAAGAGAAGTCACTTGACTTGCAACAAATCCTTGTCTTGCTCCCAATCTTAGGGAGAAAACATTCCATCTTCTTAAGTATGATGTTAGCTGTGTGGTGTTTTTTGTTTGTTTGTTTTTTAAACTGCTCCTTGTGGAGAAGGGCTAGCCCATAGGCAGGCAGTGTGCAGAAAGTAGTGAGCTATAAATTTTTCATGAATAGCCTTTATCAGGTTGAGAAAGTTCATTTCCTAGATTGTTGAGTGTTTGTGTGCGTGTGTGTGTTTGTGAGAGAGTGTTAGGATTGAGTTTTGAGGGAAGTGTGAAATGTGGATTAGAAAAGTAAAGATGCTATGTCAGGTAATAAGGGGCAGATAATAATGCTTAACTTGCTGGAGGAAGAGGGGCTGGCTTTTCCTCCTTTTCCCTGTCCCTTTCTGCCCCATTCCTTTCTTGTTTTTGTTTTTGTTTTTTTGAGACGGAGTATTACTCTGTCGCCCAGGCTGGAGCGCAGTGGCCTGATCTCAGCCCACTGCAATCTCTGCCTCCCAGGTTCAAGTGATTCTCCTGCCTCAGTCTCCTGAGAAGCTGGGACTACAGGCTAATTTTTGTATTTTTAGTAGAGACGGGGTTTCACTATGTTGGCCAGGCTGGTCTTGAACTCCTGACCTTGTGATCTGCCCGCCTCATCCTCCCAAAGTGCTGGGATTACAGGCGTGAGCCACCGCGCCCGGCCCTTTCTTGATCTTTAATCATCTTCATAGCAGTACACATGCACATTTGGAGATGACTTAATCTTTTACTGATCTGAATAATTAAGATTTTTTGAGCAGTGGAAAGTATCATTTCTTTTGAAAAATACTAAAAAGCATGTGGAGAATTTCTTACTGAGTAGCTTGATAGCTAGGTTTGGAGGGCATCAGAGGAGATACTAAATCATAAATGAAGTGCCAGCCATGGACTTAAAAAGAAGTGAACACAATGGAATTCTTTAGCCATAAAGAATGAAATCCATCTTCAAAAAGAATGAAATCCTGTCATTCTTGGCAACTTGGATGGAACTAAAGGACACTGTGTTAAGTGGAATAAGCCAGGAACAGAAAGGTAAAAACACCACGTATTCTCACTTCTAGGTGGAAGCCAAGAAAAGTCAATCTCATGGAAGTAAAAAGTAGAAAAGAGGATTCTAGAGGCTGGGAAGGGTAGGGGGAAGAGGGCTAGGGAGAGAGATTGTTAAAGAGCACAAAATTATAGCTAGATGGGGGAGTAAGTTCTGGTGTTCTGTAGCACTGTAGGATGACTATAGTTAACAATATTATTATGTAGTTTCAAATAGCCAGAAGGAAAATACTGAATGTTCCAAATGCAAAGAAATGATAAGTGTTTGAGACAATGGATATGCTAATTGCCTTGATCTGATTGCTACACATTGTATGTATGGAAACATCACTGTGTACCCCGTACATATATACAATTAAATGCCAATTTAAAAAATTTAAAAAGTAAGCAAACATTTGCCATATTGGGGCTATGGTTAATAAAAAATTTTATGTTTAGTTTAATGTACTTTGAATCTAACTGTCAGCTGACATTCTCCCACCCTAAACATTTCAGCATCAATGGCTTTGTTTTTATAAGTTTTCTTTTTAATTTTCTAATTTAACAAATTTCATAGGAAACTTTGCTTAGTAAGGTAAAGTTGTGTTTCCCTTTGATGTGGTGATTACCCTTTGTTTACTTTTTGAAATTTTAATTGTGTTCCCATGCAGCCATTTTCTGATTAGATAAATATTTTTAAAAATTTTTATTTTTGTCTTTCATGTATAGCTCTGAGAAGTTAACTTTGAGTTTAGCTAAGAATATTCCTGTTAACAGGTGAAATTGGAAAGTGGTAATAGAATTTTTATTTTGTATTTTTTTTTGTAGCAGGATTTTTTCATTAATTCTTTTTAGTCCACTTTAAAATTTTGATACAGATAAAATTTATAATTATTTTTAAAAAAATAAGTAGTTTGTTTTGCTCTATGAGAAACTCATTATTTGTACTGAATAGATGCCTGGTAATTTGGGGCTTTCAAATATTGTTTTCATTTATTAACAATTGAAATTGGTGACACAAAATAGAGATTAAAACACTTTATGTTCCTTATAGTCATCTTTTGCAGAGAGAACCTCCCTCTCTAATCTTAAAGTTTAAACTCTATTTTTCTCTTTCCCATATTACTTAAATAGATTTCCGAAATGAGTAACATAAATTAGAGTTATATAATACCAGCTACAAATACTGCTAAAAGAATAGAACTAAATTTAGTATATCCCAACTTTAATGTCTCTCTATACAAAGACTTTGTTGGAATCTCATATCCATTGCTTTCTGATCATAATGTTTATTATATTTAACAAAGCAAAACCCAGAAATTACTTACAGGATATGTTCTTCTATAGGTTCATATTTAGTACAATCTTCTGTAATATCTACATATAATTTTGTGGAACAACATAATGTGAGTTATATACAGAATGGTAGCCTTGAAACACTGTAAGAATTTGAATCACCAAAAGTATAACCTGTTAATTAATATTTATTAAGCTTCTATTTGTTATAGACTATTGTATTCAGGGTTCTGGGGAATAAAAAGAAATGCAGAATAATCTTTCTACCAGGGAATGAAACTAATATTTATTTGACTACTGAGTACCAAGGAATGTGAAAAGCCACTCCCCTCCTTCCCTTTAAATGTGTAATCTAAATTATTCTTCTTGAAAATCCTATGAGAGAGGCAGTATGATTCTCATTCTAAAGCTGGTTAAGAAAGTGAGCCTTGAATCATCCACTTTCTAGCTCTACAGAAACTCATTTAACCTCTCCATGCTTCAGTTTTCTCATCTGTCATAGGGCGATAATATTCCTTATCTTGTAGAGTTTTATGAGGATTAAATGATGTACTGTAAAGTATTTAGGACACTACCTGGCACATCTGTAGTAAAAAACCAAACTAAAAATCAATACACCTACACTATTACTGTTTCCTATTAGGAAAGAAGTTAATTAACATGCCCAAGATTACAACCAGATCTATTTGAATTTAAAACACTCTTATAGTATAATGCTTACACTTATAGGACGTTTAAGTTTGGATCTAGTAAACAAGTGAAGGCAGAATATGCTAAGTAACTAATATTAAGTGCTATGACATATAGAGTACATATGGATTTTAAACTACAGGCATAAGTAAGAGAGGAGATAAATGTTGCTCTTGCCTTTATGATGAGAAGAAAGGCAGAGAAAAAATTAGTAGACTACTGCAGTATCTTCCTTGCTAGTCTACAACTTCCATTATATCTCATTTAACATCTTTTCCTTTATATACATTGTCACCAGGGAAATCCTTGTAAAATTCATCCCACATTGCTTACATTCTCTACTTGTAATCCTTTACTAATAATAGTTAGTGTTTTCTGGTTACCTACTATGGGGCTAGGATAGGAGACAACAAGCTTCTCTTCTTTTCTCTTTTGTCTTCTCTTTCCTTCCTCTTTTTTTTTTTTTTTTTTTTTTAAATGGTAGAGTCCCACTCTCACCCAGGCTGGGGTGCAGTGGCATGATCTCAGCTCGCTGCAACCTCTGCCTCCCAGGTTCAAGCAATTCTCCTGCCTCAGCCTCCTGAGAAGCTGAGGTGGCAGGTGCACACCACCACACCACACCTCACTAATTTTTGTATTTTTACTGGAGATGGGGTTTCACCATGTTGGCCAGGCTGGTCTCGAACTCCTGACCTCAAATGATCCCGCCTCAGCCTCCCAAAGTTTTGGGATTATAGACATGAGCCACCACGCCAGGCCTAGCAAGCTTTTTTCTGTGAAGGGACAGATGTAAATATTTTGGCTTTTTGGGTCATGTAAGATCTCTGTTGCATATTCTTTTTTGCTGTAATTTTTTGTTTTTTAACAATCCTTTAATTTTTGTTGTTGTAATTCTTTTTTAACAATCCTTTAAGAATGTAAAAGCCATTCTTTGCTGCCAAATCAGTCTGGATGCAGTTTATTGACTGACCCCTATGCAAGGAGATTTATGTGAACTCATTTCTTTTTGTAACAATTCTGGTAAAGTTGATATTATTAATTTCTACTTTACAGTTGAGGAAATTGAAGCTTAGAGAGGCAGATTTGATGAAGGTCAAGTAAGTGATAGATTAAGGCCACTGGAATATCTAAACTTGTGTACTCTCTAGGATATCTTGCTGCATCCTGTTACTTTTAAATAAGATGGAGATTTCTTAGCATTATATGTAAGGGCCATGATGATCTTGTCTTTGCTTACTTTTCTAGTTTTTGTATTTGTTACTCCTCTCTCTCACATATTCCCTAGCCTAGCTGTAGTGAGTGACTTACAGCCTGGTCTGTGCTTTATATATGCCTACAATACCTTATAAACTTTATCACCTCATTGATTTATTTAATAATCTACCTCTGGTACTGTCTACTCTGGGAAACCTCACTTGGTACTTCCAGTCCTGCTTTATGAACTTTTTCTGTGCTCTTCTAGCATTCTGTGCATTCTTCATTGATAACACTTACTACATTGCCTTGTGTTTGACTTGGGTTTATGTCTCTGTTTTGCATTAGACTGTGAGTTTTTTTTTTTTAAGAGATGGAGATCTGGCTATGTTGCCCAGGCTGGCCTTGCATTCCTGAGCTCAACAGATCCTCCCCCTGTAGCCTTAGATTGTAGGATTTTTTTTTTTTTTTTTGAGATGGAGTCTTGCTCTGTCACCATGCTGGAGTGCAGTGGCGTGATCTCAGCTCACTGCAACCTCTGACTCCCTGGTTCAAGCGATTCTTTTGCTTCAGCCTCGGGAGTAGCTGGGATTGCAGGCACGCACCACCACGCCCAGTTAACCGAGGCGGGTGGATCACCAGGTCAGAAGATGGAGACCATCCTGGCCAATATGGTGAAATCCCATCTCTACTGAAAATACAAAAGATTGTGAGATTTTTAAGGGCACAGATGATATATGCCTCACCTTTGTAGCTCAAGTGTTTGATACATAGTAGGGGCTTAATACAGAGTTTGGCATATAGTAGGGAATTGGAAAATGTTTATTAAATGAATGAGTAATTAAATGGCATTACAGACATGGAAATCATATCAACAGATCTATAGTTTCAGAAAAATGAGTCCAGGTTCAAGGGTGGTGGTGAGTGGGAAAGTAAGCAAATTTCTGGTTAACTTCTAGGGCTTGAGTGGAAACATGAGATTAATAAGGCAAATTGGAGCATGATTGTGGAGGGCTTGAATATCTTGGTAAGGAATTTTAATTTTGTTCTGGAGTCATTGATACAAAGATTTCAACTCTAGAGCGCAGGTGGTTTTTAAATCCGTAACCTCGGTTCTCTTAATGCACAAATTGTATGTTGTAATACTGTTTTAGATGTTTTGTAGAACATTCATTTACCTACGCAATTGTTTTGATTAATAGATACTGCAAGATGTAGCTCTAGAATATGATAATTATCAGTACTACTATTAAAGACATTGGGAGCCATGGAATGATTTTGAGCAGGTTGGTGGCAGTTTGAAATTAATTTTTTTGTTTTTTTTTTGAGATGGAGTTTTGCTCTTGTTGCCTAGGCTGGAGTGCAATGGCGCGATCTCGGTTCCCTGCAACCTCCGCCTCCCGCGTTCAAGTGATTCTCCTGCCTCAGCCTTCCGAGT
Source organism: Macaca nemestrina (assembly GCF_043159975.1). Lineage (NCBI taxonomy): Eukaryota > Metazoa > Chordata > Mammalia > Primates > Cercopithecidae > Macaca > Macaca nemestrina. The sequence continues at coordinate 140,560,147 of NC_092127.1, read as the reverse complement.
ACCTGGGATTACAGGCATGCACCACCATGCCCAGCTAATTTTGTATTTTTAGTAGAGATGGGGTGTCTCCATGTTGGTCAGGCTGATCTCGAACTCCAGACCTCAGTTGATCCCGCCCTCCTTGGCCTCCCAAAGTGCTGGGATTATAGGCGTGAGCCACTGTGCCCGACCTGAAGTTAATTTTTTAAGAAGATTAATCTAATTGAGGTATTCACAATCAGCTGAGGAGATGGGACTGGAAAGAAATAGGCCTTTTTAAAAAAAGTTAAAATATAAAGTGATAAGTCAAGAAATAGATCTACTTAATGATTGACTATGAGGAAGTCAGAGATGAATAAGAAAAACTGAAGAGGCAGGTCAAGGAAGAAAATTGTGTATTTTGTGTTAAATAGATTGCTGTGAATTCTATTGGAGTGATTTCTATTGTTGCATGAATTTGGGCTCTGCTTACTTTATGCTTGAATGATTAGAATATCCTCATGATTGGTTTCCCTTCCTGCCGCTAATGCATGGATTCTTAATCTTTGGTGCTGTGGACCTTTTTTCAGTCTGAAGAAGGCAGTGAATCCATTGTAGAATAATAATTTTAAATGAGTGAAATAAAATAAATAGGACTTAAAAGGAACTTGTTATATTGAAATACCAAAATATGATATAGTAATATATATACTTCTCTATTAATACTGTTAGGTAACATCTTGCAATGAGTCTAATAACTACCATAATTTTGGAGTATTGGTACATATATTTTGAGATTTCTGTAACAACTATAATATGAAATGAAAATGTACTTCTGTTAGTGACAAAAATCACAGGTACTGCTAATACTATTATGGTAGATTATTTAGGTTTGCATGAAAATTTTAGAGATTAGTGAAAATGGCGATGTAATTTTTTTCTATATAAATTCGCAGGTTTCCTGAGATTTATGGAACCCAAGTTTATTATCTTTGCTTGTATTGTCTCCTGTTTTACCCTCTTCTATGTATTTTTGTCATAGTAATGTAGTTTTCTTTGCAGATGGTAGTATTTTTATTGCATCATGTCTGTTTTGGGAAGTAATATGTGTTCTTTGAAAAAAAAATTCAAATGATAATAAAACGCATAATTTTCTGGTTATCCTGCTTCATGGTGATCAAGCTTGTTAGTAGTATGATATATACAGTAGTCTATTGGTATAGAGAGGATTGGTTTCATGACCCTGTGTATGCCTAAATCCATGCATACATACTCAGGTCCTGCCATGTGTATGAAAAATTGGCCCTCTGTGTACATGGGTTTCTCATCTCATGAGTGCTATATTTTCCATCTGTGGTTGGTTAAAAAAAATCCTCACATGAGTGAACCTGTGCAGTTCAAACCCATGTTGTTCAAGGCTAAGCAGTAGTACTGTTATCTGTTTTTGGTCAATGTATACTTCCATAACTACAAAAACATAACTGAAATAGATTCATATTGTGTATACTGTTTTTAATTTGCTTTTTTATTTGAAAATATCTTTTTTCATTAATAAATACACCTCATGCTTTAAAACATTGGATAAAAATTGAGATATGTATTATATAACACAAATATTCACCATTTTAAAGTGTATATTTCAGTGATTTTAGTGCATTCACTGTGTTGCGAACCACCACTACTGGCAAATTCCAGATGGTTTCCATCACCCACAAAAGAAACCTCATATTTAATATCAGTTAGTTCCAGTTCCCCCATCCATTGACAATTTCTACTCTACTTTCTGTCTCTATGGATTTGCTTCTTCTAGACATTTAATATAAGTAGAATCATATAATATGTGACTGTGTCTGCTTTTTTCACTTAGCATAATATTTTCAAGATTAATTCATGTTGTAGCATGTAACAGTATTTCATTCCTTTTTTTTTTTTGAGATGGGGTCTTGCTGCATCACCCAGGCTGGAGTGCAGTGGCGCGCTATATCGGTTCACTACAACCTCTGCCTCCCAGGTCAAGCAATTCTCCTGCCTCAGCCTCCCGAGTAGCTGGGATTACAGGAGCCGCCACCGTGCCTGGCTCATTTTTTGTATTTTTAGTAGAGACGGGGTTTCACCATGTTGGCCAGGCTGGTCTCGAACTCCTGACTTCAGGTGATCTGCCTACTTCGGCCTCCTTAAGTGCTGGCCAAAGTGCTGAGATTACAGGCATAAGCCACTGTGCCCGGCCAATATTTCATTCCTTTTTATGAGTGAGCAATATATTATTATACATAATTATTATAAATAATTCATGTATATGGTTTTGTGAAGATGTATGTTTTCATTTCTCTTGGGTGTATACCTAGAAGTGGAATTGCTGGGTCATATGTATTTCTGTGTTTTAACTTTTTGAGGAATTGACAGGCTTTTCCAAAGCAGCAGTGCCATTTTACATTTCCACACCTCGTGTTTTTTTTTTTTTTTTTTGAAATGGAGTGTCGCTCTTGTTGACAAGCTAGAGTGCAATGGCGCTATCTTGGCTCACTGCAGCCTGGCCTCCTGGATTCAAGCGTTTCTCCTGCCTCAGCCTCCTGAGTAGCTGGGATTACAGGCGTGTGCCACCACTCCCGGCTAATTTTGTATTTTTAGTGGATTTGGGATTTCTCCATGTTGGTCAGGCTGGTCTTGAACTCCCAACCTCAGATGATCCGCCTGCCTCAGCCTCCCAAAGTGATGAGATTATAGGCATGAGCAACCGCACCTGGCCCTACCTCATGCTTTTTAACGGCTTCATTGTAATTCATTTTATTGATGTCCTATTATTCAATCCCCTGTTGATTGACAATTTATTTCTGTATTTTTGAGGGTTATCATTACTAATGTAGTGAAAAAACTTGTATAAACACCTTTGCACACTTTTTTAAAGTGCAAATTTTTAGGAAAGAAATTGCTGGATCAGAGTAATTACACATTTAAGATTTGATACATCTTGTCAGATTGCCCTTTAGAAATGTTTTATAAAATTTTACTTCCAACAATTGTGTAATGTATGCTTATTTTCCCAAACTCATACATTATTAATTTTTGTCATTTTGATAACAAAAAGTCATACATATTTTAAATTTTGGAATGTGTTAATTATAGTGGAGGTAATTTTTTTTTTTTTGGCCATGCATTCTTTTGTGATTTGCCTGATCATGACCTTTACCCTAAATTTTTCTATTGGGTGTCTGTATTTTTTTCTTATTGCTTTGTTAATAGCTATTTACATTTTAGAAACATTACCTTATTGCTCATTATCAATATTGCAGAGACTTTGTTCCAGTTTGTTGTTTATATTTTGATTTTGTTTATGACTTTGCTCTTTGCCTTACAGACATTAAAGTTTTAAAATACTGTTTATCATTCCTTATAAAAGGCCTTTGCCTTGCTTAGAATAAGTTTTCTGCACCCAAAGATTATAAAATATTTTCTCCACATTTTCTTCTGGGAATGTCTGAAATTTGGCGTGATTTTGTAGAAGCTTGGATTTTGTATTTGGTCTTAACTATGTTAAAATTCCTGTCTAGCCACTTACTAGCTGTGAGATGTTAGATGTCTGCACAACTTCTCTGTATCTCAGCTTCCTCATCTGTAAAATGATAGTTGATAGTTAGGGTCTATACTTTTGGTGAAGTTAAATGCAGTAATTCAAATTCTCTAGCATACCATCTGGGCACATACGGGGTGTTCAGTGCATTTTTTCTTTTCTCTCTCATTCGTAAACTCTATCAGTCTAGTTAAAATCTGGTCCAGAAGATAAGGGAGGGGAAAGTTTCAAGAAATAATGTCCTTAGTTTTCGAAGCCAGAGAAACCATGTGGGATGAGTGCTGGTTGAAAAGGAGATTGAAAATTCATTTAGTAATTAGGAAGTCATTTATGTTTAATGAAAACATATTTTAGTAGCATAAGAGGCATATTTTAATACAAAGAAGACTAAAACCTATATAACATACATGAAGGATATGTGCATATGCAACATGTATCCGTCATGATTTGTAATATTTGGGAGAAATAGTTGTAACTCTACTCTTTTCTTCTTGTTGGAATACTGGTAAGAGGATAGAGAATCAATGCTGACATACAGTATATTTATATTGTATGTATAAGTTGTACATAAATTTAGGTAATTTTTGCTATTAATAGTTACAAATTACTGTATTTGTAACACACCTCACAATCATCTGTTTTAGAACAGATGATTTAGCTCCATTGGAATCTTCTTAGTAGGTTTATAATGGACTTTAATGGAATTTACACATATTCTTCACTAAATTGAAATTATGCGTAAATAGTGTTATATTTCTTTTGTGGAAAGCAAGTTTAAATACATTTTAGAAAGAAATGGGACATAAATGTTTACAATATGGTAGTCATTGTTTACATTTTTGTCATCTTGTTTCGTGAACTATAAGGATTTTAGGGTAGGGGGACATAGTTTTTGCTATATTGCCCAGGCTGGAATACAGTGGCTATTCGCAGATGCAACCATAGTTCACTATAGCCTTGGGCTCCTGACTTCAAGCAGTCCTCCTGCCCAAGCCTCTGAGTAGCCAGGACTACAGGCACATGCAAGGTGCATGACTTATCCTGGGTTTTTGATAAATATTCATAAAATGTTACATTCCCCCCCCCCCCACCTTTTGTCTTCTGATAAAATAACTTCGAAATAAAGGTTTTAAGATTTGTTAAGAAAAATAAATCCTCCTCAAGTGGAGTAATATTAGACATGGATTCTCTGCAATTTGGTTTCGGAAAATGATACCAAATTCTCTTCCTTGACTCTTAGTAACTATCTAAAAAATTTTTTTAGTATGTTGTATGTATACTGTCATTATTTTGTCAGCTTCAAAACAAGAAGAAGGAAATTATTCCATATTGGTTAGCTCAGGAGGAAGGTAATGAGTTTTAAGTAACAAAACAGGAAATTAGCTCCTCTGTGACCTTTGATGAGTTTGTGAAGCTGGCGTTTTGAGTGCAGGATTGAAATTGTGAAGAGCATTATATTTAGTTTGCTTTGTTGCTTTAGCAGAGTATCTTTTTGCCAAGAAAACCTAGGAATTGAAGTTAAAGGCTCTGCTACCTTCGTGGGAAATGAACAATACTCTTCCTTCTGCTGGCAAAATCTGGGTGTCTATATTTTTCAGTGGCTGGTTTTTGCTTTCACATAGGGTCAGAGTATCCTTTTCCTGGAACCAAGCTTGACTCAAAGCCATTGTAAATTCTCTTGTTCTTTATCCTTCTAATCAACTATTTTCGGAGCTATTTTAAAGTTGACACCCCTTCCCTTCTAACCTTTTCGCTCAATACAAAGCACCACCTTCTTGGCGGTCATTTGTATGAGTAGAGTGGATACTTTTGTAGGCATTTTATTCATGCCAAAAAGTTAAGGGTTAGCTCTTTGTTTAATGCTAGTTGTTTTGGATCAATGTGAGTCAGCATTGGCCTTACCTTTCTTTTAAATCCTTCTGTAATTAAGATGTTGGTACCTTGGAACCCTTTCCTGGATGGAGCTTTTCTTTATATTTTATCAAGTTTTATCTCAGACAGTTGGGTTACTAAGATTTTTCTGTCTTACTCTACTGTTTTTAATGGAGACTTGTAGATTTTAGATATGGCTTATACACATTCTAAACCCTGGTTCTCAGGATAGTCATACTAGTTTTAACACGTCTTTATGCATCTTTTATATTTATCTGACATTAAAATATTGTATAATTTGGTTCAGATGAAAAGTATGGGATGGCTGTTACATCTATTCTCAGACTTTCATATTGTTCAAAACTTTGTATACAAGACTTTTTTTTTTTTTTTTTTTTAAAGAGACAGGGTCTTGCCTTGTTGCTCAAGCCGGAGTGCAGTGGCATGATTATAAGCTCATTGACCTCCTGGGCTCAAGTAATCCTCCTACCTAAGCCTCCCAAGAAGCTAGTGGTCACTCACAGTCACATGCTACTGTGCCTGGCTAGTTTAAAAACAAAAAAATTTTTGGGGGGTAGAGGTAGGGTCTCACTGTGTTACCCAGGCTGGCCTTGAACGCTTGGGCTCAAGCAGTCCTCCCACCTTGGCCTCCCAAAGTGCTGGAATTATAGGTGTGAGCCATAACACCTGCCTTTGTATAAGACTTAATTTAAAATATTTTCCTGAAGAAATAGAAAAGCTAAAGTAATTAGCTTTATGAAAAGGATTCATTAGTTCAGTTTTTGATACTATCAAGTTCAGTTTTCTAGTAATTAAAACCAATTTCTAGAATTAGTTTTTTTTTTTTTTTTTTGATGGAGTACAACATTCTTAGTTTATATACAGGTGATTGTTTATATAAACAAACATATTACATTTGTGAAAAAATACTCAATTCTTGGATTTGCCATATACCACCAGAGAGGCAGAGCCCGAAATTGGAAGATAGGAAAGGGAAAAAGATGAAGGATTTTATATGAAGTGTTAGAATGTTACTTAAGTTTTTTTCACATTAAAGCATTGACTAAATCTACTTTTTCTAGAGGATTTGTTACTTGGAATGAAAGATCTCTCATACACTTGGTTTAAAATAGATGATATGTGATCCTTTTATACAGGTACCCTTGCAACATCTTAGTTTGGGTCTGAATGTGTTCCTTTTTTTTTTTTTTTTTTTTTTTAAATACGTAGTTTCACTCCCCTCACCCAGGCTGCAGTGCAGTGGCACGATCTCAGCTCACTGCAACCTCTGCCTCCTGAGTTCAGGCAACTCTCCTGTCCTATCTCACCTTCTGAGTAACCGGGATTACAGGCGCCCACCACCATGCCCAGCTACTTTCTGTATTTTTAGTAGAGACAGAGTTTCACCATGTTGGCAAGGCTGGTCTTGAACTCTTGACCTCAGGTGATCCACCTGCCTCGGTCTCCGAAAGTGCTGGGATTACAGGTGTGAGCTAACACACCCGTCCTGAACATACTACTTTTGACCTTGTTTATACTAGCCTAGGCTGGAGTACAGTGGCATGAGCATGGCTCACTGCAGCCTCAACCTCCTGGGCTCAAGTGATCTTCCTGAGTAGCTAGGACTACAGGTGCATGCCACCGTGCCCAGCAAACTTTGTTTTTTTGTAGAGACAGGAACTTGATGTGTTGCCCAGGCTGGTCTTGAACTACTGGCCTGAAATAATCCTCTCACCTTGTCCTCCCAAAGTGTTGGGATTACAGTCATGAGCCACTGTGCTTGGCCTGTTTAACAATTTCCAGCTTGGGGCTATTATAAGTAAAGCTATAAGAATATTTGAGTTCAGTTGAATCTTTGGGTGAACAAATGTTTTCATTTTTCTTGGGTAAATACCTAGGAGTGGAATGCCTGGATCATATGGTAGCTGCATTTTTTTTTTTTTTTTTTTTTTTTGAGACGGAGTCTCGCTCTGTCGCCCAGGCTGGAGTGCAGTGGCCGGATATCAGCTCACTGCAAGCTCCGCCTCCTGGGTTCACGCCATTCTCCTGCCTCAGCCTCCCGAGTAGCTGGGACTACAGGCGCCCGCCACCTCGCCTGGCTAGTTTTTTGTATTTTTTAGTAGAGACGGGGTTTCATCGTGTCAGCCAGGATGGTCTCGATCTCCTGACCTCGTGATCCGCCCATCTTGGCCTCCCAAAGTGCTGGGATTACAGGCTTGAGCCACCGCGCCCGGCCGGTAGCTGCATATTTAACTTTTTTCTTTTTTTGAGATAGGGTCTTGCTCCTTCACTCAGGCTGCAGTGCAGTTGTGTGATCATGGCACATTGTAGCCTTGACCTCCCAGGCTCAAGCAATCCTTCTACCTTGGCTGCCTTAGTAGCTGGAATCACAGGTGCACACCACCATGCCTGGCTTTTTTTTTTTTAAATTGAAATGGGGTCTTACTATGTTGCCCAGGCTCATGCTGAACTCCTGACTCAAGCAGTCCTCCCACCTCGGCCTCCCAAAGTGTTGGGATTATACGTGTGAGCCACTGTGCCTGGCCTGTTTACCTTTTTAAGAAACCTTCAAACTTTTCCCGAAAGTTGGAGAATTTTGCATTCTCATCTGTAGTGTGTGAAAGTTTCGGTTGTTTTCTTGCTCGATTTTTAAAAAACGTAGCCATTCTAATAGGCCAAAGTGTAGAGTAGAATCTCATTGTGGTTTAATTTTCACTTCTCTAATGAGTAAAGCATCTTACGTACTTTTTAACCATCAATATATCTTCTTTGAAGTGTCTATTAAAATGCTTTGCCCATTAGAAATTTTTTTATTGCTGAATTTTGACAGTTCTTTATGTTGGACATACATTCTTTATCATATACATGATTTGTAAATATTTTTTCCCAGTGTGTGGGTTATTTTCTTTTTTAAAAAAAATCGTTTATATATTTTAGAGACAAGATTTCAATCTGTTGCCAAGGCTGGAGTGCAATGGATGATCATAGCTCACTGCAGCCTCTGGGCTCAAGCAGTCCTCCTGCCTCAGCCTCCTGAGTAGCTAGGCCTGTAGGCACCTGGCTGATTTTGTATTAGTTTTGTGAAGATGGGGTCTGGCTGTATTTGCCCAGGCTGGTCTTGAACTCCTGGTCTCCAGTGCTCCTCCTTCCTTGGCCTCCCAAAGTATTGGGATTACAGACAGGAGCCATTATGCCTAGCCTATTTTCTTAATAATGTTTTTCAAAGAGCAAAAGTTCTTGATTTTGATGAAGTCTGACTTATCATTTTTTTGTTTTATAGATCATGCTTTTGTTTTGGTGTTGAAGAAATCCTTGCCAAAGTCATAGTCACCAAGGTTTTCTTCTGTGTTTTCTTCTAGATATTTTATAATTTTGGCTCTGTGATCCATGTTGAGCAGAGCCGTCCCACCCTTATTTGTGGGGGATATATATTCCAAGACCCTCAGTGGCTGCCTAAAACTGCAGTTACCACATGAATTTCTGTTTCCTTCTTCACAATGTTATGGGTAGAAGATTAATTCTTACCATAGATCTTGGCAGCCTCACTATACGATTTTTTTCTTCTCTTATTAAATTGAAAGTTTTCACCTTTTCACTTAAAAAGGAAGCCTCTTATGGTTTCTCTTTGGCATATCTGAATTTCCAGCATCACTACTCGTGCTTTGGGGCCATTATTAAGTAAAATAAGGGTTTCTTAAACACACTGTGAGACTGACAGTCTGATAACTGAGACAGATACTGATTGACTAATGGGCAGGTATACTAAACAGTGTGAATATGCTGGACAAAGGGATGAATCATGTCCAAGCAGGACTGAACAAGACAGCATGGGATTTCATCACACTATGCAGACTGGCACACAATTTAAAACTTGTGAATTGTTTATTTCTGGAATTTTCCATTTAATATCTTCTGACCCAGTTGGCTACAGGTTACAAACTGTAGTAAAACTGTAGATAAGGGATGGGAATGGGGGGGGGCTACTGTGTTGTTTTTTTTTTTTTATGTATATATAGTATGAGGTAAAGTTTGAGGTTCATTTGTTTAAAATATGATAATCTAATTGCTCCAGCACTATTAGTTAAAGATTATCCTCCCCACTGAATATCCTTGGCAGGTTTTTTTTTTTTTTTTTTTTTTTTTTTTAAATAAGGACTTCCTCTGTCAGGCTGGAGTGCAGTGGCACCATCACGGCTCAGTGCAGCGGCACCATCACGGCTCAGTGCAGCCTGGACCTCCCAGGCTCAAGTGATCCTCTCTCCCCAGCCTCCCAAGTAGTTAGGACCACAGGGACACCACCATGCCCAGCTAATCTTTTGTATTTCTCTGTTAGACATGGGGTTTTGCCATGTTGTCCAGGCTGGTCTCGAACTCCTGAGCTCAGGCAATCTGCCTTCCTCTGCCCCCCAAAGTGGTGGGATTACAGGCATGAGCCACCACACCTGTGTCCTTGGCAGTTTTGTTGAAAATTAATTGACCATATATGTTTATGTTTGCTTGTAGACTCTGTTCTCTTGATGTTTATCTTTGTCAGTACCTTATTGACATGATTACTGAAGCTTTGTAATAACTCTTGAAATTACATAGTTGTGTTAGTCTGTTCTTACACTGCTATAAAGAAATAGCTGAAACTGGGTAGTTTATGAAGAAAAGAAGTTTAATTGACTCCTGGTTCGCAGGCAAGAAGCATGATTGGGAGGCCTCAGGAAACTTACAATCATGGCAGAAGGTGAAGGGGAAGCAAGCATGTCTTAGCATGGCAGAGCAGTGGGGAGAGAGAGTGAAGGGGGAAGTGCCACACATCCCCCTCAGACAACCATCTCTCCTGAGAACTCACTATTACAAGAAAAAGCAAGGGAGAAGTCCTCCCCCATGATTCAATCACTTCCCACGAAGCACCTCCCCCAACACATGGAGATTACTATTTGAGATGAGATTTGAGTGGGGACCCAGAGCCAGATCATATCAATAGTGTAAATCCTCCAATTTTATTTTTCTTTTTCAAAGTTGTTTCAGTGTTAGCTTTTCTAGGCCATTTGTATTTCCATATATATTTTAGAATAAGCATGTTAATTTCTATAAAAAAATGCATCATGGGGGGAGCAGGGCTGAAAAACTACCTATTAGGTAGTTTAGTTACTACCTGGGTGACCCTAAACCCCAGCATCACGCAATATACCCATGTAACAAGCCTGCATGTGTACTCCCTGAATCTAAAATAAAAGCTGAAATTATTAAAGATAAAAGGAAAGAAAAAAGATCACTTTCAATGAATTAAAAAGAACCCACCTTAGGTATTTCACTGGGATTGTGTTAAATTTGTAGATCAGTTCGGGAAGAATAACATCTTAATATTGATTCTTCTGACCCACGAATATAATGTATGACTTCATTTATTTAGTTCTTTAATTTTTCTCAGTAATGTGTTACAGTTTCCAGTGTACTGGGGTATTAGTCCATTCTCACACTGCTATAAAAACATACCTGAGACTGGGTAATTTATAAAGAGAAGAGGCTTAATCAGCTCATGGTTCTGTGGGCCCTGTACTTACTTCTGCTTCTGGGGAGGCCTCAGAAGACTTACAATCATAGTGGAAGGTGAAGAGGAAGCAGGCACATCCTTACAAGGCCAGCAGGAGAGAGAGAGAGAGAGACAGAGAGAGAACAGGAGTGAAGGGGGAAGTGCCGCACACTTTTCAAATAACCAACTCTCTTAAGAACTTTGTCATGAGAACAGCAAGGGAGAAGTCTGTCCCCATGATTCAGTCACCTCCCACCAGGCCCCTCCTCCAACACTAGGAACTGCAACTGGACATGAGATTTGGGTGTGGACACAGAGCCAAACTGTGTCAACTGGTTTGTTTGCACATCTGTTTTTTATATTAATCTCTATTTTTTTTATGTTATTGTAAATGATACTTTAAAAAATTTTACTCGCCGGGTGCAGTGACTCATACCTGTAATCTCAGCACTTTGGGAGGCTGAGGTGGGTGGATCACCCGAGGTTGGGAGCTCGAGACCAGCCTGACCAACATGGAGAAACCTCATCTCTACTAAAAATACAAAATTAGCCAGCCGTGGTGGCGCATGCCTGTAATCTCAGCTATTCATGAGGCTGAGGCAGGAGAATCGCTTGAACCCGGGAGGCAGAGGTTGCAGTGAGCCAAGATGGTGCCATTGCACTCCAGCCTGGGCAACAAGAGGGAAACTCTGTCTTTTTTACTTTTGCTTGTTACCTGTATGTAGAAATGAATACACTTGATTTTTTTGCAGGGGGCATATTCATCTTATATTCTGCCACCTGTTAAACTTATTCATTAGTTCTGGTAGATGTTTTTGTAGATTCCGTAGGATTTTTTACATATATATAATTTATTGTTTGTGAATAAAGATGAGTTTAATTCTTTCTTCCAGTTTCCATGACTTTTATATTTTCTCTCTTGCTTGATTGCATGGGCTAGAACTTCTGGTGTAAACGTGAATAGAAGTGAGAGCTAACGTCCTTGCCCTGTTTCTGATCTTAGGAGGAAAGCATTCAGAATTTCACCATTAATGTTAGCTATAGATTTTTCATTGATGCCATTTACCAGGCTAAGTAAATTCCCTTTTATTTTTTAAATGAAGGTTTTTGTTTTTAAATAGGAATGGCTGTTGGATTTTTCAGATGCTTTTTATGCATCTATTGAGATGATCATGTGTATTCTTTTAGGTCTCTTAATAGGTGGTTATTATTATTTTGAACATTAAATCAACCTTGCTTGCATTACTGGGGTAATCACCACTTGGTATAATAATGGATCACTCTTTTTTTATATTGCTGGATTTGATTTGCTAAACTTAAAAAAAAAACCCTTTATTTACATTTATGTTCATGAAGTCCATAGTTTTCTTGCATTCTGATTATCTCATTTGGTATTAGGGTAATATTTGCCTCAACTTTATGGAAGAGTTTGTGTGGAATTGGTATTGATTCTTCCATAAAGGCTAACCGAAGTTGAGAACTACCAGACTGTAATCTCTCTTTCCTTCTATTTCTAAAATCTTTTTTGTTGTTGTTGTTCTTGTTTTTGAGACGGAGTCTTACTGTTGCCAGGCTTGAGTGCCGTGGCACGATCTCGGCTCACTGCAACCTCCGCCTCCCGGGTTCAAGCGATTCTCCTTGCCTCACCTTCCCGAGTAACTGGGATTACAGGCGCCAGCCACCATGCCTGGCTAATCTTTTGTATTTTTAGTAGAGATGGGGTTTTACTGTGTTAGCCAGGCTGGTCTTGAACTCCTGACAACCTCAGTTGATCTACCCGCCTCAACTTTCCACAGTGCTGGATTACAGGTGTGAGCCACTGCTCCCGGCCGGCTATATAGAATTTACAAAAATTGTTTCACAGTTTTTAAGTTTCATGGGAGACATATTAGTAAAATTTATAACGCATATACCTGTACACTCTTACCCTATAGAAAGCTTATCTGTCTTCTAATCTTGAGCAGTTTCTATAGTAATCGTGTTGGCCATGTCTTTCTCAGCTCCCGTACCCAACACTCAGAAATCAGTGGCTGCTGCTAAGTACTCAGGGAAATGCCCAGAATTCCTGTCAAGTTCTTTTCTGTTCTCCTGCTCTGTCCTCAGAGTTTTCCAAGTCCATCATACGAGACGGGGGCAGCATGATATAGTCTCTGCTGCTGGGACTGTAGAGCCAGACTGCCTGGGTTAAATCCCACTGTGCCACCCACTAACCATGTGACCAAAGGCAAATTTCAGAATGCCCCCATGCCACTCTAAATTAAGATAATTAAAACACCTCCAACTGAAAAGTTGTTGTGATTAAGCATAAAACACTATGGATAGTGTTTGTCACATGGTTAGTGCTCATTGAATGATAGTTATATCCTATTATTTGTCTTCATTTGGAAATTACTGGGATGTTCAGCCCTTGGTGGATTAGCTATCTGCTTCTCAGCATCTAGAGACAATTTTGATGGCTAGAATATCATCACCTTTTACCAAGAATTTGGAAATAAATTTAACTCATAAACCTCTGGCTTTTTTGTTTCTCTCTGACATAATGATTTCTTTGCATGGTGCTTGATTTTCTAAATGCTTTTTTCAACAGATACTGTACTCAGGACTCATGCTTAGGTCATATTTGTGCAGGGATTCTTAACCTGAGCACCACTGGCATTTGGGGCAAAATATTTCTCATTGTGGGGTCTGTCCTGAGTACTGTAGGTGTTTAGCAGCATCTGTGACCTCTATCTACTAGATTCCAGTAGCACCCCTGCCAACCCACTCAAATCGTGTTAACCAAAATCATCTCTAAACATTGCCGAATGTCTCCTGTAGCACCGAATGTCTCCAGTAGCACCCCTGCCAACCCACTCAAATTGTGTTAACCAAAATCATCTCTAAACATTGCCGAATCACATCTGGTTGAGAGTCACTTTTTTAGAGGGGACTTTAGTATGTGCCGCCATAGAAGACTGTGATCTCTTATTTTAGTATTTCTTGGAGAGAGCCATGACAGTTACTAATCAATACTTATTTTCTAGACTGTCATTTTTTTTTTCTTTTTTTTTCTTTTTTTTTTTTGAGACAGTCTCTCACTTTGTTGCCCAGGCTGGAGTGCAATGGCACGATCTCAGCTTACTGCAACCTCCGTCTCCTGGGTTCAAGCGATTCTCTTGTCTCAGCCCCCCAAGTAGCTGGAATGACAGGAGCATGCTGCCGTGCCCAGCTAATTTTTGTATTTTTGGTAGAGACGGGATTTCACCATGTTGGCCAGGCTGGTCTTGAACTCCTGACCTCAGGTGATCTGCCCGCCTCGGCCTCCCAAAGTGCTGGGATTACAGGTGTGAACCACTGCCTGGCCTATTAATTTTAGTTAATATATTTTTCTCATATTTTCAGTTTAGCATAGCTATTTGATTTAGTTGCTGCCACTGGGATTGGTGAATAAGGGCATCTTTTTTTTTTTTTTTTTTTTTTAATTTGCTGATTGTTCAAACTGATGGCTTAAAGTATATAATTTTTTGCCTCTATAGTTGCCATGGATGTAGGTACCTAGGGAAGTTTTCGTGGTTAACAGCACCCAAATCTAAACTTTTTTATATGTCATTGCATTTTAGTTTCAAAAAGAAGAGACATAGCTTACTGATGATTGTACTTCTTATGTTATGCCTAGAGATCGTTGGGAAAACAAGTATTTTCTATCTCAAGACAGGATATTACTGCTTGGGGATAATCTGTTATCCATGGGCATTTATAAATGACCTTTAGGCGCTTCTAAACAAAGTAAAGTAACTCTGGGTAATTTTATTTGAATTTAAAATTTTGAACAGCTGATGAATAAATACAGTGTAAAGTATCCTTGTTTTTAAACGTGCTTTTGAATATGATATTTATGCTTCAAGTGTATATATACGTACATATATATATTCTCTGGGAGGAATATGGTCTTGAATCTATAAGAACATGCAGTGTTTCCTTTAGATGCAAGGTTTTCCTTATTGGAATATTTTTCATAATACCAAATGGTTTTTAAAATATTATGGGTATGTGAGTGATTTACAGTCAAAAATACCTACCATTTATTGTTTAAATAATACCAAAGCAAAATCAGATTAATTTTTCTCAATGAGAATATGAAAAAAATCTTAGAAAAATATCATGGGTGCAACAGAAGAATGAGCCTTAGAGAAATTATATGCTATTAGTATTAGGCTTATAATAACAAAACATTTTACAAAAACCATAAATGTTCTGCTTTTGATCAAAGAAAATATGGATGTTTAAATGGACACTGACCTTTTTACATACCCACACCCATTTATTTTGTGAATCTGTAATTATTCTTAAACTACCTCCTCTACTTGGCAGTGTTTTCTCATTTTATTAATCTTTCCTTTTTTTTTCTTTTTTTTTTAAACCATTCACATTTGTTACTTATCTTGATAGTCTGCAGATATCTTTAGGTAATATATAGCTTTCTCAATGTTGATAACATGCTAGGCTATCAGAAATAGACAAAGATGATGCTGAAGATGATGATGATTGTTATTTGGAGACAGAGCCTCGCTCTGTTGCTCAGGCTGAAGTGCAGTGGCGCAATCTTGGCTGAGCGCAGTGGCGCAATCTTGGCGCATTGCAGCCCCCCACTTCCCGGTTCGTAATTTTCCCGCCTCAGCTTCCCAAGTAGCTGGGATTACAAGTGTGCACCATCACGCCTGGCTAATTTTTGTATTTTCAGTATAGACTGTGTTTCACGATGTTGGCCAGTCTGGTCTGGAACTCCTGACCTCAAGTGATCCGCCTGCCTCAGCCTCCTAAAGTGCTGGGATTACAGGTGTGAGCCACTGCACCCGGCTGCAAAGATTATTTTTTAAAATGTGAAAGTTTTGGCCGGGTTTAGTGGCTCATGCCTATAATCCCAGCACTTTGGAATGCTAAGGTCGGTAGATCACGAGGTCAGCAGTGTTCAAGACCAGCCTGGCCAAGATGGAGAAACCCTGTCTTGACTAAAAATACAAACAAACAAACAAACAAACAAAAAAAACAAAAAATTAGCCAGGCGTGGTGGTGGACACCTGTAATTCTGGCTACTCGGGAAGCTGAGGCAGGAGAACTCTAGCCTGGGCGACAGAGCAAGAATCCGTCTCTAAATAAAATAAAGTAAAATAAAAAAAGGAAAGTTTTATGCATATCTTCAAATAATAGTCAAATGCCTTTTTATTTTTTAATTAAAGCCCTTTGTAAACAACAATGAGATACTAGTGTGCCTTTTAGAATGGCCAAATCCAGAACACTGACAACACCAAATGCCGAGGAGGATGTGGAGCAATGGGAATTCGTTGCTGATAAGAATGCAAAATAATATAGCTAATCTGGAAGATAGTTTGGCAGTTTCTTACAAAACTAAGCATACTCTTACCATATGATCCAGCCATCATGCTCTTTGGTATTTACCCAAATGAGTAAAAAACTTACATCTACACAAAAACCTGCATGTGAATGTTTATAGTAGCTTTATTCATAATTGTCCAAACTTGGAAACAACCAAGATGTCCTTCAGTAGGTGAGTGGATAGATAAACTGTGGTACATCCAGACAGTGATGTGTTATTCAGTGCTAAAAAGAAATGAGCTATCAAGCTATGAAAAGACATGGAGGAAACTTAAAATGCATAATGCTAAATGAAAGAACCCAGTCTGAAAAGACTACACACTGTATGAGTCCAACTAAATGACACTCTGGAAAAGGCAAAACTATGGAGGCAGCAAAAAGAGGAGTGATTACCAGGGGAAGGGGGAGAGACAATGATAAATAGGCAGAGCACAGAAGATTTTTAGGGCATTCTTTATATTTAAAAATTTGTATGTTGTGTTTAGCATATGGGAATGATTTTTTTTTTTTTTTTTGAGACAATGTCTTGCTTTGTCACTTAGGCTGCAGTGGCACAGTCACCACTCACTGCAGCTTCCACTTCTTGGGCTCAAGCAATCCCCCCACCTCAGCTTCCCAAGTAGCTGAGAACATAGACACATGTCACAATGCCCAGGTAATTTTTGTATTTTTTGTAGAGACAGGGTTTTGCCATGTTGCCCAGGCTGGTCTCAAACTCCTGAGCTCATGCCATCTGCCCACCTTGGCCTCCCAAAGTGCTGGGATTACAGGCATAAGCCATCATGCTTGGCTTTTTTTTTTTTGAGACAGGGTTTCCTTCCCTCTCCCAGGCTGGAGTGCCGTGGCATGATCATGGCTCACTGCAGCCTTAACCTCCTGGGCTCAAGGAATCTTCCTGATTAGCTGGGACTATAGGCATGCACCACCACCCCAGCTAATTTTATGTTTTGTAGAGACAGGGTCTTGCCATGTTGCCCAGGGTGGTCTTGAACTATTGGCCTCAAACAGTCCTCCCACCTCGGCCTCCCAACGTACTAAACAAAAAAAAACTGACTTTTTTTTCCCCTTTGGCTAAAAGTTCCTTGCATTGTATCTGAATATTTCGTTAATGAGAAAATTGAGTTGACTGAATGGTTGCATTGGGGCGGGGTGGCGGGGTGGGGAGTCGGAGGGGGATAGGCTGTGTACTCAGTCAGTTTGTAGGATACCTTAAGTTTTTCCTTGAAAACAAGCAGTTAGAGGGTTTACTATCACTTTGGGTTTGACTAAAAGCTATATGATTAGCTAAATAATATACAGTTTGGGAGACAGCTCTGCATTGAATCATTCTGTGTTGACCTTATTCTGTTTTGGCCTAAAATCCATCCCATTCAAGCATACCAGTTTTAGCTGCTTAAAATTTAAAAATTGAAAACATTATCTTCATTGTAGTGAAATACTGGTGATGTGTGGAAGGGGAGTTAGTGGAAAATTTAAATCAATTGGTTTACTTATGAAAAAAGAGAAAGGCGACTTGTACTGTCATATAGATATGGCTGTATTTTCTTTAACTACCTTATTGTTGAGCATAAACTCTTGTCTTTAGGCTTATGTTAAATTCCTGAAAGTGGCATCATATTTTATTGTCTTGTGTTTGTTTGTTTTTTCCATTTAGAATGAAGTTAATTTTTTATATATGTATTATACATTTGTACTTGTTTCATCAATTGCCTATTATTATTATTTATTATTACTATTTTTTTGAGACAGAGTCTTGCTCTTTTGCCCATGCTGGAGTGCAGTGGCATGTTCTTGGCTCACTGCAACAGCTGCCTCCCAGGTTCAAGCAATTCTTTTGCCTCAGCCTTCCGAGTAGCTGGGACTGCAGGCACATGCCATCACGCCCGGCTATTTTTTTATATTTTAGTGGAGATGGGGTTTCGCTGTATTGCTCAAGCTGGTCTTGAACTCCTGAGCTCAGGCAGTCTGCCCGCCTTGGCTTCCCAAAGTGCTGGGATTACAGGTGTGAGCCATTGTGCCCAGCCGAATTGCCTATTATTATTATATGTTCTTTCTCATTTGAAAGGTATTATGCAATCTCTTAGTGTATTTAAAACTGTTAACCTTATCATGCATGTCATACATATCTTCCCTATTTTACTTGCTTTTCATTTTGTCTTACATAATGTATAGGAGGTTTGAATTTTTAGATAATCATATAAATACGTCTTTTTATGTTTCTATTTTTGGATTCCTGCCTGAAGAGATCTTTTCCACTCCAAGTTCTTAAAAAACTGTTCGCTTACATTTTACCTTAGTATGCAAAAAAATTAAATCCTGAATATATTCATTAAATCTTGGAATGTGATGGAGCTATTTTAACTTATTTTTTGCCAAATTGTGGAATATAGATTTCCCACTAATATTGGAACAAAAAAGAAGTTTGGTCAAAGAAAATAGATTTTCAGATTTATGATACTAGTATGGGAGATCATTTTGAGAGTTTTCAAACTTTAAAGATAAAGGATTTACTGAAGGCATATATCTGAGGCAGATCAATGTAGTGGAATTGGATTTGAATTCCAGTCCTGCTCCTTGCCAGCAAGCTTCTAAACCTCTTTAGATTACAGTTTTCTGAATGCTAGAATTGAAATAGTAATACCTGCTTACAAGATTGTTGGTAGAAATGAATTAAGTGAAATAAAGTTAGGTAAATAACTTATATGTAGTAGCTAGTAGTTGGTAGTTGCAGTGATGGTGATTATTGTCATCATCATTTGCTGCCCCTAAAGAATCCCAAATTTACAAATAGATAGTGTAGTCTCCTTTAAGTGGATTCTCTGAGTTTCAAAGAAGAGTTTGAGTACATATTTTAGATTTGAGTCTCTTTCTAACTGAATGAATCTCTTCACTACACTAGTGATTATAATTGTGTATGCTGAGAAACTGGGGGTAAGTGTAATGACAGTCAAATGCCATGCTATAGTTTGCTTTTATGATGGCAAGTGACAAGAGTATTTTATATTTAATGTTAAGTACAGGGATTTTAGGGCATTTGTAATGTCTTTAAGAATGTGATAGCTAAATCAGTAGAGGATATAAGCCCACTCAGATGTGTAACTAGAAGCAATGTTGTTGAGTAGAGGAAAATAAAAGGGAATGAAGGAAAGAGGCAACTAGGATTGGTAGTTTCATTTATTATTATTATTATTGTTGTTGTTATTATTTTTTGAGACAGAGTCTCGCTTTGTTGCCCAGACTGGAGGGCAGTGGCACGATCTTGGCTCACTGCAGTCTCCACCTCCCAGGTTCAGGTGATTCTCCTGCCTCAGCCTCCTGAGTAGCTGGATTACAGGCACCCGCCACCACACCCGGCTGTTTTTTGTATTTTTAGTAGAGACGAGGTTTCACCGTGTTGGCCAGGCTGGTCTTAAACCAGAGGATCAGCCCACCTTGGCCTCCCGAAGTGCTGGGATTACAGGTGTGAGCCACCGCGCCTGGCCTCATTTATTATTAGACTCTTAGGGATGGCAAATTCTTTACATGAGGAAAATGATTTATAGGAAAGACTCAGTAAAACAAGCAGATTTTTGAAGCTTTCTATCTTTACATATAGAACGCCATCTCTCCATGACTCTGGTGATATTTTTCAGCAACCCCTGTGAACAGCCTCTCTCCTCATATTGTTTCTTTTTTAACAAAAATTTTTAGGCTCACACCTGTAATCACAGCACTTTAGGAGGCCAAGGTGAGCAGATCACTTGAGCTCAGGAGTTCAAGACCAGCCTGGGGAACATGGTGAAATCCTGCTTCTACAAAAAATACAAAAATTAGCCAGGCGTGGGGTGGTATGCACATGTGGTCCCAGCTACTTGGGAGGCTAAGGTGGGAGGATCACTTACGCCCAGGAGGTCAAGACTCCACTGAACCATGATCATACACCATTGCACTCCAGCCCAAGTGACACAGTAAGACCCTGTCTCAAAAACAATTTTTTAAAAAAATTTACTTTTATTTTCTTTAGCAATACAAACAGGGTCTCACTGTGTCACCAGGCTGGTCTTGAACTCTTGGACTTCAGCATGATCCTTCCACCTCAGCCTCCCAAAGTGCTGGGATTACAGGTGTGAGCCACTCTGCTTAGCGTTCTCATGTTATTTCCCTCCCTCCCTCCCTCCCTTCCTTCCTTCCTTCCTTCCTATCTACCCTCCCTTCCTTCCTTCCTTCGTTCCCTCCCTCTCTCCCTCCTTCCTTCCTTCCTTCCCTCCCTCCCTCCCTCCTTCCTTCCCTCCCTCCCTCCCTCCCTCCCTCCTTCCTTCCCTCCCTCCCTCCCTCCTTCCTTCCCTCCCTCCCTCCCTCCCTCCCTCCCTTCCGCTCTGTTGCCCCAGCTGGAGTGCAGTGGTGTGATGCCAGCTCACTGCACCCTCTGCCTCCTGGGTTCAAGTGATTCCCCTGTGTCAGCTTCCCCAGTAGCTGGAATTACAGGTGCCTGCCACCACGTCCAGCTAAGTCTTGCATTTTTAGTAGAGATGGGGTTTCACTATGTTGGTCAGGCTGGTCTTGAACTCCGGACTTCAGGTGATCCACTGTCCTTGGCCTCCCTAAGTGCTGGGATTACAGGCATGAGCCACCACGCCCGGCCATGTTATTTCTTATTTATGAGTCTTTGCTTATGCTTTTATTTTTGCTTTGTCTGTCCCTGCCATACCTACAACCCCTTTCCTTGAGGGAAATACTGATTCCTGTTCATTCTTTAAGATTCAGCTTAGTGTCACCTGCTCGTGGAAGTCTTGCATCATCTCTTCTACTTCAGCACTGTGACACTTTGAGACAAGTTTTCTTTTAATCCCGCTTGTTTTGTGCGTGTGCATGCAGACCAAATCTTCGTCAGCACTAGATATTGTCAGTTATTAAATTTAATCCTTCTAATGTGTAGTGATATCTCATTGTGGTTTTTAGTATTTCTCTGATGCCTAATGTTGTGCATCTTTTCATGTGCTTATTTGCTGTCCGTGTATCTTCTTTGAAGTATCTGTTCAAATATTTTGTTAATTTAAAAAATAAGATTGCTTTATTTATTTTGTTTTGAGCGTTCTTTATATATTCTGGAGTGTTTTTTTTTTCAGATACATGTTTTGCAGATATTTATTCTTAAACCCTGACATGTCTTTTCCTTCAGCTTTCAAAGAGCAGAAGTCTTAACTTTTCTTGAAAGTTAGTTTATCAGTATTTATTCTTTTATGGATCATACATTTTATGTTATGTCTAAGTAATCTTTGCCTAATTCAAGGTCACAAAGAGTTTTCTCTCATGTTTTCTTCTAATGTTTTATAGTTATTGGTTTTATATTTAAGCTCATGGTCCTTGTAAGTTTACTTTGTAATGCAAGGTATGGATTGATGTTTATTAATTTATTTTTCCATATGGATATACCATTGTTCTAGCACCATTTGTTGAAAAATCTGTGCTTTCTCTATGGTTATCTTTTTGTTGTAAATCTATTGATCATGTATATGGGTCTTTCTAGTTTCTCAGTTCTGTTCCATTGAACTGTGTATGTCTATTCTTTCATAAATACCAAACTCTCTGGATTACTGTAGTTTCAGTAAGTCTTGAAAAATCAGATACCATGCACATCTATGTTTATATCTTTTTCAGAAGTGTACTGGCTATTTTAGATTGTCTTTCCATATAAATTTTAGAAGTAACTTGATTTCTGCATGGGAAAATATACAGAAGAAGAAGTGAAAGATGACTTAAGCCAAGAATGATGAGAAGAAAGTTGATACCCATTAAAAAAAGAGGCAAATGTACATATCAGAGGGGATAGAAAACACAAACTAAATCAAAAAAGTGAAAAGAAGTTTGGGTGCAGTGGCTCATACCTGTAATTCCAGCACTTTGGGAGGCTGAGGTGGGCAGATCACTTGGGCCCAGTAGTTCAAGACCAGCCTGGGCAACATGGTGAAACCCATCTCTACAAAAAAATACGAAGATTAGCTAGATGGTGGTGGCGTGCACCTGTAGTCCTCAGTACTCAGGAGACTGGGGTGAGAGGATCACTTGAACCCAGGAGGTTGAGGCTGCAGTGAGCTGAGGTTGCACCACACTACACTCCAGCCTGGGTGATAAAGTGAGACCTAGTCTCAAAAAAAAAAAAAAAAAAAATTAGATTATATTCAGTATCTTTAGATGAGTGGGAGGCATTAAATGCAAGGCATTAAAGCATTGTAATTGTTAAGTTAGGTGGAGACTAAGACTTAATTTGGAATTCTGGGAGGAAAATCATAAGCTTAAATTGTCCATATTGATAATGAAATAAAATGAAACATGTCTATAGTAGCATTATTTTTGAAAATTTGAAGTGATTGATAGATTTATAACCCCAAGTCTGGTCTCTGTTTTTTTATTTTAGTATTTATTTATGTTTCATGTTGTTGCTGCTGCTGTTGTCTTGTATCTCAAATATGGGAGAAAGTTTCTAAATATGCAGAAAAGGAATTGTATTCTAATTCTTTCTCCTTTATTTCCTCCTGGTATTACTATAACTGACAAGTAGACTATGCCCTCATCGCTTTCCAGAGCCAGAAGCTTCCTGTAAGTTATCTCTGGATTGCCGTAAAGTTATCTTTGAATTACCTTTGGAAAGATGTATAACAACCAATAACATTTTCTCATATTCATCTAGGGGCTTTATTGCCACATATGCCTATGCATTTTATTTGCATAGATAACTAATGTTTGACTTGAGATATATTTAATAAATAGAGCCCCAAGAATAAACTGACTAGAAATAAGACATATTGAGTCCAAGTATTTCCTTGTTCCTTGGGTTGTCTAATTATTTGGTTTGCTAGCAAGTGTTGTAGAAAATAATAATATCACTGATTCAGGAAACCAGTTGCTATCATCTTAAGTTAAATGTACTAGTATGTGTTTAACCTGTTATCTTCAGTCACATTCCCCAATATTAGGCCATTTAAAACTTCCCATTCTTATCCTGGGAACTCTGTTCTCTCCACCTATTCTTGACCATGCCAGAGGTTATCAATTATTCATCACCCTCCTCCTTTGTGATAAGAATGTTTTATTTTCCCTTTAGTTGTTCTGCTTAGAGTAGTGACAATAGAGAACAATGCAGCTACCCGATGAGGGAGAAAAAGAAAGTAGTAACAAGAAATGCCAAATTCCTTGCAGAATTATTGAAAAGCAAAATACTGTATAGCTTTTCTTTTTCAAGTAGTGCTGTGGAAACAGTATATGCTCCATGAGGGTGAGGACAATGTACATCTTGTTCACTATTGAAGCACCCTAGTGCTTGGTACAGTAAATGTCAGTAGTGAGCAATAGGCATGCAGTAAATATTTCTTGAATAAATGTTAAACTGGTCAGAAACATTAGACCTCAAAAGTTTGAAGGTTATTTTTTTCAATAATGATGAGTGACTTTGCCATTATAAAACGTAAGTTTTTTTTTTAGAGTGGTTACAGAGCTGGAGATGTCATGAACACTTGGAATTAAGTCTTTTTTAAAACATGTTTGCATTATTTTATAATCTATGAACTTTAGTTGAATATATAATTAAAGAAAGACAAATGCCATCCACAGGCCCTTGGTATGGAAATGGAATGGGATTGCTAATTAAATTGTTCTTTATCCCAGGATGTCATTTAAGCTCTTGGGATTGCCATCAATCTTCAATTTTGTCAATATGATCTTACTATATGCAGTGTAGTTTGCTAGGGGCAGTTTTTGTAGTATCAGCTGCTTATCTCATTCAAGTGAAGTACAAATTTAGTATGACAGTTGTAATGATTAATAGTTGCGTATCGTTAAAAGTAAATATTATAGTTGGGTATAGTGGGGACACCAGTAGTCCTAGCTACTTGGAAGGCTGAGGCAGGAGGATTGCTTGACCCCAGGAGTTTGAGGTCAGGCTGGGCAACATAGGTAGACACTGTCTCTTAAAAAAAAAAAAAAGGCTAGGCCCTGTGGCTCATGCCTGTAATCCTGCTAGCACTGGGAGGCCAAGGCAG
This sequence comes from Macaca nemestrina, assembly GCF_043159975.1. Classification (NCBI taxonomy): domain Eukaryota; kingdom Metazoa; phylum Chordata; class Mammalia; order Primates; family Cercopithecidae; genus Macaca; species Macaca nemestrina. The sequence continues at coordinate 140,535,840 of NC_092127.1, read as the reverse complement.
GAGGATCTCTTGAGGACAGGAGTTCAAGACCAGCTTGGGCAACATAGTGAAACCTCGTCTCTAATAAAAATAAAATAAAATTAGTTGGGTGTCATAACATGTGCCTGTAGTCCCAGCTACTGGGGAGACTGAGGAGGGAAGATCACTTGATCATAGGATTTCAAGCTTGCAATGAGCTATGATTGTACCACTGTCCTCCAGCCTAGGTGACGGAGTGAGACCCTGTCTAAAAACAACAACAACAACAACAAAGATATTGATAAGGAAATAGAAACTTAAAAAATGGCACAGTGCAAGAGTTATTTGCTTTGTTAAGCAAGATAAACACAGACACATTTTCTCAGGAAGGGAGCTTATAGTGGTTAAGACCAGATGGGAAGGATAGTTACTTATTAAGATGAGTATGTAGTAAATCACACACACAAAAAAACATGTTTTCCCGTCTGTAACTTTTGGGAATAAATGCCAATATAAGACAGATTTATCTGAGAATGTGTAAAATGGAATAAGTTACTGATATTTACTCTGAGCTGTAAATTAAGCCTCATATAGGCTTATTTTTGTGTTCTTTCAATTTTAGGAACTCTGCCAGCATCTGTATCTCTGCGTATGACTGATTTTGCAAACTATTGTTGAGATGATTAGTGATTTGTATTTTGGGTCAGATTTCATTGAGTTAGCAGTCTGATTCATTATGAAGCACTCCGGTGCTTGTAGGATTTTTAGTCTGAATCCTAAATGAAATAACACTAATTGTGCCAAACTATAAACTGAGATAAAATGACCTTACACTTAGGGTGGTAAGAGAGAAACTGTAATTTAACGCTATAGGACTTACATCTTTACATACACTATAGAGGCTTCTGTTTTTTTGTAAGCTACTCTAAATGACCAGTATTTACAGAAGCTTAGTTCTAGCTTTTACCAGTTTGCCTTGATTTGGCCAGCTTGTTTTTTTCAAGGAGAGTTATGCTGGTTTATTTTCCTAGTGCTACATATAAAACTTGAGATTTGGGGTAGTATATTTGGATGTATTTCATATGTATTTTTAAAATATACCTTTCATTGAAATAGCATGTTATGTAGATTTATTTGCAGTTTTGGAAACTCTAAATTTAAATTTTTCTGTGCAAAGCAGACCTAGCGTTACATATAATATTGCTTATAAATTTAAAAACTAAAATACAACCCCCCCTAAAATACATTAAACATTTTTTTATTTTTAATGTTTTTTTAAATTTTACTTTAAGTTCTGGGATACATGTATAGAACATGCAGGTTTGTTACATAGGTATGCATGTACCATGGTGGTTTGCTGTACCTATCAACCCCTCATCTAGGTTTTAACCCCTGCATCCATTAGGTATTTGTCCTAATGCTCTCCCTCCCCTTGCCACCCACCCCCCGACAGGCCCCTGTGTGTGATGTTCCCCTCCCTGTGCCCATGTGTTCTCATTGTTCACCTCCCACTTAGGAGTGAGAACATGCAGTGTTTGGTTTTCTGTTCCTGTGTTAGTTTGCTGGGAATGATGGCTTCCAGCTTCATCCATGTCCCTGCAAAGGACGTGAACTCACTCTTTTTTTAAGGCTGCATATTTTTTAATGTTTTTTAATGCTATGTTGCCCAGGCTAGAGTGCAGTGGCTATTCAGAGGTGTGGTTATAGTGCACAATGGCCTTGAACTCCTAGCTGCAAGCGATCCCTCCACCTCAGCCACCCAACTAGGTGGGACCGGAGGAGTGTACTGCTGTGCCCAGCTTTGAAATACATTTTCTATGAAGTCAGTATTTTACAGAGTTATCTGAAGTTTTTGTTTAATAGAACCAAAGACAAATTTATTAAAGTCTTCACTCTGTGGTAGTGTTTAATCAGCCTTTGGTGATGGAGATTAAAACTTTTTAATGTAAGGAGTATATAAGACGTAGGAGAAAATCAGGTTCCTTATCTAGGACTGATGGTTACTCTCAGAAATTTTACTCAGAGTCTCTGAGGCCTTTGTAGGAGACATGCTAAGAAATGAAGAAATAAAGAGTGAATGAATGGCAGACTCAAAAACAGCTTGTGTAGTATTTGGGGAACTAAGTGGAGTGTTTTACATAGTGTTGAAATGAAGTTAGATGGCGAAGTTGGAAAGGTGTTGCTAACAGGCTTTGTTATGTAATCGGGATTCCCAGTATAAATTTGGTTGATGTAATGGGAAGATCTTTTGAGAATCTATGTAAATTGTTGTAGAAATTAGAAACTCTTGGAAAAACTAATTAAAAAACCTGCCTCTTCATTAGTTTGAAATTAAAGATAAGAAATTAATTGCACTGCTGGCCGGGCGCGGTGGCTCAAGCCTGTAATCCCAGCACTTTGGGAGGCCGAGATGGGTGGATCACAAGGTCAGGAGATCGAGACCATCCTGGCTAACCCGGTGAAACCCCGTCTCTACTAAAAAATACAAAAAACTAGCCGGGCGAGGTGGCGGGTGCCTGTAATCCCAGCTACTTGGAGGCTGAGGCAGGAGAATGACGTAAACCCGGGAGGCGGAGCTTGCAGTGAGCTGAGATCCGGCCACTGCACTCCAGCCTGGGCGACAGAGCAAGACTCTGTCTCAAAAAAAAAAAAAAAAAAAGAAAGAAATTAATTGCAGTACGTTTTCCCAAATAAAACATTTCTCTTTCTTGGATGAAAAATGTTAATCACTCAGTATTTAAGTCTTGCACTGAGCTGTATATGAGACTATTTGAAGCCACATGATCAGTGTCACATTTAGAGATTGAAGTTACATTTGAATAATTTATTTCATAATTTGAAGATATTTTGAAATAGATTTTTGTGGTATGCCTACAAGGTGGAAAGTTGATGCCGAGACCTGCGAGGGGAAAATAAAGCTGAACGGAAGGATTTAATAATGTTAATTTCCTGAAATTGAGTTCTCTGTTATTGATTGATTGATACAGGATTTCACTCTGTTGCCCAGGCTGTAGTGCAGTGGGGTAGTCTTGGCTCACTGCAGCCTGCGACACCCAGGTTTAAGTGATTCCTATGCCTCAGCCTCCCATGTAGTTGTGATTTACAGACATGGGCCACCACACCCGGCTAATTTTTGTAGTTTTAGTAGAAACAGGGTTTCACCATTTTGGCTAGGGTGGTCTGAAACTCCTGACCTCGCTACTGACCTCAAGTGATCCGCGTGGCCACCTTGGCCTTCCAAAGTGCTGGAATTACCAGCGGGAGCCACCTTGCCAGGCCAAGTTGCCTGTTTTTAATAGCACAATGAAAACCTGATTTTGGGGGCAATCGTGACCAGAACTATACTAAATTATTTAGTAAACTCAAATGAGAAATGTTTTAGCTTCAGTCATTTTTATTGACGTCCTAATCAAATCCAAAAGAGACCTCTGACCCCTAATATGACAGTATTGATCTTACTTTGGTTTTTACATATTATAGATACTGGTAAACATTTTATAGTGCTTTTTTTTTTTTTTTTAAGGAAGAGATTTTGTAATTTTAATGGACTTACAAAGATTGAAACATGCAGAATTAAAAAACAGAAATGTAGTTCCATATAGTATCTGTTTTAGAGATTAGAATTGGAGCACCAGAAAAGATGGTAATTATTAATCTTCTATCTAGATTTTAAAAATATCTGGGAAAATTGAACATGTGGATGAATTACCATTTCTTTGTATCAATTTTTAGAAAAGCATTGGGTGTTAATTGGCTGTGAGATGAGTACGGAGGGAGGAAGGCGGCAGATTTTAGGATTATAAAGCATATGATCATTGATCATTCCACAAATACATGTTAAGTGCTTCCTATGTGGCGGGAACTGTATAGAGATATAAAAAGGATATGTCTCCACACAGAAACATAGTCCCCTTAAGGAACATCGCATCTAGTGGGAGCTGTGATTAAAACAGATTAAATTGCCTTCTAATCCTATGCCCTGTGTTTTATAAAAATGATCTAAAATTGGGCCAGGTGTGGTGGCTCACACCTGTAATCCCAGCACTTTGGGAGGCCAAGGTGGGTGGATCACGAGGTCAGGAGTTCGAGAGCAGTTTGACCGACATGGTGAAATCCCCATCTCTATTAAAAATACAAAAATTAGCTAGGCGTGGTGACACACGCCTGTAACCCCAGCTACTCAGGAGGCTGAGGCAGGAGAATCGCGTGAACCTGGGAGGCGGAGTTTGCAGTGAGTCGAGATCGCGCCATTGCACTCCAGCCTGGGCGACATAGCAAAACTCAGTCTCCCAAAAAAAAAAAAAAAAAAAAATCTAAAATTAGTGAAACCTATATGTTTTTGCAAATTTAGGGTGTTTTACCCATTTTCATTGTAGGTAATGGATTACGTAGTGCGTCTTTGGATCTAGAACTGTTTGATTTGGCTTTGCTTAATCTTGTATTTTTTTGTAGACTCTTACATTATTACACAAAAGTACCCAAAGAGACACATGTGCCTTATGGTGTACAGCAGAAATTCTGAAAACCTTGTTACCTAAAAACTTTATTTTCAGAAGTATTATATATAGGCTGAATATGGTAGAAATCAAATTTCTTCTCCTGCAGAAAATGATCATATTCTTTGTGCTATATGAAGTTCTGAGACATTTATGGAAAATAAAATACAGCTTAGCATCGCCCAAATTGTATGATAAGATTAGAGTTGAAGAGCTTAACCTGGAAAGTTGGAAACTAATTACTGTTAACATATGAACAGATACGGAAAACTTTCTCTCTGCTCCTTTAAGTAAGTGGAAAGGAATGACTATTTTCCCTTTAGAAATGTGAGAGAAAATGATAATATGGGAAACTTTGATTGCATTCTTATAAACTAGCGTTTTGATTTCTTGTTACATGATAGAATATCTCTTTTTTCTTTAATCTCTATATGTAACAAATTTCATTAATCTCTACATGTAACAAATTTCAGATGACCTGAAAGCAACTCTTCAATTTGGGATATAAGGTCTAAACTTTACTTGCAAACAGTTCCAGATTCAGATGCTTGGTTTTGGGGTGTATGTATATATGTTAAAATATGAGCAAAGAACCCAATATAAATACTATGTGGCAATTTATTGAAAGCATGCAGGAGTTTAATTTAGGCTCAGGACGTTGTGTCATTTGCTATTCTTGTTAGATATGAACTGGATTTTATTTTCTGCCTACTACCAAGCAGTACTTCTTATGTTGAATAAGGTTACTTTTAGAGCCATTTGTCATCTGCTTCATACATAGCACATTTGATGAGTTTTTTGTCTATCTGGTCATCATTGATAATTGTTCAGTGATTATTTTGGCAGTTACAGCAGGAAGATGGCACAGTATAGTCCTGTGCTGCATAACAATGTTTGAATTGCCTAATAATGCATTTCTCAGAACGTATCTTTGTTAAACGACACATGAGTATACTAGTTTTGATTAGGGTGACCATGTAACTCATCCAAATTGGACTCTTTTGAGCATGAAAAGGGATGATAATAATAATTGCTTCAGAACAACAGATATAAACCAAGACTGACCCAGGCAAACTAAGATATGTACTCATACTAATTATAATTAGGACACTTTTGATTAGTAGTAACAGGAAACACAATTCAAACTAGCTTAAACAGTAAGGGAACTATATTGGCTTGTGTATCAGAAAAGGCCAGCATTTGGGTGTGCTACAGGTGTGATTCAGTGAGGACTCTGCCTTTGTTTTTCTGTTTTCCAGACTCTGCCTTCCATGGCTGACTTTCCTTATTGTTGTTGCATGGCTGCCAACAGCAATTTGGGCTGTATTCTTCTTTGTTTATGACCAGCAGGAGAGAGAAGCCTGCTTTTCCTATAAATATAGAAAGAGTTCTGCGGTTTTGTGATTATTAGATACTCCTGAACTAAATCTCTGTGGCAAGGGGAATGTCATGTGCTGATTGTCTTAGGCATGGGATATCTGAATATCACTGAGGAAAGGAGAATAGAATTACTGATTCTATTAGACTAGTCAGAGTCCATTCTGGAAACGACTACTTGGGAAAGCAGTACAGCTAAATGAAGGGAAGGGGTTAGGAAGCAACCATGATGTTCATTGCAAAGTCCAGTGCTGTTGCTTATTTGCATTTTCCCTGAGGCATCTGATAATAAGTTCCTGCAAGATCCTAGCATACTGCATATAATGTGTGTGTTTTCTTTTTCTGCAAGTGAGAATTTGTGGTATAAAATGACTTACTAGACTGGTAATGGGGAGAGAAAAGGAGTTTACCCTATCTTATTTTCTCTTTTTTTAAAGCAAGACTATAATAATTGTTGATCTCCTTTTTTTTTTCTTTTTTTAAACAGACTAATAGGGATGCCAAAGGAAAAATATGATCCTCCAGATCCTCGCAGAATTTATACCATCATGTCAGCAGAGGAGGTAGCCAATGGGAAAAAATCTCACTGGGCAGAATTAGAAATCTCGGGTGAGTGGAATCTGAAGCATTTAATCTGGCATGTAATAGTGGTAATAAAAAAGTTGAGTATTGCTATATTTTTTGTTGTACATTTTTAATTAGACAGACTAGTTGAAAAGCTACAAGATGTTGAGATACTGGTGTTTAATATATCTGTTTTATATGTGACTGAATATCTTTGTTTCCATTCTTTGAGATTACATTGAGCAGGCATCTGGAATTGAGGATATTGGGAGTTTAGTTTCTAAGTAAAACCAGGTTCTTTGATATAATAGATTTCATTTAGGCTATTTCAGAGTAATTATTTTTGCAAATTGAAATCTTTGCCATCCTCCTATCTCAGTGTCGGCAAAGGAGAAAACCTGGAAGCTATCTATTTATTCTAATAAATTATAATAACTATGTTACAGGACCTTACTACCTGTTTGGGATTGGGTAAAATAAAATGTGATTCCTAAAAACTCATAATTCCAGTCTAATAATGAGAAAAACATCAGACAAACTCAAGCTAAAGGACCTTGTGCAAAATACCTAGCTTGATTAATACTCAAAATTGTCATTGTCGTGTAAAACAAGTAAAGGCTGAAACTGTCATAGACCAGAGGAGACTAAGGAGATGTAACTAAATGCAAAATGGTAGCCTGCATTGAATCTGGAATAAAAAGGTATAAAAACTGGTGAAATCCAAATAAGGTCTAGAGTTTAGTTAGTAGTAATGCACCAGTGTTGGTTTCCTAGTTTCGACAAATGTACCATGGTGATGATGCAGATTCTAATGTTAGGGAAGCTGAAGGAGGGATATATAGGAACTCTCTGTGTTATCTTGGTAACTTTTCTGTGAATCTAAAATTACTACAAAATTTAAAGTTTATTAAAAATATAAGTATTATTTTTCTTTTATGAATTGGTATAATACAGATTATATATAAAATGCCATTTTTTCCCCAATAGGCATTCATTTGGAAGAGTTAAACCCTACATTGTAATGTCAATAGCGAGAATTACTTGCACATTTAGCTAAAAGGTAACTGGGTGGATGGATGATTGGTAGTCAGAAGAATGAATATGAGCCGATCTTACTAAGTTAATCTAGGGTTTCTTAACCTTGGCACTACTGACACTGAGCTGAATAATAGTGGAGGGCTGTTGTGTGCATTGTAGGATACTTAGTAGCATTCCTGGCTTCTACTCACTAGATAGCAGTAGTACCCCTTCAGTTGTGGCAACCAAAAATGTCTCCAGGCATTCCAAATCCTTTGAGGAAACCAAATTGCCTCTGATTGAGAACTACTCAGTTAAACTCCAAGGGTTTCCACATTTTGCCACTTCTCATTTAATACATGGAAGGTTCATGAGAAAGAGTGGTTGTCATGTGAAAGTGGCATGAACGTAAAGGAGGGCCAGGCGTGTTTGGAAGCAATCAAATGCATTAAATGAAAAACTAAAATGTCAGAGATACAATATCCATGTGTATTTGCAGCCTCTCTTACCACTTTTTAGTCCTTGTAGTTTAGGTGTCATCTTGGGCCTGGGGTTTTACACTTCAGTATTTTGCCTTTTAGGTAGAGTGCGGAGCCTAAGTACATCACTTTGGTCATTGACACACTTGACAGCGCTGCACCTAAATGACAATTACCTTAGTCGCATTCCACCTGATATTGCCAAGCTTCATAATCTGGTTTACCTGGATCTGTCATCCAATAAACTCAGAAGTTTACCAGCAGAACTAGGAAACATGGTGTCTCTCAGGTGAGGAAGTAATACAGACGTGACTCATTATATAAAATTCTAAATTTAAGAAAATTAGGGATGTTACTCAATTATAGTAGGATTTTGGTGTGTTGTAACTATCAAATTATATAAACTGTCTAAGCATAGTGCTTGAGTTGACCTCCGTTATTCATTTCTTTTCCTTTCTTTAAATTTGGAGGGTCCTGAATTAGAGTGTGCTTGTATTACCAGTTTCCTTGACAAACTTGAGGTGGGGTAAGGCTAAAATAGTAAGTCTCATTATCCAATGTGATAAGACTGATCAGAAATACTTGAAAAATGAAGTTTTGCTGATGAATACAACTGATAAGAACATAGCTCTATTATTTGAGTCAAAGTATATTTATATTTCATAATACAACTCCTTAAGGAAACCTTAAAACCTGATGAAATGGATTTATTTCTAATTTTTAGGGATTCTTTAAAAATTCCCTAAAGAAATCCTAAAAAAACTTTGTAGGAAATCTTAAGATCTTATCTAAATGTTTCCAGTGATTATCTGTTGAGTAATAATTTTTAAAAATTGCCGTCACATGTTTAAACTTAAACATTGTTTTAAAATCTTGTTCTTCACTTTCCTTTACTTGCTTTTTTTACTTTTGGTCATCCACTAATGAGGGTGCTATTTTTTTCCTATAGTCTGCTCAAAATTTCACAGTCATAAAGTTAGATCTTACTTATGCTATCCTATTCTTGTCTGTACTATCTATGCTTTATTTTAATATTTATGTTTCATGTCAGTAATTGTCGATCATAGTATTTTTTTCATCTTTTCACATTTTCTTTTGTCTTCTTTAATATACTTCACCTGTTTCTTATTAATCTTTTTATTAATTTTTTGGTTTGTTTTCTTAGTATTTTGATATGATTAGTATTCAGTTACTTAAGGTATAGGTGATTGGCTACTAATTACAGTTTATTCCTGAAGTTTGTGTAAAAATTTGTACTTTTTTCTATTGATTAGATGGGGTTCAAGGATATCTGTTGGTTAGATACTAAGGATATCTGTCACATTTGCATTTGACAGGCATTTTTGGTGAGAAAAAAGGGGGTAGATTTAGCCTGAGAATGATATGCAGTTCCTACACCTCCAACTTTAATGTGAGCTAGAGAATGAGTAAATCATAGAAATAGAAACATTGTTAATAGTAGTGGCAATTACACATTTCATAGTACTTTTATATTGTACAGTGTTTTTGGATGAGCACATAGAGATGTGCCTTGAATATAAACAATCACTTATAGTATGTTAGAAGGAGCGTTAATGGCAAATACAGATGTTAATAAAACTTAGTATATTAAACTAAATTTTTTTTTTTTTTTTTTAAACAGGGAATTGCTTTTAAATAACAATCTGTTACGGGTTTTGCCTTATGAACTTGGTCGGCTCTTCCAGCTACAAACTCTAGGTTTGAAAGGTAAGTGACTTTTAAACAGTTTTCAGGTATTCTGATCCTTTGAAAGAGCATTTTGGTCTTTAAAAAGGTTAAGTTTTAGTATGATTTTGAGAATGTGACTACGTGTATTTTCTCTTGAAAGAAAAGTAGTTCTTTATGTATCAAATTGAACTTGAAGATTTCAATATGTGCCATCATTTTAACAAACTTGTAAGGGGAAAATTTTTTGGTTTTTATATCTTACCTTTAATTTTCTGTAAAACTGAAATTTCTTAGAAGAGATAATTTAAATTAACACTTAAAAAAAAAAGTGAATACTAGGCCGGGTGTGATGGCTCACGCCTGTAATCCCAACACTTTGGGAGGCCGAGGCGGGCGGATCATCTGAGGTCGGGAATTTGAGACCAGCCTGACCAACATGGAGAAACCTACTAAAGTCTCTACTAAAAATACAAAATTAGCCGGGTGTAGTGGTGCATGCCTGTAATCCCAGCTACTTGGGAGTCAGGAAAATCACTTGAACCCAGGAGGCGGAGGTTGCGGGGAGCCAAGATCGCGCCATTGCGTTCCAGCCTGGGCAACAAGAGCAAAACTTTGTCTCCAAAAAAAAAAAAAAAAAAAAAGGGATTACTTTACATAATAATAGTCTAAACCTCAGCCAGAATGCCTCATGTTTAGCTTTTGACTAAATAAAATAGCATTGATGTGATTATAGGAGAGAAAACGTTATAATAGTAAAATTAGCTATACCTGTTAAGTAACGTGTGTTAGTCCAAAATACATACTTCTCTGACTATCTTTCTCATTCAATTTGGGATGAAAGGCACACTCAATTCATAGAAACATTGAAATTTGTATAGTTTTCTCTTATGGCATAGCATATGAGAGTTTATGAATTAATAGGACCAAGTACGAATATTCTGTATTTAACATTTTCTTCTGTGCTCATGAGGAATAAACATTAGTCAAAGCCTTGTAAAGTATACACTTTCATAGATTTTATTTTCCTTCTTAAAAGACTATTTTAGTTTCCATGATAATGTTCTGCCTGCATTTGCTTATGTCATATAATGGATCATTAAGAATGAAGTTTGAATAAGAATAGAAAGAATGATGATATTATTGGTTGAAATAACATATGACAATTAGGTTTCCTTATTCAGTTTCATAAATTAGACAATTATATGAATGGTTTGAATCTTGTGTTTATAGTTTCTCTGTAAGATTTTATTGATTTTTTAAAATCACCTATAAAGTAGAGAGGGAGAATACTTATATCTAAAATATTTTCCTGAGGATTGAGGATTAACCCAAGGCATTTGAAATTGTACTGTTGAGACATTTCGCCTCATTTTCTTTATGCTCAATCTCATTATATAGTTGAGATAGCCATTCAGCTGGAGTTGGAGTAGGGGCAAGTCTATTCCTCACTAGTAGCTATTTTCTTCTTCCTGATATTGATAGAAAGCATATCAATGACAAATGAATAATTTACTTTTTTTTTTTTGAGATGGAGTTTCGCTTTGTTGCTCAGGTTGGAGTGCAATGGCACGATCTCGGCTCACCGCAACCTCCACCTCCCCGCAACCTCTGTCTCCCACGTTCAAATGATTCTCCTGCCCCAGCCTCCCAAGTAACTGGGATTACAGGCATGCGCCACCATGCCCGGCTAATTTTTTGTGTTTTTTAGTAGAGACGGGGCTTTCTCCATGTTGGTCAGGCTGATCTCCAACTCCCGACCTCAGGTGGTCCGCCCACCTCGGTCTCCCAAAGTGCTGGGATTACAGGCGTGAGCCACCACGCCAGGCAAGTAATTTGCTGTTGAATCCAGTGGACTTACCCTTTGTATTAGAAACATTCCTGAAAAAGCAACTGTTAGTATTTCTTACTCTTTCATAACTCTGTTTCATATTATCTCAAGTACAAGCATGTTTCCAGAAAATTTGTACTAAGTATCAACTGAATGAGTAATTTTGAATATTATCTTCTTAGTCCTTCATTCAGTTTTTCTGGTTAAAATGATAGTTTTCCAAACAATTGTCTTTGACTGGCCTTCGATTCTAGGGGCCTTTTGTCTACTGATTTACATTCTTTGAAATCTATCAAGTCAGACACCAGCTCTGCTTCACCAACTGTAACTTAGCTTTGTTTATGCCTGTGGATAAATTCTTTTTTATTAAATTTCAATTTGTTATATGGTAAGTACCTATACATAGCACTTTTCTAAACTTCTTTGAGAGTCTATTTAGTTTTTTGTCAGTGCCACTTTCCAAGATGATCCAGAAAACCAGATCTCTTCCTTTTAAAAAGTTTAAGATGGTAATAGCAAGAGTAGCTTTTGAAGTAATTGAAGGGATACAGTGTTGCTAATGAATGGTAGTTTTATATTCTTAGGAAGGTAAAATTTGAAATAATTTCAAAGTCAGACTTACCATATTATGGCACTTTATGTCAAAAAAAAAATGGAATGGAACATTTGAAATAGCACTGTGATATGGTTAAAAGAAACAATGAGAATGAACTGTTTCTGAGACATTTTGTCTTGAAACTGGAAGATTTTTTTTTCTCTATTTCCTTTTCTTCCTTTGAAACTCAGATACTGAAATTTTAGTAATGATTTGGGTCATGCTGGCTCAACAAGCTAATTTTTAGAAATTTTATTTTGAGATTTGAGGAGAGTGTGGAGAGTAGGTTATTTGAGGAATTAGGATAAGAAGGCCAATTTTAAAACTATAGACACAGACATGGCCAATCTAGTAAGTTGGAAGTGTTCTGTGAAGTCACTTAGAAAAATAAAAATGTATTAATTTTATGAAGAAAAGGCATAAGTAAAAGCAATTCTCATACAGTTATTGTAAAAGAATTTAGAATTCATGTCCTAAGGTGTAAGGCAATACTTTATCCTACATGTGGGCCAACAAGTTGTCCTTGAGCAATAAAAATTGATGTCCCAGGTCATAAAAATATGTAGGACCTCACTAATTTTGAAAATTTCTAGCTTTCTTCCAAGAATTATTTGGTCCATTTATGGACCATGTCAGTGGAAGACTTACTTTGTAAATCTGTTTTATTCTTGAAGTATAATATAAAAGAGTAATTAACATACATTTTAAAGAAAATAATTAAATGAATAGCTGTTCTCCTATTAGCCAATATTTTAAATACCTTTTTAAAAAAAATGCACTGGGAAAATATAATTGTCATTCATATAGGAGACAAAATACTTATTTTTGTGTTGTATGTGAGCTTCTAAAAATCAATAAGAAAAAGAACAGTCTAGTAGAGAACATATTAATAGTTCATACCAGATGATATACAAAGAGGTCTAAAATTGGACCTGATCAGCCTTACGCATAATAATAGTACAAATTGTAATTATATTCAATTATCATTTTTCACCTATCAGATTGGGAGAATTCGAAAAATTTGACAAAATAGCCCTGTTGGTGAGATTATGGGGAAATAGCCACAATCATACCTTGTCATTATAGATACCCTATACCTTTTATGTTTCCTGCGTTTTCTTTCACGATTACGTCTTTCTCCCAGATGTTACTACTATCCTGAATTTAGGTATTGGGGTTGTGTATGCATCGGTTAAAGGTGTGTTAACCTTTTTATGAATGGAATCCTACTGAATGTAATTTTCCATGACTTGTTTTGTTTTTTGTTTTGTTTTTTTTTTTTGAGATGGAGTCTCACTCTGTTGCCCAGGCTAGAGTGCAGTGGTGTGACCTCGGCTCACTACAAGCTCCGCCTCCCGGTTTCACACCGTTCTCCTGCCTCAGCCTCCTGAGTAGCTGAGACAACAGGCACCTGTCACCACACCCGGCTAATTTTTTTGTATTTTTAGTAGAGAGGGAGTTTCACCATGTTAACCAGGATGGTCTCGATCTCCTGACCTCATGATCCACCTGTCTCAGCCTCCCAAAGTGCTGGGATTACAGGCGTGAGCCACCGCACCCGGCCTATGACTTGGTTTTTATTCAGCATTATGTTTTTATGATTCAGCCATGTTGATGCGTACATCTAATGACAATTCATTGTTTTACTGCTGTATTGTATTCTGATATGTGAATATACTATAATTCATTCATTCTGCTGTAGATATTTAGGTTGCTTCCATTTTTCTTTTTGGCTACTATAAGCAGTACAGCCATGAACATTCTCATACATGTCTTCTGATATACTTCATAGGAGTGGAATTGGGATGTAGAGGTCTGTACATCCTTAGGTTTTTTAGGCAATGCCATAATGTTTTACAAAGTAGTTGTACTAAAAGATACTACTTAAAATTAATACAGTTTTCATTTTCAGTCTTTTCTCCAATACTTGATATTGTCAGATTTTTAAGTTTTGCCAGTTATTGAGTATGAAATAGTTTCTAACTGTACTCTTAATTGACATTTTCCTAATTGCTGATAAGATTTTGCATTTTTTCATGTGCCTGTTGGCCATTATATTTCTTTGAAATTACTAATGATGTTTTTGCCTATTTTCTATTCGATGGTTTCTTATTGAATTGGGGGAGTTCTTTTTTCTATTTTGCATTATAAGTGTCTTCTCTCACTCCATGGCTTTTCCTTTTGTTTTCTTGTATCTTTTTAATGAATAGATTTCTAATATATATATATATATTAGACAGAGTCTCGCTCTGTTACCCAGGCTGGGGTGCAGTGGCACAATCTCGGCCACTGCAACCTCTACCCCCTGGGTTCAAGCGATTCTCCTACCTCAGCTTCCCAAGTAGCTGGAATTTACAGGCGTGCATCACTATGCCTGGCTAATTTTTGTATTTTTAGTAGAGACGGGGTTTCACCATGCTGGCCAGGCTAGTCTCGAACTCCTAACCTCAGGTGATCCTCCCACCTCAGCCTCCCAAAGTGCTGGGATTACAGGTGTGAGCCACCATGCCTGGCCAGATCTGGTATTTTTAATGTAGTTGAGTTTTGAAATCTTTTCTCTTGTTTTTAGTACATTTGTGTCTTGTTAATAACAGAAATCTTGCCCTTCCTAAATCAGAAATATATTTTCTTGTATAATCTTTTAAAAGTTTTGAGGTTTTGCTCTTTGCAGTTAATTCTTTAATTCATTTGTAATTGATTTTTTTTTGGGGGGGGGGGCAAAGTCTCACTCTGTTGCCCGGGCTGGAGTACAATGGTGCGATCTCTGCTCACTACAACCTCTGCCTCCTGGGTTCAAGCAATTCTCCTGCCTCGGCCTCCTGAGAAGCTGGGATTACAGGCTCCCGCCACCACACCCAGCTAGTTTTTGTATTTTTAGTACAGACGGGGTTTCACCATCTTGGTCAGGCTGGTCTCGAACTCCTGACCTTAGGTGATCTACCTGCCTCAGCCTCCCAAAGTGTTGGAATTACAGATGTGAGCCACCGTGCGTGGCTCTTGTAATTGATTTTTAAATATAGTATTGAGGGGTCTAATTTAGGGAGGAATTTAATTTTGGTTTTTTCCCTTTGAGTAACCAGTTGTCTCAACATCATTAGTGAATAGTTTTTCCTTTTCTCATTGACCAGTAAAGTCACTTTTCTTATATATTAACTATGTCTAGGTCTATTTTGGGAATTTCTGTTTCTTTCCAGTAGTCAATTTGTCTAACCTTGTACCAATTAGCATATTATCTTATTATGGCTTTATATTAAAACTTGGTATTTGGTTTTGAAAGTCCCCTCACATTTTTCTTTAGCAGTGTCTTGACAATTTGGGCACCATGGCTCTTCCTCATACATAAGAAACAGCTTGTTAAGTTTCATGAAAAACTCTGTTTGAACTCTGGAATTGCATTGACTGTCTGGATCAATTTAGGAAGAATTGACATCTTAATTATATTGAATCATCCTATTCATGAATTTGGGCTCTTTGTCCATTTATTTAATATCTTCTAGTAAAATTTTATAGCTTTCTACACCAATCAAGTACATCTGTTAAACTTATTTCTAGGTACTTTATACATTTTTTGTTTTTATTGTAAACCACAACTGTCTTTTTTACTTTTTTTTTTTTTTGCGACGGAGTTTCACTGTTACCCAGGCTAGAGTGCAGTGGCGCAATCTTGGCTCACTGCAACCACTGCCTCCCGGGTTCAAACGATTCTCCCGCCTCAGCTTCCTGAGTAGCTGGGATTATAGGCTCCTGCCACTACACCCAGGTAATTTTTGTGTTTTTAGTAGAGACAGGGTTTCACCATGTTGGCCAGACTGGTCTCACATTCCTGACGTCAAGTGATCTATCCTCCATTGCCTACCAAAGTGCTGGGATTACAGGTATGAGCCACCGTACCTGGCCAACTGTTTTATTTTTTAAGGTTTTTCTTTCTCTTTTTTTCTTTTCTCGCCCATTTCCTATTTGCTGTTGGACATAGAAATACAATTGGTTTTCTATTTGTTTTAAAATTAATCTTATAGTAAGCCTTCTTGGCTCTAAAATCTCATTCTTCTAAAAACTTACCTGCAAATTTTTTGGAGTTTTACATTCAGTAATCATTTCATCTGAAATAATGCTTTGTTTTTTTTTTCTTTTCCAATTCTTACATATTTGATTTCTTTTTTCTTATTTTAATGCACTGACTCTAGGATAATTCATATGATGTTGAGTAGAAGCATTAATACTGGGCATACTTCTGTTGTTTCCAGTTTTAAAGGGAATGATTCAGTATATGTTGGTGGCGACTATGCATTGTTTGGTTCTGGAAGTTGAGATAAATGTGTACCTATACTGGATTGTACTTTCAAATATAAGCATTTAAGGCTACCGCTTTGCCTGTTTGGCTACTTTTTTGTTGCATACACTGTTTTGATAGGAAGTATTACATTACTGTTTTGGTCTAAGTATTTTTAATATGGGTTATAATATCTTTCTTGACTTGTCGTTGTTTAAAATATTATTTAAAATTTCCATGCATCCGATTTTAAATTTAGTTATTTTTATTGTTAGCTTTAAAACTTAATTGCATTATAGGCTAATGAACCAGTTCTGTGACATTTGTTGATTCTTGCCCTATAGCATAGTATATGATTGGTTTTTGTAAATGTTTAACCTGTATCTGAAAAGAATTTTTTTTCTCTACTTTCTCTAGAGTAGAGGATTCTTTAATCGTCTTGGGCACAGGATTTATTTATTTGTCCATTATTTCAGTTTGTTAGTTGTATTTCTCAGATTTCATATGTCTTTAGAAATTTTTGACTGTTGGCTTTTTCAGTATTTTTGTTAAAATTTCCATTAAAATGAAATTGTTTATTATGTACTTCAGTCAGTTTTTGCTTTACATATCTTGGGTTTATTTTATTAAGTAGTACCCACTTAATATTATTATAATCTTATGATGATAATGTCTTTTGGTGAATTGAACCCAATACTAGGTACTGAGCTTCTTCCTTATTAGGATTTTGTCTTATAGTCTGTATTTCTAATATAGCTATGCCAATTTTCTTTTGGTTAATGTTTGTCTAGTATATCTTATCCATTTACTTTCAACCTTTTGTGTGCTTACATTTAGGTATAGCTCTTATAAGTAGTATATAGCTGGACTTTGTTTTTAATCCATTCTACTCTTTGTTTTTAATGTGGGTTCAGACCAGTTGCCTTACGTAAAATTATTGATATTTTTGTTATTGCTGTCCTACCTTTTGATTCCACTGTGTGTAATTTTTTTCTGCTTCCTTGCCCTTCTAAAAGTAGGTTTTTTTTTCCATATTTTTCTTTCTGTTTACTTTCTCTTTGTTTGAAATTGCTCTGTTCTGTTTCTAGACTCCTTGTGTTTATTCTTGAGATGGTGCCTTGAATATAGTTTTTAAAAGATTAATTTTAAAGTAACTTTAAAAATTGACCTGCTATTTATATATAGTGAAATTCTTACCTCTTTAGTAAGAATTGGTGTCTAGTTCAGTGAATGTTGACAGACATGTAGTTGCATAACCAGCACCACAGTCAAAAACAGTTCCATCACTCGCCAAAATTCATTTATGCCTACTGAAGTCAATGCCTTCTTCTCTCAGCCCTTGACAACTACTTTTCCAGAATGTCATATATTGGAAAATACAGCATGTCGCCTTTTAAGTCTGGATTATTTGGTTTAGCATAACGTGTTTGGGTTCATTCATGTTGTGTGTATAAAACCTGTGGCACATCCATATAATGGAATATTACTTAACAGTAGAAATGAAGGAAAATGTGCTTTTTTGAAATTTTATAGTTTTGGATTTTACCTTTAGGTTGATGGTTTGTTTTAATTTTTATGTATGGCACAAAGTTTATTCTTTTGCGTATACATATCTAGTTATTGTAGTATTATTTGTTGAAAAGATTATACTTTCTACAGGGAATTTTCCTTGCAACTTTGTCAAAATTAAGTTGTCCAAATATGTGTGGATCTACTGCTAAACACACTATTCTGTCCCATTGTTCTATGCTAATACCAAAATGTTAAATTGTAGCTCTGTGATCAGCTATGATACAGGGATTATGAGTTTCCAAACTTTGTTCATAGTTTTCAAAGTTGCATTGATACTTGTAAATGCTTTGCATTTTCATATACATTTTAGAATGAACTTGTGATTTGTGCAATATATCCTGCTGGAATTTGTCAGGGGGTTATGTTGAATATACAGATCAGTTTGCGGATAATCAATACCTTAATCTTGAGACTTAATATTGAGTCTTTCACTCCAGTATAGCTCTTCATTTACACAGATCTTTGCTTTAGTTTCTTATAAAGTTTTGCAGTTTTCAGGGTATAGATCTTGTAAATATTTTGCTAGATTTATATCTACTTACTTGATTTTTTATGCTATTGCAAATGGTACTGCTTTTTAAATTTTCAGTTATTCATTGTATAGAATTAAATACAATTGATTTTTAGTTGTATTGGCCTTGTCTCTTGTAAAGTTTGTAAATTTACTTTTTCTTGGAGCTTTTTACCAACTCTTGATCTGTGAACACAGAGTTTCATTTCTTCCTTTCTGATACATATTTTTAATTTCATTTTTCTTGCTTTATCACATTGGCTAGGACCTCTAGTACTATATTGACTAGAAGTGACAATGGTGCATATCCTTACCTTGTTCTTGATTTTAGGGAGAATGCATTATCTTTCACCATTAATATTAACTGTAGGTTTCTGGTAGATATCCTTTCAGGATAAATAATCTTTCCTTCTGGCTGGGTGCAGTGGCTCATGCCTGTAATCCCAGCACTTTGGAAGGCCAACGTGGGTGGATCACAAGGTCAGGAGATTGAGACCATCCTGGGAAACACGATGAAACCCTGTCTCTACTAAATAGTAAATACAAAAATAAAAAAAAAAGTTAGCCAGACGTGGTGGCGGGCACCTGTAGTCCCAGCTACTCGGGAGACTGAGGCAGGAGGATGGCATGAACTCAGGAGGCAGAGCTTGCAGTGAGCCTAGATTGCGCCACTGCACTCCAGTCTGGGAGACAGAGCAAGACTCCATCTCATTAAAAAAAAAAAAAAAAAATTTTCTTTCCTTTTACTGTCTTTATGGCTGTCCCTTCATTGTTAATATTTATAATTTGTGTCTTTTCATTCTGTCAAAGAGAAGTTTATCAATTTTATTGCCTCTTTTTTAGAGTGTGCCACCTTTTGAATTTGGCAGTTTTTAAAAAAAATTTTATTGATTTCTGCTCTTAGTTTCGCTTGCTTTGGGTTTCATTTGTTCTTACCATTGAATTTAGAACTTTTTGTTTCTAATGTCAGCATTTCAAGCTGTAAGTTTCCCTCTAAAAAATGATTTTTCCATGTCCTACAAATGTTGATAATGTCATGTTTTCATTTTAACTCAAAACATTTAATTATACTTTTATTTTTTGAGACCGGGTCTCAGTCTGTCACGCAGGCTAGAGTGCAGTGGTCTTATCATAGCTCACTGTAGCCTCTAACTCCTGCACCCAAGCAATCCTGTTCAGCCTCGTGAGTAGCTGAGACTATAGGTGCCACCACCATGCCCAGTTAAATACATTTTTTTTTTGTAGAGATGGGGTCTCGCCATGTTGCCCAGGCTGGTCTTGAACTCTTGGTCTCATGGAGTTCTCCCACTTTGGCCTCCCAAAGCACTGGGATTACAGGTGTGAAACACCATGCCCAGACCAATTAAAACGTTAAAAAAATCTCCTTGTGACATCCTTTTTGGCTCATGGATTATTTAGAAGTGTGATGTTTAATTTCAGAATATTTGGGAACTTTCTGGGTATTTGTCTGTTGGTATCTAGTTTTATTTTGTTCGACCATGACTGTATGTTTTGTATGATTTTATTTCCTTTTTAATCTGTTACAGTTTGTTTTCTGGCCCAGAATATGGTCTCACTTGGTGAATGTTCATGTGCACTTGGAAAGAATGCTTATTTTCGGTTTGTGAGTGGAGTATTGTGTAAATAATAGGCCAAGTTGGTTGATAGTGTTCTGTTCTTCATCCTTACTAATTTTCTTGTGTGCTTTTTTCTGTCAATAACCATAGGAGTGTTTGAAGTCTCAATTACAATTCGTGTAACTCTTTGGAGATATTATTTTATTGTATTCTAGCTCCTGTAGTCACTGTTGACACTTGTCATTCTCCTGTTTATTCTTTTGATAGGATTGGTTCTTTCAACAAATCTCGTCGTTTTGTTTTTTGTTTTTTGTTTTCTTTTTTTGAGGTGGAGCCTCACTCTGTCGCCCAGGCTGGAGTGCAGTGATGCAATCTCGGCTTACTGCAAGCTCTGCCTCCTGGGTTCATACCACTCTCCTGCCTCAGCCTCCTGAGTATCTGGGACTACAGGCGCCTGCCACCATGCCCGGCTAATTTTTTGTGTTTTTAGTAGAGATGGGGTTTCACTGTGTTAGCCAGGTTGGTTTCGATCTCCTGACCTCATGATCCGCCCGCCTCAGCCTCCCAAAGTGCTGGGATTACAGGCGTGCGCCACCGCGCCCAGCCACAGCCCATCTCGTTTTAAAGTCTTCTGTTTGTCATTTTCTAGTTTGCACGATAATCTATTTTTAAATGAAATCCTTTCATAAACTTCTGTGTATATATTGTGCATCCTGTATCAGTTCATTTATTTAAAAAACTGGTTTTTGAAAATTTGCAGCCTTTCCTCTTCAGATACTGCCTTTTCTCACTTCTCTCTGTAATCTCTCTTTCTGGCTAGGAGTTAACTGTTTACTGTTTGCTGCAGGTGTTGATGCAGTGGTAAGGTGTGGAGGGAGAGGAAGTGCC
Source organism: Macaca nemestrina (assembly GCF_043159975.1). Taxonomy (NCBI): domain Eukaryota; kingdom Metazoa; phylum Chordata; class Mammalia; order Primates; family Cercopithecidae; genus Macaca; species Macaca nemestrina. The sequence continues at coordinate 140,515,019 of NC_092127.1, read as the reverse complement.
CTATAGTCCTGTAATTGGGTCTGCTTTAGTGAGCTAGAGTTGACTATTTTCCTACTTGATGTCAAAGGCTAGAGAGGGCATTTGTCTTACTCTTGGTCTGTTAAGCTTTGGGAAAACTTAGATTCTGGTAAAATAGTTTCCTTTGAATATAGTACTTATTAAGGAGAACATTACTTTCTCCTGTCCCCTTTTGGAAGAATGAGGAGATTTTTGTCCAGTCTTTATAGTGAGAGCCTGGTAAGACTCCTGGAAGTACAATTTAGGAAAGGGTGGGAATGCCCTAAGACTAGGCTGGAGTTTTTAACTCTCAAGCTAATCTACATGGAGCCTCCAGCAATTTGTCAGTTACAGTTTAAAGTGTTCTAGTTCTAGCTGTGGGCTTCTGCTGCCAGTAAGTTGTGATTCTCTGTATTTGCTTTTTTGTGTTTGGGACAGCAGTTTGTCCTATAACCTCGATTGTGAGGACAGGAATGACAGCTTTTAAAATCTTTATATGTTGGATCAGAACTTAAGTCTTGTTCTTCTTTCTAGAACTCCAATTTCATATTCTAACTTCCATATCTTTTACTGTCTTATGTTTTCTATCTTTGTGACTCTTAGTGATGCATTTTGGATAATGTTCTTTGAATCTGTTTTTCTTGATGACTGATTTTCTTTTCAGCTGTGTCTAATCTACTGCCTAACTCATTCATCAAGAGTACTTGGAGTTATAATTACATTCAGTAAAATATCCACATATGTAAAATCCAGCTTCACTAATTTTGACAAAGGTATACACCTTAATAGCCAGCACCTAAATCAAGATGTGGAGTATTTCCATCACCCTAGGAAGTTCCCTTTTCCCACTTGCAAGTCAGTTAGGAACTACCAACCAGACTTCCAAAGTATTCATACCATTTACCAGTAATTGAATTGAAGTAGAAGAGTTCAAGGTATTCTGCATTCTTTGTAACATTTGGTTGGTCATTAAAAAAATTTGTTTAGGCCAGACACAGTGGCTCATACCTGTAATCCCAGCTCTTTGGGAGGCCAAGGCGGGCGGATCAATTGAGGCCAGGAATTCAAGAGCAGCCTGGCCAACATGATGAAACCCTGTCTCTACTAAAAATACAAAAACTAGTGGCATGATGGTGGGCGCTTGTAGTCCCCAGCTGCCTGGGAGGCTGAGGCATGAGAATCCCTTGAACCTGGAAGCTGGAGGTTGCAGTGAGCCCAGATTGTGCCAGTGCACTCCAGCCTGGGCAACAGAGTGAGACTGTCTCAAAAAAATTTGTAGCTGTGCTGGTGGGTATGTGTTGCATTGAAGGTTTGGTTGATTTGTTATTAACAGAACCTTCAGTTTTGGAAGTTCTGTGGTTTTTATTCAAATTTGAATGCTAGACTGTTGTTGCTTGCTTGTCTTAATGAATACCTCCTATTTCTTAAGGGACTATAGTCTGTTACCAATAGTGTGTTCTTTGATATATGATAAATCTGTATTCTTGGTACTCACACGTTCCTAATTACTATTATAACAAAATTGTTTTCTTGTCACATGTCACTAACATATCTTGGTAACACATTTTCTTCTTACTTGAAATATATTTGTTTTTCCTATATGTGATATAAATATTCTAAGAAGACCCCTTCTTCTTTAAGATATCACTCATTCTTTCTTCTATAGGGCTGTCTTTGAGTTTGTCTGTGGTCTTAAAAGATGAATGCAGGTTTTCGAAGATTAACATAGAACCTATAGGATTACTTCAAGGTGCCAGGTTGTGATATTACTTCAGAACTAAGATTAATATATATGCTTTTATGTATATGTGTATATATGTTTTGGACAAGCCCAAATTTTAGAGTTTAAAGATTTTGAAGTTTTTCTTCATGACTGTTTTAAAGAGAATATTTATTTACACATGTATTTTTAAAATGTATATAATAGATTAAATACAGTAGAATTCAATTTAAGAAATTAGTATTTTATTTTGTAGTATACATTTCTGTCTTGCCTTGCAGTTATGTTTTATAGGTTTTATTTTTGTCTTCTGCTTTAGGCAATCCTTTATCACAGGATATTCTCAACTTATACCAGGACCCAGATGGAACCCGAAAGCTACTGAACTTCATGCTTGACAATCTCGCAGGTAACTGTTAGTGACAGAGCTGTAAAATAAATTCTACAGATATTATTAACCAGCTAATATATCATATGTTGCTCAAGAGCATCTGACTGTTTTTTATAATTGCTTGTGGGTTTGGAGTTCCTTCCATTATGTATCCTATGTTAGTGAAACATTCTTCTTTTCGTATACTGAATGTTTCCTATTTACCAAGCAATATGTTAGATTAGTTGCATTATTTTGTTTAAGAACCTAGGACATAGGAACTTTAACTCACAGTTTAGAGATGTAAATTTTGTGATTCAGAGACTAATTTATTTATACATAGCTAATCAGTGCCAGAGCTGTGAATCTAAGATTATCTTGCTCTTAATCACAAAGATACACAGTTTATTAGTTGTTTGAATTTGGTGCAAATTACTTGGAACTCTCACATTTTACACATTTTTAATGAATGAAATGACTAGTTTGACCACACATTTGTGGAAATTTTGCAACCAGGTTTTAAATTAAGAACACCAGATTTATTTAAATACAATTTAAAGTCGTTGTATTCCAAATGGAAATTTTTTTCTGTAAGAAGACCACGCTGCACGTGGTGGCTCACACCTGTAATCCCAGCACTTTGTGTGGCCAAGGAAGGCCGATCACCTGAGGTCAGGAGTTGGAGACCAACCTGGCCAACATGGTGAAACCATGGTGAAATGTCTCTACTAAAAATACAAAAATTAGCCAGGCATGGTGGTGTGTACCTGTAACTCAAGCTACTCCTGAGGCTGAGACAGGAGAATCGCTTGAACCGGGGAAGCAGAGGCTGCAGTGAGCTGAGATCACGCCACTGCACTCCAGCCTTGGTGACAGAGTGAGACTCTGTCTCAAAATATATATATATTAAAAACAAAAAGAGAAGACTCTTAGGTATTTGATTTAAAACTGTTGTGTGTTTTTTTTGGTTTTTTTTTTGTTTTTTTGTTTTGTTTTTTGCTTAAGCTCTGAAAATATGGGTAAAAGTATGGAGATACTACTGTATACAAATATTTTTCTTAGCATGATGTCTTTCTATAAAATACAGAATTCTGAAACAGCTAGAGAAATCGTAAGTTCCAGCATAGTGGCCACCATCATATGTTCGCTATATTCTTTTAAAATTCTCTTCATCATAAGACGCCCTTCTTCCCCACTCCTTCACATAAAGTAAGGTTTATAATATGGTAAAACTAAATATTATCTGAAAAGTTTATGGCTAAAAAGACTAAAAGTTGATCAGTACAAATGAGCAAATTTATTATAGAAGCCTTCTTAGTAAATAATTAGGAATATGTGACAATTTAAGCTGTATACATAGCATACGTATGCTGTTTCTAACTTACTTTAAAATTAAATATCTTGGCCGGGCGTGGTGGCTCACGTCTGTAATCCCAGCACTTTGGGAGGCCAAGGTGGGCGGATCACAAGGTCAGGAGATTGAGACCATCCTGCCTTACACGGTGAAACCCCATCTCTACTAAAAATACAAAAAAGCAGCCGGGTGTGGTGGTACGTGCCCGTAGTCCCAGCCAATCGGGAGGCTGAGGCAGGAGAATCGCTTGAACCTGGGAGGTGAAGGTTGCAGTGAGCCGAGATCGCGCCACTGCACTCCAGCCTGGGTGACAGAGCGAGACTCTGTCTCAAAAAAAAAAAAAAAAAAAAAAAAAATCTCTTCTTTCTGTAGATGTAGCCAGTCAATCCAGCCATATGTGTGTGCTGTGTGTGTGTGTCATTTGTAAGGAGTTCTTGTATGTTTTAGATGTAAGCCTTTTGTTGGTAATATGTTGCAAATATCTGCTCCCATGCTATTACTAACTTTTTCATTCTCTTAATTTGTTTTTTGACATACAGAAAAATTTTAATGTACTCCCGTCCAATTTGTTGATATTTTCTGTAACGGTACTGCTTTTATCCTTTTTAAGAATTTTTTCATACCACAGGATCATGAATATATTCTCCTATGACATTATCTGGAAACCGTTTTTTTTTTTGTTTTGTTTTTTTACTTCTAATGTTTAGAATTAGGTTTTATGACTTTTCCATATGTATTTTATATTAACTCTGAGCCTTTTATTGATTAGGTTGTCCTTTCACTATTGTTTTTTAATGTCATCTTTGTCATAAATCAGGTGTCAAGGTATGTGTAGGTCTGTTTCTGGATTCTTTATTCTCTTCCATGCGTCTTTATAGCAATGTAACAGTGTTTAATTATGGACAGCTTTATAAAAAGTCTTGAGATCCAGTAGCGTGATCTAGTAGAGTAAGTCTTTCCCCTTGACCTATTGTGAAGAATCTTGGCTAGTTCTGGCCTCTGTGTTCTTTTATCTTGTATTTTAATTAAAATTTTTAGAATGAGGTTTTAAAATCTCTCCCCTCTCCAAAATCTAGAGATTTTATTTGGGATTATATTGAATCTATATAGATGGCTTTGGAAATAATTGATATGTTTACAACAGTGGATCCTTGTATTTGTTATGCTTTTTATAATTTCTCTCAATATTGAGTTTTAGGTTTCTGTGTAGTGGGCTTGCCCATACTGTATTACATTTATTCTAAATATTAACTTCTTAATTCTCTTAAAAATAATCATTTTAAAGATATGTCTTACTATCTTAATGGTTGTTATTGATTAATGGAATACAATTGAGTTTTGTATATTTTTTGGTATTTGATCATCTTCCTAAACAGTTACTAAATGCCTTGCTAAAGAACATATTCAGCCACTTTGCTAAATAGTTTTTAATGCTAATGCATTTTTATTTTAATGTATACAATTATGTCATTTGCAAGTAATGAGAGTTGTGTTACTCCATTTCTAATCCTTTTAATTTTCTTGCCAACCTACACTTATTGCACTAGTTAGCTAAAAGTGGTGATAATGGGCATCCTTGTCTAATTTCATAATTTTTGATTAAGTATCATATTCACTGTAGTTTTTATATAGATAAAGATCAGATGAAGGAAGTTTTTTTCTATTCCTAATTTGCTAGGCAAGTTTTTTTTTAAAAAAAATATGACTAGATTTTGAATTTTATCAAATGCTTTTCTTTATTAAGATGAGTAGATTATTTTTATTCTTTAATATGGTAATTATATTGATGGGTTTTTTTTGTATGTTATGCCACCTTTGGTATTCCTAGAATAAAGCCAACAAGGTTATGATAAATTATTATCCTTTTACACCTTAGATTCAGTTTGCTAATATTTTATTTAGTGTTTATTTATTTATTTATTTATTTATTTATTTATTTTTATGAGACAGAGTTACGCTCTGTCGCCCAGGCTGGAGTGCAGTGGCGCAATCTCAACTCACTGCAACCTCCACCTGCCAGGTTCAAGTGCTTCTCCTGCCTCAGCCTCCTGAGTAGCTGGGATTACAGGCACGCCACCACCACACCTAGCTGACTTTTATATTTTTAGTAGAAACAGGGTTTCGTCATGTTGGCCAGGCTGGTCGAACTCCTGACCTTGAGCAGTCCGCCTGCCTTGGCTTCCCAAAGTGTTCGGATTACAGGTGTGAGCCAGCATGCTCAGCCTATATAGGATTTTTTGCATCTGTGTTTATGCTTAAGATTGATCAGTACTTCTTTTCCTTCAATGTCCTTGTCAGCTTGTGATACTGAAGTTATACTGGCTTTGAAAATTTGTTTAAGTATTCCCTTATTTTCTGTTGTTTGGAAGAATTTGTTTAAGGTTGATTTTTTTTTTTTTTTTCTCTCTGGGTTTTTTTTTTTTTCTGGTAGGAAGTTTTAAATTACTGATTTAATTTCTTTAATAACTATAGTACTATTCTGATTTCCATTTCTCTTTCTATGAGTTTCTGAAAGTTGTGTTTTCTGGAAATTAGCCCATTTTATCTAAATCTTCAAATTTATGAGCCGTAAGTTGTTCAGAATATTTTATGATGTCTTAATATCCGTAGGTTGTGTAGTGATGTCTTTTTTGCATTTCGGATATTAGTTTATGCAAAGTCTTGCCCAGGCATTTATTAATATTTTCTTTGAAAAGAAGAACCAACTTTTAGCTTCATTGGTCTTCTTTATTGTATGTTTTTAATATTATTAATTTATTTATCTCTTCCTTTCTTCTGGTTTCATTTGCTGTTCTTTTTCTAGCTTAAGGTACACATGCCTTAATTTCCAGTCTTTTTTTCCTCAAATATTTTTATATATTTATTTATGTATAAATATTCCTCTAAAGTGGCTTTTAGGTGTATCTCACAAGCTTTAGTTTGTATTATTTTCATTATCATTCAGTTCAGCATGTTTTCTAATAGCCTTTATTTCTTCCTTGGCCTGTGAGTCATTTAGAAACTTGTTTCTTTATTTTCAGAGTTCTTCTAGTTTTCTTTGTCTTAGGTTCCTAGCTTAATTCCATGGTGATTAGAGAACATATCCTGATTAAATTTTAACAATATGTTATTTATTACCTCTGCAGATGATTAATTTTTGTAATTAAGTACACACTTGAAAATAATGTCTCTTCTCATTAGATGCAGTATCCTATATATTAGTTTGTTTGTTAATTATATTGTTTGAATGTGTTAGATGTACTCAATGATTACTTTGGTTTTGTTCATTACCAATAAATCCATGTCAAAATGGTAGGTTTGTCTGTCTTCTTGTAGTTATTTCAGCTTTTCTATTACATATACTTAGGGTATATTTTCATGTGTTTTATATTCATGGTTATTCAACTTTCTGTCTTGCTGCACATTTACTTTACTGATTCCTTGTTCTTTCCTTTTTTGATGTTCCATTTCTATTTTCCTTGATATTTAGAATTTCCTTAGCTCACTGCAGCCTCCAACTCCTGGGCTGAAGTGATCCTTCTATCTCAGCCTCCCAAGTAGCTAGGGACTACAGGCCCATGTCACCGTGTCTAGCTAATTTTTTAAAATTTTTGTAGAGATGGTATCTCACTGTGTTGGCCAAGTTGGTCTTGAACTCCTGGCCTCAAGTGATCCTCCCATCTCAGCCTTCCAAGGTGCTGAGATTATACGTGTAAGCCACTGCATCCCGCCCCCATTTAGCTATTTTTTGAGAGCAGGTCTGCTAGCAACAGAAGTGTTTTCCTTCGTCTGTTAACATCTTTATTTCCCCTTGATTTCTGAAGGATACTTTTTCTGGATACAGAATTTCCAGTTGACAGTTCTTTTCTTTCAGTCCTTGAAAAATATTGTACCACTTCCTTAGGCTTTCATGGTTTCTTAAAAGAAATCTAGTGTCATTTGAGTTGGTGTCCTATAGGTAACACGCTATTTCTATATGATGTTTTTAAGGTTCTTTCTTTAGTTTTCAGAAGTTTAGTTATGATCTGTCTTGGCATGGATTTCTTTGGGCTCTTCATATTTGAAGTTTGCTCACCTTCTTAAATTTGTTAGGTGTAAGTATTTCACATAAATTTGGAAATTTTCACCTGTTCTCTCTGAGAATACTTTTTTAGCTTCACATCCTTTCTCCTGTCCTTCTGTAACTCTGGTAATACAAATCTAGATTTTTAAAAAAATATGGTTCTACAGGTTTTTTCAGGCCCTGTTCATTTGTTTCAGTCAGTTTTCTTTTTGTTTTTCAGACTAAGTTGTCCTGATTCATTCTCAAGTTCACTGATTTTTATCTTTTGGCATCTGTTATTGTGCCTTTCCAATGAGTTTTAAAATTTTGGTTATTGTATTTTTCAGTTGGATTATATCTATTTGATACTTTTAAAATAATAATTTCTCTGTATTTGCTGAATTTTTCTATTCTTTTCAAGAATATTTGTAATTACTTGTTCAAGCAGTTTTATGATGGCTCTTCTAAAATATGTCAGGTAATTTCAACATCCGATTGAGCTCAGTGTTGGTGTCTGTTGGTCTTTTAACACTTAAGTTGTGATTTTCCTGGTTCTTGGTGTGACCAGTGATTTTTATTTGTACCCTGAACATTTTGGATATTATGTTAGGAGACTTCTGATGCTTTTTAAATCTCTGATTTCAGCAGGCAGTTACCCTGTTTAGGTTTAGCATGTAGATTTGGTTGTCTCTTCAGGTTCAGCTGACACCTGCACTGCCGGCAGATCAGGCCTAGTGCTGCCAGTCAATGTTAGGTGTGGGGAGGAAGAATGGCTCTCTTGAGCTCTGTTGAAGATTGAGTCACCAATATATTTATTTATTTTATGTGATAGTAGCCCATATAACTCTTTATTTCTTTGTTTTGTCATATCATTGGCCATGTAGTTTCATCTTAAAAAAAAACTGATTTTAAATGCTTGTCTCATATGAATATATTATCCTTTTGTAAAAAAAAGTTAAAATTCCTGTTATGATTAAAATTTCTTTTAATCATTATTTTTAATCACAGTCCCTTCCATGCAGGTAATCACACTTGTAAGTTGGGTGTATATCCTTTTACTTTCTGGTGAGCATTTACATACAAAAATTATACCAGCAGAAATTTTATACTATTACTTTTAGTGTGTGGTTTAAACATTTTTAAATAAAATATATCACATTTTATTATTCTGGTTTTTTTTTCCTACTTCTTTTTACTCAACAGTATTCCATGGGTATGTTTCCACTTGAACACATATTTATCTTTTTTCTTTTTAAACTATAGCATAGTCTTTCTTAAAATGGATATTATTTAGCCATTTACTATTGCTTTTGTTAATATAAACAATGGTGTAATGGATATCTTTTTGAATGCTGCTTAAAGAAGATAGGGCTGATCCCAGGACATAGAATTTTGCTCTGTCATAGGGACATGGATGTTTTAAATTTTAAAAGATGCCAGTTTATTCTCAAGATAGCTGTACTAATTTATATTCCTACCAGCTGTACATGCTGTTTGTCGCCATCACCAGTCCTGGATGTTATTGCACTTAAAAATTTTGCATGAACTTGGGTAACAAATATGCTATCTCATCTTTTTAATTTTCCTGGTTAGTAGTGAGATAGAGTATTCGCTCATGTTATGTTTTTGGCTCTTTGGATATTGCTGATTACTGTGCATTATACTTAAACTGCTACATTGTCATACACTAGTTAAGATTTGGAAGCACTAGAATGTTAATATTATATTACCTGTTTTATTCTAGAAGTTTCTGGATTTCTGAATTTTTAAGCAAGCCAACTTAGGTAGATTTTGCTGATAAGGATCCCAATAGCTAGAAATTTTTTTGTTTACTTTTTCTGTTTCTATATTAGATTTTTCATTTTTGAGACACTTGCCGTGATTCTATGGCACTCACATAGCCAGAAGATTGTTTTCTGGGATTCAGTATGTTGAACAAGCTGGATGATTTGTCTATTACCTTATAACCTTCTTTTCTTTCCTGGGAAGATATGGAATATATGAAATGGTGTTCATTCTACTCTGTGAAGAGTATGGCTGCTAAAACACAGTACTATATAGGTAGACTTTCAGAACACCAAAACTGTTAGTAAAGTGACAGTGTTAAATATCTGGGCTACTTTGGTTTTGACCAAAGTGGCTAGATAAAGATGGAGAGTTTTTTGTTTTAAAGCAATACATTTCTCAGCCATTACTACCATGGGCAAATCTGCAAACTTGAATCAGGTTGTCCTGTAATTTCAAAGATTTTGAAAGGAAAAGAAAAGGGGGTAGTTAAATCTTAACTCATCTGGTAGTTAGGTAGCATTTGGTTCCATAGTATTGATAACCATATCTGAGCAATTAGTGTTTAACAAGTGCCTTCCTTTTTTCTGCATAATGTAGTTCTATCCTTATCTCTTGTTTTGTGTTGACATTATAAAAGAGAGAGAGTATAATCAGGAAATGAAGGCCGCACTAGAAAATTCACTAACTTTAATACATTCATAGGTACTTTTTTCTATTTTAAAGATGTTTGACTCTTTTAATTCATCAGGGTTGGAATTTCAGATGGCTTTGATTTCCCACAAGGCTAAGTCAATACACTTTACATATATAATTAAAGACCTAAGATTTTACGTAGGGTTTTAAATAGGCACTTTTTGTAAATACCATGTAAGTAAAAATGCCATTAATGAGTTTCCTAATGTTATTTTCTTGTATTAGTTCTGTGTTCTCTGCATAGCTTTTCTTAAATTTCCTTTGGCTACTAAATCTTCATTAAATTTCAGCATTAGATTAAGCCAGTTTGCAGGCCGTTACAGCAGAATGGAAAACAGAGGTGGTTTTGACATTATAAACACGTCAGAATTCAGAAACACATGAAATTAACCTATATTTACAAAAAATTTTTTTCCAGTTCATCCAGAGCAGCTTCCTCCGAGGCCATGGATTACATTAAAAGAACGAGACCAAATTCTGCCATCAGGTAAATAGTTTTTCTCATTCTTCCTTTTTTCCCAGAAATACTTAAAATGTTATTTGGGCTTCATGATCTGTAATAAATAAGACTTCATTTTTACCTCTCATGGGTAGATGCGTTTAAAAATACTGATGAATAAACTTTTAAAAAGTCCACATTAAGATAGACTTGTCAATAAGTGTCTTATATGTTTCACAGTAATGCAGCCCTTGGTTTTAAAATTATTTCTATAATACAGCTTTCCAAATGGCATCTTCACAGAGAGTATTGGGTGATGTAAGAAAAATGAATAACAGTGGTTTTTCTTGTGAAAAATTTTAAGCTACTGAGAAGTACTTGATCTTTCTTGAGAGGTAGATAACATTTATGAAAGAATAACGTAGACTGGGCATATATTTACTGTATTGGCAACAAAGTATAATACCAGCCCAGGGGTGTAGAAATAATACATGGTATTTGAGCAATATAGGTATGTAATCTAGCATTTCTAGAACTGAAGTAATGTAGAAAACATAAGCATTTATCTTTTTGCAGGGACCAATAATGGTTTGACGTTTATAAATTCTTCTTCATATTTGGTATTTTAGGCTTGGGAATTCTACTTAAAATAAGTTATGAATTACTGTTTTTCCAAATGTCTTTTTTTTTTTTAATCACAAAAGTAATAATTTTCATGATATCTAATTTCATTTTAAAATTAAATGAAAATTGCAAGCGTTTCAGTATGAAGATTAAACCAGTTACAGAATAGTACTACATTAATAAATTTTGACTGGGCACTGTGGCTCATGCCTGTAATCCCAGCACAATGGGAGGCCAAGGCGGGCAGATCACTTGAGGCCAGGAGTTCAAGATTAGTTTGGCCAACATGGTGAAACCCTGTCTCTACTAAAAACACAAAAATTAGCCAGGTCGTGGTAGCGCACTCCTGTAATCCCAGTTTCTCAGGAGGCTGAGGCATGAGAATCGCTTGAACCTGGGATGCTGAGTTTACATACAGTGAGCCAAGATTGTGCCATCGCACTCTAGCCTAGGAGACAGAGCAAGACCCTGTCTCAAAAAAACAAGATAATTAATTGTTAAAGGGTAAATCACAATTAGACTTTATATATTTTTTGAGCAATATAAAGGCCTTTTGTTGGTGAGTTTTGGGCTTTTTTAAGTTAAGAGAATTCAGAACAAGTCTTTTTTTAAGTATTTGGAAATGTGGGATATATAGCCTCTTCATGGTTCTATTTGCATTTTAATAACACTACAAAATATTATAATATGCAGTACATTTTTGTGTCTTTCAGAGGTAATAATTTTAAAACCACCACACTCTAGAGCTGCAATATCAGCTTGTTTTAAGAGGCACTGTGTCAATGTTATGAATAACATTTTTACTATAAGGTTGCATATTGGTGGTTTAAGTGAAAGGAGTACCTAATGTTTTCTACAAAACTTAAAGCTAGATAGATTTATTTTATAGTTGGCCTTTCCTGGTGTATAATTAATTATTCCCTTCTGATGTTAAAAACACCATTTTCTAATTCTTTTGGATATGAGTGAACATAATCTTGAAGAAAAGATTTTCTAATATTGCATAGCTACATTTCCATTAAGAAAAGGAACAATAGAAACAAATTCATTAATTGCTGAATTCTCAAAGTAATCTGTTCTTGAGTTTTCTTCATTGAAAAACTAGTGTGGACTTTTGAGGTATGGTGCTTCCCTGAGTAGGAGCTGAGTGCTAAAAAAAAAAGTTACTGTTAAAAAATGCATTTTACTTCTGATGCATAGAGGGATGTATATAATACCTTGCGGTGGCTAAGGGTGATTTATTGCTAAAATAATAATAATAATAATGATAAACTATATGGGAATCAAGCCTAGATAATGAAAAAGGTCCCAAATAGAAACAGAGTATGAGAGATGAGTGATAATAACACTTAGGTAGTTTTTACTTCTGTTTAAAAATTGCTGGTTCATTCTCAGGCACTGGCAGAGATATAAAGAGTTTTGGCTATATTACAAAAATTGCCATCTCTGATCTTTTTAATGAAATCTCATTTTACAAAGTCTTAGGAAAAAACTGAATGAAGCAAATGGCAGTCTACCTCTTTCACCTTACTTCCAAATGACATTTCAAATCCTGAGAAGCATAGTAAGGTAAATTCAGGGTGCTTACTTCACAGTGTAGTGGTTTGGAAATGATGCTGGGTCATTTCCAAGATAAATACTCAGAAAATACAAGTCAACTCAAATTGAAATTTTGCTCCCAGTATACAAAATGGTCACCAGTCAGACCCTCAGGGGACTGAACTGAGTTTCTCTTAATACTTTTTCCATCATCTGAAACAGAACCAACTTCAATCAAGAGTCACTTCACTTTGAATTCCTCATGTCTTATTTAAATAAGTGATTCTCAGCCATGTCTGTTCATTATAATCACCTGGGATGCTGGGATGCTTTTTAAAAATACGAATAGCTAGACTCTTAATATTCCAACTTAATTAGTCTGGAGTCAGATCCTTACTTCAGCATTTTTCTTTTAAAGATCTACAAAGTGATTCTACTAGGCAGCCAAGATGGAGAATTACTGATAAAAATCAGGGCTTTTGAGACTTTAACATGCAATTGCATATGAATTACCTGAGGATTTTGTTGAACTGCACATCCTGTCCAAAAGAGGTGTTTATGGGACCACAGATGCTGTATTTCTAAATTCCCAGGTGATTGATTACTGATGCTGCTGGTCTTCACAGCACACTTAGCAAGTATGCACACAGTAGCAAGGATGCAAACCATCTTCTCCTATTAGTTTGCTCACAGTCTTTTTATAGTTAAAGGACATTTAAAAATGAGCATTTTATTTCAGAAACGCACCTTTGATTGACAAAAAGGATTCTCTTACAACTAAATTTTGTTAGTCCATACTCTTCTGCCTCAAAGTAATGATAGCAGTAGGAGGCCCAAAAAAAATGCTAACTATAGATATTTTGTTAATAAGAAGTAATGAGATTAGAGCTCTTTAATTAAAATGCAACTACAGTTTAATTTTGTCCCACTCATTTAAAGAAGCTTTCTTCAGCACGTTATAAGCAAAAAATTAGCAGATTTAAAATTTTAAATTTTTATTAAATTTCCTCAAAACTCTCAAATATGAGCTGTTAGTCTAATTCTAGATTTAGTAAAGTAAATTTTGTATGATGGACTCCAGTGATGTTTTAGCAGATTAGCAATCTTAATCTTGCCTAGGCATTTTACAATGATGATATGTGGCGTATGTGTGTGTGCTGTGTGCTTGTGCAGGTGTACACATGATATTGCTTTAGAAAAAGTTGCCTAATTTTCTCCCGTTTGTCTGTTGTTTTTTCTCCCACTTCTTAGCATCATTCACGGTTATGTGTTACAATGTGTTATGTGATAAATACGCTACCCGGCAGCTATATGGCTATTGCCCATCCTGGGCATTAAACTGGGAATACAGGAAAAAGGGAATTATGGAAGAAATTGTTAACTGTGACGCAGATATCATTAGTCTTCAGGTAACACCATAGAAATTAAACTGTCTTTAACTTAAAAGGTGAACTTAAACATAAGAGAAGATCTGACCACTGGGAGAGATCCTGTGTTTAGAGCCAAAGCTCAAAAAGAATTGTTTTCTCTCCTCCTCTTAAAAAAAATGGACAATTTAAATAAGCATTTAAGACATTTCCATAGTGAAACTATTTTGCTGACTGAATACAACCATCTACTTACATTTATTTACTATTCACTTAAGTGGAAATAATCTTACCCATTATTCATGTTAATATTCACCTCATGATCATTGGTATTGCTGAAAGAGAAAACCACAGAAGATTGCCGGTGTTTTAGGAATATAAATTTAACTTATATTGGGGTCTGTTTAAAAAAAAAAAAGCTTGCCCACAGTTATTCCTTAAACAGACATATTTTAAAATATTATACTATAAATCATGCATTATTTGCCTTACCTTACTTTATAAACCATCTCTGAAATTTAGATTCTTCTGTTTTATAGCACTTTATTAATTGAACTTTACTGAAGAAGCAGAATCTTTTCATGAAATGTGTTTTATTGCTTCAAAATTTAGCTAATGATTAGCCAAAAAGATGTTTGAATATTTTTTAGTAACTTTTTTCTTAGCAACTTTCAAAACATGTTAAGTGCTTAAAGGTTTAAAAATTTTTAATTGACAAATAATTGTATATGTTTATGGGGTACACTGTGATGTTTTGATACATATATTTTTTTTAAATGATCAAATGAGGCTAATTAACATGTTCATCAACTCAAAAACTTACTATTTCTTAAAGGTGTTTAAAAATGTGTTACAGGCCAGGCGTGGTGGCTCACGCCTATAATCCCAGCACTTTGGGAGGCCAATGCAGGTGGATCACTTGAGGTCAGGAGTTTGAGACCAGCCTGGCCAACGTGGTGAAACCCCATATCTACTAAAAATGCAAAAATTAGCCAGGCGAGGTGGCGTGCACCTGTGATCCCAACTACTTGGGAGGCTGAGGCATGAGAATCACTTGAACCCAGGAGGCAGAGGTTGCAGTGAGCAGAGATCACACCACTGCACTCCAGTCTGGACGGCAGAGCGAGACTCTGTCTCAAAAAGAAAAAAAAAGTGTGTTATAATTTCACACATTCTTTTCATTATAGCCTGAGAGGGAAAATTATTTAAAAATTTTTTATGTAACAGAGTAGCTTGATAATTTATTTTTATGTTGCTTGGGAAAATATAAAAATCTTTTAAAATTAAAATAAAATTTCTTCTAAACCCTGAGACTAACAGAGAATTGGGGAGAGGAGGAGGTAAACAAAATTGGCTATTTTAGTTTCTTGTCTACCTCTTGGTTTAGTATTTGTAGTGATAACAGCCTCAAACCCTCTTAAATGTAGCAGTTTGAAGGATAAAACATCATAATTCAAGAAAATTGTCTTATAAAAGTGATGCTATAATACTATACTGTATTAAAAAGAGATCATTCTAGAGAAGTTGGAAATTTTGAAAAAATGCAAAGCATGATGGAGGGAAATACCTAATTTCATGTCATAAGATAGTTGTTGTGTTAAAACTTCTGGAGTATTTTTCTTCTACACATTAAATAAAATATATTTACAGATACATTTTGTTTCTTATTTATTGTACTTAATAGATTTTCCATGTTACTAAAATTCTTCAAAACTAATTAATTATATGAACGTATATTGATTAAGCTTTTCCCCTACCATTGTACATTTAGTTGTTTATGGGTTTTTGCTGTCGTAAACTCATGCTGTTAGCAACATCTGCATACATAAATTATCTTCATATTTCTTTCATTTAGAAAGACCTGTTAAAATATTTTGTGAGTCAAAGAATAAAATAGGCTAATAATTATCAAATTAATAGAGGCCATTGGATGATTGTGATTTTAGGTACTTAAAAATTTCTTAAAGTAGAATTTTTTGTGAATAGATTTTATGTTTCTCACTCTTGGGTATCATTTCTTTCCACCATAGTTCAGAAGGATAAGCAATTTTTTAAATTACCTTTTTATATATAAAATATACTATTCCCTATCACAGAATCTATCATATACCCAACTTGCTTTGTTTAGTTGCCAGTCTTGAGGAAGTAAAGTATAATGGAATGAACTGTAAATTGGGCATCAAGAGACCTTGGGATGTAGTCCTACTCCTGTTACTATCTGTGTGAGCATGAGAAAATCATGTCACCTTTCTGGTTCTTTCATGTTTAAAAAGCTACCATTGTCAAGTAGCAGCTGCTAGCAATCAGGTAAGATAGTAAGATAATATTTGCTATGTGAATTATTTTTATTAAGTTACATCTTATAATGCTGAACATTTTTATATCTTAATCAGCATTTTCCCTCTGTCATATAGATGATAACTTTTCTTTCATCTCAGGAAGTGGAAACAGAGCAATACTTCACTCTCTTTCTGCCAGCATTGAAGGAGCGTGGATATGATGGATTTTTTTCTCCAAAGTCACGTGCCAAAATCATGTCTGAGCAGGAGAGAAAGCATGTAGATGGTTGTGCAATATTCTTCAAAACAGAAAAGTAAGTTAAGGAAACAAAGCACAATGGTGTACTTTTATTTATTTAAATTCTTACACTTTAAAATTGTCTTTAGTTTGGCCCTGTAAAATAAACAGAAAGCTAGAAAAAAGTATTACACAACTTAAAAGTGTTGTTAATGTTTCATTTCTCAGGCTGTATATTTGGAATAAGGATATTTATTGTATTACTTCTTATGCTTTTATTATCAAATAACACTAAACATTTTAAGAGATACAGACTCAAATGGTCTCATATTTCAGAACATATTTTTGTGAAGTAAAATATTAGTTTTTTTGTAAAAAAAAGAAAGTGGTACCTTTTAAGGTTAGCCCTAAGTGGTCTGGGATTCTTTTCTGTGATTTTTTTAATAGTTGATTTTTGAGAATCATTCATTTTACCAATCTTTTATCTTTTACAATTAACATTTCATACAATTGTTTAATCATTTATTCACTAAATGTGTACTGAACATTTGCTTTGTGATAAGTCCTGTGCTAGGCACAACAGACACAAAGATAGTCAAGACATAGTTCCTAATCTCACTGAAAGCTCAAATCCGGTAGGGAAAGCTAGGCATGTAAGACAATTACAATATCATATGGTGTATATATAAGATAGAGATATGCATGGATAGATAAGAGAGGCAGGCACAGAGCGTATGGAGGTAGAGAGTTAAAAGGGTTGACTGAGGCAGGGCAATTGAAAATGAAATGTGACATCTGATAGAGGTTGAATCCCATGGTTAATAATTTGGATTTGATACGTTAGGGAATCATCTACTTACAGGATAAGCATATACATGCTTACAGCTATTTTCCAGTATTTCCCCGTTTTATATCTATTTTATCAAAGCCAATCTATTTTTATTGATTTCAGGCACATTATCAGCATGACATGCTATTTTAAGTAAACAAACTCAGTGAATTTGAAAGATATTTGGTTCACTTCCCATTATCTATGCCTACTTTCCTGTCTTTTCCATGAATTTGTAGTAGAGATATTCTTATTTTGGTTAATGATTAGTAAAAAACCTTGTAGTATTTGAGGTCAGAATATACTAAATTCTTCTAACGGTTTGGTAATTTTTTATGCATTTTAGAATAATTCTATTACGTATCTTAACTACGGGAATATATTCTGAAAAATGCATCATTAGCTGATTTTTTTGTTGTGGGAACATCGTAGAGTGTACTTACACAAACCTAGATGGTACAGCCTACTTTACACCTAGGCTATAAGGTATAGCCTGTTGTTCCCAGGCTAGAAACCTGTACAGCATGTTACTGTAGTAAATAGACAATTGTAAAACAATGACATTTGAGTCTAAACATTTCTAGACATAAAAAAGGTAATGTGCTGTGATGTTAAGACAGCTACAGCATCACTAGGTAATAGGAATTTTTCAGCTCCATTATAGTCTTATGGGACTACCGTTGGCATGTAGTCCCTCGCAGACTGAAATCTTGTTATATGTTATATGACCATACTTCAGAGTGTTTGCCATCTGTCAGGCCTTTTCTAATTGTTTATATTAATTGTCTTGTTCAAATTTTAAAGCAGCCCTTACAGGCAGCTATACAACTATTTCCTTTTTTTTATAGATGAGGAGACCAAGGTACAAACAAGTTCAATAACTTGCTCAAGTTACACAGTAGTCTGATTTCATAGTCCATACTTACAACTACTGTAATCTTGAGGCTTCTTGTTTGAGCTTTTGATATCAGTAATATCTCTTATAAGATTAACTCATTTAGAAAAATTGCCCTGAATTTGACATTTGTTTTTGTTTTTTAGACAGGGTCTCAGGGTCTTACTTTGTCACCCAGGCTGGAGTGCAGTGGCAGTCATGGCTCACTGCAGCCTCAACCTCCCCAAGCTCGGGTGATTCTGTCACCTCAGCACCCTGAGTAGCTCAGACTACATGTGCATGCCACCACGGCTGACTAATTTTTGTATTTTTTGTAGCGATGGGGTCTTGCTGTGTTGCCCTAGGCTGGTCTTGAACTGCTGGGCCCAAGCAATCCACCTGCCTCAGCCTCCTACAGTGCTGGGATTACAGGCGTAAGCCACCGTGCTTGACAGTATTTGTTACCTATGTTCATACACAAATTTCCTTGAAACACCGTAACTTAAAAAAAATGCACCAGTAAACTTGAGACATCTAACATCAGGCTATTTTTCTATTTGCTATAGTTTCTTTCAAGATAATATGGAAGGTTTTTCTTGTTATTCTCACAGTTTTGAGAGGAAAAATCTAAAATTCCTTAACAATTTACTAGAGGTAGTTAAGGCTTTGAAATAACAATTAGAACTGTTATCTGGGTATTTACAAATCGGTTCTTGAATTATTAAAAATGCTGTGAACTAGTTAAGTAATGAGCACACAGGAAATACTTAGATGCATGCGTCACCTGTTTTTCTTTTCTTCCTCAACTCTTTTTTCCTGAATGGTAACATGGATCTGGCAACAGATTAAGACTTTGAGTGTGATACATCAGTGCATTGTACCTCTTTTTAACATCTTTCCTGGAATGACAGGACTATATACCTCCTATAGTAGAACAAAACCACCTTCTGTCCCAGTACCAAATATTTATCCATGTCTTATTAGCTATCTATTCAGTGCCAACTATTTGGAATTTAAAGTATTCTACCCTGCCTGTATTCTTTCTTCAGATTGGAAATACAACATAGAGCAAAAAAAGACTGAGTTTTGAAGTCAGGTGCTTCTTCTATTTATTTAGCTATATAATTTTGAAAGACTTACCATTTCTGGACCTGTTTCTTCATTTGTGTATTCTTGTAAGATCATTTTTGTAGAGGTTACAAAACTAACAAGGATAACTGCGGGGAGAGTAGTTCGACACTGTACTTATTCTCAGTCTCTTTCTTCTGTAATCAGATTATCTGATAATTCCTCATCTTCATTGATGACTGTTTAATCATACATGAAAAACTGTTACAGAATACACAACAATAAATGGAAACTATCATAATTACCATTTATAGCAAAATACTATAATAAAAATCTCTAATCCATCATGATGAAAGGATAGAGTATTGTTTAGTAAAGGCTAGGACACAAGTTACCAATATTCAGATAATTGGAATGTAATACAATATTCTTTAAATCATATTATTCTAGTTTAGTTTTGGGGGATTCAGAATCTACTTCTGGATTTGGCAGCACCTGTTTGGTCATCATTATGAACATTTTTTGGGAGTTACATGCATAAAGATACTAGAAAATAGAACTTTGAGTTATAAAATGCCAGATCTCAGCTTTTGCTTTGTCTTTTAACAAATATTATTTACATTCCAAAGCATTTTACAAAATACATTCATACATATGCATATGTTTTTTATATGTATATAATGTATATGTAGAAACTGAGTTGTAAATACCTTTTTTTTTTTTTTGAGATGGAGTTTTGCTCTTGTTGCCCAGGCTGGAGTGCAATGGCATGATCTTGGCTCACTGCAACGTCCGCCTCCCGGGTTCAAGCAATTCTCCTGCCTCAGCCTCCTGAGTAGCTGGGATTACAGGCATGCGTCACCACGCCCGGCTAATTTTGTATTTTTAGTAGAGGCGGGGTTTCTCCATGTTGGTCAGGCTGGTCTCGAACTCCTGACCTCAGGTTATCCACCCACCTCAGCCACCCAAAGCGCTGGGATTACAGGGGTGAGCCACTGCGCCAGGCGAATAATTTACTATTGAATCCAGTGGACTTACCCTTTGTATTAGAAACATTCCTGAAAAAGCAACTGAAAAATAGAGAAATTAGCAGAGAATTGCTTGAACCCGGGAGGCAGAGGTTGCAGTAAGCCAAGATCGTGCCATTGCACTCCAGCCTGAGTGACAGAGCAAGACTCCATCTCAAAAAAAAAAAAAAAAAAAAGCTGTACAAATATAGGATGTTGTTTATCTACTTCCTTATTTAACCTAGTCTCTCAGCTTACCTTTTCCAGTTAGTTACCTTCCGACACTCCCATGATTACTTAAAGGGACCAAGAACACATCTTATAGCATTTTATACTGATTATAGTAAGAACTTCTATTTGGTTTGGTTTTAACAGTGTTGGGATGTGATCCAGAAGGGGTCAGAGTTAACTTTTTGTGATTATACTATTGTCTTGACTGTGTATTACATTGTCCCTTTTTACCTGTAATTGAATTCAGGGAGGGAATGTTACTTAAATCCTATAGATTGCTTTAGTTTCTTATAGTTGGCAGTCACTGTCCTCTCTCTAGCATTAATTAATTACATCACAGCCCACAAAGTTATTTTTAGACTACAAGTTGGTAAGAAATTGAGTTATGTCTTTATTTGAAGGACTGCTCTGGACGTGTTCTTTTTGCACTTGAAACATCCAACCTAATAGTACTTCTCAAATCATATAAGGGGATTTTTTTGGTCATAGTAGTCTTTATTAAATTAGTATATGTTCTTTCTTTTTCCATTTGACCTTTTGTCTAGTTTTTTTTTCCAAAAATGTGAATATACAGAAGAATTCTTAGAATAAAATATCACCAGGAGTAATGCTTTTAGCATCTGTGTACCAGTCACAGAGTATGAGTAGTAAACTAATGTATCAAGAGAGACAAATTTAAGATTTTCCGTATTACCAAGGCTGTATGACTTGGAACAATGACTGGAAAGTAACTGTAAACCAATATGTCTAATTAAGAAGAAACATCTAATAATAGAAAGAATGGCAGAAAACCTCTATATTTCAAAATGTTACCTGTGTGGAAATCTGTGAGACAGACAGTACATGCAGAGTAGAGTACATTTGGTTTGTATGGGAAGGGAATGTAAGAAGTAGCATTGTTAAGGTAGTAGGGATAGAATATGGGTAATTATATCTTACTATATTATAAATTTGTTACAATTATAAACAAGTAAACAAGATAAATTGTAGACGATTACAGCCATCAGCACTAATGCTAGAAATCTCATTCTTTTAAAAGCAGAATACCTGAGAAAGTCTTCAAGTTCAAGAAACATATCAATACTCTTATTTACTAGAAAGAAGGAACTTTATTTGCTTCAACTAGTTTTCAACTCTCTCTTTGGTTTTTCAACCCTTGGTGAAGCTGTAGTGATAAAACTTGAGTGAGAATGTGTGCGCTAAAGTTTCTCAGTGTCAGTGGACGGGAGTATTATAATGACAGATGCATCCTGTTTAGGAAGACTAGTTTTGCTTTTCTCGACTTTTGAAAGCAAAGACACTAAAAAGAAGATACCTTTAAAAGGTTGAGAAGATTTAAAAGTCAAAAGTATGGCAGTATATACCAATGAGAAAGAAGGTTGGAAGGGTAGTTGCAAGCGTCTAATAACCCAGCAGTTGCTCAAGATTTATGTTTAAAGAATTGTTATTTAAATGAAAAAAATCAGTCATGTATTTTTTAAAAAGTTTTATGAACCTATGATCATTACCAAGAAACTTAAGGAAAAGAAAAGGCTGGGTGAAAGG
This sequence comes from Macaca nemestrina, assembly GCF_043159975.1. Taxonomy (NCBI): domain Eukaryota; kingdom Metazoa; phylum Chordata; class Mammalia; order Primates; family Cercopithecidae; genus Macaca; species Macaca nemestrina. The sequence goes on along the minus strand of NC_092127.1, from coordinate 140,493,036 downwards.
GCTAAGGCAATGAGGAGGATATTTTAATATTATGCACTGTAAATAACAAGGAAGGAATGGACCCACTGCAGACTGTATAATCAGTAATTGATGATCAACAAAAAACAGCTATATACAGTTTATGTTTTGCTTTCATGATTTCTATTGAGAAGAATTTTCCTCAAACTAGAAACACTAAGACCAGGTAAAAAGGAGAATGGCAAACCACAAAGGTGAGATTGGTAAGCCAGGAGAGTCACTAAACTGCACTAACTAGTTAGGTTTTCAAATGAAGATAATTATATCTTATGGTATTAAAGATCTTACAGAAGTGTGGTTAGAGAACTGGCAAAGGTAATCTGTTACAAATATTGGAGTAGAGAAATTCTAGGATTTGGGGGATGGATGAACTATCAAACTTTTCAAAAAGACAGACTTGCCCCAGCCTCAGTTTTCTTCATCTTTGTAATGGCAGTAGTAATACCTCCTACTGCAATTTGGGTTCTCCAGAAAGAAGACTCGGAGATAGTTCAGTGTTCAGGAGGTTGTTAGAAATCAACACTTGTGGAAAGAAAGGGGGGGAAGCAGAATTGGACATACGGAGAAAAGTGAAGTGTTGCAGGCCTGACTGCCTCAGGTGACTCAGCAGGGAGCTTTAGAGTTTATATGGCCTGTGAGAGTTAAATCACCAGGGGCCCAAATCCCTGGACCTTTTGCTTTTGATTTCTAATTGGATGGTGATGCTCCTAGAAGTATGTGACCATGAGTAGGCAGCTTTCTGCAACTGAAGCAATCCCTGAAGGACTGATGAGGAATCTGAGCAGTATATCTCCATGTGCAAATTTTAGGACTAACATATATGAGGTGCTTAACACAAATCTTGAGACTGGATAGATCCTCAATAATGGTAGCTTTTTTATTGTTATTTTTATTATAATGTCCTATTGAGAAATTTAATTATTTTGAGAGAAGAGAATACATGCTCATAACATTTCTAAATGTTCAAAAGCTGGCAGGGATATTTAATCTGTTAGAAAAATAGAATTACGTCCAATAGAAAAATAGAATTATATCCCATAAATTTGTACAACTATCTTATATATCTGTAAAAAATTTAAAATTAAATAGGATGAAGTTTCAGAGCACTTAATATCCGAATAGGTGAACTAATGAGCAGAAGTTCATGAAGTCATACTTAACTGAGGTAATGATTGCTGCTCTTAGATTATTAATGGAAGGAATAAAAAGAGGGAGGGACAAGAATCAGCTGAGACTGCAGAAAAATATATGTAGCAATGTTCATTATGGCATTAGTTAAAATATGTGAGAAGTTAAATGTCCAACACAGGTTAAATAAATTATGGCGAATCTGTATAGTGGACTATAATTCAGTCATCAAAATTGATTTGGAAGAATGTTAAATGTTATAGGAAATGTCCCTGATAGAATAGTATTGTTCTAATTGTGTAAAAATATGTGTGTGTGTGTATGTGTGTAGAGAAAAGTCTGGGGAAGTATATTAACTTTTAAATGGAGGTATTGAGTTATAAGTGACTTAGTTTTCTTCGTTCTCATATCTCTACAATAAACATATTTAATGTAATCATTTTTTCCACGTTTTTGTTTTGAAATACCTATAAATGCAGGACTGACAAGACCTGTTTTAAAAACAAAAAGATCAAAACGTTTCAGATATGTATCAGTTCCTGTTTGGCTTATAATTAATATGGCTGTCCCCAAAGTGAAGTTTTAGTCTTTATTAACAAAAATACAGTTAAAAAATGAAGAAGGCTGTAGTTCATTTATGCCCAGTTATAGGTACTACACTTTTGGGTAAACTTGAGTTGTTCAAATGAACTTTTCAAAAAGACAGACCTAGTTGTCAGTTCAATTTAAATTTGTTGAGCAAATTTAAACAAATTGTTCAGATGAACAACATCACATATCTTATAAATAACTGATCATTTCTTTTCCGGAGAAGACATGGAGGGTGGGAGAGCATTGACATCTATTGTCATATATTTAAAGTGGTGTCATTTGGAAGATAAATTAGATTTAATGTATATTCTTTTAAAGAAAAGATCTAGATCTAGGTTTAATGGAAAAAATGGGAGAAGAATACAGGAAAGCAAATTTTAGTTAAGATAGTTCTTTTAATTAGAGTCCTGTGTTCCCCTACCCCCACCCCGCAAAGAATGACCTGGCTTTGGTAGAAGTAAAATTATTCCAGTTCTAAAAATATTATAATTAACAGAATTTTAAGACTTTTATACAGAATCCTAGGTTCCTGTAAGTATACCATAGAAGTTCTGTGAATATTTAGAAGATATCTCAAAAATTAAATATGAATAATTGAACCGTAATTTGACAATGACATGTTCACTCACATGTTTCAAATACAAGTTTTAACATTTTGGAAATCATTAACATGTTCATAAAGTGCTGCTTAGTTAACTTATTTTTGATGCAGACCTCTGAATCAAATTTCTTCATGCCTGCTTCTTTTGTCTGAGTAATAGGGCCAGTTATTTACCATTTATAGCTGTGTGAATCAGGATTTTTAATAATACTCTGTAATCAAAACAAAATACAAAAATTAATTGGACACTGAGACTAATGTAAAACTATATCATCTCTGTCCTCTGATTTCAAATTTTTGTATTCATCAAAATAGGTTGCTTGTTTTCAGTGGTTGATTTATTCTAACATAATGCTGCTTTTATCTGTTTTATCTGTGGGAATCTCACCAGAAACTGTAAAAGGTATTTCACAGCTTAAAATTCTTTGAAGAGATCTGATATGGACAATGGTCAATCCTGTCTATAGGACACATTTTGGATCTGCTCACTCCTCTTGATTTCTCTTGCCTTTGTTCAAGCCACCATCATTTCTCTTTCAGATAACCTTACAAACTTTCTAATCTGCCTCCTAGTTAACAGTTCTTTAATTGAGCAGCTAAAGTGATCTTAAAAAATGTAAATCAAATGATATCATGTCCTGGCTTAGAACTTTTATCTCTCCTCTTCAGCATCATTCCATACCCTTCCATTCTTTTCTAACACATGAACTTGCAAAGCTTTTTGCTGTCTCAGGACCTTTCACATCTTCTACCTGGGATGCTCTTAACCCCATTCCTCACCTTAGTAACTTTCATCTTTCATATTTAGGCTTATAGATTACCTCTTTAGAGGGTAGAAACTATAGTCACTTTAAGCACTGTGGGTTAGAAATAGGCACATAAACTGACCCTTTACACTTGTCAGCCCATCTGACACATTCAGAATTGGAGCAGGGAAGGGAATATTGCTTCATTTAGTACAGCATCCTGTGGCATAGTAAGTCAATATTTTTGAAGAAACAGAAACTAGTTTCTGTTTTCAAAGCTTGAAAGTGGGGAGGGGATCTGTTATGAGACTAAGTATGTCTTCTCACCACTGAACACCTAGTGCAAGTAATGTATTTAGTAGGGTTTGATTACTCATAAATATTTCACAAATTAATATGATTAGGCTAAAAATGGTTAAAGGACTTGACCAAGATCCCACTGCGATTAAATGGCAGCACTAAACTAATTATATTAAATCCTACAACTCTACAATACTTAATAACTTGACATTAATGAAGGAAAGAAAATATTATTAGTGTAGAAGCTGTAATCACAGAGAGGGTCATTTCTTCATCTTGCAGAATCTGTTTCTCAGAATACTTATACCCCATTGCAGTTTTCTAGTAAAAGCCAGATGGAAAAATCAGTTACTCCTTAGCTGAGATAAAGGTGTGCCCCTGCATTTTGTTGACAGATACCTTGATGTGGTAGAAATAAAACTACAGACAGGGTAGGTGGATTGTATTCTTTTTATGTTTTTATCATTAACTTAGTTGAGATTGTGTGCACTTTTAAATACCAGAAAATTCTAGCAGTGGCTTAAATGAGGGAAGGGTGGTTTTCTAACACAAGAACTCCAGAAATAGGCAGTCCAGAACTGGTTCAGCTGCTTCCCCATTTTTAGAAGGTTGGCTTTTGCCTTCCTGCTTCTTACTTCATGGTCACAGGATGGTTATTATTTCTCTGAGCACTAGCTGTAAGGGGCAAGATATAAAAGCATGAAGGGATATATATGCCATCTTTGTTAGGTGGGGCCTCTGAGAAACTTTTCACAATAGTCAGACTTCTTGTGTCTTAGTGGCCAGAACTGTATCACATGGCCACTTGCAGCTAGAAAATGACAAGGGAGACAATGCATAATGTCATGTTTCTTTCATTTAATGTCTTTCAGCATGATAGTCTAAGTACCTAAAATTATTATAATAATGTACCTTTTAGATTTACATTGGTGCAGAAGCATACAGTGGAATTTAACCAAGTGGCGATGGCTAATTCAGATGGATCCGAAGCTATGCTGAACAGAGTGATGACAAAAGATAATATTGGTGTCGCTGTGGTATTAGAGGTCCACAAAGAACTATTTGGAGCAGGTGAGTGCAATGTAAAATATTCTTACTAAAAATAAACACCATCCCAAGTTTTTCCATCTCAAAACAAGTGAATAGAATTTTGCTGTTACTTGTTGCAAAGTTATTTTCTTTTGAGGAAAGTTAAGGGAGATGGGCAGGAAAATAGCACCATTGTGTAAAGCATCTTATATTTGTTGGGATATTCTGTGCTCTCTATCACAGTCTTTTTTACTTACCAGATAATATAGGTAATAAAATCTTTTTAAATATGCCATTAATCCCAAGCAGTTCTTTGAAATAGGGAGTATTTTGATTAGGCTGAATTTAGAAATTATGATGACTTAGTCCTCTTTTTGATTCATATTTTTAGCTTCTTGAGTATGATTCTTTTGTCTTTAAGGTTAAGGACTTGACACATTTTCTCTAATTTCTTTGCTATATCTCAGTCATTTTCAGGGTAAGAGCAGGATCTTTTATCTACATGGTACTTTCTTTAGCATTTTAGATTATTTATAGCTTCCTTCAGAGTCAGAATCTCATTATGTACTTTACACACAACAGACCTTTTTTATCCTTCCTACTGCCTGCCTTTGAGCATTTCATTGTTTACTAGTACATTTTAAGCAAGAAAGGAGTGAGACCACGTCAGGGCTTTTTTTCCCTTGTACTTTTTGTAGAGGAAAAGATTATTTCTGCCTTGAGTATTGATTTGAATTGTTCAGACCATGCATATATGTCAGACCTTCTTTTCTCACCATACTTCAATTTATTCATTATCAAAGATAATCTTTGATCGTGAAATTTTGAACTTTTAACTTTTCTTAGCCCCTCCGTTTTTATCTACTTTTATGTCCTTTACAATCTTATTCTTCCCAAAGTTTGGTACTTTTTTTTTTTTCTGATATTGTGGAGAATTTCTTTTGTAGTTTTACTCCCCTTTTAATTTGCAGATGAGTAATTTTAAATAGTAGACACTTTCACCTTCTGAAATACATACCTGTTGTACTCCTAGAAGGGGAATTTAGTAATATAGTGCTTATGGCTCCCTTGAAGGGGAAAATTTTTAATATTGTGAATACTTAATCTGTAGCTAAAAGTGACATTATAAAACTTCTAGGAAAAGAAGATAGCTTAGAAGATTTGGCTACAGGTATTTATCTTATGATCAAATTGCTTTAAATGTGACTATGTCAGATATAACAGATACTTCAATTCCTTGTTTTCTCAACACTGAAGATAATTATAGCTTGGTAAGACTGGAAAGAAACTTTACCAAACTAGTAGACTTAGAAAATTAGGTCTTTTTCCCCAAAGCTTATATTCCAATAGAGAAATTTGAGATACTTTTATAGAAATTATAAAAGAAAAATTAAATTTGTATGTTTACGGATAGTCCAATGGTTTAAAGGTATGTAAAGTAAAAAGTGAGAGATCCCTCCTGTCATTCATACTCTGGAAATAGCTCTTGTTGATTTCTCTATAGAGGTACTAACATACAGAATGTGAGTATGTATATTAATAGTTTTATATCTTGAATATTTTATGGACATCTGTCAGTAAATGTTAACTATGTTTAATTTTCAAAAATCTTAATGTATTCCATCCACCATTTTGGAAAGTACGATGTTAATGTTTATTTTAACAGAATTAAAAACATAAAATTATAGGAATAAAAGAAAAAACCTTAGAGATATTCTAGTGGAATATTTCATTTCCTGAAAGAATCTGGTTAAATTACTGACCCAAGACTACATAAAACAATTAGTAAGAAAGCCAAGTCTAAAACCCAGGTGTCCAGACTTTTATAGCACACTACTCTTATAATTCTGGTTTTTAAAATAATGTTATTTGGGTATATGGTGTGAATTTGTTCAGGTAGCAAATCACTTGCTTATTTTATCTTATATAGGTTAATATAATTTACTGCCTTTTACTACTGACCTATCACAGTTGTGCTGTGTTGTGCTTGGGAAATGCAAGGTGAATGAGTACTAGACAGTAGTAAGAATTTAGATTGAGGTTTAGGTAACTCAACTGAAAACCTGCCTTACTACATTATTGTGCTATTTAAATGACAGATATTTAAAGGGCTGTACCAAATTTGTGGGCCAGATTTAGCCCATGGACTACAGTTTGCCAACTTGATCTAGGAGAGTAACTCCCGTAGTAGGATTACCAGAATCTCAGCCCTTTAGCTTCTAAGAATTACTTTATCAGATAAAAGGGAAGTTATAAATTCATGGAAAAGAGTAAAGAAGTAGCTGTGGATCATACTGAGAAAACCTGAGGATGCCACATTTCTTCAGACATAAAGCATAACTGGGTCTTCTTTTTGTAATGTTTAAATTTAGGTATGAAGCCTATTCATGCTGCAGACAAACAGCTGCTTATAGTGGCAAATGCCCACATGCATTGGGACCCAGAGTATTCTGATGTGAAGCTTATCCAGACCATGATGTTTGTCTCAGAGGTTAAAAACATTCTGGAGAAAGCCTCTAGTAGGCCTGGCAGCCCAACTGCAGATCCTAATTCCATCCCGCTGGTGCTATGTGCAGATCTTAACTCATTGCCAGATTCAGGTATTTATAACATCATTTCCTCACTGCTTTCAATTTCACTTTTACTCTTGGGTTCAGAGGCCAGCTAGCTCCTAAATTTTGAATAGATAATTTCTCTTCTAAATTAGGGAATGTATCAGTAAGAATCCCATGGATGGGACACAGGGTAATAGAAAAGAGTTTAATAAAGAAGCTATTTCCAAAGGTGTTGGCTGGTTTAAGGGAAACAAAGCAATAAACGATGCAGTACTCTGCCCCTAGGGGATTTAGTAATAGATCTCTTTACCACTCCTGTACCTAAAAGGGAAAGTAGTGGGAGCTGTCTGTCATCAGAACTTGGAAAAAATACAGTTGTAGGAAAGGGCCACATAATAGGAGTGATGGCTTTGAATTGCATGAAGCAGTCAATCCCTGGCAAACCAACAAGAAGGGTACCAGGGGAATATATATTCTTACCTCACTCTGCTTCTGTCCTCTGATCTCCTGCCAGGCTGCCCATTGATCAAATCCAACCAGAAGCTAGAGGGGGGAGGGATTTGCAGTTGATGCAATAAAGATCAGCTTCCTGAGGCACAGAGTGTACTGCAGAAGGGTGATCTGAAGGGGCAGCCAGAAAATATTCATTACAGGTAGCTATCTAGTTTAATAATGTTAGCAACTTTTAAGTGAATTCATTAAGTGATATTTGGATACTGTTAGTAGGTACAGAAGAATGATTAAAATTATCGTAGGACTTCATATTACTTCTTGAGCTCCTCTAAACTACTTTATGTCTGAACTTATATCATTTTACTTTTTATAAAAATAGTTTCTGCATTTTAGGTATCAAATAGGAAACATTAAACTATTACTCTTTTGCTAATACCAAAGCATATGTTAACTTTTGTATATTATCACTACTAGGCTATTTTAAGTTATTTAAGTAAGTAACAATAAGGTTACTATAAGATAACCTAAATGCCTCCATTTGGAATATTAAAAAAGTCACTGAACGTGAAAACATCTTTTTCTTCTTAGCAAATAATGCTGAAATCATTGTTAATAAATATCTGTCTTTAACCCCTAGCCTGATTGGCACTTTAACCACATGCTCCTTTCTTAATCCTTTCTTAAGTTGAATTACTCTCAAGTGCAAGTTTTTCTCCCATTGTATTTGATTTGTTAAAGCCAGTTAGCTGGCATTTGGCAACACGACGTAGTGAAATGTCTTTGGTGCCAGACTGTCATGGTTGGATCCTGATTCTGCTACTTAGGAACTATGCAATCTGTGACTAAGTTCCTCATTTTTCCTTTTATTTTTTTGTTTTGAGACAGAGTTGCGCTCTTGTTGCCTAGGTTGGAGTGCAATGGTGCAGTCTCGACTCACTGTGACCTCTGCTTCCTGGGTTCAAGCGATTCTCCTGCCTCAGCCTCCCAGTAGCTGGGATTACTGATGCATGCCACCACGCCCAGCTAATTTTTGTATTTTTAGTAGAGATAGGCTTTAACCATGTTGGCCAGGCTGGTCTCAAACTCCTGACCTCAGATGATCCGCCCACCTCGGCCTCTGAAAGTGTTGGGAGTTTACAGGCGTGAGCCACCGCACCCAGCCTAGTTCTTCATTTTTAACAAGGGGGGAATCATGTTATCTACTTCATAGAATTGTTTGTGAGATTTACATGAATAAAGCACTTAGAACAGTGCCTGGCATGTAGCAAATACTAGGTAAATAATAGTGCCTTCTGAGCTATTTACAATACTGATAATTGTGCTTATCACACATTCATTATATCTTACTATCAATCCTTATTACAAATAGAAGGATGACTCTAATAATGCACTAATCATAAGGGTTTTGATACTGTTTTCATGTTTGCTAATTCAGTGGAAGCAGTGCACTTTTCTGAATGCTATTCTTCTCTTCAGCCTTGTATTTTTAGCCAAGTGGTATATTTCTGGCATATAATATTCTTTATAGTGTCAGACTGAGAAAACTCACTGTAGCTCAAAATAAAGAATGATATTGTCTAGCTGACACTAGACATTGAAATGTTAAAGATGCAAAATCTGTTTTTGTTGTAAACGTTTTTTATTAATATGTTCTACTTATATATTTGCAGAGTTGTTGCTTAGAATGGGAAAATGCTAAAGAGATAGTGGTTTGGAATAATTTTCCGAAAACATTTAGGGTTAATGCCTTCCTGGTGAATGCCATCCTAGGTCCTGGAAATTTTTGGCCTGAAGAACCACCAAGAAAACTAAGGATATCTTTGAGTGTTCCTGATATATTTTGTTCTGAAATAGGCAAACATCCTTTGATTCAATTGATTGAATCGTATGAAATGGCTGGTATTTGATTTTTTATTTTTAAATAATGACAAAAGGCAGTTTTATATGGTTCAATCTAAGAAAACCATTCTGAGCCTGGTGGATTAACCTGGTAACAAGTCTTGGCTGTGAAGCCTTGTGTAAGGTCTGAATGCTAAATGGGAGTGTCTCTTTCTTCTTTATTCTACCAGGTGTTGTGGAATACTTAAGCAATGGAGGAGTAGCTGACAACCATAAAGACTTCAAGGAACTAAGGTACAATGAGTGTCTTATGAACTTCAGCTGCAATGGAAAGAATGGAAGCTCAGAAGGGAGAATCACACATGGCTTCCAACTTAAGAGCGCCTATGAAAATAACTTGATGCCTTACACCAATTACACCTTTGATTTCAAAGTGAGTGGCAGCCTTTGGGCAGGTGTAGAAATTATTTCAGATACAAGCATGTAACAAAAAGGTGTAAATTCTTTATGATTAATTGTATAATCTTCAGGAATTTTTAGATTCTTAAAATGTCTAGGCTAAGTATGCACCTAGATATAAGTAGGTTCATTGGGTTTTGTGGCTGTTGTCTTAAGTTCTTCTTGCTCTCTCGTTTGTTTAGATTTTAAATAATATAATAACAAAAACTTTGAAATGCTCACTAGGTACGAGGCACTTGTCAAAGCACTTTGTATATATCAATATAGTTAACCCTTACCTGCTCAAACCATCCCTAACTTTCAGCAGTAACCTCCCTCCTGCCCCCGACAGAAAAGCACTGAATATAGCAAAACTCACTTTGAATGAATTTATGTAGTATTTTCTCAAGATTTTCTTTCTACCTTCCATTGATGTCTTAGTATCTTTAAATTTTCAGGTTTCTTTTGGGAATGGGGTTAGAGAAGGTTGTACTTTGGTTCTATTTTATATCCATGTATTTGTACTAATATATTCCTAGGCAGTGGAACACTCTGAAAGAAAAAGACATTTTTTGACAAATACACACAAAAAAATGGAAAGGCCGATTGTACAGGACCAGCTCTTCTTTAGAAAGACAGATTGTGGTGGCTTTATGTAATCTCTTTTCCAGTGCTAGTTTTCTGATCACTCTGTGTACCTGTGACTCTGCTATTGTACCTCTCTTTGACTTTCTGGCATTTCAGGCATCTATAGTAGAATCTTACACTATCTGGAAAAATCCAAGTGTTAGAAAGCAGTTTGGTATAAGAAGCCTAGCAGGAATTTAATAAAATGCCAAAGGAAATTTACAAATGGCCTCCCTTACATCTCCAATAACCTTTTTCTGTTTTTGTGTGGGTTAGCTCCTTTCCAAGAAACAAATAGGAGGAGGAAGAAAAGGAATTCATGTGTTGTTACTAATCAGCTTTCATAATCATGAAGTGGAAAAAAAAGTGCTTAGAAATTGAATCTAATTTAGTATTTTTGCTATTAGAAAAGATAATTCAATCCAGCGATAGTTCATTTTGGTCCAGCCACTCATATGTAGTTATGTGCTGGTAAACATTTAATAATGAGCTTTTTGGGAAAAAGCTCTGATTTGTGGTGTTTGCCGATTTCTGTGGTTTAAGTACTTCTACTGTAGCAGAATCCAGTCTCCCAACACGATACCATTGAACACAGAGTTAGGAAGAGGTGCTAGAAAAGCTAGTACTAGCTGACTCTTAGCACATCATTGCTTTTATGTAAGCTTAAAGGAACACCTCTTAATGGTACACAGTTTACCACAGCTTAAATCCTATCCTTGTAACTATAGTGATATATATCTGCCAGCGTAACCCAGAAAACCTGTGATAAAGTTCCTGAAAATAAGTGTTTAGTAATTCTGCAACTATCATTATTATTTAGGTATGTGTATAGGTAAAAAGAAAAATTTTTTTTTCTTTTTCACATAGACTTTTTTTTTTTTTGAGATAGGGTCTCAGTTTGTCGCCCAGGCTGGAGTGCAGTGGCAGGATCTTTGCTCACTGCAGCCTCAAACTTCTGTGCTCAAGACATCCTCCTACCTCTGCCTCCCAGGTAGCTGGGACTACAGGTACACACCACCACGCCCGGCTAATTTTTTGTATTTTTAGTAGAGACAAGGTTTTGCAATGTTGCCCATGCTGGTCTCAAACTCTTGGGTTCAAGCCATCTGCCTACCTCAGCCTCCCAAAGTGCTGGGATTACAGGTATGAGCCACCGCACCCAGCCTAGACTTTTTTTGTTTTGAGACAGGATCTCGCTCTGTCACCTAGAGTGGCACAATCATGACTCACTGCAGCTTCACCCTCCTGGGCTTAGGCAATCCTCCCACCTCAGCCTCTTGAGTAGCTGGGACTACAGGTATGTGCCACCATGCCTGGCTAAGTTTTGTATTTTTGAGGGCTTTTTATTTTGGTAGAGACAGGGTTTCGCCATGTTGCCCAGGCTGGTCTTGGGGTAATTTTTGTAATTTGAGGGTTTTTTGGTTTTGGTAGAGACAGGGTTTCACCATGTTGCCCAGGCTGGTCTTGAACTCCTGGGCTCAAGCAATCTGTCCACCTCAGCTTCCCAAAGTACTGGGATTATAGGTGTGAGCCACTGTGCCCAGCCTAGACTTTTTAAAAGCTTATTTCTTCCTTGTCTGTAAATAAAAAAATCAGAGAAACACAATTTGGGACATTAATCTACCTTCCTTAGTCATCTGAATTGGTTTAAATTATTTATTGACAGTCCTTCAAAAGATCTTGTGTTAATAATTGAATAAAAAATCCTATTGAGCCATTTACGTTGTTCAAATAAGTACAGCTAAAGAACTAGAAATGTCTGGCTCAGAGAGTGTTTGATGTTTGGATGTATAAGATAGAATCAGAGAGAAGGATAAAGGTGGGAGAGAGTAATATATGGGAAGATAAATAGGCTGGCTGGATAGATAGATGGGATGAGAGGATAGAATAGTATTTGAAGGAAAGATGGCTAGAGACTAAACTAAGGGCACACATGAGTAGAGAGAATTGAGCTCTTAGTCCAACAGAAAATGAACTTTTCAGTTTTATACATATGTTTTGTAATGCTATCCCAATATTGAAATCTATCAGTAAAAGAAGATAGGTAACATCAAATGTAAAATACCTTGTGATCAGCATCGAATACAGATCCATTTGTATTAGTGAGGAGCCATTGTATCAGAGAGGTGTTAAATTTTGTTTCTTGGCTTAGTATTTGTTTACTTTCTTGGTCCTTGAACAAAATAGAAATGTAGAAAAGAGGTATTTAGAGCTCAGATTCATTTAATTGCAAACTGATTTGGAATGAACTGAAGAGTAAACAATTAGAAGAATTACTCCTTTTTCAACATTACTTTCAGACCAGGTAAGTTTAATAAACAGCTTAATTCAAACCTGCTGCTGATCCTCACCCCACGCTTATCCTCTAATCTGAGGGTGTGCCTGAATCATTTAATAAAAGGAAGGGCAGCTTTTATTTTATAGCAAGTAGTAAACTTTTCTGTTACATTATGAAATTGGTATTGTAATTTTCTGGCATTCTTTTAAATAACAAAGCTTAGCATAATGGTAACTCAGACTATTAGTATTTTCATTGTGTTTTGACTTTTTTCCAAATACAGTTCTATAGACTTATACAATAATAGTCCTTACTAATATAAAGAGTGCATTTTCCCACATTATTAGTATTATATCTTTTAAAAAAGAAACTGACTCAAAAGGGTTAAAAATCATTAGTCTGTAACCTCCTTTGTGCCTATGATCAAAGTTAGGGATCCTCCTCATAGGTGTATATGTACAAATACGTTGGGTGAATTCAGACATAACCTGGCTAAGGGTTTTGGTAAGAGTTTTTACTCCGGATATTTCAAACCAAGAGAATGGTTACAAGTGATGCGTTCAATTAAAAACATCTTACTTCCTGGAGTGTTTAACATTTTTTTCTTGGGGCCTACCTTTGCAAAGAATTCTAGCAGTTGATGTGCATGATGGCACTCTAATAAGGTTGTAAGATATAGGAGGCTTTGTTGCCCAGGCTGGAGTGCAGTGGTGTATTCTTAGTTAACTGCAACCTCTGCCTCCCAGGTTCAAGCAATTCTTTTGCCTTGACCTCCCTAGGAGCTGGGACTACAGGTGCATGCCCCCAGACCCAGCTATTTTTTTTGTATTTTTAGTAGAGATGGGGTTTCACCATGTTGGCCAGGCTGGTAATGAACTCCTGGCCTCAAGTGAGCTGCCTGCCTCGGCCTCTGAAAGTGCTGGGATTACAGGAATCAGGCATGAGCCACTGTGCCCGGCCTTATAGGAGGTTTTATTCCACGTAAGTAATTGAGATTATTTCATGTGTTTTATTTTAGAATTGAAGCAAAAAGTTGTTTCATAAGGAGAAATAAAATTACCCTGATCCTTGTTAACTCATTTTCTGAAATATCACTGTAAAACTGTAAAACTAGGCATATAATCAAAATGAAGGGATAATACCTTATGATCCTATCATTTTTTGACCATTTAAACTTGGAGTCCCCTGGACTCATGTAAGTTCCTTAATTTGTGGTAAAGTAGGGTTGGATAAGGGCTTCTTTTCTTTTATTATTATTATTTTTTAAGAGACAGAGTCTTGTTGTCAGCCAGGTTGGAAAGCAGTGGGACAATTATAAGTAGCCTCAAACTCCTGGACTCAAGTGAGCCTCCTGCCTCAGCCTCCCAAGTAGCTGGGACTATAGGTGCATGCCGCCACACCTGGCTAATGTTTGAATTTTTCGTAAAAACCCAGGTCTCATTATGTTTAACCAGGCTGGTCTTGAAGTCCTGGGCTTAAGCCATCCTCTTGCCCCCGCCTCCCAAAGGGTTGGATTATAGGCATGAGACACTGCACCTGAATCTTCTCTCTTAGGAGAGGAGCAGTTTTGGTGTTTTGATATTGGTCAAATGAAAATCAACAAACTGAAATGATTGTGTCCAAAATCTCACAATGTAAAAATTTGTTTTCATTAAAAGTTTTTGTGTTTTAAGTAGCCCGTTTCATTATAATACTTTTTAAAGTATTGGCTGGAACTCATGTATAGTATTTGTAAATAGGTTTTTACAGGTGTAGAAATATTTCTCCCTCCTTGGGCTCAGGCTGTCCTGATATGAATAGGAACTAGATAGGAAGAAATTTGATTTTGCTCTTTTGCATACACAACCTGGGATAATAAAAGCCCCCTGGTTTTGAGACTTACTGATCAGACTAATCAAGTCATTTAGCTCTGAGAGATAAAACTGCTATGTATGGCTTCCTGCTGAATGATTTTTGCTGAGTTATCCTTATGCAGGAAGGAAATCCAGAATTTACACATATTCTAGTATTTGTGAAAATGAGTATTTTAAATTAAGAATAGGACAGTTAACTGTGTAGTGTTTTGTATGTATGTAGCAAATCTGGGAAAGCTAAACTAGGATTAGCAAATTCATAAACATGGTTTACTACAGCTTCAGCCAGGTATGTTTGGATATCTCGATATGCAAATAATTGAAAATAATACCATTAACTATGTATGTGCTTATATAAATATTCTTATTTTCTACTTATTATAGCCAATAGGATTAGTACAGGTTCCATTATATTTATACTGATATGTTAGATTTCACTAAACCAAGCAGGCCAATTCTAAAGATAACCGGACATAATTTAATGTGTTTAGCTTCTCAAATTATCACTTACACACAAATGCAAGGATTTATAATTCCAGTAGCATGCTGTGTTTCCCTATTGAGCCACCTTTATTTCATGTAATACCCATTGAAGATTTGAGTCTTACTTGACCCACTATCAAGACAACAGGTACCAAAAGAAAAGATACTCAGTTTTTTGTTTTTTATAAGTTATGGATTGTTCTTTATATATCCTGAATTTTTCTTTTCTTCCTATCCCCAATCTCTTTCCAGGGCGTGATTGACTACATTTTCTATTCCAAGACTCATATGAACGTGCTTGGTGTCCTGGGGCCTTTAGATCCTCAATGGCTGGTTGAGAACAACATCACTGGGTGTCCACACCCTCACATCCCTTCAGACCACTTCTCACTGTTAACACAACTTGAACTCCACCCTCCACTCCTGCCTCTTGTCAATGGTGTTCACTTGCCTAATCGGAGGTAGTGGAGTACTGCCCCGCCAAGACGGGGATCTGTTGCTATGGACCTGTACAGTTGTAAATCAAAGTATGTAGGAGTGAAGTATGGCCATCCTTAAGCTGCTTCTTCAGGTTTCTTTCATTATGTGTTTGCTGTAAGACTTTGTACATTTTTGTGCATATTGGTATCATTTGGCAGTAGGGCTGGAACCAAAGTATTACTCTCTTTCCAAAATTTTAATTTAACATGTTTTTAAATTGGACCTCCTTCTTTATATTGTATTAAGAGCCAGCATTCAAAATTGATAAATTACCAATTTGAGGCCCAACAACAGTGTATTTGTTTTTCCAAAACAAATACTTTCTTTTGAGTGGTTTCAGTGAGCCAACCATTTTATAAAAGGCAATTTTTAAAAACTATAAATACAGTATTTTAAACTGAATGATGATATGCCTTCCAGGAAAAACCTTGAATTTTTCCTTTATAACTGATTTTTGGATTCCCAAGTCATTTGCACATTAACAGAGTACTTAAATTTGCTCGTTCTGTACATAAACTATGAGATAGCCTCTACACGTTGTAAGAGAATTTGAAAAATTAAAGATGGTTGTACAATATGCTTTCATAATCAAGCATGTAACACCACAGGACAATTTGTTGGCCAAATGCTAGTTTGGGGTTTTTTTGAGGAATCAATTTGGTTTTTTTGTCCTCTCTATATAACCTTGTTGGAAGTATTAATTCTAAGCCTGTCTCTCAAGTTTATTTATAGAGAAAGAGTAAGTAATCTGTATTGCCACATACCTTGAAAATAGAATGCGGTACATTTAGGATGCCCACAGAATGAATTTTTCCTTATTCCAATTCAGCCTTCTTTCTGTTCGGTTGTGCCAGGAAAACAGATGTTATATGACCTATATCATTTTTGCCATTATAGTCAAACGTTAAAATCTGAATAAAAGGACCTTGATCAAAGTTTCAGATAGGGAAAATCATACAGATACTTTATGTGTTTCCAACATAGATTATGGGGCTGTTGGTTTTTTTGAGATGACAGTGCAAAGGATTTGGGAGAGAGGGAACACATTTGGGGCAGTAGTTGAAAACCTTGGGCCATTGTCCTGACTCTAGCTGCCAAATGGCCATCATATGCTTTTAATCTTTGTTTCCTTTGTCTGTCAGGGTTGAATTAAGAAGCTACTGGTTTATTCCCAATTGTTGATGCCTTTAGGTATGTTGGAATCTTTTTTTTGCCTAGGAGGGGCCAGTTGAAAATCTGTGACTCAAGAGGCAGTGAACAGAATACTGTTTTCTGGGGAATAATTGGTTCGCTACTTGATGTTAATTATGGCACAGTAACAGGAAAAGGTTGTGTCTGTGTTTTTAAGTTTTTCTTTATTCTGCTTTTTTGCTGCTATAAGAGTTTTCTGAAATTTATATTTTAAACTTTTCATGCACTTTACTGTTTCTAGTCTCAAAATGTGATATTTTTATTAAACAAGAAATTTTCCATTATGCGAATGAAATTTTAAAAGACAATAGCCTATATTTGTGTCTCACTAATATATAAAGTACAGGTCAAATTTAAATTATTTAATTAGTTTTAAATGTACACAATTTGTCTCCTCTTTCAAACCTGACATCTTAGACTGTTTTATTGGTCTTAAATGATATATTTACTTTGGTCATTTTATGCTAATTTCTTCCATAGTAAATTAATCAGGCTATATAAGATAATATTTCCCCAGAAGGGTAATTTTAGTGGGACGAGGGTGGTGGGATGATGTCATATCATACATGGGATTGCATCAGAAGGGTTCTGTAAAGCCTAAACTCCCTTTTAAAAGTGCCTAGTGATAGAGGCGTTGTTTGTCATCTGTTATAATTGGAATGTCATTGTAGTTCAGTGAATTTTGATGTAAATAAAATATTCTTTTAAAAATGTTAAAGTACCAGAATAAACAAAAAGAAACAACCCTTAAGATGACAGATTTTCCTCAACATGCAGGTTTCCCTTCTTATATACCTCAAGTATGCAACATCTAGCCATGCAAATTGATTACCTGAAGCATAGTACTGGAAAGTAGAATAGCATGAAAAACTTAATTTTGTGGACATTACCTTTTTTTGTAATCAGCTACTGTATGTTTTATTTTAGATCTTTTGTTTTGGGTGGGTTTTCTGCTCTGGAGGTATATGCACTAACAAAACATTTTCCTCCTTTCATATACGCATGTTAATTAGCAATGTGAGCAATATTTCCTACCATACTTCACTCCCAATATTTTTTGAGATGTTTGTATAAAATGGAATTTAAAGTTCACTTATGATTGTATATGAACCACAGAGGAGCCCATTTATTAATAAAAAACTTTTTTAATAGTTAAATGTAGAGGGAAAAAATAAAAAAAAATGGGAAACGTTGTAAACAGCTTAAGTTTATTTTGTGTATGATCGAGGCACTCTGTTGCAGGAAGGTGTGTAATTGGGTTCTCTCTGCTTCAAATGCGCTCTTTCAAACCATTCATTATCCTGTGTATTTTTAATGTGGTTTTAGTAAATGTTGGTAGTAGCTCTGTTGAAGTAGGTAATTGTGTTATGTTTTGGGTGGTACACACTTGGGGCATGGTAACCCAAATTTCATGTGCACGGTTTCCCTTTAGCCCACTGCCCAAATTTCACATACCCTTCACCCTCTGTTCCCTTTGTAAAAGGAGTGGTATCTGTTTTGAGCTGCCAATTCAGATGATCAGAAATGCTGCTTTCCTCAGCATTGTCTTGTTAAAACGCATGCCATTTGGAACTTTGGCAGTGAGAAGCCAAAAGGAAGAGGTGAATGACATATATATATTCAATGAAAGTAAAATATATATTCTCATATACTTTCTAGTTATCAGAATGAGTTAAGCTTTATGCCATTGGGCTGCTGCATATTTTAATCAGAAGATAAAAAAATCTGGGCATTTTCAGAATGTGATACAGGTTTTTCCTAAAACTTAAATATTTCAATATTTGTCTAAGAACTGGAATGTTCTTTAAATTTACTAAAACAGTATTGTTTGAGGAAGAGAAAACTGTACTGTTTGCCATTATTACAGTCATACAAGTGCATGTCAAGTCACCCACTCTCTCAGGCATCAGTATCCGCCTCATAGCTTTACACATTTTGATGGGGAATATTGCAGCATCCTCAGGCCTGACATCTGGGAAAGGCTCAGATCCACCTACTGCTCCTTGCTTGTTGATTTTGTTTTAAAATATTGTGCCTGGTGTCAACTTTTAAGCAACAGCACTGCCTAAAAGCAAGCAGAGAACAGAATCCCAGCACCATTCTATAGGCAACTTTTTAGAATTCAGATATAGTAAATCTGTTCCAGATTTATGATGTTTTATGTAAAAAAAAAATTTTGTATAATAACATAGCTGAATATTTTTGTTTCATTTCTTTGATGTAAGGCGTGTGAACATTCGTTTGAATATCACATGTTGAAGTCAGGTATGGCACAATGGGTTCTGAGACCAGCTTTTCCTCCCTTCCCATTTGCCTTGTTCCAAGCTTTTTCTTTTCAAATTACTTTTCTGATATTCATAGGCAGATATTTAATTTTACTAATTAGCATCCTGTGTGAATGTATTAAAGAAGCCACTGTGTTTTAGTGTAGTTGGCAAAAATATAAAAGCTCCGTTTCTTATTTGCCCGTATTTTTTGGTGTCTTAAAGTTATATATTAAATCACAGAGAAGCAAGGGAGAAAGTTGAAAGATATCTAAGGCTCATATCACTTGATTCTATGATAGATTATATTAGCATTGAGGATGTGGCACATTAAAACTGGAACATGGGCAAATATAGTGTTCCATTTTAAAATTCTAAGTTTATATTGTTAAATGGGTGAAAATTTAAGTTTGTATTTGCATTTCCAAGCGTTTCTAAAAAATCACTAATGCCATCTATACTTTTAGTATGAAACAGCAGAGTATAGAAAGCACAGGGAAGAATAGGCTAAATATGTTCTTTGAAGAACCAGAGACATATAACCATATCATTATGTCATTCATAATACATGGCTAGATTTTCTAATGATAAAACTGTGTCCCAATGCTTATTTGATTCTAACCTTTTAAATTCTGTTTCTGAGGTATTTTAATAGCTTTGCAAAATATGCTGACCAGTTTTTGGAAAATAATGGTTTTTATAGCAAGCAAAGACTTTACGGCACATTTTCAAAATAGCACTCATACATACTTACATTTTGACAGAAATGTGAATTCTCACATTGGTAAGATATTCTTTTTGCCACCTGCCCTACCCTTTAAAAAAGGTCACTTTTGTAATGTGTAGCAGATTCATTTACGCCTTTCCCTTTGAGTCATATCATGTTTGGAGAACTGTGTGAATTGTAGGTAGACAGATTAACTAGGGAAGCCAGAAACTTGAACTAAAGTTTTGAATTTGTAGACAGATGAGAACTTTTATACTATGGTTGCTTTGGGCGATTCTAATTTTGTAATAGCATCGTAATCACCAAAATTAAATTCAAACATTTTAGTACATCTTTAACCTGTCTTATTTACCAAAGTTCTAATCTGTTTAAGAACAGGATGCCAAGACCGTCTTTCATTTTATAGAGTGATATGCTCACCTTTATTTTATAAGTGTCACCTTAAAGCTTGAGGGTAAAAAAGAAGCAGCCCTTATATCTATACTACAAGATGTCTTGAACAAGATTCACAGAAAGAAACTAAGCAATTCTTTCCAGGAAGGTGGTAAGGAAGAGCATGCATATTTCTTGTTTTAACCAAATACCTTTTTTATGTAAATGTCTCTATTAAACCACAGGTCCTACACCAGGAAATAGGGTGATACCAGGAAAATAACCAAGCTTTATGAACCCAGTTGGCAATTTCTTGTGGCATACGTTTGGTTAGACTTGGGTTATTCTTGGAACCAAAGGAAAATAAACATGTTGAGTTCTTCTTTCAACAGACATGAACATTGAAGTAATGGAATATTTTTTAAGCAAAATAGCTTTCACTTTCAAAGCATATGAAATAAGGACATTTGTGCTTATTAAATGTTAATTTTTATGGTACATTGTATAAACTGGGTAGCATTGAACTGCATTTAGAAGTATGTCATCAGAAACAAATCACATTATGAAAATGATATACAAATGCCAAGTGATATGACTCTTTTGGCATGGTGGTAGCATGGTCCATTCAGCTTTCAGAATCTTTTGGAGGCTCTAGTTTGGTGCCTATTACTAGTTATTTTTGTTAGGACAATCTCAAAATTTAGATAATTTTCCAGTTGTATGTCTGTCACTTTTAACTCTAAGGCATAAGAATCATGGTAACCCTCTCAGAAGTGGTCCTTTCTTGCTCATTTCAGTTCCGTATTAATTTCAAATTACTGATGTATTTTCTTTCAAGCTATCAATTGTTATATGTACCACATTTTATTTAGTTTGTAGTTATCTGAAGTCAAAAAATTGGTTCAGCATTGATATCAAACAATGGCTTTGCTTCTTACCAAACAGACTTAGTATCCTGCTGCTTGTTTCAATCTTGAGGCAGTAAGTGATGCAGTATCTGGGTTTGTATTTACTTAGAAACTGTACTGTCCTTTCTCTGTGCTTAACTTGCTAAAAATATATTCCCTTACCTGTGAAATTCCTGAGCGGTGCTCTGCCAACTTTTCAGGGGGAGGGATTTGGATGGCTGTGTTACTGCACACTGGATCTGGAATTGTTCAGGGTTATGGGTGACACATTTCTTAAACACCAGCAGCACTGAGATGTGCACTATGGGCATTCGTACAGTTGTCCAAATGCAAACAACTTTTTCATCTTGGAGAAGCTGAGATACAGAGTTCAATAGAAATACTTAGAATATTTTGAGAAGGTTGAATGTTTCATCTTTGGCTTTGTTGTCTCTGGAGTGGGGAAGTATGGAGGACTTTTTTTTTTTTTTTAAAGAGAGTGTGTATGTACTTTTTCTCTTTATAAGGGCCAGGGTGTGTTGGTCAAATTCACCATGGATTAATTTATGTCTTCTGTTGTGATTTTTTTCAACTATATAACAAGTGCCAACTAATTGTCCATGGGACAATCTACTTTTCCACTCAATTTATCGTTTGAGTAGGGAAAGGTACACTTATTTTCATTACCTGGCATTAAGTTAAAGAATTCATTATTTTGCATACGTTTGAGTCATTCTGTGGCCTATAAAAGTGTTTTTGTAACTATCTAATTCTAATGGTTGGAAAGCAAAGCACATGACTATAAAACCAAGCAAGGTGTTTTAGTAACTTTTTCCCTGAATACTTGGTAGTTTCCACTGATACTATTCCAAAACAAATTCTGCTGTTCTAGGTTGTATATTTACTTTGCTTTTGTTCTAAGAAAAAGCCAAGGACTAAATCAACTTGTTACTGTGTTTCAGTAATCAGTTTAAAAATCTAAAATTTTTAAAAAATTAGAATATTTAATGAAGTGCCATGTAATTGTAGCTTGCTAGTGTTTCATGTTTAATAGACTGGTTCTGTAGGTGTTTTAACCATTTAACACTCTCTGCCATCCCTGGAGAAAGTGGTTCTACTCTTACTGAACACATTCTCTTTGACAAAATCACCAGCTGCTTTATTTTTCTATTTATTACAGTTAAACAGTTGATGAGGTCTGAATCTTGACCAAAACTGCTCAGCTGAGATGTTTTTCACAATAGACACTGTACAAAGTGTGCGTGCAAAAGGACACGGTTGGTAGTATTTTTTCATTAATGTGAACATTGACTTAAAAAAAAGCAGTCCTGCCTTTTAAATCTTGTGGCAGCTCAGAAGGGAGGTGCTTAAGAACCTTAACTACTATGTCAGATAACAAAATATTTTTTTCCATTTTGGAGATTGGTTACTGCTCACACATGATGTATAGGGCTAAATATATGCTTGTTTCCTTGCACCTGTGTACTTCCCTTCTCTCCCTCCCTTTCCTTCCCCTGTAGGCAATAAATGGCCATTTTGCAACTGCATACCTTTGTCTTGGTTTTTGACTCTTTATTTGTGCAGTATAAACCTCTGCTTTTAGGTTGATACGTCTCTTCTAAAGTGAAGTAGAGAGCCGAGATAATTCAGGGCAAAATAAGTAATTACGAATTCATGCTACATTTTTTTTTTCTAGTGAAAACTACTAAGTACATTGTTTAAAATAAAATCTGAAGCTAGTTATATGACTTGCTTTGCCTGAAGAAACCAGAGCAAAGGGGTATATGTCACTTCGGAGTGGAACTTTAAGAGCCAGTCTTTAATTTGCCATATTTCCTTTTCTTGCCTGTGTGATCATAGAAGCATATGTTGAGATGAAATCTCTCATTCCAGATCCTTAAGTGACTTTGATGAAGAGAACTCCCCTGCTGTCCTTTGGACATGTAATGTAAGAAAAAACTGCTAAATCTCAGTGTGTTAATACAATAAAGTTGTGTTATTAGGGCTTAATTTAGTCCATCCTGACTGACAACCACCAGACAGATATTGCTGAGTTATCAATATTGAAGAAACTCAACAGCTGGACCTGCTAAGATCTCAAATAAATTTCATTCAACAAATATTCAGGTGTCTTCTATTAACAAGGTGCTGTGGGTATATTAAGATGAAAGACATCTTTATAATGCCTGTCCTCCGAGAATTCATATTCCAAATGCTCTTTATGACACAGAAGATACTCCAGTGTTTTAGTCAAAGTAAAGATATCTTAAATCGTAGAATCTTGGGAAAAAAGAGAAGGCACATAGTGAAATAGGAATTCTGCAAACTATGTTTACAGCTATTCAGCTGAAAAATGACTTTAAGGTGTAATGGAGAACGTTATTTTTAGTGAAACAAAACTGCTGTGCAGCTTAGTACTTGGAAAAGATAATGGTAGATTATTTTGGAACGGATTGTCAACATTGACAGCTCAGGGCCTGTTGACTTGTTTTTACCAAGGATCCAATGTGAGGCTGTCACTGACCCTGAGGACCTTGTCTTCACAGAAGCCTTTGTGTTCACCAGCCTTTAGGAAGTCCTCCAAAAGTGGAATCACTCTCACATGAAGTGAATCTTGAAGTTGTCCAGATTTTCAAGATAAGTGCCTTGTTAAGATACCTTTGTGATGAGGCACTGAAGACATTCACCAAGTGTCCTTTCATTTCACCATGTGACCTTGGGCAAAATGTAGGCTCAATGGTAAAGGGGAGATGAACTAAATCTCATGAAGTGGCTGTCCCAAAAGCAGAAACCAAGACAAGGGTTTGCATGGAGGTAGTTTCTTTGGGTAATTGATCTCAAGAATGAATGGGAGACAAGGAAGAATGAAATAGGGAAGGAGTTTGGAAAGTCGAGGATGCGTCAGAGAGCTGATTGATTACTTCTCTGGGCAACTGGGGCATAAACATGCCAAGGACCCTCTGTGGAGCTGAATAGAAGGCACCTGAAAATTATCTTCATGAGGAATGGGATGAGGCAAAGGTTACTCCGTGGGTGTTAATTCCTTTTCCCATCCATGTTTGTGCACGTATCAAATTCACTTAGCAAGTTCCTGCAGGTGTCCCATATAGTGATAATGGAGAAATGGGATGAGGAGGGTGGGTGCAGAAAGCGAGAAATAATTGGTGTGGCTCAGCAAAGTGTATCAAGTTACACTGGTGTGCATCTGGTTGCCAAGGTAATAGAATAAGGAAGTGAGCTGAGAGGTGTGAGGTGAAGCATAAGAGGGGTCCACTACAGTGTAACTGTATCACTGAGATCTGTTTGGGCCCAGGGTCAAGTCCATTTCATCATAGCCTACATTGTGGCAGGCTGTAATCTCAATAAAAAGAAATAGATGAGGAGTAGTGGGACAAAGAATATAGTCCCCTGCTGCAGCTGGTTCTGAGGTTGTGATTAATATTTATCTTCCCTCTTCTATTACACATTTCAGATTTTACACAGTTTTGCAGCAGCCTGTTAGTGGATCTAGGTTGCTTCTCTGAGGTGGTGTGCCCAGACCTTCATCCCAACAAGATATAGTTATACTTGCTGGGTGACAGTTGCTTTCATAGACATAAAGGAACCAAGAGATGCCCAGTGAATCTTGGGTTTCAGACATGGTTCTTTCTGCCTCCCATTGTGGGAGCAACCCCACCTTCTCGTCAATATGAGTCTGTGTATGCCAGCACTGTGAGCCCAAAATGACCCCTTTCTGGGGGCAGCCAATATATTTCCCATGCCTGGGTGTGGGTGGATATAAAGTCTGGGTCTTAGCCCACCTCAGCAACTCTGAAAGGCCTTCCCATCTTCAAAGTTCCCAAGGCTCCTTTCTGCATGGTTCCCCTGAGCTCTTCTCAGTCAAATCGTAATTCCTTTCCTTCCGTTTTACAGGGTTTGATTCTGAGAGCACTCACTGATAAGTTTTCCTGCATGCTAATCTCCATCTAAGTCTCTTCCCAGAGAAGTCCACCTGCAACACTGAGCTCCAAGGAGGCATGCCAGCAGTATATTAGGACTGCCTCCAGGACTCCTTGCTTGATCCACTGAAGAGTGCCACCATGTCAATAAAATGCAATCTTATTCTGGTGCCCTGGTTTGCACTTTGAATATCTACTTTTACATGTTTCTTCAGTTCCTAGTCATGTTAGCCCAGACCTTAGAATTCTTTGGGTGTGTACACTATATTCTTCTGGTGTATTCCTTGCTCAGACTGTAATGTGATGATAGTTACTGGTCACAATCAAGGAGAGGAGGCAGGAATGGATCTAATGGAGGTTGAGCATCATCTTGTGAGACACCTGCTACATGTGAGAACTTTGTTAGTTATGCAGGCAAAGGGAGGTTTCTTTCCTCTAGCAAGAAAGGGGGGTCTGAGGGCTAAGAATATCTGGGGATTCAATCTTCTCTAGCTTTTCTACCCAAATGTCCCCAGCCCAGGGTTTAGGGCTCAC
The DNA here is from genome assembly GCF_043159975.1 of Macaca nemestrina. Lineage (NCBI taxonomy): Eukaryota > Metazoa > Chordata > Mammalia > Primates > Cercopithecidae > Macaca > Macaca nemestrina. The sequence goes on along the minus strand of NC_092127.1, from coordinate 140,467,704 downwards.
TTTGAATGCACAACCTCAAAGATGATGCATGTATTCTTTGTGGCTCTGCTACTGTGCAAATCCTGAGCCTAATCTTTGGCACTGTTTGCCCCATGGCTGCTGAAATGATAGTCTATAAACACGGCTGTGGATGCATTCTGACTTTCACAGTGTGCCTTGAGTTATAGTTAGCTAATTTGAGCCTGTCATTTTCCTTTTTTTCAAGGTGTCTAAAAGTCCATTTTGAAAACCAGTTAACCTTACAGTCCTTAGACTTACCATTGCCCGCAACAGCTTAAGTGCCAGTTGCCTTTCCACGTGCACTTCAAACCCACTACTAAGGAAAGTTTACTAGTGTACTCTCTAGTCACTTCACCAACCAGCAATGACTAGAGAGTGATGCAGGTCCAGAATTCATCTACAGCCTTTGCTTCTTTGGGCTACTTCTGGTACTAATTGTTCTAGATTAAGTTCCTCTGGAGGACAGAGCCTGAGAGATCTTCCCTGTAGGTAATTTATTTTGGGATGTGATCTTCAGAAACAAGAATATGGATTGCAAGGAGGCAAATAGGAAAGGAAGGCCAATTTAGTAGTGAGTTATTGAGCTGATCACCTCTGTGGGCAACTGAGGCTTGATCCTAGCAGGATCCTTCTGAGGAGCTATGTAAAATGCACCTCAGAATATCCACTGGAGGAGTAAAAGAGGAGAATATCCAGTGGCTCCTATACCCCAGTGGCCAAAGTTCACTTACCTAGGTGTTAACTCTCTCCCATATCCAAGGTTAGCTTTTCTTATGACAATGGTGAAGGATTCTGAACTTCATTTGAAGCAAATCCAGGGAATAGACATAAAATTAACTGAAAATGATACAGTTCTTATTGAAATAAATTTAAATGCCTGGGCATGATGGCTCACACCTATAATCCCAGTACTTTGGGAGGCCAAGGAGGATGGATCACCTGAGGTCAGGAGTTCGAGACTAGCCTGGCCAACATGGCAAAACCCCGTCTACTAAAAATACAAAAATGAGCCAGGCGTGGTGGTGCATGCCTGTAGTTCCAGCTAACTGGGAGGCTGAGGCAGGAAAATTTTTTGAATGTGAGAGGTGGAGGTTGCAGTGAGTCAAGATCGCACCATTGCACTCCAGCCTGGGTGACAGAGCGAGACTCTGTCTCAAAAAAAAGAAGAAAAATGTATGCATAGTTCTGTGTTTTCTAAGCATATTGTATATACTTGTATTCCTTATTTGTAGACCAAGGCAAATTAATATAAAACGTAGAATTTACTGTTGTGAGGTTTTTTATGTGTCGGGCACCATTTATACGCTTCATATAAACTCATTTAGTCCTCACAACAACATAATAAAATATATACTGTAATTCTCTTAATTTTCCAGATGAAGCTGAGGCCCAGAAAGATTGGTAACTCAATAGCTATGTAATCTTGGGCATGAGTTGGTACGGGAAAGGGCTCTGCAGCATGTCCAGACTATAGTGAAAAGTAGCCCTTCCCACTGGGCCATGGAACCTTACAGACCTATGGCGTTAGAGGTTGAGCTGCTGTTATACAGCAGGGACAGGGAGGAATAAATCTGGCACCCAGGAGTATGCGTGGGCAACTCTTGGTACTTTTGTCCCATTTTGTTGTTAAATTGACAAGGACAAGAATCGTGGCTTGAAAAGAACACAGTAACTGGGTTCTGGGTTAGCCCACTAGGTCAACCAAAAAGACCAGCAGAGATGCTAATTGATGAAGAGAAGCCGTAGGTGAATCGGTCATGGAAGAAGGAGATGATGAATACCAGTTTTAGCCCCAGAAGAGCTACAGCAGAAGAGGCTGTAGGTTACCTCACTAGTCTTTCCCTTCTACATATCCCTAGGGGATGTAGGGGCACAGGAAGAGGGAAGAGGTGCTTTCAGAAATTATACAGGCTGGGTGTGGTGGCTCACACCTGTAATCCTAGCACTTTGGGAACCTGAGGCAGGCAGATCACTTGAGGTCAGGAGTTCATGACCAGCCTGGCCAAGATGGTGAAACCCCATCTCTGCAAAAATACAAAAATTAGCCAGGCATAATGGCGGGGGCCTGCAATCCTAGCTACTTGGGAGGCTGAGGTAGGAGGAGACTCGCTTCAACCCAGGAGGCAGAGGTTGCAGTGAGCCGAGATCACACCATTGCACTCCAGCCTGGGCAGCAAGAGTGAGACTCCATCTCAAAAAAAAAAAAAAAAGAAAGAAAGAAATGTATTATACAAAACAAGTGGCTCTGAGTGGCCCAAGGTGAAGCTATGGTGACTGCTCTGATTGCCATCTTCAGGACTCAAATATTCATATTTTTTCAACAATATAGGAAGCTGGGGGCTTTCTGCTGAGGTCTTCCCTGAGGAGGGAGCCCTGTCTTGCCCAAGGTCATGCCCCATCAGGGAGGAGGGTTCCTGTCTGCAGCCAATGACTGGTGAAGGTGGGGTTCTTAAAGCTTAGCCCCTTTACATCAATATTTGGCTATTCTGTAGGGACATGGCAGCTCCAGAACTCCTTATGCACATGTGTAAGGCCTTTGTTGTGACTACATTGCTTTTTCCACTTCCCAAGTTTGATCCTGACAACTGTCATAAGAACTTCTTGAATGCTAGTTTCTACTTCAAAATCTGTTTCCTGGAGCGTCTATCCTGTGGCAAGGAGTAACAGGTTTCACATGGCAGGTAATATTAGTGCTCCCAGATTATAGAAAATCTTGCCATGGAAAACTGTAATACTTGGCATATACGTTGTATGTTTGTGTGTGTATCATAAGGATATAATGAACACTTAAAAGTGTAAAACATATCAGGGGAAAATAGATAGGCTTTATTTAAGAGATCAATGTAGATCCATTTGTGGGGATTTGTGATCTCTTCCCCTGGATTAGAGGTGTCTATAATAACAGATTGCATTAAACAGAGTTTGGTTGAATAAACTAACAGATACAAAAAAGTGGTTTGCCTGTGAGGAGTTAGAATCATGGCAAGGGCTGTCCATAGGAGGTGGTATCACAGAAGGAGGGGCTGGCTTTTGAGGGCTGGGATCAGAGGAGGCTCAGGCTCTGCTGGAAATGCTACCTGAAGTAAGGGAAGAAGAAATTCCCTGGCTTTCCCTCCACTCTTTCTTTCCTCCAGTTTCCCACCAGGTCTCCCACTGGCTGAACTTAACCGTAAGTGATGGGTAAAGAAGCCTGGAAAATGTTGTTTCTTTCACACATTCAGAAGAGAGGAACAGTGGGGAATGCATGCAAGACAAAGCAAGCAAATGATTAGTACATACACTGTTTTTACTACTCAGCATCAATTCTCACACTTGTAGCCATTTTAAACTGTGATACAACCACAAGCTAATGCTGCTATATAACGGGATGCAACTGTCCTCTATATGAGCATGCTTCCCTCACCAATGCATTTCTTAACAACTTGGTTAAAGGAGAGTCCTATGGATCCTTCAAAGCAAGGGTACGGTTGGCAGTGGTTAAGCAGTTTGCACGCTGTGAGTCCATTCCAAATTTCTGATTCTCCAAACTCCTTTGCCTGTACTGTGCTATCTAATATTATAGCCACTAGTCTCATGGTTAATGGCTATTGAGTACTTGAGATAATTTGTTAAAAACATTAAAATGTGGGTACTAGAAAATTTAAAATTACATTTCTGGTTTGTGTTTTATTTGTCTGAAAGCATTGTTCTTCAGTATGTCAAGCAAGTTCTGCCATCTCTACTTCATATCTTACTGGCCTTATTCTACTAAACTAGCAGGTGATTGATACCACCGCTGATGCTTGAGCCACCACAGGAAATCCTGAATCCAGGTATCTGTGTCTATCTCAATAAATGCACCCTGATCCAACCTTTGTTTCATCCTTTTGAATAGTCCTTTAGAATATATTTTCATACATGTCCCCTACATTTCTTTTAACATAAATTAACATTTGCAGTTCCTTTGGTGTATTTGCTATTTCATATGGCAGCAGATCATATACTTTTATCTGGCCTATGTTGGATCAAACTCTTGTTATGAGATTAGAAATAATGATAGGTGATTTGAATGGGCTCTGGGAGAATAAGCATCCTCTTCTAGGGCATCTGCCACTAGTGAAGTCATGCAGTGGTTTTATGCAAGTGAAGATTATTTGCCTCAGTTTGGGTGTTAAATTGAAAAACTGACAAAAGGAGAGCTGCTTTTGCTGGAGAGGAAGGCTCAGGGCAATTCAGCATTCAGAACCTCATCCCTGTCTGCCCATTGAGTCTCAGGTACCACTCCTTCCCAACCAGGTCCTTTACCTCAGCATAAAATACCTGATAGGACTATACATGTAACTGATGATGCATTATCAAGTGTTGGGCCTGATACTCAGTCTTCTGCCTTATGGTAATGGAGGTATGGAATGTGGCTATATAGTTTGATTTTTGGGTTAAAAATTTAAGGCCTTAGGCTTATCTTTTTTCTTTGTGCACACTCTTCAGGGCAGTCAGAAACATCCATCCTATGTAATAATTCTTGTTAATTATTATTACTATCATAATGGTTAAATGCAATAGTTACTTGACCAAAGTCTTGCCTTCAACTTGTTCTATGCCTCGAGAAACCACAGCTTATAGTTTAAGTATGATATCACCGCCTACCACAAATTACTAGCGTCCCATTTCTTGCCTATAAGGAGGTCATCACTGCATTCATGATCAAAAAATGACAACACAATCTTAGACTTCTATGTGGAGTATCAGTAAGAAGCCCCTCAGAAAACCAGAAATCACTCTGCGTATAGCAGACAGAAGACTTTTAGTACAGGGGACTTGTTGCACAGGTAATAGAAGAGTTGTGAAGCCAAATGAGAAGATACTGAGGAATCCTGAAATTAGGAAAAGCAGGAAAGTGCTACCACCATTTTGGCTGATGGGGTAGAAGGGAGGACATAGTGTTCTCAGAGCTCAGAAACTGAACCATCTAGTAGGAGCCAGAACTTCTCAGTGGCTGTCTTGTGAGATCTGGAAATACATAGAATTATCCTAAAGGAGTTGGTGTTACGGAAAAAAGTCACTAGGCCGGGCACAGTGGCTCACGCCTGTAATCCCAGCACTTTGGGAGGCCGAGGCAGGCAGATCACGAGGTCAGAAGATTGAGACCATCCTGGCTAACACGGTGAAACCCCGTCTTTACTAAAAATGCAAAAAATTAGCCGGGCTTGGTGGTAGGCACCTGTAGTCCCGGCTATTTGGGAGGCTGAGGCAGGCGAACGGCATGAACCCGGGAAGCAAAGCTTGCAGTGAGCCGAGATCACACCACTGCACTCCAGCCTGGGCGACAGAGTGAGACTCTGTCTCAAAAAACAAAACAAAACAAAACAACAACAACCACCACCACCACCACTTACAGCCAGAGATGCTACTAAGCAGAGAGAGAAAGGGAGAAATACCCTGGCTGCTTCTCTTCTCCAGGGTATGTCTTCAAGTAATCTAGTAGATAGCTTCCCATTTGCCAAACCTATCAGAAGCCACTTGTCAAAGGAGCCTGAGAAATGTAGACCTTGAGCTACAGGAGAACTAGGCAAGGATGAGAATGAATCTGAGAACAAGCAGGCAAATGACCAGCACAAGAAGCCCATCTCATTCTCAGTTATGTACACACTATGTGCTGTGGATAGAGTCCTAGAGATGATATGGTGCTTCAGAAAAGCTTGCAAATATATGGCTATATCATATATATTATGTATGTTGTAACAGCATGAATGCCAGATAAATCTTGTGTAATTCTAGCATTAGTTCTGATTAGGGCTAGTACCTATTTTTTTACACAGTATATAGGTGAAATTATTATACATACCATCTTATGAGAGGCATGAAATTACTTAAAACGGCAAGCTTTTAAATAAGATTCTACCTAAGTACCTTCCTTATTCAGAAACCCAAAGAACAACATACATTTTCTCTTCTATGAGCTTGGCTCTCTTTAGTGATTTGCAGCTACATAGCCAAGATGATTTGTCTAAACTTAGGAGACTACAAACGATGTGTGAAAATGAGGTACTAAACATATGGAAAGGAAATAGTATGGCGCCTCCTTTGAGATATTTATTTCTGCTGAAACTTTAATCTCTTAGTATTTCACATCTATAAAATATTCTTTGTGGGGGAGGGGGAAGGAAACTCCCTTCTGCTTTAAGAGTCCCATTTTAAACCAAAAATGCACTTGCCCAACTTTTTATTTATCCCCTTAATAGTTTTGAACTGTGCCTATGGAAAGTCAGGTAAATTCAGAAAGCTTGAGTTTAGATATTTTACATCCTATAACCACGCTTAAAGGGGAAAAAAAGGACTTCATATTTTGAATATGTGAATTCTCTACCCTGTGGTCAGGAAGTTAGATTCAGGCATTGATCCAATGATCCCTGGAACATCTTCCACTGTTTTCCCAGTGGAAGGAAGAAAGATTTGCTAGAGGGGCTGACAGCATGAGAATGTGCTGCTACTTTTAACCTTCCAGATTGGGTTTCTCCCCAACATAAGTGACCAAGCAGTTGTTTTTGAAGAGTCTTGAATGATATCCACATGACCAGTTTCTCCATCTTACATGATGATGTCTTCCATTGGTACTAAGGGGATGTCTTCGGTTAATTACTGCAAACATTGGAGTCTGCAAACTCACCCCTTACAAACTATATGACACTGAATACTAGATTAAATGTGAATAAGGCAAAAGATGAATTTTTCATCTACTATCCTAATGCAGGCCAGTCTCTAGGCATACTTTTTGTTGGGGGAGAAGGGGGTACAAAAAATAAAAAAGACATAGAGCTATTGGGAAATTCACCGGGTAAGTTAGGGAGGTGAGAGGATACTTAAGATTTTTGCAACTACCCATTTTTGGAGGGTGGAACAGTTTTTTGGTTCATCTTTGCACAGAATGCTCAATAGAAGTTTATTAAATTAATTAAAGGAGACAAATACGACAGCCCTTCAAATACTTAAAATTGTTATATGGGAGAGGCATTAATAAGTCTTTCTGTAATAGCCGCTTTTTGTTCTTACTTTTATTCCCTTAAAGTCACACAGAATAATAAATGGGAGAGTTTCTAAATTATTGGAATTGTTTAAAAATTGACCACATAGAGATTTTTTTGCTATTACTTCTGGACAACCATAGAAGAAAATATGCTTTTTGTCGATGATCAGGCTAGATGACCACTAATTGGCCTCCCAACTCTGCCATTTAGAATTATAGAATCTTCAGTTTTCATTTTCATCCAGATATTTATGTTCGTATTCATTAATCAAAAATGTTTTCAGAGTATCAAAGAGTTAAAATATAACTGAAGGTATTTGGAGACAGACCTGTCTCCAGGGCTGTTTTAGTAAGTTAAGGCACACCTGTATGTTGGAAAACCTAAGCAGGCATAATGTGTGTTTATGGACAAAGAAAAATGGTCATAAAATAGCATTAAGGAAAATAAAAAGTTAGACCAGTGATGGTTTAAAAGTAATGGACAGAAGGTTTCTGAAATTCTATTTTGAAGCTTTAATGTTTAAAAAATGTTTTTATCAAATATGTCTAGGATATGTATAAATAAACTGGGACTAGAAGGAATGTAACTTCTAATTTTCTTATCTGGACCAATTTACTTATTTGGCATAACTGAACAACAGCTCAACTCTTAACGTAATTTGCCCTCTTTTATTCTGCAGAAAGTTTGATTCCATTACCCTCTCACCTTGAAATAAGCAAAATGGTTTGATAGTGAAGGAAAGGGAGGAGTCTACCCTTGTCCTTTGTTTCCCTCATCATACACTTAGTCTTTAAACCCTCTTTACCTGGAGAGAAGCATTTTAGTGGGGTAATGAATCCAGAAACCAGAGATGGACTGTCAATTCCCAGATATCAAATTAATGATCTTGGTCCTTATTTTCCTCTACCTTTCTTTAGTACTCAGCCATGATAAGCATCCATTTCTTTTGAAAAGGCTCTGTTCTCTTGGCTTCTGTGAAACTTCAGAAGATTTGAAGATAATGAAGGAAAAATAATTTATTTCTTGTTCATTTTCTCTGTCCACTGGTCTTGAATTATTTCAAGCATCAGCCCTACTTGCTTTCTTTCCTTTTCATTTTTTCCATCCATTATTCCTATTTAGATGACTCCCTAATGTCTGTCTTCACTCCTAATCTCTTTTAGTTATCTATTTCTAACTGCCTCTTGGGAAATTCTTGGGCACACCTAATTTCACTATCTTTGAAACTCAATGAATCGTTCATCATTAGTCTTGTTCCTCCTCTTGTGTTTCTTAGGTAGGGTGAGTAACAGATTCCGGTCAAGACTAGTTTAAAGTTTGAGGAGCCATGGAACGAAAGATCAGTCAAGACCACTAGGACTTGAGAACTCCTATCTTTCTACTCTCCATTTTATTCAGTACAGACCCATTATTACTAATTTAAGTTGTACAAAAGGCTATCAACAGTCTATTTACTGTGCTCTTTTATAGTTTTATTAATTTTATAGAACTTACCTAAGTTCACCACTAAACTCAGTCTCTCATTCCTGTTTATGTGTTAGGCTTTTAAGGTTCCCAAATTCAACTGCTTTCATCTTGTAGATATTCAGGAACTTAATCCATGGTGAGATGGTGGTATACGTGTGTGTTTGTGCTATAAGGGAATAGGGTATTGCTATATAATCAAGTGTGGGAACTCATAAAAATGGAAAACTTATCAAGGAATTAATTGAATCTGTACCTCTCCTCTGTACTCTTCCTCCCCAAATTCCAAGCTACAGTGGATGGGCTGAGTTATGAACCTATAATTGTCCTCCCGTTTTCTCTAATATTAACTAGAGTTATTCCTTGATCTGATTGCATTCTGAATACAAATGGAATGACTGGAAATGGCTCTTTGTATAACAGGACTGAACTGTGTTTTGAACAACTGCTGCCTAAATACATATTAAAGAGGCTCCTCCAAGTAGATGCCACTGTCTATCAGTAAAAATACTCAGCTGTCTGGTGGGACAAGTGTTAGGTCACGTGGGCTCTCAGCAACTATCACCATATCCTGAAAATAAATGCCATAAAAAGAAATAAGAAAATTTTTTAGCATATATGGCAAAGGCCTGAGAGTACCTTCCATTATGGTTTTGGGAAGCAAACAATATTTTTGTGCCCACTTTCTGGAATTAGGCAATTATTATACAAAGTTATGATCTTGCCTGTCTGGAACTACAGTGGTGGGACTGTCACCTCCCAATGGAATTGCGTACTCATGGGCCACCAGTTTTTCTTTAGTGACAGTGACCTGTGTCCTTTCAGGGACATAAGGAGGAGAGTCCTGGTAAAAAGATAAAATTGGAGAAGTATTTGCTCTATTCTGCTGTTCTATTCCCCTTATTTGTGACTTAAACAGGTGCCAAGAAGAGAGTCTGAGATGACTTTGGGAAGAAACAAAGGGCAGAAGAGAGGGAAATAAAAGGGTTTATTTTTTGTGGGGGTGGTGTTGAAGAATTGCTAATAGAAGAAAGAGTTACAGGAGCTGGTGGAAGCAATAAAATGGTTTATGCTACCCGTTGGCTGTGGGTTTATGTTGTTAACATTCTGTACCTGGAGCAGAGTATTATATTGGCATTGACTTGTTACTACTATGAATATCTGAAAATGCTTTCTAAACTAATAGCAGTTGTTTTCCTACATTTAAAAAATATATATATGTAGGAAAAAAATGGTTGGATAAAAGTACATCAAGATGGTTACTACTTGTAAATTCATTCTTATATTCTGTTTTTTCTCACTTAAGTATTTTTCCAGGTTAACACATATATGTCAAAATCACAGAATATTATGAAGCCATTCAAAATGATTTGGTTGTGCTATTATATGGCTTAATTTTGTATTTATTGGATATTTGTTTCTAATATTTTCCTGTTATATATCACTGAAACATAAATGTATTAGAATTTTTCCTTTTTAATATAAAAACTTACTTTGCTAATGTTTGGAATTAGTGGAATTATAGAGGAGCATTTAGGTATCATGTGACTTAAGCCAAGCTACATGTGGAAGCTTGAGTTTCTAATCTACCTCCACCATTCAAGTCCAGGGAACCAGAGGGTTAAACTCCTAGCAGATGGTGCTGCTGCTAATGCTGCTGCTGACTGAGCATGTCAGGAATTTAAAGAGTTGCTTAAACAGGGTTAATATATGGCCTGTGGGAAGACAGCTGTTCTGTAGCAGAATTAGAGGTCAGGAGGTTAGCCACATTTCCCTGAAAACAGAGGACTCGCCAGAGTCAGGATCAGTGAAAGCCATTTAGGGAAAGGAAAAATGCAGAAAGGTTCTATTTAAGGGAGCAGTTGAATGAGAGGGTAGAAAGTGCTAGGGTAGAACAGAATAACTACCAAATATAGAGGGGAATAGGGGAATGAAAGGAGACAGAAACAAGCATAGCAGAACACTGCCCCTCCAGCCTCCACTCTGGAGATGCAGAGAAAGACTGTACCACTAGCCCATTTCCCAGCTCCAGGGCTTGTTGTCTTATGCTTTCACCAGTATAGGGATGTGAGCTGGGAGAGCTCTGATCCTGCCAGGCTATTAGACGTTTAACATGGCTAATTGGCCCTATAAGAGGACACAATGGGATGTTACCAAGTTGGAAAAAAAAAAATCATTAACCTCTTGGAATTAAAATATCATCAAGTGGCTGATATCTAATACAGTCCAAATTCTGCGAACACCTTAAGGGTCTATTCTCAGTGAAGTACTGTGAGAGGGTTTTATGGAGGTTTGAAATTTAAAAACATGAGACACAGTCTCAGCTCTCAGGTAGTTTATTATATAATACAAGGGTGATGAACAGAGGAATTAGATAAACCCATGACTCTAATACAAGGTGACTAAGAAAACTGCTACCGAGAAAGTGACAGGAGAATCAAAAACAAGAGAGAGACCAGGACTGGTGAAGAAAACAGTGAATGTTTCCAAAGGATGTAGGAAAATATTACAAAGATGTAGGAGGGCATTACAAGTGAAAGTGATCACATAATCACAAGCACTGAGTGATTAGCCCTCATACGCGTTCATGTTAAAATACTGAGGTTTCCTTCTTCTTCTTTTTTTTTTTTTTTTTTTTTGACAGAGTCGCCCAGGCTGGAGTACAGTGGCATGATCTCTGCTCAGTGCAACCTCTGCCTCCAGGGTTCAAGCGATTCTCATGTCTCAGCCTCCCAGGAAGCTGGGATTACAAGTGTGTGCCACCCTGCCCAGCTAATTTTTGTATTTTTAGTAGAGACAGTGTTTTGCCATGTTGGCTGGGCTGGTCTCGAACTCCCGACCTCAAGTGATCCGCCTGCCTCGGCCTCCCAAAGAGCTGGGATTACAGGCGTGAGCCACCGCACCTGGCCTACCCTGAAATTTCTTTATGGAATAAGTCAGTCTTTCCTCATATTCAATTTCTGGCATTAATGGGTGTTCAATAAATATATTTTGAATATTTGAAGACCCCCAGTTTTTATATTGGCCTATAGAATGATACAAGGAAAGACCATGGACTTTAATGCTTGATAGATATGGGTTCAATGCAGTACTCATTCTCTGAGCAGTTTCCTTATCTATAAAAATGAGGAATATAAGGATGGACTTTGCAAAGCTGTTGTAAGGATTAAGGAGGAAGACGTGTTCATACACTTGCTTGGTAAGGGCTAGTGTTGTGCTTTCCCTTGCCTTCACCCTTGCCCTGACCGAGTCTGTGCAGCTGCTTGCCACTTCTTGGTAACACCAGAGGGCAACATCGTCCCATTCTTATATCAAAGTTTTTCAGAAGTGAATGCTTCTTTGCAGACAGATTTTTTAAAATGCTTCAGCAAGGGAGGAAATAGAAGCTCCATGCTCCTGAATGTGAATAGGGCGATAAGGGCTAAGCCCTGGAAAGACTTTGGAGCAGCTGCTGTGTTCCTCTGCAGGCAACAGCTATGTGCAGATGCCATTGGAAGGCACTCCTTTGGCCGACTATTTCTGCCAGTTGGGTTAAGAGGACTTCTGTTGCTAACAGAACCTTAGATTGGGAATCTAAATCAATTGGCTTGTTTACTGCTAGAAAACCATTGTGCTGGTGTGATATATCTGAAAAGACTGCTGGAATGTGTTTGCCAGAGTCTCATTACTATGGTGACTACGTATTCTAGTTAGCCTGGGACAGTCCTGGTTTATGCCTGTGGTCCCGGAGTAATTATTAGATCCCTCTTTTACACTCAAAGTATCTCAGTTTTCAGGATAAGTTACATGGCCATCCTACTCAGAACATTAAAAGGGATACTCACTAACAGTAAGGATCTGACCTAGCAAGAGTCCTCTGGTCTGGTTAAGACCGTGCATGGGCTTTGGAATCAGAAAGTGACATCTGGGTTAAAATCCCTGCTCTATCTGTGTGTCATTGGCAAGTTAGTTAACTTCTTTAAGCCTGTTTCCTGATGTATAGATGAGGAACAACAGACCATGAATACACTGTCTCATTTAATCCTCCTAGTGAAAATGCTTACATGAGTCTCTGGGGCAGTGATACATGGTTGCTACCCCTAGTATTATTTTTAAGATTTGCTGTAAGATTCAGGCTGTCACCTTAGCTGTATTGATTGGATTTCTGGATTTGAGGGAGTTGAGGGCAAGAGTGAAACGAATTGCACAAGGTTACAAAAGCAATTATTGAATTGCTCAAGGTTAGAGCCAAAAAGAGCACCCACACCCGTTTCGCAGAACTCTCTGTCTAGTGCACCAAGGTGGTTGCTGTTTCTGTGGAGATAATTCAAGGTTAAAGATGTGACCCAATGTCTATCCCTGAAGCCTTTAGCAAATACTGGGCACAGTATTATTCTGAAGCATAAAGGAGACTAGACATCTGACTATTCTACTGCATTATTCTTTTTATTTTATTGTAAAATGTTTTATGTATGAATAAGAATAATCTTGTAATGAACACTAGAAAATGCACCCCTATTAATCCTAACATTACTCCATACTTTTCTTCAAAGAAATTAAATGTCAATGTCATATTCTATTTGTCTTACCTGTTCCTATCTTCCCCTTCCAACAAGAGAATACAATAAAAATGTTTCAATAAGGAAAAATAGAAATTAAATGTCACATACAATTAAGACCTCCTATGTACCCCTCTTGTATACACTTTTCCCTTATTAGATAGTATTTTAACAGGTTTTCAAACTTAATTTAAATGGTATCATACTATATCCCTCTGCAGCTTTTTGTGTGTGTGTGTGTGTGTGTGTGTGTGTTGCTTAATATGTTATTGAGATTTATCCATGCTGGTAAATGTGGTATACTATGACATATGAATATTCTGCAGCTCATTTATTCATTTTCATTTTCATAGATGTTTTCATTGGTTCCAGTTTTCTGTAATTATGAATTATGCTGCAATGAGCATCCTTATGCATAAGACTCTCATACGTGTAAGAGTTTCAGTATGGGTTATAGCCACAAGTGGACTTGCAGGGTCTTGAAGTATGAGTATCGTTGACTTTACTCAAACTGCCACTTTTTGCCAAATATTACCAAAAATTCTCCAAAGTGGTTGTTCCAATTTTCATTGCATTTAAGTTTTTTTTTCCCCCAGATGAAAATATATTATTTAGTTAAAAAAAGAATATGGACCATAGTTATTCCAGCAACCAAAGAACAGAAAAACACACTCATTGAGAAGTATATGCACTTTTAAGAGGTAGGGAAATGAATATTTATTGGATGTCTACTATGGGCTGGTGATTTACATCACCTAAGCTAAGTGATTTACATTTGCTTTTTGATTAATCCCATTAACTATCTGTCACCAAATCCTCTTAATTCTACCTCGAAAAAATCTCTTCTTCTCCCTTTTACTCTTTCCTTAAGAATTTTACTTTTTGCAGGAACACAGATGACACCTGCTGAGCTAAACCAGCTGATCTTGCTTCTAGTCTTTGTCCTTGCCAATCTCTCCCTTGCAGGTGTCAGAGCAATCTTCCTAAAGGCATAAATGGGATCTTGTCACTCCCTGTGGTGGAAACTTTTTAGACATTTTCCATTGACTAGAGGATAAACTTCCAACTTTTTGGTTGGGGCCAGATTTTGAAAGATTTTGCTCTCCAACCTCACATCCTTCCTACTCTTTTACCCTTCATTAACCTGCACAACTGATGGGCTAGTTCCCCACATAGGCTGTGTACATTTCAAATTGAAAAAAGCATAAGCAAAGCTGTGGAAGTTTGAATGTTCTTTCCATCACCCTTACCTCAGGCCGATTTACCACATCATACGGCTTTGAGTGATTCATTCTGTCTAGAGTAGGGAAGGGAGGCGTGTTGGGATGGCTTGCTAGAGAAAGGAAGGGTGATTCAGCTATTTGTCATGGATAGGGAGACCATACAACTTAACTTATATTTAACATTTAACTTAACTGGGACACCTTTGAAAGAGGAAGGTTAAAATAATAAAAATTATATATAATTTTTTGAATGTATTAACTATGTAACATATTGGCATTTTTACATTGGTCTGTAATAGAACTATCATATAGTTCTATTTTAAAACTCTTTGCAATAAAGTATCATATACTTACTTACATTAGTTCAAAATATTATAGCTATAAAAACCAAGTCAATTTATCTTTAATATTGACATTTTAAACTGAAGTTACAATAGGATTCACAATAATGAGAACTATTTCACTTTTGTCAAAATGAACTTCCAACCTCGATTTGCTGCAGCAGATGAAAACAATGAGCTATTATTGGACTTGACTTTCTCTTTGAAGCATCTGAAGACTTAGATATAAAACTGGCATCATTTAACACTTTGAAAAGTTCTTCTGCTAATGGAGCCAACACGTCGACAGTTCTCACTACGTTTTTGTACATGCAAAGAGCACTTGGAATTGAAAGTAAGTGAAGTAATTTGGAAGTTTGCTCTAAATGAAAAGTCATGTTTCACTGGGGGATAAGTCATGTTTCACTGGGGGATATGTTAGCCCTGACTTCTGAAGCTGCAAATCTTAAATTGGCTTCTTTGGGTGTAGTATTTCTATATATAATAACTACTACCTTTTTTTTTTATTAAAGAAAGTACATTGTCTTTTTTCTTAGTAAACACCCTATTAAAGTGTAATTCACCAACTTCTCATAAAACTGCATAAATTATAAGTATAGAGCTCAATGAACAACCTTGGATCAAAAAATAGAACATTGATAGCACCCACGGTTATATACACCTCCTCCCCAAGGGGAATTGTTATCCTGGCACCAGGCACCATCTTGTAGTGCTGCCTACTTTTGAACTTCATATAAATGGAATCATACATTATGTATTTTTCTTGCTTCTGGCTCCTTTCCCTTAATATTATGTTTGTGAAATTCACCCATGTTGCATATGGTGGAGTTTGTTTCTTTTCTTTGCTACAAAGTATTCCTTTGTGTCAATGCCACAGTTTATGTAGCCATTCTACTACATTTCTACTATTTATTTCCAGTTCTGGACTATTATGAAAAAATGCTGTTGTGAATACTGTTGTACCATTTGTGGGTGCATATGTACTCATTTTTGTTGAGTATATGCCTAGAAGTGGAATTGTTGGGTCATACATTTCTCAAAAGAAGACATACAAATAGCCAACAGGATACAGTTGACCCTTGAACAATACTGGTTTGAACTATGCAGTTCTATTTATATGTGAATTTTGTGGGTTCCACAGGGCCGACTGTGGGACTTGAGTATGCTCACATTTTGGTATTAAAGGAGGTCCTGGAACCAATAGCCTGAGTATATCTGGGAATGACTTTTATGAAAAAGTGCTCTACATTATTAATTATTAGAGAAATAGAAATTAAAACCACAATAAGATGATCTCACTTCTGCTAGAATGGCTATCATCAAAAACATGAAAGATAAGTGTTGTCAAGGACTTGGAGAAAGGGAACCCTTGTACCCTGTTCTTGGGAATGTAAATTAGTACAGCCATTTTGGAAAAAAGTATGGAGGTTCCTAAAAAATTTAAAAACAAAATTACCATATAATCCAGCAATCCCACTTCTGGGTATTTGCTTCAAAAGTTTGAAATCAGTTTGCCAAAGAGACATCTGTACTCTCATATTCATTATAGTACTATTAACAATAGCCAAGTTTGGAATCAACCTAAACGTCTACCAACAGATGAATGAATAAAGAAAACATGGTAGGCTGGGCAAGGCAGCTCATTCCTGTAATCAGCATTTTGGGAGGCCAAGGTGGGGGAATCACTTGAAGCCAGGTGTTTGAGACCAGACTGGGCAACAAAGCGAGACCCAGTCTATATAAAATATAAAATACAAAAAATTAGCTCAGCATCATGGCATGTATCTGAAGTCCCAGCTACTCAGGAGGCCAAGGCGAGAGAATTGCTTGAACCCAGCAGTTCGACGCTGCAGTGAGCTATAATCATGCCACTGCACTCCAGTCTGGGCAACAGAGTAAGACTTTATCTCAGAAAAAAATAAAAAAGAAACTGTCTTCTGTACACACAGTGGAATATGATTCAGTCTTAAAAAAGAAAAATAATGCTACCATTTGTGACAACATGAATGTAATTGGAGGCCATTTTGCTAAGTGAAATAATCCAGGCACAGAAAGACATATACATACTGCATGATCTCACTTGTAGGTAGAATCTAAAATAATTGAACTGATAGAAGCAGAGAGTAGAATATGATAATATGCTTGTGTGGTACAAAGGCTGGGGCATGGGGAGAATGGGGAGATGTTGGTCAAAGGGTACAAAATCTCAGACAAGAGGAATTACTTTTCTGAGATCTATTGCACAGCATGATGAATATATTTTACATTTTGAAATTGCTAAGAGTAAATTTGAAATGTTCTCACCACAAAAAATATTAAGAATTTGAGGTGATAAATATTTAACTATATTAATTATTCTATATTGTTTTCATAAATCATAGCATCATTTTGTGTCCCATTGGTTATATTATACAAATTACATACATTTATACAATTATAAATTGTCAATTTACAGTTAGAAAAAAGAATTGCTGAGTCATAGAGTAGGCCTATGTTCAAATTTAATGGATCCTACAAAACAGACACTAGGCATCTGAATTGCTCCAGGTCTATTTCCCACATGCATTTCACCTGTAATTTCTCAGGTTTCCTATATGGAGGCCTGCTAGTTTCAGGCATCTCACAGGCTGGGGAATGGGCCACTGCATAATTGTCTAATATACCATGTGGCCATTGAGGGCAGCATCACGTTCTCTCCTCTCATTTCTTTATAGAGAAGGGGTAAGCCCAAAAAGTGGGGCATGGTGAGCAAGATAAGTACTGGTAAATAAGAATGTGTCTAGAGACTAGTATCTCCTTTCCTAGTGGGATATACCTGCTGCCACTGGGCTTGATGATTCGCTTTTACCTGAGAAGGGGAAAGATCAGGAAAGAGATCTGAGACAGTGTGTGGCAATGCCAGGCCAGGTAGGAAATGTGTGTTTCCAAATAGGTACAAAAGATGGATCTAGCCTGTGCTCATACATACACTCCAGAATTGGAACCACAGAGCGTAGTTGAGATTTGGGGTCATAGGTTTGCTGTTCCAGTGTAGGGGAAAAGGGTATGCATATCAGAGGAATATGGTACAAGGAACCAAGTTGGAATATGTAGCTGAGTCTCTCAAGAGACTGGCAAATCCTAGGGAAGCTACTTGGGATAAATACCTCATTAATGAGTCAGTTAGGGCACTGGCTCCCCACACCATGTCTATTACTGTGTCTATCACGGCTTCATCAGTGGCGATTACCATGAGAAAGGGAACAGCAGCATTGCCTGGACTGTCCCATAACCAGACAACCTTTTCTCTCACCCTTCTGAGTTGGAATTAGAAGGAGGAAAACTGCAGGAAAGGAGGGTGTGGTGTGAAAGAGCCAACCACACTCCATCTGTAGGAAAGGGGAACCTTGATCAAGTAAGTGATTCAAGTTTTAAAATAAACAGACCTGAGTCTTAATAAGCACAGACATTATGTTTTAATAACTGAAAGGGACAGCAAGTTATAGACTAGGACTGAGATCACATTAGGGATCCTGCTATCCAATGAGATGGAGGATTAACAGAGCAGAGTTGAAAACATTTACTGGAAAAATAAAACAGTTCTATGTTTATTCCCAAGTTGTTGAGACTGCTCAGTCAAGTCGGTTACATAATCTGACATAAATTCACTCAATTAATGTAATCCTGTACCAAGAGGACAGACCCTGTATCTATTTTGTCGCCTACTATATTCCCAGTGTTCAGCATAAGGCCTGGAACATGACAAATGTTAGTTCCATATTTATTAAATGGGTAGCATTAATGATCTGTTTTTCTTGTTACCACATTTTTGTTGTCTAACTAAAACATGGCACACACTCCTAATGATAATTAAACTCTCCCTGAAGACAATCATCTGTGAAAGCATATTAACGTATTATTCAATTTGCAACATCTTTTGAAACAGCTAGCTTTCAAATCAAAGTAGTAATGGAAGCAAGTTAGAGATTTTACTTTCAAACTGGAAACCAGTATTAATCAACTTATAACTTTATTACCTACATTGAAGGGAAAAAATGAACATAAAAATGTGGTTAGCATATTAAGCAGGCACTTTATATGTCTAGAAGTTTCTCTTCAAATGGGTTCACTTTGCAACTGGGAACAGATTGGGTTATTGAGTTGACTATTGCTACTCAGGGTTTGAAGTTTTGTGGTATTTTCATTATGTTGAGAAAGACTTTTTTTCCAGGAAAATCCAAGTGTTAGCAGCATTAAATAACAGTGAGTTCAGCCAATGCCACAGTGGGCAGGCAATACAGTGGACCAGGATGAAGCTATTATCTGTTACAGTTCAGTGTGTCCCAGGGTTTCACACTTAATTGTGAAACCCTGCGGAGAGGGATACTATCTGGGGCCTTTACTTACTAAGAGAAATGTTATGCACTAAGAGAAACTTATCCTAAAATGATCTTACTTATAAGGTACTTCCATGGCATGGACTCAAGGATATTATTACAAGGTTAATAACAAGTCCTTTATCCTCATTTTATCTAATAAAATATTAAGAGCCTGCACTAGAGCAGCAGGCAATATTCTTATTTTTTGTAAACTTTTATTTTAGGACAATGTTAGTACAGAGAGTTCCCATATACCCCATAACCAGTTTCCCTATTATAAACATCTTATATTAGCATGATATATTCATTATAATTAATAAACCAAAATCGACACATTATTATTAGCTGAAATCCATAATGTATTCAGCTTTCCTTAAAAAAAACCAAAAAACAAAAAACAAAAAAAACCCTAAGCCTTTTTTTCTGGTCCAGGATCCCATTCATGACACCACATTATATGTAGTTGTCATATCTGCTTAGGCTCCTTTTGGCTGGGACAATTTATTAAGCTTTGTTTTTGATCTTTATGGTTTTGAGGAATAAAGTTAGGCATGTTTAGAATGTGCCTCATTTGGGGTTTTTCTCATGATTATCCTGGGATTATGGGTTTTGGGAAGGAAGATCACACAAGAAAAGGGCAGTTTTCATTGCATCACATCATGGGCACATAACTGAACATGAGTTACCACTATTGATATTGACCTTGACTACCTGCCTCAAATAGTTCTTATCAGATTTTTCTACTGTAAAGTTACCCTCTTCCTCCTTTTCCATACTGGAAGAAAGTCAGATTCACCCATTTTGGAGAGGAACTCAAATTACTCTGAAATTCCAGTTTCATTTTAATTTTATTCCGGCATTACTTTCTGCACCAGTCATACAGAGGTATGCACACATACACAAGTGTTCACACACAAACTCTTTCTTTCTCTCTCATCTCTACTCAGAAATACCAAAAAAGGTCTACACAGAGAGATCTCAAATTTGAAACACAGGCAACCAACAAGCTTTCCCCATACCAAAAGTTTATCAGTAACTATAGGTTGAAACCATAGATCCAAACAAGAACTTTTCCCCACTCAAGTATATGAAACTCAAAGATGAAACTCAGAGGTGAAATAAGTTGCTGGTGCTTGTTTTGAAAAAACATGGAGACAATGATCATAAAATATGGATTCCTCATGCCTATTCTTTTTGTCAAGGAATAAAGAACTTGCAGTTACCAAGCTGGGCCTCTGAAATGGTTGGCGTTTTTTTGTTTTTGTTTTTCCTGGAAGTTCCGGGGATTTGAACTGTTGGCCTCTACTTCCACTTGGAAGCTGGGTTTAGCTCCCAGTGAGGCTCAGGAAGAGAGAAACAATTTCCTTTCACCCTAACTCTTTAAAGGAGGAGACATACTTATAATTCCTCCTTTCCTTTTTATTGTTAGCAATTATGCAGAATCAAAAAAATAGTATTAACAACAACTAAAAGCAAAATTCCCTCCTCTCCAAAACATGAATGGTTGTTTGTCTTCACTGAAATTTCATATAGCCTCATTTCCAAAATTCCAACTTAGCAGACTTTCTTAGTCTGTTTTTAGGAACCTAGTCTGTATTAAATTTCAGATCAAACTCCTTATATTACTTATATAACTATCAGTGGTGCTAATGCAAATCTATTGAGTCTCCTCTATTTTTGTTCTGGGAATGGGCTATTCTATTCTTGGTCTCTAATTGCCTGGGTAAGGAAGAAATTCCTTTTGAGGTTTCACCCCTTAGATTTGAGATACCTAAACTGACTTTGAGTCATTTTCTTCATGCCTCCTGGAAGTCTTAGGAGGACTTGCTACCACACATCCTTTGTTCTTCCCTGATATTTGGTTAATAAAAATGAACTAGAAAGAGAATGGTTTGGGATAATTGGGGAAAGAAAGAAATGTTATCTGGCACTCTAAAAGATAAATGAACTCGGGATTCATAAATTCTGTATGAGATGGCACAGAAGAAAAAAAAAATGTGGTTCCTTATTCTGATACAGGAAGAATTGAGGAGAGTATAGACCAGTACTATCCAACAGAAATATGATGTGAGCCATATACTTAATTTTAAATTTTCTAGTAGCCACATGAAAAAGAGGAAACAGGTGAAACTAATTTTAATATGTATAAGTTAATATATTGAAAATATTATTTTGACAGGTAATCAATATAAAAATACTAATGAAATATTTTATTTTTCTCTAAGTCTTTGAAATTCAGTGCATATTTTACATCTAAAGCATATCTTAATTTGGATACTAAATTTTTAATGATTAAGCTGAAGCAGTTGAATAAAAACAAAAAAGTTGTGTTTAGCAGAAAGTGTTTTATTCTGCTTAAGTTTTTACATTTAAATGAACTAAAATTAAGTAAAATTGTAAAAATTTAGTTCCTCAGTTAACACTAGACATTTTGTAAGTTCTTAATAGCCACGTGTAGCTGGTGGCTACTGTAATGATGGTACAAGTATAGATTAAGATGTAGAGCACTTTTAAGTTGGAGAGTTTGTACAAGTGGTCTCTACCATCTCTGCAAAACAGAGGTTAAGAGTACCGGTTGAGAGTTACAGAAAAATAATTAGAGGCTTGATTGGATATGAAAAGCTTTCAATTGGCCAAAGTTGGCTAAGAAGTCAATGCTGGATGAGTAAAGCCTGCTGAGGGTTAACTGTGTGGTCAAACAACTTACTATGGTTGTGAGATTGCCATGGTACCTCCTGGCAGTCCAGGAGCAGAAAAAGTCCCACATACCTAGATTTTCTGATTGTTGGGAAGCCTGGAGAGGGTCAGGAGGTAAGTGAATCTAGGAAAAAGGCATGGCCAAGCTGAGCTGTGGTCCAAGGTGTGAGGAAATGACTGAAATTAAAGCAGTTACTTAATCAGGTGAACAGGAGGGTATAATGAGAGTAAGGAGCAGCTCAGGGTTGTTGAGAACTTTGGGAGTGCTGGACGGGAGAGTTTGATTGGAAAGAGGATTTTCATTACCTGATACTCTAATAGAATGTTAAAAGGGGCTCTTCCAGTTAAAATAAAAAGTGTCAAGTGCCCTCCCCTTCACTGCCTCAACTCCTCCACGTGACTCTAGAGCAAACTAAAGAGGCCCGTGGACCCAATTCAGTTATCATTTGTTTTAGTAATTAAACTTTTATTGGATTACAGCTGAGCTTATTCATTTGTTTTTCTGATTGCTTTCATACTACAATGGCAGAATTGAGTAGTTGCAGCAGATACTATATAGACTACAAAGACTAAAATCTTTACCATCTGCTTTTTTATACAAAAAGTTTACTGAGCCCTGGGTTAGCCAAGCTTTACACCATCTATGAAGGATTTGTAAAGAGGGTGGTTCCAATCCAGTTCTTCCACTAATTCATCAGCTTTTTAAGAGGAGGCTAAGAATAAATGATTTCTCAGACACAGTAAGGATTCCTTTGGAGAATTAGTGTGGTACATCTCCATGGGGGAATGTGGGGAGATGTATTCTCCATCCCCAAACTGAAGTCAAGTGAGGAAGACTTGAAAAGAATCACTTTGAGTTTATATTGCATGCTTTACTGAAATTTGGATAACACAAGGACTGGTTCCTGAAAAAAATAAAACCTCATTAGTGGTGGCTGGTTAGAGTAGGGAAAGAGGGCCACAGTAGCAGTGACATGGACCTGATGTAGTAACTGTTCTTTTCCTCCTTGCCTTCCTTCCCCTCCTCATTCTTCACAGCTTTATTGGGATATAACTTATGTGCCATGATATTCACCCTTTGAAAGTGTACACCTCAGTGGATTTTAGTAGACTCAGAGTTGTGTGACTATCACCATTATCTAATTGTAGAGCTTTCCATCTCCTCCAAAGGGACCCTGTATCCATTAGTCATTTCCTGCTTCTTTTACTCCTCAGCCCTATGTAACCACTAATCTACTTTCTATCTCAACAGATTTGCCTATTCCGAGCATTTCATATAAATGGAATTAGAAAATATATTGCCTTTTTTGGTCTGGCTTCTTTCACACAGCATAATGTTTCCAAAGTTTGTGCATGTTACAAATCAGTGTCTCTACTTTTTGTAGCTGAATAACATTCCATTGTATTGGATATACCATTGCTTGCCTATACCACATTTTGTTTACCCAGCTGGGGGACATTTGGGTTGTTTCTACTTTCTGGCTATTATAAATAATGCTGCTATGAACATATGTGTCACAAATTTTTGTTTGAACATCTGTTTCATTTCTCTTGGGCATATACCTGGGAGTGAAATTGCTGGGGATGAATGAAACATAGTCATATCTAACTCTATCCTTTTGAGGAACTGCCAGATGGTTTCCAAAGCTGCCATACTATTACACACTTCCACCAACAATGGGAATGCAGCTAAGTTCTAAGTTCTCCATATCTTTGACAACACTTGTTACTGCCTTTTTTTAATGATAGCCATCCTAGTGGATATAAAGTGGTGTCTGTGTTTTTGATTTGCATTACCCCAATGATATTTACGTTGAACATCCTTTCATGTGCTTATTGGCCATTTGTATATATTCTTTGGAGAAATTTATTCAAATCCCTTTGTTTTTAAATTGGGTTATCTTTTTATTATTGACTTATAGTAGCTGTTCTTTGTTGTCTTAAAGGGACTTTGCAAAACAGGTCTGCTGGGAAGGGTTAGAAGGTCAGACAGAGACCACCAGATGCCAGGGACTGAGAGCTGTGTCATTCATAGCCATCAGAAGGAGACGTCACAAAAGGAATGTTGACAGAACCCCTACAAACCCACAGAAGCACTAAAGAGAAGAAAAGCCAGAATTTGGGCCCCCAACAAAGAGATTTCACTGGCACTAGTGTTATGAGACTTCTACTTTTCAGTTAATCTTCTCCTTTCAACCCCCTTCACCTTCCCTGGGGGCCAGAATGAGTGACTAATTAGCCAGGAGCAGGAGGAGGAGGTAGAGAGAAGTAGCCCAAACTGTGGGGGGAGGGAATGCTTGAATGGACTGAGATAGTAAATTTTGATTCAATGTAAGTGAACTGTTTACAAAATCAAAGTTAAATACTTATTAACACCTGAGAGTAATTAGAAAAACCATGAGAACTGCCTGAAATTTCATTCATGGATGGGGAAGACTGAACAAGTTCAATGGTGTCAAAGGCAGTTGTATGAAATTAAACATTAAGCCAGTTTATAGTGTCACTCCTACTCACTCCAGTTCGTTTGATCATTACAAGATCTTAGACCTAGTCAACACTCAATATAGGATAAGCATTCAATATGCTCAACATAAATATCATTGAGGGTAAGGCAAATCAAAAACACAAACATACTGCTTTATACTGAGTGTTGAATAAGTCTAAGATCTTGTACGGCATGACTGTGTGAGAGAGAGTATGTGTGTGTATGTTTGTGTGTGTGTGTGTGTGGCGGGAAGACATCCAGGGGAAGTGCATTAGAAAGTCAGAGAAGAGGGAAGGTCTTAAGCTGGGAAGCCAGGATGTTAGATGGATGGCCAGCTTTGATATTGTGCTCCATCAACAGCATGGAAGGGAATGTGATAGAAATGAAAACAGTGAGCTTGACACTTAGGAGGGAGAGGAACGGCCCTGGAGGCTAATGGATGGCAACTGTAGGAATGTTGAGAGAATCCTGTATGGGCAGAGAAAATGGAATTCTTGATAAGATGTATTGGAGCTAAGGTCTGGAAGCTTCAGTGAAAAGTATGCCAACCACATCTCTTGGCTTGGTTTTAGGTTGCAGTGGGAGAAGGGAAATCCACTAACGGAGACATTTGAGAAGAAAGAAGAAGTATGTGGCAGTTAATGGAGTTTGGAAAGAAATCTTGAAAGAAGCCAGCAAGCTGTGTTGATAAGAAGAAGCAATGATAAAAGAAAAGTTCAGGGGTGTGGATAAAGCCCAAAGGATAGCAAGGGTGGAGTCTGGAGAGGTCCATGCAGAGGGGCCAATAATTTTAAAGATGAAGGAGATGGGGAGGGAGCAGGCAAACAAGGGAAGGGAGAACAATGGCACTGTTGACAGAACTACTTTGCCCTAAAGTTTCTATTGTAAATTTGATGTGTTGGTATCAACCTGACCATATGAATGCCACCCCATTAAGTTGTAAACCCCAAATACCAGTGCTAAGAACAACTTGGGGGTTCTCTGACCAGTGGCCTTTTTTTTAAATTGTGAAATTCTTCAATTTGAAAAGGGGCTTTCCAGTAGAAATAATAGACTGTAAATTGTTTACTTGGCAAAATACCATTATACTAAGCTAAGGACCTTCATACATAAGGATATAACAGAGTTTACCTGCCAAGTGCTTTTGGAATGACATGGTAGGGAAATTTTTCCTGACTTGAAAAGCAAAGAAAAGTTCCAAAAAAAATACTGCGTTTTGCATTTAAGAAAAACACAGCCATGAAAGAGTGGAGTCAAAATGTTGGTCAACTAATGAATAAACTGGGTGAAAATCAAGCAAAAGACAGGTTGACATAGTTTTTAGTCATTAGTCAATGATATATCCTTAAAATTGGAATAAATAAAAACGAGTTTTCAGGGCTGCTTTGCTTGGATTTATTTTCTCCATTTTCCTTTTAGGGAATAATTAGTGCTAAAAAAGGAAAGAGAAAAAAGGAATAAAGGGTGATAATTAAAGCATAAAAATACTTAGATGTCATGTTATCAAGTACAAAGGAAAGTTTATAAAAGTCTGCTTCTGCTGTGTTTTTCCAATCAAGTGGCACTTATTGGATCTGTACCATGTGTTGTGGCATTATTCAGGAAAGGTATAGGCATGATTCTTACCCTATGGAGGATACATGCTCTTAGGAAAACAAGACTAATCACATGAAGTGTCACAAAGGGAGAACAAACAATACAAGAGGCTTTAGAATAAACTACTTAGTTGGATTTACTCATGCATATTGACAGAAATGACACAGATAACACAATCATGGTCAAAGCAACTGCTGTAATAGTATAAAGAATGTGTCTTGCAAGATGCTGTTTCAGAAAAACTGCAAAAAATATTGTCCTTGACCACATTTGTTAAGTCCCCATTCTAACTCAAACAAAGCTAGGCAATCCATCAGGATATTTCCTAGAATTTGCTCCATGAAACATTAGTATCCTGAAATGCCCCAAGTAAAAGAATTTTGTGGTCAAATTTGAGAAGTGTAGCATACTGTCAGAGTAGGTAGCTAGGCAGACAAGAGCAGAGCAGAAGAGGGCCCCCATCAGGAATGTCAGGCGATCGTCAGGTGATGGTCAGGCGGTTAACAGTCTCTCTAAAATAATAATTGGTTGCAGCCGGCTCTAGGGAAAGGCAGTCTTCCAACAGATAGAAAACACCTGAAGCTGGTGATCAGCAGCTTCATAATCAGTTCTCAGGAGTTGGGCGAGCAGGTTCAAGCATGCGCACTAAGAGGCAAAATGGCAAGTTTAACCAGTATATGACTTTCCTCTAGGAATGCCCCGCTGGTAAGGGAAGAATGCCTCAAGTGAGCAGGTGCACAGCTTCAGTAAACACACTGTGCATGCGGCCCCTCCCAAGCGCTGGCAGGCCACTGCACATGCACACAACCCTACCCAAGGGAAAAATCAAGGGAGAAGAAACGGAAACCTGGAAACCATGCCAATGTATAAAAAACCCCAAGTCAAGGGCTGAACAGGGCACATGGATCTCTCAAGTTGCCCACTTGGTCTTCTTCCAAGTGTACTTTATTTCCTTTCATTCCTGTTCTAAAACTTAATAAACATTGACTCCTGCTCTAAAACTTGCCTCAGTCTCTCCCTCTGCCTTAAACCAACTTCTGCCCCTCGGCCAAATTCTTTCCTTCAAGGAGGCAAGAATCCAGTTGTTGCAGCCCATTCAGATTTGACACTGGTGACAATACCATGTCTGTCTCTTGAGGAATCATAGCACATATTTGCATATTAAAGGCTCCAAGAAATCCTGCAAAGAACTCATGTTAAAACTGTACAATCCTGCATATCCCAAACTTATTTGACTATAGAACACCCTTACAATTGCTAACCCCACTTTGACAAATGCTATATTAAAGGATACACATGAGATACTCAGGACTCAATGAGTAAGAAAAGCAGAGAGAATAAAACTCATTTGCACCTGGACAGAGGATTTATTTACCCATGTTCTGAATAAAAGCCAAGGCCCGGTGGCCTAGCCTCTGCACAGAGTCATAGGAAATGAAAACACAAATAGGACTCCAGGTGTCTTGAAGAATAATATAGGCCTTGAATGTGGGATTTAAAGCAGCATACCAAATACAGGCCTTCTTAGTTTGCCTCTCTAAATATTCTTTCCATTCTCTGAAAGTCTACATCTGCACAGCCACTAAAATCTCTCTCCTGCTCTATTTTATATCCATGTTTTGCTTACCATCTTGCTGGTGGGGTCTGTTCAATTTCTTCTTCACTCTCACTCTTTTTTGACCCACCTTCCAGCTAATGACTAACAAGAATTCAGCTCCCACCTGCTACCTACACTACATCATGTGGGAAAACTGTGTAACCCAGGAGCTCCACTTCCCTTGTTTCTCTTGCTCTTCACGGAGGGTTATAGGGGGAGCCTCTTCTCATGTTTATTCTCAAAGGTTTTCTTACGAGACTTTATAGTAGGGCATTTTTAATCATGGGTTTGCTATATCTATTAATGGCAGCATTCCTAATTATACTGAATGTCCCTGAAGGTAGCTTTATTTTTGCAAATAGTATTAACAGGATTCTTTGTGGCTGAACTTGTGTCTGATAACCAGCTCATTCTCAAGGAATACAGACAAAATTTTACTAGATTCCAATCTATAAAATAGCTTTTATTCTGCATTTAAACTGACAAAAGATTTCCCCTTTCCATTTCAATAAAGATAGCAAAATAACTGGAAGAGTTGCCTCCTTACTTAAATCTATCCCCTGAAAAGCCACAGAAGTAGAAGGGAAGTCAATGAAGCTGAGAAATTTAGATAGAATAACAAAGGTAGCTGAGTCCTGGTACAGAGCTAATAGTTGAAAGCATAGGATAATATTTTTGCATTTTTTGGAATATAAGTCTTTTAAAACAAGAGCTCAAAAACAAACTGTAGGGTAAACGTTGATAGAATTGAACTTATCAACTGTTCCATGAAGGATATCACAAAGTTAATAGACAACTGATTGGGTGAAGATATTTGTAATATCCAAAACTCTCAAGGAGTTAATATCTAAACATATAAGAACTGAAAATTAATAAAACAGAGACAAGAAACCCAAAGAGAAAATAGGAAAAGGGTTTGAATAACCATTTGGTTTTTTTCCTTTTCTGAAGTCCCCTAAAAGTAAATGAAGAGACAACCTCACTAGTGATCAGAGAAATGCAAATTAAACAATGAGATATCACTTTATACTCATTAAATTTGCAAAAAGTAGAAAACAGGATAACATCAAATGTTAATGAGAATGTGGAGAAACAGAAACTTTCAGGTACTCACTCCCTGTGAGAATATAAAGCAGTACAGAACATTCTGGCACTTCTTGATGAGATTAAATATGCATAGTGATCCTAAATTCTGGTCTTGGATATACCCAAGAGAAACTCTTGCATAGGTACATAAGGGGATATATATAGAATGTTTATTACAGAATTGTCCATGATACAGGGAAATAGAGTCAAGGTACATTTCCATTTTGTAGAATGGATGACGAATGGAGAGGTAAAATAGGGTGGATGTATACTAAAAATATGAGGTAGCAGTTAAAAATGATAATATATATATATAGCTACATAGGTAGATCTTAAAAACCAAATTGAGTGAAAAAAGAACAGAAGGGCCAGGTATGGTGGCTCACACCCATAATCCCAGCACTTTGGGAGGCTGAGGTGGGAGGACTGCTTGAGCCCAGGAGTTCGAGACTAGCCCCAACAACATAGTAGGACCCCATCTCTACAAAAAAATTAAAAAATTAATCAGGCATGGTGGCACACACCTGTGGTCCCATCTGCTCGGGAGGCTGAAGTGGGAAGATCACTTGAGCCTGGGAGGTTGAGGCTGCAGTGAGCTGTGGTCATGCCCCTGCACTCCAGTCTGGGCAACACAGCAAGACTCTGTCTCAAAGGAGGGAAAAACAAAGAATGTAGCTGAGTGAGACCTATAATCCAACACCATTTATGCAAGTTTAAAACACATAAACATACAGAATATCAGCATATGTTCTTTTATACAAATGTCTCATTATAAAATATATTTTAAAAATAGAGAGTGTGCTTATGAGGAAAAAAATTGGAATGGGGCAATTTTTTTGTTTTCAAGGAGAAAAATGATCTATAAAATAAAACAACACTCCTTTCAGGGAATCATAACGATTGCGTACCATGACTCAGAAGTATAATCACTCAACTGTGTACTGAGATCCAAAAAAAATCAAAGTTATTATAATAAGCAGCAGCTACAGTGGAAATGACTGATAAAACCATGTAAATAGCACTAATAGACAAACAGCAAATGGAATAAAAGTTGCTCTATGGATACACACACACACACACACACACACATATATACATATATATAAATAAGATTACGACATTTAAAGAATGATTGTTACTGGCTGCAAGAATTAGGTCAATGATGATACTGAACTAGATGGGTATAAATCTTGCCAATTTTCATGAAAGGTTGTTAGCAGAGTTACAGCCTGGATATTGTCCACACTTGGATGACTGTACTTTACCTGGAGAAGGATTCACTTCATGGAGTACAAAAGAATAAATAGCTTGATTATAGAGTTTGTGTATAGAGATTATATACAATGCAAATATCCTACACTGCCAAATTCTATGTAATTTTTATTTGTATATGACTTCCACTTAAGAACCCCCTATATCTTTCTCATTATTTTGAGTACTCGAATAAAGAAAAGTAAAGCTTTAAAACTTGATGACCATTTTTAATAGAATTTCAGGTACATTTTTCCATTCCAAAAATAAACTGACATTCTGTACTTGCTTTAAAACCCCTCCTCCTGGGAGGCCGAGGCGGGCGGATCACGAGGTCAGGAAATCGAGACCATCCTGGCTGACACGGTGAAACCCCGTCTCTACGAAAAAATACAAAAAACTAGCCGGGCGAGGTGGCGGGCGCCTGTAGTCCCAGCTACTGGGGAGGCTGAGGCAGGAGAATTGCGTGAACCCGGGAGGCGGAGCCTGCAGTGAGCTGAGATCCAGCCACTGCACTCCAGCCTGGGCAGCAGAGTGAGACTCCGTCTCAAAAAAAAAAAAAAAAAAAAAACCCTCCTCCCCCAATATTTTCATATAGTATTTCTGTGTTATAAATTGAAGCAAATATTTGATTCACATGGAATTGGGGTTCCATATAGATAATATTACGGTTTTTTTCTGTTTGATATTAGAATTATAAAGGTGCTATGTTCAATTCCCCTGGGAAAGATAAACTGGAAATTAGAGTTACCTTAGCCTACACAGATGGGGAAAGCTGAGAAGATAAGGGCATAGAGGGGGAGAAGACTGGAGTCTATTTGCACGAGCTTTTAAAAACACAATGACAACTGATGATAATTCCTTTTAACTTCTGTGAACTAAAACAAAGACACAGTAGGGCTATGGAGATAGATCAGGAAGGAAGGAAACATCTGTTTTTTTTAGTATAAAACTCATAATCGGCTAAGATGCTCCAGAGACTCCTATTAAACAGAGATTTTTCATGGCAAGACATACTTTCTCCTTTAAAAATTTTTCTTCTAATACCAATGTGACTTGCATTCTGCAAGTCCAAAAGTCTACTGGTCCTAACCAAAGAGCAATTGCTTCTTTTATTCCTATATTTACTATTTTCAGGAGTTTCTGGGGATAAGCATAAAAAAGAAATTAATTATCTATATTTAATGTGCCTTATGTCCAATAGAATTTAGTGATAACTAAGAATTTGTGGAGCACCTATAACTAGATACTGTATTGGTACTAGGGAAAACAACAGCAAACATACCCACAGCATTATTCAAAGTGCATTACGTATTAACTCTTTCAATTCTATTATTATCTCCATTTTACAGACATGGAAACTAGGTTAAATAACATGCCTAAGGTCAGTGGCAGAGCCAAGACTTGAACCTGGTCTACTTGGTTCCAGAATCTATGCTATTGACTTTACTCTCTGCTGACTCTTGGGAATGGAAAGAAACAAGGCACAGGCTTGCTCTCAGAAGCTCAAATCTTGTGTTGCTTTCATTGTCTCCTAGATGTACCCCCCCTAAAACTGATAACTGTGATATCTGAATTCCTTATACTTGAAATAATATGAGCAAAGTAAACTTATTGTTATCCTCTCTTCTTGTACAAGACAGGGTTCTGGTTGGAAACAGATAGCATTTTCAAAGGTATAATTAAAGAGGGTGTAATAAAGGGACCATTGACAGCAGAAAGCCAAGCTGTTGTTCCTCTGGGCCTAAAGAAGAAAAGTGGTGGAGCTATTATGAAAACCCTGTGAAATCTTGTAGCTAGGGAAGAGAAATGGCTGACAGGGTTTGCTACCATAGTTGGGGAATATACGTGAAGCCCAACCATGGCCTAGCAAAGGGAGAGTGACAGGATAGGATGTCTTGATCTTTCTCTCCTCCTGTCCTCCCATCTTCTGGATTGCCCCTTACTGACTGTGCCCAACCAGAAGCTGGGGACTAGGGAGCATGGCTGATGTCATCAGTGGAAGTCATCCACCAAGGGCATTAAACAGGGCAGTGAGGGGTGAAGATTAGAGAATATCCAGCATACTTCTTGTCCTTGTTTTCCTTTGTTGTCATATATTTGTATATATATTTGTGGATTTAAATTTTATTATAAGAGTTTTAATAACTCAGTAATATTTTGACAATTTTGCCTGCTTTATATAATTTTTGTTGCAGGTGGCAGGTATACCAGTATGATGTCAGTAATGTAGTCAGCAGCTGTGATCAGATTTCTCATGGTGTCAATACTTTGGCATCACCGGAGTCCAGACTATGATCCTTAGCTTTGTAGGTCCAAAAATGATTTAATGTCACCCAAGAGCAATCAGCCTCTTCATGACAGGTCCTTTCTAAACAAGAGACTGACCTAATAACCAGAATATCTATTTTCTGATAATTGTGAAGGAGACCACGTACTATGTACTATCATTGACCATTCATTCCTCATATCAGTGGATTAGTTTACAGAGAGAGAAATATTCATGTTTACTATCTTGAACAGCATCTTTCAAATATTAAGGAATCTAGGATATCTAAATGGGCATCAGAGGGTTGCTTGTTGAGTTCAGAGTCAGAGCAAAGGGAAGCTTTGTAGAGGCAGGTTTCACATAGGCCTTATTACCACTTCTCCAGTGACCTAAAGCTATCTCTCCCCCAGATTCAGTTTCTCTCCTGTGGGCAGCGTTGGAGGAATAAGCTCTGGGAATTGGACCTTCCTGATTTTCATTTGTCTGTTTCTAGGTTGATCCCTTTTTTTTCTGTTAAATCATCCATCATTCTGGAAAAATACAAGTCCTAACCTGCACAGTCTGGGGAGAGAATGGGAGTCACAACAGCAATAAACAATGTTTCCTTGGTCCCCAATGTTTATATATCTTGCCCTCCTCAGCAATCTCTCTGACATATTGCAAATCTCTTGCCCTGCCTTCTGAGAGTCTCCAGGATACTACTAATTTGTAATAACATTTTTTATATCTGAATAAACCTGAACATGGGTCTAAGCTCCACTGAGCTCCACTCCCCATCTCAATCTTAGCAGTTGAGAGTCTAGTAAATATGAAATTCTGATTGGCTGATTTTTTTTTTCCAAAGACATTTTGAGACTTTTGCATTCAGTTTTATCCACTATGTAAATTTTACTGAGGAAGCCCTGCCTTTAATTATCACCTAGCTTTCTAATCATATTTTCATTTTCTACTTGTTTTCAACTGATAGTATATTGTAATCATTCCTATGTAGTTACATAGTTTTTGTAATAATTCATCATTCCCCTGTTATTATTCATATTGTTCTATTCAGTCATGTGTTAGGATAGGCTTAGTTATGCTGCAGCAAGAAACAATTGCAAAATATAAGTTGCTAAGGAGACAAAGGTTTATTTCCTGCTTGTGCAAAGTCATCTGTAGATCTGTGTGGCTCTGCAGGGCACCTGTCCTCTCTGCAATGGCTCAGCTATCTAGGCTGCTCTGATCCTGTGTGTTTGTTTTTTTTTCTCTGAATAAGCCATCTCCTCCATAATCACAGAGGTAGGGGGAAAGGGCTATAAAATTCACATGGGCTTTCAATACCGTATCCTAGAAATGACACACATTCACTTTCTTCACAGGCTGTTGGTCCAAACTAGGCTTTGTCCCTCTCTAACTGCAAGGGGACTAAGCACAGAGGGAGTGAATAGGCTTGAGGCCAAGCATGGAATGAACCAAGAACTAGAGGACTCAGCATGGAAGGAGCAAATGTATTATTTATTAAGCACTATTGTCTCTGACACAAGTGTTTTGTTGTTGTTGTTTCTTTTTGGAGACAGAGTCTTGCTCTATCTCCCAGGCTGGAGTGCAGTGATACGACCTTGGCTCATCGCAACTTCTGCCTCCCAGGTTCAAGCGATTCTCCTGCCTCAGCCTCCTGAGTAACTGGGAGTACAAGCGCCCACCACCATGCCTGGCTAATTTTTTTGTATTTTAATAGAGATGGGGTTTCACCATGTTGCTCAGAGGCTGGTCTCGAACTCCTGAGCAGGCCATCCACTCGCCTCAGCTTCCCAAAGTGCTGGGATTACAGGCATGAGCCACTGCACCTGGCCTGCCACAGGTTGTTTTTATGATCATTTTTGACAACAGATTTAAGTAGCAGCTAAGATTCTAAAAGAGTTTTCAAGGGTCCAAGGAAAAAAAAAACCAACAAAGTGACATAAGGAATATTTATATATCACAAGGTTCTTCAGCGTATGATGTAGCTTCAGGGTATTAATCCCTCCCAGATTTTGTGAAGCTCTGTTTTAGGGAAAATTGAGAAGAGGAAATGATCTCAGATGCCTTCTTTCCTAGATGCAGTTCTTACTGGGGTCATTTCTTTTTGTGTGTTAAATAAATAGCATCTCACCACACAGGGCTGTTTAGTTGTCAGACTTTTTCTAAAGCTTCTTCTAATTGGCTGAGGAAAGACAGAAGTAATGTCCAAATAAGGAAAATGAGCTTTTGTTCTAATTGACTTTACATAGTAGAAAATATTAATTGAAAATTAAAGAAAAACAAATGTGATTTCTTTTCCAGGAAGAAAAGTTTATGGGTGGTTTCATTCATAGTTAGGCACTTCTGGCCGGGCATGGTGGCTCACACCTGTAATCCCAGCACTTTGGGAGGCCGAGGCAGGTGGATCACCTGAGGTCGGGAGTTCGAACCCAGCCTGACCAACATAGAGAAACCCCATCTCTACTAAAAATACGAAATTAGCCAGGCATGGTAGCACATATCTGTAATCCCAGCTACTCGGGAGGCTGAGGCAGGAGAATTGCTTGAACCCAGGAGGTAGAGGTTGCAGTCAGCCAAGATTGTGCCATTGCACTCCAGCCTGGGCAACAAGAGCTAAACTCTGCCTTAAAAACAAAAACAACACAAAATGAAGTTGGGCACTTCTTCTAATACAAAAGTTTTATTGTAAAAAATTTTAAACATTTTTTAAAAAGGTTTAAACCTCCCCGAAACAAACCTCCCAAAAGTTATCACCCAGATTTAACAGTTACCAATATTTTGTCACATTTGTTTCATCTATTTTTCTTTTTCCTTCGCTGAAGTATTTTTAAACAAATCCCAGTCATCAAGTCATTGTACTCTATTTCACTCTATAGTTCTAAACAGTGGGGACGTCTTACAGGATGATGCCCCAGCAGCATCATCACACCCAACAAAATGAACAAGTCTTTGGTATTTAGACCCTACTCAAATTTCCATAATTGTCTCAAAAACGTCTTTTTACATCTGCTCTACTGGGACTCGGAACTAAACTATGTTCACACTTCGGTTGTTATGTCTCCTTTGTCTTAGTCTACTCTTCCAATAGGAACATATTTTGATTAATTTATTAAGGAACACACTGGGAATGGCAATCTCCAGTGTGTGAGGGTTGATTGCTCTGTCACTGAAAGTGCTCTTAGGCCTATCAACTAAATACAATGTTTGAATTTTTGTTGGATATCGATTTTTACAAATGTAAAATGTAAAAAAAAATGTAAGAAAACATTTTAGGAGACAATCTAGGAAAACTGAACATGACCTGTATATATATTATGGAGTTGTTAATTTCATTTGGTGTGATCTTTTGGGTCTTGTGGTTATGTTAAAGATACCCTTATTTGTTGGTGGCATATATTGAAGTATTTCTGGTTGAAATGATATGATGCGTTAGGACACTTTTCCAAAAGTAGCACAGTGTTGTGTATCATCGAGGAGACTACTAAGTACTTCCCATATACATTCACCCTTCCTTCTCAATAGAGCCCCAACTTTTAGTTGATCACCTAGCCACTTACCTGAAACATTCATTTGTAGCTAGGTGTGATGAAACGACTAAAATCTGGCCAATGATATATATATATATATATGCAAATGTTGTATGGAATTTCTGGTAAGTCACCAGAAGGTGTTCAAATGCTTTTTTGCCCTTCGTCCTTCCTCATGTTGGAAACATGGATATATTGGCTGCAGATTTGTCCCTATATCTGAATATGAGAATGAGAGCAATAGCTTAGAAATGGCAAAGAAGAAGCTGGAAGGAGCCTGAATCTTTGATTAACATTAAGCTGCTACATAAGCAGTGACTGTCTCTCTCCGCACATCTAAGAAGTTAAATAAATTTTCAGTGAATATATATGTGTATACTCACCATGTATATGCTACTGTTAATATTTGACTATACTTGCTTTACCACATATCAAGCATCTATCAATACCCAAAACAAATGAAAAAAGTTAAATAGCAGCTCAATTTTATGCATGCTAAGTATTTAGTAGAAAGTGTACTGATGTCTTCACATTATTTAGAAAGTTCTCAAAAAGACACTTCACAAAAAAAGATGTACAATGGCTAATTTTCATGTAAAAAAACCACTTAGTATTGTTTGTCAGAGAAATGCAAGTTAAAACCACATTGGGATACTATTTCAAACTCACTCGAATGGCTAAACCTAAGAAGACTGGTAAAGCAAGGAGTGAGGGCAGGGATTTGGCATGTGGAACAATTGGAACTCTCAAAATATGCCTGGTTGAAATGTAAATGGTATAAAAACTGAAAAAACAATTTGGCAGTGTCCTATAATATTGAATATACATTTACCATATGACCTAGGAATCCATTCCCGGGTTTCTATTAATCCAGCAGCAATAAAAACTATGTCCACAAAATGATTTATATACTCATGTTCATAGCAGCATTATTTCTAATAGCCAAGAACTAGAAACACATGTCTATCTACAGTGTGCCTAAACAAATTGTGATTCATACATTAAATAGTAGTCAACAAAAAATGAACTATGAATCTATGCCAAAATACGGGTAAGTCTTTAAAAGATTATTCTGGTAGTAAGTACTTTTTCTGGTAAGCTTTCAATGTTATTGCATAATTATTTTAAAAAGATAATCAATGCTATAAAAATCCATTTTAATCTTATTGTATCTAATAACAATTCTTCAAAGATTCATATGTCAACAGTAGTTGCAGAGCTTTTGCTATGTTCCTCTAATTTTATAGTAAGTCCTTCTTCCATTTCAGTGGGGATTTCAAAGAAAGTGGGAGAGAAGAGTGTCTAGCTGCCATATTGCCTGACAGTGTGCTTTAAAATGTTATTTTTCTTCCAGAATTTCTAATTCCACATAGCAACACACTGTTACTTTAGTGGATATAACCCTGATGTTTCAAGTACTCAGAATGGCTCTGTGGCCTTCTGATCTTGAAAAAATAAAAATAATTAGCTTTTAAAGTACCTCAGTCAATGAAGCAATGTGATGTGAGTATTGAATTAGTGCTCAAGTACAGACATTAATTTTATTTTTAAAGAATGATGAATGATATGAGAAAATATTTATGATATAATATGAAAAAAGCAGCATACAGTCCAGGGACTCAGGTCAAGTCTCTTAAATCTCTTCAGTCATAACTTTTCCCATGAAGAAGAATGTCTATGAAAATTTAAAGTTAGAATAGAGATATTTATCCTCTTTTATAACATCATCATGAAAAGTTCAGAAGGAAGAAAGCTGCTATACAATTTTTTACTTAATGGGCACTCCAGAATGTCCAGATGCCACCACACTTTCTAGCATCCTATCTTTTTATAAGAAGGTATATATTTGGATAAAGAGTTCAGGCTCTAGGCCAGGTGCAGTGGCTCACACCTGTAATCTTACTCATATGTAAAATACGGGTGATAATAGTACTTTCCTCTTTGCATTGTTATGGAAATCAAACGAGTTGATGTATGCAAAGCACTTAGAATAGAGTGGCACGTTGTTAAGCTTTGAATAAATATTAACTTGAAAAGAATAGGTGCACACTCATGCATCTTCATGAAATTCTAGTGATTACTTACTGGGGTAAGCAGCTTCTAAAATGGGACCCAGTGATTCCTCCTCTTTGTATGCATACCTTTGTCTAATCCTGTTTCCTTAGTGTAAGCTGGACCTAACACTTGCTTATAATTAATAGCTTATGCAAAAAATGATAGGATGTCACTTCTGAGATTGGGTTATGAAAAATGGCGACTTCCATCTTGCTTGTACTCTCTCTTTTTTCTTGCTCTCTGATAAATCAACCTGCCATACTGTGAGCTGCCATGAAGAGGGCCCCCTGGAGAGGGTTCCTTGCCATGGTGAGGCAGTGTTGTTGTCTGGGTAAATACCCGAGATTCGTTGTCTCACAGCCACGGAAAAACTAGGATGTGGACACATCAGAGTGGGGTTAAGAGCAGAGGTTTAATAGGCGAAAGGAAGAGAAAGCTCTTTTGCTACACAGAGGGGTCCCAGAGAAATGATTTGCCACTTCCCCAGTAAAATGCAGAAGATTTTATAGGTTAGCTTGAGGAGGCAGTGTTTGATTTACATAGGGCATGAGAGATTGGTCGGACCAGGTGTCCAATTTGCATAACGTGCAAAAATGTAGGTGGCTCCACCCTATTTTTATTATGCAAATAGTTTCTCTACCTGGCTGGAGCCATGTTGTCTACTTCCTTACTGTATTCGTGGTGACAAAGAAAAGGGAAGATGGAGCCTTCACGTTGAACACGCCTGGCTCCCAGGTAGCCCTTTTCTATTGACACAGATGTTGGCATTCGCCCATGAAAGCTTCCAACTTGCTTATCTATGTTTGCAGCTCAATTTTTCAGGCTCATCTTTGTTAGAAAAGAAATGATTTGGGGGCTGCTTTTTATTATGAGAGAAATTTTTGCCAATGACTCTGTTGCTCTTACTGTCTGCCTGAATACTTTCTATCTCCTGTTATCAATGGCAAGAAACAATGGGTGTTCTCTGGCCTCCAGTCTGTGCCTCCAGTCCAACAGCCTGCAAGTAATGGAATCCTGCCAACAATCATGTAAGTGAGCTTGAAAGAGGACTTTCCCTTTCAAGCACTGAGATGATTGCAGCCCCTTCTGACACCTTAATTAGAGCTTGTGAGAGCCCCTAAGCCAGAGAATCCAGCTAAGTCACATGTGGATTTCTGCTCCACAGAAACTGTGACATGTTTGTTATTTTAATTGACTACATTTTGAAAAATTTGTTATGCAGTAATATATAACTAATACATATTTTGGTGCCAGTGGTTGAGTGCTATTGTTAAAAATACCTAAAAATGTTGGAGCTCCTTTAGGACATGGAATAAGGCTGTAAAAAATTTAAGGAGCATGATAAAGCAAGCCTAAATTGCCTCAAAAAACTGTTAGTACAGGCTGGGCATGGTGGCTCACGCCTGTAATCCCAGCACTTTGGGAGGCCAAGGCGGGCGGATCACGAGGTCAGAAGATTGAGACCATCCTGGCTAAGATGGTGAAACCCCGTCTCTACTAAAAATACAAAAAATTAGCCGGCCTTGGTGGTGGGCGCCTGTAGTCCCAGCTACTCAGGAGGCTGAGGCAGGAGAATGGCGTGAACCCGGGAGGCGGAGCTTGCAGCAAGCCAAGATCATGCCACTGCAGTCCATCCAGCCTGGGCAACAGAGCGAGACTCCGTCTCAAACAAACAAACAAACAAACTGTTAGTATAATTCTGGACCTTGAGAATGCTGCCTCTGAGAGCTCAAAAGGAAGTGAGACTGGGTATATGTGCAAAATAACTAAAAGCGGGGTCTTAAAGAAATATTTGTACACCCACATTCATAGCAGCATTATTCACAATAGCTAAAACATGGAAGCAACCCAGTGTCCATCAAGAGATGAATAGATAAGCAAAACAGATGCATACAATGAAATGTTATTCAGCCATAAAAAGAAAGGCAATTTTGGCATATGCTAAAACATGGATAAACCTTGAAGACATAATGCTAAGGGAAGTAAGTTGGTCACAAAAAGACAAATACTATGATTCCATCTATATGAGGTACTTAGAATTGTCAAAATCAGAGATGGAAAGTAGTATAATGGATACCACGGGTTGGGGATGGGGGCAGTGAGGAGTTATTATTTATAAACTGATACAGAGTTCTAGTTTTACAAGATGAAAAGTGTTATGGAGATGGATGGTGATGATGGTTGCACAACATTAAGAATGTATTGGGCCGGGTGGGGTGGCTCATGTCTGTGATCCCAGTACTTTGGGAGGCGAGGCAGGTGGATCACGAGGTCAAGGAGATCAAGACCATCCTGGCTAACATGGTGAAACCCCATCTCTACTAAAAATATAAAATATTAGCCGGGCGTGGTGGCATGCCCTTATAGTCCCAGCTACTCAAGAGGCTGAGGCAG
Source organism: Macaca nemestrina (assembly GCF_043159975.1). NCBI lineage: Eukaryota > Metazoa > Chordata > Mammalia > Primates > Cercopithecidae > Macaca > Macaca nemestrina. The sequence goes on along the minus strand of NC_092127.1, from coordinate 140,427,819 downwards.
GAGAATGGCTTGAACCTGGGAGGTAGAGGTTGCAGTGAGCTGAGATCACGTCACTGCACTCCAGCCTGTGTGACAGAGTGAGACTCCATCTCAAAAAAAATATATATATATATTTAATACCAAAAAATGATTAAGATGATACATGCTATGTGTATTTCACCACAATTTTTAGACAAAGGAAGTGAAAAAGTATGTTACTGAAAATGGGAGGAAAAGGGAATCCTTGTTATGTATCAACAGACTACTGTCATCTGCACCTGTGTGGAAAGCAGAAAAATGTGCCTAATGAATCTGGCAATCTAGCTAAGATGATCTCTAAGAAGAGTGTTGAAGGAGCTGCCTAGATTATTTTTCCTTCTTATAAAAACACAATAGACATGAATTGAAGGAATAATTGTTAAACAAAAAGGAGCCAGAACTTGATAGTTGTAAATTCTTATCCTCTCCAGACAGCAAAAAAAATGCTAAAGAAATGGTTTTCATGTACTTTCAAGAATAGGTGATCCAGGCCGGGCGTGGCGGCTCATGCCTATGATCCCAGCACTTTGGGAGGCTGAGGTGGGTGGATCACTTGAGGCCAGAAGTTCGAGACTAGCCTGGTCAACATGGTGAAATGCTGTCTCTACTAAAAATACAAAAATTAGCAGGTGTGGTGGCAGGTGCCTGTGGTCCCAACTACTCGGGGGGTTGAGGCAGGAGAATTGCTTGAACTCAGGGGGTGGAGGTTGCAGTGAGCCGAGGTCATGACACTGCACTCTAGCCTGGGCGACAGAGTGAGGAGACCATGTCTCAAAAAAAAAAAAAAAAAAAAAAAAAGGCTGGGCGCGGTGGCTCAAGCCTGTAATCCCAGCACTTTGGGAGGCCGAGAAGGGCGGATCACGAGGTCAGGAGATCGAGACCATCCTGGCTGACACTGTGAAACCCCGTCTCTACTAAAAACTACAAAAAACTAGCCGGGCGAGGTGGCGGGCGCCTGTAGTCCCAGCTACTCGGGAGGCTGAGGCCGGAGAATGGCGTGAACCCGGGAGGCGGAGCTTGCAGTGAGCTGAGATGTGGCCACTGCACTCCAGCCTGGGTGGCAGAGCGAGACTCCGTCTCAAAAAAAAAAAAAAAAAAAAAAAAAGAATAGGTGGTCTAGAAAAAAGCCAAGGATGCTATTGTACAACATTTTGTTAAGACCTCAGAAAGATCAGAGGACTAGAAGTTTATTTAGTCTACAAAGAGCCCTTTAAAGAGAGGAAGGATGCATTTCACAGATCTCAAATAATATGGCCTCAGGAAAGTTTGGAATGTTGTCTTCCACAGCCTTCTCAGCAGAAGCCCAATGTAGAGAAGAGCTTGTCTGGAAGAGATTATGGATGTGTCATTTGTCTCCTGTCATCTTGCAGTCATTTCAGTGAGAAGTGATATGGCAGTTGTGGTAGAAATGGAAGAACAGGTACAGATATGAGAAACTGGGGAGCAGATCCTATAAGATCTGAGGACTAATTGGCTCTGAAAAGTCAGTGCAAGACTCTGAGATCTGGAATAGGCTTTGACCAGGAATAACAGATAGAGTTCTTTGCTGTAAGCGGTAGATGCAGGGTCTTTCTTAAACCAATAAGGAATTTACTAAAATAACCTTGGTGGTTTGCAGAATCTATAGGAGGGTGGGGAACAAGAGTTGGAGGACAGGCAGCAGCCAAAGAAACTGTAGAGGTACAAGAAGTAGGAAATATGAGATATTGTATTAAGAAGACTGCCCAGGAGGTCACCACTGCTGCTACAGGACTATGCCAACACTCAGTTGTCAACATCTCTTCATCTTTATGTCTTTCATCAGATTCATAGTCCTCGGCAGAGTATCCAGTTGCCTAATCCTGAATTCAGTGCTCATGATCCATGGCTGCAGGAGTGGAGACTGGAAGGATTTTCTACGTCACATCCCATAGTTAAAGCAAGAAAGGCACTTACTGGAATATCGATACTACATACAGTTAGGGGTTTGCTGTTTGACCAAGAAAACTTGGAAGATGTCAAGTTTTAGGCAAAGCTGGAGAACTGGCACTATAGTTGACAAGATATTTCAGTATCCAGTTGGCAGGACTCTATGCCTATTAACCCAAACCCTGGGCTGACTCTTGACTCCTAGTAACTAAGACCCTTTGTTTGGGCCTGGGTCTCTTTGTTCTGAGTTTCCTGGTCTGGATCCCTGGGCCTCTGCTGATCTTGTCTTGCCTCTCTGCCTGTCAACTCTCTGCCTGAGCTCACCTCTCCAGATGTGGCTTTTTATCCTCTTAGCCCGAGGGGTCCACTAGCCTGAATTCTTCATCTGCCTTTCCTTCAGATTGCCTGGGCTATTTGCTGCTCAAATCTGGAAATATCAGACTTTCTCGATACTAAGTAACTACCCCCGTCCTACTTAACATTGTAGAAAATGTTTTCATGATACAACTTATTTGTTCATTCTTTCTCATAAAGGGGACGCTTTCAGGTCTTGCATGCCTCTACCCAACTTTGAAAAGCCACACACGGGTAGGCATGATCAGTTCTTTCCTTAAAGAACTTTATTCTTTCTAAAAACATTTATTTTTATTACTTATCTTATATTTTATTATTTATTTATATTTTATTTATTTTATTATACTTTAAGTTCTAGGGTACATGTGCACAATGTGCAGGTTTGTTACATAGGTAAACATGTGCCATGTTGGTTTGCTGCACCCATCAACTCGTCATTTACGTTAGGTATTTCTCCTCATGCTATCCCTCCCCGGGCCCCCTACCCTCCCACCCAACAGGCCCCAGTGTGTGATGAAGAACTTTACTCTTAACTGAATACTTAGAAGCAATACAAAAATGATTGTTTATATTACATAATTAATCACACATTTATTCAATATGCATACGTTATTCAAAGATGATATGATTTTCCAAATACTGGGAAGTTCAAAATAGTTCAGGACAGATGAATAATAGGCACCTGAGGTGATAATTCTATGTTTTCTTAGGAAAGTTGTCTTTTAGAGAATTTCCTATTTTTACTATGGTTAGTATATTTCTTCAGTTCAGGAGACAGAGTACAAAATGTTTTCTCTGTGCCACTATTTCAGTCAAGTCATTAAACCATTTTTCCATGAGGTCAGCATTATAGCCCTCATCTCACAGATAAAGAGGCAGGGACAAAAGACTCCAATTTTAGAGGTTTAAATCAAGGCAGAAAAGGCCAAATGCAATGTTATTGTACAGTCACTAAACCAGAGTCATACGCCTCTGAGGACAAAAAAAAAAAAAAAAAAAAAAAAATTCTTTTGAAATTTTAAAAAGAACTTGAAAGAAATTTCTTTTTATCTAAATTTCTAAATGCCTCATATGGTCCTAGATTGAATCATTCCTGCTCTGTCACTTCACCTCTAAGGAATTCACAGCAAAAACACAACTTTGACTGGGCGTGATGGCTCACACCTGTAATCCCAGCACTTTGGGAGGCCACGTTGGGTGGATCGCCTAAGTCAGGAGTTTGAGGCCAGCTTGGCCAATATGGCAAAACCCTGTCTCTACTAAAAATACAAAACATTTGCCAGGCGTGGTGGCACACACTTGTAATCCCAGCTACTTGGATGGCTGAGGCACGAGAATCACTTGAACCTGGGAGTTGGAGGTTGCAGTTAGCAGGGATAGTGCTACTGTACTCCAGCCTGGGTGACAGAGATAAAAAAAAAAAAAAAAAAAAAAAAAAAAGTACAGCTTCCTGTTTCTTATGAGCAAAGAGTGGCCTCCATATTCGCCCGGCACAAGTGAAATCAATGAAAAGAGGTCTTCTGCTCACTAGCTGAAAAACTCTGAGAGGTATAAGATGGGAACTGGAGGGAAGTGATTCAACAGGAACAATGATATTCAAGACAATCGTTTCAAGTATTAAAATAGAAAAATTGGAAAGACGATGTGCAACTAAAATTTAGTAATGACAGTTAAAATACTTGTCTCCTATGATACTGAACATAAGGATGCTTTCTAGAAATGACAATGTGAACAGCAGATAGCTGGGATGGCAACAGCACACAGTTTGTTCTTGTGTTTATGTATGTATGTATTTCCATAAGAACATACTTAAATTATGTTAGAAATCCATAAACTTCTACAGAATTAGATAATAAATAAATATGTTGTTACCAATTGTAATAGGTGCAGGGAAGAAATGAACAGGGACCAAGCCTATTTTGTGACTCTGCAATACACATGTTATGAGAGTTGCCATTCTATCCCAAGCTTTTCTCATCTCTGTGCTTTATCTCTACACAACACACTTTCATGTCTCCAAGCTTTTCCTCAAGTTCTTTCCTCTATTTGAAATGTTATTTTCCCTTATATTTGCAGGTATGGGCATTACGTAATCTTTAAATCACAGCAGGTTTTCCACTGTCCACCTATCGTGGTCCATAGCAATAGTTTCAGGGGGTCTCCCTACATCCACCCCTCCTCTCTTGATCCTACTGTCACAGTTCTTATTACATTTTGCCTGGCATTGTAGTTACTTCCCAGTGAGATGATAATCAACTTAAGAATAGGGACTGTGTTTTATTAATTTATGGCTTCCCTACGGTTCTTTAAGTAGGAGCTCAGTAATGCTTGGATATGATTTCCAAGGTCGTTGATTTCAGATGAAACTATGATTGTGCTGAGGAAACTCTGAGTTATACCTGAGTGTGACTTGCTGTCTTTCTCAATCTCCCATGGATGTGCTCTCAGCTGCCTCAATATAGGTGAGTCAGATTTTCTCCCTATACCCTAATGGGGAAAGATGGCAGAAAAAATGGGCTGGGTGCCTTCAAACACATGGGCATAATGCCTTCAAAATCTTGGAGGAAGCAGATGTTGAAGGCTGGAAGAAGTAGAGGAGAAGCTAAGGCTTCTTAAACCATACATCCCTATTACATCAAATTCCGCAATTTTCAATCCTGGCCCTGGTGGAAGTATGAAACCCTAAAAGAGTTTATATTTTATAAACTTATAAAATTAAATTTATATAGTTATATATTATTATACCTCTTCAGTATTAGATATATTTTACTTTCTAACAATGTCATCATCTGAAACTCAAGATAAAGCTAAGTCATTGCATTGAGGAAAAGACTAATAAAGAGGAACTTCTGGACGAATAGTAATTGCATCAAGGCACAGTTTACTTACTCAGTGGTGTGATTTTCAGAGACCCCCAAAAAGTCTTCCTACACCTCTTACCAAGGCCTAAAATTTTAGATTTTTATCTAATAATAAAATACTAATGTTCAATACCTGGAAGATAAAACTTTACACTTGATATTTTTCTGTTAATTTGAAAGTGCTTTGGAATGAAGTGGAACAAATTACATGGAATCTTTCATCAAGAGCACTTTATTTGGGTCAGAAGTTTTTTTTTGATAAGCCACTTGGGATAGAAACAGATTTGAAGAAGGCTCAAGTGCAAGCACAGCTTCCCAGTGCAGGACCAGGCGAGATTTTTTTTTTAATTGTTCTAAGAATAAAGGGAAGAGTAAAGTGAGTCAGAAGCAGAGAGCAGGTGGAGCTAGGTTCAAGTGTGTTGCCTGAGGTTTGGCTACCAGGCAGGTCTTAAATGGAACATGTGCCTTCTACCCTGAGCTTTAAGTAAATAGGTGCTCAGAAACAATACATCTTTTGTAACTACTTTTATGTGCTTCAGTCAAATGATGCGATGTGTTTCTGAGCATTTATTAATATTTACTTACTGAAAGGTTTATGTATAAATATAGCTGTGAAAACTGTATGTGAAAAATATATGTGTGAAAACTCTGATAAATTACATTTTCTATGCCAATGAAACTTTGGAGGCAAGATCAAATAGTTTATATCGCCAAAATGGAACTCCATATCAATGAAGAAACACAGAAAAGACTGAACAAGGGAAAAACAGTTGGAGATGAGTGAAGCAGCCTATATCTAGTCAAGAAGAAGTCTAGGATGATAACCATCGATGTTGTATAGCAGAATATTGGGAATATACATTACTTTAGTGAACTGGGATTAGTTTGGATACTGCACGCCTGATCTAAGATAAATATTAACAATAAGCTGCCTGTGACGCAAGTCAGCTCAGAGCTCATGATGCCTGTCTGCAATAAGGAAAGAGTGAACACATGTTGTTTATACAACATCTCTCTGTCTGGGGAACCACCTGGATCACACACCTCTTAAGCACCACTTCAGGGTCTCTCAATCTCACCTGTCTGCTTGGTTCTGGTTCTGCTAGACCTCCAACTGACCTCACATAGGACCCATCTCGCAGTGCCTTGTTTCCACTTGTACCACGCACCTTTTGCCTTCCACTCTTAAGTTACATGACACAAATAAAATTCCCTCTTTAAGCAAAGAAAGTTTTATTACTTATAACTAAGAGTATTAACTAGCCCAAGGGAAAAGATGCAGTGTCAGGTCCACTAAAAATTGTATCTGAGCCCTCCAAATCCCAGAAGTAGGTATTATTTATTCCATTTTCTAGATGAAGAACCAGGATTGGCAAGGTAAGTGGCTGGCCCAAGGTCACTTGGCTCTTAAATGACAGAACTAGAATTTGAACTAGGTCTAACCGTTAATTCAGTGCCTGTTGCCTCTCAAATACTGATGAGGTAAATGACTGAAATTGAATGCATGGGTTTTTTTTTTAACTAGTCTAAAACAATTATCCAATCTAATAAAATGCAATTTTAAAAAGAGCAAAGAGTGACCCAGTAGAAATGAAAAACAGTTGTGTAATAGGAGCAAGAATGGGGAAGATGTGAAAAGGAGACCAAGAGTCAGGAAACATGAGTTTTAACCCTGATTCTGTCACTAATCCGCTGTGTGGCCTCAGTCAAGTCTCAGAGTTACACAGAATTCAGATAAGAAGGAGACCTCATATTGTATCTTGCTCAATATATTCATTTACCCTCTATGGAAATGGCCCCAGGAATTTCAGTTGCAGCTTGACCAACATTGTGACAAATGGTGGTAGTGTCACAGTTAGAAGTATTAGTGTCTGGGATAGGTGATCTAGGGAGACAAAGTTTGTGTCCTCAACCTCTCTGCAACCACACTCCATTCTTTCCCCCTTAACTGCTTTCTACTCTCAAACTCACTCAATTGTGCAATTCTGTACCACAGGGGAAATTTTTTTCCTAATTCCATCTAGCTAGTAATTCAAACTTCCCCTTCATGCTTTCATTCCCCAAATAAAGTTCGATGAGACCTTTTTGGACACATTAACAAGAAGAGAGCAAACAACTATTTAATCTCACTGTGGGCCACATGCTGTTTTTGTTTTTTGAGACAAGGTCTCACTTGGTTACTCAGGCAGGAGTCCAGTGGCATGATCATAGCTCACTGTAGCCTCCGATTCCTGGAGTGATCCTCCTGCCTTAGCCTCCCAAGTAGATGGAACTACAGACACACACTTGTCTGGCTTTTTTTTTTTTTTTTTTTAATCTTTTAGAGATGGAGTGTTGCTTTATTTTCCAGGCTGGACTCAAACTCCTGGCCTCAAGTGATCCTCCTGCCTCAGCTCCCCAAAGTGTTAGGATGACAGATGTGAACCACCATGCCCCACCTATTTTTGGATGCATGATCCACTCTTTTAGTTTTTACGAGGTAGTATCTTATCACACTCATTTTACAGATTGGAAAGCTGAGGTACAGAGAGGTTAATAGACTTGCCTAAGATGGCATAACTTGTAGTCAGAGGGCTGGGGTCTTTCTTTTGACTGTGCCAAGAATATTCTGTGGGGTTTAACTTTTTAGCGACTTAATTCTAATCTGTGAAATGGGATGCAAAAAAAATTGCTTAACTTCCCTGCCTCCTAGCAATGAGTGCACTCATTGTAGTGTCTGAAATATTTAACTTGCTCTATATTGTCTCTAATTTTTGTTTTGAAATTTTATTATAAAGTTCTGGGATACCTGTGCAGAATGTGCAGGTTACATAGGTATACACGTGCCATGGTGGTTTACTGCACCCATCAACCCGTCATCTACATTAGGTATTCCTCCTAGTGCTACCCCTCCCCTAGACCCCCACCCCTGGACAGGCCCTGATGTGTGATGTTCCCCTCCCTGTGTCCATGTGTTCTCATTGTTCAACTCCCACTTATGAGTGAGAACAAGTGGTGTTTGGTTTTCTGTTCCTGTGTTAGTTTGCTGAGAATGATGGTTCCAGCTTCATCCATATCCCTGCAAAAGACATGAACTCATCCTTTTTTATGGCTGCATAGAATTCCATGGTGTATACGTGCCACATTTTCTTAATCCAGTCTATCATTGATGGACATTTGGGTTGGTTCTAAGTCTTTGCTATTGTGAATAGTGCTGCAATAAACATACGTGTGCATGTGTCTTTATAGTAGCATGATTCATAATCCTTTGGGTATATACCCAGTAATGGGATCACTGGCTCAAATGGTATTTCTAGTTCTAGATCCTTGAAGAATTGCCACACTGTCTTCCACAATGGTTGAACTAATTTACACTCCCACCAACAGCGTAAAAGCATTTCTATTTCTCCACATCTCTCCAGCATCTGTTGTTTCCTGACTTTTTAATGATCGCCATTCTAACTCGTGTGAGATAGTATCTCATTGTGGTTTTGATTTGCATTTCTCTAATGACCAGTGATGATGAGCTTTTTTTTTTTTCATAAGTTTGTTGGCTGCATAAATGTCTTCTTTTGAAAAGTGTCTGTTCATATCCTTTGCCCACTTTTTGATGGGGTTGATTTTTTCTTGTAAATTTTTTAAGTTCCTTGTAGATACTGGATATCAGCCCTTTGTCAGATGCATAGATTGCAAAAATTTTCTCCCATTCTGTAGGTTGCCTGTTCACTCTGATGATACTTTCTTTTGCTGTGCAGAAGCTCTTTAGTTTAATTAGATCCCATTTGTCAATATTGGCTTTTGTTGCCATTGCTTTTGGTGTTTTAGTCATGAAGTCTTTGTCCATGCCTATGTCCTGAATGGTATTGCCTAGGTTTTCTTCTAGGGTTTTTATGGTTTTAGGTCTAACATTTAAGTCTTTAATCCATCTTGGGTTAATTTTTGTATAAGATGTAAGAAAGGGGTCCAGTTTCAGTTTTCTGTGTAAGGCTAGCCAGTTTTCCCAACACTATTTATTAAATAGGGAATCCTTTCCACATTACTTGTTTTTGTCAGGTTTGTCGAAGAACAGATGGTTGTAGATGTGTGGTGTTATTTCTGAGGCCTCTGTTCTGTTCCACTGGTCTATACCTCTGTTTTGGTACCAGTACCATGCTGTTTTGGTTACTGTAGCCTTGTAGTATAGTTTGAAGTCAGGTAGTATGATGCCTCTAGCTTTATTCTTTTTGCTTAGGATTGTCTTGAGTATGAGGGCTCTTTTTTGGTTCCATATGAAATTTAAAGTAGTTTTTTTCTAATTCTGTGAAGAAAGTCATTGGTAGCTTGATGGGGATAGCATTGAATCTATAAATTACCTTGGGTAGGATGGCCATTTTCATGATATTGATTCTTCCTATCCATGAACATGGACTGTTTTTTCATTTGTTTGTGTCCTCTCTTATTTCCTTGAGCAGTGGTTTGTAGTTCTCATTGAAGAGGTCCTTCACATTCCTTTTAAGATGTATTCCTAAGTACTTTATCCTCTTTGTAGCAATTGTGAATGGGAGTTCACTCTGGATTTGGCTGTTTGTCTATTATTGGTGTAAAGGAGTGCTTGTGATTTCTGCACATTGATTTTGTATCCTGAGACTTTGCGGAAGTTGCTTATCAGCTTAAGGACATTTTGGACTGAGATGATGGGGTTTTCTAAATATACAATCATGTCATCTGGAAACAGAGACAATTTGACTTCCTCTCTTCCTACTTGAATACACCTTCTTTCTTTCTTTTGCCTGATTGCCCTGGCCAGAACTTTCAATACTATGTTGAGTAGGAGTGGTGAGAGGGGTCAACCTTATCTTGTGCCAATTTTCAAAAGGAATGCTTCCAGCTTTTGCCCATTCAGTATGATACTGGCTGTGGGTTTGCCATAAGTAGCTCTTACTATTTTAAGATACATTCCATTAATACCTAGTTTATTGATAGCTTTTAGCATGAAGTGGTGTTGAATTTTATCAAAGGCCATTTCTGCATCTGTTGAGATAATCATGTGGTTTTTTTCTTTGGTTCTGTTTATAGATTACGTTTATTGATTTGCATATGTTGAACCAGCCTTGCAATCCCAGGGACGAAGCCAACCTGATTGTGGTGGATAAGCTTTTTGATGTGCTGCTGGATTCGGTTTGCCAGTATTTTATTGAGGATTTTTGCATCTATGTTTATCAGGGATATTGGCATAAAATATTCTCTCTTTTTTTGTTGTATCTGACAGGTTTTGATATCAGATGATGCTGGCCTCATAAAATGAGTTAAGGAGGAGTCCCTCTTTTTCTCTTGTTTGGAATAGTTTCAGAAGGAATGGTACCAGTTCCTCTGTACCTCTGGTAGAATTCGGCTGGGAATACATCTGGTCCTAGATTTTTTTCGGTTGGTAGGGTATTACTTACTCTCTCAATTTCAGAACTTGTTATTGGTCTATTCAGGGATTCAGCTTCTTCCTGGTTTAGTCTTGGGAGAGTGTATGTGTCCAGGAATTTATCCATGTCTTCTAGATTTTCTAGTTTGTTTGCATAGAGGTGTTTATAGTATTCTCCGATGGTAGTTTGTATTTCTGTGGGATCAGTGGTGATATCCCCTTTATCATTTTTTATTGTATCTATTTAATTCTTCTCTCTTTTCTTCTTTATTAATCCGGCTATCAGTCTATCTATTTTGTTAATCTTTTCAAAAAACCAGCTTCGGGATTCATTGATTATTTTCAAGGGTTTTTACGTCTCTATCTCCTTCAGTTCTGCTCTGAATCTTAGTTATTTCTTGTCTTCCACTAACTTTTGAATTTGTTTGCTCTTGCTTCTCTAGTTCTTTTAATTGTGATGTTAGGGTGTCGATTTTAGATCTTTCCCGCTTTCTCCTGGGGTATTTAGTGCTATAAATTTCCATCTAAACACTGCTTTAGCTGTGTCCCAAAGATTCTGGTTCATTGTATCTTTGTTCTCCTTGATTTTAAGGAACGTATTTATTTCTGCCTTAGTTATTTACCCAGTAGTCATTCAGGAGAAGGGTGTTGAGTTTCCATGTAGTTGAGCAGTTTTAAGTGAGTTTCTTAATCCTGAGTTCTAATTTAATTGCACTGTGGTCTGAGAGACTGTTATGATTTCCATTTTTTGCATTTGCTGAGGAGTGTTTTACTTCCAATTTTGTGGTCAATTTTAGAATATGTGTGATGTGGTGCTTAGAAGAATGTATATTCTGTTGATTTGGGGTGTAGAGTTCTGTAGATGTCTATTAGGCCTGCCTGGTCCAGGGCTGAGTTCAAGTCCTGGATATCCTTGTTAATTTTCTATCTTATTGATCTGTCTAATACTGACAGTGGGGTATTAAAGTCTCCCACTTTATTGTGTGGGAGTCTAAGTCTCTTTGTAAGTCTCTAAGAACTTGCTTTATGAATCTGGGTTTCCTGTATTGGGTGCATATATATTTAGGATAGTTAGCTCTTCTTATTGCATTGATCCCTTTACCATTATGTAATGCTCTTGTCTTTTTTGATGTTTGTTTAAAGTCTGTTTTATCAGAGACTAGGATTACAACCCCTGCTTTTTCTTTGCTTTCCATTTGCTTGGTAAATCTTCCTCCATCCCTTTATTTTGAGCCTATGGGTGTCTTTGCACATTAGACGGTCTCCTGAATATAGCACACCAATGGGTCTTGACCCTTTATCCAATTTGCCCATCTGTGTCTTTTAATTCTGGCGTTTAGCCTGTTTACATTTATGGTTAATATTGTTATGTGTTAATTTTATCCTGTCATTATGAGGCTAGTTGGTTATTTTGCTCGTTAGTTGATGCAGTTTCTTCATAGTGTCCATGGTCTTTACAATTTGGTATGTTTTGCAGTGGCTGGTACTGTTTTTTCCTTTCCATATTCAGTGCTACCTTCAGGTGCTCTTGCAAGGCAGGCCTGGTGGTAACAAAATCTCTCAGCATTTGATTGTCTGTAAAGGATTTTATTTCTCCTTCACTTATGAAGCTTAGTTTGGCTGGATATGAAATTCTGGGTTGAAAATTCTTTTAAGAATGTTGAATATTGGCCCCCACTGTCTTCTGGCTTGTAGAGTTTATGCTGACAGATCCGCTGTTAGTCTGATGGGCTTCCTTTTGTGGGTCACCTGACCTTTCTCTGGCTGCCTTTAACATTTTTTCCTTCATTTCAACCTTGGTGAATCTGAAGATTATGTGTCTTGTGGTTGATCTTCTTGAGGAGTATTTTTGTGGTGTTCTCTGTATTTCCTGAATTTGAATGTTGACCTGTCTTGCTAGGTTGTGGAAGTTCTCCTGGATAATATCCTGAAGAGTGTTTTCCAAATTGGTTCCCTTCTCCCCATCACTTTCAGGTATACCAATCAAATGTAGGTTTGGTCTTTTCACATAGTCCCATATTTCTTAGAGGCTTTGTTCATTTCTTTTCATGCCTTTTTCTCTAATCTTGTCTTTATACTTTCTTTCATTAAGTTGATCTTCAATCTCTGATATCCTTTCTTCCACTTGATCACTTCAGCTATTGATACATGTGCATGCTTCCTGAAGTTCTTGTGCTGTGTTTTTCAGCTCCATCAGATCATTTATGTTCTTCTCTAAGCTGGTTATTCTAGTTAGCAATTCGTCTAACCTTTTTTACAAGGTTCTTAGTTTCCTTGCATTGGGTTAGAACATGTTCCTTTAGCTCAGAGGAGTTTGTTATTACCCACCTTCTAAAGCCTACTTTTGTCAATTTAACAAACTCATTCTCTGTCCAGTTTTGTTCCTTTGCTGGCGAGGAGTTGTGATCCTTTGGATGAGAAGAGGTGTTCTTGTTTTTGGAGTTTTCAGACTTTTTGTGCTGGTTTTACCTCATCTTTGTGGATTTATCTATCTTTGGTCTTTGATGTTGGCGACCTTCAGAAGGGGTTTCTGTGTGGACGTCCTTTTTGGTGATGTTGATACTCTTCCTTTCTGTTTGTTAGTTTTCCTTCTAACAGTCAGCCCCCTCTGCTGCAGGTCTGCTGGAGTTTGCTGGAGGTCCACTCCAGACTCTGTTTGCCTGGTTAACACCAGTGGAGCATGCAGAAGAGCAAAGATTACTGCCTGTTCCTTCCCCTAGAACCTTCATCCCAGAGGGACACCCGCCAGATGCCAGCTGGAGCTCTCCTGTATGAGGTGTCTGTCGACCCTTGCTGGGAGGTGTCTCCCAGTCAGGAGGCACGGGGTCAGGGACCCACTTGAGGAGGCAGTCTGTCCCTTAGCAGAGCTTGAGCACTGTACTGGGAGATCCGCTGCTCTTTTCAGAGCTGGCGGGCAGGAACGTTTAAGTCTGCTGAAGCTGCACCCACAGCTGCTCCTTCCCCCAGGTGCTCTGTGTCTCAGGGAGATGGGAGTTTTATCTATAAGCCCCTGACTGGGGCTGCTGACTTTCTTTCAGAGATGCCCTGCCCAGAGAGGAGGAATCTAGAGAGGCAGTCTGGCTACAGCAGCTTGACAGAGCTGTTGTGGGCTCCGCCCAGTTTGAGCTTCCTGGCGGCTTAGTTTACACTGTGAGGGAAAAACCGCCTACTCAAGCCTCAGTAATGGCAGATGCCCCTCCCCCAACCAAGCTCCAGCATCCCAGGTCAACTTCAGACTGCTGTGCTGGCAGTGAGAATTTCAAGCCAGTGGATCTTAGCTTGCTGGGCTCCATGGGGGTGGGATCTGCTGAGCTGGACCACTTGGCTCCCTGGCTTCAGCCCCCTTTCCAGGGGAGTGAATGGTTCTGTCTCACTGGTGTTCCAGGCGCTACTGAGGTATGAACAAAAAAAACTCCGCAGCTACCTGGGTGTCTGCCCAAACAGCCGCCTAGTTTTCTTATTGAAACCCAGGGCCCTGGTGGTGTAGGCACCCGAGAGAATCTCCTGGTCTGTGGGTTGTGAAGACTATGGGAAAACTGTATCTGGGCTGGAATGTACCATTCCTCATGGTACAGTCCCTCACAGCTTCCCTCAGCTAGGGGAGGGAGTTCCCTGACCCCTTGGCACTTTCTGGGTGAGGCAATGCCCCACCCTGTTTCAGCTCACCCTCCGTGGGCTGCACACACTGTCTATCCAGTCCCAGTGAGATGAGCCAGGGACCTCAGTTGGAAAGGCAGAAATCACCCACTTTCTGTGTTGATCTTGCTGGAAGCTGCAGACTGGAGCTGTTCCTATTCGGCCATCTTGCCAGCCACTCCTAATGTTTGTTTTTTGAATTAAGCTTCTGGAATTTCTTTTTTGGTGAATCTCTTGTAATGAGCAGAATCCCAGTGGGCAACAGAATGATAGACACTACAAAGACATGAGTCCAAAACGTAGTTATTCCATGACGATCATCTAAGAAATTGTTCTTCTATGAGACCACAGATTTAATTGACTTAAGTATGAAAAATTAGACCAAATTGATTTATTTTGCCATTTTGTGTTTTAGATTTGAAATCTTGACATCAGTCTCCACCCTATTGGAATGGTGAGAAGGGCAGGGGGCAAAGATTTCAAATAGACTTTGAAACTACAGGAAGCCAAGAATGTCTTTGAGTAGGGGAATGTTTTATTTGTATGTATCATTGGCTCTTAATTCATTTTGCTTTGAAAAGTATATTCTGTTAATACAATGAGGAGTTTTGTGTCTTCCTCTTTTTTTCTGTATCAAGATTAGTATTGAGTAACAAAAAGAACATTGGATGAAGAAGTATGAGCCATCTTGGCTTGGGCTTTACTGTTAGATCTACTAGTTATGTGACCTTGACAATGCTGTTAGTCAATTTACCTTACTTTTTCCTCATCTGGACAATTAGGTTATTTGGTTAGGTGACTTCTGTCTTTTTCAACTCTGGGAATTCATGATCTCAGAGTAGTACTCAGGTGAAATAGTGTTTTCTTCACTTCACTTAAGATTAGATGTATTTCTATTTCTAATGATAAAGGTTGATAAGAGGCAGGAAACATTCCTCAGGATAAGGTGAGCCCAAGACCAATGACAATAGCATGTTTGAAGTCACACATCTCTGAGCACGCTGGTTTTGTTTATTCTCATTATTCTCTCCTATGTAAGGTTCCAGATAAAAAGATCCTGATCTTAAACCAACAATGTTAGCTGCTCATTTGGATTATGTTGAAACTTAAGGAAAAAGTCCCTCCTGGTTGATTAGAAAGCTATATTACCATAGTCTCAATAACAGAGAACAGTGCTATATTGTCATGGAAGTTCCTCTGTGGCAAAGAGAGGACTCCTGAGATTTCTTTTACTCTCCGTAGGGACAACACAATCAATACTCATTGGCAAGTAGGAGTGGAGTGTTAATATTTTGAACACTCACCAAATATGTGGCGATCAAATCTTTTCGGAGTAGTTTGTTTCTTAAACAGTAAACAAATTCAGAAATGTAATTTCCAGCCAAGTCTCAACCAAGACCATTTCGTTTTTTCTTTAACATAACCATTTCTCAGATAACAGACATCCCTTTCCCCAAAGGCATAAAGGATATAACAGTATAATTGCACTGAATGTTAAACACTCTCATAACCCTTCGAGTAATATTATTGACTATTCTTACAAAAAAATTGGTTATGCACCTTCCTTCAAAGCAAGAAAGGATGCAATGAGGAAAGGATAGAGAACTATGACTAGTCACTTGTGCGAGGGATAATCTGGACAAACTGCCATTCAAAGATAAAGGCAAAAGGAAGTTTTGGACATTCAAGAACTCAAGAATTACTGCTCTGAAGGCCCCTTCTTAAGAAATCTATTGGAGGGCAAACTTCAGCTAACCAAGAGGTAGCTGGAAGAGGACCAGCAAAAGTCAAGGCAGCTTTTTTCCTACTGTTGCTGCTGCTAAAGGAGTTCATGAGGACTAAGTACTATTCTGAGGTGCATCTTAACAGTCTGTCTGCTGTCACTCTGTCAATGTCACTGACAGTGTCTGTGCTGTCACAATATTCCTGGTAGCTTATACTTGTCATAGTAAAGTCTATTTTGGCCTAGAACAAGAACATAATACTGTGCCCCAAAGTCATAGAGGATGGAAAAAAAAAATCGGTCAATGCTATTTGTGCAATGTTCTTTCTAAGTGACCCCCTGTTCTGGTTGAGTGTTTGGATGAAATGATTGCTAAAATTATTTAAGTAATGATATTTGATGATTTTATAGCATTTTGACATGGCATAAAGTACTCAAGACTTTGGACTGCATGTCACTGTTTCCTCCTTAAAACTGCCATGAACAATGAAATTAGTTAATGCTGGCAAAGTGCCATCTTTAAAATGGAGGAGATGTGTCACAACTCACAATGAGGGAAACACACTGAAATTTTTCAGCCAGCCAGCCAGCTTCCCAGACCATCAAATAGAATCACATTGTAAAGGGTGGCCCTGCCTTGAAGCACTCCTAAAATGAGAATTCTGGGAGAAGCCTTTCCAATGGTTTGGGTTAACTTGAAGGTAGGCCCTATTATTCACATTCTGAAAAGACCTTAGACACCATTTGTTATAATTCTATTCTTTGCCAGAAGATACTGCAGGAGAGGAAATTCAGATTTGACTGAAGTCCCAGAGGAAGTAACTTACTGAGCCAGAACCATATCAGGTCCTTTTTGCCTCCTGCACTTCAAATTTCCATTTTCTTCAAGCTCCTGAGCATACCAACTTCCCCTTCAAGCTTAACAAGTTGGATGGGCTTAAGTGGGTTTCTACCTCACAGAAAAAGTAACAATAAGACAAAAACTTTCTCAACTTTCTGCCACCAACTTGAATCTTTCTACCACCCTCTCCTGCTAAGAGAAAGGAGGCCTCCTCTCTTTCCTAGGCTAATCTTTTCCCCAGTGTTCTGTCATACTCTTCTCCTCAGAACTGTCATGAACCACCAATCACCTTCTAAGGACCTTGATCAACTGATTATCCCCTGTATCTTCAAGCTCTTTTTTTTTTTTTTTTTTTTTTTTGAGACAGAGTCTTACTTTTGTTGCCCAGGCTGAAGTGCAATGGTGTGATCTCGGCTTACTGCAACCTCTGCCTCTTGGATTCAAGCCATTTTCCTGCCTTAGCCTCCCAAGTAGCTGGGATTACAGGCATGCACCACCAAGCCCAGCTAATTTTTGTACGTTTAGTAGAGATGGGGTTTCACCATGTTGGCCAGGCTGGTCTCAAACTCCTAACCTCAAGTGATCCTCCCGCCTTAGCCTCCCAAAGTGCTGGCATTACAGGCGTGAGCCACCACACCTGGCCACCAAGCTTTTTTTATTGAGTTTTCCACACTCAAGGACTTTTCAACTTTATTGGTTACGTTTTATGCCTTTTAGTAAAAAGAAAAAAAGAGATTTGAAGTAAATATGACTAAATTTAGTATTTGTTGATTCTGGAGCTGAGCAAATAGGAATTTATTATTTTAATCTGTGTCTTTTGTATCACCATTTTTCCTTCCTTCCAAAGATAAGAGATTGAGAACAGTGTTATGGGTTCAGTCAAGATCAGAGACCATAAATGCAAAATGGTTTCCATCTATGGACACCACATAAAGTCACTGCTTCCCTTTAATTTTCACAGAGTGAAGGAAGTTTTGAGTCCTGCTGACTGAGGTTAAAAAAAAAAAAGAAAAAGAAAAGTGCATTGGGAGAGTCTTCTGTTTACATTTGAGTAGGGGATTTCCAAACTCCACTTTAGCAGCTGTGAAATGATTTATTTATAGGTGGCCCAAAAGCTAGCTGGAAGTGATCATTTGGAATTTTTAAAACCTTTTCAGTAATTTTACTAAAAACATGATCAACCATTATAAAAACACAACAAAGGTCAAAATTCATTCATTTATTGGATTCTCAAATATATGCTGGCAAGTAGTATACAAGCTAATCAATGAGAAGATAAGTCAGAATTTTACTTTATACTATTACTTCTAATTGCATAAAGAAAATTGCAGCTGTTTCAGAAAACCCATTTGACTTTCCCATTTCCAGATCTCCATTCCCTATCAGATTTACATTCATTCTTTCCTCCTTTCTAGTTTTCTTGTTATGGAGCAACTGCCCTCCCTCCGCATCCAAGGCCAATCTCTCCCGCTGTGCCCAGGACCTCCCTCCCTTTCTGTTTTGGAACTTCATGCCACGTCTTGTCTCTTTTATCTTCTGTCTTCAACCTTTTCCTCTCCATTAGGTCATTTCAATAGGATTCCATTAGTCTTGCACACACACACATACACACACACACACACACACCCCAACTCTATTGATCTCACATCCATCTCCAGCTGACCCCCAATCTCTTACCATCACAACCAAACCCCTCAAAAGTAAATTTAAAACTTTTTTTAAAGGTGAACTTCTGTCCCCTTTCCATTTCCTTATTCTCTTTCATTCTTCAACCCTGTCCATCTGGCCTTACCACCACACCACTATGTTTATTTCAAGATAATAAAGATATTTATTTCAAGAAATTGGCTTATATTGATTGTGGGAGTTGGTAGGTCTGAAATCTGTAGGGCAGGGCAGCAGGCCTGAAACTCCTAGGCAGGAGCTGATGCTATAATCCATAAGCAAAGTTGCTTCTTCCTCAGAGAAACCAGAATTTTGCTCATAAGGCCTTTCAATGGATTAGTTCAATCTAGGCCACCTGGATTATTGAAGATAATAATATCCTTATTATATACTTAAGGTCAACTGACAGTAGATGTTAACCGCACCCACAAAATACCTTCACAGCAACATCCAGATTAGTGTTTAATGGAATAATTGGATACCATAACCTAGTCATATTGGCATATAAAACTGATCATCGCACTCACTCCCACTAAGTGGGCGGGATAGGCATTCACAGTACACTGGTAACTCCAGATGAACTGCTAACAGTCTTTCATATAGCCTTGAGTTAGTGGAAGAAGTTGGACTGGGATGCAGCCACAACAAAGGCCTAGAAACCCCATGGGGTTCTAAAGTTGAGATGGCTTCTGTGATGGCTCATTTTATGTTGTCAACTTGACCGGTCCATGGGGTGCCCATATTAATTAAACACTGTTTCAGGGTGTGCATGTGAAGGTATTTCTGGATGAGATAAGCATTTGAATTGGTTGACTCAGTCAAATAGATCGCCCTCCTCAATGTGCGTGGGCATCATCAAATCCACTGAGGAGCCTGAATAGAACAAAAACCCAGAGGACACCGGGGTTCAGGCCTTGGGATGTGGACTAAAATTACACCAACTTTCCTGGGTCTCCAGCTTGCAGATGGGAATCATGAGACTTCTCAGCCTCCATTATCATGTGAGTCAGTTCCTCATATCTTTATATGACTTCACAGGACTGCTTTATAGTACATACACATTACATATATATTACATATATATTATGTATAATACATATATATTACATATATATTATGTATAATACATATATATTACATATAATACATATATAATACAGATGGATGTGAGATATATTTATATATCAT
The DNA here is from genome assembly GCF_043159975.1 of Macaca nemestrina. Taxonomy (NCBI): domain Eukaryota; kingdom Metazoa; phylum Chordata; class Mammalia; order Primates; family Cercopithecidae; genus Macaca; species Macaca nemestrina. The sequence continues at coordinate 140,408,254 of NC_092127.1, read as the reverse complement.
ATATATGATAAATAATATATATCATATATATTTATTAATATCACATTAATATTTATTAATATATAATATATTGATTTTGAGAGAGAGACAGACACTATTGTTTCTGTTTCTTTGAAGAACCCTGGTTTATACAGTTTAAGCGCTGTTCTGAGATTGGGCCCTCAATATACCTCTCTTTCTCATAGTGGGTTCCCTAACATTGGTGGTATTCACCTATAGGCTAGCAGCCATTTGGGAGGGATAGAATAGAGGGGATTCAAGAATTTAATGACTACTAGAATCACAGGTAACATTATTGATGATTTTATAGGTCTTACTCCATCTTTGCCACTTAAAAGCCACCTATAAACGGGGCTCACAATATCTGTCTTGTCCGCTTCACAGAACTGCTTTAAAAGTTTACTTTGGAAAGTTACATGATTCTGCCTAGCTGAAATTTAATGTTGCTACCATCATCTAAATATACTTTCCAAGTGCAAAGGATCTGCTAGCAATCGTAAACGTCCTTTACCTTCAATATTTCTGTTGAGAGTGCAAGGAGGGATCAAAGTTTAAACTAGAATGGTGATGAAACTACTATAATGACTGTCTTATCTAGTGAAACTGAGGTATCACTGCCTTGAGCAAAAGTAGGGAAGTAATTACTTCTATTTTGTGCAGAAGGTTTCTCAAGCTCCTAAGGTCATAGCCCCTAAAGAAGGCCAGCTCTTCCCATTTACTACCTCCCTCCTTCCCTCCCCTTCCCTCCCTTCCTTCTGCAATCTCACCCTGTTGCCCAGGCTGGAGTGCAGTGGCACGATCTCGGCTCACTGCAACCCTCACCTGTTGGATTCAAGTGATTCTCCTGCCTCAGCCTCCAGAGTAGCTGGGATTACAGGTGCCCCCCGCCCTACCACGCCCAGCTAATTTTTTTTTTTTTTTTTTTTTTTCAGTAGAGATGGGGTTTCACCATGTTGCCCAGGCTGGTCTCAAATTTTGGACCTCAAGTGATCCGTCCACCTTGGCCTCCCAAAGTGCTGGGATTGCAGGCGTGAGTCACTGCGCCTGGCCTCTTATTTTAAGTTTTGTGGGTACATAGTACGTGTATATATTTATGAGGTACATGAGATGTTTTGATACAGGCATGCAATGTGATATAAGTACATTATGGAGAATGGGATAACCATCCCCTCAAGCATTTATCATTTGAGTTACAAACAATCCAATTAAATACTCTATTTTAAAATGTATAGTTAAATTATTCTTGATTATAGTCACCCTTATTGTGCTCTCAAATACTAAGTCTTATCTATTCTTTCTAACTATATTTTTTGGTATCCACGAAGCATTCCCACATCCCCACCAGCCCCCTACTATGCTTTCCAGCCTCTGGTAACCATTCTTCTACTTTCTATGTCTACAAGTTCAATTGTTTTGATTTTTAGATCCCACAAATAAGTGAGAACATGCAATGTTTGTCTTTCTGTGTCTGGCTTATTTCATTAACATTCCAGTTCCATCCATGTTGTTGCAAATAACTGGATCTTATTCTTTTTTATGGCTGAATAGTACTCCATTGTGTATATGTACCACATTTTCTTTATCTGTTCATCTGCTGATGGACACTTAGGTTGCTTCCAAATCTTAGCTATTGTGAAGAGTGCTTCAACAAACATAGGAGTGCAGATATCTCTTTGATATACTGATTTCCTTTCTTTTGGATATATACCCAGCAGCATCACTGGACCATATGGTAGCTCAATTGTTAGTTTTATTGAAGAACCTCCTAACTGTTCCATAGTGGTTGTACTAATTTATACTTCTACCAACAGTGTAGAAGGGTTACCTTTCCTCCACATCCTCGCCAGTTATTGCACATCTCTTGGATATAAACCATTTTAACTGGAGTGAAATGATATCTTATTATAGTTATGATTTGCATTTCTCTGATGATCAATGATGTTGAGCACCTTTTCATATGCCTGTTTGCCATTTGTATGTTTTCTCTTGAGAAATGTATGTTCAAATCTTTTGTCCTTTTTTTGATTGGATTATTAGATTTTTTCTTATAGAATTGTTTGAGCTCCTTATATGTTCTGGTTATTAATATCCTTTGTCAGATGGGTAGTTTGCAAATATTTTCTCCTGTTCTATAGATTGTGTCTTCACTTTTTTGATGTATACTTTGCTGTGCAGAAGCTTTTACACTTGATATGATCCCATTTGTCTTTTCTTTTCTTCTTTTTTTTTTTTTTTTTGCTTTGGTTGCCTGTGCTTGTGGGGGTATTGCTCAATAATTTTTTGCCCAGACCAATGTCCTGGAAATATTCCCTAATGTCTTCTTATAGTAGTTTCATAGTTTGAGGTCTTACATTTAAGTTTTAATCCATTTTGATTTGGTTTTTGTATATGATGATAGGAGCTTAGTTTCATTCTTCTGATATGGATATCCAGTTTTCCCAGCACCATTTATTGAAGAGACTGTCTTTTCTCCAGTGTATGTTCTTGGCATCTTTGCCAAAAATGAATTCACTGTAGGCATGAAGATTTGTTTCTGGATTCTCAATTCAGTTGCATTGGTCTATGTGTCCATTTTTATGCCAGTGCCATACTGTTTTTATTACTATAGCTCTATAGTATAATTTGAAGTCAGGTAATGTGATTCCTCCAGTTTTGTTCATTTTGCTTAGGATAACTTTGGATGTTCTGGGTCGTTCATGGTTTCATATAAATTTTAGGGTTGCTTTTCCTATTTCTGTGAATAAGGTCATTGGTATTTTGATAGGGATTGCATTAAATCTGTAGATTGCTTTGGGATGTATGAACGTTTTAACAATATTGATTCTTCCAGTCAATGAACATAGAATATTTTGTTATTTTTTTGGTGTCCTTTTCAGTTTCTTTCATCAGTGTTTTATAGCTTTCATTATAGAAATCTTTTACTTATTTGGTTAATTTATAGGTATTTAATTTTATGTGTGGCTATGGTAAATGGAATTACTTTAAAATTTTTTCAGATTGTTCACTGTTGACATATAGAAATGCTACTGATTTTTGTATTTGGATTTTGTATCCTGCAACTTTACTGAATTTGTTGATCAGTTCTAATAGTTTTCTTGTGGAGTCTTTAGGTTTTTCCAAATATAAGATCATATCATCTGCAAACAAGGATAATTTGACTTCTTCATTTCCAATTTGGATGTCCTTTATATCATTCTCTTGTCTGATTGCTCTAGCTAGGACTTCCAGCAATATGTTGAATAACAGTGGTGACAATAGTCCTTCTTATCATGTTCCAAATCTTAGAAAAGAGGCTTCAGTTTTTCCCCATTCAGTATGATACTAGCTGTGGGTCTGTTATATATGACTTTTATTATGTTGAGGTATGCTCCTTCTATCCCCAGTTTTTTTGATTTTTTTTTTTTTATCATGGAGCCATGTTGAATTTTATCAAATGCTTTTTCAGCATCAATTGAAATGATCATATGGTTTTTATCCTTCATTACGGTATTATGTATCACACTGATTGATTTGCATATGTTGAACCATCCTTGCATCCCAGGAATAAATCCCACTTGGTCATAATGAATGATATTTCTAATGTATTGTTGAATTTGATTTGCTAGTATTTTGCTGAGGATTTTTGTATCAATATTCATCAGAGACATTGGCCTTATTTTTTTTATGTGTCTTTGGTTTTGGTATCAGGGTAATACTGGCTTTGTAGAATGAGTTTGGTAGTATTCTCTCCTGTTCTGTTTTCTGGAGTACTTTGAGTAGGATTAGTATTAGTTCTTTAAATGTTTGGTAGAATTCAGCAATGAAGCCATCAGGTCCCAGGTTTTTCTTTACTGGAAGACTTTTATTAGGGCTTCAATCTCATTACTTGTTATTGGGCTGTTCAGGTTTTGGATTTCTTCCTGGTTCAATCTTGGTAGATTGTATGTATCTAGGAATTTGTTCTTCTAGATTTTCAAATTATTGGCATATGGTTGCTCATAGTCGCCACTAGTGATCCTGTGAATTTCTGCAGTCTTAGTTGTAATGTCTCCTTTTTATCTCTGATATTATTTATTTGGATCCTCTCTTTTTTCTTAGTCTGGCTAAAAGTTTGTTAATTTTGTTTAAGTTTTCAAAAAAAACCAACAAGTTTTGTTGATCTTTTGTATTTTTTATTTCAAAGTCATTTATTTTTGCTCTGATCTTCATTATTTCTTTTCTTCTACAAATTTTGGGTTTGGTTTCTCTTGCCTTTCTAGTTCTTTAAGATGCATTGTTAGATTGTTCACCAGAAGTTTTTCCTCTTCTTTGATGTAGACATTTACAGCTATAAATTTTCCTCTTCGTACTGCTTTTACCATATCCCATAGGTTTTGGTATGTTGTGTTTCCATTATCAATTGTTTCAACAAAATTTTCAATTTTCTTCTTATCATTGACCCACTGGTCATTCAGAAGCATATTGTTTAATTTCTATGTATTTTTATAGTTTCCAAAATTCCTCATTATTAATTTCTAGTTTTATTCCATTGTGGTCACAGAAGATGCTTGATATTATTTCATTTTTTTTGAATGTGTTAAGACTGGTTTTGTGACCTAACAAATAATCTATCCTTTAGAATGATCCATGGGCTGAGGGAAAGAATGTATATTCTGCAGCTCTGGGATGAAATGTTCTGTAAATATTAGATCCACTTAGTCTGTGGTGCAGATGGAGTCTGATGTTTCCTTGTTGATTTTCTGCCTCAAAGATCTGTCCAATGCTGAAAGTAGGGTATTGACATCTCTAGCTATTATTGTATTGGGGCCTATCTCTCTGTTTAGCTCTATTGATATTTTCTTTATATATCTGGGTCATCCAGTGTTGGGTGCATATATATTTAAAATTTTTCTATCTTCTTGCTAAATTGACTCCTTGATAATTATATGGTGACCTTCTTTGTTCCATATAATTTTTGTCTTGAAATCTATTTTGTCTGATACAAGTATAATGACTCTTGCTCTTTTTTGGTTTCCATTGGCATGGAATATCTTTTTCCATCCTGATATTTTCAGTCTATGTGTCTTTATAGGTGAAGTGTGTTTCTTGTAGGCAACAAATCAATGGGTCTTCTTGTTTCATCCATTCAGCTAGTCTTGGTCTTTTGATTGGAGGGCTCTGCCCATTTACAGTCAATGTTATTATTGATAAGTAAGGACTTACTCCTGCCATTTTGTTATTTGTTTTCTGGTTATTTAATGGTCTTCTCATCCTTCTCTTTCCTTACTGTCTTCTTCTAGTGAAGGTGATTTTCTCTGGTGATATAATTTTGTTTTATTTTTTGTGCATCCATTGTATGTTTTTTACTTTGAGGTTACCACAAAGCTTGCAAATACTATTTTAACCTGATAACACGATTTGCATAAACAAACAAGCAAAAAGAAAACAAATAAAAATTCTACACCTTAACTTTGTTGCCCCACTTTTTAACTTTTTGTTTCTATCTTATTGTACTATGTATTGAAAAGCTATAGTTATTGTTTTTAATTCATTTACCATTTAGTCTTTCTACTTAGGACAAGAATAGTTTACACACCACAGTTACATATTCTGTGTTTTTCTGTGTAGTTACTATTACCAGTAAGTTGTACCTTCAACAGCAATAAAGGTGATTATTTATTGCTCATTAATGTCCCTTTCTTTTTGATTGAAATATCCCCTTTGCATTTTTTGTAGGATGGGTCAGGTATTGATGAAATTTCTCAGCTTTTTTCTGGGAAAGTATTTATTCATTCTTCATGTTTGAAGGATATTTTTGCCAGATATACTATTCTAGGGTAAAAGTTTAAATCCCAAGCTGCTGTATAATTATCAAGTGGAGTACAGTGGTATTGATCCAAAAAGGCATTTTAAACACACTAATAATAAACAGATTTCAAATGAGATTTCGAATGATCTAATCAACCACCACTGTGGCTGTCACTTGGTTTCCATCCAAACATACTGTAGCAACTAATTAAATACTAAACATGTTGGAGCCTTTGAGAAGTCTTCTTTGATGATGTCACTGAAATAAAAACTTGTAACACTAATTTAGCCCCTAACAATACAATCATGAACCCCATAACAATTTTTGGACTTCTGTAGTATTCATGAAATTTTAACGTAAATCTAGATATATTAATTCATTCATCCCCAAATTTTTGAGGAAGCAGCAATGACATCTGTTGAATACTGCTCAACAAGATGTTGTGCATTCTTTGACTTCTCTGAACAATTTAATATGTATTGTCCCCATTTTGTAAGGAAACTGAGATTTAAATAGTTTTAATAACATAGCAAAATGCTTAGTGCTATTAAATGGCAGAGCTAATATCTGAGCCTATTTTTCTATCACCTCAATCACAACACCTTGCATGGGGAGGCAGAATGACCATATGAAATTCTAGACATCAAAAATGAGTAAGATAGTTCCTGCCCTCAAGAGCTTAGTCTTTTCTTCAAGACAAGAACCAGTGAAATGCTTGTTGGTTTGTAAAATATGCTCATGATGTGTCTTTCCCCCAGAGCAACACTACCATACTCATCCACACTCTCTTAGTGCTATCTCATACACTCCATGTGGAAAACACATGATAACAGAGCATCATTAGATGTTTCTCCTCCGCTTAGCCTCTGACTTATGCTACTTTATTCCAGCAGTCATCTTGAATCTATTCCTATTATCATCCCCAAACTTAATTTAGCTTTTTTCTCTCCTCAGTAGAAATATACTACCTGGTGCTATATGACCCCTGCTGCAGATGATGTCAATGCTCCTCTTGTAATCCCTATACTCACGTTGGGGACAGTCCCCATATGGGCTGATGGCTTCCTAAGTCTTTCTACTTGATGGTGTTCTCTATCCTCAGGAGCTTCCTCTGCGCATATACAGAGCAGGAAGAAAGTGCCAGAGTGTTAAAACCCCTAGAGGGACTGCTCAGCCAATGAAGGTATAGAAATTGATGGATAAATACTCTGACCTCATCCTCCAGTGGGAAAGTCCTGAGAAACGTTCAACACAGTCTCTGAGAGGGTTCCAGGAGCATTGAGCCCCAGATGTCATTCTCATCAATGGAATTTTTATTGGCTTTCTTTTCTTCCCTATTTATTGAAGACTGGGATCCCCAGGCAGCTGACTCTGAGAAGGACATTAGTGTTCAAGAGATTTACTGGAAAGTGCTTTCAGAATTAATCCCTGTGTAGGAAAAGGAAGGAAGCAGGGTTGGGATGAGGGAGAAGTTTGAATGTATCAATATTTGAAGCATCATTTGACTACATAGGGAGATCTGAAACCAGGATGGCCCTTTAAAGTTGTCTGAATTGTGGCAAAGGGAACAGACCATAATGACCTGCATTGACAACTTATTTTCAGATATTTAGATTCAGTCTGTCTTCAGGAAAAAGAATAACCTTGTGAAGTGGTTCTCTTAAGCTGAGAGAAAGTTTTGGAGAGGGCCAACAACTAAGGAGTGCTAGCCAGCACCCCCAGCAGCTTGAGAGTAAACCCTTCAGTCATGAAGAGGGATCTAGGCAGTCCATCAAGGCATCCACCAAAGTCCACTCCTTCTCCATTCAGATTCACTTTATCTGAGTTTTAGAGAAGCTCCTCTAGAATTCTGGTGGGCCTCCTTTCCCATGGTAAACTTATAAAAGGAAAGTCAGAGAGATAAACTATAGTCTACACAGCTAGCACTAATCTCAAAGGTATAACTGATGCCCATTATCTCCCTCCTTTGCTATCCATTGTGGATTTCCCTCATCCTCAGCTAGCACTTTTGCTGATCTTGGTGGCTTATTTCACTCAAGGACTCCTAGCCTGGTCAACCTGTGACTGCTGCACTTGTCCACTTATAGGCAAAATTGGGCAAGGGAATATCAAGAGATGCATAAGTAAATTTCTTGGGTGCCAAATGTATTGCTATATGCCGTTTTGCATATGTAAAGGCAGTCTGACTTCCCCTTGATGATCTACCAAGATAGTAACTCTTATTGCTTGTTCTGTGGAATGAGTATCCAAAGTTCTCAGGGGTTTCCATAACCTAAAGCTTAAGAGGACTTTTACCATATACCCAGGTAGAAACATTTCTTTTTGGAAACAATATACCTAAACCAAAGGGCCTACCTGTGGCCTGTGGTTGAACATATCTATGGCTCAGCTTACATCCTTGCATTCACTTGGCTATAGTGACTGAGGTGTATTCCCAGATAGGAATACTCTTACTCCAGAAACCTGAGAGGCCCACCAGGCATCGTGCTTCCTTCTTCATGGTAGGAAGTGCATGATGCAATAATTTAATTTTTTCTTTGAAGGGGATGATCTGGCATGTTTCAGCCCACTGGATCCTAAAAAAATCCTGGATAGGAATGATCCTGAACCTTCATAGCTTTTATTTTACCCTTTCTGGAGGACATGTGTCTTCCTAAGGTCATGAACATACTTGCCACTTGTTCATTCAGTCAGATTAGCATGATGCCATCAATATAGTGGACCAATGTGAAATTATAAGGGTATATTGGATTATAACAGAACAAGAAAGTAAACCTAGTCCTGGGGCAACACTATAAATATAATATTTGTGGCATGCTGTAGCAGCTCCAAGTGAATGCAAACTGTTTCTGATCTTCCTTTTTGATGGGATTGGAAAAGAACATATTTGCCAGGTTAATAAATGTATACCACTGCTCTATCAAAAATGCCACACTTGCCCCAATGATAAAATTAGTACAAATATTTGGTTAGGTTTGCAATAGGTTATTTTCAGGATCCGCCTGGATTTTGTATAAGGCATATTGGTGAATTAAATGGAGATATGATGGGGACCAACACCACTTCATCCTTTAAATCTTTGAGTGTGGCATGATTCTTTGCAATTTTCCCCATGATGTAATATTCTTTTTGATTTACCAGTTGGAGGAGGGGAAACAGTTTCAGAGGCTTATCCTTGGTCTTTCACATGGTAATTGCTCTTATCTCACAGACCAAGGAACCAATGTTGGGCTTTTACCAGTTTCTCAGTATGTCCATTTTAATTATATGTTTAGTGATTGGGAATATAACCATTGGGTAGGTCTGTGAAAACACAGAACTCACTGTGAGCTTGATCTGAGCCAAGATGATGTTTTGTATTACAGATACATTTGTCCCTATATCCAACAGTCCTCAAAATACGTAGGTATTCCTCTTTCCCCAGGGTATAGTTTCCTTAGTAAATGACTTTATATCTGATTGAAGTAGATCTGGGTGAATTATTTTCAAATGCACCTCTTTTGATGTTGCAGGATGTTTTGTTTCTCCCTGGAAGGTATTTCCCTACACACCCTTCCTATGGCTACCTAATGGCTTGGCTTCTAACTAATTGGCATTGGCAGTTTACTGGGGGAACCAGCCCCTGATATTTCAACATAGGTTCTTTTCTATTTTCCTTAAGTGTCAGCTGGTCTGAGAAATAAAGGGAAATAGTACAAAAGAGAGAAATTTTAAAGCTGGGTATCTGGGGGAGACATCACATGTCAGCAAGTTCCGTGATGCTCCCTGAGCCATAAAACCAGCAACTTATTAGCAATTTTCAAAGGGGAGGGAGTGAACGAACAGGGTGTGGGTCACAGAGATCACATGCTTCAAGGGCAACAAAAGATCACAAGGCAGAAGGTCAGGGCAAGATCACAAGGTCAGGGCAAAACTAGAATTACTATTGAAGTTCCATGTCCCACTGTGCATGCATTGTCATTGATAAACATCTTAACACGGTTCAAGAGCAGAGAACTGGTCTGACTAGAATTTGCCAGGCTGCAATTTCCTAATCCTAGCAAGCCTGGGGGTGCTGCAGAAGGCTAGGGTGTGTTTCATCCCTATCTGCAACTGCATAAGGCAGACATTCCCAGAGTGGCCATTTTAGAGGTCCGCCTGAGAATGCATTCTTTCCCCAGGGCTGTTAATTATTAATATGCCTTACTGGGGAAAGAATTCAGTGATATTTCTCTTACCTATTTTCAACAATAAGAGAAATATGGCTCTGTCCTACCTGGCTCCCAGGCAGTCAGACCTAATGGTTATCTCCCTTGTTCCCTGAACATTGCTGTTATCCTGTTCTTTTTTCAAGGTGCCCAGATTTCATACTGTTCAAACACACATGCTTTACGAACAATTTGTGCAGTTAACGCAATCATCACAGGGTCCTGAGGCGACATACATCCTCAGCTTATGAAGATGATGAGATTAAGAGATTAAAGACAGGCATAGGAAATTATAAGAGTATTAATTTGGGGAATTAATATACATCCATGAAATCTTCACAATTTATGTTCTTCTGCCACGGCTTCAGCAGGTCCCTCTGTTCGGGGTCCCTGACTTCCCGCAACAGGAGTTAAAGGAACAGGCAAGTAGCAGACTGCAAGCAGTCTGAGCAGGAGCTTGATGCTTGCCAAGACTTCTCCTGCTTGTTCCAGGATTAATTCCAGGCCCATCAATTCCTTCTGTGGGCAGCTTGTCCACACATTGGGCACCCCAGTTTTTGTACCCCTTACCCAAGGGATGGCTCCTCCTGACTCTGGGAGCACAGAGGACTGAACATATGTGAGTCTCCCGAGAGCACAGAACAAAGAGATGATTTTAGATGGGTTTGCAACCTAAAATCTATACCTCCTACAAGCAGCACAAAGAAGGCATTAAAAGTACAGCTATTTGTTTCTCTCTGGAAAGGTTTTTTCTGCACACCCTGCTGGGAGCTACCTGACGGAGTGGCTTATAACTTGTATCAGGGAGTTAAAGGGGCAAACAGTAGACCTACGAAAGCCTGAACAGTTCAGCACTTCTTGAGGCTTCCCCCTTGGCTACCCCAGTGATAAATCCAGATCTGCTAATTATTTACGGAATGAGTTTGTCCATGCACTAGTGTTACAACTTCTATAGCTCTCACCATGAGATGGCCTCTTTAACCACCTAGCTCTGGGAGTTGTTGGGGCTCTGCATTTAGGTCTCTATAGATCACAGAAAACAATTAGGTGGACACAAAATGAACCCACTGCCAGTGGCCATCCTCCCCCGGGATCACAGAGGGTGCAGCTTGTATGTGAGTGAAAACACTTGCCTCAGATTCTCTCCTTGGCTTAGTGCAGAAAGAGTGGAAGATAAACATCCACCCTCAGCTACACCATGAAGATAGACGGGATTGGAACATGCATGTAACAACTTAACTTTTCCAGATTTATCTAGATGGTATGGCTACTATTTTACCTGTTTTGGGGGTACTGACAGGACATGGCCCATCCTAATTTTTTAAGGGGCAACAAAAACATAGCAGTTTGGTCAAACACAAAGATCTGAGAGGTACCTTAGACTTTCTGGCCAGTTAGGTTGGTGTGATCCTTCTCCTATACAAGACCAGTCTTGACAAAACTGAGGGAAAGCTGTATCTAATGCTCAGAAACCAGCACAGAGAGTCAAGGAAAATGAAGAAACAGGGAAACATGTTCCAAATAAAAGAACAGGATAAATACCTAGAAACCAGTCCTTGTGAAATAGAAATGTTATTTACCTCATAGAGAGGTTTTTAAAGGTCATAAACATGCTCACCAAGGTCAAGAGAATAATTAAAGAACAAACTGAGAATTTCAACAAAGAGACAGAAAGTACAAAAAAGTACCAAACAAATCATAGAGTTGAAGAACTGAATTGGAAAATACAATAGAGGGGTTCAACAGCATATTGGAACAAGCAGAAGAAAAAAATCAGTGAACTTGAGACAGGTTACTTGAAATCATCGGTTCTGAGGAGCAGAAGGAAAAATGAGTGAAAAACAGGGAAGATGGCTTAAGGAACTTATGAGACACCATCAAATGGAACAACATACACGTTAGAGTGTGTCAGAAGGAGGAGAAAGAGAAGGAAAAAAGAAAAGAACATATTCAAAGAAATAATGGCAGAAAACTTCCCAAGCCTGGGGAGGGAAATAGAAATCCAGACATGTCTCAATCAAATTGTTAAAAGTTAAACATGAATTTTGAAAGCATCTAGGGAAGAGTTAATTGTTATATACAAGGGAATACCCATGAAATTATCACAGATTTTTCAGCAGAAATCTTGTAGACCAAATGGGAATGAAATGATGTAGTAAAATCCTGAAAGAATAAAAAAACCTGCCAACCAAGAATACTATAACCAGTAATCCAGTATCTCAAAAATGAAGGGGAGATAAATACTGTCTTAGACAAACAAAAACTGAGGGACTTTACCACCACTAAATCTGCTGTGCAAGAAATGCTAAGGAGAGTTCCTTCAAGATGAAGGAAAAGGATGCTAATTAATAACATGAAAACATAGGAAAGTATAAAACTCACTAGTAAAAACAACTACATTGTGAAATTCAAAACACTCTAATACTGTAATGTTGGTGGGCAAAATTAAGTATACCTCTAGTATAAAGGCTAAAAGACAAACCTAGTAAAACCATAGCTACAAAAATTTATTAAGAAATACAAATACTTTGGGGACTTGGGGTGAAGGATAGAAAGAGGGTAAGGAATAAAAAACTACACACTGGGTATAGTGCATACTACTTGGGTGATGGATACACCAAAATCTCAGAAATCACCACTAAAGAACTCATCCATGTAACAAAAAACACCTGTTTCCCAAAAATTACTAAAATAAAAAAATAAGTATTTCCTGTTCATACAAAAACACAAATAATAAAAAAAAAAATTGCCAGGCACGGTGGCTCACGCCTGTAATCCCAGCACTTTGGGAGGCCAAGGTGGGCGGATCATGAGGTCAGGAGATCGAGACCATCCTGACTAACATGGTGAAACCCCGTCTCTACTAAAAATACAAAAAATTAGCCAGGTGTGGTGGCAGGCGCCTGTAGTCCCAGCCACTCGGGAGGCTGAGGCAGGAGAATGGCGTGAACCCAGGAAGCGGAGCTTGCAGTGAGCAGAGATCATGCCACTGCACTCCAGCCTGGGTGACAAAGCAAGACTCTGTCTCAAAAAAAAAAAAAAAAAAAAATTGTGCTATCAAAAACATAAAATGGATGGGGGTGGTGAGGGGAAGTAAAAGAGTAGAGTGCTGTGTATGCAATCAAAATTAAGTTGCTATCAGCTTAAAATAGCTTGTTATAAGTATATAAAGTTTTATGTAAGCCTCAAGACAACCACAAAGCAAAACCCTATAAACAGCAAAAGCCTATAAAGTAGATAAAAGATTAAAAAGAGAAGCTTCAAAGCATACTGCTACAGAATATATCATACCACAAAGGGAGAAAATAAGAAAGGAAGAAAAAATAACCTACAAAACAACCAGAAAACAATGAACAAAATGACATTAGTCCTTATCAATAATTACTTTGAATGTAAATGGTTAAATTCTTCAATCAAAAGGCATGGAGTGGCTGAATGGATTAAAAAAAAGAAAACACCAAAAACCCCAACTATATCTTGCCTACAAAAGACTAACTTCACTTTAAAGGATACTCATAGACTGAAAGTAAATAAATGGAAAAAGATAATTCATGTAAATGGAAACCAAAAGAAAGCAAGAGTAGCTAAACTTATATCAAACAAAATAAACTTTAAGTCAAAAAACTGTAAAAAGAGCTGATAAAAGTCATTATATAATGGTAAAGGTGTCAATTCATCAAGAGAGTATAACAATTGTAAGTATATAGGCACCTAACATTGGAGCCCCTAACTAAAGCAAACATTAAGAGATCATAAGGGAGAAATAGAGTGCAATACAATAATGGTAGGGAATTTTAATACCCCACTTTTAACAATAGATCATCCAGACAGAAAAATCAATAAGGAAAATTAGACTTGAACAACACTTTAGACCAAATGGGTTAACAGACATGTGTAGATCCTTGCATTTCAACTGCAACAGCATACATTGTTCTCAGGTACACAGGGAACATTATCCAGGATAGATAATATGTTAGGTTACAAAACAAGTCTTAAATTCAAGAAGATGGAAATTATACCAATTATCTTCTCAGATCATAATAGTATGAAACTAGAAATCAATTAGGGGAGGAATCATGATAAATTCATGAATATGTGGAAATTAAATATATGCTCATGAACAACTATTGGGTCAAAGAAGAAATTGAAAGATATCTTGGGACAAGCAAAAGTGAAAACACAGCATTCCAAAACTACTGAGATGCAACCAAAACAGTTTTAAGAGTCGATAAAAGGTTACATTAAATGACAAGAAATATCTTAAATAAGCAACTTAATGTACCTTAAGGAACTAGCAAAAGAAGAACAAACTAAACCCAAAGTTAGTGGAAGGAAGAACCTTTTTAATAAAGGATCTTCTTAATGAAGACCAGAATAAAAATAAGGAAAATAGAGGCAAATGCCCCCCCAACCCCAACAACAAAGGAACAGAAAAATAAACCCCAACAAAATGAAGAGCTACTTTTTTGAAAAGAGTTTTAACAATGACAAACCCTAAGCTAAACCATTAAAAGAAGACAGAAATAAAATCAGAAATGAAAGAAGAGACATTGCAACTGATAACACAGAGGTACAAAACATCATAACAGACTACTATGAACAAGTGCATACAACAAATTGGATTACCTGGAAAAAAGTGGGTAAATTCCTAGAAGCATAACTCATCAAGACTGAATCATGAAGAAATTGGAAATCTTAGTAGTCCCAAAATAAGAAGACTGAATAAAAAGTCTCCTATCAAAGAAAAGTCCAGGGCCAGATGACCTCACTGCTGAATTTTTCCAAGCATTTGATGAAGAACACCACTCTTTCAAACTTTTCCATGAAATTGAAGAGGAGTGAACACTTCCAAACTCATTTTATAAGGTCACCATTACCGTAATACAAAAACCAGACAAAGACACTAAAAGAAAAGAAAACTACAGGCCAATATCCCTGATTAACATAGAGGTAAAAGCCTCAAAAAAATACTGGCCAGCTACATTCATTTGCATGTTAAAAGGATCATTCATCACAATCAAGTGGGATTTATTCCTGGAATGCAAGGAGAGTTCAACATAGGCAACTCAATAAATGTGGTTCATCATATTAACAGAATGAATGACAAAAATCATATGATCATCACAGTAGATGTAGAAAAAGCACTTGAAAAAATTTAATGTTCTTTCATGATGAAGACTCTTAACAAAATAGGTACAGAATGAATGTTTCTCCACACAATAAAGGGTATATATGACAGTTCCAGAGCTAACATCATACTCAATTGTGAAAAGTTGAAGGCTTGTCTTCTAAAATCAAGAACAAAACAAGGATGCCCATTTTCACCACTCTGTATTTAACATAGTGCTGGAAATCATAGCCAGAGCAATTAGGCTAGAAAAAATATAAAAGGCATCCAAATAGGAAAGGAAGAAGTGAAATTGTCTCTGCTGATAATATGATCTTATTATATAGAAAACTCTAAAGACCCCACCAAAAAAGCTTCCAGAATTGATAAATTCAGTAAGATTGCAGGTTAAAAAAATCAACATACAAAAATCTGTAGAATATCTATACACTAATAACAAACTATCTGAAAAATAAATTGGGAAAAGGACATTTACATCTATATTTATAGTAGAATTTAAAAATATTCAGGAATAAATTTAACCAAGGAGGTGAAAGATCTGTATACTGAAAACTATAAAACACTGACGAAGGAAATTAAAGACTCAACTAAATGGAAAAATATTCCCTGTTCATAAATTGAAATTGCAAGACTTAATATTGTTAAATATTAAGTATTATTAAATATTAAATATTAAAAAATATTCCCTGTTCATAAATTGAAAGACTTAATAT
This sequence comes from Macaca nemestrina, assembly GCF_043159975.1. Classification (NCBI taxonomy): domain Eukaryota; kingdom Metazoa; phylum Chordata; class Mammalia; order Primates; family Cercopithecidae; genus Macaca; species Macaca nemestrina. Next base: position 140,392,459 of record NC_092127.1, on the reverse strand, counting down.
TGTTAAAATGTTCATACTATTCAAAGACATCTACAGAGTCAATGCAATCCCTATCAAAATTTTGTCATTCTTCACAAAAAAGGAAAAACACTCCTAAAATTCATATGGAACCACAAAAGACTCCTAATAACTAAAGCAATCTTGAGCAAAAAGAACAAAGCTGAGGGCATCACAGTGACTTCAAACTACAGGCATACCTCATTTTATTGTGCTTCACTGTAAGGAACATGGCTGCACTGCAGCCAAGCAGGCACAGGCCAAGGCAAACATCCTGCATGACTCAGCAGGATTGGAGCACAGGCACACCATCCAGTGCCTTATATAATCACAGCTACGTAGACATAACATAGAGAAGCTCATCACCTGGCTCTCAGCCACTATTGTTTGTGAGATGTATAAATATAACACTGATACTGTGAAAGAGCTGCTGAATAAAGCCATGTCTCATCTACCTGCTGTCTCTGAAGTGTTCTTCCAGCTCCCTGTCCCTGGTCAACCCACTCCCCTTAGACCTCAGCTGGGGCTTGAAACTGACAATCGGTGTAGTCATCAGGATGAGGGGAGTGGGTCTTCAGTCCCTGAGGCTCCCAGGTCAGCTATGGTGGCTGCAGCATGGGCTCTGGTACCTGGTGGCAGAGGTGCTGCTTGGATGGGCCCCAGTGGAAACATGGAGGCAGTGGATGGGTCTCCTGTGAGTGTGGAGAAGGCACTGAAGCAGCTGGAGGCACACAGCACCGTGAAAGAAAGCACCTTTGCCGGCAGAGACCGATGGGGCTTTTCATGCACTGCATGAAGTACATGTTCAGTCCATACAGGACACGGTGCAGGTAAGGGACCTCCAGGCAGAGGCTGAGCAGCTAGGGACGCAAATACACAGCCTGGGGCAAAACCTGGAGGTGAAGGACCTCCAGGTGCAAGCTGGGCACTTAGAGGCCTAAACAGCCTGGAATAGGAATTAGCAACAGCTGTCAGCACAACCCTCAGCCCATCCTCCTGGCTGGACACTTCTGTTCAGTCTGATGCTGAGGCAGCAGCGGCTCCTCCACTGTGGGCTCGTGTCGTGATCCTGTCAGAAGGTCGAATATGGGCAGCCAATGGGACTCAGGGGAAGAGCCCAGGGACCCCTTACAGTGGTGGAACATACCTCTTACAGTGCACCCCCCAGTGAGTTGCAAGAGTTAGATAAACAGTGCTGGCAGTGTCTGAGGGAGCCCCTCTCTGCCTGGTTACTCCATAACTGGCACCAAGGAGCTGACATTTCCTTCTCTGCCTCCGAGATGGAGAAGCTGGCTTCTATCACAACTCACCCCTCCCTTCATCAGTGGCTGCAGCTGTGCCAATGGTTAGCACAGGGGCAAGGTGACCACACTTTGAGTGGCTGATGATGGCCATACAGACTGAAATGATGCTGGAGAAATATAGAAACAGAGTAAATGGCGATCATATACTGATTTGGTGCAGATACTCCGGGAGATGGGTATGTGTCAGACTATGTTTGATCTTAATACCCAGCATCCAGATGATGAACACTTTACCTCCCACATAACAGGTCTTGTGCTGGGCTCAGCACCCCCAAAGGCTTTTGGCCCCCTGGCTGCTGTCCTCACCCCATATGTGGGGTGCCACACACATGAAGTGACTACCGCTATGGCAGCCCTTGGGGAAGCAGAAGTCCATGCCATAAAGAAGGGGAAGGTGCCCCCTCCACAGGTAACTACTCCACGAGATAACAAGGGGCCCCAGTGGGTGACCCGCAAGCAGATGCAGTTTGATTTACTTTCAACTGGGGTTGCTGGAGAGAAAATTGACAGACAACCCAATGGAATGCTCTTGGCTCTGTGGAGGCAATCGTCCCCAGAGCAAAAATTCTGGAAAATGCCCAAGAGGGGGCAAAACAATGTTGTTCAATCTAATCCTGCCCAGGCGCTGGAGCTCAAGGACTATTTGCAGTTGGGTGGAGATATGGAGCCTTTCTTGTTTGATTAGGGAACTGGCCGAAGTGCCCAAGTTGGGGGTAGCAGGGGTGGGTGGGGGGTGGGGGTGGAGGGAGGCCACATGTGGAACTGGCAATCCACTGGTCCCCCACTAATGTACAGCAGGTCCTAGTGCTGGTAGATACTGGTGCAGATTGCAATCTAGTTTATAGGAACCTGGATAAGTTTCCAGGCAAAGCTGTGTTTATTGAGAGTTATGGGGGCCAATCAGTGAAGGTGAAACCGGTGTCTCTGCATCTTGGCATTGGCCACTTGGCTCCCCACCTATACTCTGTGTATGTCTCTCCTATACCTGAATATTCTGGGGGTGGACATTTTGGATGGTCTGTACTTACATAACATGGCCAGAGAATTTAGACTCCGAGTTTGTGCAGTAAAGCTGTTACTGCATGGACATACACATCACCAGCCCCACGTTCTGCCACAACCCCGACGGGTTACCTCCACTCGTCAATGTTGTTTGCCAGGGGGACATGCAGAGAAAACTGAGACTATTAAGAAGTTAGAGGAGGTGCAAATAGTGCATGGCACCCGTAGCCCCTACACTTCCCCAGTATGGCCAGTCAGAAAGCCTAGTGGGACTTGGTGGATATGACAGTGGATTATTGGGAAGGGAATAAAGTAACACCCCCTCTGCACGCAGCTGTACCCTCCATCACGAATTTGATGGACTGTTTGACAATAGAACTGGGACAGTACCACTTTGTGGTGGACTTAGCTAATGCGGTCTTCTCCACTGACATTGCTCCAGAGCGCCAGTTTGTCTCCATGTGGGAAGGATGACAATGGACTTTCACCATGCTGCCACAGGGCTATGTGCATAGCCCCACCATTTGTCATGGTCTTGTTGCCACGGATTTAGCTGCCTGGAAATGCCCAAAAGGGGTCTGCCTGTTTCATTACATTGACGACATGTTAACCTCTGATTCTCTCACAGATTTAGAAGTGGTGGCGCTCCTCTTGCGGCAACATTTGGCAGTGTGCAGTTGGGTTGTCAATAAATCCAAGGTCCAAGGGCCTGAATGGTCTGCCAAAGTCTTGGGAATTATTTGGTCAGGTAAGACAAAGGCCATACCCGAGGCCATCCCTGATAAGATCCAGGCATACCCCCGACCCACCACAGTGAGGCAGCTGCAGACTTTTGGGGGCCTCTTGGAGTATTGACAGGGATTTGTGCCCCATTTGGCTCAAATGATAAAACCGTTGTACCGGTTAACAAAAAAGGGGGCTACTAGGGGTTGGGATGATGAGGCTGAAACAGACTTTCTGGCCACAAGTGGGCCATTCGACAGCACAGATCTCACAAGTAATTGATCAGGGGCTCCCATTTGAACTTGATGTACATGGAACCACAGATGGTTTTGGCTGGGGCCCATGGCAGTGCATGGAGCACTTTAGAACGCCAGTAGGCTTTTGGTCCCAGCTGTGGAAGGGAGCTGAGCTCCAGTATTCATTAATAGAGAGCGAATTAGCTGCTGCATAGGCTGCTCTTCAGGCTGAGAGCATGATGGGATGGGCTACAGTCATCATGTGGATGACTTACCCAATAGAGGGGTAGGTACGTTCATGGGTAATGAACCCCTGGACTGGGATGTTACAGACATTCGCTTTAGAGAAGTGGAGTGCCTACTTGGAGCAGCAGAGTTCCAAGAAGTCTTGGGACCTGTAGTCCTAATGCAAGATAAGGCCATGGGGCCTGAGGTACCCTAGACTCTGAGCCATCCCCATTTAAGGAAAGGCATCCTCCCATTCCTGATGGGGCATGGCATACAGATGGGTCCAGCCGAAGTGCTACTGCTGCCTGGACTGCTATAGCAGTCCAGCCCAGCACCGACACCATGTCGGTTGATACTAGGTGTGGACAAAGCAGCCAAAAGGCTGAACTCAGAGTGGTGTGGATGGTGATAACCAGGGAGGAGTCACCTATGGTACTTTCCACCAATAGCTGGGCAGCCTGTTGAGGTTTAACCTTGTGGTTGACTACCTGGAAGTTACAGAATTGGCTTCTTTGACCCCAAATCAGCCCACTTGGGGTCAACCATGAGGCAAGACCTCTGGGAAACAGGTTATCAGAATGTATCAAGCCATATGCCTTTGGCTACCCCTGGTAATGATGAGACAGACGTCTTGGCCAAGGTCCGATGGTTAGAGTCAGCACCTACATGAGATGTGTCTCCAGATGTATGTCTCCAGATGGAGACAACTATCCAATGTAACATAACAAGTGACAGTAGGGCAGGTGCCCTTGACCAGATAGCAATTAGATTACATTGGGCCATTGCCAAAATCGCACGGCTACACATATACACTGATGGCTGTAGACACAGCCATTGGCTTATTGTTCACCTACACTTGCAGGGTGGCTGACCAGCAACACACCATTCGAGCCCTGCAACACTTATGTGACTTATATGGCCATCCCCTGGCCGCTGAAAGTGATAGTGGAACACATTTTACTAGACAACAGGTACAACAGTGGGCACAGCAGATGGACCTACAATGGGGGTTCCATGTTCCTTATAACCCACAAATCTTGAAAATGTGGCCACAGAAAGATGGCCCAGCCCTGGTGGAGGTGCTGTTATACCAGGCCACCGCCCCCATCCAACTACAGACGCACACCAAGGATGACCTTCTCTGACCAGGTATGGGGACAAATGGTAATATATTGTTGCCTGCCCCAGTGCCCCTGAAGGCAGAGGAACAGAAAACCTGACATTGGCCACGAACCCTCCAAGCCCCCCATTGCAGATGGTTGGCTATTCTAGCTCTGTCAGGGGAGGGTCTGCAGTATGACTTACATGTTGCTCCTTGGGTATTTAATGTGTGGCCTCCAAACTGGCCATTCACAGGGGAATGACCAGAGAAGGGACCCTCCTCTGGGGGACATATGTGCTGTCTGTGTGGCCTATTATAAACTCCCCTGTGACTCTGGCATGGATACAAGACCCAAAAGAACCACGGGGAGCTGAGAAGGTGTTATATCATTGCCCATGGCAGAAGCCCTTGGCAGCTGCATTGTTATCCAGGGATGAAAAGTTAGCCTATATTCTGCCTGAGGAATGTGATTTACCCCCATGAGTACCTGTGTCTGCTTTGTCATTTTAGCCATAGGTTGGCATGCTCCAACAACATTGTGGACTGGGCTCACACCTACGCTGAGGTTACCAGAGTCTCCAACTGTTAGATCTGCACCATCCTTCCAGCAGCAGCCGTGGATGGCTTGCCTTGGCATCCAGCTTTTGTGAAGAAATGGACATGATTAGAAACTTGGGGTCCCATAGACAATGGGCGGGATGGGAGGCAACATGGTGAGCTTTGGACAAGGGCGTTACAAAACCCATGGCAAGCCTGCACCCTGGCTGACTCATAGCATCCATGATGAATGGGGCTGGCTAATGGGAGAACACGTGGTGGCCCCATTGCAAGTACCACAATGTATAGAGCAACACTGGGGTAAGGTCACTGTGGAATGGTTGCCCGCTGAGACCTGTGCAAACATAACACATGCCACCATGCCAAGGGTGTGGGGGAACAAGTGGCCTTACCAAGGCTGGGCCCTCATGGACTTTGTGCCTCCTGGGAGTTTATGGGTCTGTGGGGACACAGGATGGCCGTATCTGCCAGCCAACTGGACTGGACGTTGTACCTGGGAGTGGCCTTCTGTGCCTGCCACTGTGCTTCCCACATTGCTTAGTCACACACATAACTGGGAGGTGCTGCATTCCCAGTTTTTGTGAGTGCAGTGGGCCCCTAGTGGTTCTACCCCTTAGCAATAACTATCCCTGGAGCAGCTGTCATCACTGTAGAAATGCAGATTACAGCCCTTGCAGAGTACACAGATTGGGCCCTGAATTATACCCGAGTTGCCCTCCTTTTGTTAATTGATGAGGTTGATCAGATCAGGATGGTGATGCAAAACCAGATGGCCTTAGACATAGTCACAGCTGCTCAAGGTGGCACCTGTGCCCTTGTAGGGACACAGTGTTGTACATTCATCCCTGACAATCACCAGAACATACTGGCAGCTTTGCAGGGGGTGTCGTGTCATGGGAGATTAAGGCGATTGAGTACCTTACTGATGGTAAGACCCCCTGCAGAGATGGTGGGTGTCTCCGGGCTCTGGCCTACGTTGGACTCTCAATCATAGGTAGCATAGCAGGAATATTAGTAGTAGGTTGTTGCTCTCTTTATTGTTGCTGTGGTCTATGGGTCCAGGGTGCTCCCCTATGTGCATGAGTTCCCACTAAGAGGACCCCCTTAGCCTAAGGGGTGGAGTGTAAGGAACATGGCTGTGCTGCTGCCAGGCAGGCACAGGCCGAGGTAAAAATCCTGCATAACACAGTGGGATTGGAGCACATGTGCACAATCTTGTGCCTTATATAATCACAGTTATGTAGACACAACACAGAGAAGCTCATCACCTGGCTCTCAGCCACTATCATTTGGGAGGTGTATAAATGTAACACTGACACTGTGAAAGAGCTGCTGAATAAAGCCATGTCTCATCTACCTGCTGTCTCTCAAGTGTTCTTCTAGCTCCCTGCCACAGCCCCCCAACCCCGCCCCATCTAACCACCCCCCTCTGACCTCAGCTGGGGCTTGAACCTGACATTTGCTTTATTGTACTTTGCAGATACTTAAAAACAACAACAAACTAAAGTTTTGTGGCAGCCCTGTGTTGAACAAGCCTATTGGTGCCATTTTGTCCTCACTTCATGTCTGTCATATTTTGGTAATTCTTTCAATATTTCAAATTTTGTCATTATTATGATATCTGTTATAGTGGTCTATGATCAATGATTTTTGGTGTTACTATTGTAATACTTTGTGGTGCCACAAACTGTACCCATATAAGATGGAAAGCTTAATTGATAAAAGTTGTGTGTGTTCTGATTGTCCCAGTGACCAGCTGTTTCCTCATCTCTCCCCTCTCTTTGGGCATCTCTACTCCCTGAGACACAACAATATTGAAATTAGGCCAATAACCGTACAATGGCCTTTAAGTGTTTAACTGAAAGGAAGAATCACATGTTTCTCACTTTAAATCAAAAGCTAGAAACGATTAAGCTTAGTGAAGAACACATGTCAAAAGCCAAGACGGGCCGAAAGCTAGGCCTCTTGCACCAAACACCCAAACTGTGAATGCAAAGAAAAAGATCTCAAAGGAAATGTAAAATGCCATTCCAATGAACAGATGAATGAAAAGAAAGTGAAACTGCCTTATTGAAATGGAGAAAGTATTAGTGGTCTGAATAGAAGGTCAAACCAGCTACAACATTCCCTTAAACCAAAGCCTCATCTAGAGAAAGGTCCCAACTCTCTTCAATTCTATGACGGCAGAGAGAGGTGAGGAAGCAGCAGAAATTGGAAGCTAGCAGAGGTTGGTTCATGAGGTTTAAGAAGCTTTCTCTGGAACATAAAAGTGCAAGGTGAAGCAGCAAGTGCTGATGTAGAAGCTGCAGCAAGTTTTCCAGAAGATCTGGCTAAGATAATCTATGAAGGTGGGTACAACTAAAGAACAGAATTTCAAGGTAGACAAAACAGTCTCCTGTTGGAAGGGGATGCCATCTAGGACTTTCACAGCTAGAGAGGATAAATGAATACCTGACTTCAAAGCTTCAAAGAACAGGCTGACCTCCTTGTTAGGGGCTAATGCAGCTGGTGATTTTAAGTTGGAGCCAATGCTTATTTGCCATTATGGAAATTCTAGGGCCCTTAGAATTACACCGAATCTACTCTGCCTGCTCTCCATAAATGCCTGGATGACAGCACATCTGTTTACATCATAGTTTACTGAATATTTTAAGCCCACTGTTGATGTACAGCTCAAACAAGGAAAAGAAAAAGAAAAAGAATTCTTTCAACATATTACTGATGATTGACAGTGCACCTAGTCACCCAAAAGCTCTGGAGGTGTACAAGGAGATTAAAGTTGTTTTTATGCCCCGCTATACAACATCTATCCTGCAGTCCATGGATTAAGGAGAAATTGACTTTTAAGTCTTATCATTTAAGAAATATATTTTGTAAGGCTACAGAAGCCATAGATAATGATTCTTCTGATGGATCTGGGCAAAGTAAATTGAAAATCTGGCGAGGCTACAGCATGTGCAAAAACATGTGTAAAAACTATACAACATTGGTCTGTGCAATGACTTCTTACATATGACCCCAAAAGAACAGGCAACAAAAGCAAAAATAGAAAAATGAGATTGCATCAAACTACAAAGCTTCTGCACAGCAAAGGAAAAAAACAGAGTGAAAAGACAACCCATGAACTGGGAGAAAATATTTTCAAATCATACATCAGATAAAGGGTTCATATTGAAAATATATAAGGAACTCCAACTACCCAAAAACAAATCAAATAACTCTATTACAAAATGGGCAAAGACTGGGCATAGTGGCTTGTGCCTGTAATCTCAACAGTTTGGGAGGCCAAAGTGGGAGGATAGCTTTAGGCTAGGAGTTCAAGAATAGCCCGAGCAACAAAGTGAGACCCTGTCTCTACCAAAAATAAATAAATAATTAAATAAAAAGCCGTATGTGGTGGCGCACACCTGTTGGGATGCTGAGGCGGAAGGATGTCTTGAGCCCAGGAGGTTGAGGCTGCAGTGAACTGCTCTGTAACTCCAGCCTGGGTGACAGAGCAAGACCCTGTCTCAAAAAAAAAAAAAAAAAAAAGGTGGGGAGGGAGCAAAGGACATGAATAGATCCTTTTTCAAAAGAAGATATACAAAAGGCCAGCAGATACATGAAAAAAAATTAATCATCATGGGAATACACATTAAAACCACAATGAGATATATAACACCTCTTAGAATGGCTCTTATCAAATAGATGAAAGATAACAAGTGTTGGTGAGAATGTGGAAAAAAAGAAACCCTTGTATATTGCTGGTGGGAATGTAAATTAGTATCGCCATTTTGGAAAACAGTATGGAGGTTCCTCAAAAAACTAAAAATAGAATTACCATATGAGCCAACAATTCTACTTCTGGGTATATATCCAAAGCAATTGAAATCTGTATATTGAAGAAATGTCTGCACTCCCATGTTTATTTCAGCATTATTCATAATAGCCAAAATTTGGAAATAAACTAAGTGCCCATCAACAGACGAGTGGATTAAAAATGTGTTATATATACACAATGGAATACTGCTTAGCCTTAAAAGACAACAAAATTCTGTCATTTGTGACAACATGGATGAATTTAGAGGACATTAAGCTAAGTGAAATAAGCCACCCATAGAAATACAAATATTTTATTATCTCACTTATCTACGAAATCTAAAAATTCAAACTCATAGAAGTAGAGAACGGTGGTTACCAGAGGTAGGGGGTAGACTGGGTGGGGAAAGGGGAGAGGTTAGTTAAAGGGTACAAAGTTTCAATTAGACAGGAGGAAAATGTTCTGGTGACCTCTTGCCCAGCAAGGTGACTATTAACTATAGTTAATAACAATGCATTGTACATTTCAAAATTGCTAAAAGTGAATTTTAAATGTTTTCACCAAAAATAAATAAGTATTTAAGGTGAATAGGTTAATTGCCTGATTTGATCATCCCACAATGTATATATGTACTGAAGCATCATTTTATCCCATAAATATATATATGTAATTATTATTTGTCAATAAAAATAAAATCAAAAGAAGCTTGGAGAAAGTGATGGCCCAGACTGAAAGCCATGCCAGAAATGTGTTAGTCTTGTGATCTTAGCCATGGTGTTAAATGCTGTGCACCAAGGAAGTGTTTCCATATTAATAAACTCTGCCTTATTTCACATTATGTCCTGCCACCCCCTTGATTTGGCACTCTTAGCATTTGCTTTCACATGTTCTCTCATAGGCTTGCTGGCACATGTTAACTAGGTTCTGCACATCCTTGGGGGTACAGTCCCTTTCCTCCCTTGGCAGGCCCCGCACTTGTATCGCGAGCTCACTCTTCTTACTGGTCTCGTGTCTAAGAGGAGTGCTGGGGCAGAGCCCAAAGGAATGTGTTCTCTTGCAAGGCCAGGGAGAGTGCTGCCTCCAGCAGTGCTATTCACTTCTGTAGGGCCAGGGGCTTCAGGGTCTGAGGATCCATTATTTAAGTGCATTAGCATAGATGTCCCCATCCCCATTTTCAGGGTCCCAAACTTTTCCAGTCAGGACCCTGATCTTGCTCTGTGGCCCTGGGTAGGTTGAAAAATCCAACCTTCTCTGGAGCCTTGTTATGATTGTGATTAAGTCCTGAATCTGTCCTCAGATGTCCCTGCTCTTTGCCAGCAGGAGAGAAGATTCTCTTAATGTGCTCAAGTAGGCCCCTGGCTTCACAGCTTGTCCTAGCCTTTTCAGGCTGCAATAGCAAACTACCACAGATTAATGACTTTTATATATATATATATATATAAAGAAATGTATTTCTCACAGTTCCGGAGGCTGGGAAATCCATGATCAAGGTACTGGCAGTTTTGGTGTCTGGAGAGGGCCCACTTCTTCACAGCCAGCCACCGCAGCCTCACAGGTGAAAGGGGCTGACGCACTCTCTGGGATCTTTTATAAGAGCACGAATTCACTTCACAAGGGTTCTGCCCTCATGACCTAATCGCCTCCCAAAGGCCTCACCTGCTAACACCATCACCTTGGGGATTAGGATTTCAACATAGGAATTTTGACGAGACACAAACATTCAGACCATAGCACACCTAGTCTTTAATGACTAGTCATTTTGTGCCTTTTATTATCTTTTTCCAAATTATCTAACTCCTCCAGCAGCAGCCTTCCAATTCTATTTTTTTTCAGATTTATAATTCCCCCATATTTCTCAAATGCCTGATACATTGCACCTGCTGGTACATTTGCTTTGACCAATTTACCATCCATCCCAGTTCACAACAGGTAAAAGTATTAACAATTGCACTACCACCTGTGTCAGGGGCTCTGCACGCTCCTCGTAGGACCAGTAATGTGCTTCTCATTGCCAGCCGTCTGGCAGGTGAGTGAGATTCAGAATCCCTTTTTAACATCTGCTTTCTTGAACAAATTCTATTGCAGGCCAGGTTCCCTGGTAAGCATACTGATAGGGAGATTAGCAAACAAAGTTAATCTGGGAGTGTTTGTAGGATTAATACCTGTCGGTAAAGTGAAGGAAGCAGGATTAAGCAGAAGGAGAAGTTGAACATGAGACAGCCACAGCAAAGGCCTCAGTGAGCTTGCAGGAAGTTCTGAAGCTGGGATGGCTGTCAGATTTGGCCCAAGGGGAGAAGGTGGGGTAGAATATTTATACCATTGCATCAACCAGCTTTGGATGCGGGCTGCTCCCAGGAAAGGTGCATAACCTTCAGCAAGGGCAATTTTCAGAGCTCCACAGCTGCTGCCAGTTGCTTGCCTAGCAGCTGAAAGAAAAGCGCTTCATTCCTTAAGGTGGATCTGATGGCCCAGCACAGCCTCCATCACACTGCATCACTTCCCCCCACCTTCACTGTGCTGCCTGGATCACCTCTAGCATAAAGTATTTTCACCCAAATCCTTGGATCAAAGTTGGCTTCAACAGAAGCCTGAACTAAAACAGTCTCCCAGGAGGCTAAGCAACTTTAAAGTAGACAGGTGTAATAGCAATAAGTGTAATAATTACTAATTATCACAGTGATAGGTAACACTTGCAGCATGTTTTACAGGTAGTGATTCACACCCTCATTTTCTTTACCTCTAAAATGAGAGTGTTTGATTAGATGACTATTAAGATACCTTCCAACCTAAATGTTGTTCTACAATCTCCTTTTCTGTTCAAATCTAACTCACAACATAAGGTCCCACCTCTCATTTCTCCTGGGACTCTGCGCCTATTGGCAAAGAATGGGGTAGGAAATATTTATAACGATTAGCTTTGCTGTTTTATTTATTTAAAAGGCCACTCATTCTTTTAAGCAGAGACCTGGTGAAGAGTTGGGCCCCTTTGCTGAGGTTAAGGGGTTAATAGTGGTAGCTGCCTTCCCTGTTCTTCTGAGGTCCTGCGAATTTTGCAGAAGGTGAGGGAGTTGCCCTTACAGGTGGGGTGTTGGTAACAAACAAAATGTCCCCACAAATTTCCAATGAGTGACAGCATTTGGTGGCTCTGGCCTAGAGATGTAAGAAGCACCCCCTAAAGTGCAGGAGAGTCAGACGCCAGAAATAAAAATGCCAACTGTGTCCTGTTGAGAAGTCACAAAAGGCTATTTCTTGAGCCCTTCCACTTTCCACCTCCTATAAAGGAAAAGCATTATAGGTACATAAAATCATCTACTGAGGGAGGTTGTGTGAGGAGAAAAAGAAAGTAGAGATAACCCAAATTGTAGATGTCTACATATGTGGACAAGACACATACTTAGATTTTCCATATTGAGTTCCACACGTAATTAGAGGACATTACGAAGACTTGGCTCTCCCCATGAACTTTCCCCCTCCATAAGCTGGTGCATGCCTATGAGAGAGAATGTAGCAAATTGTATTTCTTCCAAAATTTCTTAAGGCAAATGAAGAGATAATCTGTAAAGCAGAAGAGTCCTTTATTCAGTTCTCACTGCTTATTTATTCTGAGTTTAAAATCATAAAGCACATTAATTGGAAAGGACAACAAACATTGATGGTAAGGGTGAACATAGCAAAGTGAGTGCAGAGAAGCCTCTATCCTGCTCTGAGACCTGGCAAGCATCCTTCTTATAGGGTACTTTAGTTTGTTTTTACAGATCGTATCAATCTGTAAAGTCTATGTTTTAGGGAGCATCACCCAACCAGTAACAAATCCCAGCCAGGTAAAAAGGGTGCTAAGATGCAGTTATGTAGTTATGTAGTTGTAGACCTAGTTATGTAGAACAAGCGACAAATTTTTAGTGAAGCCTAGATCATCATTTGGAGAACATCAGGTTGCTAAAACATTTTCTCTGTTTTTGGAATACATTTGGCCTGCAGCATTTCAGCCAAACCCTAAGAGGAATTACGTGGCTTTTCTCTTCATTAATCATAAAAAGTTAGACTGGAATCAAAGATTTGATATGCTCTAGAACTTGGTTTGACTTTGCCTTTGTGTATTTAATTAAGAGACAAGAGACACATATTAAGATGTTCCAGACGAAGTCCCTAAACATGAGCATTTCCATGATTGAAAGAGAACTCTTTTTACAATTGTCAGTGAATTTAAGGTCTGAGAGGAATGTGAGTATAGAAAGGGCTGTTAATATTTGTTTGAGTTCAGAATTAATGTTCAGTTTTAAAGTTTAGGTTTATCAATTTTACATTTTAATCAAACTCGGCCTACAAATCTTACTCTAATGTTTATATAATATTAATAATCACTTTTACGTGCTGTTTAATCAATGTTTAATGAACTCTACCCAACGAATAAAACTCTCTTTAAACAATCAGACTAATTTACAAATTTGCTTTAATACATTCTTTTCAAGATTTTAGAATAAATATCTTATTTCATTTTTCGCTAGTTATTTCAAATGCTTATGCAAGACAAAATTACAACCCTAACAAGTCTTCCTGACCACGTATGAAAATCTTGTTAATCAAATACATAATATTATACATTTTTGATATTGAATTTTCCTAAACATTCCAATATGCTTAAAATTTATATTAAACTTTTCTGCTTAAACTCAGCTAAATTAGTGATATACTTCAAACTGAAGTCATGTTTTCCTGAGAGGCCAGATTCTTTTATACTTTATAAATACATGAATTTGATTTATTCCATCATCTCTAAATTTAATTCTGAATGACCTTGGCTTGTAAAGTCACTTCCCCAAATAAGGAGCGGTCATTTACGTGTCCAGATGCAGTGGTGGAAATAAAGTGGATGGATCCCAGAGATATTAAGGAGGTGGGGAAATGAAATCACTCTTGGTGAATGATTTAAAGGCAGAGGTTGTTGTTGGTGGGGGGTTCAAGGATGACACAACAGCTTAATTTTAATGGATGGCAATACCAACATTTGCATGGACAGGGAGTATTTAGGGGAGGAGAGACTGTGGGAAGGGTAAGGATGTGAGTTTTAGGACCGGATAGTGCCTTAGCAATTGTCTGTATCACTTCTCACCCAAAGATAAGGGAATTGATATTCAGAAATGGAGTGATTTCTTTTTAAGTAAGAAACCTGTTAATAAAATAAGCTTCTTTGATGTTACAGAGCTAGAGAGTGACACCAGGTTTCTCCTAGATTCACTTCCTTTTAGTATTTCTGTCTAAAAAATGGACAGGATGAAGTGGGATCCTGCTAGACATCATTCTCCTTGTCTTGCCAGTCCTAGAACACAAAAAAGCAAATAGGAAAAGCAAATAGAAACTTGCTGGTGCTGGAACACTGAAAAGTAAATAGAAAAAGCAAACTAAAAAAATTGCCTCCAAGATTTTGCTCACAACCTGAGATGATACAAGAAAAGGACTTAAAAAAAAAAAACAAAACAAACAAACAAACAAAAACCAAACCTAAGCTTATCAATCAAGCAGGTACAGAATATGAACAACAAACAAGTCATCATTTTGCCTTTAGTAAGATGCCACGCCAACACTAACTTCCCAGGTTGGATAAGAGGACGGGGCCAGATGTCAAAATTATACAGCTTGTCCTAAGGTGGCAGGACACAAGGAAGCATTTTTGTTGTTAATTGATGTTGCCTTTAGCATTGCCAAAAACCCCCTCAGAATTTGGCCAAGGCTTTCCCAGTTACACAAATGTCTTACATTAAACGGGCTGGATGATCTTATTAGTCCCAGGTCCACACTGAGGTTGCAGTTCTGTTTCGAGGAAACTCCAGGGTGCAAATCCAGGGCACGTGGACAACGGAGGGCGCCAACAAAGAGTTGGGAGACTTCCTCAATTTTAATCTTCCTTGGAATTTTAGCTTTTGCTAGGAAAATACCTTCGTTCTTTACTTTGTGAAAAAAGAGACTTGGAGGAGACTTCAAGTTCCTTTCCAGTCAGTGGGATTTAGAATTGGCCAGAGTTTCCAGGAATCACAGGCCTTAGTACAAAGTGAAACTGCCCTACCTGCTTTTCACATGTGCACCACGAGTCGGGGGGACACGGCCCAAGTGGCTGAGTGGGCTCCCTGAGGAATCAGCAGGTCCACATTCAAGAGTCTCTGTAAGAAGTACTTAGAAAAAAGTCTCTTTCATTAATTTCGTGAGGGTAGTGGGATAATAAAAACAGTATACAAATAAGGAGGTTGTAAAAACGTTTGCTTTTAACAAAGAGGGAAAAAATAATAACTCCAGAGACTTAAATCTAGGTTAGATGAATTCTGGCAACATGAATCCTGCTAACCCCAGTTTACAACCTCATTGCAATTGCAGTTTTCAGATTCTCATTAACTTCAGTGTGAAGTGTATTTGCCTCTGAGTTATCTTAGGTGGGCGAATGTGGGGAGATGCTTTCATTAAAAAAAAAAAAAAAAATCTGCTGGATATTTCCAAACTCGAATTCATTGAAGTTGCTCCTAGCCAGGGAATTTATAAGTTGAAATTAACGATAAAACATACGAGAATTTCCAAAGCTAAGCAAAATGCCTAGCAAAATTAAAAATGTCCTCTGTCCTGTGGACACCATGATTGCTTATCAGGGACATCTACCATTCTGCACTGATAAAAAGTGACCACTGCATATGAAATAGCTCCTTAACTGAAAGCGAGAGTCACTGTGCCTTTCTTTGCTTACTGATATTTTTAATTTCTAGGAGGTGGGAGGTAGAAAGGGCAGAACATGCAAATAAAGCAAATGGAAATACACAAAGCTGGGGCCCGTGATTCAGGCAAGAACGCTGTGTGAACTAACCTGCCATTTGTGGTAAAGTACTTTAGAAATGTTAATTTTGTTACTGAATAATGGGTCTCAGCACGACTGAACTCTCCGCAACTATTTTACATCTAATTGGGGATGATGCACAAAAGAAAATCAAGCACACATTTCTTTAGCTTGGCACCTGGCAGCTGATAATGAACTGGTATAGAGGTCTTGCTCAGAACAATCAAGTCTCTATCTGCTGCTAGTTTCAGTTGACACTGGGCTGGTAGCCACATTTCTTCCATTCCTCTCTTTGGTCGCTTCTGGAGGTCATATGATAAGCCGTGTTTGCTGGTTTCAGGTTTCATCTTCCTGGGTCAGTTCTAGGGTACTCTGCATTACCATGTTTGATGTTTCCACATTACACCATTCACCACCGGATGCCAGTAGAGCACTGTGGCTTGAAGTCAAAGGGTTGAACACGACCATTTCTAGGCCAGTGGAATGGCATCAGAAATTGAACAACAATCCTAATTTCCTGGCATTTATGAATCCCAGTAATGACCCCAAGTTAGCTGATTTGAAAATGTTTTAATTCTTAGTTCCATAAGGGCTAGATGTTATTTTCATCTGAACATTTAGAATAATGAGATTCAGAGAATTTAATAATATGTCAATGAATCATAGCAGAACCAAATTTTGATTCAAAGTCTTCCAACTTCTACTTCTTTTCCTTCTCCCTAACTTGAAGAATGAGGGCTTACCTGTGAAAATTGATTGTATATTGTCTTTTGTCAGTGAGGAGGTAGGAGGTAGGGAGAAATGTAAAAGACAAAATATAAGGGAAAAAAGCTTCTCAGTGTTAGTTACATATAAATCATTGTTTCTTGTTGAAATGTAGGTTCTGATTCCAATTCTCAAATGTTGCCGGTTGGGAGGCCGTACTTTGAGAGTCAAGACCGTGGAGTCCCGAGTCTGGGCACCGATAAAAAAGAATCACCTGATTTCCTTGTCTGCAATCCCCGGGAGACACTCTTCAGGGTCTGACTGAATGGAAAAGGAAGCAGCGAATCCGGTCCAGCGTTAAAGTCACCGCCCTCACTGCCCTCTTCAGTTTGGACATGGTATTTCTTGCAGTAGCCACCAGAGGGCGCTAAAGAACCTCCTTGAAACGGCAGCAGAGCCCCGTGAGGTTACCAGACTATTTCCACAAGACCTGTCCTGGGCTGGTCTTGGGGTTTGTAGGGAGGACAGTTTGTTCAGGAGTGGATGAGGAACAGAAGACCCCCAAGACCACAGGATGTGTCAGAGACAGAGCTGAGGACTTTGCTGGGACTACCACGCAGAGATAAGCACAAGAATCAGGCCACGGAGGCATCATTTGGATCCTCTTACCCCTCTTTGAGGGCAAAGGGTGTTAGTATACTTAAGGATGTTGTCCACTTAATAGAGAGAAAAGGCTAGATCAGGGATTTTCCCCTGGGGCTTCCAGCCCCACTCAAGTTAGGGGATATAATGAGATATTTGTTTGATTTTTAGATTTCAAATGGAGAGGCTGTTATCCAGATTTTTTTAAAAAATGCTTAAAATAAAATTGATTGCCTGCCGTAAGATAAGCAATTTTTTTCAATAGTAGAATATGTGATAAAAATACACATCTTTAGCCTTCATTAACTTTTATTAAAAATTGTAACAATTCATATTTGGCATAGCCATCAGTTGTACATGTAAAGTAATAAATGAGATCATGGTATTTGGAGTCGGTCTTTGGGATTCAAATATCAGAACTGACATTCATTAGCTGGGTGATACTGGGCAAATTCATTTACCTTTCTGAACGTTAGTTTCCTCATCTAACCTCTTCTGAATGTATTTGGCCAATGATGGGGGTCGGGGGGTTGGAAAGCACGAATAGGAAATTGTAAGGTGGGAGGATGTAGAGGTAGAGACCCTTATTTCCTCTAATCCCTGTTCACACTCAGTTCTGGTCATGGTTGACGACTTGCTCTATTTGATAATAAATTTAATAATATCAGCACTCTCGGATGCACAAGAGTAGTTATAAAAACGTGGGTATGTCCTACTCTCTCCTAGATAATATAGTAAAAAAATTATTTCCGGCCGGGTGCAGTGGCTCACGCCTATAATCCCAGCACTTTGGGAGGCCAAGGCGGGCGGATCACGAGGTCAGGAGATCAAGACCATCCTGGCTAATACGGTGAAACCCCGTCTCTACTAAAAAAATACAAAAAAATTAGCCGGGCATGGTGGCGGGCGCCTGCAATGCCAGCTAC
This sequence comes from Macaca nemestrina, assembly GCF_043159975.1. Taxonomy (NCBI): domain Eukaryota; kingdom Metazoa; phylum Chordata; class Mammalia; order Primates; family Cercopithecidae; genus Macaca; species Macaca nemestrina. The sequence continues at coordinate 140,374,423 of NC_092127.1, read as the reverse complement.
TCAGGAGACTGAGGCAGGAGAATGGCGTGAACCCGGGAGGCAGAGCTTGTAGTGAGCGGAGATCGCGCCACTGCACTCCAGCCTGGGCGACAGAGCCAGACTCCATCTCCAAAAAAAAAAAAAAAGGGCCGGGCGCGGTGGCTCACGCCTGTAATCCCAGCACTTTGGGAGGCCGAGGCGGGCGGATCACAAGGTCAGGAGATCGAGACCACGGTGAAACCCCGTCTCTACTAAAAATACAAAAAATTAGCCGGGCGCGGTTGTGGGCGCCTGTAGTCCCAGCTACTCGGGAGGCTGAGGCAGGAGAATGGCGTGAACCCGGGAGGCGGAGTTTGCAGTGAGCCGAGATCGCGCCACTGCACTCCAGCCTGGGCGACAGAGCGAGACTCCATCTCAAAAAAAAAAAAAAAAAAAAAAAAAAAAAAAAAAAAAAATCCTAAATATTCCAAACAACTTACATGCTGTTATAGTGTTTAAGCTATTTAATCAGTACAGATGAGACTTAATGGCATCTTGGCTGATGACTCATTCAGTGACTATGGTTCCTGTCCGGCAATCTAGCTTCCAAACTGCAGGTCTCCAACAGCCTTCCATAACGCCATTTCTTCCCCTTTCTTCTTTAGGCCTCGGAGGGGCTACTAGTCCCTGAGTGCCTCAATATTCCATTAACCCTGCCCACACCTTTGAAATAGTTTCCTTCATTGCAATCACTTCAAAGTTATGCATGCCTTCTATTTCCTATTGGTACCCTAAATGATATGGTATATAAGAATTTAATAAATATCAGTCACTTTAAATTTATGGTGAGAATGGATTCATATAGATTTACCATTTTCCAGCAGTATTTGCTAGTGTCATAATGTCATGACATACTTTTAGTGGAGTTTAGCTTGGAGATCTCAATGTTACATTAAATTTCAATGACAATTATCAATTAATTCAAACCCACCAGCATGCTCAGATGCACGTTATAGTGATAAAAATGTGGGGGCATATATTCTAGATAATATAGTAAAAAAATTATTTCCTAAATATTCCAAACAAATTACATGCTGTACAAGATGCTTTTCATTTTGCACAAGAGTTGCTTATTGAATATGTGGGACACCACGTGAGTTGCAAAGAAATAAAAGTCTGACTTACTGTCTACAAGAAATTTGCAATCCAGTTATGAAAATAAGACAAATATGAAAAGTTATTTTCTCAAAGTATCTTAAATGGTAATAAATGAGACAGTTAGAAGATATTCATTTATTTACTCATATATTTATCCAAAAAATACTTGAACTTCCACCATGTGCCGGGCCATAATCAATGCTAAGGATCTGAGGATGAGCAAAGCCAGAGACAGTTCTGGCCCTTATGAAGTTAGTATCCTAATTGGAGATGGAAGGCCAATAGTCACACTAGCAATGGTATTATTATTGACTGAGGTAAGAGTTTTCAAGGAAAAGAAAGAGTTACGTGACAGCTTATCACAAGGAGATTAACCTAGGCACAGAAGGCTGTCCTGAGGAAGACCATTGAGCTTGGAACTGTAAGAGGTGTGACATTGTCAGACTTGCGTTTTGAATGGATCACCTTAGCTGCTTTATGGAGGGATGTCGGGGCGGGGGAGGGTAGCTAGTTTTTAAGCTATTTAATCAGTCCAGGTGAGACTTGATGGCCTCTTGGTTGACATAGGGAGGCAGTAAAGATGGAGAGTTGTGTACGAATTAGGAAGATATTTAGGGAAACGGATCAATGATGTTTTGCTATGGGTTGGATACAGAACTGGTGGTGATAGAAAATAAATTTTGAAACGAGTCCTAGTTTTCCATCTTGCATAATGAAACAAATCATGGAGTTGTCACAGATGTGGGAAATGCTGGAATTGGACCAGACTGGAATTAGATCATGAATTTTGGTCCTTGACATTGAGTTTGAGGTACCTTTGCAAAATCCAAAGTGGAAATATAGCAGAGTCATTTGGATGGAATAGGATAGAGCTCCTCCCCACCCACCCAGAAGGTGGGGGCAAGTCAGTCAGATTTCTAATGTGGATACACAGATCTTAAACAAACACGTGAAAACTATTCAGCATCATTAGTCATTAGAGAAATACAGACTAGGACCACAAGAGATTAAACACCTACTAAAATGTCTAAAATTTAAAAGACCGATAATACCAAGGGCTGGTGAAGATATGAAGCAACTGGAACTCTCACATATTGCTGATGGGAATGCAAAATGGTACATTTACTTTGGAAAACAGTTTAGCAGCTTCTTATAAAGTTAAACATCCACCTGCCACATGACCCAGCATGTCCACTTGTAGGTACTAATCCAAGAGACACCAAAACATATGTTCCCACAAAGACTTGTAGTAAATGTTAACAGCAGTTTTAATCATGATATCCCCAAACTGGAAACAACTCAAAGGTCCATCAGCTGGCAAATAAATAAACAAGTTTTGGTATATCCATACATTGAAATAATAGCAACAACAAGGAAGAAGCTAGTAATACATTCAACAAGATGATGAATCTCAAAACCATTATGCAAAGTGAAAGCAGCCAGACAAAAGGCTGTACCATTTATATGACAGGCTGGAAAAGGCAAAAGTATAGTAACAGAACAGGGGCTGGGGCTGTTCCTGCTAACTCACTGAACTGAACACTTAGACAGGGTCAATTTTACTGTCTGTAAACTATAACTTAATTAACCTGACATAAGAAAAGCGAGCTCCCTCGATGACTCTAATATTCTGTGTGGGCTGAACTATGCGTTCAAATTTTAGAACACTGAAATCGCCTGGAGGTTTGGGGATAGGTTTTTTCCTTTTTTTTTTTTTTTTTTTTTTTTTGTGCCTCAAGTGTTTACTGACACCAACCAAATCTCCGATTCTGTGATTCTCTTACACCAACTGGGTATCCAGCAATTCAATTCAGTTACAATACTATCTGTACTTAGCGTAGACCCCACAGGTTAAAGGCTCAGTCCCACAGGACTGCCCAAACTTCAGATGCCAGCTGCACATGGGGTGCCCAGGCTACTCTCCTTTCTACCCAGCCAACCACAAACTTGAGAGTTCCTAGGTCACCGCCCTCAGGTTTGATAATTTGCTAGAATGACTCCCAGAACTCAGGAAAGTACTACTATTTCCAGGGCATTATAAAAGATACAACTCAGGAACAGACAAATGGAAGAGATGCACAGGGCAGCGTGAGGAGAGGGGCACAGAGCTTCCATGTCTGCTCCAGCGCACCACTGCCCCCCACCTCCATGTTCTGGAAGTTCTCTGAACCTTATTGTTTGGTGGTTTTTATATCAGTTTTCATTACGTAGGCATGATTGATTAAATCATTGTCCATTGGTAATAAACTGAATTTCTAGCCCCTTTCCTCTCCCTACAGGTGGTGGGGAGGGTGGGCCAAAAGTTCCAACCCTCTAATCACATGGTTGGTTCGTCTGCCTGCCAACCCCCATCCTAAGGCTATCTCAGGGCCTGCCAATAGCCACCTAATTGCCACAAACTCAGATATGGTTAAAAGGGGCTCATTGTGAATAATGAGACACTCGCATCACTCAGAGAATTCCAAGGGTTTTAGGAGCTCTGTACTAGGAACCTAGGACAAATACCAAATATAGTTATCTCTCGGTATCCTCAGGGGATTGGTTCCAGCCCCTCCCCCAAAACCCCAGTGGACACCAAAATCTGAGAATGCTCAAGTCTCTTATATAAAAGAACAGTGTTTGCATATGAACTATACACACTCTGCTGTTTACTGTACTTTAAATCATCTTTAAATTACAATATAAATTCTATGTAAATAGTTGTTATGCTGTATTTTTAGAATGTATATTTTTTAACTGTTTTATTGTTATTTTGGTGGATTATTTTCCCCTCAAATTAAGGCCAGGGCTGAGCCCTTCTGTTGGAGAAGCAGAATCTTTTCTTCCTGGGCCTCTGCTGGTTGGGTGGATGGGTTCGAGCAGCACTATTGATGGGTTTGTTACAGGTCTCCTGCATTCTGCTGCTAGGAGATCCTTGTGCTGCTTGGCCTGTGTAGCTCCTTCATTCAGTTTCTCAGCATTAAACATCCTGTTTTGGTCAGCATTACGTTGCATTTTCCATTCAACTCTATTTTACTTTGACTTTTGATTAATTTGTGTGTGTGTGTGTGTTGTCATTTATCACCTGAATACTGCCTTACTGTTTCACAAGTCTTTCTTTCCAGACCCACACCCAGTCAGATCTGCAATAGCTCGCCTTTCCTCAGACACTCCAGGAATGGTTCCACAAGTTTCCTGCATCTATGAGTTCAGCTCCCTGAATCAGATCAGGCTGAACACATCCAAATCCACTCCAACTTTTGAGGAATGGGTGCCTGTGTGGTAACAAAAGCGAGTTCAGAAACCCTCACTGGCCCTGCTTTTGTCTCCTTTTCCACATTGGCCCACTGCCTTCACCCCACCCACCAGCTGCCCAGATCCCCCTGGGATTGGACAACACGGCATGAATGTCTCAATCCAGCGGAAGCTTGAATGTCCTGGAGCTCCCACCCTTTCCCTGGCTTTGATTGGCCCTGAAAAGGATGGTAGCCAAAGAGGTTGAAGTAAGAAATATGTTTAGGGAAGGGAAAACTTGAGGCAGTCTAGTGAAGCGATTAACAGCATTTGCTTAGGAGTCAGATGGCCCTGGGTTTGAATTCTGATTTGTCTTTTGCTAGTTATATGATTTGGGGCAAGTACATGCCTGTTTCTACTGATGATACCAACTTCCTATAGAGTCAGCACAGTACAATAGTCAGACACATGGATTCTGGTTCCACACTGGCTGGATTTGAATGCTGGCTTGTCATTTAGTAGCTGCAGCCTCGACCTCCTGGGCTCAAGCAAGCCTCCCTCCTCAGCCTCCTGAGTAGCTGGGACTACAGGTGCACACCTCAATGCCCAGCTAGATTTTTATTTCTGTAGAGATGGAGTCTCATGAGCAAATGACTTAACCATTGTGTCCTAAGCAGGGGTGATAACAGTAGATGCTTCATGTGAAATAGTGATATTTCTTATTTGAGACTTCTGAATATTTGTTTAACTATCAAACGAGACCAAAATCAAATTAAAGAATGAAGTGATTCCTGATCTCTAAACACTGGAATCTGTAAAACGCTACAAGGCAGGATCTTGATGACATTTTATCAGCCCTCTATGTGCGCATGAGTGTATTTGTAATTCAAAACACATTTAATTGTAGACAACAGAAAATATAGTAATTATAGGTGCTTTTAATTTTCTCCCAAGAAATTATTTAATAACATAAAAATAAAATTAAAAAGAAAAAGAAAAGTGAAAGACAGAGTCAGAGATAGCTTAAAACCTGGGTGACCTGGGAGCAGACCCCCCAAAGCAGTTGGTAAGCAGTAGGGAGGTGGGGTGGGGAGAGGAACACACAGTGGAGCTCAGTGGTGTGGTGGGTAGGATTTCCAGGATGATGCCAGGGCAGATGGGGACTAGAGTTCAAGTGTCTTCTTTGTCTGTTGATCAAACTCAATGCAAAACTGTCAAATGAAACATTAATGACTTTAAGAGTCAATATGACACAGTGAAAATGGGTTTGATAAATGTTTGAAGTCTGGAAGAAATCACAGTTAGTATGTGGTAGGTAACATTAGGGGGAAGAGGCTCTCATAGCCAAATATTTCCCACTGTGTTAATATCAGGAATAACTTCACTCACCTTTTACCAAATGATTTTAGATCATGTGTAAAAGGCAAATGAAATACAAAGAAAAATTAACCTCATAAAATCCTACTTTAAGAATCAGAGAAAGTCTACATTTGGGTAGATGCTGTCTTAAGAATGAATTACTCATGACCTGGGCAACATGGTGAAACTCCATCTCTACAAAAAAATACAAAAATTAGCTGGGTGTGGTGGTGTGTGCCTGTAGTCCCAACTACTGGGGAGGCTGAGGGGGAGGACTGCTCGAGCCCAGGAGGTTGAGGCTTCAGTGAGCTGTGATTGTGCCACTGCACTCCAGCCTGAATGAGACAGTGAGACTGTCTCAAAAAACAAAAAGAAGAAGAAGAAGAGGAAGAAGAAGAAGAAGAAGAAGAAGAAGAAGAAGAAGAAGAAGAAGAAGAAGAAAAAATTGCACATAATTAAGTAAAATGTTTGCTCAACTTTATTGAATGTCATTAGATTTATAGGAATCATTAAAGAATTTGATACCAGAGTCCCCCCCCCGCCCCCACAAAAAAAAAGTCAGTGTAAAAGACGCGAGTGAAAGAAGTTTGTCAAGGCAAATGTGTGAAAGAATACATGTGTACATCACCCTTTAAATGCTTTTCCTGAGTATTCTATGAAGTCTGGGGATCTTTGAATGCTATTAATCTTAGACAGCAAATTTTATAAAGAAACTCTTTAAAAGTAGGACTTAATTCTCCTCCATGGTGAGTTTTTAAGCGGAGGATACGTGGATTCCTTTGCCTCTTGACAGGCTCAAGTTCCATCCACCTCCCAGGCAGCTTTTTGAGTCTTTCATGGAAGCCTGCTTTTAATATATGCCATAATTTTCTTCTTAATTCAAGCCACATGTTCAAATTTGAGGCTTAAATTCTCATTCCATTATTTTCTAAGAAATGTTAAACATTAAACAACAAGTATATTATCAAAATACTCCTATATTATTTATAACTGAATAACTGTTTTCAAAGAAACTGTCCTCCCTAATGAATAAGAATGCAAACTCCACGTGTATCTAGGGTTCTGTGAGTGAAGAAGCTTGAGTTCGCCCCATCAGCTTCTGCAAGGTTATTTTTATGTATAGTCTCATGCTTATTTGTATGGGGAAATTCTTTTTCCTGGAAAAGGTTCAACTAAGCACAAAACTAAAACCCAGAGCAAGGATAAGGGAAGAATGCAGGTGTTCTTAGCAGTAATATCAGCATCAGGGAATCTTTCTCTTAAACACTGGAACTGGTGGAGTTGAAGAACTTTTCCTGTGAAGCAGAAACAAAAACAAAATTGTCATGTTTAGAGAAACACAAGAAACTGTGGCTTTCCTCTGGAGATAGCAGGCAAGGACTGTCATGTATACTGGCTTCTAGTTTGGTTTACTGAGTTGCTGGAATGCGCTACCCCTACTCCATCTGATAAGCAATAATGGTGAAAAACACACATTTGTCTTAGGAACTTCTCATAAATTCAAATTGGTCCCTATTTTGACTGTTCAGGAAAGGGAAACTCTTCAGTACAAGTTGGAATCTGAAACCCCTTGTTATGCCTGACTTACTTTCTCAACATTTCCATTATTCTCTGTATCCATTCAGCTTGAGGGTCCACACACACAACTGACTTGTTCTTCTTCCAGACTCTGGGGGAAAATAAAAATTAAATAATTCAGTGTTACATTTTAGTCAATCCTATACTCTTAATAAAGAAAAGAGTTGGGTATGAAACTAATTATTCCTAGATGAAGTGAAATTGGAGCTGGGCAGTTTTGGATCTGGAATAGGTGATTTGTAGCATGGGGTCACAGGAATAAGAAAACAACCATTTGTGGCCCAGTATGTGTGAGCTGGTGGGGTTGAATCCAAAGCTGAGACGGCCTCACATGTCAGAAGTTAGTGTTTTGTTGATAACCTTTACGTGTGTTGGAGAACAACCAAATAACTGACTCCAAGATTGGCTCACTTCTCAAGTTATATCACAATATCTTTAAAATGTGCTTATCTGTTGCATTGCATTTGGGAGAACAAAATAAGCTATAGAAAATACTCTCTTGAGAACTTGAATTTCACTGAAAAAAAAATTCAGTACAATTTCACATGGGGGGCATGCTGCAGAGCAGATTGCTTGGAGTGACATCTGCATTTTGTCGAATTACCACTTAGCAAGATTTTTCCTGCTCTAAGATATTAAGCAACAGCAAAAGTGGCAATGATAATTAATAGCTAATTTTTATCAGGTACTTAAACACACCAGGCCCTATGTTTAGCAGGTAACATGGATTGTTTCAATTCATCTCACAAAAATCCTTTGCTGGAGAAACTATTATTTCCTTACCTTCTGATGATGAACCTAGGCTTAGCAAATTTAAATAACTTGTTCAAGATTGCACAACAAATACGTGATACAGCAGGATTCAAATGAAGATTATCTGACTCCACAACCCACACTTTTCTTCACTGTTTTTCATGAGCATGACCTGAGTGGTTACCAAGTTCCAGACATAGTGTTAAATGCTTTTATCTGCAGTGGAAAAGTGAGGTCTCCCAGATAGCAGAAAACTGGGAGACTCTACCCTTTATTGGTGTGAACTCAAACAAAACACAATTCCCTTATATGTCATTTGTCTTAGTTATAAAGTGACAAACAGCCAGCAGCATGGTAGCTCATGCCTGTAATCCCAGCACTTTGGGAAGCTGAGGTAGGCAGATTGCTTGAGGCCAGGAGTTTGAGACTAGCCTGGGTAACTTAATGAGACCCCAGCTCTACAAAAATTTGAAAAAAAAAGCTAGCTGGGCATGGTGGTGTGCACCTGTAGTCCCAGTTACTCGGGAGGCTGAGGAGGGAGGCTTGCTTGAACCCAGGACGTTGAGGCTGCAGTGAGCCATGATTGTGCTACTGCACTAAAGCCTGGGCAGCAGAGTGAGATCCTGTCTCAAAAAAAAAAAAAAAAAAAAAAAACCTCCAAAACCAAACAATAAAACAAACCACAAAAACCCCAAAACAAAAAAGACAAACAGCAAGGATCCATCCATCTAATTTTGAAACTGCACCTTTGCACGTAAATCTTAGAGACGTCAGAGGGCATGGAACAGTTGGGTTTTCAGGCAGATACTTCCAGTTGGTTTCTGAGTTCATGATGGAAAGACAGATTTCTGACCATCTGGACTCACAGTATTTTCACCTCTGATTGGCATGAATTTCTCATAATAATCTGAAACTTTCATTTCTGTATCTGGTTAATATTCATAAATGCAGAATTTGATGAAAAGATATGAAATCAGATTTTTGTCATTTCAAAACAATCAACGTTAAAGCAGAGAAAATTAAGGTGCATTACCTTCCTTGGCTGACAGGCAAGAGACTTGAGTCATGACAGAGGAAATGGAATCAAAAGAAAGGGGTCCCAGTTTTCTAAACAGCCAGGGGAACTGCTCCCAAATAAGTCATGGCTAGACTTCACATCTCTGAGTTTGATGGCAATAATTGTAGTTTAGTTAGACATTATTGTTAAAGACATTAGTGAAATGCCTTTTTAGTGAAAACTATAATGCCTTTTTAGTGAAAAATTACCATAAGCTTTTGATATCCCATATTTCAACTGGTCCAAGGCCCCAAGCACTGGTAACAAAATGTGACAAACAGGAAGTAGCTGCTTACAAACATTGCAAAAATCTAAAGAAGTCCATGGGAAGAGCCACTAATGAATGCCAAGTCGGGGATGCCCTGAGAAGGATGCTGTGCCTAATACTTCAAGGTGTCGCAAAGAAGAGGCTTTGGAATGGGGAAAATGTGAATGGAGTCCTGGCTAATGCACTTTCTAATCCTTTCTGACGGTGTGTCTCAGGCAGTTGGTTAACCTTCCTAAGCCTCAGCCTGTAAGGAACAATAGGCTTACCTTAATAAAGTGGTTGAATAAATAAAATCAGTATGTTCATGTAAAGCACTTAGCTCGGGGCTGCTGCAAGCTAAGCTCTTCGTTACTAACAATTCTCATTATTAGTTTGAGAATTTTTAGCAACACTCAAGTAAATCTCTTCTACATTCTTGAGTAAGACTACTGTATGGTAACATTTAATCTGATTTCATTGGGAGAAAGAAATCTTATTTATTTTTTTCTTGAAACTTACATGATTTCTTTCCTTGGACAACCATTCCCACGAGGCGAGATTTGAATTCGATCAATGAAGCGTCTGGGGATAAAGACTGAGCTCTCTTGGACACATCTACACCTCAAGTGTGTGTAATAGACCTCTAGAACACCTGTAAACACAGAATCAATTATTTTAATCCATTGGCATATAATTCATAACTAGAATTTAATTACTAATCTTTCATACTGTACGTTTGAAGATTTAAAAGTTTCAAGTCAGTGCTTCCACTCATATGTCTTTAGTTTGTATATTTCTGCTTGCCTTGGCTTGAGTATTTTTAAATGTTTTCTACCAATGTGTAGAAACTTTAAAAATAAAATTAGCTTTTAGGCCAGGCACGGTAACTTACACCTGTAATCCCAGCACTTTGGGAGGCCAAGGTGGGAGGATTGCTTGAATCCAGGAGTTTGAGACCAGCCTGGGCAACAAAGGGAGACCCCATTTCAAAAACCAAACAAACAAAGCAAAGGAAAACAAAACAAAAATTAGCTTTTAGAAAAGCACAGCATTCTTTGACATTTGTGATAGTGTTATGTTTGTACTCAGGTGATTGTCCACGTAATAACATTTGAGAACAGCCTCTGTAGGGACTTACAACGCAGTTATAATTAATGCAGTATAAAACCAATGGATTATCATCACTCCCACCACATAAAAACCGAGGACATGACCTGGCTCTAGAGTCCTGGGAGCAATAACATGCTGGAACAGAGTTTTCTCTATCAGACTCTCTGCCACCCTCCCCTTTCCTCTCAGAAAATGTCACAAACGTTTTTGTTTAATATGTTGGTCCTCTGTCTAGGTTGCAAATCGTTACCAAACAAAAGGCAATCGTAAAAATTCAAAACTCTTTTTATTTAATAAAAGCGATTAATGCTGGATGGGTACCATTAGTACCCATCTCATGAATTTTAATGGGATCTAATGAAATCTAAGGAAAAGACATTTATCAGATCTTTTCTATCCAGCCTACTACTGTGCTTGACATACATTTATAAATAAAAAGGCTCAACTCTCAAGATGTGTATAATTTAGTAGGGGAAACAAGCAAAAAAAAGCTAAAATACCACAGAAAGTTGTATTACGCTTAACATCTAATGTGTGTGCTGAGAACAGAAGATGTAGTAAGAGTTACCTCTGCCGGGAGCCATGGGAAAGCCCCATGGAGAAAGCAAGAAATTAGGGTTTTGAAGAGTGAAAATAACATGTGAAGCAAAATTAAAACTGGGGGAGAAACCTCCTCTGTGTTTTAAGAACAAAAATTTGGTCTTCTAAATCTGAACAGAAGGCTTCTTTCTGCACATATATCCATTCCTTCAGCCACATAAAACTTACTACTTCAACTGGATATTTATCTATTTACACAGATAGCTGCCCCACTTAGACATGGAAGTCTGCTTCTTTGCAGAATGTGTGTAAATACTCCTGGTGTACTCACAATGGTGTACTCGATGCCAGATCTAACCACCTGGAATTACATGAAGCATGTTCACTGCAAGAGACCAGTAGAGTTCAATAATCTTTAAACCCTATATAGGGTTTGGTCAGAGTGGGTAACATTGAGAGGCAGAACAAATAAGAGCTACATGTAAAGAATTATATATAGCAGGAGTGGAATCTGAAAAAGGCCGGGAATATACAAGCCTAATATAATTCACATGAATATTGGACTTCTGGTATCTCTTTTTTCTATAAATAAAAACAATATAAAGACTTCCAATTTTGAAGAGTTAAATTCCTAAACACCTTACTTTGAGAAATCTAGAAGCAACAGAGCTGTTTTTTCCCCCTTTAGTCAGACTTCCCTGCAGTTTTTAATTGAAAGAAAATTGAAGTGGTTAAAGACTATTTCTGTTCAACAAACAGTGAAACATAAGTGAAAGATCTCACCTTGGACTGGAGAGAGGCTGCTGACCAGCAGCATGAGAAGCAGAGATGCCGAGATGAACTTCATTCTGTCTGGAGGTAGAGTTCAGATTTGAGCTCTGAGTCCAGGCTGTGGGTTTTCAGTACCAGAGACTCCTATTTATTTATACCAGTAAGGGCCCTCCCACTGCCTTTGTCTCCAGTAGGTCAGCTGCATCATCAGCTTTAAAAGCCCCCAAATATTGCTGAGCTTGCTTTTTTAAAACTTCTCTTGCAAACTTTATAAATTTGTTTCAGAGCACTATAATAAAATAGTTCTTGCAAACGTGGACTACAAGTGCCAGAGATGCTGGAGAAATCTGAGGGTGGGAGAAAGGAAAATCTATCAGCTTGGAAGCTCCGAAGCACTGTCTTTAGTAGCGCTATTGGTGATGGTGGCTTTGATTGCTTCTCTCAGTGCAGGGTGAGCCAGGTTTCTCCATGGCATTAGATATATACTCCATGACATTGGGGACTCCATTGAGCACATCACATCCCTAGCATGTGGAAGGGATTCCGGCCTTCGGTAGGTGCTCAGTAAATATTTGCACACCAAATGAATGTCTCTTTATATACAGATCCTAACGCTGATTATGCTATTGATTTTCCTACCAGTCTTTTCCATCTCTTATTTTACTATGTGAAATATATGATTACTTGTGTAATCTGACCATCATGGAATTCTTAGAAGGGGGCAGTAGGCGTCCCCTGCTTTGTGTGCCTGTGTCTGCACGAAGGGAGGGAGACAACAGCCTTGAGGAAGAGAATCTCTCTGGCTGTCGTGTGTAAGTCCGTGAGCTTGAGAACCATGTGGCAGGGGAGGGAGTTATTAGAACTACATTAGGGGGTGAACCCCATATTACAGTCTGTGTGATATAAATATATGTGAAGTTTAGTTTTGATCCCACCAACTAGTCCATGGGGACAATAGCCCACAGCCTATCCCATTTTCTAGGAGCTCTTTGATTAAAAAAAAAAAAAAAAAAGTACGGAGAAAGTGGCTAGTCTGGCCTCGAGTACCACTAAACTGCCCTGGAAGTGGACAAGGATGATGTATCAAACCAGACCCACTGAACTGCTAAGAAATCAGAGGTGTGGGCTTCCTGGCGTGATTTCCTAAACAATTTGGTTTTTGCTAATCAATTAGTATTGTGGATGTTTAGCATCCCAGGTGCCTCAGTATGCATGCGGGTGGAAGTAGAGGAGTGGTAATGCCACACAACCTTCACACAAAAGCAGTTCTCCAGTTGGCCTGAACGCAGTGATAGGGCACTCATTGATCTTGAGGCAGCCCATTCTATTGTTTGGCAGTTGTAGTTGCCAGGATGTTCTTCCTTATGTATATGTGAAAGCTGCTTCCCTAGTAGTTTGCTTATGCTTGTGTTGTGATAAGGGGTTGAATTAGGACAAAATTCAACCCCTTATCACAACACAAAGCAATTCTAAACAGTCTTCTATATGATGGCAATCCAAATATATGAAGGCAGAGTGTGCCAGTTGCGTCCTCTGCAAAGAAGATGCTGAGATGGACATTGGAGTAAAAGAAGGTTATTCAGAACAACTCCTGCGATAGACAGAAGGAGGAAGGAGGCAGAACTGGGCAGGGGGAGCCTCAGATTGCAATGCTGATCTGGTGAAGTCTACAACAACTCAGTGGGGAGCTCCAGAAGAAAGACTGTTTATTAGAGGGGCCCACAGTGGGCAGAAATGTTCAGACTCTGCTACCCCTGCCGTGCTTGGTCCTTAGCTGGGCCTCCTCAGATACAACACGCTCTCTGGTTGAAAGCTGAAGCAGAACCTGAGGAGGTTATCAGTAGAGGCTGTCAGCTAACTGCACTCCTTGCCGCTGGCCAGCAAGTTATTTCTTTAAGAGAGAGTTGAGTAGGGCACCTTCGAGTGTCACTCAGGGTTATAAACTAGAGGTTAACAGCACAAAGTCTGAGCTCACCCTGGCAATGACTTTGGACAGGTCACTTAATTTCTCTATGCCTCATATTTACCACTTTCCACATGAGGATAATAGGAATTCCAAAGGATTGTTTGGAGAAGAAAGCACCTGGTATATGTAGAGGGTTCAGCCGAATACTGGCATGTAAAATGTATTCAATAAATAGCCTGCCTGTCTATCTGACTATGTAATCTGTTCGGGGGAAAAAAACTGCTCATCGCTTCTAGATTTCTCAAAGTAAGGTGTTTAGGAATTTAACTCTTCAATACATCCACTCCCCCATCTATCCATCCGTCCGTCCGTCCGTCCATCCATCCATCCATCCATCCATCCATCCATCCATCCATCCAAGATCTTACTAACTTCCACTCCAAAACCCACTTTGAAAGTAAATACTCCTATTTCTTTGAATTTGTAACAGTTTGAAACTCTCTCACCATCTTGGTTTACCCTTTTGAAACCTGTTGATCTTTTCCATTGTTCCTCATAAGTTATAACTACCTTCCCTTTTGCCTCCCCATCACCCTCTCTGACTCACAGCCACAGACATGCATACACTTACATGCACACATCCGAACATTATGTTACCTCAAGTATGGCTTTGCCAGTATGAGCTAGAGGAAACCCATTACCTCCTTTGTTCTAGCACTATTCTATTAATAGATTCCTAGACTGAATAACATTATTCTAGTCATTTATATTGAGTTGGTAGGCAATAACATTCCTGTTTTCGAAAATGGTCAATTTCTTACAGTGTCTAATTCATTTTACTCTTGTGTGATATAATCTTGAGACCCAAGTATAGAAGTTTTACATTTGCCTCTAAGTACTATATATTTTCTTGTGAGAAGCAAAAAAATGAGTGAAGCTGACAAGAACTGGAAGAGTATAGGGACAAAGTTACCTGAAAGAGAGCTCTGAATATACCTAGGAAACTCCTAAATTGGCTGCTATTAAAAATAGGACCATGAGGTCAAGGAACTAATTGCAGAACAATTCTAAAATCTGACTTTCGTTTGTTTAATGCCCAGAGTTCTGGATTTAGCTTATTTAGATCTAAGAAGCCTTATTCATGTCTGCCCGGGGGCTGGAGGTTGGGCAGCTCTCAGATAGTCAGATGATTCTAGAAGTTGCAAGTCCAACACTACTTGATATCATCTTATGGTAGGGGTATACATTTCAAAAACTCTGATGCCAAGAAGAAAAAATATTTAAACAAATAGATTTAAAACTCAAATGGAAGCAATTTATTTTTAAAATAGCTTTTATAGATATCCTTGTTTAGAAACATAAAAATATATAACTTGGTTTATATCAAACCTGATTTTTATCATCAGATACATAAAATGATAAAATTATAGGGAAGATTTTTTTGCTTCACTTTGGAATCAAATCAAATTTTCTTTCCAGATCCAAGAACAACTGGGTAATTTAGAACCTTGGTACTTATATTGCGATCCAAGGACTGGCATCACTAACTCCACCCGAGAGCTAGTTTAAAATGTAGAATCTCAGGCCCTGCATTCAACAAGATTCTCAGGAGGTTTGAATGCATGGGCCTGGTCTAACATAAACTGCATAGTTTGCTGTGACATGCTGTTTCTGTAAAAAGACATGCACATTCAAATTATCTTCAGAGATATGTTTGGACAAGTCATTTCCTCAGAAAATGATGCACAGATACCTTATTTTAGTAAAAGTGGACAGGACAAATCCACTCTAGATGTCAGTACTCACTGACATCTAAATGCAGAGCAGTGACAAGAAGGAAACTCTCTCTCAAGATATCAAAAAGTAAAATGTCACTAAAACAGTGAGATGGCATAATTGGCCAAAGTATCTGACAATCTAAATAGTCAACAGGTATTAAACGAGAGTTAACGGTAGAGTTTCATGGTGATTACATAGTTTGTAGTAAGAGATAAGACAAATGTCACTGTGATACAATTGAGAACATTTTCTTTCAAGTCACTCAACTAGAAAACAGAAACTTATTGTATCTTGTTAACACGTATTTTAACCTGCTGAACATCTGACATCTATTTGCTCCCACATAACTTTCAGCACAATAGAAAAGTATTATAACCTTGGAGGTGAGAGCTCAGGCTCTGAAATCAGACTGGCTGGGTTTGTATCCCGACTCCAACACTTATTTGCCTTGTTAACTTCTCCAAGCCACTAGTATCAGTAACACCATCTCAGGGGATTGTGTAGGTTACGTAACAGTGCTTGGAAAGTGTTTTATTCAGTGTTAGGCAAATAGCAAACACTTCAATAAATGTTAGCTGTTTCTTTTAACCTTTGTGAAAACACAAAAATGTGAAGTACATGAAAAAGTAACTTTGCTCAGTTTGCAAGTGAAGTTCCTGACGTGAATTAAAATGTCACTTAGGTTTCCAGTAGGCACATAGGTGATATCTTGAGATTATGACTCCAGAGTCCTCTGGTTAAAGAGCTGTTCTTCTTTGACACTGATCATCCACACTTTGTTTTTACCTACTCTCCTCACAAGATACTTGTAGAGGTTTGTATTTCGTACAAATGTACTGAAGTGTTACACAGCGGGTGTTTTATTTTTTGTCATCATTTTCTTTTTATTTCACTATTTTTAAAACAGCTTTATTGAGGAATAATTGATGTACAAAGAACTGCACATATTCAGTGTGTGCAATTGGATGAGTTTGGACAATGCAAACCCTGTTCATTTTGCCATCATTTGCATCTTGAGCGAGCGGCTTTCAACAGCCTATTTTTTGCCACACCGTGATTTCAAGACCTTTACCTGCAGAAAAGACATTTTTCAAAGGTAATTAAATTCATATTTCAAGTGTTGTTTAAACCCAACTTAAATGCAGGGAATCCACCTGCGTTAAACGCAGGGAAACCACCACAAACCTAGAACATGTGTCCTGAAAGCTATTACCTTTTAGGGTGGTGATTACCCAAGAGACTGCTAGATGGCAGCATTACTTACAGAAACAGTTCGCAGGAAGGAAAAGGTCTGTCCTCAGGTAAAGAGGACCCTGCCTGTGTGCCGAGCAGAAGGCGTGTGTTGCATTGTTTCAAATTTCAAACCATTTATTTGGTTGGGCGTATTGCTTTAAAAATATTGTGAGGTTTGAGATTTTTTTTGATTAGGCTGAAATATTAATGAAGGAGAGGAGAAAAACCCCTAAAAATCTGAAATAATCCAACAAATTCTTGCCCAAATCCGACGCCTTATTCCTGAGGTTGCAAAATCAGATTGCACATTGGTCCTCTGGCATGAGATCACATTCGGCCTCAGCAGTTGTTGGGCTTGTACCTTCTGTGATTAGAAAGATTTCTGAGAACAGCGAGGCCACCACATACCAATGTCAAAGTGATCAAACAATTGTGCTTGTGCTTTTAAAGCATGGTGCATGCAGTGAGCATTAGCAAAATAATCATCTTGTTTCTCCTCTACTGATTCTATAATGTAATCATATGTCATCATATATAATCATGAGTCATGTAGATAATAAGTCATCATCTGCTTTTTTCATTCAGTTTATATTTATGTTATAACCATGAGTGGAGACCTGGACATTATAAATAAAAGTCAATAGTTTCGTTTTCCAGTAAGAGAACCCTTATGCAATTTTGAAAGTTTTTGGCATATCACTTTGTTCCCTTAATATCTGCTAATCTGCAAACCTCAGGTGCCCTCAAGTAATATGCTCAGTGTCATATTACTTTGCTCTTTTCTCTTCTTCATCTAACTAGCTATTCTGCTCCTCCTCTCACTGTGCACTCTCTCCCTAGGGGTGTATGTCTCTTCCCAGGCCTTCAAGTTTACATATAAGTTCACTCACATTGGTATCTACTCAATAGCCTAATTACTGGTCATTTCTTCATAGAGGCCTCCTAGATACTTCTAACTAATCATATTATCCCCAAACTGAACTTAGTGTCCTCAAAACCTGCTCTATCTCCAATATTTCAAGTCTTAGTAAATGGTATCATCATTCACTCAGTTGCTCAAAAACTTGCTTAGAAACCAGGGAAGTTATCTTGAACTCCTTCATTGCCTTTAATCCCCATATCTGTTTGGTCTCTGAGAGCTGGCACTTGTATATCTTAAAATATCTTGACTTTCTCCACTTTTCTCCCGTTTCACTGCTAGAAACTATTCCCAGCCACCACTGTCCAGCTGCTACAAGAGCTTGCTAACTGCTCTTTTCCCATCCCCAATCCCAATCCACTTTCCACACTGCAGCCAGTACCATCTTCTCAAAACACAAAGCTGTTTGTGTCTTTGCTGTGCTGCAAAGGCTTCCCACTGAACCCTGTGTGGATAAGTTCTTAGTGGATCCTGGTGCTCTCTCCAACTTCCTCTCCTGCATCATCCCTTTGCTGTCCACTCCAGTTCTCACAGATGGGGTTGAGGACTCTTTGCAATCACTCTGCCCACCACTAGGGGCCTGAAGTTCACAGGCTGAATATCTTCTGAAGGACTCCAATTTACATTCCAAATGAATACAGTCGGCCTTCCTTATGCATAGGGTTTCACATCTGTGGATCCAACCAACTGTGAATCAAAAATATTTGAAAAAGACCGTGTCTGTTCTGAACATGTGCAGACTTTTTTTCTTGTCATTATTCCCTAAACAATATAATAACTATTTACATAATATTTACATTGTATTAGGTATTATAAGTAATTTAGAGATGATATAAAGTATACAGGAGGATGTGCACAGGTTATATGCAAATACTGTCCCATTTTATATCAAAAACTTGAGCATCTATAGATTCTGGTATACACGGGAGTCTTGCAACCAATCCTCACGGATAGCGAGGGAGGTTCATTGGCAGTACCAGATATTGTTAACGTTTTTTCCTCTAGCTCTACTCCTAAGACTCCATTTTTATCTTCAGTAATAGTGTTGGGGCTGGCAGGGCATGGTGGCTCATGCCTGTAATCCCTTTACTTTGGGAGGCTGAGGCGAGTGGATCACCCGAGGTCAGGAGTTCAAGACCAGCCTGGCCAACGTGGTGAAACTCTACTCTCTACTCTACTAAAAATAGAAAAATTAGCTGAGTGTAGTGGCAGGTGCCTGTAATCCCAGCTACTCTGGAGGCTGAGGCAGGAAGAATCACTTGAACCCGGGAGACAGAGGTTGCAGGGAGTCAAGATCATGCCATTGTACTCCAGCCTGGGTGAGACTCCATCTCAAAAAAAAAAAAAAAAAAAATCATTGTGTTGGGGCCAGGCCAAAAATGGGACATGGATATTTTCGAAGCTTAGAGTTGAGCGACACCTCACCTTCCTTCTGTAGAATGTGTTCACTATGGAGTCTCAATATTTTAGTGTATAATGAAGAAAAGTTTCCCGCAATAACCTGCCACTCTCCTATATGCCTGTCCCTTTCTGGTGGTGTAGCTCTGTCATCAACCAGTAGAGGAGAGGTGAGGGCCAGTGCTACCCCAGAGCTGGTAGCTTGAACGTGAAAAGACAGGGGTATTTCTAACAGCTATTAAGGACAGAACACAGAGATTGGACTGAGTTAGGGGATAAACTGGGGCAGTGCCTCTCTCTGAGCAGCAGCAAAAGGTCAGCATTGCTGCTGGTTGATGTGGAATTTATACTGAAAGCCACGCCATAGTAGGCAAGGATGTTTTGCTTTAAAAAGTGACATCTGCCTGTTGGTAATACATGCTGCAGGTGCAAGTGTTTGGGGGCTCCAAATTCCAGTGTGATGCAAAAAGCACTGGATTTTTAATCAAGGGAGCTGGGCTTGAGTCAGGCATGTCTATCTCTGGAGGCTGCCAGAGTGAGTCATGCAGAGGACGAGAGGCGTGAGCGCTTAGCCAACTGGCTTCAAGTCCATAGAGGTCCAGTTTCTCCTTCTGAAAGCCCTGAAAACCTGGGTCCGTAGCGCCATCTTAAGTACCTCGAGCCCAGGGCAAAGGTCCTGGTAGCACCACTTCTCTGGAGTACAGATCACTGGAGCCATTTGTCTCCTCTACAAACAGGGACAACAATGAAAATAATGAGACCATAGGCTGGTCAGGAAGTCCCCCAATACTTGCATCAAAAGTACCCATTTTAGCGGCTTGTCATTAGAGCTATTGGGCATCAACATAGCTCAAAAGCTTCCCTCTGGCCATAATAAAACATTTCATGTCACAAATCCCAGGGACAGTGTCCTGGCTCTGTTGACAGGCAGCTGGGCAGGTCCAGTGGTGTACTGATGCCGGTGAGGGCCATGGGGCTCATCTTTCCCAAGTCCACATTCGACAACCTCATTTTGGTGGTTTGAAATTGGCCATAATCCACAGGGATACAGGGAGGGGAACAACACACACTGTTTGGGCCTGTCGGGGTGGGAGGCTGGGGGAGGGACAGCACCAGGGTAAATAGCTAATGCATGTGGGGCTTAATACCTAGGTGATGGATTGATAGGGGCAGCAAACCACCACAGCACTTGTTTACCTATGTAACAAACCTGCACGTCCTGCACAAGTATCCCAGAACTTAAAACAAAATTTAAAAAAATAATAAAAATTAGAAAGATAAAATACAGAAAAATAGAGGGAAAAAAATGGGCCTTGGTAAGAGTATTTACCTCACAGAAATGGACAAATGCCATGAGTCAGAACTTTATATTTTCCAGAAAGCTGGTTATAAAGCATTTACCAGCAGCACATCATTTTTGGTTTTAGGTGATTTTTTTTTTTTTTAACCAGTGAAACAAAGTCCCTTTGCATATTAGGGAGGCAGCATGACCCCCTAGTTTCCATTCACTTAATGTACTACGGGCAGTCGCTGTTTTTGAGTTCTCTTCTAAGACCTCTTATGCTATAATCAAGGAAACATGTTGTCTTAGAAAATTTTCACCCCTCTGAGACACCTTGAGTAAAAGTATCCCTAGTTTGTACTTTTAAATTCAGGGCCAGGATGTATTGAGTTTAGAAACCTGAGTACATGTACTAAGGATGCTAAAATTTTGGTACCACAGACCACATCTTTTTTGTACATTGCATATTCCTGCAAGATACTTTGCTCATCTGAAGGCAAGAACAGAGCAATGGCCATGATTTAGTTCACTTTTAGACTCTAAGTAAAATTGAATGATGCAAGAAGATCAAATAAGCCTTTCTTTGTTTGTGACACATAGGAGAGTATGGCATAAAAGTGTGAAAGCCACAGACTTTGAATATAAATGCAGTCATGTAGATGTTAATACTCCGCGTATGTACCTTTGACCTACTTGCCTGTAGGACCTCTGTCCTGCACCCGCAAAGGGCACCCTAATGAAACAATACTGTTGGCGATGTTTTGCTCTAGCCTTCTTATCAAAAGCATCACTGCGGTGCTGCTGAGGTTTTCTGCGAGGATGCTGCTCTGTCACCCTAAGCCTTCATAGTCTTGGAGCTGTACTGTTGTCTGCAGAGCAGTTAGAGGGAAGGGCTCTTTCCCCAGTTTTCTGTCCCACTTCCTAAGACAATGTCCCCTGGGCTCGGAACAGCCATGCTTGTGTCCAGAGATGTGATCACACAGAGACGCCTCAATTTGGCACTCAAACACCTCTGCCATGGGTCCAAACAGTCTTTCCGCTTAGGTAGAAATGGGGAATTGCTGAAGCTCCGCCAGCCGCCGCCATGAGTAGCTTTGGAGCTGGCAAAACCAAAGAAGTTATCTTCAGTGTGGAGGATGGCTCCGTGAAAATGTTCCTGAGGGGCCGCCCTGTGCCCATGCTGATCCCAGATGAGCTGGCACCCACCTACAGCCTGGACACACGCTCGGAGCTGCCTTCTTGCCGGCTCAAGCTGGACTGGGTCTATGGCTACCGTGGCCGAGACTGCCGGGCCAATCTTTATTTGCTGCCCACCGGGGAGATAGTGTACTTTGTGGCCTCCGTGGCTGTGCTATACAGCGTGGAGGAGCAGAGGCAGCGACACTACCTGGGACACAACGATGACATCAAATGCTTGGCCATCCACCCGGATATGGTCACCATCGCCACGGGACAGGTGGCGGGCACCACTAAGGAAGGGAAGCCGCTGCCACCCCACGTGCGCATCTGGGACTCAGTTTCCCTCTCCACCTTACACGTGCTGGGCTTGGGGGTGTTTGACAGAGCCGTGTGCTGTGTAGGCTTCTCCAAATCTAATGGGGGCAACCTGCTGTGCGCAGTGGACGAATCCAATGATCACATGCTCTCGGTGTGGGACTGGGCCAAGGAGACCAAGGTGGTGGATGTTAAGTGCTCCAACGAGGCTGTATTGGTGGCCACCTTCCACCCCACGGACCCCACTGTGCTTATCACCTGCGGGAAATCTCACATCTACTTCTGGACCTTGGAGGGGGGCAGCTTGAGCAAGCGGCAAGGCCTCTTTGAGAAACATGAGAAACCGAAGTATGTGCTGTGTGTGACCTTTTTGGAAGGTGGCGACGTGGTCACGGGGGACTCTGGGGGGAACCTCTATGTTTGGGGCAAAGGTGGGAACCGTATCACACAGGCGGTGCTGGGCGCCCATGACGGTGGCGTGTTTGGGCTCTGCGCCCTGCGGGACGGGACGCTGGTGTCCGGAGGGGGCCGTGATCGGCGGGTGGTCCTCTGGGGTTCTGACTACAGCAAGCTGCAGGAAGTGGAGGTCCCCGAGGACTTTGGCCCTGTGCGCACTGTGGCAGAGGGCCACGGAGACACACTGTACGTGGGGACCACCCGCAATTCCATCCTGCAGGGCTCCATGCACACGGGCTTCTCGCTGCTGGTCCAGGGCCATGTGGAAGAGCTGTGGGGCCTGGCCACACACCCCGGTCAGGCCCAGTTTGTGACCTGCGGGCAGGATAAGCTGGTGCATCTGTGGAGCTCAGAGTCCCACCAGCCCCTGTGGAGCAGGATCATCGAGGACCCTGCCCGCTCAGCCGGCTTCCACCCCAGTGGCTCTGTCCTGGCTGTGGGTACAGTGACTGGCAGATGGCTGCTGCTGGACACGGAGACCCATGACCTGGTGGCTATCCACACAGACGGCAATGAACAGATCTCAGTGGTCAAATTCTCCCCAGACGGGGCGTACCTGGCCGTGGGCTCCCACGACAACTTGGTGTAGGTGTACACGGTGGACCAGGGCGGCCGCAAGGTCAGCTGCCTGGGCAAGTGCTCGGGCCATTCCAGTTTTATCACCCACCTGGATTGGGCCCAGGACAGCAGCTGCTTTGTCACCAACTCCGGAGACTATGAGATTCTGTACTGGGACCCGGCTACCTGTAAGCAGATCACCAGTGCAGATGCTGTGAGGAACATGGAATGGGCCACAGCTACTTGTGTCCTGGGGTTTGGGGTGTTTGGGATCTGGTCTGAGGGGGCGGATGGCACTGATATCAATGCTGTGGCCCGCTCCCATGATGGGAAGTTGCTGGCTTCAGCTGATGACTTTGGCAAAGTTCACCTGTTTAGTTACCCGTGCTGTCAGCCTCGAGCCCTCAGCCACAAGTACGGTGGACACAGCAGCCACGTGACAAATGTGGCCTTCTTGTGGGATGACAGCATGGCCCTGACCACGGGGGGCAAGGACACCAGTGTGCTACAGTGGCGGGTGGTCTGATGAGGCCAGGGAAGAGTCAGGTGTAAGGGCAGGAATTCTATTTTCGGGAGATGTCTATTGCCGAGTAGAGTAATATATACCCAGAGTATGTCTATAGCAGAGGGGTTTATGGGGGCGGGAGGGTAGACTGACAGAAGTCTCTATTTATCCGGGTGGGATGAGGGAATCACATTGCTTTGGGGATCCACTGGTGTTTGGTTTGGGGTGTTTTTTAAGTTTTTTCTTTTATATCATCCAGAAATAAAGACACGTGCACTAAAAAAAAAAAAAAAAAAAAAAAAAAAAAAAAAAAAAAAAAAAAAAAAAAGAAATGGGGAATTAACCACTCCCTCTGTTGACCTAATCATACTCAACAAATTGTTACTTTTTGCAAACAAAACAAAGTCCCTTTTCATATTACTGAGGCAGATAGAAGGCAGTATAACAAGAAATACAGTGGAATTTTTCCTGTTGTCCCAGAAGGGAGCTAAGATCTAAAGCTGACAAGCAAAAACACTAACAGTGTGTGTCCATTAAGATGATTTTCTAACTAACTGAAATTGCTAGGTATAGGTTTTGTCTTGAGTAAGACCATCTCTGTATCTTCTCCCACTTGTTTGTATGGCTACTATCAAAAAGACAAGATGTAACTGTTGGCAAGGGTGTAGAGAAAAGGGAATACATACACTGTTGGTGGGAGTGTAAATTAGTACAGTCATTTTGGAAAACAGTATGGAGGTTACTCCAAAATTAAAAATAGAACTATCATGTGCTCCAGCAATCCCTCTTCTGGGTATACACCCCAAAAAAATGAAATCAATACCTCGGGCTGGGCACAGTGGCTCACGTCTGTAATCCCAGTACTTTGGGAAGCCGAGGTGGGTGAATCACCTGAGGTCAGGAGTTTAAGACCAGCCTGGCCAACATGGTGAAACCCTGTCTCTACTAAAAATACAAAAATTAGCTGGGTGTGGTGGCGGGTGCCTGTAGTCCCAGCTACTGGGGAGGCTGAGGCAGGAGAATCGTTGGCACCTGGGAGGTGGAGGTTGCAGTGATCCGAGATCACGCCATTGCACTCTAGCCTGGGCAACAAGAGCAAGACTCTCTGCCGAAAGAAAAGAAAAGAAAAGAAAAGAAAAGAAAGAAGGAAGGAAGGAAGGAAGGAAGGAAGGAAGGAAGGAAGGAAGGAAGGAAAGAGAGAGAGAGAGAGAGAGAGAGAGAAAGAAAGAAAGAAAGAAAGAAAGGAAAGAAAGAAAGAAGGAAAGAAAGTCAATACCTTGAAGAGATATCTGCATCCCCACATTCATTGCAGCATTACTCACAGTAACCAAGACGTGGGAACAACCTAAGTGTCTATTGATGGAGGAATGGGTAAAGAAAAATGTGATCTATACATGCGATGGAGTATTATTCAGCCTCTAAAAAGAAGAAAATGCTGCCATTTGCAAGAACACGAATGAACCTGGAGGACATTATGCTAAGTAGTATAAGCCAGACACAGAAAGAAGCATGTTGCATAATCTCACTTATATGTGAAATCCAAAAAAGTCAAACACATAGAAGCAGAGTAGTGGTTATCTAGGGTGAAAAGGTGGGGGAGATAGAGAAACATTTAAAAAATGATAGATTACTTAAAAACATTTTTAATTGATTCAGAGGGAATATTTTACTGATTATTAGGTTGAAGCTCTGTAGCCTTCCCAACTAATTGTCTAAATCATATTTTTAAAATGTATTGATATTTAGGTTTTCCTATGGGGGCAAAAGGAATGCATTCATTTTGAAGAGTATATTTTTTAATCTTTTTGCATAAACTAAAGCAATATGTCATTTTAAAAAAGATTTCCGTTCTTTTGGCAAGGAGCTCCTCCATGTGTTGGTTTTGTTGAACCTAGATGTAACATCTGGAATTGATGCAGCCACTTTGTGCCATGAGTGAATCTAGCCTGAGGACAATTTCCTAAGGCAGGAAGGGGCCACCTTTTACATGATCCCTGTTTTAAGAGCTAAAGTAAAAAGGTCTTTCCCAGACCCCAATTCCTTAGAAAAGTGAAATTCTCATGGTTGGCTTAAGATAATAAAGATTTCCCCACCAAGAGTCTTGGAATATGGAAGAAGTTGAATATTGAAATTATTAGGGTCTATTAGAATGGTGGAAGTGCACAAATGGCTCTTGGGTGGGCAACAGGATCTGCTCTGTGGCCACACCCTATGTCCAAAGCACCAGCAGCACCAAGGCTGACCACCCACAGGGGCTACCAAGAGGCACCTGCCCACCACCAGCACCCCAGTCAATGGAAGGAGAAGACTAGGAGAGATGAGAGAGCTTTGGGAGACTGCCGGGTGTATAAGAGAATCCCTGTCCTCTCATTTCTCTTCTGAACTTTGGCAAGCCACTAAAGCAGCAGAGTGCTTGATGTCATTGGAGGTTGGAGAAGGGGAGACAGGAAGACAAGGAACTGAGAAAAGGGTACCATTGGGGCAGCCTGGTTTTCTACTGTCTGGCAAAGCAAGTCTTCTGTGGGTCATGTGGACACTGTAGGAGATGACCAGGCTTGCCTGTCTTCACAGTATTCTGCCTCCAAAGGACTGGCATGGAGCAAGGGGATCCCAGCAACAAGGGGCTGTGGAATATGCTCCTGTGGTAGCAGCTGAAGATTTGCGGAAGCTGTTGGTTCAGAATTGAGTCTGCCATATTAGTTTGCACTGTATTAGGGAGACTCTGTAGAGGGATTCAGCCACATCCATAGAGTTAACAGAGAGAAGTGGGGAGTAACAGGGCTGGGTGGGGACTGTCGTTTTGCCATGAAAGATAGCCATTCCATCCCCCATCCCTTCTTCCCTGTCAGAGCCTGGAAGAGGGAAGGAGAAGTATAGAACAATCAGACTATGCTTTTCTCATCCACTCCAAGCCTCTGTAGTCAAAGTTTTCATCTATGTTAGCTGGAAGAGAGAAGAGCTTTGAATCAAACATTGAAATTTATTCAGCAAAGAGATAAGATTATTTGAATAACAAAAAGTGTCAAAAAGATGTTTTGGAAACTGGAAGACGCCTCACTGCCCCAGTTTATCTCCTAACTCAGCCCAGTCTCTGTGTTCTGTCCTTAACAGCTGTTAGAAATACCCCTGTCTTTTCACCTTCAAGCTACCAGCCCTGGGGTAGCACTGGCCCTCACCTCTCCTCGACTGGTTGATGACAGAACTTTTTGCCCACAGTGGTAATACCACTGTGACATATGCTCCTCTCTATAAGAGTACCCTCGTTTTCAAGCATGCCAAGATTTTCACCAGAATCAAGTGACCTAGATTTAAGAGCTCATTCTTCTTAAACTGACCATTTAAACTTTGAGTTCCAAATGTTCTCATCTATAAAAAGGGATATGCAGGGATAGTATAAGAAGTTAAGGTAAGTGAAAGTGCTTAATAAAATGTGAAATGATTTTCAAATTTAAGGTAGTTTTCTGTCTCATCATTCCATTAACTTTTATTCCAGGGTCTACTTCCTCAAAGCCACATGACTTGACCAGCTATGCTTTGGAAGGCGAAGTCTCACGGGGATGTGCACTCATTCATCGTGATGGCACCAGTGACAACTCTTGAACTTAGGTATGATTCCCAACACAGGGTATATACTGGAGATGATGTGATGCAATGATTGTTACAGATCCTTCTTACCGTAAATTGGAAGTGATTCTGTTCTTTCAAGCCTTGTTGAATTTGAGCTTAGAAACAGTTTTGTTTTGTCAGAAAATGATTCATCATAGGCACAATCAGGGAAACAGAGTAGGCTTTTCAGTTTCTACTTTCTACTCACCTCTGTAAGGTCAAGAATTTCTTACCTTGTTAGTGTGGAAGAATAGATGAGGGAAAAGAACTGCTTGAGACCACTGAAATTCAAAGGAATGCCAAAAGAACAGAGCCTCAAGAGGGCTCTGTTCTAAGTATAGAGAGGAAAGACAGACGTAAGTTAAAACCACAGCTCTGCCACTTGTGTATGTGTTATTGACCTCTCTGAATTTCTTCCAACTTAAGTTGGAGTTAATTCATAATGCACATTTAGCTGCCCAGCATTCAAAACTTCTTGTTGTGGAGAAATCTTGTGTAAATGTTGAGGGACAATGAGGCCCCATTTCCACTATGAAATCTGAAAAGGCCCCTGGCAGCCAGTACACAAGACCCAGGATGGCCAACTTAGTGCTCTCACTCAAAACTTTGAATCTTGAGGGATTCAAAATCTATGTCTTCACTGGATTGTCCCTGTGGCATGATCTTGGCATGGTTCCTGCTGCCCAGCTCCCCCTGGTTTCCTCAGTCCTGCAGCCTTGCCAGGTATTTCATGAACTGTCCAATGTCCTTTCAATTATTTATTTAATTAATTTCATTATATATTGACAAACTATAATTGTATAGAATTACGGGGTACACAGTGATATTGTGATGAATATAGTGGAATAATTGAATTAAGCTAGTTAATATATCCATCATGTCAAATATTTATCATGTAGTCCTTCTGTTAAACTGAAACTTTGTACCCTTTCACCAATATCTCCCCATTCCCCTTCCCCCAGCCCCTGACAACCACCATTCTACTCTGTACTTCTATGATTTCAATGTTTTTTTAGATTCTACATGTAAGTGAGAACATGTATTTGTCTTTCTAAGCCTGGCTTATTTCACTTAGCATAACTAAGTGTATCCATGTTGTTGCAAATCACAGGACTTTCTTCTTTTTAAGGCTGAATAGTACTCCATTGTGTATAAGCACCACATATTCTTTATCCATTTATCGGTTGATGTACACTTAGGTTATTTCCATATCTTGGCTATTGTGAATAAAACTACAATAAACATGGGGGTGCTGATATTTCTTTGACATACTGACTTTAAATCCTTTGGATAAATATCCAGAAGTGGGACTGCTGGATCATGTGATAATGATCCAATTATTTCTTTTCTGATCAAGGTGGCCAGAAATGTTCTTGGTGTTGCTTCTTTGTCACTGACAACCTAGAACTCTGTGGACAGATATTATTCCCTTTTTATAGATAAGAAAATTTGGAACTCAGAGTTTAAGTGATCAGTTAAAGAAGTTAAAGAAGAATAAGTTCTCAAATCTAGATGTCCTGATGCCAAAGTCTGTCATTCAGTGGATGTTAGTTGCACAGTGACTGTGCACAGGCACTTGCTGGCAGCAGGGCCACGGTGGTGAATGGCGTAGATATGAAGCTGGGGCAGGGCTGTGCCAAGTGTGGCCTGGGTCCTGTTGGTTTATCAGGGTCATTTGGGGCACTTGTACACATGTGGATTCCAGAGTCCAAATTACGGAATCAAAATTTCTAGGGATTAGAGTAGAGTAGCTGTCTGTTTAATCAACTTCCCAGGTGATTATGGTAGTTGCTAAAATTTGGGAAACATTTTTAATATGGTGATACCAGCCATAAATTAGAATGTGTATATAGTAGGAATGTATATATATCTAAATAGTAATAGTATAACAATAATGATAGTATAATAGTACAGTATATGTAATACATAGTATGCCCAGGCGTGTGGATCACTTGAGGTTAGAGTTCAAGACCAACCTGGCCAACATGGCAAAACCCCGTCTCTACTAAAAATACAAAAATTATCTGGGTGTGGAGTGCATGCTTGTAATCCCAGCTACTTAGGAGGCTGAGGCACAAGAATCACTTGAACCAGGGAGGCGGCGGAGGTTGCAGTGAGCCAAGGTAACGCTAGTGCACTTCAGTCTGGGTGACAGAGCGAGACTCCATCTCGATTAAATAAATAAATAAATAAATAAATAAATAAATAAGTAGTACGAGACAGGTAACATTTCTCATTAATAAACTTTGCATGGCATAAAATAGCATTTAACATGCCCATTCTGGTCACAAAATAAAATATTGGCCCTGTACTGGGGCCTGGAACAAAGAACCACACATGTGCCAAGCCCATTTGAATTTATAAGGCCATTGTAATCCTGCTCAGAGAATGAGTGTGTGGCATCTCCACAGGAGAGAGAATAATTCATGGGCTACTGTCATGCCAATGGATGTTGTGTTGACTATTCAGTTTTCTATACAGGAGCAGAAAAAGAAAAAGAAGGAATGGCCATGTGACTTACGTCTATGGAAAACCTACTCTTAAGAGTTTTTCCAGGTAAGTTTATGATTCATATTTTGATACTGTGTTTCACTATACTGCATTATGCCATATGCAATTCTATTGAAAATCATTTATTTTAAAAAAGAAATAATACTTGCATTGGCTGAAAGTACTGTAATATCAAACTTCCCGTAAACTGCCTCTGTGAAACCCTCACAGCTGTCAGCTTCTTTGAAGTGGGATGGTGACTTTTGACCTTGGCTCACTCATTACGCTGCTGGAAGAGAAAGAGTTTTACCTTAGGCTGCTTTTTCCTCCTATGGAAACTGGTTTCTAAAGACAGAAGAGACATTCTCTAGAATGACATTTCTGACACGTGTGGTAGGTGGTTAGCAATTTATACATAAATTCAGGATATTATCTTCTTCTGAATTAAAAATATATCTTACCCTTTCCCAGAGCCACTCAGTACAGAGGTCTCTGACTACCTTGGAACTCCCCTACATATTCCAAGAGTCTGTAATCCTATGTTAATAAAAATGGTCAATAGGCTTCAATCATCAATATTTATAGAGCATTTACCTGGGCCATGTACTTATAGCATATGGAAGATGCGAATGTGGGGAATGTATATATAGGTGTTTGGGATAATGAAAAAAGGAGACAGAAGCGGAATTACTATTCTGATGGTAACACAGGCAGTGTTTCAATGTGTTGTCTGTTGAATGGAATAAACGTCTTCTTAACTTCCTCTGCCTAATTGATGGGAAAGATACACTAGACAGCTTGGGCCAATTGAAAACATGAGTATCTTTCAATGTCCATGACTCCAGAAAAGCATACAATCTCTCTCAAACACTTAACAAATGCTTCCTCTATGTCAAGCACTTGGTGTTCAGCCCTGAGGTCAGAAAGTAGAACTTTGGTAGATAGTAGTCCCCCTACCTTATTCATGGGGTGTATGTTCCAAGACTCCTAATGGATGCCTAAAACTGGGGATAGTACTGAACCCTATATGTACTAGGTTTTTTTTTTTTTCTGATACATACATACCTACCTGCAATAAAGTTTAATTTATAAATTAGGCACAGTAAGAGATTAATAATAACAAAATAGAACAATTATAACAGCATGCCAGCATCACCACTCTTGTGCTTTATGGCCATTTTTAAGTAAAGTAAGGGTGACTTGAACACAAGCACTGTGACACCGAGACAGTTGCTCTAATAACCAAGAAGGCTACTAAGTGACTAAGGGCTGGGGAAGCATAGATGGTGTAGATGTGCTGGACAAAGGGATGATTCATGTCCCAGATGGGATGGAGTAGGATGGCATGAGATTTTACCACACAATTTAGAACAGTGCACAATTTATAACTTATGAATTGTTTGTTTCTGTAATTTTCCTTTTAATAATTTCAGACTGTGATTGGCTGTGGATAACAAACTGCAGAATGCGAAACTGTTGGTAAGAGTGGACTACTGTAACTCTGGACAATTTCCTCAACTCTGCCCAATATCAAAGGAAGATTCTTGCAAGCATTTCTGTAAATTGCAAAAGGTATATGTTCTATAAGCCTTTCCAACCACATCGGCCTAAAATAGAAATCTAGATAGACTGAAAATAGAAGTGGCTAAGTGGAAATTTCTTCAACCATGGGGGTAATTTTCATTTCTGGTAGTCATAAAAGGAAATTTTCTATCCTAGTCTTCCTGAGTTTGATTCACCTCCGTTACTACATTTAGTGGTTTTAATAGTAGTGAGCAGTGATTGCCATAGGAGAGTTCAGTTTTGTTCTTGTTTATCTATGCTTGAGAAGGGAGGGTTGGAAGTGTTCAGAGCCCATGAAATTAATCCAGGAAAAGAACCGGAGAAAGAGAATCTGTGAGAGTGGATCCAGAGAATGAAGATCGAGCCCAATTCATGTCTCAGGCTAGAGGGAACTGAGTATTCAAAAGACAGAATATTAGCTAGGTAGGTAGTTGTGGAGAGAAGCTCCCCTGTTGACATATACACATGTCAAGGACAAATAAGAAAAAATTACATATTTAAAAATAATTATTCTGCTGTGCTCTCTCAGCAGGCTCCAAGCATTGTCAGTGATGTGCTACAAACAGGAACAACTAAGCTGACCCAGATATGAAGGCAGCAATGACACTGAACTGCCAGAACAGTGATCCTCAAAGGTGCACAGGTGTCACATCTGAATCCCTGGGGGTCAGGACCAATCACCTTCCCCACCTACCCCAACCGTGGCCACTCTTTCTAGTCATAGTTTATCTTATGCCTCAGGGGTGGGAGTGGGGTTAAGAAACAGGAGAAAGTATGTACCCAAATTCACAATCACATCTGATTGTTCACTAGAACTTTTTCTATGAAGACTAAATGGTGAGAATGGGGGAATGGTCCTGCGGGAAAATTCAGGGAAAATTCAGGTAGGTGTCATATCATAATATTTAATAAAAGAGGCATTTCCTTTTTTAATCCTTTGTAGGGTCAGAAAAGAAAAAAAAATTCAAGATATGCAAAGGAAGCAAGATTAAAGTCCCCTTGGCCATGGATACTGGTGCCCTACATTGTCCCAGCACCCTTTTGAGAGTGTGGATGAGGCTGAGTAGGTGGGCATCGGCATCCCTTGAAAGCAGCAGGCAAGAACAGGGTAGTGACAAATGCTGGTCACAGTTCGTGGCAGACCTGTGTGAGGGCTGCCTCCCCATCCAGTTCCCTCTGCAGGCAGGAACAGAAGTTGTTTCTGGCTCAAGCCAGCCCCTCATGGCCGCCATTCCCTTATATGACCCTGCTCTGCAGGGCAATGTACCAGACAGTTTCATGTTCATTATCCTTGCAACCGATTACTCGGTGAGGAGCATCAGAGAACTGAAAGACAGACTGACCTCGACTTCAATCCTGGCTCTGCCTCTTACTAGTTTCATGGCCTTGGGTATGTTACTTGTTTTCCTGGAGCTTTGTTTTACTAATCTTTGAAATGGTAGTCAATGGAGAATTAAATGAGATAAAACAGGTGAAATATTTGATACGGTGTCTGGCATACAGTGGAAGTTGAATAATGATGGATATCAGTTTTTGTGAAGGATCCAATTAAGCCATTCTGTCTCTCCCTCCTATGAGCTACCGTTGTACCAAGTACCACTTCCAGTATTGTATCTACCCCTAAGGATCACCATTGTTTATTTTTGTACGTGTCTCCTTAGCCGGACTGTGAGCTTCCTGCAGAAAGAGAGCAAACCTTACAACTTCGTATTCCTGAAACTGTAACCAGCACGTAGTATATACCCAGTGAAAGTTCGTCATATCCCCCCCCAGCTCCTCTGCTGACTGAATGCACAAGGAATGAACAAAGGGGATGGTGGTGGGGAGAAATGAAACTAGAGATCTTCAGTTAACCAAAGGGAATGTTCCAACAGAGCCCACTTTTCTTGTTTTGACTGGTTCGGCAAGTAAGACACCAGACTTACCGGATATTGTTCAGAGCACTGTTGACTAACTTGTTAACAAGGGATGTCTGGGCTGCATTACAGCCAGACAGGGAAGGCTTGTTCAAGTTTCAATACTAGGTTCCTGAGTTAGGAGTGACTAAGCAGCAGCTGCCCCGTACTGCCAAGCTACTGTGTGGTTTCACACCATGTGTCACTTGCTGAAGAGGATGGAGTCCCCCCTAGAACTTCCCTCATTTCACTACCACCTACTGCAGCTGGGTCTGCAGTTTGTATGCAGGAGCTGTGGGGGTCAAACTATATTCCATTTGTGCCCAATTTTCAATTTCTCTCTAGACTCTTTTCCTCTCTGGACTTTAACCTTTGCTATAAAATTTCCCTAGAGCTTCAAAATTGTACCCCAAAGTGCCCCTGACTAACATCAAGCTTATATGAAGCTAATGTGTCAGTACTCTATTTACAGATGGAAAAATGAGTTATTCCACTGAAGCCAGGAAAATCCATGCTGGCACCCTAGCAGTATGTCAGAAAGTCATTATTTCTCCACTGTCAGAGATCTTGTCCTGAATATGCAGCCTGGCACAGCATGTTATGGAGATAATACCCAAGTCCCTTGCCCAAGGCACTTGCTCTTACTTGTCGCACAGTGGAATTCTAAATCATCAATGCATATTTCCTGTTTTGTTAAGTCTCTTTAAGTTCATATTCAGCTGACCTGGCAAGAGATATGCAGTAAACTATGCTCAAAAACATTAGGACCAGAGATATAGCAAACTTTAGCAAAGATGAAAAGAACCATCCTGCCAACATATTGATTTTAAGAATAGCACTCTCTCACCAAATTTAATTATCTTGTTACTCAAAAATATTTTTTATATGTGATTTCATTGTGTCCCTTTGAGAACAGGGAGAACAAGTAGCTTATCTAGGATGGCATTCGTCCAGGCCTCTTATTCACAAAATATGTCAAATTTAGACTTTCACCTTAACTTCAAACTAGGTTATACATATGGTCACTGAGATTCAGGATAGACGTGGAGAGGACTTTTTTTCTCGTGCAACTATACAATTACCCCATTATAAAACTGTACAACTTGAATTAAATTTTACAAGTCATCACACAATTATGTTGCATTAAGTTTATAGTGTTTCACAAGTGTTAGTTTATTAAATTTAAACACTCAAAATATACTATATTTTTGCAAGCCTGTTTTGACAGTTCCTCAGTCAAGGTACTGGGGCTCAACCTCTTGGAAGTGCTAGGTTTGAGTTATCTTTGTGATGGTAAATTCCAAGTCCACAGAAGAACCAGCAGGTATAGATTTCATCCCTCATGATGAGGCCTGCTGCGTGCCCTATGGAAGCAGAAAGATGATCACTCAAGTGCTTTGGGGCCTATTATAGCTTCTCAAATATTTTGAAGTACCCAAAGCATAAATGACCAGGTGTTTTACCACAAAAGTCTAGTTCTAAGAAAATATTCTTCAAGAGACTGTGGTGACCTATCATTAGTCATTGATTAGGTTTAAAAAGCCATTGCTTTGATGTCCACTGGGTGACACAGCGTCTCTTTCTCTGAGACTGGTGTAGGAAAGGAAAGGAGTGGCAGCTCTCAAGAAACCACAGAGCTAACGACAGCTTTCACCCATCAGCAATTCAAAGGCTTTGCTACCCAGACTGCTAGTTCTCGTTTTTGTGCATGTTATGAGAAAGGTTCACACGATGTGGCTGAGGACGTTTAGGAATCAGCAGTGCAGCTTTCTGGACAGTAAGTGGCAGCCAATGACATCAGCAGCAACCTGCTTAGCAGACCTTGAGATTTAATCATGATTTAAGTAAACATTGTTTGCAATAATTTTTCATTAAATTAAAATTCCTGATCCACATTAACTAAGTCCCCCTGCTCCTGAGCATTCACACCTGAAGAGAGGTTTTAAATAACCAGAATTCTTAGATCAAGATTTTTATTGAATAAAGAAGCCTTTCTTCCAATTTTTAAAGCCAGGTTTCAGAGAACAGCTTTGATAAAGCCTCTGTTTCCAGTGGCCTGGTGGGATTCCGGGATGCAGTGATGCTGTGAGATGGTGGCCAGATGTGTGTGATTTGGAGCTGTCCTTCAGGAAAGCTTGCAAGTATTCATGAGCTCATGGCAACATGATGTGCTCAGCCAGCCATAAGCGTACTTCACTGGAAGTCTTTAAAGGAGAAAGAATCTTTAGAGCATATATTGGACTCTAGACAAGTGTAAGTCATATTTGTCATGAAAGCAGCCTTAGGGTTGGGGTAATTGAATTTGATATTCTTGGATTGTGATGCCTAGTATTTCTCCTTCCTTTTGCCATTAGTGAAAAACACCTAGAGGAGAGAAAGCAGATCGGCATTCCCAACTTGTCTCCCAGCACTCGCCTGAGGGGCAGAAGTCCTTGACTGGACTTTCCGGCTTTATTCCAGGCAGTTTCTTCCTGACCCCAGCTTTCCCAAAGGGTCGAGGCGCTAGATCTTCTGGGCTGATCACCATGCTCCTTCTCCCCGCTCAGCTCACTCCTCAGCATTTCCTGTGCCCAGAAACTCAAATTTAGGCATGGCTTCTATCCAGTGTCTCCAAACTCTTAAAAATGTCTCTTCTAAGGAGAACTCAGATTTTTAGAAGACTTTGAAACAAACTGAAGTAATTTTACTTTCTGTCAACTGTTGAGATTATTTTCATTTCTGGTAGCAGCTGAGGAAAGAGTATTACTTTTTGTATTTTTTGCATATTAGAACAACGTCAGTGAAATATTTTACCTGAATGGTCTTCTTCCCTGTTCTCAACCCACACGAGTCCCATCAACTGTCTAATGAAGATAGGGCATGCTGGTGGACTTAGCGCATGTTGGGGGAATGGTGAATAGACCAAGGCAATAAGAACAGAACTGTGATGTGAGAGGAGTTGGGAAGGTGCGTACTCATCAGTGGTTGGGATACAAATCCTGAATAGCCATCTATTGTGGCCACCACAGTCTTTGAGGAATAATATTTAAGCCTACCTAGGCCACAGAATCATGTTATTGGTCTGTGCTTTGGCCCTACACTTGAGTGCAATGTCCTAAACCAATGGCACGGAATGGACCTCCACCATGGACTCCTGTTGCCCCTCCAGTTTTGAGAATAATCTCAGTGGCATCCTTAGCCCATTTCCACTGGGTCTTACCTTGCCTGCCTGCCACTTTCTTAGTTTTAAAGGGAAGAAAGTGGGATTTAGAGGGCAGGGGTGTCCCATGTAGTTCCCTGCATGGGTTCACTGAAATCCCAAACAGCAACAAACAACAAAACAAATAAAACAAAGCAAATAAACAATAACAAATTCACCTAGCCCATGAAGAGTACCTTATAGATTGATGGTTATCCTTCATTGATAACAGGTACCACTTATAATGGCCTAGAAAGGACCTTGATGGAGATAAGCACCTAGAGCTTTCTCTGTCAGTCAGAGGGCTCAGTTAATGCAAATAAGAATTTGTGTGCTGTTTCATCTGGTAAAGTGACAACAAAGCCCCATAGCCATTTGTATTCTTATTGCAGCTGCCTCTGGGATCAAGGGAAATGAGAACTCAGTACCACGAGGTACACAAAAGGTACTGTACAGGAAGGCCCACATTGAAGTGCAGAAGGAAGTGAAGAGGAAGAAGTGATACATTCTGAAATGGTTGAAAAGTGTGTTCAGGAAAATTGTTCTCCATCCCTTACTCTCCTTTCTTTCCTTCTCTATTGGAGGCAGTGGCTTACACAGTGGTCATGCTTGAGTCTGGCTTTCAAAACATGAGAGGGACAGGAATAAGGGCGCAAGAAGAGAACTGTGTTGGGAGATGAAGGACGGAAGGCATCACTCAGGGATTTTGCATCCCTACCAAACTGCATACCTTGGCTATATTGATCCCTGTTCAATTCCCACAGAAAGAGGTTGGGCCCAAATTTATTGAATTGTTCCAGATGGATGAAAAATAAACTCCAAGAGCAATTTCTAGCCCAGGGCTTAAACTAGAAACTCTCCCAACAGCCACCTTAATCTAACTGTGGTTCTTCCTTGGCTCTCTGACCTAAGGAAGAGTTGAGGAGGGCACATGTCACAGTTAGATTATTCAGTTTGTCTAGAAGGAAGCATTTCAAGCCTTTGTTGCTTGCATTAAAAGCTTCAACCCCAATAACAGCATGACAATTATAATAGTATCTTCATCCATGACCTAGTTATGAGTACCTCCTTCTTGAATTTGGAGAGAATGGAGGAAAGCCTTGAAATTTTCTGAGTTTAGTTGGTGTTTCAAAAGTCCACATTCCTTTCGTTGGTTTTATTGTCTACATATCTTGAAATCTGGTAACAACCACCAACTCTTACCTACCCTCTGTCAATAACTTACTAATTAGAATCCCTGTGTCTTCCCTGGCCCCCTGCACCAATTCTTCATATTGCAGCAGAAGTATTTTTTAAAAATATGTTGAAGTAATCATGTTATCTCCCTTGCTTTTAACTTTCCATGTCTTACTGTTGACTTTAGGACAGCAAACCTCTTACCATGACCTACAAGATCCCATCTGATCTATCTAGCCTCATCTTGCACCACTCTCCCCTTCTATATTCTCTTAGTTCCTACGTCAAGCTTCCCCCACACTGGTTTTATTTTTCTGCCTGGAATGTACTCTCTTGCCCTTGCTCTTGCTCTCTCCCTCCTCACTTTCTATGAGAAGAAAAGCAAAGGATGAATAGAAACGAACTGGACAAACATAAATTCCCCAGGAATGTCTCCCCTGATCCCACTGCCTACCTGGTCTAGGTCACCTTCCTTTGTTGTTGCACAGTCTCTTAAGAACAATACTGTCTCTCTTGGAGTGCTGCCCAGTTATTAATTATATATTCATCCAATATGCCACCCGACTATAGACTCCATGAGGACAGACGCTTTGTTTGTTCACAAGGTCCAGCTTTATTGAATGAGTGGGTCAGCTCCAATGTATAGAGGAGGTGGGGGGGGGTTCATCCTTGAGGGAGATCTACAAATGGTCAGAAGAGATCTGTCTGGGAAAAACAAAAGAAAATCCTCTTTCCACAGACTTTTAAAATTTCTATGTTAGGAGAGTAGAATGATTTTTTTTTTCTTTTCATTTTTTTTCTGTTTTCCAGGCCAAAAAAAAGCAAAGCATTGAGGAAAGTGAGAACTGAGGAAAAGGGCATTGGATTTGATGACTCACTACTCTCCTTTAGTGAACTTTAATAGAAGAGTTTCAGTAGAGTAATATAAACCAAAATTGCAACCAGTTTAATGAGTAGGAGGCAAAGAAATGGCAGTGAACATAGATTATGCTTGAAATGAATGTGAGAGATGAAACAGCTGACTTCAGAAAACAGCGGATTCAACAGAAGATTGTTTAATTGGGTGACAATTTTCGTGATAAGAAAGACTAGAAAAGGTCTATAGGCTAATGGGGGAGAGGATACTGGGAAAATACTGTAGAGGTTTGGGAATGTTTTGCCGTCAGATAGGAGGAAAGAGAGAAGGTACATGGCACCTAATACATACTCACTACATATTTGTTGAATTAAAAAGGATCTAGTTTGGAGGATGCTAACTCCTATGGGGAGTAATAGTTCAATAATTAAGTCAAGTCTTAGCAAGAGGTGGTGCCTGGGAGAACTCAGGTCTCATGTGAAGGAATCCCAAGATCCCTTGAACCAGGCACTTGTCCCCATGCAGGAATATAGAGCCATTGACACCAGAGATTCTGATGGCAAAAAACTGGGTTTTTGTGGGAGATCTCTTTATTTTTAAACTTTGACAACTGTTTTAAACAACGTTAAACAAAATAGCCAATATTCAGTCAATTGGCAACCACTTGGTAACCTGTATTTTCACACCAATTTCTCTAGATCATACTTGCTTGATTGGCATTTAACAGTTTTATTGAAATATAATTTACAAATACAATTCACCCATTTAAAACGTACAATTCAACTGGTTTTAGAAATTTCCAGATATGTGTAACCATCACCACAAAGCATTTAAAAATATTTTCATCATCTCAAAAAGAAACCTGGGGTCCTTTAGCTATCACTCTCCTATTTCCTCCCTTCCCCAACCCCAAGCAACCACTAACCTACTTTCTCAATATATTTGCTTATTCTGGGCATTTTGTTTGAATGGAATTGTGTAAAATGTAGTCATCTGTGACTGACGAATTTCACTTAGGGGATAGGTTTTTTTGTTTTTCTTTTTGTTTTTAAGTAAAGAAGTGAGAATGTGAAAAATTTGGAGGGATTTTAATCTCAGTGAAAGGAAAGGTCGGGGGTCTCATCACAGGAGAAGAGGAGAGGAAAAGGGAGGAGGGAAGGCGGGAGGGGAGGAGAGGGGAGGGGAAGAGAGGAGGGGGGAAGGGGAGGAGAGGGGAAGGGAGGGGGAGGGGAGGGGAAGGGAGGGGAGGAGAGGATATCTAGGCTAAAAACCATCCTCCAGAAATAAAGGAAAGGAAAAGCCAGAAATAAATCCTGAAGGCTTTCTGCAACCACCTACACAGGACACCTCAACGATCAGTCTATGAGAAAACTTAAGAGCCCGGCCGGGCACGGTGGCTCACACCTGTAATATCAGCACTTTGGGAGGCCGAGGGGGGCGGATCATGAGGTCAAGAGATGGAGACCATACGGACTAACATGGTGAAACCCCATCTCTACTAAAAATACAAAAATTAGCTGGGTGTGGTGGTGGGCACCTGTAGTCCCAGCTACTTGGGAGGCTGAGGCAGGAGAATAGCATGAACCCAGGAGGCGGAGCTTGCAGTGAGCCGAGATCGCACCACTGCACTCCAGCCTGGGCGATACAGCAAGATTCCATCTCAAAAAAAAAGAAAAAGAAAACTTAAGAGCCCTTGTCTTTTAAAAATATATATATTCTATATTCTTTATTTTTAAATTTATTTGTATAAAATTATGGGGTAAAAGTGAACTTTTGTTACATGCATAGATTGCATGGCAGTCAAGTCAGGGCTTTTAGCGGATCTATCACCCAAATAATGTAATTGTAGCCATTAAGTAATTTCTCATCATTCATCCCCTTCACACTTTCTTGCCATTCCAAGACAAGAGCCCTTAGTTTTAATAATCAGCCTGCACCTGACTGATAGTCAGCTGGTTTGTACAGTTTGGCTGCATCAGTGGTTTACACAGCCAAGGTCTGATCTGACTATCTGTCTATGCCTGGTCTGTTGTTAGGAATGATAAATATCACCCTGGATTGGCATAGCTATTTTTCAGGATGTTACCCTTGAGTAAGTCCTTGGTTCTAGTCCAGCATTGCTCATAACAGGCAAAAAAGCAGAATAATCTGAGGCTCCCTGAGTGCTTAGCCCTAACACATTTGGGGCTATTTGCTTGTACTAAAGAGATTGATCTAAAAACCTTCTCTGCAAAGAAGTAGAGCATT
The DNA here is from genome assembly GCF_043159975.1 of Macaca nemestrina. NCBI lineage: Eukaryota > Metazoa > Chordata > Mammalia > Primates > Cercopithecidae > Macaca > Macaca nemestrina. Next base: position 140,334,138 of record NC_092127.1, on the reverse strand, counting down.
TTCAGGTAGCAGCGTACATCATTTTTAAAGGGGTAGCAGGTCTAATTTCAAGGACTTGGCACTCATCAGAATTAAAAAAAATAAAAAGTCCTTAACAGCATGCCAGGGAGACAGAACTTTGGAATTTTTAGTAAAACCACAGAGTAGAGGAGTGTCTATAAAATATGCAGTATGAGTCAGACACATAGCTAATAGGGATTACTAGATTTCTGGGAACTCCAATAGCATAATACATTGAGAAAACCTTAACTTTCTAATTAGAATATAATTCATTCTGAAGAGGGTCACTTCACAAAGTGTTGAGGCTGCAATTGGATTAAAGGACAACCTTTGGGAGGCAAACGGCCTGCATCCTTAGTGGGGTGAGCAACAGCAGCAACACTTCCTCATCAGGAAAATGGTCTTTATTCAGCTTTCCAAAATTCCACCCAGAGATTGACTCCTTAACAGCCTCTGGGGGGTTGGGAGGAAAACAAACATTTTGTTTGTGTAAACTGACATTAGTTGGAATTGGATAAGTAGCTGAGGGCCAAAGTGAGGGTGCCTTCAGTGAGACAGTGGGGCATTTCCCAACAAATGTCAGTTTGGAGACCATCCACAGCTGATGGCAGCTCTTTTCCACACAGTCCAGACACTCAAGGCCCTATGGCCTCACTCTTCTGCCACCCTCAGAGTGTAGCCCTTGCAGTGGCTGGAGTTCCAGCCTCAAGTTCTTATTTGCTGTGGCAAGATCAAAGAAAAGATGATGAAGGAAATTCACAATGCACCTTCGGTCTCAGAAACTGCCGTGTGACACTTTGGCTCACATCTTATTGGCCAGATGTTACAGAGAGTTATCAAGCCATATTCAGCTGCAAGAGATGTCGGAAACCATTACCTTTATTCTGTATGATTCTATACCAGGTAAAATTTGGGGGTGTGATTATGTCGGGGAGACCAGAGAATAAGAATGCTGTTGCAGAATTTTTGCTCCTTAGTTCAGCTAAAACTGGGTTCTTGTCACACAACCAGGAAAGATTAGGCATATGGACACATTGAAGGGTGAGTAGGGTGGAATTTATTGGGAGAGAAAAAGAAAAAAGAAAAAGTCTCAGTAAAGCAAGGGTGTCCTGCTAATAGGCCCCCACCCCACAGATTGACTCCAGGCTACCACACATGACCTGAAGAGGCCAGACTCTTCCCCCCTACAGAAGGCATGAACTCCCCATGGCTCCACCCCATTCTCCCAGTGCACAGGTGGGTCGGAGATTCTCCAGAGACCCTCCCCCTTATCTGCCTCCTGCATCTATCATTTCCCGCCTAAAGGAGTACATCTAACTGCCATTAGAACAAGGATAAGGATAAGGATGAAGGCTGATCTTAACTGCTCCCTGCTGACAGGGGGCGCTGTTTTGGGAAGACAGCAGTCAGAGCTCCCTCAGAGGGCTATCTAAGGGTCCCTGGCAAACAGGGCAATTGTCTGTGGCTTCAGTTGCAAGACTGGTTGGAGTTTGATAGTCTAAAGGTGAGAAGAGACAAACCAAGTTATTAGGAAACACATCAAAATGAAACAAGGCAGGTGGATAAGGCCAGCTCAAGAATCCTGAGGCCTTTTACCAGTTTGCACAGGGAGAGGGAGGCCAAAAGCCTGACTGGTAAAAAAAGACTTTTACCCTTTTGCCAGCATGTCAGGTTTCTGGGTTCCCTTCCCCCAGGCCCAGTCCTAAGCCAACCAGTTTAAGGTTTGGGAAATTGAGTTTTCCCAGTTTGGAAGATGCATCTGAGGCGAGTGTCCCACAGTATGGAGACATGATTACCTATCAATGAAGCGAGGACAGAGGAGGAAGAAGGGAAAAATGAGGTTTTTTCAAAGGAGTCCCAGGGGTTCAGGATGCATTCAAAAGGGGTAAAGTCTGAAGGGGAATAGCTACTCATCTAGAAAGAGGGGAGCAGGTCTCCCTGGTACCCATCTCTTCCTAGCAAATACCTGAGGTACATGAGAGAGAGAAAGTGAGACATTCCTCTTTCTTTCTTCTGTTCTTATATCCCTGAGTCCCAGTGACCATTACAGGGTGCTACTCATGGGTGTCAAAGTGGCTTTCACGCATGTTAACAGAAAAGCCTGGGTGGTGAGAATATCCACTCTTACCCATGTATGTCCTGTCTCCACTGCTGTCAATAGTCTTTGCATTTCCTGGACCTCATTTATGCCATGGATACTAGCGTGACCTTTATCCATGAAACAGGAAGCTTGGCTTAATCAGTAGGAATTAGTCACATTCACCTGTGCTGTGCCTTTTAACTTCCATTATTGTCTGCTTCTGGATCCCTCAGATCCAGTTTTCTTTCTTAGGGCTTCAACCTAAAGCTTTCAATAGAGTTTGGGACCAAAAATGTGTCTTGGTGGGAGTTGGATGGACTCCTTATTATAAGCCAAATGCTAAGGTGAAGCTGTGGAATTGAGTTCTCCTCCAACAAGGCAGATAAAAGGATGTCCTGTGACACACCCAGATAACTGGTGGCTATCGTTATGCTTGCTAAGATTTTTTGGGTGCATGATGCTTGGCTTTGGTTAGCTCCCTTGCTCTTACCTCCCAAAAAGAAAACCTTCAGGTGATGAGCATCCTATTTATTCCCATCACCTGGCAAGGTTTGCAGGATAATTTCTCAGAACTAGAATATTGATCCAGATTTTTACATAACCCATAAAAGCTATTTATGCTTTTGTTCCTTCTGAGCTGCAGTCAGAGATTGCTGGATGGTTCACAGGAATAAGCAGGGTTAGTCTAAAATGTAGGCAAAAACTTTAAAACAACTAATGAGTTTGGAATTTAATGACAAATGTATGATGTTTTGAAATATATTTTCTCTCTCTCCAGTCCTCATTTCTGCTAAAAACAAATCATGATCTGACGGAGTTGTTTGCAAAATAGACTTTAGTCTTATAAGTCTTATACTTGGCCTGATTATTTGCATACAGTGCAGCAAGAATAAGTTTTTTAAATAGGCCTTTTAGATTGACTTTGATGGAACTCTGTTTCACAAGGAATTTCAGATAGGAGTTTCTAAAGCTGAGCTCATCCATGGGTTTTTATCATCAAATACCTATGAGTTGGGTAATCCTCTCCTCTTAAGGTCCCAGGATAAACCTGGAGCTCCTGGGTCTGTCAGAAAGTGACATTTTCCACTTACCACAGGTCAGGAACCTTGTACAGGGACTGTGTAAACAAGGTATGAGGCCAGTTTTCCCAAGGGGCTTTTATCAGCTTTGCAAGAAAATGGATTCTTATCACACTGATGCAAACAACTATGTTGCCATAAGTTAAGAATACTCACAGGTAGTTTCAAAATTCTGGAGAAGCCAGGCAGAGAGAGACAAATATGTTCCAAATTTTGTTCACAGGAGTATAACTTACTCAATTATTAAAGGCCATAAACAGCTCAAAATAAGTTTCCTTGACTCTGAAGAACAAAGCAAGGATCAGCAATGTTCCAAGCAAAAGTAAAAAAAGATTACTTCAGTTTTCTATTAGTTCAGTCCATCCAGTTAACTCTTGTTTTGCTTGATATTCATAAACATTTCAGCTCTTCATGAGTCCTGTACATTTTTCCTTTATTCCAATGTCATCATCTCCAAAATTATCAGAAACCTGCATTTGACAGTACCTGTCAAAGTTCTGTAGCTGATTATAAACCATCTTTTGAAGAGGATCAAAACAGTACAATTGTCTGTGAGTAACAAAATGTCCAGGGTAGTTACAGCCAGTAACATGATTGACAAAGAAATTTGGTTATCTCTGTGGTTTACAATAACTAAACATAACAACTTTAATTGTGATAACAGCATATACTCAGACATTAGAATTTTAGAAATCCCATACAATTTTGGAACATATGTTAATATTTTTCACTAAAATATAACCTAAAGAAGATTGAAAATCATTTTGGCAATCCCATGTACCTAAACATGCCAGGTAATCCTGTTTACCTCTCTTCTGAATGCTCTAGGGGCCCTCTGTAGCATTCAAAAGCTAGGTGTCAGGAAAGACAATTTTGAAACTGAAGTTTGATTTTGGAAAGCCTGTTAAATGTTGGAGGTTTACATGGAATACTATGCAGACATAAAAAGGATGAGTTCATGTCCTTTGCAGGGACATGGATGAAGCTGGAAACCATCATTCTCAGCAAAATATCACAAGGACAGAAAACCAAACACTGCATGTTCTCACTCATAAGTGGGAGTTGAACAATGAGAACGCATGGACACAGGGAGGGGAACATCACACTCCAGGGCCTGTTGGGGGCTGGGGGACTGGGGGAGGGATAGCATTAGGAATACTACCTAATGTAAATGATGAGTTGATGGGTGCAGCAAATCAACATGGCACATGTATACCTATGTAACAAAGCTGCACATTGTGTACATGTACCCTAGAACTTAAAGTATTATAATAATAAAAAAAAGTTGGAGGTTTAAACCACTTGATGTTATTAGATAGAATTCCAGATTTCCTTAAATTATTTACTTTGCCAAAATGATGACTCAGAAATTTCAAAAAAGCAAAAATCTTTTATAACCCTTTACAAATTTTGCTTAAGAGCAGATTTAGTGCCTTAAAAGTACCTTGTTGTGCTTTTATTTCAATGCTTAATTTACAGGAAAACTATACAATAACCTTTTGAATTTAGTTAATATGTTCACACACAGAATTTCTTTTGCAAGCTAATTTTTACAATACTTTCACAACTTGTTTGAACTTTTAGCACTATCTTTTCTTTTCTTTTTCTTTCTTCTTTTTTTTTTTTTAAAGACGGAGTCTTGCTCTGTCACCCAGGCTGGAGTGCAGTGGTGCAATCTCGGCTCACTGCAAGCTCCGCCTCCCGGGTTCACACCATTCTCCCACCTCAGCCTCCCGAGTAGCAGGGACTAGAGGTGCCCGCCACCACGTCCGGTTAATTTTTTGTATTTTTAGTAGAGACGGGGTTTCACCATTCACAGGATGGTCTTGATCTCCTGACCTCATGATCCACCCACCTCGGCCTCCCAAAGTGCTGGGATTACAGGCATGGGCCACCACGCCTGGCCAGCATTATCTTTTCTAATTCAAAAAAATCCTTTAGCCCTAGATAAATATTTACATTTTGAAGACCTCTACATTTTGCCAATAATCTTTAGGGCTGTTTTTATTTTCAAAGATTAAAGTTAAATGAACTTAAAGGGTACCACAGCTTTTACCTTCCCTTTAAAAAAATATTTGATCCAAGCACTTATTCTTCTTTAAGTCAATTAATTAGAGCTCCTTGTTATAGACATCACACACACAACAGATGTATAACTACACAGACAGGCAGAAGAAAACTCAGTAGCCATAAGATTTTTCATTGTAAGAATGTTCCTCCAAGACTAGTGGCCAACCCCAATCCAATCAGCTCATTCTGTAATCAGCCCATTCCCATTTTCTATCTTTTAGGTGCCCAATAGCACCTTTTCAAAAATTTAAATAAAAGAAGAAAGAAATATTGGCCTGTGCGATTCCTCAAGGATCTAGAACTAGAAATACCATTTGATCCAGCCATCCCATTACTGCAGATATACCCAAAGGATTATAAATCATGCTGCTATAAAGACATATGCACACGTATGTTTATTGCGGCACTATTCACAATAGCAAAGACTTGGAATCAACCCAAATGTCCATCAGTGACAGACTGGATTAAGAAAATGTGGCACATATACACCATGGAGTACTATGCAGCCATAAAAAAGGATGAGTTCATGTCCTTTGTAGGGACATGGATGCAGCTGGAAACCATCATTCTCAGCAAACTACCGCAAGAACAGAAAACCAAATACCGCATGTTCCTACTCATAGGTGGGAAATGAACAATGAGATCACTTGGACACAGGAAGGGGAACATCACACACTAGGTCCTACTGTGGGGAGGAGGAGGGGGAGGGATAGCATTAGGAGATATACCTAATGTAAATGATGAGTTAATGGGTGCAGCACACCAACATGGCACATGTATACATATGTAACAAACCTGCACGTTGTGCACATGTACCCTAAAACTTAAAGTATAATAATAATAAAAAAAATATATTGGCCTGTGGTAATAATGACCCACTGTAAGAAACTGCTATTAGCCATCCCTGAAAGTGTATGTTCTACCTAGCTATTACACACAAAGGCTAAAAGTTCTCTCATAATGCAAAGTAATTTCTGATACCCCAAAAGTCAAAAAGGTGAGGTAACATGATACAAAATATAGGACAGCCTTAGATTTTGAGAGGGACCTGTCTACTTTCAATTACTGGGGTTCCATGAAGAAAGCAGATTTTTCCCAAAATGGGATCTGTGTCACCTTCTCTGTTTTCCCCAAGGAGTTCTAGGCTGTCAGAAATTAGAGTAGGTGTTCTCATGGGACATTGAAGGTGGCAAGAAGACAGACTGGGGAAATAATCCAGTTGACTGAGAAGAAAAACAAACAAACAACAACAAAAAAACAAGAGCCAAGAAGAGAAAAAGCATAAAATCTTTTGTTTTATATATATATATATATATATATACAGTTTGGATATCCATTTTTAAGATGACTTTTAACCATACAGCTCTTAAAAAATCCCTTTATATCTCTTATTACTAGACACTAGCTAGGACAAACAGCCAACACCTCTGGCTTTTAAGCAAGCCCTTTGTTTTCCTCAAAGATATTTTTCTAATTGAAGCCAATAAGCCTTAAGGTTATGACTTAACCACAGATGCACAAGGTGTCTCTAAACAGATGGCACATGGTTTTCTCAAGACCTAGAATCACCCCTAATGTCCCTCAAAGAAAAGGAAATTCAAGTCAGGAAATCAGAAGCTGTCCATGGAGGGGAAAAGAATAAATAAATTGTAAAAGTCTCACAGGTATCAAACCACAAAGAATTCATTTCCCAAGCCAGAAATTGAACCCAGGCCACCATCATGAAAAAGCAAAGCCTTAGCTACTGAGGTATAGCCTGAAGTGAGTACTATGTTGTTTTTCCTAAATCTGTATTTTAAACCATACTTTAAGTAACATCTGAATTGGCCAAGTTTTTAAAAAAATAAAAGCTTATCTTCTTTGGCATATTTGATATACAGAATTACATATGAATTTTTAGTAACCTTAAATTTTAGTGAACTTAAGTCATGTGAACTTGAAAAATGCTTGAACTTATTTACTTAATTTTTGGGCACATTTATTTATAAGCCAATTTGACACTCTGTAGATACAATATATGACATAATAAATATAAGTACACATAAAACACATATATATATATATACACACACACATACACACACACACACACAGACACACACACACACGTAAAAAAGAAGATCCAATAGCTTTTTTTCTTGGAACTCTTATCTTGAGATAGTAACACAAACTATTTCATAATGTAAGTAGATTCGAATTATTTATCTGAGAAAATTTCTTTTTTTTTAAATTTAACTTTTAAGTTCAGAGGTACACGTGCAGGTTTGTCATATAGGTAAACTTGTGTCATAGGGGTTTGCTGTACAGATTATTTCAACATCCAGGTATTAAGTCTAGTACCCATTAGTTATTTTTCCTGATTGTCTTCCTTCTCCCACCCTCCATTCTCTGATAGGCACTAGTGTCGGTTGTTTCCCTCTACATGTCCATGTGTTCTCATTATTTAGCTCCCACTTACAAGTGAGAACATGTGGTATTTAGTTTTCTCTTCCTGTGTTAGTTTGCTGAGAATAATGATCTCCAGCTCCATCCATGTTCCTGCAAAGGACATGACCTCATTCTTTTTTATGGCTGCATAGTATTCCATGGTGTATATTTACCACATTTTCTTTATCCAGTCTACCACTGATGAGCATTTAGGTTGATTCCATGTCTTTGCTATTGTGAATAGTGCTGCAATGAATATATATGTGCATATGTTTTTATAACAGAACAATTTATCTTCCCTTTGGTATACACATAGTAATGAAATTGCTGAGTCAAATGGTATCTCTGTTTTTAAGTCTTTGAGACTTCACTGTCTTCCATAATGGTTGAACTAATTTATCCTAACAACACTTTATAAGCATTCCTTTTTCTTCGCAACCTCACCAACATCTGTTTTGTTTGTTTGTTTGTTTTTTTTTGACTTCTTAATTATAGCTATTCTGACTGGTGTGAGACGCTATCTCATTGTTCTCTAATGATTTGCAGTTCTCTAATGATCAATGATGTTGAGCTTTTTTTCATATGATTTGCAGTTCTCTAATGATCAATGATGTTGAGCTTTTTTTCATATGATTATTGACCACATGTATGTCTTCTTTTGAAAAGTATCTGTTCATGTCCTTTGCCCACTATTATTATTATTATTATTTTTTGAGATAGGGTCTCACTCTGTCACCCAGGCTGGAGTGCAGTGGCACAATCTTGGCTCACTGCAACCTCCACCTCCCAGGTTCAAATGATTCTCATGCCTCAGCTTCCTGAGTAGCTGGGATTACAGGTGTGTGCCACCACTCCTGGCTAATTTTTATATTTTTAGTGGAGATGGAATTTCATCATGTTGGCCAGGCTGGTCTTGAACTCCTGACCTCAGGTGATCCACCCACCTCAGCCTCCCAAAGTGCTGGTATTACAGGTATGAACCACCATGCCCAGCACTTTGCCCACTTTTTAATGGGGTTGTTAGATTTTTTTTTCTTGTAAGTTTATTATAGATACTGGATAGTAAACCTTTGTCAGAGGCATAGATTGCAAAAATTTTCTCCCATTATGTAGGTTGTCTATTTACTGTTGATAGTTTCTTTTGCTGTGCAGAAGCTCTTTAGTTTAATTAGATCCCACTTGTCAATTTTTTCTTTTGTTGCAATTGCTTTTGGTGTCTTCATCAAGAAATCCTTGCCCGTTCCAGAATGGTATTGCTTGTATTTTCTTCCAGGTTTTTATAGTTTTGAATTTTACATTGAAGTCTTTAATCCATGTTGAATTAGTATCTTTTTATAAGGTGTTTAAGGAAGGGGTCCAGTTTCAGTCTTCTGTATATGGCTTGCCAGTTATCCCAGTACCATTTATTGAATAGGGAGTCCTTTTTCCATTGCTTGTTTTTGTCAGTTTTGTTGAAGATCAGATAGTTGTAGGCACGCTGCCTTATTTCTCACTTCTCTATTCTGTTCCATTGGTCTATGTGTCTGTTTTTGTACCAGTACCATGCTGTTTCGGTTACTGTAGCCCTGTAGTATAGTTTGAAGTTGGGTAGCATGATGCCTCCAGCTTTGTTCTCTTTGTTTAGGATTGCCTTGGCTATTTTGACTCTTTTTTGGTTCCATATGAATTTTAAAATAGTCTTTTCTAGTTCTGTGAAGAATGTCCTTGGTAGTTTTATAGGAATAGCATTGAATCTATCAATTGCTTTGGGCAGTATGGCCATTTTAATGATATTGATTCTTCCTATCCATGAGCATGGAATGTTTTTCCATTTGTTTGTGTGATCTCTGATTTCTCTGAGCAGTATCTTGCAGTTCTCCTTGTAGAAGTCTTTCACCTTCCTGGTTAGCTGTATTCCTAGGTACTGTGTGTGTGTATGTGTGTGTGTGGCAGTTGGGAATGTGATTACATTCCTGATTTGGCTTTTGGTTTGACAGTTGTTGGGGTATAGGAGTGCTAGTGATTTTTGCATATTGAGTTGGTATCCTGTGTCTTTCCTAAAGTTGTTTATCAGCTCAAGGAGCTTTTGGGCTGAAATTATGTGGTTTTCTAGGTATAGGATCATGTCATCTGCCAACAGGGATAGTTTGACTTCCTCTCTTCCTATTTGGATGTCTTTTATTTCTCTCTCTTGCCTGATTCCTCTGGCCAAGACTTCCAATACTGTGTCAAATAGAAGTGGTGAGAGAAGGTATCCTTGTCTTGTGCTGGCTTTCAAGGGGAATGCTTCCAGCTTTTACCCATTCAGTATAATGTTGACTGTGGGTTTGTCATGGATGGCTCTTATTATTTCAAGGTATGTTCCTTCAGTACCTAGCTAAACTTGTTTCTAATTTGAATTTGCTCCAATTGCTTAAAAGGCACCCTAGTGACAAGTCCTTTGGGATTCACCATTGTCCCCATGTCTAACAAGGATCTCTGCTAGATATGGAAGTTTTTCTAAGTCTGTGAAGAACCCAGTTATTTTCCCTGCCAATTTTTTACCTCCTATAGCAAAGCATTAAATAAAGTGACAATAAGATAAGAAAATACTGTTACAGAAAAATGAAAACTTTAGGGTAGAAAACAAGAAAAGGCAAAACTAAGATTCCCCTGGGGTGGGACTGTAACCCACAATCCTAGAGATAATGCCAATTCCAAACACCACAGAGCATTTAGGGGGCAGTAAACAGAACCAAATGCCGAAAAACCCCAAATACCCAAGTATCAGCCAATGAAGATCCTCACACCAAATGCCAAAAACTCCAGAGCATCTCCAGGGTGGCCAACAGCACACACCAGAGGCATGAGACCTAACACAAGTGGGGCCACAGAACAACATGACTCTGGCATCCTAGGGAAAACAGAATGGGGGACCTCTCACAACAAAGCATCCTGCCTTAAACAATTGCCCAAAGAGCAAAAGAAGACAATAAATGCCACAATGAAATGAGCATAAGCATACATTTTGGCACTGAGAGGAGAAAAGTAAAATGGCTGGTTGTTAGAAACTAAAGAGAAAAGGGCTGAGAGAAGAGGTGACAAAGGGGGTTATAAAGAACATGGTTGGCCAGATGTGCTGCTATGGGGCACCCAGACAATGGGAGACTGCAAACAGGATACCAAGCGCCAGAAGTCTCGTGGCCACTTCTCCATCTGTCCAAAATAAAGAATATAGGAAAGGGCAGAGGAGCCAAAATCGAAGATAAAAAAGGATAGTGGGTTGAATCTGAACAAAAGGACACATGCCCATCTGTCAGGTCTGAATGGTGCTGATCAGTCTTAATTTGAAGTACAAGAGGAGGTCTCCATTGTCCTTTTGTGTTTACCAGAAATGATGTCACAGGGTTAACCCCAGAATTGGGGTTCAGCCTGGGAGTCCATTTGGGTTATTGGCTTCATGAAGGAAGGAATTCAAGAGCCAAGGGCAAGTGGACAGAGTAAAGTGAAAACAAGTATATTAAGAAAGTAAAGGAATAAAAGAATGGCTACTCCATAGGCAGAGTGGCCCTGAGGGCTGCTGGTTGGCTATTTTTATGGTTATTTTTGAACATATGCTAAATAAGGAGTAGATTTTCATCAGTTTTCTGGGAAAAGGGTGGGGAATTCCAGGAACTGAGGGTTCCTCCCCTCTTTAGACCATACAGGCTAGCTTCTGAACATTCCCATGGCATGTATACACTGTCATGGTGCTGGTGGGAGTGTCTTTTAGCATGCTAATATACTATAATTAGCATATGAGCAGTGAGGATGACCAGAGGTCACTTTTGTCACCATCTTGGTTTTGGTGGGTTTTGACCAGCATTTTTTACTGCATCTCGTTTTATCAGAGGGGTCTTTCTGACCCGTACCTTGGGAAACCAATCCTGCCAAACTCCTATCTTAACCTCATGCTGCTTTAGTTGTTAACAGAGTTCCTCACGTAGGAGCAACATGTTCCTTCCCTTTGTGAAAAGTCTCTGACTGGGCTTGAAACAACGCCAGTAAGTATTTGTGGGGAGAGTTGCTACTCTTAACTTTACATGAAGATTTGGGACATGTCTTGGAATCCCAATGTCATGTGTGTCCATGTGAAGAGACCACCAAACAAGCTTTGTGTGAGCAATAAAGGGTTTTAATCACCTGGGTGCAGGCAGGCTGAGTCCGAAAAGAGAGTCAGCAAAGGGTGCTGAGATTATCATTAGTTCTTATAGGTTTGGGATAGGAAGTGGAGTTAGGAGTAATTTTTTGTGGGCAGGGGGTGGATCTTACAAAGTGCATTCTCAAGGGCAGGGAGAATATTACAAAGTACCTTCTTAAGCGGGGGTGGGGGGTGGGGTGTGGGGGGTGGGGGGGTGGAGGAGGATATTACAAAGTAACTTCTCAAGGGTGGAGAGGATGTATTGTCACAAAGTCAATTGATCAGTTAGGGTGGGGCAGATCACAATGGTGGAATGTCATCAGTTAAGGCAGGAACTGGCTATTTTCACTTCTTTTGTGAATCTTCAGCTGCTTCAGGCCATCTGGATGTATATGTGCAGGTCACAGGGGATATGATGGCTTAGCTTGGGCTCAGAGGCCTGACACCCAAAATTACCTTAAATAACATAATTTGTAACCTAACTCAAGAAGTACAACTGGTTGGATATCTAAAACTATTGTTAAGGTTGTGTTGTTACTTTTTGTAGTGATTGGTTAATAAGTTTTACTCCTTGCTATAAAGAGGGTAATTTACGATTAAAAGAGCCAAGGAAGTGCACTCTAATATTAGCGGGGTGAGGGGACAGGAGGCTCTGAAGTAGCCTAGTATTTTATGTCTTACTAAGAGAAACAAAAGCTACAAATTGAAAAGGAAATTTCAGGATCCTCAATACTCATATTTTGCACTTCAAGGACTTTAAAAAAAATTATAACAGGTTTGATGGTAAAGTTTATGTTATGTAAAATTTTATTGCTATAATCTAATTTTTAAAAGGAGAAAAAAAAATATATGGTCCAAGAGATAAAAACAGCAATAGTTTTAGAGTTGAAATGTCTTAAATTACACTTTGTTTCTTTTCTAGTTCCTATAATCTGAAGGAGTGTTGCCAATTAGCAAGTCAAAGTTTTGTGCAATGGTTTGCTTTCGTAACAGTTATGTTCTTAACCCCTGAAAGAACTGGTAAACAAGAGGTAGGGACACACGTTTCTAATCCTGGATGTTTTAGAAAAATTTAAACGTGTATTTTCTAGTTAAGCTTTAGTTTATCCCATAGGGCCGTTTGCTGAAGTGGGACAGAAGAAATTTGTGCATTCACCAACACTTCCTGCTGACACATACTTTTATTAGAATTATATGTATAGGAATGTGTGCCTTCATCACCAAACTCGAACAGAATTATACAGAATATCATTTGAATCATTAGTCTATGAAACTTGTCACATAGGTCCAGATGTTGAAGAGTGTGTGGGATAAGAGAGGCCTCAAGGGAAATATTAGAAAACCAAGTTCCTACCCTCAAGGCGGCTTTTCCAGGTTTGTAGGATTTGTTTATGCTATATTACCTTTATGTAGCCATTATATCATCTTCTCTTGGAAAACTAATTACATATCCACCTAGGGAAATGCAGTTGCTTTAAGGCCAAACCTGGCTGCCAGTCTTCCATCAATTTTTTTCCATGTCCTTCAGCTGTCTGCACTTTCTATTGCCTCTGCAACATGATGTAGAAAGTGACCATTGTCACAACAGGCACAGGAATTATTTAGGTCCTTTTACTGCTAGATGGTGAGTCCTTTGAGGGCAGGATCCACCCTGTTTTACACTTGATAGATACTCAAATAATTGTTGGTTGCCGCAGGAAAGCAGAGGAAAGAACAATTAATTCTGGCTCCTGCCTGAAAGGAAGGTCAGGACCACTATCATTGTAAAGGCATCTGAATTGACCCTGCAAAGATATATATATATATGTGTGTGCGTGTGTGTGTGTGTGTGTATGTATGTATGTATATATATACACATATATATATATATATATATAAAATTTTTTTTTTTTCCTGGTGCAAACACTTTATGTTTAAAAACTATTCTTAAGTGAGGAACAAACTCACAGTTAGTGAACAAGTCTGTGGCATAGAGAAGATTCAGATACTTTCTGCCCAAGATTCTACAAACACCAAATACCAGTATTACCCTTTCTTCGTTGACCCAGGTTGAATGTGAGTTGTGTTTGGGGGAGAGGAGGGAGGAATGTGTGTGCAAGAGCCCTGTGATCTGCCTACAGCTTATTCATCTTCTCCCAGTTGAAGCGACTGACCAGAGCAATGGTTTTTATATGTGTATTTTTAGCTGTAGAACCTTGTCTTCTTTTTGCAAACCAATTTTTATCTATAATCCCTATATTCAGATTAAAATAAGTGAAAGGGAAGCTGTGCAAGTGAAGCAGGAGTCTGAGCCCCTCCATTCAGTTCCCTCTCATTGTGGAAGACATATGAGCTACAAAAGTTGAACCAAGGGCTCAATAGAACAGTTTGAAGACCACTGACACCCTGACACAGCCTAATGAAAAATCCATGGAAAATGTGCTTGTGAAGCAAAATGGGTCCAGGAAAATCCCGTGTGGGCTCCCCAAGGTCTGCGGATGTTTATGTTTGGTTGCCCCCACCCTAACCCCTACCCCTGAAGAAATGGGGAACTTTGCTCCACAAAGGATTGCACCACAGGGACACAGCCTTTCTCTTTTCACTTCTCCACTGGGGTCCTTTCCGCACAATATCTGCTTCATCATGCCTCTTAGAGTGGAGAGCTGTTTTACTTGGTAGGGGAGCTATATGTCAGAATTAAGAGTTTGGGCTCCACAGTCTGTCAGGGTTAGAGTCCAGGCTCCAGCCCTTGCTAGGTGCCCTGAGCAATGATTTAATCTTATTTTGTCCTAGCTTTCCTCACTGGTGATATAGGGACAATAATAGCACATGCCTTAAAGGGTTGTCGTCAGATTAAATGAGATAATGACTATAAGTCCCTTTTTAACAGTTCCAGGTAGAGAGTAAATGTTTGGTAAATGCTGGATATCATTAGGAACAGGATCTGTTTGTTTGACTAATGCAGAACAGCTATTTCAAGTGGCTCATTCTTTTTGCTTCTAGTTTCCTGGGTCACTTGAACTTTCCCTGCTGGCTCCAAGTCAAACATGCTGTTTCAGCCATCACATCTGTGCCTGTGCCTCTGCATATGTACGTTTCAGAAATAGTACGGAACGTCCTGATGCCATGGCTTTCCTCCCACTCTCTCTGCAGCAAATCTTTCATAACTGCCAGAAGTTTCTAGAAACTCCAACTTTTGTTGGAGCTAGTTTTCCTGGAAGCTACTCTGCTCTTCCTCTTACCATTCTTTTAACCTGACTTCTCTTGCTTGTGTCATGAAAATTCACACTTTAAAGAATTTTTAATTAGTACAAATGGGAGTGGGTACATAATTTCCAGGATCCGGTGCAAAATAGAAATGTGGGGTGCTTTGTTCACTATTATTAAGAATTTCAAGGTAGTGACAGCAGAGTATCAAACCAAGTGCAGGGCCCTCTGTCACATGCCCATGAAACTGGCCCTGAGTACAAACATCAGCATTTGAAAAGACTTTATGCCACAGTCAGAATGAGATACTTCATTTACACGATGAGGTTTCCCTCACTTGTATACATGAAGAGTTGAGGGATAGAAAGGATGTATGTCCCAAAGACACTTGTTCATTCCTCCCATAGAAAATAGTTATATAAAAAAGACAATATATTCTAACAACGAGGAGGAGAATTCCTATGAGGAAGAAGTTAACTGTTTTTCTGTATATCCCCCTATGAGTCTTCATTTTAATAAATATCATAGAATCTCATCTTTCAACTGTCAGCAGTCTCATAAGAAGATCCCACTATTCTTGAGAGTGTTATACTCATGTATACAAGGGAGGTTAATTGTTCACTTTTCAGTGCTTCTTTTATTGTGGTATGAGGCATTTCTCATAGGAGCCAAGCTTACTCTTCTTCTGTCTTAATTCTGGTCTCCCCAGAAGTGGAGACTGAGATAAGGATTTAATTATGGTGTACTGAGAAACGCAGGGAAGTAGAGATGAGGAGAGATTAATAAAAGGTGCATTATTAAGCCAGCTTCCAGCATAGTACATTGGACATCAATCTTGCAGGGAAACTGTGAGCTATAGTGTAAACACAGCACAGAATTATCTCACCTGAGAGCCAAGGGAGCTAGGGAATTTAGACACTAACTCCCATCAGTCCTTGCTTTAGAACTGCTGTGGGGGAGGCAGTCCAGCCCGTGCACTCTGGAATGGTAAGGGGCAGGGACATACAGGCAGAGTCTGAGAGCATCTGCGGCATCTGCAACAGAAAGAAAGACAGTCTTCAAAGCAGACGGTGCTGTGCTCCAAGATCAGCACTACTGATTATAAGCAGAATGATCTTGGCTAAGTTAGCCTCTAAGACTCAGGTTTTTCATCTGTAAGCAGAAATAGCACTGTCAGGACTGTTGGGATAATTAGAACAGTATGAAGCATCAAAAATGTGGCTGGCCCATGGAATGCACTAACGGAGAACCACTTGTATATAGAGCTGCTATTAAATTATCTTTTAATGTAGCACTTCTCAAACTTAAATATTGGTAGGAATCACCTGCAGATCTTGTTAGAATGCAGATTCTGATCCTGCATGTCTGGGTGGGGCACGATTTTCTGCATTTCTAACAGGCCCCCAGGTAACACTGCTGTTCCTGGTCCACAGTCCACACTTTGTGCAGCAAGGTTTCAAACCATTCTAAAATCTCACTTTAGTCACTAGGTACAATGGATCATACGATATTTTCCCTGGAAAATATAAGGTTTAATCTGTGGGTTTAATCATACCGAAAACAGAGAAGTTTAATTATAACCGTGAGAACTGTTAGCCTTAAATGGAACATAACCAGCTTGGGTTCATCATCACTAATAAACTTAACTGCCTGGGGTTCCCAGGGCAGAGCTATGCATGAGAGGAAGTGCAGGACGACAAATATATAGCATAGATAAGGATTTCAGCATCATGGGAAATCTAAGAAAATATAAAAATCATATCATTATTAGAGAATGAGGAAACAGAAAAGAGCCCAAGGGCATATCACTAAGTAACTCATGACATTAATACAAAATTAACGTAATCTGCTTCAAGATGTCTCCTATGTACAATACATTCTATAAGGTAGTGGCGTGAAAGACCGCACATGATGTTTCCAATCTGTTGAAGGCAACAGAAACATACATGAAGATACTAAGCGGTGAAAATGTGGCTAAATCCTCACTAGTGGGAAAGCTTTGTTAGGCACTGTGAGGCTATTCTGGTCTGGAATACCTAAGAAAAATACAGCTAGAAAGGAGACTTCAATTGAGCCTGGGAGGACAGCTGAGTCTTAGGTTTGAACACAGTGGGCATGTATTAAAATAAAAGGTGAGAACTTTAATAAAACAATTCTATAAGTTGTACCTCAAAAGGTGTTGTTTAGGAATTTATGCTGCAGGGAACAGGGCTTGATCAAGAACACTGGCCCACAGTGTACCTGAACTTTGGCTGAGGCTGCTGGAGATAAAGAAGCAGGTGGCCAATTGCAGTGTCATTACTAGGACTGACTTTGGAGTCAGATCTGGGTTCCACACAGATTCCAATAAGAACTAGTAGTGTGACTTGAAAACACAATTCAACCTCAATCTCTATTTTCATACTAAAGGCTTACTCATGTTTACAAAATAGAATTGAAGTGATAATTAAATGAGATCATTATGAAAGATTATCCATATATATTCCCTTGCACAGGGCCTAGCTCGTAGTAAATGTTTGATAAATAGTATTTACATATCCAAAGCAAAAAAGAAAGACCAACAAAAAAAAAGAAAAAGAAAAAGAAAGAAAACAACCTCATTGCTGTGGTCACAGCAGTGTTTATGACTAGGAAGTTCTAGGAAGTGAAGGGGTCGTTGGAGCTCCAAGATATTTCGAAGCACACAGAGTGTCAGGTTTTATTTTCAATCACACATACATACACACACACGCAGCATAATTTAGTCCTTGAATGGAAGAAAGAGGGGGATGGTTGCTGTGTGGTTGCTGTAATGTGTTACTCAAACTCTCCCCAGAATGAAGAAGCTGTTGCCCCAGCTACTGGGAGTGCCTCCAGGTGAAAACAGCCACCATTCTCAGGGTGGTCTACATCCCATGACTGTTTAACGTGGGAATATAAAGGCTCAGCCTTCTCACCCCAATTAGGAATAGCTCTGAAGGGTCATTCCATTTTCAGAAACGGCCACAGGGTCAACTGAAGCTTTATTTTGTCTGCATCATATTTCAATTTCTTCCTCTGCCCAGTCTCCTTCTTCCCCTCTCTCCCCTCAGTCCCCTTTCTTCCCTAGGTGTTGGAGCCAAGGGAACCCCCTAATAAGCCTCCTATATGATAGTCTTTATCTAGAGTCTGCTTCCTAGAGAGTCCAATCTGTGGCAGAGAGTGCTGCTGGTGGTAGGCAGAGGACATACAACCCTGGCATGAGATGGTTGGGCAGTTGTTAAAACAGTCACAGGTGATGAAGTTGGATGGTATACTGGTGGAAGAAAATGCTGATATCTGACATTGGAGAAATATGAGGAAAATACTAACTAGAGAGGCAATAGAATCCGGTGGCTTCACTAAGCTCGATTAAGGCCTTGAATAAAAAGATAAGCTAGGGGTGAAAGGCAGAGTTATCCTTGGTAGCATAAGAAGCAGCTCTTGTTTCCTTCACAGAAGGTCCAAAAAGGCTGAGGATCAAGCCCAGAAAATAAGAGTAATGAATCTCAAAGGAGGTTCAACTCGTAACGTAGACAGATCTGCTATGCCAGTCTCAGGACCTTGGTTAAGTAAAAATAAGACCCTGACATGTGGTACGGGGACATTGCAGTTGATGCCCCCCATATCTTGAATCTTCGTTTTCCTCTGATTCCTACAGAAGTAGTTTACTCCAACTGGGTCCGTGGTGCATTCCTGTAATTCCAGCACTTTGGAAGCTCAAGGTGAGCGGATCACCTGAGGTCAGGAGTTTGAAGCCAGCCTGGCCAACATGGTGAAACCTCATCTCTACTAAAAATACAAAAACTAGCCAAGTGTGGTGACTTACACCTGTAGTCCCAGTTACTTTGGAGGCTGAGGTGGGAGAATTGCTTGAATTTGGGAGGCAGAGGTTGCAGTGAGCTGAGATTGCTCCACTGTACTCCAACCTGGGTGACACAGTGAGAATCCTAAAAAAAAAAAATTAGAGGTAGTTCACTCCTCCCTAGTGAGGGCTAACACTCTCCCCTTGCTCAAAGGCAATGCAGAGGCTTTTCATTTTCAAGATAACAGGTGCCCATCTCAGGATCAAGGGCCACCTACATACTTGGCCATGGGCCTATACCTAAGGTTAAGTTGCTGCAAAAACAGCCAAAGGCATGCTAGATGTGATAAAGGAACTTCAGGACCTAGTCATCTTTTATAAACAAGAACTAGAAGCGTATAGATGGTATTGGTTTCTAAGGGTTCTGGATCAAGGAGTCAGAGCATGTTGTTTAAAAAGAGAATTTACCAGTTTGGGAGACACTTCTAGGGTATGTGACTTGAAATTCTAGCAAGGACACCAAGAGAAGGTACAAACACACTCCTAAGATGGCTCTTAGAGGCATGGAAAGGGCAATAGCTCACACTCAGTAAGGTAGAAATACCAGAGTTGCCAAGGTAGATGGTAGGAAAGAATAAAAGGCTCAGCGAAGTACACATACCAGGGTGAGAATACTAGGTAAGGCTGGAAAGCCCACTAGCCATCTGTTACTGAAGCAATAAGAATTGTCCTGGTGTGAGAAGCTCCAGCATCAGTAAGAAGTTCAGTGCCAGTGCTCCTCAGCAGGCCAGGCTGTCAGTAGAAAATGCCACTAAAGAGCTGGGCTTACTGATAATAGGACCTGCCCCGCTCAATGCACACAATAGAAAACAGGTGGTGGTACTTACTCATCAGAAGCCAGGTAATGGCAATTATCTTAATGCAAGGACAAAATGTAATGAGTGGATCTGACTTGCAGAGAATTGTGGAGCTGATTAATAGAAAACAGTGTCCCTGAGGAAAAACTAGAAAGGCAGCCAAGAAGGGTATGACTCCATCTATACGAGCAAAATAAATCAAGGATGGCTGATTGGGAGGTTGACAGCAGTGTTTTCAATACATGGTCATGATCCATTGTCCAGTTTCCAGAGGCCAAAGATGGACGAAAAGGCCAGGTTCCAGGCCCCCTGCAACAGCCATACAAGTGTACACTGGGATGATTCCCCTAGCCTTTCCACAGGCCATTTACACAAACAAATGTGAACTAAGGAAAGGAGACTGAGTTAAAATTGATACTTAGAGAACTGAAACATTGTAGTGGCCCTGTTATTAATAGAATGGAAGTATAAGGGAACCAAGTAATAAATGAATTCAATAGATAAATCAACAACATTCCAAACTGAAAATTTCTGTTTTCTTTACACTCAGGAAAATAATAGGATTTTGTTTGTTTTTTTTCTTCCTTTCCTTCTTTCCCATTTTTTTTTTCTTTTTTTCTTTTTTCTTTTTTTTTGGTAGACACAGGATCTCAGGTCTCGCTCTGTGGCCCAGGCTGGAGAGCAGTGACACGATCATAAATCACTGCAACCTCGAACTCCTGGGCTCAAGCGGTCTTCCTCTCGGCCTCCTGAGTGGCTGGAAATACAGGCATGTGCCCCCATGCCTGGCTGATATTTTAATTTTTTTGTAGAGACAAGGTCCTCTATGTTTCCCAGGCTGGGCATAAACCCCTGACCTCAGGGGTTTGTGCTGGGATTACAGATGTGAGCCACTGTGCCCAATCTTGTTTCCCATTTTCTTGGATTGTGGACCTAATCTGGATTCATCTTTGAATTTTTCTCATATTTTATGTTTTGAAAATATAAACCATTTCTTCAACTTTATATTTTAGTATAAGATTATCACAATGATATATAAATCAATGTTATTGAGGTTTAATATACATACAATGTGTACATTTTAAATATACAGTTTGAGTTTGGCACATGTACACATTTGTGTACCTACCACCCTGATTAAGGTATAGGACATTTCTATTATCCTGAAAAGTTCTTTTAGGCCTCTTTGTTGTCAATACCACCCCCAACCACCAGACACAAGTAACTACTGACCTCTTTTCTGTCACTATGGGTTAGTTTTCCTTTTTTGAAAATATCACATAAAAGGAATTACGCAGCACATATTCTTTTGTGTCTGGCTTCCTTCACTCAGTACTGTTTTTGAGATCCACACTCTGTATATCAATAGTCTGTTGACTTTTATTATGAAATAGTCTTCTATTGTAATGATATACCACAATATGTTTAACCATTTGTTAATGGACATTTGGGTTGTTTCTAGTTTTAGGTTATTATGAATAAAGCTGCTATAAGTATCTGTGTATAAGTCTCTGAATGGATGTATGTTTTTATTTCTCATTGGTATATATGTAGGAGTAGAATTGACAGATATATGGCAGTGTAAGTAAGGAACTGCTCAACTGTTTTCTAAAGTGGTTGTACCATTCTACATTTGTCTCAGCAATATATGAGAGAGTTTCAGTGGCTCCATAACCTCACCCATTACATTCTCAGTTATTTGGTTTTATTTTTAGCCATTCTATGGCTATGTAAAAATATATCAATGTGGCTTTAACTTTATGACTGAAAATGTTGAACATCTTTCTATGCATGTATTGGCCATTCTCATCTTTTTAAAATGTCAAATGACTTACCTGATTTTAAAACTGGGTTGTCTTCATTATCAAATTGTAAAAGTTCTTTATATATTCTGGATACAAGTCTTTTGTCAGATACAAGTAACACAAACAACCACTCTGTTGGGGCTTGTTGTTTTATTTTTTAAAGGAGACTTTTGAAATAGGGAATGTTTAATATTATTCTTTTATATTTTATGTGATATCTAAGAAATCTTTGTCTACTCCAGATTTGAGAAGATATTTTCCTATGCTTTATTGTAAACATTTTATAACTTTTATTTTTACATTTAGGTCGCTGCTCTATTTATAATTAGTTTTGCATTTACTGTGAGGTAAGAGTTGAAGTTCATGCTTTTTTCACATAAGTATCCAGTGGTTCAAGCACTATGTAATGAAAAAGTGTTTTCTACTTTTAATTACTTTGGCACATTCAATTTCTTTAATAAATACAGTGCTATTAGGTTTCCCTGTTTCTTTTTATGTTAATTTTGGTAGCTTATGTCTTTCAATAAATTTGCCCATTTCCTCTAAGTTACTCAATTTGTTGCATAAATTTGTTCACAATAGTCTGCTTTTAACTTTCTAATGCCTGCAGTGATGTCTCCTCTTTCATTCCTGATTTTAGTATTCATATCCCTTTTTTCCTTGGTCTAATTAGAAACTTAACAATTTATCAAAGAACCTGCTTTTGGTTTCATTGTTTCTTTTTTCCTGTTAATTATCTATTTTCAAATTTCATTGATTTCATTCATATTTTTATTTCTTACCTTCTACTTACTTACTTTGGGTTCACTTTGTTTTCCTGTTCTTTTAACTTCTTAATGTGAAATTTTGCATCATTAATCATTAGTTTTAGACTTTTATTCTTTTCTAATGTAAGCATTTAAAGCTCTAAATTCCCCCCAATCACTGCTTTAGCTGTATCCTCCAGATTATGAAGTATTATATTTTAATTATTATTCAGGTAAAAATATATTCTCATATTCTTTGTGATATGATCTATAATACATGATTAGAGATGTTTAATCTCCAAACATTTGTGGATTTTCCAATATTTGTTAATTTCTAATTGATTCTATTGTAGTCAGAGGACATACTCTATTATTTTAGTGCTTTTAAATTTGTTTAGACTATAGTCCTGCATATGTTGTCTTGATGAGTGTTCCATGTGCATCTGAAAATAATATATATGCTATTGTTCCATGGAGCATCCTAGAAATGTTGTTCTGTAAATGTCTAGATCAAGTTGGTTGATACTGCTATTCCATTCTCCTATATTCTTACTGAGTTTTTTTTTTTTTTTTTTTTTTTACCAACTACTGAGAGAAGAGAGTTGAAATTCCCAAGTATTACTGTGGGCTTATTTCTCTTTTGTCAGCTTTTGCTTCATGTGTATTTGAAGCTCTGTAATTAGATACATGCACATTTATGAGGCATTCTTGATGAAATACTCTGTTATCATCCTGAGATATTTCTCTTTATCTCTAGTATTATTTCTTGTCCTGAAACATCACTCTAGTTTTCTTAAGGTAAATGTTTATAAGCTATAATAATTTTTCTCTTTTTCTTTAAACTACCTGTATTTTTAAAAATTGAACATATTATTTTATTATATAATAATAATCTCACTACTCATGGATTGCATTGGCTGCCAAAAAAAAAAAAAATAGAGTACACAGTTGATGAGGGAATGCTGTTGGTGGTGGTAGAGAAAGAGAATGACTTCATGAGTAAATCTGGGGAACTGTTCTGGTTGATTTCTTTTAAAAAAATAAATGTTATTGTATATATTTAAGGTATACAATGTGATGTTATAAAATACATATATATTGTAAAATGGTTACTATAGTGGAGCAAATGAACATGTCTATCATCTCACATAGTTTCCTATTCCTCTTCTGTGTGGCATCAGTCATAGTCTATTCATTTAGCAAAATCCATATTTTTAGAACACTATTAACTATAGTCCTTACATTGTACACTAGATATTTCCACTTGCTTATCCTACATATTTGAATTTTATTATTTTAAAATAAATTTATTTTTTCCAAGATGGTAGATTAGAGGCGTTCAGCATGCCTCATTCACTCGGAAATAACAAGGTAGTACACAATGATCAACTCTTTGAGCTTCATTTCAAGAAGGAAAATGGGAATCCACTAGAATCACAAAGGAAACTCCAGATCCCAGTGAGGAGATGGGGTGGGCAAATAGCCCCTGTGATGACATGGGGCTGATTAAAGTGAGTGAAACCCCAGTACGCAAGAAAGGCAGAGAGCCTCCCTCTGTGACTCACCTTTCCACTGGGGATCCAAGCAATTCAGGCCAAGGGAGAGCACTTTGTTTTTCCCAAGCCCTGGAGCTATCTTGGGGAGAGGCTTGAAGATGCTATGAGGGAAAGACACTGAGAAAAGCTGTAGGCATTTTTCCAGACCTGGAATCGAGGGCAGGACACCATTTTTAACCCAGGCACATATAAAGTCTGCCATTCTTTGGAAAGCCAGCAGCATGGCTGCTCAGGAACTTCAGTCCTGGACCACAGTTTGGAACACCTGCTCTGGATTGGGGTAGAAGCTTCCACAGCCAGAACTGTGAAAAGTACCTCAGCAGTAGGTGCTGGAATTTTGCTCTCCCCCATCACAGACCTGGAGCAGGTGTAGTTTCTCTGTACAGGTGTAGTTTCTTGTTACAGCTGTAGTTTCTCTCAGACAACAAGACTTACAGCTAAGGACAACTGGTGACCTGGAATAGGTGTGTATGTGTCTTTGCTGGGTACACCAATCTGCTACCCTAAGACTGTGATGCAGTAGGGTCCCTCTCCACTCCACCCCTAAGCCAAAATTCAGGGAATCAGAGCATCATCCCCTTGCCTGGACCAGGAGCCTGAGCTGCCGCACTCTTCATGGACATAGATGGTGGTGCAGTGTGGCCTTCTCTGTTCCATGCCCATGGAGATCTCCAGGTATTCAGAGTACCCCCTGGCCTGGATCTACAGTCTCAGCCACCTCATGCTTCCTGTACATAGATTATGGTGCAGTGGGACCATCTCTGTTTCACCTCCAGGCAGATCTCCAGGCATCTGCACCACACACTCTGTTGGATCAGAAGTTTAGACCACCCCCATCCCCATGCAGAGAACTTGGGATTGAGGAGGTTTCCCAGATCCATGCCTAGGCATATCTCTGAGGGCTTGGTGGCTGGCCACTGGATTCTCCCCTCAGTGCTGGTGCTTGTGTCTGCCATCAGGGGGAACTGTAGGTCCAGACCTGCCTGGTCCAGCCCCATTCATCTTGCCCCCTGCCTCTCCAAGGATAAGGAGGGAGCTCAGACCACTGTGCACTCCACAAATAAGCCCATTTCCCAAGGCAACAGAGAGCTTCTCTCAGTAAACAAGGATCACACATATACCCAGCTGTACTGGCCACAGCTGGCTCTTACTCATAAGTGCCATCTATGACTTGTAGTTTGAACTGCAGAGTCATATAAAACCTGCTGACAGAAATGCACGGGACTATAGAAGCAAAGCCAAAGGACCCTACCTAGTATTCTGTACAGTCACATTCCCTAGGAAGTGGGGGAAAGAAAAGGCAAAAAATATTATTATAGGGAAAGAAAGAAAGACAAAAAATCCTACTCACATGAAAATAATTACAAATATTAGAAGCGCCAGCATCTCTAGGTAAGAAGGAACCAGCATAAGAATTCTGGCACAATGAAAAATCTGAATGTGGTGACACCAAAGGATCACACAACCTCTCCAGCAAAGGATCCTAACCAAAATGGAAACTCAGAAATGACAGATAGAGAAATCAAAGGATAGATTGTAAGGAAGTTCAATGAGATAGAAGATAAGGTTGAAAATAAACACAAAGAGACTTCAAAGGAAATCCAGGAAATGAAGGAAGAGATAAATATTTTAAAAAGAAATCAACCAGAGCTTCTGGAATTGAAAAACTCACTTAAGGAATCTCAAAATACAATGGAAAGCTTTAGCAATAGACTGGACCAAGTAAAAGAAAAAATTTCGGAGTTTAAAGACTAGTCTTTTGAACCAACTCAGTAAGACAAAAATACAGAAAAAAGGATTTAAAAAAATAAACAAAGTCTTTGAGAAACATGGGATTATGTATAGCAACCAAGCTTATGAATTATTGACATTCCTGAGAGAAATGGAAAAAAGAAAATAAACATATTTCAGGGAACAATTCAGGAACATTCTCCTTATCTAGCTAGAGAGGTAGACATCTCAATACAAGAAATCCAGAAAACACCTGCAAGATACCATACAAAATGAATATGATGAAGGCATGTAGTCACTAGACTGTTCAAGGTCAATACTAAAGAAAAGACTTAAAGGCAGCTAGAGGAAAAGCTCAGATCATGTACAAAGGGAACACCATTAGTCTAACAGCAGACTTCCCAGGAGAAACCTTACAAGCCAGGAGAGATTGGGGGCCTATTTTCAGCATTCTGAAAGAAAAGAAATTGCAGCCAAGAATTTCATATCCCACCAAACTAAGCTTCATAAGTAAAGGAGAAATAAAATCTTTTTCCAGACAAGCCAGCATTAAGGGAATTTGTTACCACTAGACCAACCTTATAAGAGAGCCTCAAAGGAGTTTTAAACATGGAAACAAAATAACAATACCTGCTGCCACAAAACACACTAAAGTACATAGCCTACAGAACCTATAAACCAACCATGCAATAGAAACTACAAAGCAACCAGCTAACTTCATGATAGGATCAAAACTTTGCATATCAATATTAACTTTGAATGTAAATGGTATAAATGCCCCATTTAAAAGGCACAGGGTGGCAAGTTGAATAAAAATACAGGACCCATATGTCTGCTGTCTTCATGAGATCTATCTCACACATAAGGAAACCCTGAAGCTCAAAGTAAATGTCAGAGAAAGACCTGTCATGTAAATGGAACAAAAAAAAGGGCAGGTGTTACTACTCTGATATTAGATAAAACTTTAGATATTAGATAAAGACTTTAAAACAACAACAGTAAAAAAGAACAAACAAGGGTATGACATAATGATAAAGGATACAATTCAACAAGACTTAACTATCCTAGATATATACACACCCAATATTGGAGCACCCAGATTCATAAAACAAGTAGTTCTAGACCTATGAAAAAAGACTTAGACATCCACACAATAATAGTGGGGAATTTTAACACCCTACTGACAGCATTAGACAAATCATCAAGGCAGAAAACCAATGGAGAAATTGTGGACTTCAACACTTGATCAATTGGACCTAGGACATCTACAGAACACTCCTCCCATCAACTACAGATTATAAATTTTTCTCATCTGCAAATAGAACATATTCCTAAATCGACCACATGCTTGCCATAAAAGAAGGCTCAATAAATTTTAAAAAAGGGAAATTGGGATCATTCCCAGATGACTGAATAGGAACAGCTCCAGTCTACAGCTCCCATCTACAGCTCCCAGCATGAGTAACACAGAAGACAGATGACTTCTGCATTTCCAACTGAGGTACCAGGTTCATCTCATTGGGACTGGTTCAACAGTGGGAGCAGCCCACAGAGTGTGAGCTGAAGCACGGTGGGGCATCGCCTCACCCAGGAAGTGAAAGGGGTCAGGGAATTTCCTTTCCAAGCCAAGGAAAGTTGTGACAGATGGTACCTGGGAAACCAGGATACTCCTGCCCTCATACCATACCTTTCCAGTGGTCTTAGCAAACAGCACACCAGGAGATTATATCCTGTGCCTGGCTCAGCAGGTCTCATGCCCATGGAGACTTGCTGGAACTGTGAGGTGGCAGCAAGGCTGGGGGAGGGGTGTCAACCATTGCTGAGGCTTGACTAGGTAAACAAAGCAGCCAGGAAGCTTGACCTAGGTGGACCCACTGCAGCTCAAGGAGGCCTGCCTACCTCTGTAGACTCCACCTCTGGGGGCAGGGCATAGCTGAACAAAAGGCAACAGAAACTTCTGCAGACTTAAACATCCCTGTCTGACAGCTTTGAAGAGAGCAGCAGTTCTCCCAGCATGGAATTTGAGATCTGCAAATGGACAGATTGCCTCTTCAAGTTGGTCCCTGACCCCTGAGTAGCCTAACTGGAAGACCCTTCCCAGTAGGGGCCAACTGACACCTCATAAAGCCAGGTGCCCCTCTGAGATGAAGCTTTCAGAGGAAGGATCAGACAGCAACATTTGCTGTTCTGCAATATTTGCTCTTCTGCAGCCTCCACTGGAGATACCCAGGTAAACAGGGTCTGGAGTGGACCTCCAGCAAACTCCAACAGACCTGCAGCTGAGGGTCCTGACTGTTACAAGGAAAACTAACAAACAGAACAGAATAGCATCAACATCAACCAAAAGGACAACCACACCAAAACCCCATCTCTAGGTCACCATCATCAAAGACCAAAAGAAGATAAAACCACAAAGATGGGGAGAAACCAGAACAGAAAACCTGAAAATTCTAAAAACCAGAGTGCCTTTTCTCCTCCAAAGGATGGCAGTGTTTTGCCAGCAACGGAACAAAGCTGGATGGAGAATGACTTAGATGAGCCAGAAGATTGGTGATAACGAACTTCTCCGAGCTAAAGGAGGATGTTCGAACACACCACAAGGAAACTAAACATGTTGAAAAAAGATTAGAAGAATGGCTAACTAGGATAAACAGCATAGAAAAGACCTTAAATGACCTGATGGAGCTGAAAACCATGGCACAAGAACTATGTGACACATGTAAAAGCTTCAGTAGCTGATTCGATCAAGTGGAAGAAAGGGTATCAGTGATTGAAGATCAAATAAATGAAATGAAGCAAGAAGATAAGTTTAGAGAAAAAAGAGCAAAAAGAAATGAACAAACCCTCCAAGAAATATGGGACTATGTGAAAAGACCAAATCTACTTTTGATTGGTGACATGAAAGTGATGGGGAGAATTGAACCAAGTTGGAAAACACTCTTTAGGATATCATCCAGGAGAATTTCCCCAACCTAGCAAGGCAGGCCAACACTGAAATTCAGGAAATACAGAAAACACCACAGAGATACTCCTCGAAAAGAGCAGCCCCAAGACACATAATTGTCACATTCACCAAGGTTGAAATGAAGGAAAAAATGGTAAGGGCAGCCAGAGAGAAAGTTCAGGTTACCCACAAAGGGAAGCCCATCAGACTAAGAGCAGATGTCTCGGCAGAAACTCTATAAGCCAGAAGAGAGTTGAGGCCAATGTTCAACATTCTTAAAGAAAAGAATTTTCAACCCAGAATTTCATATCCAGCCAAACTAAGCTTCATAAGTGAAGGAGAAATAAAATGCTTTACAGACAATCAAATGCTGAGAGATTTTGTCACCACCAGGCCTGCCTTACAAGAGCTCCTGAAGGAAGCACTAAACATGGAAAGGAACAACCAGTACCAGCCACTGCAAAAACATGCCAAATTGTAAAGACCATTGATGCTAGGAAGAAACTGCATCAAATAATGAACAAAATAACCAGCTAACATCATAATGACAGGATCAAATTCACACATAACAATATTAACCTTAAATGTAAATGGGCTAAATGTCCCAATTAAAAGACACAGACTGGCAAATTGGATAAAGAGTCAAGACCCATCAGTGTGCTGTATTCAGGAGACCCATCTCACGTGCAGACACACACATAGGCTCAAAATAAAGGATTGGAGGAAGAGCTACCAAGCAAATGGAAAGCAAAAAAAAAGCAGGGGTTGCAATCCTAGTCTCTGATAAAACAGACTTTAAACCAACAAAGAGCAAAAGAGACAAAGAAGGCCATTATATAATGGTAAAGGGATCAATTCAACAAGAAGAGCTAACTATCCTAAATATATATGCACCCAATACAGGAGCACCCAGATTCATAAAGCATGTCCTTAGAGACCTACAAAGAGACTTAGACTCCCACACACACACAATAATAATGGGAAATGTAAACACCCCATTGTCAACATTAGACAGATCAACAAGACAGAAAGTTAACAAGGATATCCAGGACTTGAACTCAGCTCTGCACCAAGCAGACCTAAGAGATATCTACAGAACTCTCCACCACAAATCAACAGTATATACATTCTTCTAGCACCACATTGCACTTATACCAAAATTGACCACATAGTTGGAAGTAAAGCACTCCTCAGCAAATGTAAAAGAACAGCAGTCACAACAAACTGTCTCTCAGACCACAGTGCAATTAAATTAGTACTCAGGATTAAGAAACTCACTCAAAACTGCACAACTACATGGAAACTGAACAACCTGCTCCTGAATGACTACTGGGTACATAGCAAAATGAAGGCAGAAATAAAGATGTTCTTTGAAACCAATAAGAACAAACACACAACCTACCAGAATATCTGAGACATATTTAAAGCAGCATGTAGAGGGAAATTTATAGCACTAAATGCCCACAAGAGAAAGCAGGAAAGATCTAAAATCAACACCCTAACATCACAGTTAAAAGAACTAGAGAAGCAAGAGCAGACACATTCAAAAGCTAGCAGAAGGCAAGAAATGACTAAAATCAGAGCAGAACTGAAGGACATAGAGACACAAAAACCCTTCAAAAAATGAATGAATCCAGGAGCTGGTTTTTTGAAAAAAATCGACAAAATAGACCACTAGCAAGACAAATAAAGAAAAGAGAGAAAAATCAAATAGATGCAATAAAAAATGATAAAGGGGATATCACCACTGATCCCACAGAAATACAAACTACCATCAGAGAATACTATAATCAATTCTATGCAAATAAACTAGAAAATCTAGAAGAAATAGATAAATTCCTGGACACATACATCTTCCCAAGACCCCAGGAAGAAGTTGAATCCCTGAATAGACCAATAACAGGCTCTGAAATTGAGCCAATAATTAATAGCCTACCAACCAAAAAAAGTCCAGGACCAGACGGATTCACATCTGAATTCTACCAGAGGTACAAAGAATAACTGGTACCATTCCTTCTGAAACTATTCCAATCAACAGAAAAAAGAGGGAATCCTCCTTAAATCATTTTATGAGGCCAGCATCATCCTGATACCAAAGCCTGGCAGAGACACAACAAAAAAAGAGAATTTTAGACCAATATCCCTGATGAACATTGATGCAAATATCCTCAATAAAATACTGTCAAACCAAATCCAGCAGCACATCAAAAAGCTTATCCAACAAGACCAAGTTGACTTCATCCATGGGATGCAAAGCTGGTTCAACATATGGAAATTAATAAATGGAATCCATCATATAAACAGATCCAAAGACAAAAACCACATGATTTTCTCAATAGATGCAGAAAAGGCCTTTGACAAAATTCAGCAGCCCTTCATGCTGAAAACTCTCAATAAACTAGGTATTGATGGACATATCTCAAAATAATAAGAGCTATTTATGACAAACCCATAGCCAATATCATACTGAATGGGTAAAAACTGGAAGCATTCCCTTTGAAAACTGGCACAAGACAGGGATGACCTCTCTCACCACTCCTATTCAATAGTGTTGGAAGTTCTGGCCAAGGCAATTGGGCAGGAGAAAGAAAGGGTATTCAATTAGGAAAAGAGGAAGTCAAATTGTCCCTGTTTGCAGATGACATGATTGTATATTTAGAAAACCCCATCATCTCAGTCCAAAATTTCCTTAACCTGATAAGTAACTTCAGCAAAGTCTCAGGATACAAAATCAATGTGCAAAAATCACAAGCATTCTTATACACCAATAACAGACAAACAGGGAGCCAAATCCTGAGTGAACTCCCATTCACAATTGCTTCAAAGAGAATAAAATACCTAGGAATACAACTTACAAGGGATGTGAAGGACTTCTTCAAGGAGAACGACAAAGCACTGCTCAACAAAATAAAAGAGGACACAAACAAATGGAAGAACATTCCATGCTCATGGATAGGAAGAATCAATATCGTGAAAATGGCCATACTGTCCAAAGTAATTTATAGATACAATGCCATCCCCATCAAGCTACCAATGACTTTCTTCACAGAATTGGAAAAAACTACTTTAAAGTTCATGTAGAACCAAAAAAGACCCCGCATTGCCAAGACAATCCTAAGCCAAAAGAACAAAGCTGGAGGCATTACACTACATGACATCAAACTATACTACAAAGCTACAGTAACCAAAACAGCATGCTACTATTACCAAAACAGAGATATAGACCAATGAAACAGAAGGGAGCCCTCAGAAATAATGCCACACATCTACAACCATCTGATCTTTGACAAACCTGACAAAAACAAGAAATGGGGAAAGGATGCCCTATTTAATAAATGGTGCTGGGAAAACTGGCTAGGCATATGTAGAAAGCTGAAACTGGATCCCCTCCTTACACCTTGTACAAACATTAATTCAAGCTGGAATAAAGACTTAAATGTTAGACCTAAAACCATAAACACCCTAGAAGAAAATCTAGGCAATACCATTCAGGATATAGGCATGGACAAGGACTTCATGACTAAAACACCAAAAGCAATGGCAACAAAAGCCAAAATTGACAAATGGGATCTAATTAAACTAAAGAGCTTCTGCACAGCAAAAGAAACTACCATCAGAGTGAACAGGCAACCTACAGAATAGGAGAAAATTTTTGCAATCTACCCATCTGACAAAGGGCTAATATCCAGAATCTACAAATAACTTAAATAAATTGACAAGGAAAAAAGCAAACAACCCCATCAAAAAGTGGGCAAAGGATATGAAGAGACACTTCACAAAAGAAGACATTTATGCAGACAGCAGACACATGAGAAAATGCTCATCATCACTGGTCATCAGAGAAATGCAAATCAAAACCACAATGCAAATCTCAAACCAGTTAGAATGGCAATCATTAAAAAGTCAGAAAACAATAGATGCTAGAGAGGATGTGGAGAAATATGAATACTTTTACACTGTTGGTGGGAGTGTAAACTACTTCAAGCATTGTGGAAGACCGTGTGGTGATTCCTCAAGGATCTAGAACTAGAAATGCCATTTGACCCAGTGATCCCATTACTGGGTATATACCCAAAGAATTATAAATCATGCTACTATAAAGACACATGCACACATATGTTTATTGCAGCATTATTCACAATAGCAAAGACTTGGAACCAACCCAAATGTCCATCAATGATAGACTAGATTAAGAAAATGTGGCACATGTACATCATGGAATACTATGCAGCCATAAAAAAGGATGAGTTCATGTCCTTTGCAGGGACATGGATGAAGCTGGAAACCATCATTCTGAGCAAACTATTGCATGGACAGAAAACCAAACACTGCATGTTCTCACTCATAGGTGGGAATTAAACAATGAGAACACTTGGACACGGGGTGGGGAACATCACACACAGGGTTGGGGGAGCAGTGAGGTATAGCGTTAGGAGAAATACCTAATGCAAATGACAAGTTAATGGGTGCAGCACACCAATGTGGCACATGTATACATATGTAACAAACCTGCATGGTGTGTACATGTATCCTAGAACTTATAATAATTTAAAATATAAAATAAAATAATGGAAATCATAACAACCATTTTCTCAGACCACATTGGAATAAAAATAGAAATCAATACCAAGATGATCTTTTCAAATCACACAATTACATGAAAATTAAACATCTTGCTCTTAAATGACTTTTGGGTAAACAACAAAAGTAAGGCAGAAATTCAAAAATTCTTTGAAATAAAAAAAGACAGACAGAGACACAACTAAAATCTCTGGGATACAGCAAAAGCAATGTTAAGAGGAAAGTTAATAGTGCTAAATACCTACGTCAAAAATTTGGAAAGATCTCAAATTACCTAACAGCACACTAGAAGAATAATAAAAACAAGAATGAACTAACCCCCAAGCTAGCAGAAGAACAGAACTAAACTCAGAGCAGTACTGAATGATTGAGATCCGAAAATCCATACAAAGAATCAATGAAGAAAAAGCGGGTTTTTTTGAAAGGATAAACAAGATTGATAGACCACTAGACTACATGAATAAAAAATAAAAAAAAAAAACAAAACAGGAAAAATAAGCACAACCAGAAATGACAAAAGTGACTTTACAACCAATCCCACAGAAATACAAAAAGCCCTTAGAGACTATTATGAACACCTCTATGCATACAAACTAGGACATATGGAAGAAATGTATAAATTCCCAGAAACACGCAATCTCCCAAGATTGAATCAGGAAGAAATTGAAACCCTGAACAGACTAATATTGAGTTCCAAAATAGAATCAGAAATAAAAAACCTACCAACCGAGAAAAGCCCTAGATCAAATGGGTCCATGGCCAAATTCTACCATACATACAAAGAAAAGCTGCTACCAATCCTACTGAACTGTTCCCAAAAAATTAAGGAGGAGAGATTCCCTCCTAACTAATTCTACAAAGCCAGTATCACCCTGATGCCAAAACCTGGCAAAGACACAACAAGAGAAGAAAACTATAGGACAATATCCCTGATTAACATGGATGCAAAAATCCTCAAGTAAATACTAGCAAACTGAATCCACTAGCACTTAAAAATTTAATTCGCCATGTTCAAGTAGGCTTCATTCCTGGGATGCAAGGTTTGTTCCACACATGCAAATCAATAAATGTGATTCACCACATAAACAGAATTAAAAACAAAAACCACATGATATTGTATGGATCTGTGTCCTTGCCCAAATCTCTTGTCGAATTGTAATCCCCAGTATTGGAGGTGGGGCCTGGTGGAAGGTGATTGGATCGTGAGGGTGGATTTTCCCCTTGGTACTGCTATAGCAATATGAGAATAGACTAAGACACCTTGCAATCATTTCAATAGACACAGAAAATCTCTCAATTAGATCCAACGTCCCTTCAGAGTAGAAACCTTAAACAAACTTGCTATCAAAGGAACATACCTCAAAATAATAAGAGCCATCTATGACAAACCCAAAGCCAACATTATACCAAAAAAGCAAAAACTGGAAGCATTCCCCTTGAGAACTGGAATAAAACAAGGATACCTACTCTCATCACACCTATTCAACATAGTACCAAAATTCTAACCCAGAGCAATCAGACAAGAGAAAAAATGTAAGGCATGTAAACAGGAAAAGAAGAAGTCAAACTGTCTTCTCTGATGATATGATTCTATACCTAGAAAATCCCAAAGACTCCTTCGAAAGGCTCCTGGAGCTGACAAATGATTTCAGTAAAATTTCAGGATACAAAAGCCAATATACAGAAATCTGTAGCATTTCTATACACAAATAGTATTCAAGCTGAGAACCAAATCAAGAACACAATCCCATTTACAATAGCCACACACACACAAAAAGAACTCACCTAGGAATAATCTAACCAAGTAGGTGAAAGATTTCTACAAGGAGAACTACAAAACACTGCCTGAAAGAAATCATAGATGTCATAAACAAATGGA
Organism: Macaca nemestrina; assembly: GCF_043159975.1. NCBI lineage: Eukaryota > Metazoa > Chordata > Mammalia > Primates > Cercopithecidae > Macaca > Macaca nemestrina. The sequence continues at coordinate 140,299,257 of NC_092127.1, read as the reverse complement.
AAAACATTCCATGCTCATGATTGGAATCAATATCATTAAAATGGCCATACTGCACAAAGCAATGTACAGATTCCATGGTATTCGTATTAAGCTACCAATTTAATTTTTCACAGAACTAGAAAAAGTACTCTAAACTTCATTTGGAACAACAATAACAAAAGCCTGAATTGCCAAAGCAATCCTAAGCAAAAAGAAAAAAGCCAGAGACATCACACTACCTGACTTCAAACTACACAATAAGGCTACAGTAACCAAAACAGCATGGTACTGGTATGAAAACAGACACATAGACCAATGGAACAGAATAGAGAACCCAGAAATAAAGCCATATGCCTACAGCCATCTGATCTTCAACAAAGTTGACAAAAATAAGCAATGGGGAAAGGACTTACTATTCAATAAATAGTGCTGGGATAGCTGGCTAACCATACGCAGAAGAAAGAAATATGGATTAAAGATTTAAATGTAAGACCCCAAATTAAGAATCCTGGAAGAAAACCTAGGAACCACCATTCTGGACATCAGCCTTGGGAAATAATTTATGACTAAGTCCTCCAAGGCAACTGAAACAAAAATAAAAATTGACAACTGGGACCTAAATGAACTAAAGAGCTTCTGCATAGCAAAAGTAACTATCAACAGAGTAAACAGACAACCTGCAGAATGAGAGAAATATTCACAAACTGTGCATCCAACAAAAGTCTAATATACAGAATCTATAAGGAACTTAAACAATTGAACAAGCAAAAGGAAAATAACCCCATTAAGAATAGGCAAAAGACCTGAACAGACACTTCTCAAAAGACAACATACAAGCAGCCAACAAACGTATGAAAAAATGTTCAACATCACGTCATCAGAGAAATGCAGATCAAAACCACACTGAGATACCATCTCACACTAGTCAGAATGGCCGCTATTAAAAGTCAAAAAATAACAGATGTTGGTGATGCTGTGGAGAAAAGGGAAGGCTTATACACTGTTGGTGGGAATGTAAATTAGTGTGGCCTCTGTGGAAAGCAGTTTAGAGATTTCTCAAAGAACTTTAAAAGGAACTACTCTTTGACCCAGCAATCCTATTACTTCCAAAAGAAAATAAATTTTTATACCAAAAAACCACATGCACTTACATGTTCATCACAGAACTATTCACAGCAGCAGACATAGAATGAGCCTAGGTGTACATCAGTGGTGGATTGGATGAAGAAAATGTGGTATATATATACCATAGAGTACTATGCAGCCATAAAAGGAAACAAGTTGTGTCCTTTGCGGCAACATGCATAGAGCTGGAGGCCATTATCCTAAGCAAATTAACACAGGAACAGAAAACCAAATACCACATGCTGTCACTTACAAGTGGGAGCTAAACACTGGGTACTCATGGACATAAAGATGGAAACAACAGACACTGGGGAGTACTAGAGGAAGGAGGAAGGAGGCAGGGAGGCAGCAGTTGAAAAATTAACTACTGGGTACTATGCTCAGTACCTGCATGACGGGATCAATCATAGCCCAAAGCTCAACATCATGCCATATACCAGGGTAACAAACCTGCATATGTACCCTCTGGATCCAAAATAAAAGTTGAAATTATTTAAAAATGTATTTATGGCATGTTTCTTGTAAATACCATAGTTAGGTCTTGCAGAACCCTCATTAAGTCTATGACAATTTTTTCTATCTTGTATTATTATTAGATACCTTAGGTATCTGGCGTATAAAATACATAAAGTTAACAGAGATAATCAATTTATAATACTGAATGTAAAAAATATCGTGTCTATTTTTCTAAAAATAATCATATCAAGTTAATTTCTTCATCAAGGTTGATAAAAATGTCAGCATCTCCCTGTTTTTATGGCCCTTCTGACCCAATGGTCAAGGACAATAATAGAGAGTCTTGGTTTTGAGTCACTTTTGGATGCCACTGTTACAGTAGGTAGCTAGTCATATATGAGCAGAGCAGGATAGGGACTCCCCCCTGCCCCCACCGCACACACCAGGAATGTCAGGCAGCCATCAGGCAATGGTAAGGCAGTTGTTAACTGTCTCTCTGAAATAATAATTGGTTGCAGCTGCTGCCAGGGACCGGCAATCCCCCAATAAACAGAAACACTTGAAACTGGTGATTGGCAGCTTCCCAATAAGATCTCAGGAGTTGGACAAGTGGGCTCAAGCATGCACGGTAAAATGGTGGAGTTTAACTGGCATATGACTTTCCAGGGACATTCAACTGGTAAAAGAAGAATGCCTCAAGTGAGCATGTGTACAGCTCCAGTAAACACACTGTGCATTCTCCCAAGTGCTAGCAGGCCACTACCATGCAGACAGCCCACCCTAAGGGAAGAATTATGGGAGAAGAGATGCAGGACCTTGGAAGTACGCTAATGTATAAAACCTCAAGTCAAAAGGTCAAACTGGGGCCAGGTGCAGTGGCTCACGCTTGTGATCCCAGCACTTTGGGAGGCCAAGATGGGCGGATCACTTGAGGTCAGGAGTTTGAGACCAGCCTGGCCAACGTGGCAAACCCCTGTCTCTACTAAAAATACAAAAAAGTTAGCTGAGCATGTAGTTTTTATGACTAAAATTAATTGGCCAATCTCTTCACTGGGAATCAGGATACACTAACTCTGGGTGCATGCCTGTAATCCCAGTTACTCAGGAGACTAAGGCAGGAGAATCGCTTGAGCCGGCAGGCAGAGGTTGCAGTGAGCTGAGATCACACCACTGCTCTCCAGCCTGGGCAACAGAGCTAGATTCCATCTCAAAAGAAAAAATAAAATAAAATAAAGGTCAAACTAGGTCAAACTGTGCACTAGTCTTTCAAGCTGCTCACTTGGCCCTCTTCCAAGTGTACTTTCATTCCTGCTCTAAAGCTTAATAAACTTTCACTCTTGCTCTAAAGCTTGCCTAGAGCTCTTTCTGCCTTATGCCCCTCAAATTCATTCCTCCCAGGAGACAAGAATTGAGGTTGCTGCAGACCCATATGGATGCACTGCCGGTAACATATCTTGTTGCCGTTTGACTTGGATTAACTTCCACCGCCAACACCACTGCTGTTGGTCTTTGCCCACACATGCAGTAGAAGGCTGCCAACTTTGGTGAGACCTGATTATCCCCTCCCCCAGTACTGAGCTCAGACGTGGGATGGGATGATTAATGCTCTCCTTGGGTATCCAGGTAGCCATGTCTACAAGTGGGTCTACCGTCTCTAGTGGGCTTTGTCAGAGTGAACCTGACTATTACCCTCTTCTACCTCTAAAGCACAAAGCCCCTATAGTCTTTTTCTCTTCAAATTAGCCAGCCTAATCAGTTTTGCTTCTATAGTACGGAAGTGGAAGTTGGGGATCGGTGTGGAGAAAAGGTGATGTTTTCTGGTTTCTTCTTTCCTGGAAGAGTCCTCAGCTGTAGAAAAAAAAAAAAAAAAGACACTGAATAAATTTTTCAACAGTTCATTGTTACACCCTCAAGTTAAATAAAGTAATGAGTCATTCTTCACTGATTGAAAAAAAAAAAAAAACCAAACCAAACAAACAAAACAACTCTTTCATGAGACTGAGCAGAAACAGAGATCTGAGGCAGTCTCTTTTTGTGAAAGCTTGCAGAATAGCCTATGTAGTTATGAACTGAGCCACAGGTGTCCTGCCCAAGAGTTGCAGGAATGCCTGTGATGCTGATAAAGGGTGGGAAGGCAAGGCTGAGATTGAGAGGAATTCTGCCTTTTTCCATAGATGAAAAGGCTGAATGAGTAATCCTCCCACCTGCCCTTGTTTACTTCCCACTGTACTGTGTGTCCAATGTTATTCAACATCATTGAGCCCATGAGTTAACAACTAAATATAGAGGAAATCATGAAGGAAATGAAAGAACATCTTGGTGTTCTTGGAGAATGGAGAGGAACAGCTGCAAAAAATATTGTATAAGTCTTAATGAGCTTTCAGGTTTCTCTCTCCAGGAAGAGATAAAATGAACCAGAGAAGATGACCATTTAAACTAGTCAATTTTCATTCAACCAAAATTGAACTTCTATGTGCAATGAAATAAACAAACCTGCACCTGTAAAGTGCTTGGTGCAGTGTCTAGGTCAATAGATGCTAGCTGTGATTATCATGATTGGCAGGACTGCTCAACTGCTTGCTTTTCTCTCTCTCCTATAACCATTTTGCAAGAAACTGTGACAGTGGTAAAAACCTGATTTGCACCCACTGTGTGTCTTCCTTATTAGGCTCTAAGCTCTGTAGACTAGAGAATATGTGAGAGAAGTGATATAAATAAATTTTAAAAAGGAAAAAACAGGTTTCCCTTTTCTAGATGCTAATTTATTCTCTTTTTGAAATTGGAACAGGAACCAGACAGCTAAGCACAATCAAACTGTGCTCATTCTCCAAGAATGAAGATACCGTAAGAAACTCTTTTAGCATTCTGTTTTAACGGTAGATTGTTTTAGTATCATATTCCTCACAAAACCATTTTAAAGAGAAACAAGAACTGTTTAATGGCTGAAACAGAAAAAATACCCATTATTATCTTTAAACATAAACTTTGAATGCTGCTGTAAAACACTTGCTGAAAGTGAAGTACTTTGCATAGCTAGCATCCTCTATAGGACTACATTATATAAAGCAGAGCGAGGAAGTAAAATATCCAATTATAGCTTAAGGCCTTTTTGCTTCTACTTAGAAGGCTAATTTTCCTTAAAATATCTGGTAATAAGTACAGCTTGATGCCATTCGAGGACTCCTTTCAACCTATCTCCTGGCACCTTCCTGCCTCCTCTCTTATTGCAACCCAAAGATTTCTCATTGCTGACATAGGAAAAAGACAATTAAAATATCCAGAGGTATCTTGGTTTTAGGCACAGTGGGGTCAAGGTGTTCCATCAATTCCACTGGGACTCTGGGACTCAATTTCTCCCTCACTGATCTCTGCTTCCCTCTCTGTTGTCTGTGTTCTCAGATTCTCATTATCTGGGGGCAGAGATGGCCCTAACTTTGGGCTTAGATTCTATAAGCTTAGCAATCACAACAGAAAGAAAGATACTCTTTTCTGAAGCAATAGCTTCAAGACTGAAGCTCACTGGGCTAATTTGGATCAAGAGTTCCCTATAGACAAAGGAGAAAATGCTTTGGTAGGCCAATTGAATCCCATATCTACCCTAGAATCCATGGAGTGGGGTAAGACCCACATGAACTGCATGGGTTAAGAATGAAGGCAGAGTAATTATGCAAAGGAAAACTGGAGTGCTATTATCACACACACACAAAAACCTCAAATGGATGCTGGGACATGGAACACAGTAAAACAAAACCAACCAAAAAGCTATCCATTACACACTCTGTAACAGAAAACATTTTAGAACTTAGCTAAATACTTGGAATCTTCTAGCCAAGCCCATGGGGATGGATGACTGTTATCCAACACAGTACTGAAGCATGCTCCTCGCTATATCTTCCATTGCCTCTCCAGACCTATTCTCTGCTTTGCCCTGTACCCTGTATGGAGTTCAACAGCCACTTTTGTTCTCTCTGGCTTCTCTTTGGGTTTCCCCAAAAGGGAGCTCTGATAACAAGCTGGAGGTGTGATGGAGAGGAAGGTTGGGATATTGATTTCCCCTGGCTTGCTCTTTATGTGAATCAGCTGCATCTCTACAACCAATGCCACACACAGCTCCTCTCCGCAGTGGTCTTCATACAATTTTCCCTCCAGGTTTAGCCAATGACTCTGTTCTCTTGTACCTTCAGGTCTAGGGGTTGCAGTAGTACTCTTACAGCTGCCACTCCCAGAGTAATGAACTATCCCTTGCAGTTTCTTTCTTTATGCCTTGCTCATGTTTTTGTAAATATTCCCTTTAATAAACTCTCCATAACACAATTTGAGTATGTCATGTATTTTCTCCTTGAATGTTATTGCTACTAATGGTATTTATCTAGAAGTTGTTTATAGAAGTATTGCCTTGGATTTTAATTTTTTTTGAATGGAAGCTAGGAAGAGAAGACCAATGTAATAGACCTACTTCAAAGCTAACATGCTCTAATAATGTCTCACTGGTTCATGAGAACTCAACAGATCACACCTCTAGTTCATAAAAAATGAAATGAGATAGCTTTTATTCCTTCTTACCTACTGTAGTCACCCTTGAACTTTTTTCTATCCTGGTAAAGTCATTCTTTTTAAAGAATTCCTAAGCATCAGAGATAGTTGCATCAGCTATTGCTATTTTTCAGAAGAAAATAAAGCCAAAAATAAATACATGTTGCCACTTTTCCATCTTGTTTCTTTGCCACACTTTGCACCTTGTAATCTTCTCCTTCTATGTGTTATAACAATGGCTAATGCTTATGGAGTATTTACTTTTATGCAGCACCATGCTATAGTGCTTTACCTTTATTAACGCATTTGATCTCCATAGCAAACTTATAAGGGAGGCAATATTTTTATCCCTCTTTACAGATGAGGAAAGTGAAGCACAGAGAGGATAAGGGAGCTACCCAAATTTTTACAGCTGGTTAGTAGCAGAGCCAGGATTTGAACCTAGGCAGACTGGCTCCAGAAGCTATGCTCTTAATAAATTCTGCTTCTTCTTCATGATGGAGCCACAGCCAAAAGGGAAGTTAAACGTTAACTATGCTTCAGAACCCCTCATTTTACAGATTTATCTGAAAGGATGATTAAATGATTGGTGTTTATTATTTATTCCATAATGATCAAAATTTAGGCATTGCAACTTTCATGCCATCTACTTTACATCATCATTGAAATAAGGCAGAGTGTAAACTAAACTGGATATCTGCTATTTTTGCCAGCTCCACACTTCACCCTATTTCATGCCCCTAAAAGCTGACTTATATTGGTTACGCCACTTGACTTCCTTTCTGGATTCCAGTTGGGTTTGGCCAATGGAGAGCACCAGTAGAAGATTGAGAGAGGGAGGGGAGTAAGGTTAGGGTGTTTATTCTATCAAGTATAATCATAGTTATCTATTGCTGCTCAACAAAGTATTCTAAATTTAGTGGTATAAAATAATTTTATTATGATCAATTCCACACCCAATTTTTGTAGGACAGGAATTTAGATAGCGTAATGAGGATGGCTTGTCTCTACAATGTTTAGAATCTTATCTGGCACTCAAATGCTGAAGATGGCTTTACATCTGGAAGCTGAAGTTATCTAAAGGCACATTCACTTGAATGTCTATCAGCTGATGCTAGTTATTTATTGTCTGAGACTTCAGCTGAGTGGTTGGCCAAAACATCTACAGGTAGCCTTTCCATGTAGCTGCCCTACCTTGGTGAATTGGGTGAGATTGGTCTTCCTCATAGCATGGCAGCTGGGTTCCAATAGTGAGTATCCCCAAGAAGCAGGTGGATGCACGTGGTATTTTTATGCCCTATCTTTGGAAGTTGCATATATCACTTCCAACATGTGCTATTAGCTCTGCTCAGATTCAAGGGGAGGAAACATAGTCCCCATCACTTCGTGGTAAGAATGTCAAAGTTGTATTGTAAGAAGAGCATGTGGGATGAGAATGATTTTGCAGTCATCTTTGGAAAATACAATGGGTCACAAGATTGAGATTTGAGGACTAAGTTTGTATATATAAGCATGGCTCAACTGGAAAGGATATGCCTATAAGGGAAGGAATACATTGAAGAATTTATAAAAAATGTCAAGAAAGAAGTATGTCACAACTGAGGGCATCTCCAGGGCTTACAATATAAATGAATGAAAGAATGATTGAATATTAAATGCAAAAAAGAGTTCCTAAACCCCCCCAGTTCTTCCCCCAGTTTCTAAAAAAAGAGATCTGAATATTTTTAAGAAAGTATTAACTTGATCAAATTGTGTGTGTCTGGAAGAAGTTCCTTTTTTGTGGAAGAGGACATTGTGAGGACACTGAATTTGGGGATCTTTTTAGCCATGAAAAAGGCATGCTTGGTGTTTCTCCTTTTGTAATTCCAGTAATCTTGCTGTAGCATGCAAAGCAGTTTTCAGGAGGGTGGAAGGCAGAATTTATTTCTTCTGGTATAATGCCAGAAAGGTAGTTATTGCTGTTTCCATAAAGATTTTCAGAGGGTCTTTCATAAATATAAGGCCCAAACCAAGGTTCCACAAATGTGTATAGCTCAGTAGGGTCATGGAATTGTAGAAGCAAAGAGGAGGTCCTGAAATGTGTTTATGGTCCAACCCCAATATTTTGCAGGTGTGGAGGCAGGAGATGAGAGATTAAGTGGCACACCTGAGGCCTGCACTATGTAGCCTTCTGCCATATATCACCTGTTTGAAATTGGTCCCAACCCAAACTCCCACTGTTCTCAGAGGTGTATTTTAAAATTAAACTTTATTTTTAGATCACTGTAGATTTACATTCAACTGAAATAAAACCCAGAAAGAGATCTGACAATTATTAAGAAAGTTTTAAGAGATCTCATGTGCATTTTACCATTTCCCCCAATGACACATAAGTGGAATCACATAATATGTAAAATTTTTAAATTGTTTATTTCACTCAGCATAATTCTCTAGAGATTTATCCAGGTTGTTGAGTATATCAACAATTTGTTCATTTTATTTCTGAGTAGTATTCCATGTATGATGTGCCATTGTTTAGACATTCATCTGTTAAAGAACAACTGGATTTTTCCAGGTTTGTACTATTACAAATGAAGCTATTGTAAACATCCATGTGCAGGTTTTTGTGTGAACATAGTGTTCATGTGGGATGAATGCCCAGGAGTGCAATTGCCGGGTCATATGGTAGTTGCATGTCTTTTGTTTTTGTTTTTAAGAAACTGCCAAACTGTTGCAAGTTTGAAGGTGGCTTTACATCTGGGAGCTGGAGCTATCTAAAGACACATTCACTTGAATGTCATTCATTCAAGTGTCTATCATTTTTTTTCTTTTCTTTCTTTCTTTTTTTCTTTTTCTGAGACAGTGTCGCACTCTGTCACCCAGGCTAGAGGGCAGTGGCGTGATCTTGGTTCACTGCAACCTCCACCTCTCAGACTCAAGTGATCCTCCCACCTCAACCTCCCAAGTAGCTGGGATCACAGGCACAAACCACCACACAAGGCTAATTTTTGTATTTTCTGTACAGATGGGGTTTCAGCATGTTGCCCAGGCTGGTCTTGAACTGTTGAACTAAAGCAATCCACCTGCCTCAGCCTCCCAAAATGCTGGGACAACAGGCATGAGTCACTGTGCCCAGTTGCATGTTTAAGAAGCTGCAAAACTGTTTTCCAGAGTGGCTGTATCATTTCACATCCCCATCAGCAATGTATGAGTGATTTAGTTTCTCAGCATTCCCACCAGCACTTAGTGTCATCAGTATTTTTAAATTTTAGCTGTTCTAATCGGTACAATGCTACATTTTGTGGTTTTAATTTGAACTTTCCGAATGATTAATGGTGTTGAGCACCTTTTCATGTGATTATTTGCCATCTGTAGATCTTCTTCAGTGAAATGTTCCAGTGATATATTTTGAAATGTTTAATATGAGCAATGTCTATCTTCCCACTCTCTCACCCACACTCGAGGTCTTGTTTGCCAAAGTTCTAGTCCCTGATTTTCACAAAGGGAAACCAAATTGCCCACCATGTTCCAGCCCCTCTGGCCTTCTATCAGTGCTTGAGACTGTCCAACTCTTCTTGTTTCACCAGGAAGAGCAGTGGCCCTGAGACCAATCTGCTTGGCTGTTCATGTGACTGGCCCTTCTCGTCTCTGGGTCTCAGCTCAAAGGACTCTTCTTCATGAAGGGTTCCCTGGCCTCCCTAAGCCAGTCCTGTATGTTCCTCTCTCATGGCTCTGTTTTTCCTTCCCTCGTGTTTAGCCTCGTCTACAATTTTACTTATCTGCTTACTTGTCACTGTCTTTGCTTACACCATAGTGTGGAAGCTCCATGAGGCCAAAGACCTTGTGTCTTTCCTCACTTGAAGCCCTGGCCCCTGGGCTAAGTGCCAATTATGTAACAAATCCTCAGATTTGGTGAGTTAAGAAGTATATTTCAGGGTTGCTTCATCTAGATTTGAAATTACCGTGGACTTTGAGTGTTTTCATTATCATTTGCCTTTTAACATTATCTAGTATCGTTATTATCACCCTCCCCGGGATTAAACTAAGACATTCATCATATTTTACAATGTCAAGCACTCTGTAGTATGAAGGTTCTATTTATATAATGAGTTGGCATACAGCCATTAAGCATATTAGATGAATATTTCACATTTAAAATTTTAAATTTAACATATTAATTTATGTTATTTGTTTTGTTTTCTGTTGCTATAACAGAATACCTGAGACTAGGATATTGTTTATTTAATATTTGCCATGAAACAACCTCTTGATTAACCAAAAAATAAAATAAGCTGCATAGGAACAATTTTATGGTCCAAAGATACACCAACTTTTTTTAAGGCTGTGGTAGTTAATACAACGTCTTTCTGCTACCTTCTGCAGTCTTCTCTGTGGACCACAGTGATGGCTTTAGACACCTGTTAGCTAACACAGGAGTTTTTAAAAACACTTTTTCATTGTTTCTTTAGCTGCTCATTGTCTGTCATGTTTGTGGCCTGGATAGTAGCATTTAAAATTTAAAAATGAAGGCAAAAAGTTAAAAAAAAAAACCCATAATTTTTAAAAAGCCTACCTTTGCCTAAAAGTTTAGGGGAAAATTTTCATTTCCCCACCCATCTGCTGAACTGATGGAATTCACACCATCATGGCCATGATCATTTAAAAGAACCCCAGGTGGGCTTGCAGCATAGTTTCTGTGACTATGAGTGTTATTTCAGTAATGCATAATCCTTATGTCATGTTTGCCTTGGACAAATAAAAATCAAGAGTTTTAACTTAGTCATTCTAACAAAAGGCAACACGCTCATGTCAATTTCAATTCTGTGTTTACTTTTCTTAAAAAAAAAGACTCAACCGTGTCATATGTTCTACAGCTAAACATTAAAACATTTTGCTGACCAGCCATGAGAGCTAATAGAAGTAGTAAGCAAGACTCACAAAAAAAATACTAACAACCCTTCCACCCACATAAGCATACCTAGCATGCTATTTAAAAACAAAATCATTTACCTATCCACTCTCACCTGCACTGATTTTAGGAGAAAAGGAAAAAAGAAAGAAATTTTACTATCCTAAAATCAAGAAAACCCCCAAAATGAGAATAATCTTCCTTTGAAGAAAGCTACACAGACTTCTGGAAACATAAAGAACTATTATAGAGCTGGTTATTTGAAGAAAGTAAACACTTTGTTACACACATCAACAGTCAGTCAGTGTGCTCTGAGACAGAGAGACTGGTAATTCATAATTTACAGAAATTTAGCTCACTGTTCTGGAGGCTGGGAAGTCCAAGAACATGTGGCCAGCATCAGAGAAAGGCCTTTGTGCTGCATGATCCCATAATGGAAGGCAGAAGAGAGCACATGGGGGAGAGAGTGCTACTCTCGAGATAGCTGACCCACTCCTGTGATAACAACACTAATCCATTCACCACTTATTATTAGGCCTCACTACCCAACACTGTTGCATTGGGGATTAAGCTTCCAACATGTGAATTTTGTCATATACATTCAAACCATAGCATAATCTGATGCATGGTCTAATTTTGTAAAGTAAAAATATTTGTGTATGATTGAGGTATGTAAGAATATACACTAAAGTGGCGCTCCATTCCAAGATGGCCGAATAGGAACAGATCCAATCTGCAGCTCCCAGCACGACTGACACAGAAGACAGGGGATTTCTACATTTCCAGCTGAGATACTGGTTCATCTCATTGGGACTTGTTGGAGTGTGGGTGCAGCCCACAGAAGGCGAGCTGAAGAAGGGTGGGGCATTGCCTCAAACAGGAAGTGCAAGGGGTCAGGGGATTTCCCTTTCCTAGCGAAGGGAAGCTGTGACAAACTGTACCTTGAATAACAGGACACTCCCGCCCAAATACTGCACATTTCCCAAGGTCTTAGCAACCAGCAGACAAGAAGATTCTCTCCCATGCCTGGCTGGGTAGGACCCACACCCATGGAGCCTTGCTCACTGCTAGCACAGCAGTCTGAGATTGAACTGCAAGGTGGCAGCCTGGCTGGGGGAGGGGCATCTGCCATTGCTGAGGCTTGAGTAGGTAAACAAAGCAGGCCAGGGAAGCTCAAACTGGGCAGAGCCCACCACAGCTCAGCAAGGCCTACTGCCTCTATAGACTCCACCCCTGTGGGCAGGGGATAGCTGAACAAAAGGCAGCAGAAACTTCTGCACTCTTAAATGTCCCAGTCTGACTGCTCTGAAGAGAGCAGTGGTTTTTGAGCATGGTGTTTGAGCTCTGAGAACAGACAGACTGCCTCCTCAAGTGGGTCCCTGACCCCTGTATAGCCTAACTGGGAGACACCTCCCAGTAGGAGCCGACTGACACCTCATATAGGCGGGTGCCCCTCTGGGACAAAGCTTCCAGAGGAAGGATTAGGCAGCAATATTTGCTGTTCTGCAGCCTCCACTGTTGATACCCAGGCAAACAGGGTCTGGAGTGAACTGCCAGGAAACTCCAACAGACCTACAGCTAAGGGTCCTGACTGTGAGAAGGAAAACTAACAAACAGAAAGGAATAGAATCAACATCAACAAAAAGGACATCCACACCAAAACCCCAACTGTAGGTCACCAAAATCAAAGACCAAAGGTAGATAAAACCACAAAGATGGGGAGAAACCAGAGCAGAAAAGCTGAAAATTCTAAAAACCAGAGCACCTCTTCTCCTCCAGAGGATCACAGCTCCTTGCCAGCAATGGAAAAGAGCTGGACAGAGAATGACTTTGACGAGTTGACAGAAGTAGGCTTCAGAAGATTGGTAATAACAAACTTCTGTAAGCTAAAGGAGCATGTTCTAACCCATTGCAAGGAAGCTAAAAACCTTGAAAAAAGGTTAGACATATGACTATCTAGAATAAACAGTGTAGAGAAGACCTTAAATGACGTGATGGAGCTGAAAACCATGGCACGAGAACTTTGAGATGCATGCACAAGCTTCAATAGCAGATACGATCAACTGGAAGAAAGAGTATCAGTGATTGAAGATCGAATTAATGAAATAAAGTGAGAAGACAAGGTTAGAGAAAAAAAGAGCAAAAAGAAATGAACAAAGCCTCCAAGAAATATGGGACTATGTGAAAAGACCAAATCTACGTTTGACTGGTGGACATGAAAGTGATGGGAAGAATCGAATGAAGTTGGAAAACACTCTGCGATATTATCCAGGAGAACTTCCCTAACCTAGCAAGGCAGGCCAACATTCAAATTCAGGAAATACAGAGAACACTACAGAGATACTCCTCGAAAAGAGCAACCCCAAGACACATAATTGTCAGATTCACCAAGGTTGAAATGAAGGGAAAAATGTTAAGGGCAGCCAGAGAGAAAGGTCGGGTTACCCACAAAAGGAAGCCCATCAGACTAACAGCGGATCTCTCGGCAGAAACTCTAAAAGCCAGAAGAGAGTGGAGGCCAATATTCCACATTCTTAAGGAAAAGAATTTTCAACCCAGAATTTCATATTCAGCCAAACTAAGCTTTATAAGTGAAGGAGAAATAAAATCCTTTACAGATAAGCAAATGCAGAGAGATTTTGTCACCACCAGGCCTGCCTTACAAGAGTTCCTGAAGGAAGCACTAAACATGGAAAGGAACAACTGGTACTAGCCACTGCAAATCATGCCAAATGGTAAAGACCATTGATGCTATGAAGAAACTGCATCAGTTATCGGACAAAATAACCAGCTAACACCATAATGACAGGATCAAATTCACACATAACAATATTAACCTTAAATCTAAATGGGCTAAATATCCCAATTAAAAGATACAGACTGATAAATTGGATAAAGAAACAAGACCCATCAGTGTGCTGTATTCAGGAGACCAATCTCATGTGCAGAGACACACATAGGCTCAAAATAAAGGACTGGAGAAAGATCTACCAAGCAAATGTAAAACAAAAAAAAGCAGGGGTTGCAATCCTAGTCTCTGATAAAACAGACTTTAAACCAACAAAGAGCAAAAGAGACAAAGAAGGCCATTACATAATGGTAAAGGGATCAATTCAACAAGAAAATCTAACTATCCTAAATATACATATGTGCCCAATACAAGAGCACCCAGATTCATAAAGCAAGTCCTTAGAGACCTACAAAGAGACTTGGACTCCCACACAATAATAATGGGAGACATTAACACCCGACTGTCAATATTAGACAGGTCAATGAGACAGAAGGTTAAAAAGTACTTGAACTCAGCTCTGCACCAAGCAGACCTAATGGACATCTACAGAATGCTCCACCCCAAATCAACAGAATATACATTCTTCTCAGCACCACATTGCACTTATTCTAAAATTGACCACATAATTGGAAGTAAAGCACTCCTCAGCAAATGTAAAATAACAGAAATCACAACAAACTGTCTCTGAGACCATAGTGCAATGAAATTAGAACTCAAGATTAAGAAACTCACTCAGAATTGCACAACTACATGGAAACTGAACAACCTGCTCCCGAATGACTACTGGGTAAATAACAAAATGAAGGCAGAAATAAAGATGTTCTTTGAAACCAATGAGAACAAAGACAAAATGTACCGGAATCTCTGGGACACATTTAAAGCAGTGTGAAGAGGAAAATTTATAGCACTAAATGCCCACAAGAGAAAGCTGGAAAGATCTAAAATTGACATTCTAACATCACAATTAAAAGAACTAGAGAAGCAAGAGCAAACAAATTCAAAAGCTAGCAGAAGGCAAGAAATAAGTAAGACCAGAACAGAATTGAAAGATAGAGAGACACAAAGTCCTTCAAAAAAAAAAAAAATCAATGAATACAGGAACTGTTTTTCTGAAAAGATCAACAAAATTGATAGAGCACTAGCAAGATTAATAAAGAAGAAAAGAAAGAAGAAACAAATAGATGCAATAAAAAATGATAAAGGGAATATCACCACCGATCCCACATAAATACAAACTACCATCAGAGAATAGTATAAACACTTATATACAAAACTAGAAAATTTAGAAGAAATGGATAAATTCCTGGACACATATACCCTCCCAAGACTAAACTAGGAAGAAGTTGAATCTCTGAATAGACCAATAACAGGCTCTGAAATTCAGGCAATAATTAATAGCCTACCAACCAAAAAAAGTCCAGGACCAGAAGAATTCATAGCCGAATTCTACCAGAAGTACAAAGAGGAGCTGGTACCATTCCTTCTGGAATTATTCCAATCAAAAGAAAAAACAGGGGATCCTCCCTAACTCACTTTATGAGGCCAGCATCATCCTGATACCAAAGCCTGGCAAAGACACAACAAAAAAAAAAAAAGAGAGAGAATTTTAGTCCAATATCCCTGATGAACATCAGTGCGAAAATCCTCAATAAAATACTGGCAAAACAAATCCAGTAGCACATCAAAAAGCTCATCCAACACAATTAAGTTGGCTTCATCCCTCGGATGCAAGGCTGGTTCAACATACTCGAATCAATAAACGTAATCCATCACATAAACAGAACCAATGACAAAAACCACATAATTATCTCAATAGATGCAGAAAAGGCCTTCAACAAAATTCAACAGCCCTTTATGTTAAAAACTCTCAATAAACTGTGAATTGATGGAATGTATCTCAAAATAATAAGAACTCTTTATGACAAAACCATAGCGAATATCTTACTGAATGGGCAAAAACTGGAAGCATTTTCTTTGAAAACTAGCACAAGACAGGAATCCCTCTCTCACCACTCCTATTCAATACAGTGTTGGAAGTTCTGGCCAGGGCAATAAGAAAAGAGAAAGAAATAAAGGGTATTCAATTAGGAAAAGAGGAAGTCAAATTGTCCTTGTCTGCAGATTACATGATTGTATATTTAGAAAACTCCATCATCTCAGCCCAAAATCTCCTTAAGCTGATAAGCAACTTCAGCAAAGTCTCAGGATTCAAAATCAATGTGCAAAAATCACAAGCATTCTTATACACCAATAGCAGACAAACAGGGAGCCAAATCATGAGTGAACTCCCATTCACAATTGCTACTAAGAGAATATAATACCTAGGAATACAACTTACAAGGGATGTGAAGGACCTCTTCAAGGAGAACTACAAAGCACTGCTCAGTGAAATAAAAGAGGACACAAACAAATGGAAGAACATTTCATGCTCATGGATAGGAAGAATCAATGTCATGAAAATGGCCATACTGCCCAAGGTAATTTATAGATTCAATGTCATCTCCATCAAGCTACCAATGACTTTCTTCACAGAGTTGGAAAAAACTACTTTAAAATTCACAGGGAACCAAAAAAGAGCCTGCATTGCCAAGACAATCCTAAGCCAAAAGAACAAAGCTGGAGGCATCACACTACCTGACCTCAAACTATGCTATAAGACTACAGTAACCAAAACAGCATGGTACTGGCACCAAAATGGAGACATAGACCAATGGAACAGAACAGAGGCCTCAGAAATAACCCCACACATCTACAACCATCTTTGACAAACCTGACAAAAACAAGAAATGGGGAAAGAATTCCCTATTTAATAAGTGGTGCTTTGAAAACTGGCTAGCCATATGTAGAAAGTTGAAACTAGATCCCTTCCTTATACCTTATACAAAAATTAATTCAAGATGGATTAAAGACTTAACTGTTAGACCTAAAATCATAAAAACCCTAGAAGAAAACCTAGGCAATACCATTCAGGACATAGGCATGGGAAAGGACTTCATGACTAAAACACCAAAAGCAATGGCAACAAAAGCCAAAATAGACAAATGGGATATAATTAAACTAAAGAGCTCTGCACAGCAAAAGAAACTACCATCAGAGTGAACAGGCAACCTACAGAATGGGAGAAAATTTTTGCAATCTACCCATCTGACAAAGGGCTAATATCCAGAATCTACAAAGAACTTAAACAAATTTATGAGAAAAAAACAACCCCATCAAAAAGTGGGCAAAGGATATGAACAGACACTTCTCAAAAGAAGAGATTTATGTAGCCAACAGACACATGAATAAATACTCATCATCACTGATCATCAGATAAATGCAAATCAAACCACAATGAGATACCATCTCACGCCAGTTAGAATGGTGATCATTAAAAAGTCAGGAAACAGGCTGGGCGTGGTGGCTCACACCTGTAATCCCAGCATTTTGGGACGCTGAGTTGGGTGGATCATGAGGTGAGGAGATCGAGGCCATCCTGGCTAATATGGTGAAACTCCGTCTCTACTAAAAATACAAAAAAATTTAGCTTGGCCTAGTGGCGGGTGCCTGTAGTCCCAGCTACTCAGGAGGCTGGGCAGGAGAATCGTGTGAACCCAGGAGGTGGAGCTTGCAGTGGGCCGAGATTGTGCCACTGCATTCCAGCCTGGGAAATAGAGTGAAAAAAAAAAAAAAAAAAAAAAAAGAGTTGGAAACAACAGATGCCAGAGAGGATGTGGAGAAATAGGAACTCTTTTACACTGTTGACGGGAGTGTAAATTAGTTCAACCATTGTGGAAGACAGTGTGGCAATTCCTCAAGGATCTAGAACTAGAAATGCCACTTGACCCAGCGATTCCATTACTGGGTATATGCCCAAAGGATTATAAATCATGCTACTATAAAGACACATGCACACATGTGTTTATTATGGTACTGTTCACAATAGCAAAGACTTGGAGCCAACCCAAATGTCCATCAATGATAGACTGGATTAAGAAAATGTGGCACATATACACCATGGAATACTATGCAGCCATAAAAAAGGATGAGTTCATGTCCTTTGCACGGACATGGATGAAGCTGGAAACCATCATTCTCAGCAAACTATCACAAGGCTAGAAAATGAAACACCACATGTTCTCACTCATAGGTGGGAATTGAACAATGAGAACACTTGGACACAGAGTAGGGAACATCACACACTGGGGCCTGTCGGAGGGTGGGGGGCTTGGGGAGGGATAGCATTAGGAGAAACACCTAATGTAAATGACAAGTTGATGGGTGCAGCCCATCAACCAACATGGCACATGTATACCTATGTATCAAACCTGCACATTGTGCACATGCACCCCAGAACTTAAAGTATAATAATAACAATAACAAAAAATATACACTAAAGTAATGTTCTGGGTTAAATTGTGTCCTTCCATCACCCAATTCATCTGTTGAGGTCCTAACCTCTAGTATCTTAGAATATGACTGTATTTGGAGATAGTGTTTTTAAAGAGGCAATTAAGTTAAAATGAGGTCATCAGGATGAACCCTAATCCAATATGACTGGTGTCCTTATAAGAAGAGAAAATGTGCACACACACAGAGAAAAGGCCCTATGAAAAGCAAGGGAGATGACAGCCATTTACAAGCCAAAGAGGGAAGTGTCAGAAGAAACCAACCCTGCTGACCCTGATCTTGGACTTCTAGCCTCCAGGATGGAGAGACAATGAATTTGTTATTCAACTCACTCAGTATGTGTTACTGTGTTATGGAAGCTCTAGCAAACTAATAGAAGTAGTAATAGCAGCAACATGTGATGATAGAATTATGTAAATTTACTCTTTGATACTCTGTGTTTCCTGACTTCTATAAAATTAACTACAAATTTTGCCACTAAATTTATGTAATGCTATAACTACACTAAACTGAGAGATGGTCAGGATTAATCTAATGAGAAAACAAGAAGTAAAGAAGAAGCAAGTGGGCTAATTAGTTTCCCTGTTTCTCATTGAAGAATATGGAAGTAAAAATCAGATTCACAGTTTAAGTCAAATGAGCTTTAAAATTTTGATCAAAGAAAAATGTTCTGAACAGTTAGTCCTCTGAACCAAGGCTTCTCTCCGTTACCTGGAAGTGGATCCTCAATGTGCTCCATGGCACAGTGCTCCAACAACGATTCTAGGGGCTTCCAAACCCTTGATTTGAGACTCAGAACAAATAGAACATACACATTCCTTAGTATAACTTGGAAACAAATTCCAGATGAGGGCTGCCCCAGTTCAAAAAGAATGATGGACATTAGCTCTGGAAGTTACCCAGCCACTAGAGAATTGGTGGGGTTGACATATTCAACCTCTCACCTCATTAGCAGAGTCAATTTGTTCAAACATCTTCTCCTTTCACTCCCTTGAATAAATGTAATGGTCCAAGAGTAGTCAGGGATGATTAGATAAAATCTGTTGGACCTGGGGACCTTCGTCAACTGGTCCAATCCTCTCATTTTACAAGGGTGACAACTGGGACCCTAAAGCGCTCAGGGTAATGTATATGTGCATGTGTGCCTGCAGAATATTTATAGCAGTCTACCTCAGTCTGAAGTTAGAGATAAAGAATCCTCAGAGACATACCAAGCCTAAAATTTCTCATGCTATGAACAGAACTTTGGATTCTCTTGATAGGCCTTGTTTAATATCTCAGAGGAAAATAAATTTAAGGGATGTTCCAAAATTAATTGCTTATCTTATAAAGTTGGGCTAAGAGTTAAAATCCTATCAGTAGAACATATGGAAGATATAAATAGATTAATAGTTGGAGAAAGCTGTACTATAAATGAAAAGTAACTCAATCTCACTAGCAAATGTTCAATACTTTTGATAAATTATTTTCTTTCTTCAACGTGCATATACTTTCTCTCTTCAACATGCAGGTACTTGTTTTACAGTCCTTTGGAATTGATAATGTAGGGAACGAATTCATTGGAGACCTAAAGGGTTAAATAAACTATAGTGTATTTCCATCATGTGTACTCCAACTCTCAGACCTTAACCATATGCCTATACACTAAGAACATTTTAGGATATAAAATTGGGTAGGATGGTCCTTGCCCTTAAGAAGAGTTCAGTCTGGTAGAGAAATTGGACACATGAGGCATTTTTAAACAAGGGGTCTCAAGGCTGTGATTAGAAAATATTATCCTCGTATTCCCAATTACCTGTTCTAATTTGCTCTTCAAGTTTATATTCAAGGGGAAAAAAAGTTCTTTCTGACCTTTGGAAGAAATCTAGGACACGTCTCATGATCTTTCTGGTAAATTCCAAATAATGTCTTCTGGTCACTTCTAGAGACAGACTTGTTTCAGATTTCATTGGAAGATCAAGATTTCCCTTCTACTAGCTTAAGCCTGCTCCAGAGGCACAGGAAACTTCTCCATGCCCCTGCCCTGAAGCTCTGCCCCTCTTATTCCACTCACCCGACTGCATCTGGTTCCTCTAAGGCTGGAGCCCAAGGTGAAGGTGAGGGCTGGAGTGCTAAGAGGCAGGAAAGGGCTTGGCTGGCTTTCAGGTAATCTCATGTTGGCTTTCTTGGGCCAGGGCAAGTGTTTGGCTGACAGTCTGCCACATGGGTTATTTGGAGGCTCCCAGGAGGAATGCAAAGCACCCTGCTCTGACATGAGTGATGCGTTTTCTTTCAAGTGGCTGCTTGTATCTCCTACCTCCAACCCTGGCAATTGAATGGTCCATCTCTCAGTTAGAATAACTGCCCCTCCATAGAGTCCTTTTGGGCGGAATTTGAAATGGCTCCAAACTGGTATGGTCTCTCTCTCTCTTTCTATCTCTCTGCAACTCCCTCTGTCTCAGACCAAAATAAACCTACAACACTGAACTGTCAAGGCAATGCAGCTGGCTCCCAATGCAGCTGGTTGAGCTCTCTTTACTCTACTGTCTTTGGCTAATTGTCACATCTTCTGGCCCTTAAATCCTTCCGGAGTGTTTTGCTGCTCTGTCCCCTGAACTGCAAAAGGCATAGATCAAACTCTCTTAGCTCATCAAAGCCCTGATTGCTAGGCTCGAGGAATGGGAAAGAACCCTCTACCTCTCTTCTATGTGGTAGGAAAGACCCACAGCATACTAATAACACTCTCAAAAGAAATTCTTTTTCCTAGATTCCAATTCATTGACTGAATTCTTAACCATCACTAAAATGGCCTGGATATGGCCAGGAGCTAAAGCTTGTTTCTTCTCTACAAGCTTTGTATAGGCATATAGCACCTCACTTTGGACTGTGGGATTGGTTGCTTTTTGGTCCTTGGCAAAAACTAAGGCTGAGTCCCATCTTGTAATACAAGCAAATATGTCATTAATGTGACAAGTGAATGCTAGGACAGAGACATGCAAAAGCTTTTGTAGCAAATACTACTAGTCCGTACTAGGAAAGGGAGGTGTTAGTAAAAGTTTCCCATAAAGCTGGCACCTGAGCTGAGTTCCAAGCCATAAGAGTTGGACAAGAGGAAAAAGGACATTTCATATAAGTTTGTTTGCAATTGCAGGGTCCATTTGGATCACTTGTGGCTGTTTGCTATAGTAGATAGTGTTGTTCTCATACTCTGCATTTTTACCAAACAAAACACGAGCATTTAATACTGTGAAGTATTCTTGCCAAGAAAAGTTGAACCTAGAGTCTGTAGAGCAAGCTTTTATTAACAGAAGATACGATGATAGGAGAACAAGTAAATGATATCAGTACAAGGAAGCAAACAGGCAAATTCAGAATGGGGGACATTCTGCAGAACTGACTTATTTACTGTAAGATGACAATGGCCAGAGAAAAAGTTGGGAAAGGGGACAAATTCATGTAAGAGACACAGCAATCCAATGTAGATGTATGGACTTTGTAGATGATGCCAAAGAATTATTAATGATTTTATTAAGTACAACCTGGCATTCTGGTCAAGAACATATTCTTTTTTTTTTTTTTTTTGAGACGGAATCTCGCTCTGTCGCCCAGGCTGGAGTGCAGTGGCCGGATCTCGGCTCACTGCAAGCTTCGCCTCCTGAGTTCAGGCCATTCTCCTGCCTCAGCCTCCGGAGTAGCTGGGACTACAGGCAGTAGCTGGGACTACAGGCGCCCGCCACCTCGCCCGGCTAGTTTTTTGTATTTTTCAGTAGAGACGGGGTTTCACCGGGTTTGCCAAGAACATATTCTTTAAGAGCCACATACTGAATTACGAAACGATGAAATGACACAATGCCTGGTGTTTACTTTGAAATACTTTAACAAAGAAAAGACAAAAGGGACAGTTAAGCCAGCAGAGAAAATCTCTGGTAATTGTTGAATCTGGATAAGGGGTAAATGAGACTCATTATTTTAATTTTGCTAATACTTAAACATTTTAATAACTTTTTTCAAAGTTTCTTTCTTGCTTGTGTACGATGCCCTTGTTGGTGGGATGCTTTCCTCCTTGTGATTCTCCAGGGACCCTGATCCTCTTATCTTGTTGTTCTGTTATGCCCTAGGGCCTCTGAGTTCTCTGCATCCAGATGGGCAGTAGGAAGGAGAGAACCCTGACAGGTACACCCATTCTTAAGACTAGTACAGAAGCGACATACTTACTTCCGCTGACATCTGTGAGCAAAGGTAATCCCATGGCTTCATCTAGATTAAGGGTAGGCACTGGCTATAGGGCAGCTTCCAGCAATTACTCTATGAAAGTGAAGCAAAGCTCTTCAGTGGATGGCTTACTGCCTCTATCACATGCAAAGACAGGGATTCTGTTAGCAGGTGGGATGGGCCTCAACAATCTGCTTCTTCCACAACTCCCGCAGGGGACTCTGATACAGGGTATGGTGGTACCTTCTGTTTACCTGCCTGAGCCACACTAGCCCTTCCCTACCCTGCCCATGCCCTGGGACTGACCTGCTTGGTCTGCATTATGAACTCCCATGACCAGTGGCTTCTGGTGGGGTTCAGCCAATGGAGAGCATCCACAGAGACTGGAAGGGAGGAGAGTTAAGAGGGAAAGAAGCCTGAGTTCCCAACGCCCCCAGCACCACATCCCATTATATCACCTTGTGGCGGCTTTGCTCCTCTGAGGTTCACAGCTCATTCTGCTGGCTCTCTCCACAGCCCTTTGTGTCTTGAGGTTCTGATAACTGCTCCCTCCCCTCACCCCTTCAATACCAATGCCTCATCAGTATACTAGTTTTTATAAAATTTATTTCAAATGTATTTATCATTATTATTTCTAGAGATGGGGGTCTCACCATGTTGGCCAGGCTGGTCTCAAACTCCTGGGCTCAAGTGATCCACCTTCTTGGCCTCCCAGAGTGCTGGGATTATAGGCATGAGCCACCACACCTGGCCTACAATACTGCTTTATCCATTGTGGCTTCTCTAAACCTGCCCACACCCTCACAAAGAGTACTGTTATTGCATTCTCCTCAAATTCCCATCTGTTTCTGCTGGAACCCTGGCTGATACACAAGGGTCCTTGGACAACATTAAGAAGCACTATCTAGGCAGAATATGACACAGCCACTGAGGGACTATGAATGACACATTTGAACTACAGGCATTTAATGCAGCTAGAGCAAATTGGAGGGGAGCTGGAATAGTGAAGTGGCAGGACCTGCAATATGAAAAGACCTATCTGCCATGCTAGATCATCTGTCAGCAGCAGAAAGATTAATCAGAGACTCTGCAGTACCAGGTGAGTTTCAACCTGGAGACAGTAAATAGTGAGAACAGAGACGGAGAAAATTAAGATCCTGTTGTTGGAACCCACTCAGTGTTACTAGTGCTGCACTTGTGGACTAATGAAGCCATAGCATAGGAAAATAATGCCTTTGAAGAGAAACACCAATGAGGGAGTTAAAGGAAGATTCTGATTTAGAAGAAAAGAACTACCAGGATTATCGTGTCCCTTCTGCCACACTTCATTACTGTGTTTACCATAAGAAAGGCTGTGTTCAAACTTTGGAGGTTTCCCCCACCCACACGTGAAGATTGACCATTCTAGGATCATTTATTATAGAAAAGAAAATGGAATTTGTTGTAGAGCCAGCTTTACTAAACTACATTTATTATGTGAAGTGAAAAATATCCCAAACGGGAAAGACTAAAAACTGTAAAGATAAATATTATTTGTTAAGCAGTATTAATGATTTAATGTTGCAGAGGCCCAGTGCTATAGAGACCTCTTATAAAGTATTCTTGAAAATCCCTAATATTTATGCAGAATTGGAATGAATTCAAAACAGAAATTTTATGTCTTCCCTTTTCCCCATTCTCTGCCTAGGAACTGACATTATTCTCTCAAGGTAAAAGAGCTTTGCATTGCTATATGTTTACATAATTATGTTCAGGCAGTTGCTTTAGAATATTATTTTGCTCTTTCCTAGTTCTTTCTGCTTCGACTATAATTTTTTTTTTTTTTTTTGAGACAGTGTCTCACTCTGTCACCCAGGCTGGAATGGAGTGGCATAGTCTCAGCTTACTGCAACATCTACCTCCCATGCTCAAGCCATCCTCCCACCTCTGCCTCCCAAGTGGCTGGGACCACAGATGTGTGCCACCATTCCCAGCTAATTTTTGTATTTTTTGTAGAGACAAGTTTTGCCATGTTGCCCAGACTGGTCTTGAACTCCTGGGCTCAAGCAATCTGCTTGCCTCAGCCTCCCAAAATGCTGGAATTATAGGCGTGAGCCACCACACCCGGCCCATCTTATGATTTTTAAATAGGATTCTGGGAGCTGATATATGAACTTTAGATAACATTTATCGTCAATTTTGGCCCTAATCATAGGGCATTAGAAAATATTCAGACTTCCTTTATTAATAGCATGTTTTGTGATAGGCAAACAGACTTCAGTTTCCCCTATTTCCCTTTGTATTGTGGGTGCCATGAGTTCAATAAAATTTTCTACGTTTCTCAGAATTCAAACAATAAAGGATGCCCCCCTACAACCTTCTAAGTTATTTTGGTACTATTCTGGGGGAGGGGTCATTACCAGCATCACCTTTCATTGAGTAATGGTTGGTATATTTTAAAACATGGTATCTTTCTCATTTGAAGGTATCTTCTACTAGCTTTATTTGGCTATAGTTTGTAGTCAAATAGAAGTATGCTTCTAAAATTCAGGCCATGTTCCAAGTTTGACTTTTAAACTTAGGATTAGAATAAAAATTCAAGTCACTTTCCAGGTTTGCTCACTGCTCCTGGACATGTCAGTCAGTACCTGGCCTACCCACAGTCCACACTGAAGGGGTAGCACTAGGTGACCATGTTTGGCATCACGTGGCCAGGTGACTGGGCACCTGAGAAAAGGGCCATCGATCCAATGCCGGACATCTTTTCATGTCAAGTTCTGTCATAAGCCAGGTCCTCTTCTCAGGAATTTGAACCAGGAATTACCAAGAGGAAGGGGAAAACAGAGGCAGCAGCAGCTGGGAGACCTTGAGGTGGAGTTTCCTGTTACCCATATCACAAACCTACCACCTGAGGCACTTACATCAGTCAGGAGATTCAAAGCAAAACACTTTTTTTGAAAGCAAAAGACTTTTGACATTTGTCATTCTGTGAACTATTCCAGCCATCCCTACTCCCCACAAAAATCACAAGGCAATATTAGTTTGAGTCAGCCGCATCACATTGTCTGACCAATTGTTACCCAACAATGCCCTGTAATTCAAAGAACCTTGTGTTGTATTTTCATCCAAACTTTGGAGTACACTCCAGGTGTTCAAGCTAATTTCTGTGTTTGGATGATCATACCAGCTGGACTTGCTTAGAACCAAGGAATGACCTCAATACATTCTCTCCTATCTCCCAAAGAATGGTGGTCACACATATTCAGATCATTCATTTTGGGAAAGACTCACTGAACCAACGAGCTAACAATGCCCAAGTCTGACACTAGATCAAGTTACTCTGCAAGTACCTTACAGGCTGAGGTTTCCTTGGTAGTATTTTTCTGGCTCCCTGTTGGCCACAGCACATTATTCTAGGCCAGGTGGCCTGAGAAATAGCAAATATTCTTGGAAACAATTAGTCTAAATCCAAATATAGAGGAAATAGCCTATCTCAATATCAGGAGGGGATAACCCTTTTTAATTAAAATCTACCACATGTCACAGGATTGCTGATATTTCAGTAACCAGTGATGTTCCTTACCAAATCTAAGTTTACACTATGATGTTGAAGTTATAATAGTGACCAGATATACAGATTGACAAAGGAACATGAAACAAAAAGTAAAGGAACCATTTGATTGGTTGAATAACAGCTGCTAGACAACAGCTTTGGCCATGGAGGTTGAACATGAATGCAGAACAGAGCTTGACTCCCCTTTCCACCCAAGCACCCTGACCTGACCCCTTCCCCTCTGGCCTTCTCCTTATTCCTCAGCCCAGGAAGGCTGTCTTTTAGTCAGTATATCTTCCTGGTGGATTAACTACACGAGCCTCACCTGCAAAACTCAACAAAGCACAGTCTCATTTACCAGCAAACAGCCAAGTGGCATTCATGGCAGAATTTATATATTAAAAACAATTCACCTCCAGGTAAACTAGCCAACCTAGTGGCTCAAAACATTTGTTGATGGTGCCTTCCAGTCAAGCTTGATAGGCTATCAATCAATGAAACACTTTCACAGCTGTGAGAGGAAGACATTTTCAACATGTTTCCATAAGTGGGCTTTGGGGAAATGAAAATGTAAAGGACCTTTATGTTATCAGTCTTGGAAACTGTGTGCAAATAATTCACACACTTGCCTCGTTTGACTCCTCAATCTTACGACGATAGACACCCAAATAATTTCCTATTTACATACTGTGAGTGCAGCTCAACACCCATTCATATATCTGCAAGGGTGAATCTGTAGCTTTTATTAGGTTATTTTGTGGTTGGTGTTTGGTCATAGCCTTTCTTTTTCAAACCTGTGGCTTAAATATCAATCTAATTCCAGGTTAGAAATGTTTTCTAACAAATGTTACCCCACTGCTTATTTTAATTTTGTAAATAATTCATTATAATCTCTACAGTGAAAAAGGAGCCTTCCCATAGAGATGGAAAATGAGCTGTAATTCAGTGCATTTTGGGAGCAATCATTGCTAAAAAAAAAAAAAAAAAAAAAAAACAAAAACAAAAAAACAAAAAAAACCCAACAACCTAAGCTCTGCTATTACAGTTTTACATAGGAAAAAACACAGAATTGAAAATATTATAATTTGCATTTTCTTGTACTCATTATGAGAACACTTGAGACAATATTGAAAAGCTATTTCCTAACAAGGAAAGCAGATAACTTGACCAATGTCAGTACTTGTATTTATCGATGCTTTACAGGCTAATGAATACTGAATTTTCTTAAAAAGTTATTTTTACTGACTAGGCATGGTGGCTTGCACCTGTAATCCCAGCACCTTGGGAGGCTGAGGTGGGCAGATACCTTGAGCCCAGGAGTTCAGGACCAGGCTGGGCAACATAGCAAAACCCCATCTCTATAAAAAATACAAAAATTAGCCAGTGTGGTGGTGTGCACCTGTAGTCCCAGCTACTAGGGAGGCTGAGGTGGGAGGATCACTTGAACCCAGGAAGCAGAAGTTGCAGTGAGCCGAAATTGTGTCACTGTATACCAGCCTGGGTGACAGAGAGATACTGTCTCAAAAAAAAAAGTTATATTTACTGATTGATATAAAATAGTTATGTATTTTGCAAACTTCTTTTTAACTAAAATATTTTCCCTTTCTGCTCAGAAATACTTCTTCACTTGGCACTAAGGAAAAATAATGTAAAACTTGTTAGATGTGCAACAGCATCCAACTAAGTTGAACCGCCTTATTTTATCCACATATAATGGACAGAGCTCACCGTAATTATATCAAATCACATCACTTGTCACAAATGAGACTGGCGTTAAGTTATGAAGTACAGAGAAGCCAAATGGTACCTATGATGTGAAGAGTAAAGACATCCAAATGACTCACTAGGCTGGAATCAATTCCCAAGTGTGTCATTCCAAGAAAAGACATTGGAAGGAATAAAAGTAGGAATAGTTTAGCCATGCAATTATTTGCAATTTGCCATTTACAATTTGTTGTTTCATACGTATTTTGATGATAAAAGCTGAACAACTTAGACAAATTTTGAGGCAGAATACATTATCTTCTTATTCAGCAAATAAAAAGCATCTAATGTGTGCAGGCAAAGGCATGGGGACAGAGAAAATAAGACAGTTTCTGGCCTTCATCTAATAGGTGAAGTTGACTCGTGAGTAGATCCCAGAAGAAGGGCCTATACCAGTGAAGACCACGTAACAGGGGAGAGCTTATTTGGAAAGTCTTATTTACTGAAAAAGATAATGCTTCATCAGAGTATAATTAAGTGAAATATCCCAAAATAGGAACTGGAAGAAAAGTAGTGTTTTAGGCAGAGCAAGTGCACATTTGGGAAAATAGCCAGCAGTTTGGTATGGCTGAGATGTGACAAGCAGTGATGCTGAAGAGGCCACAAAGCTTAGACCCAGAAAAGCCTTGTAAGTCCTGTTATAGAGTGTGGGTGTGATCCCATAGATAAGTGAGAAAGGCTGAGGTTTATGTATAAGGCAGGCTAGCTATTATTCACCTTCTCTCTTTTATCCACTAATGTGTATAAAACAAGGGAGGCCATGATCCCATTTAAAGTTCTTATTAAAGTTATTTACCAAGCAAGAGTAAATGTGGGAGACTTGAATTATTTCTATTAATAAATTACTTGTAACATCACATAATTACTTATGGCATAGACCATGAGTGTGTATTTGAGATGTGGTTGGTGGAAAGGCGTTAGAGGGATTTCATGGAGCAATGAACTGGTAAGATTTGAGTGGTTCTGTATTCACCTCTCTTATAATTCGTGTTTTTCGGGTCAATCCTGGGCAAGGCAGTGAAGGTGGAACTGGTCATGGGTCTCCTCTCCTATCACCCAACATGGGTGACTCTGACAAATCTCACCCTACTCCTCATTCCACCAGGACTGACCTTCTCTGCTCTCAATTTTCTTTCTTCTCTCACTTAGGTTTTTCATCTCCTTGCACCTCAAAAAGAGAATGAAAGATTCCAATCCCAACAAACCCACTAGGCAATAATAGCAGTCCCTGTCCTGCAGAACACCTCCATTTTAAAAAAGGCAATCCCTTAACTCCAAAAGAAGGCATCCCTGGAGTTAGGTTACCAGTCACCAATGCTGCCCACTCAGGAAATATTATTTTGTAGGAGTGGAATTAGGGTAGCTGGGAGGTCTTTCCCTGAGAAACCACAAATCACCCGAGTTAATCATCACCAGCCTGAGCCTCCAGCCTTGGAGTTGTCAAGTGCTCATGTATTCATGTGATTTCTCTTCCTTCTGCAGCCTCTGGACCCGTTGACCATCCCCTTTGCATGAATAGTAGGCTTTGAGCCAGCAAAGTGCTAAAGAGTGCTGTTTAGGCATTCATACATGCCTGATGATGTGCTTCTACACATGACCAACAATTGACCTGATGAAGTGTCTTCCTGAAGCACCCAAAAGATGCCAGAATTAGATCAAGCAGTAGGCAGACAGGAAATGTGGAGACAATGGCCATATAGAATAAGATAAATGACATACACTACCAAAGGCTTTGACAAAAATATCCTCATGGGAATGGGCATTTAACCATCTACTTGTCTTATTTGCTATTCAGGAATGTGGGGTGGTAAGTGGTGGTGTTAGACTACATTTAGAATCCAGATCTTTAAAGATGGTCTGCACTAAAGAAAAATGGAATAGTGGGTAATTGGCATTCTTGAAGGAATTCTAACTTTGTGCATCACTGTATCTTGAAGGATTAGCTACATTTTTTAAGTTTGATATCTGTCTGAGGTGAGGGAAATACACAGCCACCTAGAATCTCAGATCCATTAAAAGCTTACTGTTTTATGTAAGGGCCATGTTCTGGACTATAGATGGGAAAAGCCTTGAACTTCTGATGTATTGTGACATTTGGGGATTTTCGAACTCCGTTTCTAAGTTACGCAACACAGCACTACTAAGACTCATCCATCAAACTATAGATGCCCCAGGGACCACCAACTAATCAGAGAAGTGTCTCTTGACCACTAATTGTAGTTGCTAGAATTTATTCTGTTTAACTTTTAAAAAACTGAACAATGGTCCAAATAGTACCAGTTATCACAGGACCCCCCAAAACAAGAAAAGAAACTAAAGGGAAATGATAATGAGTTTTTCTCTTATTTGGCAACAAGAGAAAATTTCCAAGAATTTATAATCAAAGTCTCCTCTTAATGAATTAAGTAAAGCAGGGTGGCTTTTAAGGGGGGATGCAAAGATGATGCTACTGGTTCAACCTAGGCTGGCTAATGGTCCCTATGGTTTTCTTTCCTTTTCTTTTCTTTTCTTTTCTTTTCTTTTCTTTTCTTTTTTTTTGAGATGGAGTCTCACTCTGTCGCCCAGGCTGGAGTGCAGTGACGTGATCTCGGTTCACTGCAAGTTCCGCCTCCCGGGTTCACGCCATTATCCCGTCTCAGCCTCCTGAGTAGCAGGGACTACAGGCACCCGCCACCACGCCCAGCTAATTTTTTGTATTTTCGGTAGAGACGGAGTTTCACCATGTTAACCAGGATGGTCTTGATTTCCTGACCTCGTGATCCGCCCGCTTCGGCCTCCCAAAGTTGGTTTTCTAATAGCTGGAAAATAGTTGGGTTCTAATAGGATATAAAATGTACAAAATGTGGCCGCTGCATTCTTTAAATACCAAATGTATGCATAAAATCTTTTTTGAATCAAGTGATGTTACCAGACTCAGTTTGTGCATCTTTCTGGTTTTGCTCAATGGCCGTTGCCATTGTGGCCTCAGTTCCAAATACCACCACTTGTCCCATCCTCTTTTATGGCACAGATTCTAGGGTGCCTTCGTAGGAGCAGCTGCAGCAGCCCCATTGCCAGGGTTTGACCCAACCAAACCCGTGAGGCTCTGGCTTACCTGGCAGGTGCCTGGATTGGCCAGGCAACATAACACCTGTGAGTTATTCTTCCATAGGAAAGGCTTGATCAATGAGAGACAGACGACAAAAGGAAGCTAATTCCATGCCCTTCCTTCCTAATCACCCAGTAGATGTTTCCAAGACCCAATGATACCTTACATATGGCCTTTTAAGAGATGTTGCCTTGTCAAAGCAACCCGTTAGGTGTTTTGTTTTTAAATAAAGCTGTGACCTTGGTTATATATCACCTCATACCGTCATTCTTTGGTATGCACAGGGATACATCCTTTGGTGTGCACTTGGTTCTTAGAATTCATTTGATTACCTATCCAAGGGATGCTCAAATCCTTTCTATAAAATGGTGTAATATTTGCATATAACCTATGTATAGTCTCCTGTGTACTTAAAATCATCTCTAGATTACTTATATTTAATACAATGTAAATGCTATGTAAATAGGTGTTATGGTATATATATTTATTTGTATTATTTTAATTATTTTGTTTTTTATTGTTTTTGTTTTCAAATATTTTCAATTGCAATTGGTTGAATCCATAGATGTAGAAGCTACGGACATAGGGGGCTGATCATATTTGCTTTATTTCCCTGCTTCCTTTGTTTCTCTTTTCTTGCTGCCCTGAAATTGTAACCTCTAACAATGTATTTACATGTACGCTTTGCCTCAGATTCTGTTTTTAGGGATAAGACATTTATACTTTCTGTGTTCATTTTAAGTTTGAACTAAATACAACATGTTTTTCCCTTTAGTTTAGTTATCTACTTTTTAATCACTAGATTTCCTCAAGATGGGAATAAAGAGCTAGTCCATAGTATTAGTGAAAGGAAAGTCAGTCCAGGGATATTTAGATCTTCATTAACTCCATTACACCACTGTACGCAGTGCTTGTCAAATTCTGAAACTGATGTAGTAACTTGACGGAGAACAAGCTTGGTGTTCTTTTCCAGCAGGCAATTGGGGCCTTCTCTTTGAGATACAGTAGGTATTGGCTTTCTCCTCTTATATACCAAGAGCACAAGCCCCCAAGCAGGGATGCCCTGTAGGAGGGTGATAAATTTTGATGGAATAAAGTAAAACCTTGTTTGCCCTTCTTCCTTAAATGCATGTGCTTTCTGAAGAAGTACAGTTTTAATTTCAATGATTTCAGTACAGTAAATATCAATAGATGCAACCCATATAAACAAGTTATTTGGAATTTCCAGTAATTTTATAGGTGTAAAGGAATCCTGAGACCAGTAAGTTAGTAGATCTCTTTAGGCCTAGCATAGTATCTGGAACAAAAAAAAAAGTCCTGTAGCTGACACTTCTGGGGCCCATGTCATAGCTCTTTAACCTACCTTGCTTAGCTAATTACCATTTTATGGCAGTTCGCAATTTGCAAATAGCTGGTGAAAAGATCTACTGAGTTACCATATATTCCTCTGCTGGTATATCTTCTTGCTAATAAATCACATAAATTATTATTTTGAAAGCTTAGCTTTTCAATATTTGTATTTCTAATCTCCTCTACTATAAGACTTCATTGTTCTTGGTGCTATTTTTTTTCTTCCCAAATTACTGGTGACATAAATGTACCACACTTGTGTTCCATGACACACTGAGCTTAAAGACCATATATCATATCTACAGTGGAAAATTTAGTGTTTAGGTAAGAATGAAGAGAACTATTACTCAAATTGGCATTTGAGATTCCAATTCTATTTATGGGTATAATTTAAAAAGCTTAGATATCTTTCCCATAAGTTTTTTCTCCCTAAGATTTAGGTAAAAAGAATGGTACTTCAGTGTTTGACATGAATAATACCTAATTCTTATTTTCTTCTTTATTTATCTAATACATTAGTATAAGTGAAGTCAAATAGCACTAAAACTATATAGCAATGAGGTGTACCAAATGCTGAACTTGTTGACATGTAAATCTGGCTAAGATATAGGACTCCAAGAATATATGGTATTAATTTGATTCAGCTTTATATTTTATAGAAATTGTCACAAAAATGTCTTTCATTTAATTCGAAGTTTTATGCTGGAAATAGTCGTGTTTCTAACATGTAAGTTCATAAGATAAGCTTACAACCCGGCCTGATTACCAGTTGGAAAATTGTATCACAACTAAAAAGACAGACTTTCATTCAGTGGAAATTGGTCACTGCGGATCTTTCTCTCTACCTCCTCACTAGAGTAAATGCCTCCAGACAGGGACTCACAATTTTCCATTATGTCTCAGTAAGCTTCTTGGTATATTAATAGTGTTTGTGTCAAATTGCTTTCAGCTAAAAGTATCAGAGTATTGATTTAAAAGTGACACTCAATTGGGATGTACTTTTCTCAAGCTAAAGGTTGGTTAATGCATACAAAAGAACAGAATAGGCTGGGCACAGTGATTTATGCCTATAATCCTAGCACTTTGGGAGGCCAAGGTAGGAGGTTCACTTAAGGCCATGAGTTTGAGATCAGCCTAGGAAACATAATGAGACCCCATCTCCACAAAAAATAAATTTTAAAAATTTACCAAGCATGGTGGCACATGCTAATTGTCTTAGCTACTCAGAAGGCTGAAGCAGAAAGATCACTTGAGCCCATGAGTTTGAGGCTGCAGTGAGCTAGGATTTTGCCACTGTACCCCAGACTGTGTGATGGAGTGAGACTCTGTCTCTTAAAAAAAAAGTATAGCTAGATAGGAGAAATAGGAGAAATAAGTTCTAGTGTCCATAACATTATAGGGTGATTATAATTAGCAACAATTTATTGGGTATTTTCAAATACTAGAAAAGCAGATTTGAATGTCCTCAACACAAAGAAGTAACTGTTTGAGGTGATGGATATGCTAATTACCCTGATTTGATCATTACACATTGTATACATCAAAGTATCACACTGTACTCCATAAATATGTACAATTAAATATTTGTGTCAATTAAAATAGCAAAACAAAACCAAAAAAGAAACAAGAAATCTAGAGGTAACTGGCTTCAGTGTTGGTCTAGAAGCTCAACAATGTCTACCCCTTTGCCATCCTTAGGTGTCAGGCATTAGGCTATCACACAGTACTACAAGATGATAGCAGTAGCTCTAGTATCATATCTTCACATGACAAAGTCCAAGATCAGAAAAGAACTGGGTCTCTCTTACTAGTTAAGGAAACATTTCTCAAATTTTTCTTTATGTCTTTGTGGCCATAACTGGGTCATTTAGCCAACACTAGCTAGCTGCCAGGGAAACTGGATAACTGAGTGTCTGGTATGGCCAGCTTCTACTGAGGCAAGAAACAATGGGAGAGGTGAATGCCCACTGGGCAGGCAACCTACAGTGTAGGTCACAGCAGGGTATTGCTATTTGGAGAGGCAATGGGAATAGAAAGTCAAAAACAAAACTAGAATAGAGAATGGAAGAGCAACATAGATGGTGAATACGCTTAGGATGACAAGAGTTAAGTCAGACTATGACATATCCAGGTTCCCAAATCCTCAATAAATCTATGCACATTTGGGAATTTGGGTGAGATTTCATAAGATGATAGTAATTATGACAGGTATAACAAGTACCTAAGGAAGGTTATAAGAATGGCTGAAAATCCATGACTCCTCAGTGGACAGGAAAGAACCAGATATTGATACTGAGTTACACTCAAGTTTTGAGGTCTTCTGGGAGAATGGGCAGATCCTTCAAGTGAGTGATCAAGAAGTTAGCATCTCCAGCATTCAATTAGAAGAAAGTTTAGGAGTAGTCTGTTTTGCTGTGAAGTATATATGAACGTTTATAGAAAAAATGAGAGTTACAGTTGGCAGTGGGAGCAGTTGAGAGAACAATTTATTAAAAAAAAAAAAGATGTGGCTTGAAGGGTGGGGCAAGAAACAGGCAGGCAGGAAGCTGGGATGAACAAATGGGCAAAAATCAATTTCCTGCAAGGTTTCTACTCCAGATGCTGGCAGGATGACAGGAATTCAAGAGAATGGGAAATCAGAGATAAAGAGGAAGATTATGGTTAGACTTAACCGGCTCTATAAATTATGGGTCTCTAGTGTCAAGTAAACCAATTTTAATTTTTTAAAAAGAGGACGGATATTGAACAGACTCTAAGATTAAGGCAGCTGGGCCTCAGAAAGTGACAAGAATTGCAGCCTGGTAAACTGCCAGAGCTCTCCCATTTCTGTTTTTACGTATTCAGATTATTTTTCTCTGTTCTCCTAGGCTATCAGGGGAATACAGCCACCCCACACTTAAGTTTCTATGAGATATTTTGAGCCATCCACTAACATACTGACTTAATTCCAAGTCCTTGGAGAGGATCCGATTGATCCTCTTCAGTTTAGGTGGGGTATACCCAGCCTCAACTAATGCCAGGAAGACATGCAATTGTGTAATATAAGTATGGCTTCCAGGGGTTCATCCCTAAAATGGGAAGAAAAGTCAGTTCCAAGAAAATAGGGTATTATTATAAGCTGTGCAGACATCTCAGGTATACATATTATGGCAGCAGTCCCCAATGTTTTTGGCACCAGGGACCAGTTTTATGGAAGACCATTTTTCCATAGGTGGGGATGGGGGAATGGTTTCAGGATGAAACTGTTTCACCTCAGATCATCAGGCATTAGATTCTCATAAGGAGCACAAAACCTAGAGCCTCACATGTGCAGTTCACAATAGGGTTTGAGCTCCTATGAGAATCTAATGCCTCCACTGATCTGATAGGAGGCGGAGCTCAGGGAGTAATGCTGTCTTGCTGCCCACCTACTCCTGTGCAGCCCGGTTCGTAACAGACCATGGACTGGTACTGGTCTGCTGCCTGGGAGTTGGGGCCCCCTGTATTATAGCACTGAACACAGAAGGATTTGGTGTAGGATGACTTGGTACCACTCTGGTCTTCAGGAATCTCTGGTGATAGCCAAAGTCAGAGGTAGGACTTGAGTTTATCCTAGACTCACATTGTATCTCACATTTCCTCCTATCCTGCTAGTGGATTCCCTGGAAGGAGAAGCAGATCATAGAAAGCCAAGGCCAGCTCCCAGGAGTTTGTCACATATGTCATGTAGGAGAAGGCGTTGGCCTGAGAGCGATGCGGAGAGGCTGGAAGGAAGGGAAGACATACACAAACATCAAAAACAGAGAGGATACTGGCTCCTTTTCCAACAGGGATCTCCAGTTGGGTGGTCCTGCTATGGAGGAAAAGAGTGTATAGATTTCACTTCAAGGATCCCAAAATATGCTACAGGAAGGAAATGGTGATTGGGAAGTGGCCATTAGCTGACTTCATAATTTCAAGGTATCTTTTTGTAAATACCATAGGAGAAAACATCTAAAAGATATTTTCTTAAAACTTTACATTTTAAAACTTTAAACACCTTAGAACAGCTGGTTATCCAGATCTGTTAGGATAGCATGAAACAGTGAAAAGAATTCTGGATTTGAAATGAAAAGCCAGAACTGGAATTCTGGCTGCACACTTCAGCTGAGTCACCTTGAGCAAGCTCTTACTCCTTTTTTAATGAACAAGGAAACTAATTGCAGAGACATTGAGATTTTTTTTTGACTGGACTTTACAAGGCTGTGAGGATCCATTGAATTGGCAAAAATAGCAGATGAGAAACAGCTGAGCTCAACATGTATGTTAGTAATTATCCAGAAATTGGAGGACAAATGTTCATATAATGGACCAAAGGGGAAGACTCTCACTTTAGCGAATAGTCAGTCTTTTAGCAAGTGAATGCCTTGGGACTGGGGGAATAGAGCTGGACAGTGAGTACTGAATGTGCAGTCTTGTTCAGGCCACGTGTCAGCTTGGAAACTTTGTCTTATAAGAAAACTCTTCCTGGGCCAGGCGCAGTGGCTCACACCTGTAATCTCAGCACTTTGGGCAGCTGAGGCGGGCAGATCACGAGGTCAGGAGATCAAGACCATCCTGGCCAAATGGTATAACCCTGTCTCTACTAAAAATACAAAAAAAAAAAAAAAAAAAAAAATAGCCAGGTGTGGTGGCAGGTGCCTGTAGTCCCAGCTTCTCGGGAGGCTGAGGCAGAAGAATGGCATGAACCCGGGAGGCAGAGCTTGCAGTGAGCCGAGATTGTGCCACTGCACTCCAGCCTGGGTGACAGAGCAAGATTCTGTCTCAAAAAAAAAAAAAGAAAAAGAAAACTCTTCCTTAATCATCAAGTAGGCTTCTTTGCAGGAATTTTGGAGGCATAAAACCAGACGGAAACACTTGCAAATGTGTGTGATATAGTTAGGGGGTCAACTTGGTTTAAAGTCTAAGGACCTTACAGAGCAGCCTGTTGGTGTGGCTATAGAGAATTCTCTTCCAAAGATTGGATTTGTTGGAGTGGAGAGGGGTGTTGGGGAAGGGTACAAAAGTCCTTACTCAATGTCCTGTATCAGTTGTGCTCGGAAGCCTCTGGGTGAGGGTGATGTCCTAGAAATGAGTGGCTGGGGACTTTTTGTTTGGGCATACATCTGTTTGATCTAGAGGTCAGCAGGGCCACAACAGGAAGATCCAAGTACACACAAGCTTGCAGCCTGCAAGACAGTTTTGCAGAGGGAAATCTACTGGCAAGTTTTCAGCTCTTCCAGGAGCTAGGTGGCTTTCTTCAGGAAAGCTCTTTGAGCCCTCTCTGGATGAAGGTACCTATGTTTCTTAAGCTTTCATTTTATATTTATGGTCAAGGATCTCAGGATCCTTGTTTAAAAGAGGAGATGGCTGAGCCAGATAGAGCTTGAACCATCCTTAGGCCAACAGTGCATTCTGTGGTTCTCTGACTAGTCCACTGGCCAGAAATAGAGTCTTCTTTCAGAGTATCTATCAGAAACAAGTCCTGTAGGACTATGGAGTGCTTCTAGCAGGACTCCTCACCCTTCACATCACTAGGATGTTCTCACCCTTCACTTTAGTTTGTTTCTAATACACCAAGTGGTAAGGACATGAGTGAAAGATACTGTGCACACCAGGATGGTTTTGGATCATCTAACTATTTGACAGAGATAGGCCCATAAGTGCAATCTTGCATTGTTTATTTTAAAGAGGAAAAAGGCAGGAAGGATTAAGACAGGAGGAGAATTGGGGAAGAAAGGACATTATGTTTAGAATAAAGACTTAAAAATCCACAATGAGCCAAACGGGGAATCCCACTCTTTTTGCATGAACCTAGTTCCTCTTTTACATATTTGGGAGGACAGTATAATCAGCTTAGGAGACTGAGCAACTTCAAGGCATTTGGAAGTCCCCTCTAACCCCCATTTCAAAAGGAGGTTCTTAATTTAATTCAAAGTCCTGACCACAAATGTGCTGAATCAGACCCTGGATGCCTTCTGTCTGCCAGCAGCAGGAATGGGACTCTTGAAGGTACCAGTTAGCAGGAAGCCTAATTCACTTTCTGGTAAGAAAAACAAAGGGAATGACCCTAAATTTTGGATTATACAAGTCTGCTCAGATGATGGTCTGTCAACTGCTGCTTGTACAGTCATCCTTGTGCCTCAATCATTGCCACCCCTTCCCCAATCACGGGAGTCACATCCTCATCAAAAAGAACACATGTTAAACACCAAAAAACAGATGCAATGCAGTCAGACTGAAAGTTTCTACAAGGAACCTTGCTTAAATCACTAAATATTAAGGATTTAATTTATATTCCATAGCCATGGTCTCTACCCCATATATTATCACCCTAAGCATTATCTATATGCACAAAGACTTATGGAGAACAGCAGATAAGTAAATGTGCTTCTAGCCTATTGGAGAATTAGAATTAGTTTCACAGAGTAGGAAAGTCTGAAAAGGAAAGTTGATTGGCAGCACCAAGGCAACCTGGAAAGGACCCAGTGGTTGGCATGTGGACTCATTGAAACTATAAGAGGACTTATCTGGGAGCAACTGCATATTACTGATACAAGGGCAAAACCCCTTATTATTTGGGGAGACAAACACAACTCATAAGTTAACCAGGGTACAAGTGACCCCAAAATACTAAACAATGAAAAGAGTGCCAGAGAGATCTTGATTTCCTACTGGGGTAGCTGATATCAGATTTTTACCCATGTGTTCTTGATTGTTCTTTATTATCTACATTAAGGAACATCCTTGTGTTTGTCCTCTCTTGCCTGTAGAAACACCACTTTTTATTTTGGTAGCAATCTCCATAGTCGCTCGGAGTAAGGCCTCCCTGAGTCACCTGACCTCACTCCCCATCGTGGTCATTATACCCACCTTTCTTTGAAGGTTCTTGGTTCCTGCTCTTCTGGGATACCATTACGCACATTTCTTTCAGAAAGCACAATTCCATAATGATATCTCCTACTGTCAGTTCCCGCTCTCAGAGGACAGCTTGTTGTCAATGCTGGTGTCCCATCACCAGCACATTCATTATTGCCTTGGTAAAAAGAGTGTCCTCCAGGTCCTTCGGGGGAACATGATCAGCTGTACAAAGTTGGTTGTGGTCCCAGGTCGTATGTGGTAGATCCATATTAGCACAATCCCCTGCTCAATAGCCTGCCTAGGCAGCTCTGGAGTCTCTACTTCATTTAATATGGGATATCACTTTTTCCAAGCTTCCAAAAGTCATCCCAGCACTATCACTTAGGGTCTTTTCCAGGGCATTAAATCCTGTGTCCAGGGGGAGTGCTCTCATTTTAACAAATACCCCCACATCCAGATTTATATTCCTCCCCAGCTGGCCCAGCACCCTTGAGATCCATTTCCAGGTTCTCTTCTGCCTGAAAGTTAGCCAGGTTCTGTAACTCCTATGGCATCCTCACCTGCCTCGACAGGCCTGGCACCTCCCCAAGAAGGTTCTGCTGAGATTTGACCCTAACTATGGGTCTGGTGGACAGGAGATGAGGTGGGGGCACCTAACCTCACTCTTGCACTGAGGAAGGCAAGTGTTTTATAAGATGTATGTCTCATGTGAGGCTTCTTCATAGTCTTCAAAGAAGAAAGGGAGCTCTATATTCCAACAAGGGGTGTGAGTTACTTTTGCAAGCCTAAAGGGATTAGAGGGATCAGGAGATTCAAGGTTCTCAAGTCCCTCTCCCCAGATATTCCCAATATCAGAACTTTAGTGCAGAATTCTCAGCTAGGCTGGCCATCCAGCCTTCTCTGAAATTCTGTCTCTACTCAAGTTAACTCCTATGCCCGATCTTTGGCTGTAGGTCCAAGGATGCAGCACATGAACCATCTAGGGTACAAAGTTTAAGGAAGGGCCCATCCTCACAGTCACACACGTTACTGACCATGCACTGTCATAACTCTGGGCCTAAGTGCCTCCTAAAATTTTGTGCACTAGATGCCTCATTTGTCTCAGTCTAGTTCTAATCCTATTCAACTATGTCTGGCCTCCAGCTGCAGACATATGGGTCTGTTCAAATGTTGTCAAAGAGGGCATGTGATTCTTGCATCTTTCTTTAAATCATTGGTTATTACATCCTAGTCTATCATTTTCTTTTATTTTTAATAAGTCAATGGCACTTAGCAGCTATAATGATTGTGGAATGAGTATCTGTCACTCTTTCCCCAACACCCCTGAAATGCCCGGGTCACTGCACCAACTACAGCTTCCACTTCCACCTGTATGTTAGGTCTCTATCATATTCCTATATCAAATCACCCTTTATGCCCTGAAAAAACCATTTATATCCTGGAGGATAATGGTAAACCTAACCAAGCTATTGTGCCAGATATGATATTCTTACTAGAACAGATCAATTGTTCTAGCTGGTATGTGGCACTAGGCTTGTGTTTATTGATTCATTGCATGCTTTTCAATTCTTAACAGAAAGGAAGATCGGAATAGTTTGAATTCACTTGGAATGAGAAGAATTGTGCATACTGAATCTTGACCCATACTCCCTGTCACAATATATCTGAAGAAATCTTGATTGGTCATTCCATAACATCACACTGATCCACTAAACTGATGACATCAGGTTAATTACACTTGAAGAGCAGGGAATGGTAAGTACCCAGGACAGACTGAAACATAGGCACATTAGGATGGTGAGAGAGAGACTCTACAAGAGATCAGGTCCCTACCACATCAATTAAGTCTTTAGGGATCCAGTGGTCTGGAGCATGCTGGCATATCCTCTCCTCATACCACCAAGAAAGATGCAGAGCACTTGGTAGGCCTCTGTGGATTTCCAAGAAGCCACACTTGGGAATACTACTCTGATTCATTTGTTGGAAGATGCAGAAAGCTACATTCCATGGAAGGAACAAGAGAAAGAGAGGGCTCCACAGCAAATTTAGGGCATGGCCCTTCATTCTATTGTCATGAGAGCAAGGTTGGTTCCGATATGAGGAAGACTAAAAGTATCAGCGATTCAATATTCTCAGGAGTAACCCTCAACCAACAAAGAATTGTAGTTGAAGAATAAATACCCATTTCCTTGCTCCTCAATAATAGAGTGTGTTCCACATGGTCCTTTAAGTTTCTCCAGGGGGACGGAGCCACATTTGCCCATTGTAGTAACCTACTACAATGGTACTAATTAAAGTACTTTTTTGGTCTTCCTCTCTTCTCTGTCTCACCTTCTCTCTCTTCACTATGCTGCCCAGATCACCACCAAAATAAACTAGAGCATCCAAATCCTTGTCTCATGGTCTGCTTTCAGACAAGGTTCACCATGGCTGGAATTGAGGGAGGGAGGGAGAAATGAAATGACAGGAAGTTGAGAAGCAGGTAAGGATCCAATCATGTGGAGTTTTATAGTATACAATAAGTTTGTATTTAATTCTAAAGGCAATGGGAAGTCAATGACATGTCCTAATTAGAGAAATTGAATGAATAAATTTAAGTTTCTAAGATAATATTATGATGGCCACTTTGAAAAGAATTATTTGAGAGGAATAGTAATGGATTCAAAGAGAACAGTTAGGGAGTAATAAGGGTGCTTAGGTGATAAAGGTTACAGTGAGAGAAAGGAATGGGCTAATTCCAGATTTATTTGAGTGAGAACCTACAGGACTTGCTAATAAATTGGTTATGAGGACCAATGGAAAATTATGATGCCATTTTCTGAAATGGAAAGGATGGGATGAAGGCGTGCTTCAAATTTCAGATAAAATATTTCTTTATTTTTTATTCTTTCTGCCTTGTAAGTTCTAGGATCCAGGTACTTTTCAACAGGTTGGGTAGGTGGGATATAAGACCTCTGTGAATACTGATAAAATTCTTTTCACAAGTTGTAGGGGTAAATAGGCTAGAGGCAAATATATTTTATTTCTGTTTCTGTCATATTCATATTTTAGGTATGACAGCTAGAACACTATTGCCTTTCCCAGGTTCGTTTTTTGTTGTTGTTGTTGTTGAGACGGAGTCTCGCTCTGTCGCCCAGGCTGGAGTGCAGTGGCCGGATCTCAGCTCACTGCAAGCTCTGCCTCCCGGGTTTACACCATTCTCCTGCCTCAGCCTCTCGAGTAGCTGGGACTATAGGTGCCTGCCACCACGCCTGGCTAATTTTTTGTATTTTTAGTAGAGACGGGGTTTCACCGTGTTAGCCAGGATGGTCTCGATCTCCTGACCTTGTGATCTGCCCGTCTCAGCCTCCCAAAGTGCTGGGATTCCCAGGTTCATTTTATTATATAATACACAGTTTTCTAAAGACAAAAACATTCAGTTGCAATTTGTAAGTATCTTTACTCCTAGCCAAATTACATCACACAGGCTGCTGGAAGTGCATATTCTAAAAAGGAAGAAGTAATTCCAAATTGAGCCATGTTCTCCTCATGCAGGAGAGGAAATGGTCAGCTTCCTGGGAAGCTATCTGAGGGAGAGAACAGATGGTTTATGCATTACTAACCCTGCAGGGCAGGGGAACACTGGAGAACAGTCCAGAAGACACTGCTTTCTAGACAAAACAAAGAAACATTTCAGAGTCTGCCTCCCCAGCCAGCTCTTGGAACTTCCCATTCCATGGACTCATGCTGCCTCGACTTCATGCAAGGAAGGAATAGCTCCCTTTGAAACACTAGGGAAAACAGCAGTCCTGCTGGCATTAGCTGTAGGCCAGAAATCACTAAATACTTACATTAAACAAGGGTAGAAATTCTAAAGGCTTAGACTTAGGAACTGTGAGCCGTACAGCAAGTTTAGCTCATAGAAACTTGTCTATAGACATTCACAGTGTAACTTTCATTTCTTTAGATCACATCAAACATGACAAAGTTGAGATAGGAGTCCGCTTCAGCAGGACAACCCCTAGTGAGCTAGGGCACTACAATTATAGTCCCTTTCAAGGCGTCTTCACTGTGTGTGGTGCAGAATGGTTAACATCGATCTACTGCATGACTTGGAAGAGGCTCAAACATCTCCCAAAGCCAAACATTTATTCTTACAGAGTAGACTCTATATGCCTATTGAAAATCAGATTGTTTTAAATGCAACCTAACTTCTGCCCCCAGTGGGATTAATGTGCCATATAGCTCACAGTACTATCAGTCATCATTATAACTCTATTCTTCTACTTCTTCCTTGTTTTTTTTTTTTTTTTTTTTTTTTGATGGAGTTTCACTTTTGTTGGCCAGGCTGGAGTGCAATGACATGATCTCGGCTCACTGCAACCTCTGCCTTCCAGATTCACGTGACTGTCCTGCCTCAGCCTCCTGAGTAGCTGGGATTATAGGCACCTGCCACCATGCCCGGTTAATTTTTGTATTTTTAGTAGAGATGGGGTTTCGCCATGTTGGTCAGGCTGGTCTCAAACTCCTGACCTCAGGTGATCCATCCTCCTTGGCCTCCCAAACTGTTGGGATTACAGGAGTGAGCCACCATGCCTGGACTATTGTTTTTTGTTTTTTTGTTTTTTTGGTTTTTTTGAGATGGAGTCTTGCTCTGTCGCCCAGGCTGGAGTGCACTGGCTCGATCTCGGCTCACTGCAAGCTCCACCTCCCGGGTTCACACCATTCTCCTGCCTCAGCCTCCCCAGCAGCTGGGACTACAGGCACCTGCCACCACGCCCAGATAATATTTATGTATTTTTAGTACAGACAGGGTTTCACCATGTTAGCCAGGATGGTCTTGATCTCCTGACCTCGCGATCCACCCGCCTTGGCCTCCCAAAGTGCTGGGATTACAGGCGTGAGCCACCACGCTCGGCCCTCTTCTACTTCTTAAATGAGTGTTAGAGCCCACATTTTCTAGAACTGGACCAGTCACAGAACCATATGCCCACTGTTAACAACCGCAAAAGGTAGCAAAAGCTCTGAATTTCTACTTAATTTTATCTTGAGACATATGACACTGCTAGGCATAGTTAGGGGCATGAAGAGGATGTCATTTCCACCCTATGTGCTCCTGAGACACCTCTGAGCTGGTCTTCAGCTGCAGTGGTAGCCTTCTACTTTAAGCATCCATCTGAACTTCTCCACTTGAGGATTTCCTCTGGTGCTACACATGCTTGCTTCATTTGTATACAGAGAAGCCTGCAAGAGCCAGGGATTTAATGCACCCAAGGTAACCCTCCACCAATAATGGATGGGAGTAAGTAGAGAAACAGTCCATCTTCCCCATCTCTTGGTAAGGCAATTCTG
Source organism: Macaca nemestrina (assembly GCF_043159975.1). Taxonomy (NCBI): domain Eukaryota; kingdom Metazoa; phylum Chordata; class Mammalia; order Primates; family Cercopithecidae; genus Macaca; species Macaca nemestrina. The sequence goes on along the minus strand of NC_092127.1, from coordinate 140,254,982 downwards.
AGGGATATCCTCAGCAGATGCTTAGAGAGTCCCAGTGGGAATTAAACTTTAGTTGCCCTCAGCAGTATCCTTCTCAACATGCACTGTATTGTCTTTCATTCCATGGTAGACAAGGAGATGCACCATACAGATCCAAGGAATGTGACCACCTGCCCCAGCAGTCAGCTCCCTCAGGGTCTGCCTGAGTCTGAGAGTTGCCTTACCCGAGGTAATGCCCTTCTCCTAGGCAGCCCTCATCTGGTGACAACATGAGATGAGGGTACAAAGGTGTAGTCATTTTGGCCCCATGCAGGATGGTGCTGATGGGGAATATTTGCCCCAGGGTGAACTGCCATGTTGGCCAAGGTTGTGTCAGGGCTGTGTCATGGTTTGACTGCCCAATCCTCCATCTTTCTCCTTCCTTTCACAGATGCGAATCCCTAAAAAACATCTTGCACCCTAAAGTCTGCATAGCACCTGCTGCATCTAGAAAAAAATCAATCTGTATCAACTTACCCATCTCATTCTCCCAACTCCCTCACTTGTGCCAACTGGGATCATAAATCAACCTCCTACACACAACTCCAACTTTTTGGAAGGGACTCAAACTAGAAAATGAGAAAGAGAGCAGTCCTTCTTTCACTCCTAATTTTCCCTTCCTTATAGAGGTAGCTCCAGTAACTAAAATAGTCTTGGCTTTTCTCTCCCCACTCATTCCCTCCTCCCTGAAAGAGTAAACTGGGTATGTGTAGCCCAGCTTGTTCCTCTCTGCTTTCAGGAGAGGGGCTGCACACAGGAATCACATGTTCTTCGCCATTTCTGCATGCTGTCAGTTTTCCATAGACAATGCCTGATTTAGAGAGTCCTATAGTGGTCAGTGTTACTGGACTGGCTGTCTACCTGTCTAGTGCTATGGCTTAGTTTGGAGAAACCTACCTGTCTGCAGATATAAGTCACATTCTCCAATGTCTGGTTTATCAGTAGGAAAGATGCTACATTAGCCACCATCTGCTGACTTTAGTTCTGTGGTTATATTGTTTAAGGACTCAGGCAAGAAAGAAAATGATTATTTATGAGGTTCCACCAAACCTCTTTACTCATTTTAAGAGCAAGCTCTAGCTGTATTGTGAGGTCATCTGGGTTGTAATCAGGCAAGGAGAATGTGGTGGTCATGGAAATATCCCACTCAGATGTCCCATCTAGAAACCAGCTGCAGGGAGCACAGCTGACTAGCAACCTCAGTGCTGCTCCTTTGGATCTACCATGGCATTAACTGATCAGCGGGAGCCCAGGCAATGATAGAGCACAGCAGGAGTGCTAAAGCTAGACCCATTCTGCCTGCCTGATGCAGGTCTCATCCAACAGGCAGGTTTGCCTCAGGGACTCCTCATCAGCCTGGTCAGGACTTTGTCAAACTGCACTGTAATATGAGGCTCTTCCTGCCCAAAACTTCTTCCTTCCCTCTGTCCTTTCACATGTATCAGATCAGCATGATGGTTTGAAGACTCTCCCTACCTTCAACTGCTCCTTCCTCCTCTATATTTCAAAGGCATCTCCCCAAATCATGCATGTCTAATCCATCCTGGTGTCTGATCATTAGAGAAAAGAGAACCTGAACCAACACAGTAATTGCCCAAAGAGGAAGAATGGAGGAGTGTCAGGGTTTGGCTTTCTCCTGGGTGTTGGAACCCCACTTGGGATGACTCATTTGTAAAGTGATATAGAATCCTAGCACTCATGTCTTAGTTGCAGGAGTTTTCCATGTAATTATTGTACATTTTGTGAAAAAACTAAAGAGTTTTAATTAAAGGCCTACATCCCTCACTTTCTAAGGACCTCCAGAGCCACTTTGATCAGGTCTTGAACAAGGCAATTACCATGTTGAGCCATTTTTATAGACTTGATTAACTAGAATCTGAACTTTCTTTTCTCCTCCACACAGAAGCCCTACAGCTTCTTTCAGCCATTTCTAACTGCAGTAGTACCGACTTCTCATGATAAACAGACCTTTTCTGAAAGCAGTGCCAAACTTTTAGCACATTATTCTTGGCTCATATAGTCCATACTCCTGAAAAAGGGAAGGAAACTTGTGTAACTGAAAGTACAAGGACCTTCAATTATATAACAGTTAGGAAAGGGAGATAGGCTTGAGTCTAGCTGTCTCATTCACAGCTGAGTGATGACCAGGAGACCACTTATTCAGAGGCTAATTTCCTATTCTGGAAAATGAAAAGACCTCCCAGGGCTTTTTGTAAATGTTAAGAATACAAATGTACTTCATAAATTGTGGAACAGAGAGATTGTACAACAGTCATGAGTGGGACAGATCTGGTCTACAGATGTGTTGAGTTTGGCCTACAGAGAATTTCTTTTTTTAATCTGAAAATTTCACAGAAAATGTGGCTTTCTGGCTTCTTTCAAAAAATCCTCGTTGCAGCAATTCAATGGTGAGAAATAGCAGCTGCCCCCAAAGAGTATGTTTCTTCCAGTTCCCAGTGGTCCCCATAACTCACAGCCTCACTCACTGAGACATCACTTACTCACATTACTTGGTGGGCTCCAGTAGGTATGAGTTTGGGACCCCTGGGGTAGAACATGATGAGCGTTTCATCACCTGTGAGGGGACAATCAGATTCTACTGGAGAAGATCCAGAGAAGACAGTCTGTCACCACTCAAGATGTGGATGTCGCAGTAAGGTAACACTGAAGTGGCGCCTGATGGATCCTGCCTGACCATGAGTCCTTTCATTAGTCCAAGAATACACACGGTATAAGATTGTGATGTTGTGTTTTATAATTATATACTTTGGTTGTCATCCTTGTTCTTGGCACAGAGCACTTATGACCCTTGTAAGGAGATGTAGGCCCACCATACTTGAAAGCATTTCAATGTACAACTTTCCAGAGCTGCAGGAATGTTCCACCATCATGCCATTGTGCTCCAGGAGTTACAAGGGTTCCTTGTAGATTCTGGATATTAGTCCTTTGTCAGATGCATAGTTTGCAAATATTTTCTCCCATTCTTCAGGTTTCTGTTCACTCTGTTATTTATTTTACCAGGCAGAAGCTTTTTAATTAAGTCCCATTTGTCTACTTTTGAATGGAATAATAGACATTGGATATTTGAAAGGATGGGAAGATGCAGGGAAGGGATGAGAAACTACTTAATAAGTACAATGTTTACTAATCCTCCACTCAGTGGAGAATCTTTTTTTTTTTTTTTTTTTTTTTTTTTGAGACGGAGTCTCGCTCTGTCACCCAGGCTGGAGTGCAGTGGCTGGATCTCAGCTCACTGCAAGCTCCGCCTCCCGGGTTTACGCCATTCTCCTGCCTCAGCCTCTGGGTAGCCGGGACTACAGGCGCCCGCCACTGTGCCCGGCTAGTTTTTTTGTATTTTTTTTTTTTTTAGTAGAGACGGGGTTTCACCGTGTTAGCCAGGATGGTCTCGATCTCCTGACCTCGTGATCCGCCCATCTCGGCCTCCCAAAGTGCTGGGATTACAGGCTTGAGCCACCGCGCCCGGCCCTTAATAAGTACAATGTATACTGTGGGTGATGACTGCACTTAAAGCCCAGACTTCACCACTGCACAATATATCCGAGTAACAAAACTGCACTTGTACCCCCTAAATATATTCTTTAAGAAAAAAAGAACTGGGAAATTCTTGTTTCAGGGTTCATGAGTATAGATTTGTTAGATTTGTTTGTATTTGAAATGATTGTAGTTCAGACAAAAACTACTCCCAAAGAGAAACAAGAATTATTGCTGTATCTCTTATGCTTCCCAGACCTGTGCCTTAGTTTGGGTTCCCTGAGAACCCAAGACAAGAACTCAAGTGATTTACCTGAAAGATAGAGGGAACTCTGTTAGGAGAGTGGGAAAGGGAGACAGGGAAGCAAAGTAGCCAATAAAGCACATTTTACCAAGTCACCTACCATTGCCAGCACCTGGAGCATCATTCCAAGGAGAGTCTGTGCTGGGGTGGTGATCGTAGTTTACAGTTCACTGGGACCCTGTGTTACCAGTACCAGGCAAGAGTGTTTCTAGTTTGGAGACCAGGACCTCTAACCTTGCAGAGTCCAGATTTGTGCAGATGAAAAGCACAATGTTCCTTCAGTGGGATGTTGGAGATAATGATGAGTAAAGCCACTCCTGCTTCCAATCCTTGCTTCTTGGTCCAAATGTGCTCCCTGTTGGAGTCACAGTACCATTGATAGCTCTCTCAATAGTTCATGCAGTACATTCTGGAGAAAGACACTCCACATGAACTGCAGCTTCAGCATCAGCTCTGCCTTCAGCAGGACTTTCCAAAGCTCTGTGGGACCAACGCTTTTAAATGGTGTGGTTTGTGATATGATCAAGGGATCCCATGTTCAGGGGTCCATGACCATGCCTCCTTCACTGTAATAAGAGGCCTCGGTCAGATGCTGTATTGTATGAATTAGGCATTTTGTAATCCCCTGAATAGTGGTGCTGAATGACGTGCTAAGGGCAAAAAAGGCAAACCCATGACAGGAATGTCTAATCCTATGAGAATGATTCACTAGTCTTTCTGGAATGGAAGGGTTTTAGTTAATTTGGTTCTAAGTGGCTCAGAAAAGTAGCACAATATCAGGGACTCAGTATTGGTCTCTGTTGCTAACAGGTTGGATATCTAGACACAGCAGTAACTAGATTGTTCTTGATAAGTCTGAGTCCACATTGTTGGGCCCATGCATGGCCTCCAACTCTGCCACTGTGGTCCTGCTTTTTGTATGCAACACATGCCATTTCTGGGGTGGCAGATGACAAAGCTTAGCAAACAATAACTGGCAGAGTCATTTGGCTCAATCTGGAGATAAAGTGAGGGATTATGACTTTATTGGAGTACTTACTCTCAGCCCTTTTGCCCATTCTTTTTTCTCATTAAAGTATTAATCGATAACCTCAATTTCTCATCTATTTCTACAAATGCTGTGTTCTGTTACACCCCTTCAGAACTATCTGCAGGTATGCCAGATGGCTGGCTGCCATTCCAACCTTAGCTGGCATTATGATAATCATGACACTCTGGCTTCTGGTGATTGAGGGCTGCCACCCGGCTTTTTTGGCTTCAGGGACCCCACCACCCCATTGTTAGCAATTTGGCAAGATCTGTAACTGGCCTGCTGAGGAGAGTGACTGCTGAACTTCTCGATGCTGCTTCCTGGCATGCCAGTGCATTCTTAATGGCCTTGGCAGATGGGTGTCTTGTGTGTTTCCCACAGAACATAATCCCATGGTGCGTCTTTAGTCATCACGAAATATATTTAATCTGGTATGCCCGAGTCCTTGGGCTTTTTAGTTTCTCCCTTACTGTCATTGCAAAGGAGTTTCAGCTTGGTTCAGCATGGGCCCTTGCATTTTCTAGGCTTCTAGGGGCCCTTATAACAGTAAGTTTGCCTGAAACTCTGAGGTCTTTGCCAGGGCGTTAAATCCAGTATGCTGAAGGAGTATCCTCAAATCAACAAACTCTCCCTCTCCTTGTCTTATGTGCTGGCTCCACTTAATCTAGACATTCAAAATCCAAATCCATGGTTATTCTCCTGGACTCTGCCAGTTCATGCAGTTCTTGCAGTTTATTTGGGAGTAAGCTGTCTTATCTGATCAAGCCCACTATGTCCATGGCTGGTTATGCTATGACTTCACACCAGCTATCAGCCTGGCTATCAGGAGAACAGGTAGGTGGCTGATCATGAGGTAGAGCCCCTATTACCTTATGGAGAAGAGGCCCCTGAAGGGGGGAAGCAGAGGTGTATTAGGGTCCTCCAGAGAGACAGACCAATAGGATAGATGGGTAGGTGGATAGATGGACAAATGGATAGATAGATTTATTGGGGAAATGGGCTCACTTGGTTATGGTGGCTGGGAAGTCCTATACAGGCCATCTGCAAGCTGGAGATACTAGGATGCTGGTTGTGTTGCTCAGTCCCAGTGTGAAGACTTCAGAACCAGAGAAGCTGATGGTGTAACTTTTCTTTGTCTTTTTTTTTTTTTTTTTTTTTTTTTTTTGAGACTGAGTCTCGCTCTGTCGCGGAGGCTGGAGTGCAGTGGCGTGATCTTGGCTCACTGCAAGCTCCGCCTCCTGAGTTCACACCATTCTCCTGACTCATGTTCCCCAGTAGCTGGGACTACAGGCGCCCGCCACCATGCTCGGCTTATTTTTTTTGTATTTTTAGTAGAGATGGGGTTTCACTGTGTTAGCCAGGATGGTCTCGATCTCCTGACCTCATGATCTGCCCATCTTGGCCTCCCAAAGTGCTGGGATTACAGGCGTGAGCCACCGTGCCCGGCCCTGATGGTGTAACTTTCAGTCCACATCTGAATGCCTGAGAAATGGGAAACCTGGAGTCCAAAGGCTAGAGAACCTAGTGTTCTGGTATACAAGGGCAGGAGAAGAAGGGTGTCCCAACTCCAGAAAAAAGAGGGTGAATTCATCTTTCCTCTGCCTTTTTGTTCTATCCAGGCCCTTAGCTGATTGAATGGTGCCTGCCCACCGTGGATGAGACTGGGTCTTCCTGAGTCCACTGATTCAAATGCCAATATCTTTCAGAGACACCCTCACAGACATACCCAGAAATAATGCTTTACCAGCTATCTTGGTATCCTCTAATTCAGTTGACACCTAAAATTAACTATCACAAGGAATAAGAGGTGACTATTTCTTAATAGGGGAGGGAAGGATGGGCCACATCTGCAGTATTTAAGGGTTCAGAGGAGTATGGAGAATCACATAGTTCCATCTCATATTAAGCATCCCAGTTTGTCCAACCAGGGTTCGCACCTTGGTACAATAGACCTTCCTCAGTTGAGAATTCCATCAGCTTTATATCTTGACAACTCTATTAAATCAAGGTCTGGGTCTTCCACTTCTTTTGTTCTTTCACTTCGGGAGATAAGGACTTTTTGGAAGCTTCTAAAGGAGCCCTCTGGCCTTCACACTTAGTTTTTAATTGTTAACAACCTCATCTTCTTTTATTATCTCTCTCTAGTGGGTCAATGCAATTTAGTGCCAGTCAACCAATTCTATTGCCCTGCTCTGCATTTTCCTGCAAACCAACTCACACCTGCTTCTCAAGTGGCTAAATGATTGTTCTTGCCAGGGTGTTCCCCTCTACTAGAACATTCTCTCAAATCAGCCTAGGGAACATTTTAGCAATTGGGCTGCCACTTTCACAAGTTTGCTGGTGAGCAAACTTCCTGATAGTATTTTTTGGCTCTGTGGACTAGTCTTTGTGGCAACTACTCAACTTTCTTGTACTGCAAAAGCAGCCATAGGCAATACATAAATGAATGGATATGACTGTGTTCCAACAATTTTTAAAAAACAAGTGGTTGTATAATTCAACTGGTATGACCTTCTGGGAAAGACAAAATTATGGAGACAATAAAAAGACTAGTGGTTGATAGATTCTGGGATGAATAGGTAGAACTCAGGTTCATTTTAAGGCAGTGAAATTTTTCTGTATGATACTATAATAGAGGATACGTGATACATTTGTCAAAACTCATAGAATGCAACACAAAAATGTACCATAACCTATGGACTTTTGAGGCTTTTAATTTCCATTTTTATTTTAGATTCAGGGGGTACCTGTGCAGGGTTTGTTACAAGGGTATATTGTGTGATGCTGAGGTTTAGGCTTCTATTAAACCTGTCACCCAGGTAGTTAACATAGTATTTAATAGAAAGTTTTTCAATCCTTGCCCTACTCCCTCCTTTTGGAATCCCTAGTATCTATTGTTCCCATCTGTATGTCCGTGTGAACCCCCAATTTAACTTCCACTTATAAGTGAGAACATGTGACACTTGGTTTTCTGTTTCTGTGTTAATTCACTTAGGATAACAGCCTCAGGCTGTATCTATGTTCTGCAAAGGACATGATTTTGTTCTTTTTATGGCTGCATAGTATTCCATGATGTATATGTACCACATTTTCTTTATCCACCATTGATGAGCACCTGGCTTGGTTCCATCTCTTTGCTATTGCGAATGGTGCTATGATGAACATACAATTGCATGTGTCTTTTTGGTAAAATGATTTTTCTTTTGGATATATACTCAGTAATGGGATTGCTGGGTGGAATGGTAGTTCTGCTTTTGGCTTTTTGAGGAATCACCACACTGCTTTCCACAATGGTTGAACTAATTTACACTCCCACAGTGTATAAGTATTCCTTCTTCTCTGCAACCTTGCCAGATACCTGTTATTTGACTTTTTAATGATAACCATTCTGACTGGTGTGAGATGGTATCTCACTGAGGTTTTGATTTGCATTTCTCCGATGATTCATGATGCTGAACATTTTTTCATGTTTCTTGCCCACATATATGTCTTTTTTTGAAAAATATCTGTTCATGTCCTTTGCCCACTTTTGAATGGGTTTGCTTTTTTCTTGTTGGTTCATTTAAGTTCCTTACAGATTCTAGATATTAGTCCTTTGTCAGATGCATAGTTTGCAAATATTTTTTCCCATTCTGTAGTTTGTCTCTTTACCCTGTTGATAGTTTCCTTTGCTGTGCAGAAGCTCTTTAATTTCATTAAGTCTCACTTACCTATTTTTTATTTTGTTGCATTTGCTTTTGGAGTCTTCATCATAAATTCTTTGCCTATGCCAATGTCTAGAAGCATATTTCCTAGGTTTCCTTCTAGAAGTTTTTTAGTTTGAAATCTTACATTTAAGTCGATAATCCATGTTGAGTTAAATTTGTATGGTGAAAGGTAGGTGTCCAGCTTTATTCTTATGTATATGCCTAGTCAGCTGTCCCAGCACCATTTATTGAATACAGTCCTTTCTCCATTGTTTATTTTTTTCAACTTTGTCAAACATCAGTTGGTTGTAGGTGTGCAGCTTTACTTCAGGGATCTCTATTCTATTTCATTAGCCTGTGTGTCTATTTTTGCATCAGTACCATGCTGTTTTGGTGACTGTAGCCTTATAGTATAGTTTGAAGTCAGGGAATGTGATGCCTGCAGCTTTCTTCTTTTTGCTTAGGGTTGCCTTGGCTATTCAGGCTCTTTTTTGGTTCCATATGAACTTTAGTTTTTCCTAATTCTATGACAAATGATGTTGGTAATTTAATAGGAGTTGCATTGGATCTGTAGACTATGTAGGGCAGTATGGACATTTTAACAATATTGGTTCTTCCAACCCAGTAGTATGGAATGCTTTTCCATTTCTTTGTGTCAACTATGATTATTTCAGCAATCTTTTGTAGTCCTCCTTAGAGATCTTTTACCTCCATGGTTAGGTGTATCTCTAGGTATTTTGTGTGTGTGTGTGTGTGTGTGTGGTTATTATAAATGGGATTGTGTTTTTGATTTGGCTGTCAGCTTAAGTGTTATTGGTGTATAGAAATAGTACTGATTTTTGCACATTGATTTTGTATCTTGAGAATTTACTTAAGTTGTTTATCAAGTCTGAGTCTTTTGGCATAATCTTTAGAGTTTTCTAGGTATAGAACAATATTGTCGGTGAAGAGAAATAACTTGACTTCCTCCTTTCCTATGTGGATTTTGTTGTTGTTGTTGTTGTTGTTGTTGTTGTTTTGCCTGATTGTTCTGGATAGGATTTGCAGTATTATGTTGAATAGGACTGGTGAGAGTGGGCATCCTTGTCTTGTTCCAGTTCTTAAAGGAAATATTTCCAGCTTTTGCCTGTTCAGTATGATGTTGGCTGTGGATTTGTTATAGATGGCTCTTATTATTTCGAGGTATGTTCCTTAAGATGCCTAGTCTGTTGAGGGTTTCTATCATGAAGGGGTATTGGATTTTATTGAATACTTTTTCTGCATCTGTTGAGATGATCATATGGCTTTTGTTTTTAATTCTATTTATATGGTGAATCACATTTGTTGATTTGCATATATTGAACCTTCCTTCCATCACAGGAATAAAGCCCACTTGATCGTGAATTAACTTTTTGATGTGCTCCTAGATTATTTATGTTAGTATTTTGTTCAGATTTTTTCGCATCTATTTTTATCAGGGATATTGAACAATAGTTTTCTTTCTATGTTGTATCTTTGCCAGATTTGGATATCAGGATGGTACTGCTTTCATAGACTGAGTTAGAGAGGAGTCCCTCCTCCTTGATTTTTTGAAATAGATTCAAAAGTATTGGTATAAGCTCTTCTTTGTATGTCTGGTAGAGTTCAGCTGAAAATCCATCTGGTCTGGGGATTTTTTTTTTTTCAGTCGGCAGGATTTTTTTAAATTACTAATTCAGAACTCACTATTGGTCTGTTCAAGATTTGTTCCTCCTTGGCTCAATCTTGGAAAGTTGTGTGTTTCCAGGAATTTACCCATTTCTTCTAGATTTTCTAGTCTGTGTGCATAGAGGTGTTCATAATAGTTTCTGAGATCCTTCAGTATTTCTCTGGGATAAGTTGTGAAATTACCTTTGTTATTTTTGATTTTGCTTATATTTTCCTTTATTAATCTAGCTAGTGGTCTATTAATTTTGTTTATCCTTTCAAAGAACTACCTTTTAATTTCATTGACCCTTCGTATCATTTTCTGGGGTCTCAATTTCATTTAGTTTTGCTCTGATTTTAGTTATTTCTTTTCTTCTGCTAGCTTTGGGTTTGGTTTGTTCTTGTTTTTCTAGTTTTAGGTGCAAGGTTAGGTTTTTAATTTAGTATCTATCATCTTAATGCAGGTGTTTAATGCTATAAACTTGCCTCTTAACACTGCTTTTGCTGTATCCTAGAGGTTATGGTATGTTATGTCTCTGTTTTCATTTGTTTCAAATTTTATTTGTGCCCTAATTTCATCATGTACCCAAAAGTAATTCGGAAGTTGTTTAGTTTCCATATATTTGTGTCATTTTGAGAATTCCTTTTATTAATTTCTATTTTTATTTCACTGTGGTCTGAGAAGATGCTTAATATTGATATTTTTGACTTTAAGACTTGCTTTATGACTGAGCATGTGGTCAATTTTCGATGAGAAGATTGCAGATAAGAATGTATATTCTGTGTTTGTTGGATGGAGTATTCTGCAGATGTCTATTAGGTACAATTTGTTAAATACTGAATTAAAGTCTGGAATTTTTTTTAGTTTTTCTGACTGAATGATCTATCCAAAGACGTCAATGTGGTGTTGATATCCTACCCTATTATCGCATGGCTGCCAACATCTTTTGTTAGGTATAGAAGTCTGTGCTTTATAAGTCTGTGTGTTCCAGTGTTGGGTGCATATATATTTAGAGTAGTTAAATTTTCTTGAATTGAACTCTTTTCATTATATAATACCCCTTTTTACTGTTGCTGGTTTCAGGTCTATTTTATCTAATACAAGAATAGCAACCCCCCCTTTTTTTTGTTTAGCATTTGCATGATCAGTCTTTCTTTCCATGTCTTTACTGTGAGCCTATGGCCATCATTACCTGTGAGATGGGTCTCCTGAAGAGACCAGACAGATCTTGTGTCCTGTGTTTTTATCAAATTTGCTACCCTATATCTTTTAAGTATGGTATTTAGGGCATTTACATTAAATGTTAATGTTGACAAGTGAGGTTTTCTTCCTGTCATAGTGTTATTAGCTAGTTTGACTTGATTATGTGGTTGCTTTATAGGGTCCATGGGCTATGTGCTTTCATGATAGTATCATTCTTTTGTTTCCATGTTTAGACCTCCCTTAAGCATCTCTTTCAGGGCTGGTCTGGGGGTGACGAAGTCCCTTAGCAATTGCTTGCCTGGGAAAGACTTTCTTCTTTGCTTATGAAGCTTAGTTTGGTAAGATATGAAATTTTGGCTGACATTTCTCTTTAAGAATGCTAAAAATGGGCCCCCAATCTTTGACTTTTAAGGTTTCTGCTGAGAAGTCCATTAGTCTGATGTGCTCCCTTTATAGGTATCATGACCCTTTCTCTAGCTGCCTCTAAGATTTTTTTTTTTTTTCTACATTGACCTTGGATAGTCTAATGACTATGTGCTTTGGGGATGGTAATCTTGTATAGTAACTTGTAGGACTTCTCTGGATTTCTTGTATCTGCATGTGGACCTCTCTAGCAAAATTGGGGAAATTTTCCTGAATTGTATCCTCAAAAATATATTTCCCAAGTTGTTTACTTTCTCTTCTCCCAAGAATGCCAATAAGTCGTATATTTGATCACTTTAGATAGCCCCATATTTCTCAAAGGCTTTATTCATTTTTAAATTTTTCTTTATTTTTGTCTACTGGGTTGATTCAAAGGACCATTCTTTGAGCTCTAAAATTTTTTACTTAGCTTGGTCTAGTCTGTTAAGGCTTCCAATTGTATTTTGAAATTCCTGTAGTGAATTTTTCAATCCCAGAAGTTCTGTTTACTTCTTTAATACAGCTATGTTATCTTTTAAATCTTGGTTTTTCTGTTCATGTTGGATTTTTTTCTCTTAAATCTCATTGTCTTTGACATCCATATTGTGAATTGAATGTCTGTCATCCTAGACATTTCTTTCTGATTAGGATCCGTTGCTTGGGAGCTAGTGAGATCCTCTGGAGGTGACAAGACACTCTGGTTTTTTGTATTGCCACAGTTCTTGTGCTGGTTCCTTCTAATGTGAGATAATTTACGCTTCTTTTTTTGAATTTGCTATTGTTTGAATGGAGCTTCTTGATTTCCTATTCTTTTTTCCCTTGGGGGTATGACTGCAGTGTATACTGTGTATAATAGATTGACTTTGTTTCTGGGTGCTTTTAGGGAGCCAAGGCTCTGCTGGGTTCCTTGATTGCAAATAGGTTCCTGCGGTGGCCTTCTTAGGTGTTGCTTGTCAATCTTCTCTCCAGAAGGTGGTGCTGAAAAGTAAGAGCCAACAGGTAGGAGCAGGGGCAATGGAGAAGTGAAAACCACCCTCCCCGAGCAAGTGTTCAACCTTCAGCCGGGGGGGGGAGTCACTGTAGATGCCTAATAAGTTGTCTCTTTCAGCCTACATTCCCTGGGTTCTTATGGAAAGAGGTGCTGCTGAGTCCTGAAGGGGAGAGACTACCCATTCTCTGTGTCCATCCCTGAGCTTTGGTGGTGCTGTCTTCAAGCGCTGGTGCTGCACTCATGTTTCCTTTGGCCCAAGGGGTGCTTTGGTGGGCTGTGCTCCCCACTTATTTAGGGGAAGACCATGCCAGGGATTAGCCCTGTCTGGTTCTGTGTGTCTTTGATGGCAGTCTGTATACATTCCTTGGTTATAGTTAACTTTGTATAACAGCTTTTCCAAATGCTGGTTGTAGCAGTGATGTGTTGGGCATGTGGGCAAACTGCCTCCTGTGTGGCTGGGGTGGCAGAGGTCTCAGGAAGCTTTCCTTGTTCCCAACTGCTGAGCACTCGTGTCAACAGATTTTCTATTGTGTTGTGCCATTCAACCTCCAGGTCAGTAGGTATCTCATACAGGTAAGAGCTGGCCGCAGCCAATGCAGATGGGTATATACCTGGTCTTTGTTTACTGGGAGAAGCTCTGTTGCCTCTGTGGCAGGTCCTCTTATGGGTCCCCCAATAACAGGCACAAACACTAGCTCCAAGGTTGGGGCCGGCGGGGGCAGTGGGTGGCTACCAAGTGCCCAGAGGTGTGCCTAGTTATGGAGTTTGAAAATGTCCTCTGCCCCAAGTTCTCTGCATAAGAAGAGGAGAGGTGTAAACTCCTAATCTAGATGAGTTGGTGCTCGAAATGTCTGGAAATATGTCTGGGCATTGAGAGGAGGGTGAGCTACGGCACCACAATCTCCACACCTGAAGGTGGGCGTGGCTTAGGCTTCTAATCCAGGCAAGCAGGTATGCCAAATGCCTGGAAATATGCCTCAGCAAGGAGTGCAGAAACTGCTGCTGCAACAAGGTCTTTCCAGGGAATGGGAAGGGTGGTTCAGTCTCCTACTCCAAGAGAGCAGGTGTGCCTCATGCCAGGTGAAATGCCTGGGATAGGAGCAGAGAAATCACTGCCATAATAAGATCTTTGCCTGGGAAGGGATAGGTGGCTCAAGCTCCTAATCTGTGGGACCTAGTGTGCCAAATGCCTGGAGTTATGTCCAACTGTGGAGTAGAGGAAGCGTCACTGCACCAAGTTCACTGCATGGGAAAGGGATGGAAGCTCAAGCTCCTATTCCAAAGGGGCAGGTATGCCAAAGGCTCAGAGATATGTCCAGGCATGGAGCAGAGAGTGTACCACTGCACCAAGATCTCTGCGCAGGAAGGAAGCTCAGGCAGGTGAGCACGTGTGCTGAATGCCTGAAAATATGTCCCCCAGTGGGGAGCAGAGTAACAGTGCAACAAAGTCTTTTCAGGAAAGGCGTCAGCTCAGGCAGCTAATCCAGGTGAGAGTGTGTGCCAAACACCTAGAGGTAGGCCCATGCATGGTGTGAAGGGAGCACCACTACACCAAGATCTCTGTACAGGAAGGATGGGGTAGCTCAGGCTGCTAATCCAGTGGGATTGGTGTTGCAAGTGCTTGGTGATATGCCTCAGCACAGGGTAGAGAGGGCCCCACTGCACCACGATCTCAGAAAAGCAGGCTGGAGCACCGAGCAGTGATACACGCAGACCAGCTCCAGGTTGGCAAACTGGCCCTGGCAGCAAGTCTTGCTGCCCAGGAGAGACTAGCTTCAGCAAGTCTCCTACTACAGACCTGCAACGAAGGAGAGCCCAATTCCAGCACCTACTGCTGGGGTGCTTTCCACACCTGCTTCTCAGTTCTGGCTGTGGGGACTCTTCTCCAGCTCCACAGAAAGCACTCCAATCTTTGTTCTGAGACTAAAATGCCTGTGTGGCCATGTTGCTGGGTTGCTGAAGAATGGCTGACTTTCTATGAGCCTGGGTTCAAAATGGTGTCCTCCTCTCAGTCTCGGGCCTGGGAAAATGCCTGCAGCTTTTCCTGGTGTCTTTCCTGCTCAGTGTCTGCAAGCCCCTCCCCAGATTAGCTCTGGAGCTTGGGAGAAACAAGATGCCCTCCCTTGGCTAGAGTTGCATGGATCCCTAGTGGAATGGCGAGTTACAGAGGGAGGCTCTCTACCTGTCTCGTGTAATGGGGCTGCACTGACTTTTATCAGGGCACAGCTGGACCCTGTTTGCCCACCTTCTCCTCTCCAGGATCTGGGGTGTCCTTTGCCATTTTGGTGAATTCCCATTTTCCTTCTTGAACTAAAGCTCACCAAGTTGATCGTTACGTACTATTTGCTCCTTCCAAGTGGTTGAGGCACACAAAAAGCCTTTCATCTGCCATCTTAGGGGGAAAAAACTGAACTTTTGTTAACATTTTACCAATATTAGCTCATCAATTGTAACAAGTATACCATAGTAAGGCAAGATGTTAACAATAGGAGAATCTTGAGGAAGGAGAGGTGAATGAGGGCATTTCTCCAAATTTAAATGAAAACTTAAAGTTACTAAAAAATAAAGACTATTTAAAAAGCTAAAGGGACCAGGTGTGGTGGCTCACACCTGTAATCCCAGCACTTTGGGAGGCCGAGGCACATAGATCACCTGAGGTCAGGAGTTCAAGACCAGCCTAGCCAACATGGTGAAACCTTTCTCTACTAAAAATACAAAAATTAGCTAGGTATGGCAGCAGGCGACTATAGTCTCAGCTACTCAGGGGGCTGAGGCATAAGAATCGCTTGAACCTAGGAGGTGGAGGTTGCAGTGATCCGCGATCACGCCACTGCACTCCAGCCTGGGTGACAGAGCGAGACTCTGCCTCAAAAAAATTAAAAAAATTAAAAGCTAAAGGGAAAATAAAGCCTTTCTAACACAAACTTTAAAACAAAACAAGTGGCAGGTGAGATCTGTTCCTCAGGCTGCAGTTTATTAACCCATCCCCATCTGCCCTGCCCCCTAGACTACCATGTATCATGTAACAACCACTATAGGGTCTTCATTGCCAGGTTGGAAGGAAGCAATTCAGTCCCTAAACCCTATCTTGCTTTCTCATACCACCACTCTTAGTACTAGTTATGTCTGTTCAGGTACTCCAGGAAACAGATGCCAAAATGAAATTAGTAGTGTAAGAGACTTGTTGAGGGATAATATCTATAAAAAATAAAGGGGGAGGAAGCAGGATGGGACTTGGAAAGCTTTTGGACCATGCTACATACCTGATGGTATATTGGTGAACCTCAGAAAGCTCTGGAGCAAAGATTACCCACCAGAGGAGTTCCTACTTGGTCACAAATGGCCAGGCAGGCCCTAGCATCCCAACCGTACTAACTCACTTGCTGGGAGCTGCCCAGGGCACCACATAGAGAAGATCAGTCAACAGCTCTCCTCATAGCTCGACTGCAAGCCCTTTCTTGAAAGAGAATCTGAGCAAGGTATCTCTATGGCTGCCTCATGGTGCCAGTTTCTTAAGGCAATCTCCCTCAGGCTCTGAATCAGAGCTGAGGTCCAACAAACTCTAGATAAGCTTATATCTTCCTTACAACCAAGGCAAAAGCTGCTCTTTTAAAGAAGGAGAAAAGTGCAGTTACACACAGCAGCAATGACACCACAGGCACCAGGATTGTCTCCTACAAGATCGCAAAGACTAGAAAAAAGCCCCATCAATGGAGGAATCATGAAAAGGCCCAAATAGAAAGAATGCAAAGTATGTTAGAGATTGATTTTCTTATTCCTTCATTAGTGGAGGAAACTTAAAACACTGGATGTAAGTTCCCAAAGTCAACAATTATCTTCATCTCTGGTCTTCTCTTTCCACATCAACTGAACACTGCTTTGTTATGGCTTTGTAGATTATGTACTTTTCCCTCATTCACTTTTTTGAATTATAGGAGTTTTTTCTGTGTAACTCAAATCTCCTGAACCTAGGGCCTGTGTCTTAGTTTGGGTTCCTATCTTAATCTGTTTAGGCTGCAACAAAAAATACTATAAACTGGGTGGTTTGCAGACAACAGAAATTTATGTCTAAGTTCTGGAGGCTGGGAAGTCTAAGATCAAAGTGACGATAGATTCAGCATCTGGTGAAGGCTTGTGTCCTGGTGCACAGCTGTCTTTTCTTTTCTTTTTCTTTCTTTCTTTTTCTTTTTTTTTTTTTTTTTTTTTTGAGATGGAGTCTCACTCTGTTGCCCAGGCTGGAGTGCAGTGGCGCGGTCTCGGCTCACTGCAAGCTCTGCCTCCCGGGTTCAGGCCATTCTCCTGCCTCAGCCTCCCAAGTAGCTGGGACTACAGGTGCCCGCCACCATGCCCGGCTAGTTTTTTGTATTTTTAGTAGAGACGGGATTTCACCGTGTTAGCCAGGATGGTCTCGATCTCCTGACCTTGTGATCCGCCCGCCTCGGCCTCCCAAAGTGCTGGGATTACAGGTGTGAGCCACCGTGCCCCGCCACGTGGCTGTCTTTTCACCATGTTCTCACATGATGGAAGAGGTGACTGAGCTTCCTCTGGCTTCTTTTATAAGGGCACTAATCCGATTCGTGAGGGCTCTGCTTTCATGACCTAATCGCCTCCTAAAGGCCTCACCTCCTAAAGGCCCCACCTCCTAATATCATCACCTTTAGGATTAGGATTTCAACATAAATTCTGGAGAAACACAAACATTCAGATCATAGCAGTCTCCTAAAAGCGGAGACTAAGATAAGAATTTGGGATTGCCTCCTACATAAACTGCCTGCACCCAGGAACCAGGAGTGAAAAAGAAGTGAAACAGGGAAGGAGAAAAAGTCAATGTGAGGCGCATTATTGAAATCTGCACTCCAGTTTTTCACTTTTGAGGAGGGGTCTGTATGCTTCTCAGACTTGTCACAAATAGTAACTCCTCAGCTCTTCCAGGCTGCGCATAGAAAAGAGCATGGATTGGCAAAAGCCAAGCCCCTCAAAAAAGCCAGTGTGAGCCTGGGGAGCACACTGCAAGGATGAAGTGGGAGGTAAATGTCTACATGTCTACTATGGGCCTGGCTGAAGTCACAGGTGGCCAAGGGGATACAATGTGTTCATACAATGGGTCCATTTGACCCAAACTCTAAGTATTCAAAATAAGTCATTCCTTTGGGTTAAAGCCATTACCTTTAAATAAAACATAACGGTCAAGGGTGCACATAAGGGATAACACATTGATATGGATATGAGCTGCTCCAACAGCTTAAGAAACTCAGAGGAAATTCAACAGGTTGGCAAGTCAGGGAGTAACTGAGAACATGGTATTATGAAAGCAAAACATTAAAATAGACACCCTTAAATACATACGGCTTTCTTATTTATTTTTTAAGAGACAAGGTCTCAGTATGTTGCCCAGGCTGGTCTCGAACTGCTGGTCTCAAACTCCTGGGCTCAAGCAATCCTCCCACAGTGCTGGAATTACAGATGTGAGCCACTACACCCAGCCTATATATAGTACTCCCCGTGGTTACCACTGAGATGCCCCAAGGACCCCATTAGCCACTATCCCATGACAACTGAAAAGTTCTTCATGGCCTTGGATTCCAATTCTTTTGTCTCACAATCTGGTTCCCTCCTTAGTGCTGGCTTCTCCCCTAGATGTTTTCTGTTTTCCTGTTATCCATCTGACTCAGAAGCAAAGATATCTAAAAAGGCCAACATTAGCCTAGAACCTTGACATTAGGAGAAAACAGTGCCCACAACTGACAGTGCAATATTTTGGATAGACATCAAGAATGATTCATGTTTTGTGGTTGCGTGTCTGGAAGGGTCTTGACACAGAACAACCAAGCTAGTAGGGGAGATGGAGTGCCAACTTCTTCAGCCCCATCCCCCTGTACAAGGTTCTGAATGGATGTGACAGGGCAGGTTGGTTCACCTTTGTGCTCTTATCACCATCAGGTACCTTCTTACAAAGGAGTCTTCCAGAAAGGATTTACTTATTTTTAAAACTCCTAAAGCTTAATGTGTGAGCCTACAGAACCTGAAAGAATATGCAGTTGTAATTTCTGCTTATATAAACTTGATTGTGTGGTAGTGTCTGAACAAAGTTCACTAGACTAAATCAGTACTCCTGGAATCCAGAGCTGGTCCAACTCTCAGATCTGAGTTACCTTAAGCAAGTAATTTACTTATATGCTCCAGGGAAGCTCACCAATGATACGACATGTCCCATTAGGTACTGTTTATCAAATGGAATTATAGAAAAACCCGTTAATAAGTATAAACCACTTATCTAGTAAGTCATTTTCTTAGATGTTTTCACTTCTATGCAAATTACCAAAGTTCACTGTGTTTGTGTCCCATTAACAGAACCAAAGTTGCTATGGAAATGTAGACTTGGGTTTTCTTTCTGTGACATATACTATCTTATCTCATTAAAGCCCTTCCTCCCATTTCCATTCTAGTGGACCCCAAAGCAGTTCATATAAGCCATGGATCATCATACTTGTGGTCAGATAGCAGGCTCCAAAGTGGGACCCACCCAGAGGATGGTGGAGCTATTCACCACTGTCAGGAACACCTCTCCCAAGGCAGCTAAAGAAGTCAGTAGCCTTAACCAGAAAGCAAAGATTCAAGCAAGCTGAGGTCATCTATGTATTGCTCACCTGCTTCCAGCTCTGTAGCTCAGCATGTTTTTGGAGCATAATTTGTGTAGTGAAGGTCAACAGAGCCATAACTGCTGGTGTTTTGAAAGACAATCTCTACAATTTCCTCATTGACATAACTTGTCTTTCCTTTGGCCTCCTTGAGGTTGGTTCTCTTCTAAGACCTGCACCTGTTGGTCAAACTCCCGCTTCTAGTCTGGATTGTCATTGCTCTTTTACCTTTCAGCATCTCCTCCCCATCTAATTCATTTCTGTTCATTAGTCTCTGATCATGCCAGTTAGCTGAGCCTGGCCATTATCCTCTCAATAACTATCTTTACCAACATCTGTAGAACCCAGATGTCCCTCTACAACTACTTGAGTTAGTCTCTGTTGTTGTGTCTCCCCCGAAAGCCCTCTCAGAAGCTTCCCAGTATGGCTCCATCCAAGCCAAGATGCCGCAAAGCTCAGGGTTCTACTGTGTGATTAGACGCTGCCATCTCCTGGACAAAGCACTGAACTTGAGCCCAGTGGGTTTGGCCCCACAGCTTAACCTTGGTTTTAATTATGTGCTGTCCCCATCTACTCTACCAGCTAGGATTAGAGAGATGTTCATGACTGCCCACAGCTCATAAGGCATAGAAGAATTTAGAGAATTAGCTGATAGTATTGTCCTGTTGGCCCATCTAAAGAACACACCTCCCTCAGAGTCCGAACACTTCCCCTATAAAGGAATATCAGCTCTGGAATCCTAGATCTCATTTTGTCTTCAACATAGCTGGTCAAATGAATAATCTGAAAGGGATTTTTAAAAAGTGCTGCCTTTATTTGGGGTGCTTGTCTTCACCGGACTTCTAAACAACAGTCTCTCCTGGTAACCAGGGTTAACTTGGGTTTCTGCAGAGTAGCTTTCGAATTCGATTTCTAATGGATGACTGCATGAGTAAAAAACAGTCTTCTGTTGAGTTGCTAATCCGTTTGGTTGATGAACTCCAGCATGCATAAAGCCTCCCTTCCCAAATGACATATTCAGTGTTTCTAACAAGGCTAAGCAGCAGAGACCAAACATGCTAACTATCCATTCTAGTCTAAGCTCTAAACCAGTTGACCCTTTAGATATTATCCTCTATCATTCCTCATTCCCAGACCTTAATGGCACATGGGATCCTCACGAGTGGAGCTGGCACTTGCCTGCAACATTTACCAGGACCTGTAGAATACCAACTGTATTTTAAGAATTCCCTCAGGAGGCCAGGTGCAGTTGCTAACACCTGTAATCCCAGCACTTTGAGAGGCTGAGGTGGGCGGACCATGAGGTCAGGGGATTGAGATCATCCTGGCTAACACGGTGAAACCCTGTCTCTACTGAAAATACAAAAAATTAGTCGGGCGTGGTGGCAGGCACCTGTAGTCCCAGCTACTCGGGAGGCTGAGGCAGGAGAATGGCGTGAACCTGGGAGGCAGAGCTTGCAGTGAGACAACTGCACTCCAGCCTGGGCAACAGAGCAAGACTGTCTCAAAAAGAAAAAAAAAAGAATTCCCTCAGGAGAGGGATTCCATTCCAAGATGGCCAAATAGGAACACCTCTGATCTGCAGTTCCCAGCGTGATCGATGCAGAAGACGGGTGATTTCTACATTTCCAACTAAAGTACCTGGTTCATCTCATTGGGACTGGTTGGACAGTGGGTGTAGCCCATGGAGAGTGAGCCAAAAGAGGGCGGAGCATCACTTCACCCTGGAAGCTCAAGGGGTCAAGGGATTTCCCCTTCCTAGCCAAGGGAATCTGTGACAGACAGTACCTGGAAAATCGGGACACTCTCACCGAAATACTGCACTTTTCCAATTGTCTTAGCAAACGGCACACCTGGCTCAGCAGGTCCCGCCCCCATAGAGCCTTGCTCACTGCTGGCACTGCAGTCTGAGATCAACCTTCATGGCAGCAGCCTGGTGGGGGGAGGGGCATCTGCCATTGTTGAGGTTTGAGTAGGTAAACAAAGCAGGCCAGGGAAGCTCGAACTGGGCAGAGCCCAACACAGCTCAGCAAGGCCAGTTGCCTCTGTAGATTCTACCTCTGAGGGTAGGGCATAGCTGAACAAAAGGCAGCAGAAACTTCTGCAGACTTAAATGTCCCTGTCTGACAGCTCTGAAGAGAGCAGTGGTTTTCTCAGCACAGTGTTTGAGCTCTGAGAATAGACAGACTACCTCGTCAAGTGGGTCCCTGACCCTAGTGTAGCCTAACTGGGAGACACCTCCCAGTAGGGGCCAACTGACACCTCATACAGACAGGTGCCCCTCTGGGATGAAGCTTCCAGAGGAAAGATCAGGCAGCACTATTTGCTGTTCTGCAATATTTGCTGTTCTGCAGCCTCCACTGGTGATACCCAGGAAAACAGGGTCTGAAGTGGACCTCCAGCAAACTCCAACAGACCTGCAGCTGAGGGTCCTGACTGTTAGAAGGAAAACTAACAAACAGAAAGGAATAGAATCAACATCAACAAAAAGGACATCCACACCAAAACCCCATCTGTAGGTCACCAACATCAAAGATCAAAGGTAGATAAAACCACAAACATGGGGAGAAACCATAGCAGAAAAGCTGAAAATTCTAAAAACCAGAGTGCCTCTTCTCCTGCAAAGGATCGCAGCTCCTGGCCAGCAATGGAACAAAGCAGGACAGAGAATGACTTTGATGAGCTGACAGAAGTAGGCTTCAGGAGGTCAGTAATAACAAACTTCTCCGAGCTAAAGGAGGATGATTGAACACATGGCAAGGAAGCTAAAAACCTTGAAAAAAGATTAGATGAATGGATAACTAGAATAAACAGTGTAGAGAAGACCTTAAATGACATGATGGAGCTGAAAACCATGGCATGAGAACTACGTGACACATGCGCAAGCTTCAATAGCCGATTTGATCAGGTGGAAGAAAGGGTATCAGTGATTGAAGATCAAATTAATGAAATAAAGTGACAAGAGAAGTTTAGAGAAAAAAGAGTCAAAAGAAATGAACAAAGCCTCTAAGAAATATGGGACTATGTGAAAAGACCAAATCTACATTTGATTGGTGTACCTGAAAGTGATGGGCAGAATGGAACCAAGCTGGAAAACACTCTCAGGATATTATCCAGGAGAACTACCCCAACCTAGCAAGGCAGGACAACATTAAATTCAGAAAATACAGAGAACACCACAAAGATACTCCTCGAGAAGAGCAACCCCAAAAACATAATTGTCACATTCACCAAGGTTGAAATGAAGGAAAAAATGTTAAGGGCGGCCGGAGAGAAAGGTTGGGTTACCCATAAAGGGAAGCCCATCAGACTAACAGTGGATCTGTCAATAGAAACTCTACAAGCCAGAAGAGAGTTGAGGCTAACGTTCAACATTCTTAAAGAAACGAATTTTCAACCCAGAATTTCATATCCAGCCAAACTAAGCTTCATAAGTGAAGGAGAAATGAAATCTTTCACGGAAAAGCAAATGCCAAGAGATTTTGTCACCACCAGGCCTGCATTACAAGAGTTCCTGAAGGAAGCAATAAACATGGAAAGGAACAACTGGTACCAGCCACTGCAAAAACATGCCAAATTGTAAAGACCATTGATGCTAGGAAGAAACTGCATCAAATAACCAGCAAAATAACCAGCTAACATCATAATGACAGAATCAAATTCACACGTAACAATATTCGCCTTAAATGTAAATGGGCTAAATGCCCCAATTAAAAGACACAGACTGGCAAATTGGATAAAGAGTCAAGACCCATCAGTGTGCTGTATTCAGGAGATCCATCTCACGTGCAGAGACACACATAGGCTCAAAATAAAGGTTTGAAGGAAGATCTACCAAACAAATGGAAAGCAAAAAAAAGCAGGGGTTGCAATCCTAGTCTCTGATAAAACAGACTTTAAACCAACAAAGATCAAAAGAGACAAAGAAGGCCATTATATAATGGTAAAAGGGATCAATTCAACAAGAAGTATTAACTATTCTAAATACATATGTACCTAATACAGGAGCACCCGGATTCATAAAGCAAGTCCTTAGAGACCTACAAAGAGACTGAGACTCCCACACAATAATAATCGGAGAATTTAGCACCCTACTGTCAATATTAGACAGATCAATGAGACAGAAAGTTGACAAGGAGATCAAGGACTTGAACTCAGCTCTACAACAAGGATACCTAATAGACATCTACAGAACTCTCCACCCCAAATCAACAGTATATACATTCTTCTCAGCACCACATCACACTTATTCCAAAATTGACCACATAGTTGGAAGTAAAGCACTCCTCAGCAAATGTAAAAGAACAGAAATTATTACAAATTGTCTCTCAGACCACAATGCAATCAAACTAGAACTCAGGACTAAGAAACTCAATCAAAACCGCTCAACTACATGGAAACTGAACAACCTGCTCCTGAATGACTACTGACTACATAACAAAATGAAGGCAGAAATAAAGATGTTCTTTGAAACCAATGAGAACAAAGATACAACATACCAGAATCTCTGGGACACATTTAAAGCAGCATGTAGAGGGAAATTTATAGCACTAAATGCCCACAAGAGAAAGCAGGAAAGATCTAAAATTGACACCCTAACATCACAATTAAAAGAACTAGAGAAGCAAGAGCAAACACATTCAAAAGCTAGCAGAAGGCAAGAAATAGTTAACTAACTTCACAGCAGAACTGAAGGGGATAGAGACTCAAAAAACCCTTCAAAAATAGCTGGTTTTTTGAAAAGATCAACAAAATTGATACACTGTTAGCAAGACTAATAAAGAATAAAAAAGAAGAATCAAAGAGATGCAATAAAAAATGATTATGGGGATATGACCATCAATCCCACAGAAATACAAACTACCATCAGAGAATACTATAGACACCTCTACACAAATAAACTAGAAAATCTAGAAGAAATGGATAAATTCCTGGACACATACACCCTTCCAAGACTAAACCAGGGAGAAGTTGAATCGCTGAATAGAGCAATAACAGACTCTGAAATGGAGGCAATAATAGCCTACCAACCGAAAAAAGTCCAGGACCAGATGGATTCACAGCCGAATTCTACCAGAGGTACAAAGAGGAGCTGGAACCATTCCTTCTGAAACTATTCCAATCAACAGAAAAAGAGGGAATCTTCCCTACCTCATTTTATGAGGCCAGCATCATCCTGATACCAAAGCCTGGCAGAGAATCAACAACAAAAAAGAGAATTTTAGACCAATATCCCTGATGAATATCGATGCAAAAATCCTCAATAAAATACTGGCAAACCATATCCAGCAGCATACCAAAAAGCTAATCCAACACAATCCACTTGGCTTCATCCCTGGGATGCAAGGCTGGTTCAATATACGCAAATCAATAAACGTAATCCATCACATAAACAGAACCAAAGACAAAAACCACGATTATCTCAATAGATTCAGAAAAGGCCTTCGACAAAATTCAACAGCCTTTCATGCTAAAAACTCTGAATAAACTAGGTATTGATGGCACGTATCTCAAAATAATAAGAACTATTTATGACAGACCCACAGACAATATCATACTGAATGGGCAAAAACTGAAAGCATTCCCTTTGAAAACTGGCACAAGACAGGGATGCCCTCTCTCACCACTCCTATTCAATACAGTGTTGGAAATTCTGGCCAGGGCAATCAGGCAAGAGAAAGAAATAAAGGGTATTCGATGAGGAAAAGAGGAAGTCAAATTGTCCCTGTTTGCAGATGACATGATTGTATATTTAGAAAACTCCATCATCTCAGCCCAAAATCTCCTTAAGCTGATAAGCAACTTCAGCAAAGTCTCAGGATACAAAATCAATGTGCAAAAATCACAAGCATTCCTGTACACCAATAACAGAGAGCCAAATCATGAGAGAACTCCCATTCACAATTGCTTCAAAGAGAATAAAATACCTAGGAATCCAACTTACAAGGGATGTGAAGGACCTCTCCAAGGAAAACTGCAAACCACTGCTCAATGAAATAAAACAGGACACAAACAAATGGAAGAACATTCCATGCTCATGGATAGGAAGAATCAATATCGTGAAAATGGCCATACTGCCCTAGGTAATTTATAGATTCAATGCCATCTCCATTAAGCTACCAATGACTTTCTTCACAGAATTGGAAAAAAAACTACTTTAAAGTTCATGTGGAACCAAAAAAGAGCCCGCATTGCCAAGACAATCCTAAGCAAAAAGAACAAAGCTGGAGGCATCATGCTACCTGACTTCAAACTATGCTACAAGGCTACAGTAACCAAAACAGCATGGTACTGGTACCAAAACAGATATATAGACCAATGGAAGAGAACAGAGGCCTCAGAAATAATACCACACATCTACAACCATCTGATCTTTGACAAACCTGACAAAAACAAGAAATGGGGAAAGAATTCCCTATTTAATAAATGGTGCTGGGAAAACTGGCTAGCCATAGGTAGAAAGTTGAAACTGGATCCGTTCCTCACACCTTATACAAAAATTAATTCAAGATGGATTAAAAACTTTAATGGTAGACCTAAAATCACAAAAGCCCTAGACGAAAACCTAGGCAATACCATTCAGGACATAGGCATGGGCAAGGACTTCACGACTAAAACACCAAAAGCAATGGCAACAAAAGTCAAAGTAAACAAATGGGATCTAATTAAACTAAAGAACTTCTGCACAGCAAAAGAAACTACTATCAGAGTGAACAGGCAACCTACAGAATGGGAGAAAATTTTTCCAATCAACCCATTTGACAAAGGGCTAATATCCAGAATCTACAAAGAACTTAAACAAATTTACAGAAAAAACAAAACAAAACATCGAAAAGTGGGCAAAGGATATGAACAGACATTTCTCAAAAGAAGACATTTATGCAGCCAACAGACATATGAAAAAATGCTCATCATCACTGGTCATCAGAGAAATGCAAATCAAAAACAATGAGATACCATCTCACACCAGTTAGAATGGCAATCATTAAAAACTCAGGAAACAACAGATGCTGGAGAGGATGTGGTGAAATAGGAATGCTATTACACTGTTGGTGGAAGTGTCAACCATTGTGGAAGACAGTGTGGCGATTCCTCATGGATCTAAAGCTAGAAATAGCACTTGAGCCAGTGATCCCATTACTGGGTATATAACCCAAAGGATTATAAATCATGCTACTAGAAAGAGACATGCACACGTATGTTTATTGTGACACTATTCACAATAACAAAGACTTGAAACCAACCCAAATGTCCATCAATGATAACTGGATTAAGAAAATGTGGCACATATACACCATGGAATACTATGCAGTCATAAAAAAGGATGAGTTCATGTCCTTTGCAGGGACACGGATGAAGCTGGAAACCATCATTCTGAGCAAACTATCCAAATACCACATGTTCTCACTCACAGGTAGGAACTGAACAATGAGAACCCTTGGACACAGGGTGGGGAACATCATACACCAGGGCCTGTCGTGGAGTGGGAGATGGCAGGAGGGATAACACTTGGAGAAATACCTAATGTAAATGATGGGTATAACTTAAAGTATAATAAATAAATAAATAAATAAATAAATAAATAAATAAATAAAATAATTCCCTCAGGATTACTAAGGGGATTTTCCCTGGCCTGAAGTACTAAGATACCAGAGGACAGGTATAGTCCCTGAAACCAAGGTTAGGCCTTTACAATTTCAATGAAATTGCCAGAGGTAGATTTGTAGTGTGGACAAAAAGATTATAGACTGTGTACCACCCTCCTTTCATATATTGAATACCTAACCTCCAATATGGTGATATTTAAAGATGGGGCCTTTAGGGAAGCAATTAACATTAAGTGAGGTCTTAAGAGTGAGGCCCTAAAACACTAGGGCTGATGTCCTTAATAAGAGAGGGAAGAGATACTAGAGAGCTCTCTCTGCTCATGCACAGAGTAACGGCCTCAAGGCAGGGGCAATCTACAAAGCAGTGAGAGGCCTCACCAGAAACTAACTATGCTGGCACCTTGATCTCAGATGTTCAGCCTCCAGAACTGTGAGAAAATAAATTTCCATAGCTTAAATATTCAGTTGTCTTGAGATATTAAAACTTCTAGTTTTGCCTGTGTGGACCAAGGCTACTCCAAACAAAAGAGGGATGGAGATTCACATAAATCAGAGGTCTTGGTTAAGCTGCTGGATATTGGATATAACTTGACTCCATCCTTATTTTTTCAGGGATTGGATCAACTTTGAACAAACAATTCTTTTATACACCCTTCCTAGAAATTCATTTCAAATCATCTGCTGCCTCTTTCCAAAAGACTAATTAAGAGGAGTGATGTTTATGAAAAATTGATTGGAGGTCAGACAGCACATCCAACTCTTGTTATTCCACATTCCACCCTCAGGTTGAATGGGACCCTCATGTACTAGGACAAAGTTTTCTTGGCCTTACACATGATCACGTTTGCTTGGCTATATTTTGGGGTTATGCCTTCAGCTTTCATCAAGGGATGCTATGAAAAAACAGGCTAATGAAATCCATTATTCTTTGTTCTAGGAATGCGGAAGATATTGCCCACTACATCCCACAGCTCTCACTCTAGAAAGCCTCTCATGAAAATTTCCAACAAAGTGGCCTGCTAGGAAGGCTTTGCATCCCATGAGTAACAGGCAAAATTTTTTTCTCAGTTGATAAGACTAGAGTAACTCTCTCTTTTGGTACTTTGCCTAACAGGAACTTAGAGCCTTATTTAAAGGTCAAAGATTCAGGCTCCAATGGGAGGACCTGGCTCATCTAGTACTAATGGAGTTGGTTTCTAGAGTGGGGAGGAGACCCCAGATCCATGAGGCCAAATATCCTGCTCTGGGCTAGCCAGAAAAAAATCTCAGTTTATGGAGCTTCTGAGCTAAATGGCCAACTGAGTTTTTTTTGTTTGTTTGTTTTCTTTTAATGATGCTTTCCCTGCCAGCCTGTGAAGTTACTGAACTTAGGGCCTTACACAGGGTAATCCATTGGGAGTCCTAACCTGAGACTGTTAAGTTACATTTCCTTTAGAGGTCAAATTATTAGCCTATTCCTTGCAGATTTTTTCTTTCTTTTTTTTTTTTTTTTTTTTTTTTTTTGTCAAATAGAGTAGGGAATGGAACACAGATGTCTATCTACAAAGGTACCATGACACATGCACTCTGGAATGACTATCAGATTTTTCTACTTCGACCTTCTCACCTGACTATTGTAAGCTGTTTCTTTCTGGTACTGATCCTGATGAGCTTATCACTTGTCACTCTGTTAGACATAGGTCTTTCATGGTGACCCACATTGACATCTCCTTCAGATTCAGGAAGGCAAGACTGATAACTGCATCCAACATGTTGGTCTTGCCGCTGTGTAGCAGGGCCAGAACTCAGACCTGCTCCCTTGAATTTGAGGCCCACACTACAGGCTGCCGCCCCAGGTCCCAGCTGCTCAGGAAGGGGTGTGCTATGATTTAAGTGTATGGAGTCTTTCCAAAATGTTTATGTTGGAACGTAATATCCAATGTGATAGTATTAGGGGGTGGGACCTCTGGGGAAGTGGTTAAGTCACGAGTGCTTCATCCTAATGAAAGAAATTAGTGCTCTTATAATAGAGGTTGAAAGCAGTGCCACAGTCCCTTTTGCTCTTCCATCCCTTTTGCCATATGGGGACAGTTGTTCATCTTCTCTGGAGGTTGCAGCAACATGGCACTATCTTGGAAGCAAAGAGCAGCCCTCAGACACTGAATCTGCCAGCACACTGATCTTGAACTTCCCAGTCTCCAGAACTGTGTGAAATACACTTGTGTTGTTTGTAAATTATCCATTCTGTGGTATTTTGTTACAGCAGCATGAACAGACTAAGACAAGGTGGCTCTACAATGTTATTATTGTCAATAAGGGGAGATTGCGTGTTCTCACTCTTGTTACCACATGGAGTTCACCCTAACCATCAAAACTGCTGCTCACTCTCCTTGCCCAAAAATGTATCTCATGTCTTACTCCAATCCCCAGGACTTACTGGGGGCCCTATGGGATATGTTGGTATATTCCCCCAAACCTGGGTCATTCCACATTGCATATATTCAGGTCATTATCCTAGAAAGGGTCTCCTCAGTGTAGTGATTCCTTAAGGATCTAGAACCAGAAATACCACTTGACCCAGCAATTCCATTACTGGGTATATACCCAAAGGATTATAGGTTACTCTACTATAAAGACACATGCACACGTATGTTTACTGTGGCACTGTTCACAATAGTAAAGACTTGGAACCAACCCAAATGCCTGTCAATGACAGACTGGATAAAGAAACTGTGGCACATATACACTATGGAATACTATGCAGCCATATAAAAGGATGAATTCATGTCCTTTGCAGGGACATGGATGAAGCTGGAAACCATCATTCTCAGCAAACTAACACAAGAGCAGGAAACCAAACACTGCATGTTCTCATTCATAAGTGGGAGTTGAACAATGAGAACACATGGACACAGGGAGGGAAATATCACACGCTGGGGTCTGTCAGGAAGTGAGGGGCTAGGGGAGGGATAGCATTAGGAGAAATACCTGATGTAGATGACAGGTTGATGGGTGCAGCAAACCACCATGGCACATGTATACCTATGTAACAAACCTTCACGTTCTGCACATGTATCCCAGAACTATAATTTTAAAAATTTTAAAACATTTAAATAAATGAAGTGGCTGAAATGTCAAAAAAAAAAAGAAAGAAAGAAAGGAAGAAAGAAAGAAAGAAAGAAAGAAAGAAAGAAAGAAAGAAAGAAAGAAAGAAAGAAAGAAAGAAAGAAAAAGAAAAAGAAAAAGAAAAAAAAAAGAAAGGTCTGCAAGAAACAGGCCAGGGTTTCAACAAAATAATCTTTAGTCTGTAAATATACTTGTATGTAAATTCAAGCTAATGCTACCTGTGGTAAGTATATCACAGTATGAAAGTGCTATGTGATTTAGAAGTGATAATTGTACCATCTGTGACCCGTAGCTTTGATTGTGATCGTAACTTGTAATACATTGACATAGTAAACAAATTCTAACATTAGTATCAATTTCCTTCATAGACTTGATGGCACTTTTCCCCACAAAGGGTATTCTTTCAAATATATCTCATGTCTCATATCTATATCATTTGATTGCATTTGTATTAAGATCCTGTGACTTTATGATAAAATTTACAGATGTTCTGCAGTAAGATCTAACTTGAACATCTTGCAAAGAGATATTTCCTTAGCAGCAGTAACTGATACAGTTTTTGGCAACTAGCCAGGAGATGGCTGGCCTATAAAATCATACAAGTATTATTTACAAACTAGTCAGCTGTGGTAGCACCATTATTTTAGATATCCTTTGCCCTTTATAGCAATCTTCCTTATTTCATGCTTTGCCATACATTTCCCAGAAAATTACAATGTTCTTTAACTTACCCTCAGGACTTGATGATCAAATAAACAATTACAAAGTATATTTGATTCACAGTTCATCCAAAATAAGAATGCTGCCCAACTAAAATTCATCTGGAATCACTCTGATGTTTCAAATTGTGTGATATAAAACAATAACTTGGAATGTGATTTTGATCAACATTTTGTTATCACCTGATTAAGTCTCAAACAAGCCACTAGAGTCAAAGATGCCAAGTGATAATTAAAAGCAACCTATACTGTCTAATGAATTCCACAACCAGGTTAATTTGCCCTCAAAATAAATGGGCATAGAATTGGAATTTTCCCAAAGCCAACTCAATAGTGGAGCTGGCCATCTTGTTTCCACTATCTAGGACAAAAATCCTTTGCTGTTCTTCACATTGGTTTCTCTAGTAGGACAAGCAGGGGAGTTAATAAGTTTCCTGCATGTTTAATGCTTTCCGTCTTGACCTGTTTTTCATGTGATACCAGAAGTGGTCTGACAAAAGTGTTATAATATAGGGATTTGGGACTGGCTTACACCCTGCCCAGTGGGCAAAGACGACCTCATTCTTGTTAGAGGGGCACAAATAGAATCTGTTACAAAATGTTGGCTTAATGAATGAAAATTTCACTAAAAGGAAGCCTGATAAATGTCCTTGTGAAGGAGAATCCTGCAAGTGCAATGATGCAGGCTTTGAAAAATACAAGGGGGACAAAGCCTGTGAAGATAGTAGAGTTGAATACTTAATGTTATATTGATGCCCTGCAGCAGGATAATGAGAGGCTGAGAGACATCAAGAAGTTAACGGGCAAATGTGAGTCACAGGGCTTGTGTAGTAGCTTACAAGGAGGCTCATGCTTCCTGCAGTGGAAGGGCAAACAGTCTGTAAATCAAAACTGTTAGCCACAGAGCTCCAGGAACGTTGAAATGCTCAGCCAAGTTATTTTGTTATGTGACGTTCAAGGCCCTCCTGGGGAGACCTGAGACCTTATAACTTAGATCTAAACATCTGGATAGATGCCTCTAAAGATGTTGAGTCTACAAGATCCTTTGGATTTGCAGAGGTGGCCCACCTTCCCTAGGAAGTGCTAGCACTTTGTGCTTGAAGATGCTGCAGAGATTTTTCCTTCACTAGACAATAGCTTCCCCACTCCCCAAGAGGTACCCCCACTCCCTTCCTTGGCTTCCAGACAATAACTAGAGTTAAATCTTAGCATAACCCAGCTGGAGATGTGCTGGGCCTGATAAGGGAGGGGAACCACACATCTGTTACAGGAGTGAACTAGCATGTGCCATCAGGAGTCAGGAGAGTATACCTGGGTATGGACTGAGGGTGCCCAGTCAAGAGAAGCCAAAAGATAAGCCTGGAAAACTAAGAATTCGCTGGCTTGGGGACACTCTCAAGACACTGGGTTTAATACATGGGATGGCATGGACCCCAGGGATGGAATAAACCCACTGCTGAGATGGAAATTCGAAGCCTGAAAAAGGTGATGTCCAAAACCCAGGGAAGTGGAAAAGCTTGAGTTGCCCTGCCAGAGCAGAGAGAAAACAGAGAAGCTAAGGAAAGTGGGCTTGCTGGAATACCTGATACCAGTGAATTAGCCAAAAAATTGTACTGATGCGTTGGGCCTGTGAATCCTCATTTTCTCTTACCCTCACCTGTATGCATGTGCCTTGTCAAGGACTTCAACATTTTAGCCACTTCTTGTTCTTCTGGTCAGATTACTATGATGTCACCTATTTAATGGACACATGGTCCATTAAATAGGATGTTCTCATGGCTCAGGTCTCACGGGATGTTCTCACAGGATGTTCTCATGGTTCAGGTTTCTTCAAGCCAGGTTGCAATGCCATGGCTGCCACTCAGACCTTGCTGCTGATTCTCTAGTGATTGTATGCACTTGGCTTCTGTGGTCATGCATGATCACCAGGCCTTCACTGATTCAGAATCCAGTCATCCACCCCATTTGCTACTGGGGTCCCAGTCCTGTAATGGCAGCTCTGGCTACGGAGGGCAGCCCTCACTGAGCTGCTCAGTGATGCTGATGCCCCTCTCAGCTGTACATTACTCATTGCTTTGGTAGAACAGCGTCTCTTCCATGCCATCCTCCAGAGCAGTTTAGGCTAGCTGGAACTCTAAGGTTGACATCCTTTCCATCATCTGGTCATAAGGGACCCTGATTCTGCCTTAGGTGTAACCTGGGGGAAGGACATAGTGACAAATGACCTGGAGTCAGTACTACCTGTGTTGCCGCATGTGGCCTGCATGAGTCCCGCTCATGCCTGATTCTGGATGTATACTCCACCACACGTATCCATTGATCAAGACCGAGTTAATTTTCATAAATGTAAGATATTTTATATAAGCCATCATTTTCATTTTCAGAAAGATAAATCAGAGGGAAAAAAAAGCATGAGAACCCTTGAAAAGAATCTTAGTAGGATGAGATGACTGAAGTTTTGAGACACACGCTTTGGAAAGCGGAGGGAACACTTAACTGCAAGTGGAAGCTTCTCAACTTGAGAACTGGAGGCAGGCAGCTTACAGTCTGGCTTCATTGACAAGCTTCAGGGAAGGAGGTGGAAGATGCTTCAGCTCCTCCCCCTCTCTGCAGAGGAGCATGTGTGCTCATCTGTTGTTCTACTCCATGCATAACTTTTCAGGAGCTGGACCTTGTTAGGGAGGCCTGACAATGTCCAGGTCTGCGTGTGCTGAGTGGGTATGTTTAATTTGGGGTGTATTCGTCACAAGTTTTTTTGACAAACAATCTAAATTACATTTCTTCCAACCTATTTATCAGCTACCAAAGGGGGGTCTTTTGATCTACCTCTCACCAACTACTACCTCTATGTCCCAATTTGTCACGAAATCAAGTAAAGACTGTTTATTCTTAGGGCCATCCTTTAAGCTCCAATGTGGTTATTAGTATTCATGAATTTTAACATGTGTACTATAGCAATATATTAGAGTATATGAGGTAAAAATGAAAAGTGGCATCTTAGTCCAACACTAACAATAACAATATTGTATCCATTCAGAGTTCTAGCACAGACAGAGTCTACTCCCACTCATAAAAGTAGGAAGAAACTTAAAAGCCTGTCAAATGGTTTACAGAACTGAGGGAAGAAAAAGTCTCCAGCATGTGTCCAGGCATGGCTCCCAGAGCCACACCATAGAACTGAGTGGCCAAGGAAGCTGCTTTATTATCAGAAAGCTGCAACTCAGATGTTGCCTGCTGACTTGTGAAGTCGTCATGCAACTCCTGGCTACAGGGCCAGGCCATTTGTCATAATCAACACCAGTAAAATTGGTTTTCATGGATATTGAGAATATACAGGGCACCTAACACATCTAGCTAGCTGGCAAAAGGAGAAGATACAGCTTACAAATTTGATTACATCAAAATAGACTTCCGAAGGGCTAATTTCCCCACATAAGGAGTGCTATAATTACTTAACCTCTCAGGACCTGTTACCCTCCATCACATTTGAATTTTGTCGACAGAGGAAAGCTCATTGCAAAGTGAAAAATTTCAAGAAGGCTAGGAATTTGGAATTTGATCATTACATATTTGAGTGCCATTTTCAGTCCAGTTAATGACTCAATATATTACCCTATAATTTATATTTTTCTTTGTGTTTTCCACAGCCTTTTGTTTCCTATGAGCTTTTTTATTTTTATATATATACATGTAATAGTCAACCCTTGAGCAATGTTACGGTTGCTGACCCCCTGCCCCCATGCATTCAAAAATCTCTTTAACTTTTGACTCCCCCAAAACTTATGGCTATTAACCAGAAGCCTTACCCGGTAACATAAACAGCCAGTTAACATATTGTGTATTTTCTGTGTATTATAACTGTAGTCTTACAATAACACAAAAGAACAATCATGGCCAGGCGTGGTGGCTCATGAGGTCAGGAGATTGAGACCATCCTGGCTAACACAGTGAAACCCCGTCTCTACTAAAAATACAAAAAATTAGCCGGGCAAGGTGGCAGGCGCCTGTAGTCCCAGCTACTCCGGAGGCTGAGGCAGGAAAATGGCGTGAACCCGGGAGGCGGAGCTTGCAGTGAGCCCAGATGGCGCCACTGCACTCCAGCTTGGGCGACAGAGCGAGACTCTATCTCCAAAAAAAATAAAAAATTTAAAAAAAGAACAATTATACGGACGAGAGAATGTACTTACTACTCATTAAGTGGAAGTAGACCATCATAAAGGTCTTCATCTTTGTCTTCACCTTGAGTAGGTTGACAAGGAAGGGGGGGGAGTTTTCTTGCTATTCCAGGGGTGACAGAAGTGGAAGACAAAAAAGATTATAGGCAAAGAGTAAATGAACATATAATTCAAAAAAAGAAGCCAGGTGTGGTGGCTCATTCCTGTAATCCCAGCACTTTGGGAGGCCGAAGTGAGCAGATCTTGAGGTCAGGAGTTCGAGACCAGCCTGGCAAACATAGTGAAACCCCTGTCTCTACTAAAAATACAAAAATTATCCAAGCGTGGTGGTGCACACCGGTAATCCCAGCTACTCGGGAGGCTGAGGCAGGAGAATCACTTGAACCCGGGAGATGGAGGTTGCGGTGAGCCGAGGTTCTACCACTGTACTCTAGCCTAGGTGACAGAGCGAGAATCTGTCTCCAAAAAAAAAAAAAAAAGGAAAAGCTCTTAAATATATGAGAAGAGCTCCGAAGTTCAAGGCTGCAGTGAGCTATGACTGTGCCACTGCACTCCAGCCTTGGTGACAGAGCAGGATTCCATCCTTAAGTTGTTTTTAACGAAAAAAAAAAATAAATAAGATGATCGCCCTCACTTATAAGATACATTCAAGTTAAAACTATGCTGAGCTCTTTTCCTTCCTTTCCCTGGAGGTGGTGGGGATGAGGTGGTGGCAGCAGCGGGGCTTGAGACACGACATGGAGCCAAGAAACTGTCCAGTGTGGTCAGATAGGCTGCAGCCAGAGTCTGAGGAATAATGACAGCCAGAGAAGGAATTTACAAATATGGAAAGGGAAAAGGCCAGCAGGAACCCTGAGGTGTGGGACTGAAGTTGCAGGCAACAGTGTGAAAGTTATATACTATAAATACAGGTGTGTACACATATCTCTAGTTCTATTTCTTGCAAGAATCTGGAAATAGGACATCCCAATAGCAATGAGTATACTAAATGCCCAGATCTTGGTTTCTTAACAGCTTTGTCATTAAGAAGAGGACCTGGGAATCTACAGCTTGAGGGCCAAATCCAGCCTACTTCCTGATTTTATGAACAGTTTTGCTGAAATAGCCATGCCCATTTATATATTACCTGTGACTTTTGTACTGTAACAGCAGAATTAAGCAGTCAATGCTGAGCCCATGGGCCACAATGCCTAATATATTTACTATCAGGCCGTTTCCAGAAAAGGTTTGCTGACCTTTGACTAGGAAAAATCAGGGCTCCTTGGAGAAATGGCTGATTCCTGGGCTAGGTCAGGGAAAGTACAAGATAGTCTGGGATGTCTCATGCCAGAAAGAAAATGCTCAGAGGACACAGGATCCAGCTTTAAGGGGTTTCTACTGGCCAAATCTGAGTCAATTTTAGCATCAAAATAGAGGAGAGTAATGGATTATAACCCACTGAATTAAATTGTATGATTATATCATAATAAACATGAGAAGGAAATTACTTTCCTCACAATGGAATGCCAACAAATGTAGAATAACAGAAATAAACACACCATTTGGCAACCACTGTAGTGATGATTTGTTTAAGTGGGAGTCAATGGATGCTAAGGCTGGTGAGTGGAAGTTTGAGACTAGGCCAATATCCCGCTTATCAGAGATCTTCCCACAAAATGTCTCTCAATTACAAAGGGGAAAATGGCAGGTTTCTCTACCCGTAAGTTGGGCAGATAATCAAGGTTAACATCAGTGGGCAGGTCAAAGTCATGTGTCTTCTGATGTGATCCACTGAGAAGAGAACAGCATCATTTCTGTATGCAGGGTTCCTTCAGGAATGCTTATCCTGATTTTGATGGTTACATTGCAGTTTTATAAGTAAGAGAAGTCCCTGTTTCCCAGAAACACACACTGGAGTATTTAGGGGTGAAGGAGTATCATGTTAGCAACTTGATTTCAAGTGGTTCAGAAAATGACAATGGATATTTATAAAGAGTGATGGAGGAAATACATGAAGTCAACAATTGGAGATTCTGTGCAAAAGAGAGACAGTAGATCCTTACTGTTCTTATAACTTTTCTGTAAGTTTAAAATTTCAAAATGAGTTTTAACAATTCACTGAGATACCTTTGAAAAGGTGTGTTTATAAAATGGTTTGATCATTGTCATTTTGGCAAGGGGGTGAAAAAGCAAGTAATCACAGATTTCTGGGTGGGGTGGTATATATGTACTATTTCTCATTATGGGCTGTCAATATCTATCAAGTTTTAAAATGCATATATCCTTCGACCTAGTAAATATATTTCCAGAAATTTATGCTACTGACGTGTCTATAAATAATCTCTAAGTTACATGAAATAAAAATAAGGCTCATTCCTCTAATCTCAGCACTTTGGGAGGTGGGGTAGGTAGATCACCTGAGGTCAGGAGTACAAGACCAGCCTGGCCAACGTGGTGAAACCCCTTCTCTACTAAAAAATACAAAAAGTAGCCAGGCGTTGTGGCACATGCTTGTAATCCCAGCTACTTGGGAAACGGAGGCAGGAGAATCGCTTGAACCCGGGAGGCAGTGAGCTGAGATAGTACAACTGCACTCCAGCCTGGGCAACAGAGTTAGACTTTCTAAAAGAAAAATGACCCAGAGTTGTGTGAAATATGCAATTTGTACAAGAACGAATCATGCATATTTATAGATGCCGGTAATAGCTGAAAGAATAGAAAGATCAACTGAGCGTCCCAGTGAAAATGTGGACAAGAGACTTTGTCCCTCATTCTAAGAGTAAAAAAAGTACAGATGTATGAGAGGTGGAGAACTGAAGTATTTTTGCATCTAATCTTAGGTTCCACTTCTTGATGACTAGAAGGAACCACAATTTCCCTTTCCTTTGAATCTTGACTTTGGCAAATTGAATGTAGAACTGACAATATGACAGTTCTGGGCCTAGATATTACAGATGTGTGATTGACATGAGAATTGTGTCCAGAGAATCTAGCTGGAAGATGAGACACATAGAATAGGGCCAGTGGTCCCAGTCAAGGCCATCTTAAATTAGCTACCAGCCAGCCAACCACCAAAGCAAGCCCAGCTATGACCAGAAGAATCACCAGAGAGACCTATGATCTCGTGAGCATAGTAGATGGTTGTTTCAAGCCACTAAGTTTTGGAGTGTTTTTACATTAGTGTGGCAATAGAACCCCTTACTATATGGGTTCCTACATGGATCTTGCACATGACAAAGCTTGTTTATTGCTACAAATCTAGCAGTCCAAATGTATTCTCAACTTTCCCTTATCCTCTTGGGAGCTGGGCATGACCGAGAATGAGTTAATCAAATGCTTACCTATGGGACTTTGAGTGCTGCTGCATCTATTAATGGAAGTGTCAAGTCTCCAGTGTCCTTGTTTCTTGGTGTTGCTTGCACCAGACTGACTGATGACAGCATTGCCAGCTGCATGAGATCCTAGCACTGATGCCTTCAGTTGATTCTTGGGCTGTGTTGTCAACTATCCTCCTAACATTTTCTGAGCTTGATTCCCTGCTCCTGATAATTGCATGAGCTACCCAATATCCTCTCGCCTCTCATTACATTTATTTTACATGAGCCAGGGGGCTTTTTGTTTTAAAGTCAAATGTCATTCATTTGAAACTCTTTCAAACTGATTAGCCAGGGATCTGCCAGTATGGGCAGTCCAAACTGCCACAGTAGTGTAGAGAAGTTACAGGGAAAACAAATTGGGGAGAATTTTAGGAATGAGAATAGTATAAATGTCCAACTATTTGCCTTTGGAGCATTAGATGATTAGCCCAGCACATCTCAATTACCATATTAGTATAATCAAATTAGAGATTATCATTTAGTATGGACCTTGGCACTGGACATCAATTGTATGAAAACTCAAGTTTCACCAACCTTTTACATTAGGAGTGACCAGCATTAAAGCTTTGAATTGTGCCCATAACCTATTACATTCTTAGATTTGTGGTTTGTTAAGTTCTGACTGTTGTCACACTGTCTTGTAAAGAAGTTCAGAATCAAATATTAGCAGTGTGGCTAAATGCCTTCTATTGCCCCTGAGTGACATGAACTTGGATCTCAACTCAGGAAATCTCGAATCAAATTGGATAACTACCAACTTTCCCATCCCTGGGCAGCCAGTTGTCTCCCAATTAGTTTGAGGCTCAACAGAACTAAGACCCTGGATAAGTTTCAGCTGGAATCTGTTCAGTCTTTAAATTTCTCAAATCCATCATGTCTTATTCCATCGTTCAGGCCCTCATTTCTCATCCAGGTCATTACAGTGACTCAAGACAATATTGAAGGCAGACAGACCAAATTTATAACAGGGGGCCGGCCTTCTGTTATGTGATCCTGCTTACCTCCCACTGCAACTTCTGCCAATCTCAGGGTAGGAAAAACGACATTTGCCTGAACATACCAGTGATTTTCAGGACACCGAGCACTTGCATATGCTGTTCTCTATGATTTGAATGCCCTCCAAGATAAATGTCTACTCATCCTTCAGATCTCAACTCAAGCAGCACTCACTGTGAATCTCCAAGTGGAGGTGATCATTCACCTCTTGCAGTTCTATCTATTTAATGCCATTCTCTATCATAGGGCATTGATTTCCTTCATTTGTTCAGAGTTATTTTCTATCCCTATGGCATAGGCTATTATACTAGAGTACTCAAATTGTATCTATGGACAACCTTGGAGGAGGAAAACAAAAATCCTGCAGTCCCATGAGCTCAACTCTGTCACCCACACACAAAAATTGTGTTCATTCTGCCAAGAAAAATGTCCCTGACATTTAAGAGCCATACTTAGAAAAAGAATGACAAAAACATGACAATTACTGCCTAGGCTTTCAACCATTACTCAAGAAGTCTATCCATCACATTAATAAAGGAAGAGCCCTTTCTTCCTTGTTAACCATATAAGCTGAACAGCAGCAGACAGGGCATCGTGGAAATTTTATGATCCCTGGTGACAGTTATGGTTTAAATCTGGCCTTAAATTTATTGCCCTCTGGATCCCACTTCCTTGAATAAAAAGGATTGTACTGCACTGCTATGAATCTTTTGGAAGTACTTCTAAAACTGTGTAAGGATATATGTATATGCCTGTTCATTTGAACAGTTACAAGAACTAAAATTGGGGCACAATTGAAACTTTATGGGAAGGGTTAAAAATTATACAAAGTCCATAACCATCCAATTCTATGCAACATTTGAAAATACTGAACCATTTGTCCTTAGAAATCTGTTCATGGCCTATTCTGTGGCCATGGAAACATGCTGAACATGTAATATAATCCAATTGAACATTATGAAAAACATGTATCTACACAAATATGTACACACTTGTGAAAAATAATGATTAGAGAAACACTCACCAAAGCCAAAGTTTGTAATGTATGATGTAAGTTGGTGTGAGGGAGAGACATAAAAAGACTTAACAAGTAGTTGTTGTGATTGAAATCCTCTTAAGAACACATTAAAAAAAATAATCTTTAAACCTACATTGAAAGAATTGTTTCTTATGAGTGACATGGACAGGTTCTTACACCTATATATCTCACATCCTGAAGTAGGCTATTGCCCCCAGGAAGTTAGGAGGATAACACAGGAGGTTAACTTCCAACAGAACTGAAGACAAACATTGCCGAGGTATATATGCAGTCCAACTACATGTACTCTGTAGTTGATTTTTTCTTTGAAGGCTAATGACTCTTCAGATTGCAAGTATCCTCTTCTTGGATAGTTGTTTATTCTGATATTTCTTTGATATTCCCAAGTACCACCAGATGATGGTAGAAAAGGATAAATAGGCAACTGAAAGCTGTGGCAAACAGAAGGATCAAACTACTGAAGTATTGACCTCTGGCAACTTCAAGCTCTATCGTCAGCATGACA
This sequence comes from Macaca nemestrina, assembly GCF_043159975.1. NCBI lineage: Eukaryota > Metazoa > Chordata > Mammalia > Primates > Cercopithecidae > Macaca > Macaca nemestrina. The sequence goes on along the minus strand of NC_092127.1, from coordinate 140,214,050 downwards.
GAAATAAGTGATCAGAACTTGTAGAGCAGTTTCTCAAACTTTTTGGTCTTGAGACCCTTTTATGCTATTAAAATGAAAAGCCCAGTTAGCTTTTGGGTGGGTTTTATCTATTGACATATACAATACTAAGATTTTTTTAAAGTTTCAGAATTAAAAATATTAATCTCATTAAGATGTCATTTTATGAAAAATTTTCTTAAAAAATAGAATAGCAACATTGTTTTATGTATTTGCAAGTACCGGGTGGATTCGAAGACAGTTGAATTCTCATAACTATTTCTGTATTCCATCTGTTGCAATGTTACTTTGACGCTTATAAATAAAATCTAGCCTCACAAGGAAATATTTAATGCCTTTTTAGGTAACTATGGATATTTATTTAATGCTATACCAAAACTCAACTGGTAAAGATGAGTTGCAATTTGGAATTTGTAGCTGTATCAACGAACATCATGCTCTCTTCAAGTCCACTGGTCTATTGTTAAAATGGATTTCTTATCTCACGTGATTTTGTATTATTGTACACTGGTCATTTGCAAAGTTTGTTTGTGGAGTTATACAGACCTTCTACATGTTGGTATTTTCATTATAAAATAGCAAAAATTCACATTCCTAATACAATCATTCTCATTACAAAAGTCTTTCATAGGAAGTTGTCAAGCTCATAGAGGCAGATTCCAAGAACCTAGGTTTTACTTGAAGACAAATTTTTACCAGTGCTAACCAATACCATCAGTTTTCTTGAAGTGAGTAGCTCACTTTATTCATTTAAGAAAATGTCTGTCCAAAACCCAAGTCTGAGCCACCGTAATTCGAGCTGTGAGCTGAACTACGTTCTTCATGGAATACCATTTCTATTTGGAAGAATGACAATTGCACAAGTTCTTGGCTTTAAAACAGCCATCATACTTTCATAAGCAAAGAGCTTTATATGTACTTCCCATTTCATCATGCAGAACATAAGACATGTACTTAAAAAATGCAATAAAATTAATTTTAACTGCTTCTTCATGGACATTCTCTGGCTTTTCAAATTTTAATTTTACTGCAAGGTCATGGAGGTGAAGAATACAATGATTACTAGGCACCCTTTAGAGCCACCACCTTATTTGTACTAAGTTTTACTGATACTCTGCAGGAGGATAGTAAACTGAGGGATGTTGGATTTGTCAGGGTCCTCCAAGGCAGAAACAATAGGAAACAAATATATGGAAAGGGATTAACTAGGGGTAATGACTCATGTGTTAACGGAGGCTGAAAAGTCCCATATCAGGCCATCTGCAAGCTGGACAACTTGGAATGCTGGGAACACTGCTCCGTTCAAGTCCAAAAGCCTCAGAACCAGGGAAGCTAAGGGTGTGACTCTCAGTCTAAGGCTAAAGGCCTGAGAAACTGGGGTGGGCGTGGGGGCAGAGGTGGTCACTGGGATATGTCCCAGGGTCCAAACATCAGAGCACCTGAAGCTCTGACATCTAAGAGCAGGAGGTGGAGGAGGATGTCCCAACTCTGGGAGAGAGACTTCACTTTTCCTCTGCCTTTTTGTTCTACCTGAGTCCCTAGCCAATTGAATGGTACCTACCAACCTTGAGGGTGGATATTCCCCATTCACTCACTCAGTCCACTAACCTACATGACAGTCTCCTCTGGAAACGCCTCACCCACACACAGAAATAACGCTTTAGCAGCTCTCCAGGTATTCCTTAATCCAGTCAAGCTGACATCTAAAATTAACCATCAAGTCCACTTCTTGTCAACTTGGCACCCATTTGCATCTCCTTACCTAGCATGATGCAACTATCCTACAAATAAAACACCTTAATTCCTTCCCCAGAAAATGTAAAGTCCTTGGGTGAGCTTTACTTTTCTACTGATAGTCCACAACTTAAATACTATGCTGTAAAATACTCATATAAAATCAGTAAGTCTGGCTTGGCATGATGACTCATGGCTTACGCCTGTAATCCCAGCACTTTGGGAGGCTGAGGCAGGTGGATCACCTGAGGTCAGGAGTTTGAGACCAGCCTGGCCAACATGGTGAAATCCCATCTCTACTAAAAATACAAAAATTAGCTGGGTGCAGTGGCATGCACCTGTAGTCCCAGCTACTCGGGAGGCTGAGGCAGAAGAATTGCTTGAACCTGGGAGGCGGAGGTTGCAGTGAGCTGAGATCATGCCACTGCACTCCAGCCTGGGTGACAGAGCGAGATTCCATCTCAAAATAAATCAGTAAGTCTTGTATTACATGATAAAGGAATAAGAATGAAAATAGACATTTGCTTAATATATTAATGGGTATATAGATTCTTTAGAAATACTCATGACAGTCTACCTCTATAACTGGTCATGTGGTCATAGTTGGTATTTTTAATGATCTTTCTAGGATACATTCCGCATTCTCCTTGCCTCCAGCAAGTATTTCATCCGGTCATGGTTCTTTACCTGGTAAGGTGACCCAAATCTTCATTCCTGAAAGTTCTGAGCCATTCCTAGTCCTGCCTGGCTAGGGTTGTTGTAATTTCCCATTGAACTTAATCACAGAGCATGGTAATACTATGACTTTCTAAGAGATATCCTGTATTTCAGACCTATTCTTCCTTACCTCAACAGCAGAGTAGCAGTCTACATATATCACCCCAACCAACATCATTACTCCCCTCTCAGCCTGCTAAGTCAGAGGCATGAGGAGTCCAGTGTGACCAGGTGGCAGTCTCAACTTCCAGCTCAATTGAGTCATTGTGTCTCCTGGTGGAACAGTCCTTCCTCTGGAACCATGACCTCTAAGTCAGCAGAGCTTAAGTCATAAGAACAAAAAGTAAACATTTTGCTAGTGGGTCATTAGGGGTGATAGAGCGTAATGTCACTCCCATTTCTACCCCTTGATTCCTGGGCCCATGAATTCTGGCTATAGGAGAAACAGTACCACACATTGGATGCTGATTCAGAGCATATACAACCTTCTAGAAGACCCTTCCCCAGCCCTGCAAAGCACTGTTACCTAGCTGGTACCATTACTGACTTCAAAAGGCCATTCCACCATTTTATCAAGCCAGATGTCACTGAGTGATGGCAAACATGGTAAGACCAGTGAATTCCACGAGCATGAGCCCATTGCTCCATTTCTTTGGCTGTGAAATGAGTGCCTTAGTCAGATGTGATGTTCTTGGAAGGATAAGGCATTCAGTATGTCTATGGATAGTAGTTTTGGCAGAAACATTGCATACAGGAAGACAGATCTATGTCAAGAGTAAATATGTATTCCAGTAAGGACAAAACTCCACCCCTTCCATGATGCAAGTGTTTCAATGCAACCAACCTGCCATCAGGTAGCTGATCACCCCAGAAATTTTACAAGGTGGGGGATATGTGTTGGTCTCTGCTGCTGACAGACTGGGCACTCAGTGGTGGCCATAGCCAGGTCAGCCTTAGTGACTCAGAATCCATATTGCTGAATCTATGCATAACCTCCATCCCTGCCACCATGGTCACTTTATTCATGAGCCCATTGGGTGATGACAAGGGTGACTGGAAAGAGGCTGACTAGAATCCAAAAAACAGGTCATCCTATCTACTTAAGATCCTCCTCTGCTTACTCTTTGAACATGCACATGGGATGTAGCTATCTTCTCATCCTTTGCCCACTCAGATCTATCCATGTACCTATTCCCAAATTTTTCAGTTTTCCAATCATGTTCCTTCTAAGTCCCTGACCATCCAGCTAAATCACTGGCCACAGCCCATGTCAGTATAGTCACGTATCACTTAATAGGTATACCTTCTGATAAGTGCTTTAGGCAATTTTGTCTTGTGTGACTGCAGAGTATACTTTCACAAACCTAGAGGGCATAGCCCATTGCTCCTAAGCTACAAACCTGTACAGCATGTTACTATACTGAATACTATAGGCAATTGTAACACAATGGTATTTGTGGTATTTAAACATACCAAACATAGAAAAGATACAGAAAAAATATGGTACAAGATAAAAAACGGTATACTTGTAATGGGTGCTTACCATGAATGGAGCTTACAGGACTAGAAGTGATTCTGGGTGAATCAGTGAGTGGTAAGTAAATGTGAAGGCCTAGGACATTACTACATACTACATATTACTGTAGGCTTTATAAACACTGTACACTTAGGCTGAGTTTATAAAAATAGTTTTCCTCTAATAAATTAACCTTTGCTCATATAATTTTTACTTTATAAATGTAAGTTTTTTTTTTTAAAGTCTGACTCTTTTAACACTTCATTTAAAACATTGTATCTGCACAAACATTTTCTTTATATTCTTAAGCTTTTTTCTATTAAGTTTTTTACTTTTAAACTTTTTGGATGCAAGCACACACATTAACCTAAGCCTACACGGGGTCAGGATCATCAGCATCACTGTCTTCCACCTCCACATCTTGCCCCACTGGTAGGTCTTCACAGACAGTGATGTGCATGGAGCTGTCATCTACAGCAATGCCTTCTCCTGTAATACCTCCTGAAAGACCTACCTGAAGCTGTTTTACAATTTTAAGAAGGAATACACTAAAAGGATACAGTAAATAGATAAACCAGTAACAGTTGTTTATCATCAGGTATTATGTACTATACATAACTTTATGTGCAATACTTTCACGTGACTGGCAGTGCAGTAGGTGTGTTTACACCAGCATCACCACAAGCATATGAGTAATGCAGTGTGCTGTGATGGCTATGATATCACCAGGCGACAGGAATTTTTCAGCTTCATTACAGTCTTATGGGTTCATGGTTGTATATGTGGTCCACTGTTAAAACATTATGTGGTACACGATTGTATAATCAAATATTGCCATTTTTCCTTGCAAGCAAAATGCATGACCAGTATACTCTCTGAAGTTCTGCCTATTCATATTTCCTTTCCCCATTATCTACAGGAATGTCCCAGAAAGGGCTATCATGCCGAAGCTGTCCACTTGTGGATTATGCCTGCACATTGTGCAGGACCATCTGTAAATCAGGCTCCAGTCTTCCCTTCCTCTGTCAACTGAACATAGGGTACTCCTCATGAGGCACAGGTATAGGTTTGGGGAGAGAAGGCAGTATAGCAAGAGTAGAAGCCATGGACATTTGGGCCACTTCAAGTAACTTACTTGTGCCTTCAGGACCTACTCAGGCCTGACCATATATACGCCACTATTTTATGGAGTGCTGCTGTGCATACCCAACTTTATGGTTTAGTGGGTCAAGTAACACCCAATTCAGGTTGCATGGTTAAAAAATAGACAAAGGACATTAGTGGCCTTTGGTCAATTGTTCAATTTCTATTAAGGCCCAGTGGCAGGCCAAGAGTTTTCTCCAAAGGAAAGTGGTTATCTGTGGATGACAGTAGGGCCATGCTCTAAAAGCCTAAGGGCCTCTGCTATGGTTCACTTACAGGGGCCTTACAACAGCTCCAAACAGAATCACTATCTGCCACTGACACCTTGAGTACCATTCAGTTTGTTAGATCATATGCCAAGTGGCAGAGCAGCTTGAACCTGTTGTAGAGTCTTTTCCTGTTCTGGGCCCCAGTCAAAATGAGCAGCTTTTCAGGTCACTTGGTAGATGGGCTATTTTAATACAATGAATGAGGAATGTGCTGCCTCCAAAAATCTAAGTAGGGTATATGTTATCACCCATTGCTCCTAGGTTACAAACCTGTATCACATGTTACTGTACTGAATACTGCAAGCAATTATAACATGATAGTAATTATATATTTAAATATTTAAACATAGAAAAGGTACAGTCAAAATACAGTATAGTTTTATGGGACCACCACAATACACGTGGTCCATCATCAATCAAAAAATTGTCAGGCGGCACATGACCGTACATAAGATTTATTAGTTCACATGATTATGGAAGCTGAGAAGTCCCATAACAGGCCATCTGCAAGGTGGAGACCCTGGGATGCTCGTAGTGCTGCTTGGTCCAAGTTGAAAAGCCTCAGAACCAGGGAAAATGGTGTCATTTTCAGTTTGAGATTGGAGACCCGAGAACTTGTGGGGCCACTGGTCTAAGTCCCAGAGTCCAAATGGCAGAGTGCCTGGAGTTCTGACATCTGGGAACAGAAGAAGGGTATCCCAGCTGAGAGAGTGTGTGTGAAAGACAGTGAGTGTGTGAAAGACAGTGAGTGTGTGAAAGGCAGCGAGAGTGTGAAAGAGAGAGTGTGAAAGAGAGAGTGTGAAAGAGAGAGAGTGTGAGAGTGTGAAAGAGTGTGAAAGAGGAGTGTGCAAAAGAGCATATGAAAGACAGTGTGAAAGACAGAGTGTGAAAGAGTGTGAAAGACAGAGTGTGAAAGAGAGTGAAAGAGTGCGTGCCTGAAACAGTGGGTGTGTGAATGTGAAAGAGAGTGTGTATGTGAAAGAGTATGAGAGGGAGTGTGAGAAGGAGTGTGAGAGAACGTGTCAAAGACTGTCAAAGAGGCCAGTCATGGTAGCTTACGCCTGTAACCCCAGCACTTTGGGAGGCTGAGGTGGGCGGATTACTTGAGGTCAGGAGTTTAAGACTAGCCTGGCCAACATGGCAAAACCCTGTCTGTACTAAAAATGCAAAAATTAGCCAGGTGTAGTGGTGGGCGCCTATAATCCCAGCTACTCAGGAGGCTGAGGCAGGAGAATCACTTGAAAATGGGAGTCAGAGATGGCAGTGAGCTGAGATCGTGCCACTGCATTCCAGCCTTGGCCACAGAGTAAGACCCCGTCTCAAAAAAAACAAAAAAAAAAAAAAGAAAAAAGTGAAAGTATGTGAACAAGTGTGTGAACAAGAGAGAAAGAGAGTGTGAACAAGAAAGTGTGAGTGTGAACAAGAGGGAGAGTGTGTGTGTATGTGTGTGCGTGTAAGAGAAATCATCTTTCTTCTGCCTTTTTTCTCTCTGGGTCCCCAGCCAATTGGATGGTACCTGCCAATGTTGAGAGTGGATCTTCCTGACTCATTCCACCAACTCACAGACCAGTCTTCTCTGGAAACGCCTTCACAGACACATCCAGAAATAATGCTTTACCAGCTCTCCAGCCATTCCTTAATCCAAATCAGTTTGACACCTAAGATTAACTAGAGCTATCAAGCAGCGATTAAGTATGACAATGGGGAAAGGACAATCTCTTCAATAAATGGTTTTGGGAAAACATATCCACAAGAATGAAATCGGACCCTTATCTCATACCATGTACAAAACTTGAGTCAAAAATGAACCTAGGACAAATAGACCTAGAATTGTAAAACTACTGAAAGAAAATACAGGGGGAAAGCTCCAGGACATTTGTCTAGACAGTAATTTTTTGGATGTGTCTCCAAAAAAACAGGCAATAAAAATAGACAAATGAGATTACAAACTAAAAAGCTTCTTCAGAGCAAAGGAAATTCTCAGAATGAAGAAATAACCTATGAAATGGGAGAAAATATTTGTAAATTGTACATCCGATAAGGGGTTAACATACAAAATACATAAAGAACTTAAACTCAGTAAGAAAATGACCAGGTTACAACATGGGCAAAGGACCTGAACAGACATTTTAAAAGATGACACACAAATAGCCAGCAAATACATAAATACTAAAAAAATCAACATCACTAATTATCGGGGAAATACAAATTAAAACCACAATGAGATGTCACTTCATACTTGTATTAGAATGACTATTATCAAAAAGACAGAACACAAGTATGGGGAAAGATGTGGAGAAAAGGGAATATTTGTATATTGCTGGTGGGGATTGTAAATCGTAAAATGGCTGTAGTACAGCCATTATGGATATATTAATGCTCATGTTCTCCAGAGGGACAGAACTGGTAGGATATATGTATACATATACAAAAGGGGGTTTATTGGGGAGAATTGGCTCAATTACATGGTAAATCCCATGACAGGCTGGGGAAGAGAGAAGGCATGAAAGCTGGGGAAAGAAGAAGCCAGTAGTATGGCTCAGTCCAAGTCCGAAAGCCTCAGAACCAGGGGAACAAACAATGCAACCGTCAGCCTGAGGCCAAAGGCCCAACAGCCCCCAGGAGGCAGCTGGTACAAGTCCAAAGGCCGAAAAATGTGCAGTCTAATGTCCAAGGGCAGGAGGAGAGAAAGCAAGTGTCCAGCACAAGAAGAGCCAGAAGATCCAACAAGCTGCTTGTCCCTCTTCTGCCTGCTTTGTTCTAGCTGCGCTGGCAGTGGATTGAATGGTGCCCCACTCCACACTGAGGGTGGGTCTTCCTCTCTCAGTTCACTGACTCAAATGTCAATCTCTGATGGCAACACCCTTACAGACACACCCCAAAATCCTTTACCTGCCATCTAGGCATCCCTCAATCCAGTCAAGTTGACATCTCATATTAATGATCACAATGGAAAAAGGTATGGAGGATCCTTGAAAAGTTAAAAGTAGAACTACCATATGAGCCAGCCATCCCCCTACCGAGTATTTATCCACAGAAGATCAGTATGTTGAAGAGGTATCTGCACTCCCAGGTTCATTGCAGCATTATTCATAGTCACTAAGATATGGAATCAACCTAAGTGTCCATCAATGAATGAACAGGTAAAGAATGTTGTAAGTATACACAATGCAATATTATTCAGCCTTACAAAAAGAAGCAAATTGTATTATATACAACAATGTGGATGAACCTGCAAAACACTAAGTGAAAAAAGCCAGGCACAGAAAGACAAATACCATGTGATCTCATATGTGGAAACTTAAAAAGTTGAACTCAGAAGCAGAGAGTAGAATGGTGGTTACTAGGAGCTGAGGTGGGGATTAGCGAATACATGCTAGTCAAAGGTATGAAATTTCAGCTAGTCAGGAAGAGTAAGTTCAAGAGATCTATTGCACAGCATGGTGACTATAGTTAATATATTGTATATTTCAAAATTGTTAATTTTAAATATCCTTACCACAAAAAGCGAGATAATAGATGTATTAGCTTGATTTAGCCACTGTACAGCGTATACAGGTATAAAACATCACACTGTAACCCATAAACATATTTTCAATTAAAAATAAATTTAAAAATTTATAAAGCAAAAATTAAAAATCCTTAAGTGTAAGAACCAGAGGGCCTCTTTGGTGGCTTATCAAGAGGCCCTCATCTCCTACAATAAAAGAGTAAACACAGCTAAACACGGAGAAGTGAGAAAAACAGAGCTTCGGTGGGAAATGAATGTGCCCAGCCAGCTCATGTCTGTTATGTTCAGGTCAGGACCTTGATGGGGAAAACTGGGGGATGGGGACATCTGGATGGATGCCTGAGAGTCTTGGCTCTACAGACCCCTGAAACCCTCAGCTTACAAGGTGGCTTACTCGTCCCTAGTAAGCGCTAGCACTTCCCAGTAATAAGCCTGTGCCACCAAGGACTGCAGGAATGCAGTGAGCATGGGGCACCAGTACCACTCAGAAGTTCTATCTGTTGCAATATGATTTTGTTTCAGGGCCAGCGTTGGCTCTTCTCCGCAGACCAGGGCTAGGCTCATGTATATCCACATGGGCTATGGCCTTTCCTAGGAGTCAAGGACTCAGACTTCCCATAGATAAAGGTCTGGGCCACGAGGCAAGCTCTCTAGCCCAGGAAAAGTACTAAGGCAAGGGTGAGGATAATCCTGAGTAGGAAGTAGAGAAAGATGAAAGCCATGTATGGCCTCAGGACCAAGTGCAGCAGTAAGAGGTAGAGCTAGTCCTACTAACTGCTTTCTTCTACATGCACTTCACATCCATCCGAGTCTCCGTTTATTCCAACCTGTGATGACATTGAGATGGTGGCCTGTTTCTATATGGTGAGATGACATCTACTTCATTGGATTTCCATGAAGAGTAAATGATCTTATATACATGGTACATAGTATACATATGTTTGGCCTCTTTATAGAATGTTTTGTCATCTATGTCTCCCCTGTTACATGGAATTCCCAAGCTGTGCCTAATTTAGTGAAGTAGCGCCCCAAAATGAGGGTACTGCAATTGTGAGCAATTATAGAGGGGTCACATGGTTCTGAAACCAGCCACAGAGGCTGCTGACAAGTGAATCCTGTCCTCCTGGCTCAATACCCTGCTTTAGAAGCCGCTAGATAAGTTGATTCTGAGAATCAAGATATTTCTGAGAAGCTGATTGTCATTTGTGATTGTTCTACATCCTTCTCCCAAGATTTTCCTTTCACCATTTTAATGCAGCTCTTAAACTTGAGTCATGACAATGATCGGCAGGCTCTCATGAATTTTGCTGCAGCAAGGTGTTGGTCAGAAGTTGGTAACGTTCAATCCTTTCCAGTTTGTCAGGCTCTCTGAGAAGCAGAGGCTGAGAGACAGGGTTTGGAGTGAGAGGTTTCCTGGGGGTAATGCCTCTGAACAGTAAAGGGTGAACACAAGGTCGAGCCAGTGCATTAGTTTCTTCTTGCTGCCATAGCAAGTTACTACACTTACTGACTTAAGACACCAGTTTATCATCTTATGGTTCTGGACATCTGAAATAAACAGGTTTCACTGAGCTAAAAAAGTCAAGATCTTGGTGGCAGCCTGCATTCCTCCTGAAAGTTCTAGGGGAAAATCCACCTACTCACTTTCCAGCTTCTAGGGGCTGCCTGTACCCCTTGGTTTGTGACCTTGAATTATTCTAACCTCTGCTTCCTCTCATTCTGACTGATTATCCTATCTCCTCTCCTTTTTGAGGACCCCTGTGATGCCATCAGACCCACTCAGATAATCCAGAATAATCTGAAAGTCTTCAACTTAATCACATCTGCCAGTCCCTTTTACCATGTATGGAATACTTGCAAGTTCATGGGATTGGAACGAACATTTTGGGGGCATTATTCCACCCACCATAGTGAGGCAAGCCTTCAGGTGGCTGTGCAGATCTAAAGTGGGGAGGAAGACTAGGCATACAGACTTCAGTTCTCAGGCAGATCTGACAGTCTCCACCAGTTAAAAATGAGCAGAGTCCTGTGTTTTTGGCAGAAATAGTCTCTAATTATAACTACCAGACTCAGTCGTTGGCTGGAAGCTGCCCATGAAGACCATGACCTTGGCTTGAAAGCCCAAGTGGATCCGGAAAGACAGCTGGAGGCTTTCCATCATCTGTGCTCCTAATAACTGAATAAAAAGTTTTTCTATGAAGGGAGATCCATGTAGCATTTTCTATGGCCACATCTTTAGTGACTGCATGAATTGAAAGGTACATAGGGATAATAGCAAAAAATATGGAAGGACAATCTTAGGCTAGATTTGCTACCTCTGTTCTTGGACATGTTATCCAGCATCAGTATCAAAGGGGTTTTTCCTAAGAATCTACCCTACAGAAATAGAAGCACAGAGAAGCAAGGGTATGTTATGTTTCTTCATTGTATCATTTTTAATTGCCAAGGAGCTAGACAACCCTAAATGTCTATCCATAAGGCAAACACTAAGTTCCAGTTCATTCATACTATAGAATACTGTGCATACATTAGGAATGAGTGGTTATTAATGGCCAAGATACATCAAGTATAGACAGGAAATTGCATAAAAACCTAAGTTATCAACACTTTTATGAAACCTTGTTCTTCTACTTATTTTTTAAGTAATCTTGTAATAAGCAAGTGGGATGGAGAGGTGGGTAGTGAGAAAAGGACTTTGAACCTCAAGAGGAATATGTAAGACTTTCTACCAAAAAACTGCTTTTCTATCTCTAAACTTTTAAAAAGCAACAAACATTCTGATGGCTGCCATGAATGTTCACATTCTAAAGTTATTTTCAGCTAGGAAGGCAGCTCCAAATAATGGAAAAATAGGAAAGTATGATTTATCTGGTTGTACCCTTGGCATAATGCCTATTTTTCCATGAGACCTCAGCAGAATTGCCTGAGAATCATGAGGGGTGTTTCTTTAGCTGTCATCACTGTGAACTTCCAGGTATCACCAGAAGAGGACAAAGATGGATAAATCATGGGACAGCTGACACTGAAGGCTCAGACTTATAGAAGTCACTTTCATTCTCCTCTGCAAGGCTGGAACTGCTGCTCTTGGCATTCTTGAACCTTAGAAGTGGTATCAGATATTAAGAGGATGTATCATGCAAGGCCTAACCAGAGAAACAGAACCAAGAGATACATATTAATACGTGTTCTGATTCATTGCAAGGACTTGTTTCATGCAATTGTGGAAGCTGGCAAAGCAAGTCCATTATGCACAGATGGGGCAGCCTTTCAGGAGGAACAGGCAGGAACTCAGGTGCTGCTGAAACTTCTGACTGCAGCAGAATTTCTTCATTAGGGAAGCCTCAGCTCTGTTCAGTCCTTTCAAACGATTGGATCAGGCCCATAAGCTTATCCGGGAGAATATCCCTTACACTTCAAGTCAACTAATTATGGAGTTTAATCATATTACATGATACTTCTAAAGCAATACCTACATTAGTGTTTTTAGAACTGGGGACAGTAGTCTTGCCACGTAGGCATATCAAAAAATCATTATAATCTACCCTTATCAACTTGGCACCCATAGGCCTCACATTAAGACATAGTTAATCTCCAAATAGTAAATTCTACCTAACATAATACAACTGTCCCATGTACAACTGAAAACACAGTAACCCTTTCCCCAAAAGGGGGTACAAGTTTAATTGGGTACAGTTTACTCTTCTTTAATATGTGATAGCTTGAATACTACCATAACAAATACTAGGTCAACTAGTATTAACATTTATATTAGATTGTAAGAAGGAGATGAGACAAAAATAGTTACTTTATATACAAACATACCTAACAAATATTTGTAACTATCAGTGTCTTTGTTTCTACAACTAGTCAGATGGTCAGAGCTAGTATTTATAACCACCTTCTGCCAACACCCCCTTCCATCTTTCCTTTACCTCCAGTAAGCACTTCAGTTGACTGTGGTTCTTTGCCGTGTTGCGTAACCCAAGCTTTCACTCCTGAAAGGTCTGGACCATTAGCGATCCCTTCTGAATGGAGTTGGTATGGTATTCACTTGACTGATCACAAGACATGGTGGTACCAAGAGACACCCTAAGGGATCTTGTGTATTCCAGGCATATTAGCCCTTACATTCTTGTGTAGCAGTCCAATTTCCCCTTGGTTGTCAGGAACAATTGCCCTAACAAGTACAGCAACTCCTTTACTTTTGAATCAGAGGTATGAGGCAGCCAGCCATCTCAACTTTAACAGATTCATTATTTTGTCTCCTGGTAGAGTTATTCCTCCCTTAGGCTCTGCTGTCTAGGGGTCTTAGTTCCAAACTCCTTGGGAATAAAACAATTTAGTAGATCACTAGGGGCTAATAGTAAAGTTATTTGTATTTTCACCCCTTGATTCTTACACCTTTGAAACCTGGTCATGGGAGAAACAGTTATATTGGACAGTGATTTAAAGACTACATAGAATCCTAGAAGCCTCTGCTTCAGACCTGCAAGGTTTTGCCAATAGCTGATGCTGTAATTTAGTCTTCAAAAGGCCATTCCACCTTTGAGGTTGGTCCACATAGCTCTCCTCTAGACCTTATTGTCTCCAGTTTTCTAATTGCATTTCTTGTACACTTATATTCCTTCTACACCCCTGACCATTCAGCCAAACCATTGGCCACAGCTTAGGAACTATTACAGATTCTTACCTCAGGCCATTTCCCCTTCCAGGCAAAATGAACCATCAGGTTTACTGTTCAAAGTTCTGGCTGCAGAAAGGATTTTCCTTCACCAGCATTCTTTAAGGATGTCCCAGAAATGGGCTGTAGTGCTGCAGCTGTCTACTTGTGATGCCTACATATCATGGAGAGTCATTTGTAAACTGAGCCGGAGTTCTCTCTTCTATAGTCAACTGCTCATATAAAAATCTTCATGAGCCCATAGTTATGAGCTGGGAGAAGGTAATGTAGGGACAGGAGCAGGAGCTCTGAACATTTGGATCAATTCCTCATGCAAATTGTCTTCAAAGTCTGCACAAGCACAATCTCAAATATACTGCTTTCATTTATTAATGAAGTGCTGCTGTGCATCTCCAACTTTGTAACTGTGGGGCATACACTACCCAGTTCCTCATGGGCATCTCAGGTCACACAACATCTTGGTGACACATGATTAAGCATTCAGTCTCTACAAGGGCCTGTAGCAAGCTAAAAGTTGTTTCTAAAAATAAGTTATCCACAGGCAATAGTAGGGCTTGCTTAAAATCCTGAATCTGTGATTTACCTATGGGAGGTCTCCTCAAGAGTTCAAACAGCATCCCTATCTGCCACTGATACTTTGATCGCCACGGGATCTACTAAGCCATATGGCCAGTGGCAAAGCACCTTGAATGGTAGCAGAGCCTTCTCTTGTTCTGGGACCTATTCAAAGCTTATAGCTTTGAGTCACTTGGTAAGTGAGCTGGAGTAGCATACCTCAGTAAGATAAGTTTCTGCGAAGATCCAAGAAGGCCAATTAGGCCTTGTGCCTCTTTGGGCGGTAGGAGGGGCCATTTGCAATAAACGTTTGCCTTAGACATACCTAACGTGCCCCATACGACTGGGCCTTTGGAAATTTCACTTAAGTGAACATCCTTTGATTTTCGGTGGCATTCATTTTCTAGTGTCATGCAAATGTCTTAATCCTATGTCTAGATTAGTTACTACTTCCTGATCACAAGGCCCAATCAGCATAACATTAATATGAGTAATCAGCATATATTACGGAAAGGAAATGTAATCAAGATCTGTGGACTATGGCATAGGGATAGAGTTGATACCCTAAGGTAGAATCATGAAAATATATTGTCATGCCAGCTGAAAGCAAATTGCTTTTGATGGTTTTTACTAACAGGTATAGAAAATGTATTTGCCAAATCAACAGCTGCATACCAGGTACTAAAAGGTTATATTAATTTTCTCAAATAACAAATCACATCTTCAACAGTAACTAGAGTCACCACTTGACTAAGTTTGACAATCCTAAACTGTCATTCTCCAAAATCTGTCTTCTGCATAAGCCAAATAGGCAAGTTAAGAATGTGGCGAAAAGCAGTATCCCTGCATCTTTCAAGTCCTTGATATTGGCACTGTTCTCTAGAATATGGTATTGCTTTTGGTTCACTGTTTTTGTAGGTAGAGGTAGTACTAATGACTTCCACGTAGCCTTTGCTACCAAAAAGTCTTCATTCTACAGGTCAAGGAACACACGTGGAGATTCTATTAGTTGCTGAGTATGTCTGTTATAAATATACATTCCAGACTGGGGAAATAACCACAAGATGAGTTTGGGGACCCACTTGACCCACACTGTGAATTGACCCTTAGCTAAAATTCTATGACCCAACCTTCATAAGCCTCTACCCTCTGTATTGCAGTGATATTTTGGGTTTACGGGAGTTACTGTAAGTTCATAGCCAGTGTCTAGTTATCCCTGAGAAGCCTGATTATCTTCCTTTCCCTAGTGAATTGTCATACTGATAAGTCCTTTTGGAGAAGGCTGAAAAAATATTAACAGTATGAACTTTTAGTAGTACAGAAACATCATTCCTCAAAGAGACCAAATCTCAGCTTCAAATGATTCTTGGTCTGAACTAGTTGATGTCTGGGAATTGATGGAGGGGCTGTGACTTTTGGTGATTCATGTTAGACCACTTACTAGAACTCTTACTTATGCTGTCCAAGAATTTACTAGATTCCCATCTATTACTTTTCTAGGGACATCATGATCAATCAGTGAATAGCATGGGTCTCTGAGTCACTCTATTCTGATTACTGGTTTGGTTTTACACTAATTATTTCGGCCCATCTCTGGTGTTTAAGTACTACCACTTAGCTTCTGCTACCTTAGGATTACATTATCCCTATTCTATTTAAGGATGGCAGTTTCATGGTAGCAGTTCCCACTTTAATTTCTGACCTACAGAGAATGACAACCAAGCTCTTAGAAGGGTGCTGGAGACTCAAATTTCTCAAAGTAATAAAAAGCAGGTCCTCTAGACTCTCCTGGGGTAGGTAAAGGGGTCTTGTGTGACAAATCCATTATAGGATTCCTACCTCCCTAAGCCTTCTGATACACTTTCTCTAGAGGACATCCACACAGGTCTAGCATTTCAACTTCATTTAGTGTAGGCCACCTTTGGGTCCACATTTTAAACAGACAGAATCCTTTATAGCCCCTAAAGCTAAAATAAACCTAGAATCTATGCTTAATGGACACATCAATAAATTTAGCTTGATCCAACTTTATATTCTTTTCATCATGATCCCTCCCTGAAGATTCATTCCTACATATTCCCTGTATTTCTGTATAAAAATATGGGAAAGTCATGCAGATATTTTGAGGTTGTGCATCTCCTCATGTGTCACACTTTGCACTTCACTCTTTAGGAGCTTTTGGAACGTGAGAGTCTAAGTCTGGAAACAGATGTCAGGAACATATCCTAAGGAGAATCAGTGGTGCCTTATAACACAACAATCTCAGGCAATGGAGAGCTAACCACCTCACTAAGTCTGGAAACAGATGTCAGGAATATGTCCTAAGGAGACTCAGTGGTACCTTATAACACAACACAATCAGGCAATGGTAGAGCTAACCATGTCACTAAGTCTGGAAACAGATGTCAGGAATATATCCTAAGGAGAATCAGTGGTACCTTATAACACAACACTTTCAGGCAATGGTAGAGCTAACCACCTCACTAAGTCGGGAAACAGATGTCAGGAATATATCCTAAGGAGAATCAGTGGTACCTTATAACACAACATTCTCAGGCAATGGTAGAGCTAACCACCTCACTAAGTCTGGAAACAGATGTCAGGAATATATCCTAAGGAGAATCAGTAGAACCTTATAACATAGCATTATCAGGCATTTGAGAGCTAACCACCTCACTAAGTGTGGAAACAGATGTCAGGAATATATCCTAAGAAGAATCAGTGGTACCTTATAACGCAACACTATCAGGCAATGGAGAGCTAACCACCTCACCAAGTCTGGAAACACATGTCAGGAATATATCCTAAGGAGAATCAGTAGAACCTTATAACATAGCATTATCACGCATTTGAGAGCTAACCAACTCACTAAGTCTGGAGACAGGTGTCAGGAATATATCCTAAGGAGAATCAGTGGTACCTTATAATGCAACACTCGCAGGCAATGGAGAGTTAACCACCTAAGTCTGGAAACAGATGTCAGGAATATATCCTAAGGAGAATCAGTGGTACCTTATAACACAACACTCTCAGACAATGGAGAGCTAACCACCTAAGTCTGGAAACAGATGTCAGGAATATATCCTATGGAGAATCAGTGGTACCTTATCACACAACACTATCAGGCAATGGTAGAGCTAACCACCTCACTAAGTCTGGAAACAGATGTCAGGAATATATCCTAAGGAGAATCAGTGGTACTTTATAACGCAACACTCACAGGCAATGGAGAGCTAACCACCTCACTAAGTTTGGAAACAGATGTCAGGAATATATCCTAAGGACAATCAGTGGTACCTTATAATGCAACACTACCAGGCAATGGAGAGCTAACCACCTAAGTCTGGAAACAGTTGTCAGGAATATATCCTAAGGAGAAACAGTGGTGCCTTATAACACAACACTCGCAGGCAATGGAGAGCTAACCACCCCACTAAGTCTGGAAAGAGATGTCAGGAATACATCCTAAGGAGAATCAGTGGTACCTTATAACACAACACTCTCAGGCAGTGGAGAGCTAACCACCTCACTATGTCTGGAAACAGATGTCAGGAATATATCCTAAGGAGAATCAGTGGTACCTTATAACACAACACTCGCAGGCAATGGAGAGTGCCTTCAGGCAGAGGTAGAAGGGCTGTTTTTACCAGCCAAGTAAAATCCACAGAATTTAGGAATTTGATATCCCCAGCTTCATTGGAATCTGCCCAAATTTCTCTATTCAGAATCCTATTTCTTCTCAATCAATGCTCTGACTTATACAGAAGTCATCTCATGAAGCTGGGAATCCAATTCACATCAGAATTCAGTCACTCACTGGATGTGACACTCTGGGTTTGACTTTTGGAAATCTTGACCCTGCAGCTATAGTAGATAAAGGGTCATTTCAGGACAAATATGAGAGTTCAGGTTATTTATACAGAGATTAAGCTTCAAATTTGAAGGCTTAAGCTCAGCCTTTTCTTTCCCTACTTTCTCCAAGGCCATTGCAAGCATTCAGCCAAATCCCATCACACTTACTGTGTTTAAATGGTTCTAAGGTAGCATATACGTAACTTCATCTATAGGTTATCAAATGTTGCTACTTTGCAATTCTGAAGGCTGGTTAGACAAGTTTGAAATCTATAGGGTAGGCTTTCAGGAAGGGCAGACTTGAACTCAGTTGCAAATTAACTTGCTGTCATCAGGCAGAATCTCTTCAATAGGGAAGCCTCTGCTCAGCTCTTAAGGCCTTCCAACTAGTTGAACCAGGCCCAGCATATTGTACAGGATGATCTCCCTAACTTAAAGTCAACTGATTATAGGCTTTAATCACATCTACAAATTACTTTTACAACAACGCAAATTGACTGGAAACTACAGCCTAGACACACTAATACATCAAATACCATTATACGAGTTGGGGTAATCACTTTTTCCAATACTATTGAATACTACTGAATGGAATGCATCCATTTATGATTGGACATATTGAAGGTCCATAGTTTGGTGTGGAGCCAGGTAGTAGAGGATGAGAAGTAGAAAAGTAGAGAAGTAGAGAAACCACTTTAGGGTTTGAGTCAGAGAAGAGGAAAAGGGCAGTGGCTAGGGGCCAGCATGAGATCAAGGGTGGTGTTTCTAAGACAGGAGACAGACTGCTATTGCTTGAGTATGTCTCTTCCAAAGTTTACATGTTGAAACTTCATGGCCAATGTGATACTAAGGGGTGGGGACTTTAAGAAGTGACTAGATCACAAAGGCTCCTCCTTCACGAATGGAATAAAGGCCCTTCTAAAGGAGGCTTTACTTATCTAGTCCCTCTTCCCCTCTACCTTCTGCCATGTGAGGCTACAATATTTCTTCCCCTTCAGAAGTTGCAGCAAAAAGGTGCCACGTTGGAAGGAGAGACACTGCCTTCCTCCTGCCTACATACTAAATCTGCTGGTGCCTCTATCTTTGACTTCCCAGCCTCCAGAACTAGGAAAAAAAATGAGACAGCAACTTGCTTTTTGCCCAGGCTGAAATGTGGTGGCGTGATCATGGTTCATGGCCTTTATCTCCCGGCCTCAAGCGATCCTCCTGCTTCAGCCTCCCAAGTAGCACATACCACTGCACCTGGGTTTTTTTTTTTTTTTTTTTTTTTTTTTTTTTTTGTAGAACTGGGGTCTTTGTTGCCCAGGCTGGTCTTGAACTCCCAATTTTAAGCAATTCTCCCACCTCAGCCTCCCAAAGTACTAAGATTACAGGCATAAACCACTGTTTGCTCTTTATAGGTTACCTGTGTTCTTCATAAGTTACTCAGTCTGTGATATTGTTATAGCATTCTGAATGGTCTAAAATTGGTACCAGACAAGTAGTATGTTATAACAAACACCCAAAAATACAGACACAGCTTTGGAACTGGGTAATGGGTAGCAGCTGAAACAGTTTGAGTGCTGGAAAAAGCCTGCATTGCCATGAACAGAGAAATAAGATGAGATTCTGGTGGCAGCTCACAGGAAAGACAGCTTTCATCTCAGAGGAGATCCAAGTGGTTATGAGTGGAATATTGGTAGAAATATGGATAATGATGACTATTTTGATGTCTCAAATGAGAAAGTACTGGAAACTGGGGGAAAGGTCATCCTTGTTACATCATGTAGCCAGGATGTTGGCTGAATTTTGTACATGTCCCAAGACTTTCTGGAAGGCAGAAATCAGAGCGACAAACTAGAGTATCTGATGGAAGAACTCTAAGCAGTAAAGTCTTGAAGGTGCTGCATGGCTTCTCTTAACTGCTTATGGAGAAATATAGAAAGATGGAATTCATGATTTAAAAGAAAGCAGAATATAAAGATTTGGAAAGTTTCATCCTGGCTATGTGAAATATTTAGAGCATGGTTAGGAGAGAAAAAAAGGGTGGGGCCAAGCAATTGTTTGATAAGGAGATTACTGCAGACAGAAACCAGGTACTGTTTGTCAAGAAAATGGGAGAATGACCCTGAAGGCATTATGGAGATTTGTGATGACATGCCCATCGCAGGCCCCAGGGTACCAGGGCCTTGAGTGCAGAATGGTTAAGAGAGTTACTCAGAGGACCTGTGAGACCTCAGAGCTCATTTTCCAAGGCTGTGTCAAGTCTGCTCCCTGTATTCCAGGGCAGTGCTCCTTGACCATTTCAGCTGTGGCTCAAGCAGGCCCAGGTGCAGCTTGGGCTTACACTCTGGAGAGCACAGGCAGTGAAATTTGGCAGTGTCCATGTGACGCTAACTATATGGAGTGCAGGAGCCGTGGAGGCATAGCTACCTCCACCTAGATTTCCAAGGATGCCTCAAAAAACCATGAAGGTGGGACCACCACCAAGTGTCCTCATGAGAACAATGTCTAGTGGAGCCATGAGGACTCTCTTCAGTGGTCCCACCTTTGAGGATCTCCAAGGGTATTAACAGAACACCCTAACTAGGAGAGCATCTGCTGGAGTCATGGGGGTGAGGCAGTCCCAGAGACCCCAGAACTGTATGCTCAGTATGCAACTACAGCCTGGGAGACCTGCAAGCACTTGACTTTAACCAGGGAGCTGCTGCATAGGCTGAACCCAGAAAAGCCATGGAGCCATTGTCCCCACTCCACATCCAGTGTATCTGGAAGTCACAACATCAGAAGAGTCAGAGAAAGAAAAAAAGACAGTGGTAAAGTCAACGAGGGTTATCAAGGTATTCCATAAAAAACGTTTAGGATTTTATGTCCTGAAAGACCTCCAGAAGCAGAGAGAAGCAAACACATTTCCACACTTGAGTTCCTCCTGACTCTCCTAGGTTCCATTACAGCAGAGTAACTGCCAGTGTTCCACCAACCCAGGAACAAGCCCTGCAGGCGCAGTGAAAAGAATCCCAGGAGAAAACTCAGGAATAAAAATGGAGAAAGTGACACTTCAGACTGAAACTACCAGAAACATCCAGAAATGAAGCAGAAAAAAGCAGCCCAGGGACCAAAAAAGCCCTCAGTTCAGTTAATTAAACCATGGAGTGACCAGGAAATCCAGTTTCCTGCAAGAATGGGAATTTCTTGAGCATGAAGTATACAGGGTATCACATAGTATCAAAAACAGTTACCCGGCATTTCAAGCAGAGGGGTATGAAGAAGAGATGGCAGAAATGTCTCCAAATGCTGATAAGCTTGCAGGACTTACACTACACTATTCATGAGGCCAACCAGAGGCTAAGGTGCCAACTCTTGCCATGTCCTTATGGAGAGGCCTGCTGGGCCTGTCCTGCAGACTCTGGCTGAGCAATGGAGGAAAGGAGTACCCAGACACAAGTATCCAGGGAAAGAGTGGGCTAGGGGACTGCTGGCACGAGGGACCTAAGAGAGTAGTGCGGATAAGCTGGAGGCGCTTGTATTTATTTAGTACAGATTTAATGACAAAGGCCTGGAGCCAACACAACCTGTGGATAGTTAACATTTTCATCCCCAACTTGCAGGGAGCAGTCCTGCACATGGATGACCAAAGGTTGGTTTCCAGACAACATAAGTAAATTGTCTAGATAAGCTTCCCTACATTCACTTGCACCTACTTCTGGCCCTCTGCCTCAGGGTAAGAGAATTAGCTGTCTTCAGCTTTTATTCTCTCCCTAAGCTTTGCAAAACCTCCTGGCCTCTCAAGAAGGTTTGTGTCTTTCCCTATCACTTACAACTTTTCCCACCACCCTGACCAATCTCCTATAGAGGCCCTGCACAAGATTCTGGGATACAGATGGAAGATCAGCATCTTCTCAGGTCCTCCCTGTGCAGATGTGGCTGACCTCACACCTCCTGAGCACCAGCCCAAGGCCTATGACATTCCCATAGCCTTTCAGGAGCTGATATGGACCCCGATACTTGTGATCTACGTAGAAAATCCTCAGGTATCCAAATGGGAGCCCTGGAACATGAAACCACCATGGTCAGTTCCATATATGTATCCTGCCTTTCTCTCAGCAGCCCCAGGCCCCCCACCTCAGTGGTCCATCTCTACTAATCCAGATCCTGAAGACAATTAGAATCTGGATCCTGATTCTATCAGAAAGACTGAAAAATAGCACAATCTGTGTATGTTGGTACATGACTCCTTTCTCTCCTCATCCAGTGCAATGAGAATACATGTGAAATAAATGAATGACTGTGACCTCAGGAAAAAAAAAAAAAAAAAGATTTTATGTCCCGTTGATATTTTATCCTGTTGAGTTTTAGACTCACTTGGGACCTGTTAAAATGCTTTCTTACCTATTTCTCCCTTTTAGAATAGAAATATCTGTCCTGGATATTTCCCAATGTGTTTTAGAAGCATGTAATAACTTTGTTTCACAGATTTATAGCTGGAATCTTCCTCAGGATGAAACATACATTTGAGCTTACCTATATCTGATTTATGTGATATCTAGATGAAATTCCAGACTTTACAGATGATACTCAAAAGAGTTAAGACTTTGGGGGCCATTGAGATAAATGAATGTATTTTGTATACGTTTGAGCTTACCCATATCTGATTTATGTGATATCTAGATGAAATTCCAGACTTTACAGATGATACTCAAGAGTTAAGACTTTGGGGGCCATTGAGATAAATGAATGTATTTTGTATGTAGGGAGGGGACATACATTTTGGGGACCAGGGGTAGAATACTACAGTTTAAGTATGTTCCCTCCAAAATTCACACGCTGAAACTTAATGGCCAGTGTAATGGTAGGGCATTTGAGAGATGAACAAGCCATGAGGGCTCCTCCCTCATGAATGGAGTTAAGGCTGTTAGCTTCCTTGTAGCATTAGGCTTTTTGCCCTCCCACCATGGGAGGACAGATCATACCTCTCTCCAGAAGATCAGCAACAAGGAGCCATTTTGGAAACAGAAACCAGATCCCTCACTAGTCAGCACCTTGATCTTGAACTTCACAGCCTCCACAACTGTGAGAAAATTTGTTTTTAAGTTACCCAGTCTATATGTAGTACTATTATAAGAGCACAAATGGACTAAAACACTGAATTATGGGCTGACAAAGAGGCAGGAGAAGCAAGGCGAAGAGCTTGAAAACCTAAGGAGGCATAACTGGTAGAGTCAAGTGGTAGGTGCGGGTGTTAAGTACACAGGAAAACTTGGTCTTCAACACAATATACCCTGAGATAACGAAAAGTAGATGTAAGTTTACACAGGAGTCAAGTGGGGGAGAACTGGCATGGAAGTCGAGCAAGGGACATGGCAATTGGAGAAGGTTGACAGTCATTGCTGAGGTTGGGAAAGAAAAAGATAAGTGATTCATATCCACTTTACTGAACTGTTCTGAACTTTAAAAACAAATACAAAATTGCTACTTTTCTCCATTCCCTAACCTCAATCATTTGTCAAATCTTTCCCTAGATGATTCTGTAACTTTGTAATATTAATAGTATTACATATATAATATTAATAACTGACTATCCAATTCAATTTGAAACTGGAGCCCTCAGGTCATGTTTGAAGTAAACATGGGGTAAGGAGGTGAGCCATAAGAACTTGCCTGGGGTGGGGGGTGAAGTTAAGCATGTTCTCTCCTCCCCACTCTGGGTCTAGTGCTAGCATAGTCAACAGAATGCCCTAGAGGCAAAGAGAAGACTTCTGGTTGCTCAGCCAGATCTCAGTTGCAATAAAATATTTCCGCTTCTCTAGTTAGCCATTGCTACTGCCTATCCTGGGAGCCCCATTAGTGAGCTCACTGGAGAGACCTGTAGTACAGTTGCCTGCCATGCCTCACTTGACCCAGAGCTACCTCTGAACTCTCAACCATGCTCTTGCTGCCAGTTGTACTATTGTTCACCCTCTTTCTGGGTAAGTGTTTTCCATAAGAATGTAGAAGCTGGTCGCTTTCCACCAGGAAAAGAGCTGGGCAGCTCCATTCTGTCCCCCTTGTCTTGCATCTTCACGCTTGTAACATTTTTTACAAGATGAACAAGAATAAGCATTCAGTAGTGTGTCCATTATCAACCTAGAACCAAAATTTATGAAAATAAAACTGCGTATGTATTGGGTCAGGGTGAGAGAGGATTATAGAGTGAAGATGGAAGTAAATTCATTAGTTTGGAGGAAGACACTGGTTATAACCAGTGATTATAAAAACCAGAAAAACACTGGTTACAGAAAATATAGGTGTAATGATCACAAGAATTGAATACATGAAGAAAAGGAAACAGTAAGGGTCCATAATGGATGAATGGGTGCAGAACAAGTGGTATACATACACAATGGTTATATATGCACGATGGTGTACTATCCAACCTTTAAAAAGGGAAAAGTCCCATCACTTGCGACAACATAGCAAAATTTCCTCCACTTTCACCTAAGTGAAATAAGCCAGGCAAAGACAGACAAATACCATACCATCTCACTGATACGTAGGATGCAGTTAAATTGAACTGAGAAGTAGAAAGTAGAATCACAGGCCAGGCACAGGGGTTTACACTTGTAATCCCAGCACTTTGGGAAGTCAAGATGGGCAGATCACTAGAGCCCAGGGTTTCAAAACCAGCCTGGGCAAAGTGGTAAAACCCCATTTCTACCAAAAATAACAAAAATTGGCCAGGCGTGGTGGCATGTGCCTATAATCCCAGCTACTAGGGTGGCTGAGGTGGGAGAATCGCTTGAACCTGGGAGGTGGAGGTTGCTACGAGCCAAGATCACACTACTACACTCCAGCCTGGGTGACGGAGATCCTATCTCAAAACAACAACAACAACACACAAACTACAGGTACTAGAGGCTAGGGTTAGGGAGGGAGGGCAAAGAGTTGTCAATCACAGGGTACAATGTTTCAGATAGGAGGAATTGGTTATGACATCTATCGCACAGTAGGACAGCAGGGTGACTATGGTCAGTAATGTATAACGTATTTCAAAATAACTAGTCAACTTCAAATGTCTTACCATATAAAATGATGGGTGAGGTAATGGATATGTTCATTAGCTTGGTTTAATCACGCCACACTGTATACACATACCAAAACATCACATTGTGTCCCATATACATACACTATCAAAAATGATATCAACTAAAAAAATAAGTGAACCAAAAGTGCAGCACCCAAAAAAGGATATGTTCTAAGTAAAACCCTGGCAGGCAGACATGTGCAAAATAATGTATCTGAAAACATAACATTGCAGACATTAAAAACAATGTAGTTTAAAGTGACCTTATTAATGCTAATGCTGCAATATAACTGAAACAAACTAGGATAGGAAGTAGTACTTCTAAACCTTCCTAGGCATCTCATGTGCAGAAACAGGATTGAAATAAGCCAAAAAGTAAGCCTTAATGCATGGCTTCTAAGCTAGCAAAATATTTGACCTATGCAATGGAGAGCAAGAAGAGTGGTAGAAGCGTAGTAAGTGGAATAATGTGAAATGGCTAAAGCGATTCTATACATGTAGTTTGGTTAGGCTTACTGTAGCATAGTTGACACCCCATCTGTGTCACCTCAGCCTGCGTGTCTTCACCCAAGGTTCTGTCAGGCAACAATGCAGTTGTGGCAAGTTAATATATATCAGGAAATCAACACCACATTGTAACAACCCTTTAATAATGAGTGATGTACCTCAGCAGATAAATATCCCAGATCCCCTGACTCTCAGGCTGGGACAACTCTGAAGTGTGTATCTACTCTGGCCACCAGACTCTCCCCAGCAGAATTTCCCTTAGTTGTTCTCAGGATGACAAACTTGGTAATGTACACTTTTAGAAGAACGTATCAGTAAAAGGTTGGGGAGTTGAGACAGAAGGAAAGGCAGCCAATAAACCACTGATGTTTGAAAACCTGCCTCAAGGTCTCATCCTGGGGCTACCCAAATTAAGGCAATTCATTCCAGAAGTGATCTCAGGAATGAGATTTTAGGAAGGCATTCTGGGATAGAATCACTTGCTAGCCAGATAGTGAAGGGAACCTATTACTGGTAGAAAGCGAGGCAGAACCCTAGCGTGCTCTAGCATCACAAGTACTAAGAGAACTGGGGTGGAAATAGAATGGCACCTAGTATAAGGTTAGAGCAGCATCCCTAGTCTTGAAATATGGTGTCTCCAATCTAAAGCAGCTTACTAGGCCCTGTGCTTCTCTTTACAACAGGCAACATAATACACAATACTTTGTCTTTCATGTTGGAAGGTATAAAGGTATATCCTAGAACACCCCTAGCTACTGGGCCCTAAAAACCTCCCTACGGGGACAAGTCCATGAACTTCCACAGGATCTGTCTACATCTGAGGCACTTGTACGTTACCAAGACCTCCAGCATGCTAGCCATGTTTTGCTTATCCTGTCCAATGTGATGTTCTGTGGGATGTCCAAGTGGTACAGATCTCTTCAGACTACATTATGACAGAAGCAGGAACAGTAACAAAAGGCACAACTGTCCCTGTAGTTTTCTATTGCACATTAATGTGGACCATTTCTTTTCTGGTCAGAAAAAAAGGCAGTTTATCTATGGCTGCCTATCATGTACCTAAGGCTGCCTTACTGTGTTCTAGCAATAACAGCACACCTGGAACAGTAGCTACAATTCAGGATACTTGACTGCATTTACAGTAGCCTATTCTCATCCTTCAGGATTTATCTCAGTCCTGCAGGGGCCAGGCTGGTAAATGAAAAGGAGCTGTGATAGGAACCACCAATCTCATGTTATTTGGATCCTTATGAGTGATACTGATTTTAACCAGCCCTTTTCAGTGTAAAAGTTTGAATGTCCTCTACTTGGCCTGTAGGTAATTGCTATTATAGCAGAAAAGGCCAAGAACACTCAAAGTGAGAGGTGTTCCAAGCACCAAGGATGTCCATTCCAATATATTCTGGGACTTGGGAAGTCACCACCAGGCTAGATGCAATGGGCCTATAAGCTGCTGAACTTTGGTCTTGACTATTCATAATCTGGCCATAGTATGTCCCTACTTTATCATGGGGGCCAGGATGACACTATGGATCTCCAATGTCAATGGTACATAGCCAATAAAAGAATTAGGACTATTTCCCTCGTACTTCTCAAATATGCTATGTTACACTAACGAATGCACTTCACTCTACCAGTATACCATCCTAATTTATCACTAGGAAGATCATTTAACAACTGGACTGCTATTTGTGGAGGGTTGTGTTCCACCTGCAAACAATAAGGTCTTCAGAGTGGACAGTCAGGAATCGAGCCTAAATCAAGCACCATAGTATTGCCTGCTTTCTTGGACACTTCTGGGACCAGCTGCCTCAGGCTGGCTTCTTCAAAAGCAGATGTTAAGAATTTGGCATGCAGAGTATTTATTCGGGATGAATATTTATGGGAGAGCGAGGCAGCAGGATTGGTCATAGAAGTCAACTATAATAGAGAGCTGAGAACCTTACCCAACTCTAGAGAGTTCTAGAGAATTAACCCATTAGAGTTGTTCCACACTGGGCCAACATGGGTGGGCCTTTACACTTCCAACACAATCAGTCATTACATGAAGAAAGGCATGTTCTTGGGTGAATTGAAAGCAGATAGCTGAAGGCTGTATATGGACAACAGTCCCAGTAGCTGGGCCAAGTCACTCCTCAAAGGGGAATCTGAAATATTCTCAAAGACACCTGGTATGAGCCTTAGTGCCCTTACAGGATGACTCCTTTAAGCATGGGAGAAGAAGTTGCCAAGGCATTTCTGGAATTTCCAACGTATTTACTGGAGGTTGAGTATTGAAGTAGTCAAAAGGCTCAGAGTTGGGCAAGCTAGAATAAATTTAAGACTAGATAATTCATCATGCATTTATGTTCCCTAGGAGTACCTGGAAGATATAACCTTCACCAAGGTAGTAAGTGTATTAGCAGGAGTAGCACTGGCATCTTTGAGATTTTCACCATTGGCTGTCTTACATAGTCCCAGGTTGATGGCAAGACAGCGTTATGAAAACTGGGCTTTCTCATGTATGTGAGTAAGGTAGTCTCCTGGAATAGCAGCAAGAGGGCAGCATTTAGCTGGCAGAAGCTAAGAGGATGTGGTTACTATGAGAGGCAGCAGAGCTGCAATGGCTGTTGGAGCTCCAACCCACAGGATTTCTGGCAATGCCCAATAAACCAATGTTACTAAGGATAAAACAGATGAACAGCCAATGACCTGTATAATCAATGATCAATACAAGAATAGCAAAATGCGAATGTCAGCTGTTCATTTTCTACACTTCGGCGACTTATCAGACATACAGCTTATTAATCAAATGGGCTACCAATACTCTGGACAAAGATTGAAGGAGTAACTGTACACTTGCCATGGTGTGGGATCTCTCTAAAGGGTACATAAAGGCATTAACCAGATTAATTGTACCATAGGAAAAGGAAAATATCCAGCTCATTTGAAGGCTGTTAGAGGATCTGAGTGGTAATGGTACAGGACACTCAAAATGCCAACATGACTTCCCTGATAAAGTAGCCAGAAAACATACTCAAAAATCTCCCTAAATGGATCCAATTCAAGCTATTTCAGAAATACCAGCAGACTTTGTTTATGGAATTGGCAAACTGACTCTTCAGAAGTAATGGAAGACGATATATCCATTAAAAATGAAACCAACTGTTTTTCTGTGCTGCTTTCTCTATAAATGTTTTAAATCCTTCTTTACCTTGCTGCTCTGTGACCAGTTTTGCAAATTCTCTACAAACTACACCATATGTGGTCCTCTTGTTTCCAGTGGGGTTAAAGAGGAGGGACCCAGGAGATTAGTGGGTGACTAGTCCCCCATTTCTTCACAGCCTCAGCTGTGTATTGAACAGATAAATTGAATGCCATTAGTGTCTCAGCAGATATTAAAATAACTCTTTTGGGAGAAATAAGACTTTTCCCACTTCCTGTTTTCTGTTGGAGACTTTTGTTCAATAGTGGTCACTTTCAATCACATAGCATTCACTGAAATGTGACCCAAATGAAGATGTAGATTAATTCCTGGGGCCAATTTTTAGAAATAAGACAATGATTTCCTGACTAACCTTTGTTTATATAATTTGTGACCTTAAATAACTAATACTAGTCCTTCAGTGATTCTTGTTCTGAGGCTGATTTCTCACTTCTAATTCTAATTAAGACTTTACTGCAATAAAAATGTATCATAGTGATACTTTTAGAGATGGAAAATAAGCAGGGAGTTACCTTTTGTAGTTGTCTTTAAATGTTAAGACAATATTACTTTCGATAAATCCAACATCCCTTCACAATGAAGGCTCTCAAGGCACTGAAGGAAGAAATCTCAAAAAAGCCATTATGACACACCCACAGCCAAACTGAATGAGAAAAAGCTGAAAGTATTCTCCTTGAGAATCAGGAGGCAACAAAGATGCCCACACACTTACCACTTCTACTTGGCATAGTACTAGAAGTCCTGGGCAGAGTAATCAGGCAAGAGAAAGAAATAAAGAGTATCCAAATAAGAAAAGAGGAAGTCAGATTCTCTTCACTGACAATATGGTTCTCTACCTGGAAAACCCTAAGGATTCTGACAAAAGACTTCTAGACCTAAGTGACTTCAGTAAATTCTCAGATTCCAAAAAAGAAAAAAAAAAATGTGTAACAATCAGTAGCATTTCTATACAGCAGTAATATTTAAGCTGAGAGCTAAATCAAAAATACAATCCCATTTACAATATATACATACAAAAAAAGATACTAGAATACACCTAAACATGGAGGCAAAAGATCTAAGGAAAACTACAAAACACTGCTGAAAGAAATCATAGATGACACAGATGAAAAAACATTCCATGCTCATGGATTGGAAGATGGCCATACTGTCCAAGCAGTCTGCAGATTCAATGCTATTCCTATCAAACCACCAACATTTTTCACAGATTCAGAAAAACCTATTCAAAGTTGCATACAACTAAAACAGAGCTTGAATTGCCAAAGCAATCCTAAGCAAAAAGAACTAAGCCAGAAGCATCACACTACCCAACTTCAAGCTATACTACAAAGCTACAGTCACCAAAACAGCATGGTACTGACACAGAAACAGACACATAGACCAATGGAACAGATTTGAGAACCCAGAAATAAAGCTATACATCTACAGCTATTTGATCTTTGACAAAGCCAACAAAAATAAGCAATGGGAAAGGACTCCCTACTCAATAAATGGTGTTGGGATAGTTGGTTAGCCATATATAGAAGAATGAAACTGGACCCCCACCCTCTACCACATATAAAAATTAGCTCAACATGGATTAAACATTTAAACATAAGATCTCAAACTATAAGAATCCTAGTGAAAATATAGGAAATACCATTCTGGACATAGGCTCTGACAAAGATTTCACGATGACTCCAAAAGTAATTGCCAACAAAAACAAAAATTGACAAGCAGACCTAAATTAAACAAGAACTTCTGCACAGCAAAAGAAACTGAGCAGAGAGAACCTACAGAAAGGGAGAAAGTGTTTGAAAACTATGCAGATTAGACCTCTGTCAAAGCAAAGCCTAAGAAACTTTAATCAATATGCAAAAATAACCTCATAAAATGTAGGCAAAAGACAGACTTCTCGAAAACCACACAAGTGTCCAAGTACCCACATAAAAAGTGTTCAAAATCCCTTATCAAATATAAATGCACATCAAAATCACAATGAAATATCATCTCAGTCAGAATGGCTATTAAGTCACTAACAGATGTTGGCAAGGTTACAAAGACAAGGGAATGTTTATACACTGTTGGTGGGAATGTAAATTAGTTCAGACACTAAGGGAAGCTGTTTGCAGATTTCTCAAAGAACTTAGAACTATCATTTGACACAGCAATCCCATTACTGGATATATATCCAAAAGAAATTCTACCAAAAAGACACATGCACCCATATGTTCATCACTGCACTATTTACAGTAACAAAGAAATGGAGTCAATCTAGGTGCTCCCCAGTAGTGGCTTGTATAAAGAAAATACGGTACATGTATACCACAGAATACTTTGCAGTCATTAAAAACAAAATCAGGTCCTTTACAGCAGAATGTGTACAGTCGGAGGCCATTATCCTGAGCAAATTAATGCAGGAACAGAACAAGTATCACATATTCTCCCTTGTAAGTGGGTGCTAAACATTGGGTATTCATGGACATAAAGATGGCAACAATAGATGCTAGGGATGAAAAGAAAGGGGAGGGAAGGAAAGAGGGGGGCAAGAGCTGAAAAGCAACTGGGCCCGATGCTTATTGCCTAAGCGATGGGCTCAGTCATACCCCAAACCTCAGTATCACACAATCTATCCAGGTAACAAAACTACACATATATCCTCTGAATCTAAAGTTACTTTTAAAATGGTAAGCTTATAGTATGATTATAGTTCTACAAATACTATTTAACATAGTAAAAATATGAGTATGCTTTGTTATAATGTGCTGATGTTGACAAGACTATTCAGTATTTCTTTATTATAAGTAGCCTACAGAAATACCAATAGTTGTTGCCATTATTGTATATATTCCTAAATTTAGTCCTGTGAGTTTAAGAGCCAGTAAAACATAAAAGCTGTGTCTTACAGATGTGTCAACTTGGTCTGACCTTTCCATATTTGCTCAGCCCTACCTGCCTCTTGGCCCTTGGCTGCTTGCTCAGTGGGGAACCCCAGCCTCAACCATCACCCCCCCACACCACCACCCCCCATCATCTCTGGCTTTGCCAGAAACCTATGCTTCCCCAAGGAAGATGACTGTACTCTGGCACTGTCTCCATGGTCCAGCTGTGATAGGCGACAACCACCTCAAAGTCAGTCTCAGCTGCAGAGAGCTGGTGGCGATAGAGCCTACATCTGATATCTGAGCAAGGTAGCCTAGAGAGGCCCAACCATCACAGATACTGACGAGCAATACCAGCTCTGGAACTCTCTACCACATTAGTGAAAGCTTTGTGGTGCCCAGACCACAGCTGACTTCTCTAATTCTGCCTTCTTCACCTCTCTTCCATAGGCAGCCTTTCCTTATAGACAACCTCATACCTCAAACTCTTATTTCAGCAAGGACATTTTTTTCATGGAGCTAAGGCTGAGAGATGCATACTGTACGATCAAAGAGAACATGCCCCATTTGGTAGCAACCCCTTTATGCTTTCCTTCTTTCCACAACTCAAAGAAAGCAAAAAGCAGGACAGAAAGCACAAAGACAGTAGGTTGACACTCATGACTTATAGTGTTTCTAGTTAGAGAACATTGTCAGACTGGATTTTTAAGTGCCATTTATGTTTCCAATTTCTTTTTTTTTTTTTTTTTTTTTTTGAGACGGAGTCTCGCTCTGTCGCCCAGGCTGGAGTGCAGTGGCAGCGATCTCGGCTCACTGCAAACTCCGCCTCTCGGGTTCACGCCATTCTCCTGCCCCAGCCTCCCAAGTAGCTGGGACTACAGGCACCCGCCACCACGCCCAGCTAATTTTTTGTGTTTTTAGTAGAGATGGGGTTTCACCGTGTTAGCCAGGATAGTCTCGATCTCCTGACCTCGTGATCCGCCCACCTCAGCCTCCCAAAGTGCTGGGATTACAGGCGTGAGCCACCGTGCCCGGCCCCTCTGATTTCTTAAGTATATCACTTGGAGTAAGAAGATAGGAGAACAGATACTAATAGTGTATCAAAAGAGCTGGTAGAGTTACCAAAACGATTATCTGAAATAAACTCATCAACTAATTTTGGCAAATATTAATTCATCAGAAACAAGCTTCTATGAACCTAATAACCTTAACGTGTATGGGAAAGTTCACAACTGCAAGGAGAAATTTAGCAGGCCAAGACAGCAGTGTTCCCCTCCAAATATTTAGTGTTTTTATTTGACCTGCACAGGAAGCAAGCAGCTGAGTGTCTTCTGGTAACTGAGCAGCTGCAGTCATGTAACTCTTTCCTGCCTCACTTTAATTCCCTCACTCTTGCAGTCCTGGGTTTGTAGACTCCTTTCCCCAGTACAGAGATGCTTCTGTATTTTGCTTCAGGATCCGTCTTCTAGGAATCCCAGGTACACAATCACAGCAGGTACATTTACTATGTTATAAGGTCCCTTTGAAAAAGAGACAAAACTTTCTTCATGTTTTCTGTCCTGAGACTTTTGTTCGGTAGTAAACAGTCACTACCAGTCACATAGCATTCACTGAAATGTGACCCAACTGAAGATGTAGATCAATTCCTAAAGCTAATTTTGAGTGTCGTAGTATAAGAAAATTCCTTGAAAATAAAGGGATTTTCCAAATAACCACTTTTTCTATAATTTGTGACCTTAAAGGGCTTACACTGGTCCTCAGAGATCCTTGTTCTGATACTGCTTTAGTTTTCTGTTTATTCTAACTCATCAGTGAAAGTGAGTATGCTTTGTTAGAATGTGCTAATGTCAAGGCTTGATATGACTATCAAGAGACAATTAGCCTAGAATATTCATAGTTACAGCCATTATCATAAGTTTTATGTATATACATATACATATGTGTATATATATATACACACACACATATATATAGGCCTGTGAGCTTTGTAAAAGTTATGCTTTGAGAAGATGTCAATTTTTATGCATCTCCAAAGTCAGTTTAGCCCTCCCTGCCTCTCAGCTGCTTGCTCAGTGGGGAGCCCTGGCCCCAACCATCATCTCACTAAGGTTATATGCCTCCTTTACCACTGGGACTCTTGGAGACCATACACCGTGGGGTGTGAGAGCTGACTTTTTCCAACAGCTGCTTGGAAGGCACAAGTCACAACTATCTGGACATGCAGGGGATTTAATGCACAGGGGAAGGAGGACTAGGATGCTGGCAATTAGATTCTGTGCCCTCCACCCCTCAGGCTGGCCACAAGAGCCATAATACTTGACAGCCACTGGAGTAGATATGCAAAAGGATACCAGTCCTTGCACCTCAAACTCCATGTAAGCGATGACTGAGAGCCCAAGCTGTGAGAGAGTTCCCCCACGATCAAGGAGAACATAGTCCTTTTGGTAGCAGCCCCTTACTGCTTTCCCTCTTTCCGCAACTTGAGGAATACAGTTGAAGCACAAAAATAGAACAGAAGGCACGAAACAGTGGATTGACACTTGTGATTTCTAATCTTTTGAAGACAGGGTCTCGCTCTGTCACCCAGGCTAGAGTGGAGTGGCCCGATCTCGGCTCACCGCAGCCTCCACCTCCTGCACATTGGCCAAAATCACAGTTACTTTTGCAACCCAATAGGAACCTTAAGTAGTACACGGAAGTTCACAACTGCAAGAATTTCCAGTCTACTACACTGCAGTGTTCTCCAGCAGATGTTGTTACATTGTTTTTACTTGGCCTACAGAGGAAGCAAGCAGCTGTGTGTTTTCCGGTAAAGTGGTGCGCAGCTGAAGTCACCACAGTTTTCCTGCCTTACTTCATTCTCTTACTCTGGCTGTCTTGTATACTGCCTTCCTCAATAGGTTATACAAATGCATGTAAGCTTTCTCAAGATCTTCCAGAGATCCCAGGTAAGTAATCTCAAACACTCAAGTCCTGTTTCTAAGCAATAATGAGGCTGCACTCTTAGCAATAATATTCCATGCACTACTATGTGCCCGCTAAACCCAATAAGCAACCTATCGAACACTGACAGAGTCAGGCCAGCATGAGCCCAGGCACCGAGGTACAGTGAACTGTAAATCCCTGCCTGCAGTTTGAACTCAAATGCGGAGACAAACAGGCAAAAGCACTAGGAAGGAAACAAAGTAGAATGTGGAGTGGGTTTGTGATAGCAAAAGCAGCAGTCCTGTTTTCATTAAGGTTGCCAGTGCATACAGCACTGCTTTGATTTGCACTAATCTGCCATTGACTAACAGATTGTTGTGAAAATGGCCCAATTTTCCCAGAGAACTGATATCTACATTTTTTTTTGAATAGATATAAAAATTGACCCTTTAGTCTTAAAGCTTGAGAAACTTACCTTTGTCTTGTCTCAGTTCCCTCCTTAGGAAACCAACTGTCAGACAAGGAAAGTGAGTTCCTACAAAAGGATGTCTTCCCACTGACATCACTTGGGGTACAGTCTGTCTTCCCTGGCAATACTCATTGCCTCAGTTATTGGCTTTCTGTGTGGCAAGCAACCAGACCTAGGCGGAACCCCTGGCATTCAGCAACAGTTGCATAACCACATTTTGTAACACAGACTTCCTTTATCCTTATTTTACTTGGGGCACTCAGCTTTTGTGCACACAGGTGGTATTTGTAGAGTCTACATGTACAGGTTAAGCTTTAGACCACAAGAACAAGGAAGCAGCTTTTGCCACTACTTTTCAGTGTAAAATGTCCATGGTATAGAACATATATACAGTTGTATTAGAATGTGGGTTGAGACTAATGTATATGAATTACTCATTAGAGTCATTCATTATCCAGTCACAAAATAAATTCTTACAGATCCCTAAACAAAAGCTCAGGTTCTTTGGCTATCCTAGTAGTTTCCTTCCAGCATGTAATAGGTCCAGTATCATATTGAGATATTTTGTTCTGCCACAGGGTCAAGAGAATGCCCAATTAGGTCAAGCTTGCAAGTTTTGGCCCACAGAAATAGTTTTTCTGCCATTCTTCCTGAAGCACATATACCTTCTGGAAAAAGATAGTTTATTCCATGTGAAGTGATTTCCCATACATTATCTTGCTCAACTGTCTTGTAGATGAGATATGATGACTGACAAAGATCAGGAAACAGGTTCAGAGAAAGAAACAGACTCCTTCTCAAGCTAGTAGGCCCACTCTTCTTATTGGGACATTGCTTACACAAGGAAGAAAAAGATACTTGCACACACGTTTATAGCAGCATACTTTGCAATTGCAAAAAATGTGGAACCAACCCAAATGCCCATCAATCAACAAGTGGATAAAGAAACTGTAGCATATATATACACACACACACACGTATACGTGTATATATACACGTATATATTCACGTGTATATATACATGTATACATATACACATGTATACACATACACATATATATACACGTGTATATACATATATATGTACACGTATATATACACGTGTGTATATATGTGTATATATGTATACACACACACATACACCATGGAATACTACTCAGCCATAAAAAGGAATGAATTAATGGCATTCACAGCAACCTGGATGGGATTGGAGACTATTCTAAGTGAATTCAGGAATGGAAACATCGTATGTTCTCATAAGTGGGAGCTAAGCTGTAAGTGTAACAATGACACAATGGACGTTAGGGACTCGGGGAAAAGATGGGAAGGGGTGAGGGATAAAAGACTACAAATCAGGTTCAGTGTGTATTGCTCGGGTGGTGGGCGCACCAAAATCTCACAAATCACCACTAAAGAACTTACTCATAACCAAATACCACCAGTTCCCCAAAAACCTATGGAAATTAAAAATTTTTAAGAAATACAAAAAGAGGAAGAATTTCCAATTATAGTATTTTCATGAAGAAATGCAGGCAACAGCCAATAGGCTAAGTATTTGTATTGACAAATGAACTACTGAGAAACATACCATTTTATGTCACATATTTACACCAACTGGAAATATTCCAAGGAAAAGATACTTAAACCCCTAGGTTATAGATTCTACTTATTACAGATACAAAGGTAAATAGCTGTGTATTTCATCACACCTAATCCACAAGGACTAGGGCTTGAAATCAAGTTACACCACCTGGGCAAGACATTGGTTTGTGCCATCACTTCTCAGCCCAAACCTGTCAGGCATCAATCCTGCCTCCTTGCCTGAACTTTTGGAACATGGAATTTGAGCGTTCATGGGCATTGCTGACAGAAACCTGAAATATCCTAGGGTCAGCCTGCTTTCAACTTCTATTAAGTGAGAAACTATGCTTCAAGGATTTCATTATCAAGTAATCAATTTTCCTCATCCTCTTATCAAAAGGGTCCACATATGTAAGTGAATCCAAGTTTAGGTTGTTCAGGAATTTATAAGCTTGTCAGAAAAAAATATTTTGGGATTAGGAGAGAGACAAACTTGTATCCCAAATGCTGAGGACACTATTTCCAATTCGAAAGCATCTTACCTAGGCTCTATGGTTTCAGCAGCCATAAAAATGTCTCTCTGGCCCCAACTTGGGGAAAAATAATTGACAACTTGAGCTAGTTCACTATGAATCTATCTTAAGTGGAGCGACACATGGCCCGAGAATGTATACTGATCTCTCAGCAGGGACCGGTGGTCTAGTCGTCTGGTCAGTAGCCTGGATGGAAAGGACTAGAAAGAGATGAGAAAGTCTATAGGACATGCATGTGAAAGACCTGTTGATTTCATGTCAGATGTTAACACCCACTACAGAGCACTAATCCCGGAAGACTCAGTGAACAACCAGAAAAAATTGCCTTTCCAGTTGTCAGCCAATGTTTGTCAGACAATGGGAAAATGACAGTGACCATGGTGGCTGAGATTGAGGCCACATAGGTACCCAACATTGGACTGTATTTCCTGGAGACAACCTAGCTACTGCTACTACTGAATGCCAAGCCTGTCAAGAGACAAATGTTGAATCCCAGTATAGCACTATTTAAGAAGACTTGCCACTTGGCAAGTTGACTACATTGAGCTGCTTCCATTCACAGAAATATGTTTTGGTAAAGGTTTGTCTTTCCTGCTTGCATATTCTTAACCACAACCACTGTCTTGAGACATTTACACTGCATCATTCACAGATGTGGAATTATACCCAGCAAAGGAATGGACTGAGGTCATAGAAGTTACAGAGTAGGCCCCTGTTCATGAGGTCAACTGGTCATATTAACACCATTCAGAAGCAGGTAGCCTCACTGTTGGAAGAGCCTTCAGAAAGCACAGCAGAAGCACTAAATCTACGTAACATGCTAAACGTGTGGAGTGCCGTAGTTCATGATGCAGCAGTATATTACAGAAGCACCTATAGAGCCCTATATCCCCAGTGGGAAGACAGCACAGGTGCAGTGTGTTCCCCTACAGGCACCTGAATCCTGTTAAACTCTTCCATTCTAATAAGCTGTTCTGATGCAGGGCCCAACAT
Organism: Macaca nemestrina; assembly: GCF_043159975.1. Taxonomy (NCBI): domain Eukaryota; kingdom Metazoa; phylum Chordata; class Mammalia; order Primates; family Cercopithecidae; genus Macaca; species Macaca nemestrina. The sequence continues at coordinate 140,175,941 of NC_092127.1, read as the reverse complement.
TTAGAAGAATGACCCCAGCTCTGAATGAGCCACTGGTCACTTAGAGTCTTCCTCATGGCAGGCGTAAGTGACCAATCAGTAAGAGGTTATGCTATCTTACACTCTGAGAGCAGTAACAATATGGATGAAACCCAGGTGATACACTTCAGTATCTCCTCATACTTTTCTTGCCCTATTGTAACCCCAACATTCAGCAGCCCTGTCTTGAGAAGCACATGATCACTAGGGTGCAGACACTAAGATGAAGGTTTGGGTCACACCACCAGGTAAGCACTAAACCTCAGCTAAAGGCAAAGAATGCAGGGTAGATGGTGCAGGAGGCAGAAGATGAGTATCTGTTGTGACCCCAGATCAGCTTCAGTGGCAGGAGCTTTATTTCATCTCAGCAGTATCCTGTTGAAATTCTTCTCAGGAAGGGCGTCCTATAGAACAAGGAGTCACTGTGAACTTTTCAAAGTAGTAAGTCTGCACAACAAGGGCCAATGGTAGGGGCGATTAGAATGCTATACTTCCACTACCTCATTCTGCCTGAACACAACCAGGGTGCTAAGACAGCCCCATTTAGGACACTCGTGACTCCTCTGATGGGCAATTTGGGCTCTGGTATTTGTTGTCAGCCTTCCCAGAACACTTAGTATTGCACCTCAGTCTAAGGTACTTCCTAACCAACATCTTTCTTCTCTCCCTAACAAGGCCAGACCTACACTGTGGTCTGATCTTCTCCCAGACTCTTCTAGCTCCTTCCTCAATTTCCCTCACAGTGCTTTCTTCCTACCTCCAGATCACTTGAACATCTAATCCCACCCTGACAGCTACACATAAGATGACAAAAGCCAGCATAGAGTAGTTTCAAATGAAACTTAATCCTCTAATTCAGATGTGGTAGTAATCTTACATATCCCTGTAGACACAGACCACTCCATTCAGAGGAAATAGAGTAGCAAAAAATACCATCTAAGTCAGGAGAGGTGACTAGGCCCATTCCTGCATTACCCTAACTATGGTTATTAACTTTATTCCATATCGATGTGATATCTGAGGTATATGGATCCTCCCTTCTAAAGCTCAGTCCCTACTCCTACTACCAGTATTTCAAAGTGTGTCAAGTTGTCACCTCTCGTTTGCTCTGGACCAATTTTGGATTCCTAGTTATGGTTTTATGTTGCACTACAAGTGATATCTTTTAACTCTTGACCCAAGTGAACTTGTGACTTGCCTGGGCAAGGCTCTCTTATGGCTCCCATTGATGTCTCACAAAGCAGCTCATCAATGAGAATCCAAAATTAAGTGGCCCAAGGAACCCAGGCTGACCAGTGAGGCCAGAATTCATTTATTTTGATTGGAGGCTCACTGGATTTACTGACTCACTAGGATCCAGGCAACTCACTAGCACAAGGGTTTGTTATTAACCATGACACCATTGAGCTAGTCCTTCATTTTGTATTTTATTTAATTTAAAACCTCTTCTTTGCTTTAACTAGCATCATTTCTGGACAGCAGTCCCACATATGGTGGGGGATACCTAACTTTTTAAAGCTTGCATTAGTCATGACTTTAAGAGCACTATCTTGCCTTTATAAAGTGGCATATATGCTAGTTTTATTATGAACAAGATAGCCACATGGGTATGGAATAATTTCCATTATTATATTGGCCTTGGCATAAGCTTTCCAGCTCCCTTTAGGAAACTACCTTGTCCCATTTTAAAGTGCATAGTCTGAAAAACTTGAATTATTCAATTCACTCTAATTTCAAGTTTATTAACTGGTGGTTAGTTTTAACCTTGCAAATAGAGGAAACCCATTTACTCTAATACCTACATTAGTGATGCATTGGGCTATAACTTTTAGGATTCTTTGGTCTGCAAGTGACAAACACCTAACTACACTAGCTTAAGTAAAAAGAAGTCATTGGCTCACAAACAGCAATACCTATATCATAAGTGGGCCCACAAATATATCAGAAAGCCGAACTTCATTTTTGAGTAGGCTAACCAACAGTAAATGACCAGGTTTTTGGTTTTGTGTGTGTGTGTGTGTGTGTGTGTGTGTGTGTGTGTTTTAACACTATTCCTTGATTGTAATCACATAAGGCAACATGACAGGTTAGGGAATAAATATTCAAAGCTGGTTGAGTTAGACTAGTCCAAGTAAGGCTGGTTCGACAGGCTCAGTTTTCTCCAAGAACCAGATTTTCTTGTGTCCTCTACCTTCCCTGGTATCAGATTCATTCTCACGGTCCACATAGGAGCCTAATACCACCCCTCCTGACTGGGAATTTCATACTCTTATGAGGGCCAGTGCTCCATAATGCATTATTTTGCAAATATTTCTTCCAAAAGCTGTTCTGGAACAGATGTCAGTTTTAGCACCTATTGAGTTTTAATAGCATGCCCATCTAGATAGCATGTCCTTCCTTGAACTAGTCATGGTAGTTATGGGGATGTGGGAAAGGAAATGGGATACTACCCTAATAAAAAGTCATCTAGACTCACAGCTAAGAATGACCAAGGGGAGAGGCAGACGGGGAATAGATTCTCTCCAGAAGTCAGGGATGAGTTTGGCTGAGAATGTGGCAATAAATGTTGAAGAACACTCAACACTCTTCCTCTATAAAACCCAAGCCAAGTATACAGAATCATTAGACGTCAGAACTTATGCTATCTTGCTCACTGAGGAGTTCTCACTCAAATCAAGACTAGTTTATACTCTACTACACCTTGAAACCTATCATATTGCTCTATGTGATTAACATCAAGGGATAACCAAACAGACTAATCATTTCTTGTGAGCCTACTCAAAAATTCAGGTTTATGATCTATTTATGAGCTCACTTATGATGTATTATGCTTAGACAACAGTTCCTTAGGAATCTAAGATTGGGGGTACCCACTTCTCGCTGTCCATACCAAAGGAGCTACCCTGTTAACAGATTCTTGATTATTTCACCTTCCTAACTTCCCAAGTTTACTAATCAGTGATTGATTTTAACCTTGCAAATAGAGGAAACTCATTTACACTAATACCTCTAATATTCTAATACACGCAGTTCACCCAGGGAGAAAGTAATAGTATTGCATTTCCAGTTTCCCAACCAGACATCAGGACACTCCACCTGTTTTACAAAAGACTTGCTAAGTGGTAACCTATAGCACATGAAACTCAGGCATAAGTTGTTTAAAAAAAAAAATTTTTTTTTGAGACACATGCTCACTCTGTCACCCAGGCTGGAGTACAGTGGCATGATCTTGGCTCACTGCAAGCTCCGCCTCCCAGGTTCACACCATTCTCCTGCCTTAGCCTCCCAAGTAGCTGGGACTACAGGTGCACACCACAACCCCCGGCTAATTTTTTGTATTTTTAGCAGAGACGGGGTTTCAGTGTTAGCTAGGATGGTCTCTATCTCCTGACCTTGTGATCCGCCCACCTCGGCCTCCCAAAGTGCTGGGATTGCAGGTGTGAGCCACCACACCTGGCCATAAGTTGTTAATTTCTTAATGCTCAGTGAAGCTTACAACAAGAACTATTTAAGTAGCTGATTGTGTTCACCCTGTGGAGTCTAGAGCTAGCAATATGAAGATGTACACCTTGCCTCAGACATAAGTGGATTTTATACCTTAAAAACAAGCAAACAAACAAAAAACAGCCCTGTGATCTATACCCAAGTTCTAGGATTCTTTTCAGGTAGAGCTCTACTGGACACAGGAAAGCTCCATTCAGATACCTTCAGCAGGGAGTGCAATTGACTAAAAGGTCCAGCCAAGGTGCCATGGCAAAGACATGAAGTCAAGCCCATTAACTCACTGTGGGACCCCTGTCAAACACTGAGTCAAAGACTTGCTATTGTCCTACCCAAAGTCCTTGTGCAACTACATTGCAATCTGAGGCTTTATACTTGACCTCCCTCCTTCCCTACTTTGTGGGACAAAGCCCCTCCTGTGGCCCCTACTCTTTTCTTTCATAGACATCTACCCCAGTGAGTTCCTGTCCATCTAATACTGTCTTGGCATTTGCTCCTCAAAGGACCTGCCGCAACCCAGGAACTTTCACTAGCTTTCCCCCATTCCTGTCAGAAGACCTAAGAACCCAGCAAGGCTTATAGCTCCTATAGCTACTGTAACTTAGAAATCTCCTTACTCTAAGTTTCAGGGTTTGCAGCAACATGACCTAGAAGGAAGTCTGGTAATTCTACTACACTTACAACCCTGTTCTGACAAGCACACAGCCTTCACTATCCAAAATGAGAGTAAGTCCTCTGGGCATCAGTAATTTTAAGTAAAACTCAGACCTTAACCCAAAAGAATAATCATCTGGATGCCAGCTGCCGTAAATACTTAGGGAAAATTGAAGGAGTTGAGCAGACTCGAAGGTTTAAGATCTACCTGACATCAGTTCACTAGGTAGCAAAACATTAACCTCGAGTCCCCTGAAGAGGTGTTCTGCCCATTTCTGGTGGTTACAGCACAGGACATGGTTTATTCCAACTTCTGGAATTTCTTCCAGTGCTTTGTCACCATAGATACTTATTTAATCCTCTGGCCTGGTTTCCTGCCCAGTTTTGGCTTCTCACTTATAAAATTCTCTAGGTGTCTTTTACCTATCCAACCAAAACAAATGTCCAAGAAAGCTGAAGGTGGCCCTACCTCCTGAATCCAGGAGAAGCAATGCCCACCATGGGGCTTATCAATGTCCAGACAGTACATGAACTGGCTTTACAGATTCAGGGATGCCAGGGAGGATTCCCAACAAAGCCACGAAATCAGTTGGTGGAGAGGAGATGCCATATATCTGTCTTCCCACCAGTGGGGTGCTGGGAATTTCATCATTTCTCTGTACTGCTATATCTTCCATGAAATCTAAAAAGATGTAGATGAATATGCTTACGTAAATTTAATAATGTTTGAGAGACACTAAAGAAAAAGAAACCAGGATGAAGATTCTAAATCTAATACCAGAGCTAAATTATCTTTGGAAAGGTGTTGCATATGAATTTCAGATATGGCAACACAGACATTAGGCACCAAGAAGGAACAAGCATACAGGGCTCTGTAAGAACTGCCTAGACTAGTAAAACACATTATAAACTAGCATTCTTTAAGCTTTCCAGGATCTCTGGAGGAGCAAAAGATGCATTTGTCATGAATCAACGAGTTCAGTGATATTCTTGGTTATCTGAGGACACCCTCTGCCTATTTGTACAACTGGCAAAGCTTTTCTAACCAAAGCTATGAAACAAAAAAATGCAGTAAAATCAACCTTTGGGTGCACACTGGCAAATTCAGCTGCATTTATGTGCAGAATATACCAGTGAGCTGCCATCTTCTCTGCTGTGTCCCCACAAGACCCATATCATGCTCACATTGTGGAGATGTAGGGATTTATTTCTTGTAGGGATTTATTTCATGTAGAGATTTCTTATTCCTACCTACAAATGAAAATTAGATGAGCCTAAGACCTAAAAATACTTCTATGTTACAGGAAGAATTGCCTGCATAATATATATTGACTGGGAAAGCATAAAAGATACACTAAGTCTCCCACACTCTTTTGAATGGCTTTTTTCTATGATTAGAGAAAAAAAGCAACATCATGTTGGTTGTGAAGAACATACTTAGAAAATATGCCATCCTCCACTACTGTGGCTTTAATCTACCCCATAAGGTGTTTGCCATTGACACAGAAGAGCTAACTCTGGCTTCTCTGGATCTTTGCTTTAGAGCTTCAGCATCTATTCATCCATTGAGATCCTCTTGCTCCAAATACCTGGGTCATCTGCTCTGAAACCCATTTTCTTTAGGTTAACCTATCCTCCTTTCCAAAAACTGCCTGCATCCAGGGTTTCATACCCCAGATATCTTTTTAGGGCCCTCCTAGTACTCCTATTGAGTTAACTAGAATAAGCAGTGAGAAATAGAGCTAACATTGGTTCTCAGATCCTTGTTTGGATACTGTACTGCTTTAAGGTATAAATAATGTAAAGATTATTTAGAAAATCACTATTTCCAAAAAACTGCAATCAGTGCCCATCTATCTCAGTGACACTTTTAGAAATGGAGGTTGTGCATCTCTCACATGAAACAATCACACCGTTTTCCTACACTTGCTTCCTCTATGAAGGTTTTCCATCTTTGCCCTGATCTGTGCCTGGTTGTGCCAGTTCTTTACAAACTACATCACATGTGGTCCTCTGCCCTCTTGCTTCCAAGTGGGATACAATAGGAGGCACCCAGGAGGGTAGTGGGTGATTATTCGCCCATCTTCTCACAGCCTCAGCACCTCATTTCTGCCAGCAGCTGTACCTTCTAGAACCACAGCTCCTGGTGTTGAAGCCCCTCACGCAACACCCCCTTTACCAGGCTCTGTTTATTCCATGCCTTCTCATGGCACTTTCATGCCTGTGGTGGTAAAGTCGTTCACCTGCACTAGCCCTTAGGCTTTTCACATCCTTGAGTTAGGGTAGCCTATCCCCATCTCTACAAAGTTCCCCCTAAAGTCTGAAGTCAGGGCAGAATGTGCCCCTTCATTCTGGGACTGATCATCATGAAGTCCGAAAACAGAAGGAGCAAATACGTTGAACTGTAGTGTCAAATTTTAGTTAAAAAAATGATCAAAACATTAAATGTGTATGTGAACAGCCAGAAGGGAAAAGAGATGACATTTATGTGTCAGATACATGTAATGTGTTAAAAGGTCTCTTTGAAGAAAATTAAGACTTAAGTTTTCTACCCCAGAATTTTTATTCAATAGTGATCAATGAAATATGACCCACCCGAAGATGTAGGTTAATTTTTGCAGCCCATTATGAGTGTCACAGTATATCACAGTATATCAAGGCAGTTCTTTGGAAATAATGATTTTCTAAATAACCTTTATATGATTTATACCTTAAAGCAGTATCCAAACAAGGATCTGAGGACCAACCTTAGCTCTATTTCTCACACTGCTTATTCTAGTTAACCCAATAGATTTTGCTGCAATCAATGCCATTTTAGTGACACTTTTAGAAATGAAGGATAAACAGTGAGTTGCCTTGTTTTCAAATATTAGGCTAATACCATAGTTATCCCTACACATTTAACTAGAAGTGAAACTGTGAGTATGCTTTGTTAGAGTGTACTAGTTTTTAATTTGCCTTGCAGCTCCAGCTCAAAGGAAGAATGTACTAACATTGATAATGCTATTTACATTTGTTTTAATTTTAATTGAGAAAAATAGCCTATAATATGATGGCTAAATTATGTATGTCACCTAAATTATCAACGTATTTATGATTTAGAGATACAGACCAGACTGTTATTCTCCTTACATTAGCTCAGCCCTACTCTCAGTTGCTTGCCCAGTGGACAGCCCTAGCCTCAACCGCCATTGGGATGATTCTGGCAGCAGCAGATATGTCAGTGCCCTAAAGAGGTACTGATCAGCGATATAAGAGGTACTGGGAGCAATATAAGGTCAGTGCTCTAAAGAAGTACTGGGAATGGGAAGTTTTCTGAATCAGGGTAACATAGGGCATAATTTGTCTGAAGAAAAACATTATGTGCAGTTGCTTAAAGTTTTGTTGAAACAATCTTTTGATCAAGTTAATTCTTAGACATTTAGATGCTGCAGGAGGTTATTACGCATAACCCATGGTTTCCACAGACAGGCACTCTTGATGTGGAAAATAGGGACAGAGCAGGAGAAGGATTAAAACAGGCTCATCAAAAAGGTCTTAAACTTCATCCTTCTGTTTTCTCCACTTGGAGTTTAGTTCATACTGCCCTTCTGCCATTATCTCCTTATTCTGCTGGACAGCCAGAGTCATGTTCTGAGTTCTAAAATCTGAAAGAATCTGTTGTCCCACTCACAGCACAAACTGAAAATGAAAAACAGGAGAGCGAGGATAAAAATTGGCCTATACTGCCCCCTCCAATAGCAGAAACATCTGTACTGCCTCCTTCGATGGCAGAAATACAGACCCCAATACGAAGAATTTTACGCTCTACTGCCACAGCTGCAGAGCCCTTAGGACCTTGCACTATTCTATTTCCTTAAGGCCTGATCCAAACAGTCCACAACAGTTTATTTATGAACACACCCCACTAGAGTTTAAGTTGTTGAAGGAATTAAAAACTAGTGTAGTTAATAATGGGGTACAGAGCCCGTTCATTTTAAGATTGCTACAATCTGTATTTGGTGCTATGTGCCTTCTTCCCTTGGATGTAAAACATTTGGCTCACACTTGATTGCCTGCTAGTGCATACCTGACATGGAATTTAAATTGGCAAGAAATGTATGCAGACCAGGCTAAACAGAACTGTGCTGCTGGACATGGAGACGTTACAGAGGATATGCTGTTAGGTAATGGCTGTTATTCAGACATGAAACGTCAAATGGCACTCCCAGACATTGCTTATCAGCAGTGTGCACAGGTCGCTAAATGCACCCGGGCCACAATTCCTGAAGAGGGACTCCCAGTACAGTCCTTTTTACATATCATGCAAGGGTCACAGGAGCCCTATGCACATTTTCTTGCAAGACTGCAAGATTACAAGAAGCAGTGAAGCATCAGATTCCTCATACCACTGCTGCAGAAATGCTAACCTTAACTTTGGCTTTTGAGAATGCAAATGTGGATTGTAAACATGCACTGGCATCTATGAGTTGTACAAAAAACTTGGGAAATTTTCTCAGAGCTTCTCAGGATGTAGGAACTGAACTTCATCACTCTGCAATGTTAGCGCAAGCAATGGCTAATTTAGCAGTTAACAAATCTAAAAAGAGCCAAGGGTTGAACCCTAAAATGGGAAAATGTTTTAATTGTGGAAAAACTAGACGTTTTAAAAAGGAATGCCACCAGATCTCAGGACAGAAAGGATCTTATAATGCAGTTCCCCCCACCCCCAGTGGAAAAAAAACACCAGGACTCTGTCCTCACTGTAACAAAGGAACTCATTGGGCTAATCGATGCCACTCAGAATTTCATCAAAATGGCACCCCCTGTTGGGAAATGAGAAGGGGGCCTGGACCCGGGCCCCTCAAACAATGAAGGCATTGCCAGTCCAGGCCACAACCCCATTTCAGGGGTGGGTCCCAGGAGAAACATTAATTCCCTCACCCCAGGTACACCAGGAAGTGCAAGATTGGATCTTCCAGTCAGAGAAAGAATTACATTAGTTGGCGGAGACAAACCTATCAAAGTTCCCACTGGCATTTGGGGACCTTCACCAGCAGGATATATGGGACTAATTTTAGGCAAAAGCCATCTTAACTTGCAAGGCATCACTGTAGCCCCTGGAGTGATTGATTCCAATTATGAAGGAGAAATTAGATATTTGGGTTTTTGAACTGGGAGAATATATAGCATAATTATTGCTTATTCCTTGCAAATTACACCCTTCACAAAAGGAGAAACGAGGAAATAAAGGGTTTAATAGCACAACTACATGAGAAATCTATCACAACTTATAGCCTCTAATAGACCCACCTGTGTAGTACAAATTAAAGGAAAAGTTTTACGGGCTTATGGACACAGGAACTGATATGTCAGTAATATACAGTAAGGACTCGTCCCCAGCATGACCTCTCAGACTAACCTCCACATCCCTAGCGGGAGTAGGAGCAGCTAAAAGTGTTCAACAGAGTGCTGAGATTTTACTTTGTCTTGGTCCGGATGGACAATCATGTACTTTCCATCCTTATGTTACAAATATAGCTAACAATGTATGGGGTTGAGACTTACAGCATGGGAAGAGACTCACAAATGAAAACTTTGATAACCCAGGACTTAAAATGTTGAAGGACATAGGATATCAGAGTGGGAAAGGTTTAGGGAAATTCTTACAAGGAAACCCTAACCCGATATCAATAACTGGAAAGACAGAAAAAGATTGTGACATCAGGATTTATGATTGGGGTCATTGATACTTCTCCTTCACCTACTGCCTTACCATTAGAATGGCTCAGTGACAAACCTGTGTGGGTGGATCAGTGGCCCCTAACACTGGAGAAGCTAGCTCAACTTCATGTTGGTGAAAGAACAATTGGATGCAGGACATATAGGAGTCAGTCCCTGGAATTCACCAGTGTTTGTTATTCCAAAAGAGTCCAGAAGATGCAACTGCTGCATTATTTGAGAGCTATTAATGCACAAGTTAAATTGATGGGTACCTCACAGCAAGGTCTGCCAACCCCAGCAGCCATTCCAAGAGACTGACCTCTTGTTGTAATAGATCTTTTTTTTTTTATATATTTATATATTACATCTTTTTTTATTTATTATTATTATTATACTTTAAGTTCTAGGGTACATGTGCATAACGTGCAAGTTTGTTACATATGTATACTTGTGCCATGTTGCTGTGCTGCACCCATCAACTCGTCAGCACCCATCAACTCGTCATTTACATCAGATCTTAAGGATTGTTTCTTTACTATACCATTACATGAGAAGAATAAGTCTTGATTTGCCTTCTCTGTGTCTTCTATTAATCAAAGAGAACCTGTTTCTCACTATCAATGGAAAGTTTTACCTCAAGGCAAGCTTAATAGTCCTACGTTATATCAGTATTTTGTGGGAAGAGCATTAAAGGAGCCTCAAAATATGTTTCCTATTGCATATATCGTTCATTATATGGATGATATGCTTTTGGCCACTCCTACAGATCAAATATTACATCAATTATTCAGAGAAGTAAAGAGAGCTCTTGTTAAATTGAATCTCAAAATTGCTCCAGAGAAAGTACAAACAACTTCCCCATACCATTACTTAGGAACTATTGTTAGAGAGGAGTGTACACAGCCTCAGAAAGTAGTTCTCCATAAAGATAGGTTATAGACTTTAAATGATTTTCAACAATTATTAGGAGACATTAATTGGTTGCAACCAATGCTAGGTATTGCAATTTATCAACTTACACATGTTCATCAAACCCTGCAAGGAGACTTTTTTTTTTAATATTTTAAGTTCTAGGGTACATCCCTGCGGCAATTGACCAAAGAGGGAGAAGCAGAGTTGCAGCTTGTAGAGCAGATGCTACAGCAATGACATACCTCCCAGCTACAGCTGCAAAAACTTTTGCTTCAATTCTTCCTACCCCCCATTCTCCAACAGGACTTTTAGGCCAATACTTAGACAAATCTGTAACAGTAATAGAATGGCTCTTTTTGCCTAAGCAAACAGTGAAAACTTTACAAGTTTATCTTTAATTACACAAATTGTGACTATGAGCAGGCATAGGTCAGAGATGCTTATGGGATATGATCCAGGTAAAATTATTGTTTCCTTAGACTCCCAGCAACAGGCTGCAGCTTGGGAAATGTCGATTGCATGGCAAATCACTTTTGCAGACTTTGTGGGAATAATAGACAACCACTACCCCTCAGACAAAATTTTAGTTTTATGAAGTCCATTCTTTCATTCTTCCTGTGATTACTCATCACAAGCCTATTTCAGGTGGCCAGACTTATTTTACTGATGGCTCTTCCAAGGTTGTACAAGTATTTATGGACCTAAACATACTCAAACAATAATGACCTCTGGGTTTTCAGCTCCACGCTCAGGGTTAATTGCAGTCATTCAGGTTTTACAGCTCACAGCTTCAGATCCTATCAACATTGTCTGTGATTCAACTTATGTTGGCAGTCACATAGAAAGTGCTACAATTAAATGTACCCTAGAACCAGAACTGCTGAATCTGTTTCTAAGACTTCAGTAAGCTATTCGCTCACGCAGTTCCTTTTCATATTTCTCATATTCGGTCTCACACACAACTTCCTGGATGACTATCTCTGGGTAATGATAGAGCAGATAAATTGATTCTGTGTTTCAGCAAGCTCAAGCCTCTCATGCGCTACTGCACCAAAATACTCTGCTCTTACTCGCATGTTTCACTTATCTTGCATCTAAGGCTATAATACAAGCCTGTCCTACTTGCCCGCATGTCCCTGGAGCCACACCTGTAGAAGATTGTAACCCATGAGGTTTGGTTCCAAATGAAATCTGGCAAATGGATGTTACACATATAGCAGCCTTTGGCAAACTTAGCTATGTTCATGTGGCTATAGACACTTATTCTCATATGCTGCTTGCTACATGCCAAACAGGTGCATGTATGGTGACATTGTTGTCATTTGCTCATGTGGGAATCCCTAAACAATTAAAAACTGACAATGGACCCACTTATACTAGTCATGCTTTTCAAAATTTCCTACAGCTTTGGGTTATAACTCACAAAACAGGAATTCCTTATAATCCTAGAGGACAACGCATTATAGAACGGGTCCAAAAATTACAACACATCTTGAAAAAACAAAAAGGTATAGGAGACCAGTTACCACTGCAAACAAAACATTTAGCTTTATTTACCTTTAAATTTTTTGACTTCTGGTATAGATGGTAAGACTCCAGCAGAAAGACATTGGCAAGTGTTAGAGGAAAAGAGAAAAGCTTATCCAAAAGTGTTATGGAAATCCCTGGAAGGAGGACAATGGGGAAATGTCTGGTGGATTTACTAACATGGGGACAAAGGTATGTTTGTGTTTTTGTAGGAGATGGACAAACTGTGTGGGTGCCCTCAAGGTGCGTGCGACCATGGAACAGGAGACTGGAGTAACTCATGGTGGGAAATCATGGGCCCGGTCCCTCTGGTATGAGCCATGAGACAGCTGAGCCTGAGTGCAAAGATGGAGAGAAGGTTGACCAGAGTCACGACGACATCAACCCCCATAACCTGGGGGCAACTCAAGAAAACCACATAGGAAGCTGGAAAACTACTGGAGCATCAAGGCCAGACAAAAAGCTGTGATTCCATGTTCTTGGCCATGTTAGCCATAATATCCTGTGTGGTATGTTTTCCCTGTGCAGAAGCAAAAACATAAGGTCATATGTTCCCAAACTATTACAACCTATACTTTGGAGTGACACTCCTCCAAAGTGATCTATCAAGATCAGGGAGGGTGGGCTCCAGGATCCCTAACTCCCCCTGACAGAAAAGTTAGACTCTCAGAACAATGTCATTAATTATGCTGCCCCACTGGACAGACTCCCCTTGTGTATCACTACAAAGATGTCACTCAACTGTAGCTGGCTTATAATTCAAGCTCAAGAATGGTTGAGTCACTATGGAAATGTCATGTACCTATTATGTCTTGGTTTCATTAATGTAACTGGTGTGCTAACCAACCATTCCCAGCCCAGTCACCCCACAATTGTGCTAACTATACGGAATGGATTCCCTTCAATTGTTCCTACCCCACTCTGTGGACCCAGTGTCTTGGCCCATTGGCTAGAAAACAATCTATGTTAACTGGAGACATTGTGGATCGGGGGCCTAAAGGTCGTCTATATGGAAAAGATGAAAATGAGAAATCATGGCACAAACTTCGCTGGCATGGGTGGAAAGCTTTTAATGCTGCTTCTTTATACCACACCGGGATCCAATCCAGTCTGCCACCCAGATTGCTTGGCATGGAACAGGCTTTAGCCCGCCTCTTCCTCAATGGCACTATCTAGGGAGGAAAGGACCAATCCAAGAGATGTTATGGAAGACAGCACTCCCATTTATGAATGGCTGCATCTGGATTGGGCTACTATCCAATAACAGCAATAGTAAGCAACATAATTTTAATGTTACATTTGTAAAGAATATCACTACTTAATTTACGGTCTGTGTTTTTAATCCTTATGTCTTTTTGGCAGCTAAGAAGGACCAGCTCCAGGTAAACAATACCCAACTAACCTGTATATCTTGTCAGTTATATCACTGCATTAATCATAGCACATTGCAAACATGTAACATCTCTACTTTGATAATCTGGGGTCACATCCCTGGACTATGGATTCCTGTTAATCTGTCTGAGCCTTGGGCTGCCAATCCTGCCTTGCACTTCGTGAAACTTCTTCTAACTCAACTAACTCATCACATCCTAGAGCCTTAGGCATGATAACTTTTGCTATTGTTTCCTTGGTCATGCTAATAACTTCTGTTGTGATGTCCTCTGTAGCTCTGCATAGTTCTATTCCAACAGCTCAGTACGTGGAAAACTTGACACATACAGCCAACCAAGCATGGCTACTTCAGAATAAAATTAACACTGAGCTACAAACTGAAGTGGCAATGTTGAAATCCATGGTTCTATGGTTAGAACAAGTACAAAGCTGACAACTGCAACAGCAATTGCACTGTCATTTTAATCACACTCATATTTGTGTAACCAACTTAGAATATAACCAAAGTGAGTATCCATGGGACCTTGTGGAAGCCCATTTGCAGGGAGCTTTCACATCCAACACCACCTTTGATATTGGTGAATTAGACAAAATTATTGGTTTAAATAAACACAAGAGTTTCAACCTTCTTTAGAAGACTGAACTGGAATTCCACCAAGACATGGAGAACCTCAATCCTTAGACCTATTTAAAGCATCACATTAACATCTTATATGTAATCCTAAGAATGTTGTTGTTTTGTCTCTGTCTTCTGTTCATAGTCTGTAAAATCAGATGGATCACCAATCAGAAAATGAGAGCTGCGCAACCTGGCCTTAATTTCTTTCAATTAATACATAAACAGGAAGGAGGAAATGTAGAGAGCCAAAGGCCTGTGGGTCGTGACCAACTCAGCATTCCACTGAGGCTATATGATCAAACAATAAACGGCTTATGAATGCAGAACATGGGCAATCTCCCTTCTGCTCCTGCAGACAAAGGGTTTGCTGAGGGCAATCACTCCCTGGCATGCCGTCCTCCTTGAGGTTATCTACTGGGACATCTGGAGACTACTGTTCAAAGAATGCCATTGTGCAAGCCTGCTCTAAGTCAAGCAGCTGACAACCACCCTCCCCCTTTCTCCCTGTCTCCTTTACTCAATAAATACAAAGGGATCTAAAGCTCAGTGCCCTTGTTCACTATAAGCAAGGAGCCCCCCAACCCTTTCTTCCAAATATACCCTTTTGTCTTTATCTTTATTCCCACATTCATCCTCCTTTGTTCAATCCAACAGGGATTGGGTCCGTGTCAGTAGGGTAAGTACTATGAAAGAAATAAAGCAGGATATGGTGTGGTCTTGTAATGGAGTGTGAAGCAGTCAGTTCTGTTTTTGGTAGGGTTGCCGGAGGTGGCACATCTTTGATCCACTTTAGTCTGCCATTAACTGAGATTGTGGCATGACCACACATAACACTCCCACTTATTTTACTTGGCACACTCAAAGAGCTTTTGTGCACACATTTTGGTATTGTAGAGTCTACACGTGTGGGTTAAGCTTTAGATCAGAAACTGCCTTTCACCACTACCATTTCAGTATAGGCTACCCAATATAGAAAACCACACATGCTGTAGTATGAGAATATGGGTTAGGTTGCTTGAGACTAATGGGTATGAAATCAGGTCTTTATTAGAGCCATTAGATGCTCAAAAACCAAGTTCTTCCACATCCTGAAAGAAAAGCTCAGGTTGTGAGGCTATCATAGCAGCTTGCTTCTAGCATGTCAGAGTCCTGTCTCACATTAGCATCTATTTTGCTCAACCACAGAGTAAAGACAAGGCTCAGTAAATTAAGCAAAGCCAACAAGTTTTCACCCAGAGAGTATGTTTTTTCCTCCCATTTTTCCTTATAAAGCATGTATACCTTTGAGAAGATTCAGTTCATTAGTGTGACAAAGTAGTTTGAATACTTATCTTGCTCTTCATAACTCTGTAGAGGAGAAATGCCCAGAGGGATCAAAACACAGATTGAAACAGACTTCCTCAAAGTATCTAGGCAATTAAGTCAAAGTGGGACCTGAACTCAGATCCAAAGTCCAAATATTCACCACATTTGTAGTTTTAAACTAAAGTGACCAGCATAGAAGACTTGGAACTTTCATTAGCATTAGTTTATCTATAATGGTAATACATTTATTACATGAAATAACAGAACCCCATGATTTACATCAACTCCCATTCTGTCACTTTTATGATGTTACCTTATTTGGATACTTGCTTACCCAAGGTATAACTTATCTGTGTGTCTACTATAGGACTACAAGAGCCAGCAGTCCAAGTCTTTTGGACTTGAGGCAGATGCCCAAACAAGTCCATAACTTCAAAGAAATGAGAGTGAGCTTTGTTAAATAAAACACCTAATTAACTGAAGGGTTTGAACTGGGCAGGTGAAACCAAGATTGGCTCCTGTAGAAGTAACTGATCCAAGGGACTGTATTCATGTTTTAATGGTGCTTATATGAGAAGGGAAAACCTTCATTTATACTAATTTCTGTACAGACATGTCTGAAGCCAATAGGGTAGACATTTGTTTTGGCAGATGAGTGAGAGGACCCTACCATTCTGTATCACACATTAATACCAACTAGAAAGACTCCACCATGGAAAAGGTAATAAACCCCTGGGCTTAAACTCTGCCTTGGGAGAATCCAAACTTAGACAGCTCTGTATGCACTGATAGGAAATATCTATAAAATATATTGGAAAAGTTTGTATTTGGTTTTAAAGTGATGATGTACACAAGTATTAGTACTCTCCACTCAGCCAAAGTATAAGTAAAGAATCTCCAGAAGAAAACAAAGGAATGTTTTCTTTAGGAAAGGGAAATTGGTTTGCTCAAAGAATAAAGGAGGGAGGCTACATGTTTTCAGTGAGTAATTCATCAACACGATTTATACAGCAAGACATTCAAAGATACAAAAAAGGATATCATAAAAGTAAGCATTCTAGAAAAGTTGGTGGAAAAAAAATAACGTGGTCACAGACTGAGGTCTCATATTCCCAATATTCAAAGATCAAGTCAAATACTTAGGAAGTACAGAGTAAAGATCAGACAGATATTTTACAGAAAGCATAGTAGTCATTAACCATGTAAACATGACTGGACAAATAAGTGTGCTTCATTTCTACTTCAAGGATGGCAAGTATGAGATGCTGCTGCCTAGTACCTGCTAGGATAAATAGGGTCACAAATCATGATAGAATGAATGGCACATAGGCTGTGGAGCAGCACATGAAGCAGGAGAGCTTAGCCTGAGGCAGCAGGTGAGGCTGTCATCTAAGGGAGCATGAACAGCCATTCTCCTTGGGCAAGGTAGAGGTGAACAGACACCAGAGCAGTATTTACGAATACCCAAGTCACAAGGCAGGAGTGTGGACATTTGGCAAAGCCAAGGGACCTGGACGGCACTAGGCCAAGGATGCTTCAGTAGGGGACAGAATGGCTGTGGGAGGTCAAATAAAACTAAGCCAGGGTTTTCTTTTCTAACCTGTGAATTACCCAATACACAGAATTCCTCAAGAGACAAGTGAGATTGTAGTAAAGACTAGACTGTAACCCAAGGATCCAAAAGTCTAAGCTCCAGACAACAATTTAGAGGAAAATTAAAGGATATATCTGAAAAAAGCAAAAGCAGAAGTCTACATTAAGCTGTGCCTTCATCCAGGTAGATACTGTCTCCCTCACAGTTGGCTCGAGGTCTCAGGGAAGGCAACGATCACAGACCGTTCATCCTCACGCTCACTTGGAAGGAAGCACCAGGGAATGGTCAGGGGCTAGGACTTGAAGCACTTCCTCCTCCTGCTGCCCTGGAACCACGCCATCCTGACCTGATGCTACAGGGGCTAGCTGCCTTTAACGCAAGGGGCAAAACCTCCTCCTGCTGGCATGAGCTATAAAGTAGCCAAAGACAAAGTAGAATTTACCAGTAAAGTTGGAGCTGAGAGTAACAAGAACCTTAGCTTCCAGAACAGTCACAAGGTAGGCAAACACAGTTCCCTCATATCTGTAGCCCACACATGTCAGGGAGGGAGAGAAGGAGGTGCAGTGAGTTATAGAATAGTTCCACTCTAGGACACTGTTATGGGCTTTGAGCTCTATATTGGGGCTCCCGACTTACATTCAACATAAAAGCCAGTTCTGAAGAACTCTATATCCAGGATGAATAAGGCCTCCCTGGACGTGTTCTGCACAGCCCCTGGCCACAGTAGATGGGCACTTCATCGTGCCAAGTGTCACAACCCTCATCCTCCACAGGCTGCCCAGCTTGAATCTTCCCCTTAGAGCGGTGGGCAGTCCAACCTGTCCTCCCCAGGTCCCTCCTACTCTGGGGATTGAATGGCCCCACGTCCATGACAGCTGCCCCAGTTCTGGCTAGGGTCACTATTGTGACACTAGCTGCACCACAGCTGAACCTGCTAATGCCCCACCTCTGCACATCCTGGAGAGACTAGTTCCCTCCACCAGGTGGCACAAGAATCCAGTTGTCCACTCCCTGCCAGTCTGATGCCTACATAGCCCACATTGCCCATCTGGCTTCCATGCTTACATGAGTACCATTTCCAGGCAGTAAGAACCATCTTAGATTCTTTCTAATTTTTTGTTCTTTTTATTTTTTAATCTGCTGAGGGCTCAGGGTCCAAGTGGAAGACATTCATATCATAAGGCAAGCAAAGGGTTAAAGTACTGCCCTGTCCTGTGTAGAGAACTTCAGATTCTTTCTCCCCACCACCCCGTGCCTGTGAGAAGACTGGAACAGGACTTCTGCCTGGAGACCTACCCCAACCCGAGGAGCCTGGGATAAGGAACCTATAATATCTCTGCTCGAGCCACTGGACCCATTCTGACTGGGTTGTGCTTCCTTGGATAGGTTTTCAATGTGGCAAACTACCGAGGGTAAAGATTGAAGATGGATTTAAGACACAAAGTCCTATAGCCTGGACCTACCTATGACCAAGGCTAAGAAAGTGAATTTTTCCTGTGGTCCAAACCATCTGGGACGTGGAGACAGCATGAACTACTTTGGTCAATTATGTAAGCTGTAGAAGTGACATGTGGGAGGCCTATAGACTGCACTGGCTATGTGTCATGAAATGGTTCTTAAAGTTTTTTCTACAAACAAGACCTCATTAGGTTATGAGAGTGAAAATGGGTATATAGTGGTCTCCAAGCTGTCTAGTCACTTCATAGCTTCTGTCTCTCATGTCAATCATCTAATACCTAAAGCTCAGATTCCATCTGGAGCTCAGCAGGAAAGGCAGGGCCAGAAAAAGAAAGCTATGCTGAGTATATGCATGTGTTAACACAGACCAGAGATTAGAAAGAGTAGACAATTCCACCAGATCACTGGATTTGGAGGGCATGGGAATGCTCCAACCAGATCCCCTTCAAAAACATATTGCCCCAGCTGCTTGGAGCACTGCCAACAGCCTCCAGTCAACTTCAGGGTTTGCCTCAGCTCCAAGGGCATGCCCTTCCCATGCAGCCCCCATCCAATCACTGACTGCAGCAGAGGCATAAAGATCAGCTATTTCAGGCCACCATGGAACAACCTGAAGGGCCGCATGAATACCAACACTGGCCAAGGCATTGCCGGGCCTGCACTGCAGTTAAGTGCTCCTGTAGCCCAATCCTGCTTCCTTTCCCATCCAAGACAGAATTTGATCGCTACATACCATACTTCCTGCCAAACTCCACTTCAATTTTTATTCTAAACAGTCCAACCTACAACACAGGCAAAAGGGTCTAGAGAAATGCAATTCCTCTGTTCTGTGCCCAGAATGCCTGTTCATTACAATGAAGTCCTCCCTCAACTCTCAACATTCTCCAATTACATGTTCTGCCCAATTCTAGCAGCTCCATGATCTGTCACGGCTCCCAGACTTCTCTAGTTTCGGTATTTACATGCCACCTTTTCTACCTCTTTATGGTATTGGATTGCAGTGATTTTACCACTAAGCATGGTTTCTTGCCTAGTGTATGGCTCCTCAAGAACACTTTCTGTGTGGCTCATTTATCCAACATCTAACCTCCAACATCTAAAACCTCCAAGTTGGTTCTACCTCCTGGAATTGGTGTAAAGTATTGCCCACTTGACCTAGATGGCACCCTAGTGACTTTACACATCCAGCAACAGTAGGGAGGATTCATACTCAGAACCAACAAGCTAGTAGTAGGAAATGAAGGACCAGAATTCATTTTTCCACCCGCAGAGTCCTTAAAAAAAAAAAAAAAAGATAGAAAAATCAATAATGTTGCATGCTTTGAGACCTAGGTGTAGATACCATTAAATTTACATAAGCAGAAAATGTATGTGTAACAAAACCACTCAGTCAAGTCAGAACTGAGTTTCAAAACTTGACTAAAATCTGAGCTTAATTACCTTAGGATGTTGTTTGCCTATAAATTCCACATATCATACGGACTAGAATCCTCAGAAAGTCATATCATACAGAACTGTAAGAACTTCCTTAACTAGTATAAAATACTCTTTTTTTTGGATACAGAGTCTCGCTCTGTCACCCAGGCCGGAGTGCAGTGGCACGATCTCGGCTCACTGCAAGCTCCGCCTCCCAGGTTCATGCAATTCTTCTGCCTCAGCCTCCTGAGTAGCTGGGACTACAGGCGCCCACCACAACGCCCAGATGATTTTTTGTATTTTATTTTATTTTTTTTTAGTACAGATGAGATTTCACCATGTTAGCCAGGATGGTCTCAATCTCCTGACCTCGTGATCCACCCACCTCAGCCTCCCAAAGTGCTGGGATTACAGGCGCCAGCCACCGCACCCAGTAAAATACTCTTTCTTAAAACACTCTAGTTTCTCTATAAGAGCCAAAAGCAGACCGAGTTTGTCATGAACCAGTGTACCATAGACTTTGCTATCTCAGGTCACCTTCTGTAGTCATTATGACTGGTGTTCCAGGCAAGAGACATCACGCAAACAGAAAATGCACAAAAATGACCCTGTTGGTGCTCACCAGCAAATCCAGCTGCATATGAGTGCAAGGAGGATGCTGATGATCTTCCATGTGCTCTGTGTCCTCACAAGGCCCACATCTCATGCTCACATTGCTTAATTCACTGCACTTTGTCACTGATAGTCACATAAAGGGAAATATTAAGTGAGCCTAGGAAAGCTCACGTTTGAATAGTTTGTGAGCACTAAAAAATACATGGTAAAAGCAAAGAAGTCTCACTAATCCATACACTTACACCGTCTGAGATGCTGTTTTATGCACACAAGAGAAACTAACATGATGGATCTAGAATACCGGGGCCAACCTGCTTTCAACTTTGAGAATCAAACTATTTCCAATGTATTTTTCGTCCCTTTATTAGAAGGGCCAAGACCCTAAAGAGGGTATATGCTGCTCAAGCACAGGTCCTTCTGGGAAACATGCCATTCTGTGACCATCCAGTCACCAAGGTGCTTATTATTGACCAAAGAGCTAACTCTGCCTCTCTGGATCTTTGCTCTGCTTTAATCTTTCTGCATCTGGTCCCCCACTGAGATCTTTCTCCAACTACTCTGGAGCTGCTCTGGGTCATCTGCTGGATCATCTGCTTTGAGACAGATTTCCTTTTACCTTCACCCATTTCCCTACCAAGAAGTGCCTCTATCCAGGGCTGTATGCCCAGACAAATTTATTTTTCAAAATGCTATCAAAATTTGACATGGGAACCTTCAGAATGAAGACTCATAGAGAAACAGAAAACTTTCTATTTCTCTGCTTAGGTTCAATGATGTATGAACAGCCATGTAGGACTATAAATGGTCAAAGGTATATGACCTAATGCTAATAGACTGAGTTGGGAAAGCCACCTAGGCCTGTCTAGATTCTTTGTCTCTAGCATTTCTTCCGCCTGGGTTGGTGGCAGGACCCCTTGTGGAATGAGAGTCTCATAACCTATTATTAGTCAAGGTAGGTCAGAATTTCTTCATGACCAGTCCTTACACAGCAAGGCAAGGAGAAAATAGCAATCTTTCCAGGTTTTACAGCTGGCCTTGGGGAAGAGGGCTTCTAGTTTCTATGACTTGCCTTGAGGAAGAAGAAGTCTAGTCTAGTTTCTGTGACTTGTCTTGGAAAGAACAAACACGAGACAGAAGAACAGAAGGTCAGACAGTGACTGTTTCTGATACTGCTTCTGAGGTCTTCCTATCTCTTTTAGTGCAAAGTACTTATCAGGCCAAGAGGCCACTCACTGCCCATTCTTTCTTCCCAGAAACATCACTAAGAAGCTGCTCATTTGAGGCCCCAACCCCTCTCCAAGCTTTCTCAGGGAATGTTGGCTCTGAGTATGGATCCTCCCTGAAGTCACTGAATGTGTAAAGTTGTTCTGCTGTATGAGTGCTGCCCTCTTCCAGCCAACACAATGCATCAGGTTTCAGAGTTTGCCCCTGCAGTTTTCCTTTGGGACTTGTCTGATAGTTCCACACCCCACCTGTACTATCCAGAAACCCTGGGAGGGATACACAGGACCACTCATATCTTGTGAGGCATAGAAGTCAGTGAGTCAGTTTCTAGCAGTGTCCTGTGGGCTCAGATACCTCATCCTGGACTCCAAAGCCATCTCCCTCATACAGGAAGTTAACCTCATGATCTGATACACTTTGAGACATCCAATCAAATAACCACTGAGAGGTCTACAGAAGTGCTGTTTAGCTTTTTAGCACAGACTTGCTTTCACATGGAGACCTCTGTTGAGTGAGTCCCTGATTAAAAAGCAGAAATAAACTCTTGGTTCCCCCAAAAAACAAAGTGCCAAATGCCAAGCAACCTTTTACCAAGGTCAAGGCTCTAACTTACACCCTTGCCTGTCCCACAATATAAAAGATGACCAATTTAGAAGGAAAATATAGAATGAATAACTGTGCCACACAACAGTGATATCCTGTTCCATAACCCATAACACCAAATATGGCTCACTAGCCACTGCCCCGGAACATGCAGGCACAGCCGCTCCCCCGGAACATGTAGGCACAGCCACTCCCCTGGAACATGCAGGTGACTGCTGTAGTTGGCAGGTCAAGTCCCCCTATCCCCCATCACTCAATTATAGGCCTGTCTATAAACCAGGAATCTTGTGACATAGTTCGACTCTGCATACAAATTGGGGACATTGAGACAAGGGGCTAGAAGGCAGAGCTCTTATACGTCCTCCAAGCCTGAGTGCGTTTGGACATACCTCTCAGAGCTTTAAGCCTGGGAACTCTTATTAGGGAAATGGGAAAGATGAGTCTTCATGCTCAACTCAATACAGGGAGTCTTGTGAAACAGATAAAGGTCTAAACTCACAACAGATTGCGATCCCGTCCTAAAGACAAGAACAATGAAGGAAAGTTTAGCTTTTTCCAAAAGAAGAGGGCTTGAAGTGAGAAGATACCATCTGATCAAGAAACCCATTTCTGCCACCACCCTCAGCTCAACACAGATGGGTATTTCTTCCTCATTGTCTTGACCCTTGGCTCAAGGCTTTGCGAGCAGGCCAAAGCGTTAGTGACCAGTACCAGGAATACCAAGGCCAGCCTGCTTTCAACTTTGAGAATCCAAGTGTATTTCCAACATATTTTTCATCTCCTTATTAGAAGGGCCAAGACACCAAGGCAGGTATGTGCCTAAGTCTTAAAGCAGTATTCTTCATGAGTTTTAGTTTATATCAGCAAAACTAGTACCATTTGGGGATTAAGAAAGACAAACTTGTTACAATTGCTAAGTGAGGACACTATTTCCAATTCTAAAGCCTCTTGGCTATGCTCTATGGCTATGACCCCAATAAAAATGCTTCCCAGGCCCTCACCTTTGAGGAAAGTAATTGACAGCTCAAATTAATCTACTATGAATCTACAACAGAGGTCAATGGCCTGACCACTTGATAAGTAGACCAGATGCAAATGGACTGCAAAGTCAAACAAGGAACTCTGAAAAGGCGTGTACATGTAGACATGTAAATTTCATTTCACATGTGAAGACTCACTACAGAGCACCAACCACAGAAACTCACTGAGCCACCCAGACAAAATGACTGCCAGTTATCAGCCAACCAGCAAATGAATACGGGCTATAGTGGCAGCAGACATGAAGGCTACACAGGTGCCCAACAGCATGTAATGCCAATTTCTAGAGACTCTAGTAACTGAATGCGCAGCTCATTAGACAAATGTTGCCTCCCCATATAGCACCCTGATAAGGAGACCAACATGCCACGTGGTAGCAAGTTGATTACATTGAGCCCCTTCCATTCTAAAGAGCCAGCCATATACACTCACAGGAATAAACAACTATATTACTACGGATTTCCCTTTCTTCCTTAAGGAATCTAGCACCACCACTATCTGGGATCATTTGCAATGCTCCTTCCACAGGCATGCAATTCCACAAAGACATGTCACCAATAAATTGGAATCAGAAAGTGGTACAGAATGGGCTCCTAATCATGAGGTAATCATGAGGTAACCTGGTATCATACATCATTCTGAATCAGGTAACCTCAGCACTGAGAGACTCAGAAAGCCATGCAGCAGCACTGAGTGAACGTGCTCAGAGTTTGGAGTGCCCTCCTTCATAATGCAGTAGTACATTACAGAGGCGCTGTATCTCCAGTAGAATGACTACAGGGATGCTGCAACCTACAGTTAAGGAGGAAAAATGGTCTCATTTTCTATTGCTTCAAGTGAGTTACTGGTCACTTTGAGTCATCCTTGTGGCAGGGCAGCAGAATGACCAGCAAGAGACTGGGCACCCTGGAGCAGTAAAGAACATAAGTGGAACCCAGGTATTCCACTTGAGTATCTCATTGCTTGTCCCATTGTAACTGGGGCATTAAGCAGCCCTGTCTTAAGCATCTATTCACTGGAAGTTGAAATACCTCAGGATGAAGGAATACCTCAGGATGAAGGTGTGGGTCACACCACCAGATCAGCACCAATCCTCAGCTGAGGCAATAGCTGAGTGCAAAGGGAATTCAGGGTGGATTTTGGAGGTGGAAGAGGAGAAGCAATTGTGAGCCAAGATCCACTTCAGTCACAGGAGTTGCATTTCTTCCCCTAACATCTTCCTGTATGAGTTTCCTCTCAGAAATACAGGCTTGTGGACGTGGAGTCACTGCTCTGTGGACTGGTGTAGGGAAGTAGATCTGTGTAGCACAGAGGCCAACTGTGGGTCCATTAGAAACCACACTTCCTACATGCTGCTTCCAGCTGATGCTTCAGTGCAGCTGGGAGGCTATGGCAGGCCCATTTAGGACACTTGGAACTCCAAATGGGCAAGTTGGGCCCTGGGACTTGCCATCTGCTTTGCCAAAACACTTAGTGTTGTACTCCCCCAGTCTAAGCCACTTCCTACCCAATCTTTCTTCTTTCCTTGAGAAGGTAAGGCGTGCATGCATTGTGGTTTGATCCTCCCAGACTCCTCCAGCTCCCTCCTCAATTTCCCTCACAGGGCTTTCTTTCCACCCTCAAAGCTTTTGAACATCCAATCCCACTTTGATATCTGCATATAGGAGGATAAAAGCTAGCAGTCAAGAGGTTTCGTTTTAATTAAAACTGATGCACTAAATTTGGGCGTGAAAGCAAGCTTGTATATCCCTTAGACACTCTGAAGGCTACTCCATTCAAAGGGAGACCTTCTAATTCAGGGAGATGATGAGGCCCATCCCTCTATTACCCTAAAACGATGATTAGTAACTGTACTCCATATCGATGTGATATCTGAGGTATATGAATCCTTTCTTCCAAGCAATAATCCTTACCCTCTTCCAATCCTAGTATTTCAAGATTTGTCAAGTTACTGTCTCCCATAATTTGTCAAGTTACTATCTCCCATGTGCTCTGGGCCAATTATTTTGGATCCCAGTTCTGGTCTTATGTTCTACTATGAGCAGTATCTTTCTACTCTTGACGCAAGTGAACTCACGACTTTCCTTGGTGAGGCTCTCTGCTTATGGCTTCCATTTATGCCTTACAGAGCAGCTCATCAATGAACACCCAGAACCGAAGTAGCCAGAAGAACCCAGACTGACCAGAGTGCAGGATTCATGTGTCTTGATTAGACGATTGTTGAATTCAGACTGACTGGGACCCACATAACTCTCAAAGATGTTCTTTATCATGATGCCACTCAGCTAATTCTCCAGTGTGCATGCTGCTGCTATTTCATTTAAAGCTTCTACCAAACATTGTTAACTGACTTTTTTTCTGAATGTCAGACTCAACCACAGCAGCAAGAATTTCAAGGAAAACTGGATTTTCACATTGGTTCTAGTAAAAGAGGAACCTGAGAAAACAGAACCTAGTGTTTCTTCAACTGCAGATGTTAAGCTGAAGAAGCCTTGACCAAGTTTATCTTCCTCAAGTGAGTAAATCAAAGCTTGTCCAAAACCAAGTCGTAAAATACCAATCCCCACTTGCCAAATGTTTTTCCCCCAACCAATAAAGTGAAAAGATGAGGTACAACATTTTGCAGAACTGGTGCCAACAATTTACTTTGATGACCAATGAACAGACAATAGGTTTGTCGGAGACTCCTGCCTCTGCTTACAGAAAGCAAAACCATGTGTGAGGCTCATGGTGGAGGTATGAAAGGTACTCCTGAAACACAGGGGGCCAAATTGTAGTCTTATTTGATCAGCAGTGAACAAAACAGGAAGGCTTCAAAAAAGATGAGTGAGAGGAAGAGACTAATAGGTTTGAAGTTATAATATCAACTCGGGAGGTTGTGTTGGCACCACATGCAAGAACGACTGCAAGACCTAGTCACACCTAGGCTATAGATTCACATTTCATTCCCTCTTAACTGCAGACTTCTTAATGCAAGTTTCTAGATCAGGTGATGGTGTATGGTCCATAGAAAACCCCTTTAAACAGATGTAAAGGATTGGGTTTACCTAGTTGCATGCATGTCAGTCTCAGGAGAACTTCTGTTACCAACCTGCACTTTCCCATCCCCAGACCTAGAGTATGTTATGCCTTGAATGTGCTAAGAGGATAAAGATGAAGAGATCAAAGACAATGGGGGAAGGAAAAGGAACATAGTTTTAGCACACCATGGGAGACCATAATATGCCACCCCAGAAAATCTATAAGCGAAGTACACGATTCTGAACAGAAAGCAATGAAGCAGCAGATACAGGGAGAGTTCATTCATTAAAACAACTTACCCAGCTTTACTCACTAGCCTTTATCTACCAGGTATTTACTCTCCCACAACTTGCCATCCCTGGAAACTCAGGGTCCTGTTCCATTGTCTTTCCACTTCTCTAATTATACTACTCTTTGTGTCAGATACCACTCATCATCCAGCAAGGCCTCTGTACCTTATGGGTCCCACAACTTAGACTCCCTCATGCTTGTTTTTGAGTTACAAGGAACTCAGCAATGTGTACTGAAGAAATGTGTCCAGGGAGCTCAGCAATGGATCTGAAGAGGGACTGGCAGATCTATACTGACTACCCCTCTGACATGCATTGCAATAGTCTTTGTTAAAAAATAAATAAATAAATAAAAAAGGCTGGGAAGCCCTCTGGTCACCAGTTATCATAAACAGAGACCTTAAACCAAAGCATATAGTCATCTGGATACAACCTTCCTTCAAGGATAAAAAGGAAACTGAGGCAACTGAACCAACTAGAAGATTAAAGATGTTCCTGAGAATAGTATGCTAGGTATCAAGAAACTAACCTAGATTCCCCTGAAGTAGTTTTCTGCCCATTGCTGGCTTGTCTCACACGTGACATGCTTCATTCTAACTTCTAGTAATTTCTTACGGTGTTTTGTCATCCTAGATATTTATTTTATCCTCTTTCCTTGTTTCCTGCCTATTGGTGGCTCCTCACTTAGGGATTTTATGTGTCTTTCACCTGTCCAGTCCAAACAGACCAATGTCTTGAAAGCCAAAGTTGGTTCTACCTTCTGAAATCAGGAAAAGCACTGCCCACTGTGGATTTACCAGTGGTCCAGATAGAGTCTAAGAGCTGGCTTTATACACTCAAGGAGGCCAGAAAGGATCCCAACACACAGCCACCAAACTGGTCAGGGTAGAGAAGATGCCAAATACCTTCCCATCAGTGAGGGGCTTGGAATTCAGTCATTTTTCTCTGTACTGGTATAACTGCTGTGAGACCTGAAAAGACATCCATACATATTCTGCTTATGTAAATTTAGTGTTTATGAAAAACACATATGATCAGGTAACTAGGTTCTAAACCTGGTTTAACACCAGAGCTAAATTATCCCAAATCATCAGCCTATGAATTCCACGGGTGGAGCACGCAGACTAAGTCACAAGAAGGATAAAGCAAACAGGATTCTATAAGAACAGCCTGGACTAGTATATCAAGCATTACAAACTAGAGTTCCCTAAAGTTTTTCAGCTGGAAGAGCAAAAGACTCAAATTTATTACAAAGCATTTAATAATGATACTTCTTAGTATCTGAGGTCACCCTCTGCATGTTTGTTGTATGACTTGCAGAGTTCCTCTAACCAAAAGCCACTACACAAATTAAAAATGCAGTCAAGTGAGCCTATGGGTGTACGCCAGCACAATGAGCTTCACTTATATGCAGTAGAAGATGCCCTCGAACTGCAGGCCTTCTTGGCTGTGTCCCTGCAAGACCCCACATCTCATGCTCACATTGTGTAATCTGCTGTGTTTTATCACTCATCCCTACATGAGGATATGATTTACATGGGCCCAAGAGGTCTACAAATGCTTCTATGTTTGTAAAAAGTTGTACGCATCAAGTCCTAATGACAGGGAAACCATAGAAGACACACAAGCTTCCCACTTATTCCTTCCAATGACCTATTTCTTTAAGAGAACAACGTGAACATAGCGGTGTTTGAAGCACATCCTTATTGAACATTTCATCCTCCCCTAACTGTGGCCCTCAATCCACTCTGCAAGTTTGCCTTTGACCCAACAGCTGACTCTGGCTTCTCAGGATCTTTGCTGTGCTTTAGCCCTTCAGCATCTCTTCCCCGCAATTAGTTCCTCTTGCTCCTAATCATGTTCTGCTGTGATCTCTCCTCTCAGATCCATTTTCCTTTTAGCTTAACCCATTTTCCTTTTCAAAACTGCCTCCATCCAGGCCTTTATACCCCAAGCATTCCTTTAGAACCCTCCTGGTCAATCACTACTGACTCTGTCTCTCCAACATGAAACACTCCAACTGGTTTTCTTTTCTATACTTGCTTCCTGCATGAACTTTTTCCATGCTCCTTTGCCTTGCTGCTCCGTGCCTGGTCATGCCAGTCTTCTACAAACTGTATCACATGTGTTCCTTTGCCCTCCTGCTTCCAGTGGGATTAGACAACAAGAGGGACCCAGGAGGTTAGTGAGAGATCAGTCTCCCATCCCCCTACAGCTCTAAAACCTGCATCCTTTTAGGACCACAGCTCCTGTGGTGAATCCCCTCCCACAGCAACCCTTTTACACCTGGCTGTTTACCCTATGCCTTTCTACTGTACTTTCAGGTCTACGAGAGTAAAAGCTTCCACCTGCACCAGCCCCTCAGTGTTTAAAATCATTATGAGTTAGAGTAACCTACTCCCACCTCTGCAGAGTTCTTCCTAAGTCTCTGCACAATGTACCTCTTCCTTCTGGGGCTCTGATTGTCCTCATGAAGTCTGTTAACAAATGAATAAGTGACTACATTTAATTGCTATATTGAGTTATCAAAAAGTAATACACAATATGCCCAAACAGCTGGAAGAGAATGAGGAGATGCTATTAATGTCTCTAAAGAACAGTAGTATGTTAAAAGGCCTCTTTAGGGGGGAAATAATTTTTCTGTTTTCTGTCTTGAGATTTGTTCACTAGTGAACAATCACAACATTCATTGAAATGTGACCCAACTGAAGAAGTAGATCAATTCCTGCAGCCACTTTTGAGTTTCACAGGATATCAAGACAATCCTCTGGAAATAAAATGATCTTCCAGATAAGCTCTTTATCTAGTCTGTAACCTAAAAGGGTAGCACTGGTCCTCAGAGATCCCTGCTCTGAGACTGCCTTACTTTTCTTACTGCTTATTCTAATTAAGTCATTAGACTTTATTGCAATCAAAATGTATCATAATGACATTTTTAGAGATTGAATGTAAGCGTTCAGTTACCTTGTTTTTAAATGTTAAGCCAATATCATTAACTATGCCTCTAATAGTTAACCAGAAGTAAAATTATGAGTATGCTTGTTAGACTATGCTAAATGTTTTTATGGGGAGAGAAGTAGCCTAGAATAATATCCATAATTTTAGTTATATTACCTTGACTTGGGCCTATAAGCTTTGCAAGTAAAAGTTAGGCTTTGGAAAAACAGACAAAATTGCCGTGCTTCTCAATTTAGCTCAGCTGTACCAGCCCTGCCTAGGCCCAGAGGGTGTTGCAGGAAATAGTAAGTCCCTATCCTTCTTGGCTGCTTGCCTAATGGAGAGCTCTGGCCCCAACCATCATCTCGTCTCAGAGGCTATGCCTCCCTTACCACTGGGACTCAGGCAGATCACCAACACTGTGGGGAATGAGAGCCAACTTTTCCAATAGCTGCTTGGAGGGAACAACCAACCACCTCGAAGTGCAGGGGGTTTGATGCACACAGGAAGAGAAGGACAAGGATGCTGGCAGGTAGATTATGTGGCTTCCCCATCCCTCAGATTGACCACAGGGAACCATCATACTCTGGAAGCAGAGCCACTGTGGTAGCCATGCAGGCATTCCAGCCACATCCTCCTCCAAGGAAGGGCTTGCTTCTCACTGTAGGAGTACTCAACCCCCAGGCCACAGCTGTTTCAGACTCAGTCTCAGCTGCAGAGAGCTGCTTTGCCTGAGATCCCCCCTCCCAGGGCAGCCTGCATCAGATGTGTAAGCGAGGTGGCCTACAAAGGCCCAACCATCATGGCTAGATGTAGGACAGTTAGGTGCATTACTAGCTCTGGAACTCTACCAGGGTACTGAAGGCTGTCTTGGGACTATGTCACAGTTGACCTCATCTCTGCCTAATCCTGCTTCTTCCCCTCCCTTCCACAAGCAGCCATTCCTTAGACAAACTCCATCTCAGCAAGGAATTCATGGAACCTAAGCTGTGAGAGCGCCCCCATCTGATCAAAGAACCCACCCAGTTTGATAGCAGCCCGTCTGAGTTCCCTCTTTGTGACTCAGGACAAGCAGAGTTGAGGCATAAAAGCAGAATAAAACAGAGTAGGTTGACACTGTGATTTCTAGTTAGAAAACATTGCTGGGCTGGAATTTAGATGCTATTGAAACTTCTAATCCCTTAAGTGTGTCACTTTCAGAGTAAAAAGATAACATAGACACTAGCAATATAACATAATTACAAAATCAAGATTACTTGAAATAGTCATTATTGATGTTTAGTATCAGAAATAAGTTCCTACGAATCTAGTAACCTTAACATGTACCTGAAAGTTCAACTGCAAAGACATTCAGCAGTCCACACTGCCATGTTCTCCTCCGAATGTTTTTAGTGTTTCTTTGACCTGATGAAACAAGCAGCTTTGATATATGTGAAAGTATACAAGTATAAAGTTCAGCAGTCCATAAATACAAGAGGAAGTTCTAAATACACCCCCTTTCACAAAATGTTATGTTTTTGTTTTGTATAAGGCTAGCAGCTGTGTGTTCTCTAGTGCAGCCACAAGTGGCTGAAGTCACCTAACTTTCTTGCTTCTTCTGCTTACTTTTTATGCCCTCAGTCTTGCTGTTCTGGGGTTGGATACTTCTCCCCACAATAAACTAATGCACCCAAGTTTTCTCAGGATCTACTTTCTCAGAATCCCAAGTAATATCAGAAGCACCAAAGTTCTTTTCCTAAGCAATGACAAAAGGTTGTGCTTTTAGCAAAATTCCATGCAATTGACTGCCTGACAATTATATCCTTGCAGCGTTAAGCAAGTATCCTAGGGCCAGAGGCTACTGCAGTAAATAGCAAGTTTCTACCCTTCTGCAGTTTGCATTCAAATGCAGAGACAGTCGGTAGGGAGTAATACTGTGAAGGAAACAAAGCAGGATATGGAGTGGGTTTGTGATGAAGGAAGCAGTACTGTTTTCAGTAACATTGCCAGTGAATACGGCACATCTTGGATGCCCTCAACTGCCGTTAATTAAAGTTGTTACACAACCAATTCTCACATTTACTTCCATTTCACCTTTTTTAGTTAGAACACTCAAGCTTTTGTGCACACATCTGGCATTGTAGTCTGCATGTGTGGGTTACACTTCATATAAAAATTTCTTGTACCACTAGTTTCAGTATAGAATGGCAATTATGTAGAATACACATCGGTGTGTGACTGGACGCTAATGTATTACAGCCATTAGACAGTCAAAGAGCAAATTCTCCCAGATCCTGAGACAAAAGCTTAGGTTCCTAGGCTATCATAGTAGCATCTTTCCAGTATGTAATGAGGCCCTGTCTCACTTTGAGATCTGTTTTCTACATCTACAGGGCCAAGAGACTAACCCATTAGCTGAGGGAAGCCAGCACATTTTGATCCACGAAAGTAAAGCTTCTCTGGCATTCTTCCTTCCAAAGCATGTGGACCTTTGGAAAGAAAATATACTTGATTGTATTCAAAGCGCTTTGTCCTACCATCCTCTTGCTCCTATCTTGTAGATGAGATAGGATGCCTGACAGTTCAAAACACAGGTTCAAAGAAACCAACCCCTGAAAGCAATAGGGCAGTTAACTAGAAGTGGAATTTGAACTCATATACAGTCTAAGTCCAAATATTCACATTTGTGGTTTTAAACTGACGTGACCAGTATAGATTTGTTATTTCCTATAGCATTAGTTTACAATAGCAATACTATTCTTACATAAAGAAACTCCAAGATTTCTATAAACTCCAAACCCGTCACTTGTATTATGTTACCTTATTTGGATAATTGCTTACACAAGCTGTAACCTATCTGTGTGTATATGATAGAATTGCATAGCTGGCAGTGTAAATCTTTTGGACTTCAGGAAGATGCCCAGAGAAGTCCTTAACTTCAAAGACATGTGAGCAAGTTTGTTTAAATAGAACAACTGATTAACTGAAGGTTTTGATCTGGGCAGGCGCAACCAAGATTGACTCCTATAGAAGTCACTGACCCAGTGGGCTGTACTCATGTGACAGTGTTAATGCAAGAAGGGAAAACCTCCAGTTATACCAAGTATTTTTGTCCAGACATGTGAGCTATAGCCAACAGGCTAGATATTCATGTAGACAAATGAGTGACAGGACTTACCATTTTGTATCACACACTAACACCAACTGCAAAGATTCTACTACGGGAAAGTTAATCAACCTCTAGGCTCAGACTCTGCCTTGAGAGAATCCAAACTATCACAGGTAGTTCTGTGTGTAGTGAGAAAATATCTGATATACTAAAAACGTTTTCATTTGGTTTTAAAGTGGTAAGTTAAGCATAAGCATAGAGTCTTGAACCATAGAGTTTCCTTAAAAAAATAAATTGTTTGCTAGGAAAATGCATGCCTGAGCCTTTTTTCAGTAATTCATCAACAGGATGTACATTCAAAGATATAAGGGATATGTACAAATTAAGAGTTCAAGGAAAGCTGGTGAAGAAAAATGTACTCTGAGTGAGTTCTCATTCTGTGTTCATAAACTTCCTGTCAATAAAATACTTAGAAGGCCAGCATGGGTATTTTATGAAAAACACAGTAGCCATGAACCATATAAACTTGAGCTCAACACACAAGAATTGTAAGCAAGTAAGTAGGCTCCCTCATGTTTCAACTTCAAGGATGGCAAGGATTGAACAATGCTACCTAGTACCTGCTAGGATAAACATTAAACATGGTTGCAAGTTGTGATAGAAAGTGATTGGCACACAGGGTGAGAAGCAAAGCATGAAGTAGGGGTGCTTAGGCTGAGGCAGCATGTGAAGCTGCCATCTAAGGGGTAAGGACAGCCTTCTTTGGGCAAGGTGGGCTAAAGAAATACCTGAATGATCTAAGTGCCCAAGCTGGCCAACAGCAATGCAAAGAGCATAGAAATAGGGGTAGATAGAGGAAGTTTGGCAAAGCCCAGGAGCCTGGTAGGCATTAGGCAAAGGATGCCTCAGGAAGGACAGAACATCTGAGCGGTCAAATGGAACAAGGCCAGTCATCTTTCCTCACCTGTGAGTTTTCCAATACAGAGAGTTCTGCCCATCTCCTCAAATAAGATGGTAGTGAAGACTGGAGTATACCACAGGGATCCAAAATCTGAGCTCCAGACTGTTTGAGGAAACAAAGGATATCGAGGAACCACCCCCACCTCCCCACCACAAAACACACACACAGACACACAGTCCACATCCAGTTCTGTCCCTCATCCAGGTAAACTCTTGTCTCCCTCACAGTTGGCTCTAGGCCCCAGAGAAGACATTCAGACAGTCCTAAGCCTCATTGGCAGAGAGCACCAGGGAACAGTCAGGGGCTAGGACTTGAAGCACTTCCTCCTGCTGCCCTGGGACTACGCCATCCTGACCTGATGCTACAAGGTCCAGCTGCCTTTAACAGAAGGGGCAAAAAAATCCCTGTTCCTGGCATGAGCTCTAGAGCAGCCAAAGCCAAAGTAGAATGTCACAGTCAAATGGGATTCAGGGTAAAAACTTTGGCTTCCAAGAGGTTCCCAATGCAGTCCCCTCATATCTGTAGCTCACACCTGCCACAGAGGGAGGGAAGGAGGCACGTGAGTTATAGGATCAGTTCCACTCTAGGACACAGTCATGGGCTTTGAGCTCTAAACTGGGACTCCTGACCTACATTCAATGCCAAAACTAGTTCTGAGGAATTGTACATCCTTCAAGAAAAAGACCTCCCTGGATATGTTCTGCACAGACCCTGCCTGACATTGATGGGCACTTCATCGTGGCAAGCTTTGACCCTCAACCTCCATAGGCTGCCCAGCTCGAGTCTTCCCCTCAGAGTGGTGGACAGTCAAACTTGCCCTCCTTACTCTGGGGATTGAGTGGCCACACATCCGTGACAGCTACCCCAGTTCTGGCTGAAGTCCCTGTTCTGACGCCAGCTGCTGTCCCACCTCTGGAACACCCTGGAGAGACTTGTTCCCCAGGTGGTGTAAGAATCTGTAACTGTCCATTCTCCAACCTAGAAACAACTGTACCTTATAAGAGCCAAAAATGTTAAGTCACGTCAACTCCTGCACTTAGTTCATTTTGCCTTGACCCTGCACTTAGTTCATTTTGCCTTGACCATTTACCAGTTTCCCTAAGAACAGGAAGGCTTGAGGACAGCACGGAGAGTTTATCCTCCAATGTCCAGCAAGCCTACAGAGCAGGTCCCTTACCAGTAGGAGGGGAATTACTATCTGGACCACAGATGGGAGTTCTAAGGATCAGAGCTACAACTCACAAGTGGGAATAGTAGAGGCTTGAACATACATTTAACTCAGTCCAAGAGCTTTAAGGGTGGTCTAACCTGGTTCTTAGTTAGCAAAATATGGCTACTAACCTGGCTAAAATATGTGGATCACATGACTTCTATATGACAGCACTGCCCCCAGGCTACAAGTAGGTCATTCCCTATACTGAGAGGGAATCCAGGTCTCAGGACGATCTCTAGGGTGATTCTAAGAGAGGCCATCTCAGATGGTGGATCCTCACAAGGCCGTGGCATGCCTATCCCTGTTAACTCTTCATTGTGGTCTGAGCCTGGTAGGATCTCCGGTACTATTCCCACTCCCTTCCCCTACTTCTGATTTTCAGAAGACCATGTCAATGGTTCTTAGCCAATCCAGGTCCCTATTGTATTTTGACCCAGGTACCTTCTCTCTCATCCTGTTAATAGGCTGAAAGAAGAGTAAGGTAAAAGTAGAAGATCGTGGAAAGAGATCCAGGATACAGCTTTAGTTTCATTTACAGGGGAACCATAAAGCCTTCATGTTATCAAGCTAACCACGGTAGGAAGAAAAGGGAATTAATGCAATAAAAATGCAGCATGGGTCAAACTAAGCTTGTCTGAAGACTAGACTAAGCCTACCAGCACCGTATGACTTCTGTTTTACAACTCACATTTTCATGGTTTATCAGATGTCTAGTTTTTTAATTAAGTTTATTGGCCAAATAATTTACCATAAAAATGCCAACATAAAATAGACATTTATATCCCAGTTTACAGATAAGGATTGCTGGCAAAGCTTAGCTAGATGACACTGTTTGGAAGTCTCATGACACCAAGTCAACCTGAGGGGGCTGGGATGTATTCTTTAAGGCTCAAACTAAGCAAGAAGAGATCTGTTCCCAAGAAGACTCATGTCACACCTTCGATGTCCACTTCCAAGCTCACTTGTTGGTGAGTTTCACGTCCTCAGCCTATGAAACTGAAGGCTTCTTTTTTGCCATACAAGGCTGCTCCAAGGGGCCGTTTGTAATATTGCAGCCACTTTCTCTTAAAACAACTTTTAAGAAAAAGGGAAAGAATATGAGAAGCTAGTCATTACATCCAACCTCAAGGGAAGGGGCTTACTACAGGCAGCAAGACCAGGAAGTGAGGAAGAGCTCAGAATTAGGGACCTCTGCTGTTGAGGGCATGGAAGTATTCATGTATGAGAAGATCAGGGCGCAAGAGATGTCCTGTTTGGGACAGAGGGTTTGGACATGAGTAGGGGTATGGACCAAGAGTTGTTTCAACATTGCCTTAACATGCAGTTTCCCAAAACTCCAGTCCATTGCAGTGGCAAACTGAAGAACGGTTTTCGTTGTTTGACAGGCTAGTTAGTACTACTAGGAATAGTATTTGTCACAGACAAGATCCCCCTGGATCATTCTGGTACCTACACAGCTCACATTGCCCATCTGGCCTCCATGCTTATTCGAGTGCCTGTTCCAGGCAGTAGGTGCCCTTTTAGGTTTTTCCTATTTTCTGCTGAAGGCTCAGGGTCAGAGCTGGGGTCATTGGCACTGGACACATTCCGGCTGTGCTATGCTTCCCTGGATAGGTTTTCAAAGAGGCAAAACACAGAGGGAAAAGATGGAGTGTGGCTTTATTACAACAGGTCCTAGAACCTGACCCTACCTACGACCAAGGCAAAGAAAGTCTTCCTAGTGTTCCAAACCATGTGGAGCATGGAAACGACCAACTACTTGGGTCAATTTTGCAAACTCTTGAAGTGACATCCCAGTAGGAGGTATACGAGACCACCCCTGCTACATGGGCCATAAAGTGGTTCTGAAAAATTTAGATCCTACAAACAGGAACTTCCCTTGGTCTAGAGAATGGAAGCTGATCATGTAGTGGTCTCATAACAGAAAACAGTTACCTCATGGCTTCTGTGTCAAATCGGTCATCTAGTACCTAAAGAGCTGATTCCATCTGAGACTCAGTAGGAAAGGGCCTGAGCAAGAAAGCCATGATGAGCATACACATATGTGAATTCAGGTCAAAGACTTGAAAGAGTAGACATCACCAGATCACTGGATTTAGAGGGCATGAGAATACACCAACTAGATCCCCCTTCAACAAGGACTTACTGCCCCAGCTGCCAGAAGCACTGCCAGCGGCTTCCAGCTATCTCTTTCTACAGGGTTTGTTTCAGCTCCAAGGGTATGCTCTTCCCTTAACAGCCCTCATCCAATTACTGACCATAGTAGATGTCTGAAGGCCAGTGATCTCCGGCCACCATGGAACAATTGATGGGCCACATGCATGTTGACACTTGCCAGGGCATTGTTGGGCCTGCAGTGCAGTTAAGTGCTCCTACCACCCAATTCTGCTTCCTTTCTCATTCCTTAGACCAGATTTGATCTCTAAATTCCATATTTCATGTCAAACTCCATATCAACCTCTTTTCTGACAATCCAACCTGCAACACTAGTCAAAAGGGTCTCAAGGTATGCAATTCTCTGTGCCTGGAATGCCTGCTCATCATAAAAGCCAAGTCCTCCTCAACTCTCTGAACATTTGCAAGTAACACGTTCTGCCTTATGCTGGCAGCTCTATGATCTGTCATGGTGTCTGGATTTTGGCAGTTTCTATAGTTACATGCCAACACTTCCATGCATTATGACACTAGATTCTGATGATTTTACCTCAACTGTGGTTTCTTGCCTAGTGGATGGCTCCTCACCAAGAGCATTTCCCCTGTGTGTGATTTACCTAACACATGTATATCCAACAAAATTGGTTCTACCTCCTGAAATTCATGGAAAGCACTGCCCACTATGAGCTCAATGGCCTAGGGTCCAAGAACGGGCTTTCCACATTCAAGTATGCCAGGGAGGACCCACACTCAGAGCTCCATCGGTTGTGGGCAATAATATACCAGATATTTGTCTTCCCCCATCAATAGGGTTTAGAGAGAAGTGATTGGAAAAAAATAAGCCAGTACTACTGCATCATCCATGAGACCTGAAAAAATGTAGATGGGTTTCCTATTTAGTGTATTTAAACACACACTGGTCCAAGTCAGATCTCAGTGTTAAACCTAGCTGGAAGCCTGGGCTTAGTTAACTTGAAGTTGTTTGTATATAAGTACCTCATTTGGTAACATTGCTCACAAGCTCAAGGAAGTCATATCACACTGATCTCTAAGAACTACTTTGACCTGTATACAATACTACAGTTGTGTTGTTTCTTAAAGCACTCTTTCTCAAGAGCCAAAAGTCAACCAGCTTTATCATGAACTCAAGTTCCTTAGAGAAATTCTTTGCTATGTGAAGTCACCATCTGCACATTAGATATGATTGGCAAAAATTCTGCCAAATCTGGGAAAAACCTAGGGAAAATCCTTTTATATTGGTCTTGGCAAGAATGTTTTTCTAAGTCCTCAAAATCAATTGCAACAAAAAATGGTAAGCGGGACCTAATTAAACTAAGTAGCTTCTGCAAAGCAAAAGAATTATCAAGCAATAGAACAGCCAGCCTACAGAAAGGCAGAAAGTTTTGGGAAATGATGCATGTAATAGTCTGAGGAACTTAAATCAACAGGAACTCCATTAAATATTGGACAAAGGGCATCAACGGACACTTCACAAGAAGATGTAAGTGGCTCAACGGGAAGTTACTGATCAGAAATGCAGGTCAAAATCAAAATGAGATACTGCCTTGCACTAGTTGGAATAGCTTTTGTTAAGTAAAAACACATTAGCAAAGCTGCAGTGGAAAGGGGACACTGATACACTGTTGGTGGGAATGGTAACTAGTTCAGCCACTGGACAACAGTTTGGAGACTTCTAACATAACTAAGAGTTGAACTATCATTGGAAATAGCAAGCCCATTACTGGATATATACAATATATACTAAAGGAAGATAAGTTTTTCTAACAGAAGGACACTTGCACCCATATGTTCATCCCAGTACAATTCACAATAGCAAAAATATGGAATCAACCTAGGTACCCAAAAGTGGACTGAATCAAGATGTGGTGCACATACGCCATGGACTACTACACAGCCATTAAAGAAAATCATGTCCTTTGTGGCAACATGGATACAGCTGGAGATGATTATCCTAACCAAATAAGCAATAAGCCAAATGTCATGTGCTCTCACTTTTAAGTGGGAGTTCAACATGAAACACACAGTATCTGAAGACAGCAACAATACACACTGGGGACTACTAGAGGGAAAAGAGGGAGGGGGTAAGGGATGAAAATGTACCTGTTAGGCAGTATGCCCACTACCTGGGTGATGGGTTTAGTCCTACTCCAATCATGCAATATACCTTTGTAACAAAGCTGCATATGTACCCGATTGTAGAATAAGAGTTGAAAGAGAAAAAATTCTGCCCAAGAGACACTACACAGATGGAAAATAAACTGAGATGACTCCTTGGGTGCTCTCCAGCAAATTCAGCTGCACACAAGTGCAGCGGAGATAGATGAACTGCCATGTGCTCTGCTGTGTCCCACAAGGCCCATGTCCCACACTCACATTGTTTCCTGTGCTGTATCACCAATACTCCTCACATTAAAGATGACACTAAATGAGCCTGAGAGGCCTAGGAAGCCTCGTGTTTGAGGAAAACTTGTGTGCAGTAAAATACACACATGGTGGAAATGTAGCAGACACTAGGACATGAACTTACTCCTTCAAATGTAATGTTTTCTACACCCAAGAGAAAAAAAAAATGGGCACATTGCTTCTGGGAATGTATCATGCTGCTCCTGCACGGGTCCTTCTGAAAGACATGCCAGCCGGATGACTGTGATCCTCAGCCACTTCTCAGATGTTTGCTGTTGACACAGGAAGCAGCTGACTCTGGCACTTTGTTCTGCTCCAGCCCTTCAGCATCTGTTCCCCACTGAGGTCCTCTAGGCACCTTCTACTTAGAGTCATCTGCTTTGAGACCATTCTTTGAGCTTAACCCATTATCTTCCCACACCCACATATCCCACCCACACCTCCATCCAGAGCTATACGCCCCAGCTGTTTTAAGTCAAAAAGGTTCTTATCAATTGTATGTGACATGGGAGCCAGAGTGAAGGCCCAAAGGGAGAACTTGCTATTATCATTTTACTGCTTAGGTTTAATGAAGCACGGACAGCCGTGTCCAACTGATTGGACAAAGGCATGACCTAGTGCCCACAGACTGAGTGGGGAAACCCAGCAAGGCCTGTCTGTTTTATTTCCCTTGGTCTCTACAGCATTCCATCTTTCTGGGTAGGGGGCAGGACCCCTCTGGAGTGAGCATTTGATGACCCGTTTGTCAAGGCAAGTCAGAAATTCCTTATGGTCAGCTGTTCACAAAAAGGGAAGGGGAGAGTAACATTCCTAGATTTAGGGCTGACTTTGGGGAAGAGGTCTTCTAGTTTCTACTACCTTCCTTAAAGTGCAAGAAGGGCAGAGAGCAGAAGACAGCTTGTTTCCGTTTCCGAGGCCCTCCAGTCTCCTATTTGGGAGTACTGGGCCCGCCAAAGCCCCACTTCCTGCCAGTTCCTTCTCCACCGGACACCCTCTGGAGGCTGCCTGGCTGAGGCTCCAACCCCACCAAGGTTTCTCAGGACACAGAGCTCCGCCTGTGATTCAGTGCTGCCCTCTCCTGGCCAACACTGCATTAGGTCCCAGAGCATCTGCCCCTGCAGTTCATTTTGGGGATTTCTCTTACTCCCCACACACCCCCTGCACTGCCAGATACCAGGGGAGGGAAGCACAGGAGCACCCCCGCCTTACAAGGCATGGAAGTCAGGGTCAGTTACCAGCCATTTCCTCGGGCTCAGATACCTCATCCTGGACTCCAAAGGCTTCTCCCTCACAGGAAGATAAGCTCAAATGATGTGACCTACTTTGACCCATCTGATCAAATAAGCCTTGGGGGTCTACAGACGTCACATGGAATTCTCTTTTTACCAATTGGAATAATTTCAGGTTCTAATGCTTGGGAGGCACACCTCTGTTGGGTGAGTCCATGATTAGAATGCAGAGATGACCTCTTAGTTCCCCATGGTTCGCCAAAAGGCAAAGTATCAAGTGACAGGCAACCTTTACCAAGGCCACGGCTCTTTAACCCTTACATCTAGCCTGACACACAGTATAAAAGGTGACCAGTTTAAAAGGAAAATATACAATGTTTAGCTATGCCACAGAAAAATACACCATTCCATAACCTGTACCATCACACAAAGCTCACCAGCCACTTACTTGGGAACATCTAGGTGACTGCCATAGTTTGTGGGCCAGGCCTCCCCAACTCAATCATAGCCTGTATGCTAGGAATCCTGTGACAGTTCCCAACTCTGGGTACAAATTGGCACACTGAGACAAGGGGCTAAAAGGCAGGACTCCTGTATGTCCTCAGAGCCCAGTTGTGTTTGGACACACTGCCTGCTGTTCTCTGTTATTCTTAGCCTGAGACCTCTTCCTTCTTGGGCAACTGAAGGATAAGCCATCATGCTCAGTCAGTGTAAGGAGGCTTAGAAAACTAAGGTCTAAAGTCACTACGGATTTCAATCCCATCCTAAAGACTAGAATAGTGTGATGTTAATATTGAGTGTCAGCCAGGCATGGTGGCTCACGCCTGTAATCCCAGTAACTTTGGGGGGCCGAGGTGGGCAGATCACCTGAGGTTGGGAGTTCCAGACCAGCCTGACCAACATGGAGAAAGGCCGTCTATACTAAAAAAAAAAAAAAAAAAAAAAAAAAAATACAAAATTAGCCGGGCATGGTGATATATGCCTGTAATCCCAGCGACTCAGGAGGCTGAGTTAGAAGAGTCACTTGAACCCCGGAGACAGGGGTTGTGGTTAGCTGAGATTACATCATTGCACTTTGGCCTGGACAACAAGCACAAAACTCATCTCAAAAAAAAAAAATCAAGCGATAACTTGATTGGATTGAACAATGCAAAGTATTGTTCCTGGGTGGGTCCGTGAGGGTGTGGCCAAAGGAGATTATCATTTGAGTCACTGGACTGGGAGAGGGCGACCCATCCTCAATCTGGGTGGGCACCATCCAATCAGCTGCCAGCCCAGCTAGAATAAATTAGGCAGAAGACGCAGAAGGACTGGACTTTCTGAGTCTTCCGGTCTTCATCTTTATCCCATGCTAGATGCTTCCTGCCCTTAAACATCAGACTCCAAGTTCTTCAGCTTTTGGAGTCTTGGACTTACACCAGTGATTTGCCAGGGGCTCTCGGGCCTTCAGCCACAGACTGGAGGCTGAATTGTCGGCTTTCCTACTTTTGAGATTTTGGGACTCAGACTGGCCTCTCTGCTTCTCAGCTTGCAGACAGCCTACGGTGGGACTTCACCTTGTGATTGTGTGAGTCAATTCTCCTTACTAAACTCCCCTTCGTATATATATCTTAGTTCTGTCCCTCTAGAGACTCCTGACTAATACAGATTTTGGTACCAGGAGTGGTTCTAGAGGAACAGAATTTTAAGGATGGATTTCTCTAGTTGGTTTTTGGGTTTCTGGAGTTGGCTGTTTAATCTTATTAGACCCAAAAACGCTAAGGACTCTATTTCTAATAGCATGGAGAACACTGATAGTCCTTGGAGTGAACTGTTTAGAGTTATGCAAAATAAATGCATTTGCTGCTCCTGATTCACAGCTCCTGAGGGGCTAGGAGTTTAGCAACGCTGTGCCTAACACCTTTGACCATATATGGAGAACCAAGTAATATAATTAAGGTGGTTGCTCCTAAGTTTGCGGGACAAAGTGAAGGAAAAAAAGAACAAGCTCAGGGATTCTAACTCCCAGCTCCAGAAGCACATACTGAGCCTCAAGTCTTCTAAGATCACCCTGGTGAGAGTCTTATCGCCTGTAGACAAAGGGCTGAAAGTTGTGGAAATTCAGACAAGCTCTTATGAGAGTTACTGACCTGCAACGAAAGGTGCATGCTCAGTCTTGCCAGGTGTCTACCGTTAAAGTTGGGGCATTGATTGGAAAATAGGACCTGCAATGTGGAATGGGGATGTGTGCGAGGACCCCGAAGAGCCTTTTTCGCCAGAGGAAACAGCCTCCCCAACCCCAGTGGTGGCAACATCCCCTCCTGTACCCACATTGCCATCAGCCTTTCCATTTTTAAATTAACTATGCACTGCCTGAGGCAAAAGTGATGGCCTCCCCTGAGGCAGTTGCTAGGCAAAACAATGTTGATTCTCCTCAGGACCTACCCCCAACATCCCTATTTGCTTCTAGACCTATAACTACACTCAAGTCTCAGCAGGTCCCTAGAGGTGAGGTTGAGTGTGACCCAAAAGGAGTTACACTACACTAGAAAAGAACTGCTTGAGTTTTCTAATGTATATAAGCAGAAATCTGGAGAACAGGCATGGGAATGGATATTAAGGGTGTGGGATAATGGTAGAAGGAACATAAAGTTGGATCAGGCAGAATTTATTGATTCGGGCCCACTAAACAGGGAGTCTGCACTTAATGTTGCAGCTCAGGGGGTTAAAAAAGGTTCTAATAATTTGCTTGTTAGCTGAAATGTGCATTAAAAGATGACCCACTGTGAGTGAGCTGGTAATGCCTGATGATCTCCTTGGTTTAATGTAGGGGAAGGGATCCAAAGGCTAAAGGAGATTGGGATGGTGGAGTGGATTAGGCACACTTTAGACCTACTCATCCCAACTGGGAGGGTCCAGAAGATATACCTTTGACCAATGCCTTGCGAAATAGATTTGTGAGGGCAGCACCTCAATCTCTGAAGAGCTGTGATTGCTGTTTTCTGTATGCCAGATCTAACAGTGGGAACCACACTCACTCAACTACAAAATTTAAATACAATAGGAATAATTGGATCCTGAGGTGGCAGGGGCCAAGTGGCAGCACTCAACCATCAAAGGCAAGGTGGGCATAGATACCGTAATGAACAGCAGAGGCAAAGTGGCAATCAGAATAGTCTCACTCATGTAGAGCTCTGGCATTAGCTAATT
This sequence comes from Macaca nemestrina, assembly GCF_043159975.1. Lineage (NCBI taxonomy): Eukaryota > Metazoa > Chordata > Mammalia > Primates > Cercopithecidae > Macaca > Macaca nemestrina. Next base: position 140,131,856 of record NC_092127.1, on the reverse strand, counting down.
AATCATGGTGTTCCCAAAAAGTGAAATTGGTAGGAAGCCTACTGCATTCTTAATTTATATAAGCATAAAGCTTCCAGGTCAGTATACAAAAGACTAATTTGAATTATAAAAACAGTCACAACCCCTCAATTTCCAGACTTGAGCCAGTTTACAGACCCAAAGCCCTTTGAATGAAGGGGAGGACAGGTCCCTTTGAGAAAGGACCTCACTACACTACCAGTGATTTATGCCATTAATCTTTCTCCCATCCTTCTCCAAGGAGACCCCTGGCCTTTAACTAGAGTAACTGCATTGGGGAAAGGGAAATGATCAGACATTTAGGGGACTACTGGACACTGGCTCTGAGCTAACTTTGATTCCAGGGGAACCAAAACATCATTGTGGTCCTCCAGTTAAAGTAGGGGCTTATGGAGGTCACTTAATTAATGAAGTTTTAGCTCAGGTGTGACTTATAGTGGGTCTCTAGACTCATCCTGTGGTAATTTTCCTGGCGCCAGAATGCATCATTGGCGTAGACATGCTTAGCACTGGCAGAACCCCCATAATGGCTCCCTGACTGATAGGGTGAGGGCTACTATGGTGGGAAAGGCCAAATAAGAGCCATTACAGCTACCTCAATCTAGAAAAATAGTAAGTCAAAAAACAATATTGCATCCCTGAAGGGACCACAGAATTAGTGCCACCATCAAGGACTTGAAAGATGCAGGGGTGATGACTCCTGCCACATTCTCATTCAACTCTATTTGGCCTGTGTAGAAGACAGATGGATCTTGGAGAACGACAGTGGATTATTCTTAACCTTAACCTTAACCAAGTGGTGACTCTAGTTGCATCTGCTGTACCAGATATGGTTTCATTACTTGAGCAAATTAACACATCTCCTGGTACTTGGTATGCAGCCACTGATTGAGCAAATGCCTTTTTCTCCATGCCTGTTTATAAGTCCCACCAGAAGCAATTTGACTTCAGCTGGCAAGGCCAGCAATATACATTTAGTGTCCTTACTCAGGGGTATCTCAACTTTCTGGGTTTGTGTCATAATCTTGTTCAGAGAGAAACCTCTATTGCTTTTCCCCTTCACAAGATATCACACTGGTTCATTACATTGATGACATTATGCTGGTGGGATCTGGTAAGCAAGAAGTAGCAAACACATTGGACTTATGGTAAGACATTGGTGTGTCAGAGAATGAAAAATAAATATGACTAAAATTCAGGAACTTCTACCTCAGTAAAATTTCTAAAGGGTCCAGTGCTGTGGGGCCTGTTGAGATATTCCTTCTAAGGTGAAGGATAAGTTGCTGCATTTGGGCCCTCCTACAACCAAGAAAGAGGCACAATGCCTAGTGGGCCTATGGCCTACTTGGATTTTGGAGGCAACGCATTCCTCCTTTGGGTGTGTTACACCAGCCCATTTATCAAGTGACCAGAAAGGCTGCCAGTTTTGAGGGGTGCAGAACAGGAGAAGGCTGTGCAACAGGTCAGGCTGCTGTACAAGCAGCTCTGCCACTTGGGCTATAGGACCCAGCAGATCCAATGGTGCTTCAGGTGTCATTGGCAGATAAGGATTCTGTTTGGATCCTTTGACAGGCCTCCACAGGTGAATCGCAGCAGAGGCCTCTAGGATTTTGGAGCAAGGCCCTGCCATCTTCCAGAGATTACTACTGTCCTTTTGAGAGAAAACTCTTGGCCTGTTACTGGGATTTGGTATAAACTGAACATTTGACTATGGGTCAAATCACCATGTGACCTGAACTGCCTATCATGAACTGGGTGCTTTCTGACCAATCTAGCCACAAAGTGGGTCATGCACAGCAGCATTTTATCATCAAATGGAAGTGGTATATACATGATTGGGCTTGAGCAGGTCTTGGAGGCACAAGTTACATAAGGAAGTAGCTCAAATGCCCATGATCTCCACTCCTGCCACCCCCTGCCTTCTCTCCCCCAGTCTGCACCGATGGCCTCATGGGAAGTTCCCTATGATCAGTTGACAGAGGAAGAAAAGACTAGGGCCTGGTTCACAGATAGTTCTGCACAATATGCAGGCACCACCCAAAAGTGGACAGCTGCAGCACTACAGTCCCTGAAGGATAGCGGGTAAAGGGAAATCTTCCCAGTGGGCAAAACTTTGAGCAGCACACCTGGTTGTGCACTTTGCTTGGAAGGAGAAATGGCCAGATGTGTGATTATATACTGATTCATGGGCTGTAGCCAATGGCTTGGCCAGGGACTTAGAAGCATGACTGGAAAATTAGTGACCAATTTGGGAAAGAGGTATGTGGATGGTCAAAAACTTAATATACTTGTATCTCATGTGAGTGCTTACCAAAAGATGACCTCAGCAGAGAAAAATTTTAATAATCAAATGGAGGCCAGGCTTGGTGGCTCACACCTATAATCCCAGCACTTTGGGAGGCTGCAGCAGGTGAATCACCTGAGGTCAAATTTGAGACCAGCCTAGCCAACATGATAAAGCCCCATCTGTACTAAAAATACAAAAGATTAGCCAGATGTGGTGGCATGTGCCTGTAATCCCAGCTACTCAGGAGGCTGAGGCAGGAGAATTGCTTGAACCCCAGGAGGCAGAGGTTGCAGTAAGCTGAGATCGTGCCATTGCACTCCAGCCTGGGTGACAAGAGCGAGACTGTCTCAAACAAAAACACACAGACACACACACACCAAATAATCAAGTGGATAGAATGAATCCTTTTGTGGATACCACTCAGCCTCCTTCCCCAGCCACCTGTCATTACCCAACAGACCCATGAACAAAGTGGCCATGGTGGCAGGGATGGAGGTTATGCATGAGAACATGGAATTCCACTCACCAAGGCTGACCACCTGGCTATGGCCACTGCAGAGTGCCCAATTTGCCAGCAGCAGAGACCAGCACTGAGCCCTCGATATGGCACCATTCCTCAGGGTGATCAGCCAGCTACTTGGTGGCAGGTTGATTATATTGGACCTCTTCCATCATGGAAAGGGCAGAGATTTGTCCTCACTGAAATAGACACTTACTCTGGGTATGGGTTTGCCTACTGTGCATGCAATGCTTCTGCCAAGACCACCACCTGGACTCATGGAATGCCTTATCCACCATCATGGTATTCCACACAGCATTGCCTCTGACCAAGACACTCACTTTATGGCTAAAGAAGTACAGCTGTGGGCTCATGTAATTCATTGGTCTTACCATGTTCCCCATCATCCTGAAGCAGCTGGATTGATAGAATGGTATAATGGCCTTTTGAAGTCACAATTGCAATGCCAACTAGGTGACAATACTTTGCAGGGCAAGGGCAAATTCTCCATATGGCTGTGTATGCTCTGAATCAGCATGCAATATATGGTAATGTTTCTCCCATGACCAGGATTCACGGGTTCAGGAATCAAGGAGTAGAAGTGACATCAACTCACTATCACCCCTAATGATCCAGTAGCAAAATTTTTGCTTCCTGTTCCCACATTACATTCTGCTGGCCTAGAGGTCTTAGTTCCAGAGGGAGGAATGCTGCCATGAGGAGACACATCAACGATTCCATTAAACTGGAAGTTTAGATTGCCACCTGGCCACTTTGGGATCCTCCTACCTTTAAGTCAACAGGCTAAGAAGGGAGTCATCAATACCAGCTACAACCACATGAGCAGTTGCAGAAACAACAAGTGTAATTGTCATGAGTATTTCTTCCTTTTGTTAAGGACATGTTTGTGCATGTATACACTTGTACTAAGAAAATATATTTTCTTTATTTTCCCTTATGTGACATGAGATTTGTTGACATATCAGCATTTGAGTGTTAATTTTATATAATAGCATTTGCATTGAGGATTGGTTCATTTCCAGTTGTACAAAAGATAGTTGTATTATGTTAGGCATAATTATGACATTGTCTTTATTTGAAGATTATTTGTGGTCTTAAGAGATGCATATGGGTTCAAGTTGACAAGGGGCGGACTTGTGATGGTTAATACTGAATCGTCCACTTGATTGGATTGAAAGATGCGAAGTATTGTTTCCTGGGTGTGTCTGTGAGGTTGTTGCCAAAGGAGTCAGTGGACTGAAAAAGGCAACCCACCCTCAATCTGGGTAGGCACCATCTAATCGGCTGCCAGCACAGCTAGAATAAAAGCAGACAGAAGAACATGGAGAGATTAGACAGGCTTAGCCTCCAAGCCTACATCTTTCTCCTGCGCTGGATGCTTCCTGCCCTCAAACATCGGACTCCAAGTTCATCAGCTTTGGGACTCTGACTGGCTTCCTTGCTCCTCAGCTCGAAGATGGCCTATTGTGGGACCTCACCTTGTGATCCTGTGAGCCAGTACTCCTTAATAAACTTCCTTTTATATAGATATCTTATTAGTTCTTCCCTCTAGAGAACCCTAATACAGAAGGGAATTCCTGAAACACCACAGGGGGGACGAATTGCAATCATATTTGGTTGACAGTGACCAAGACAGCAAGGCTGCAAATGTGAGATGAATGAGAAGGGAAGGGACTAATACTTGAAGTGCTAACATCAGCTTAGGAGGCCATGTTGGCATCAAGGGCAATAATTGTTGCAAGACCTGTTCACACTAAGGCTATGAATTCCCATTTCGTTCCTTATATTGAAGGCTTCTTGCTGCAAGCCTCTTGTCAGGTGGTGGTGTGTGGTCTATGGCAAACTCCTCTCCACAGATGCAGAGGCTTGAGTTTACCTGGGGTTCCATGCAGGTCAGATCTGAATGTGTGACAACTCCCAGGTGGGGGATTTTTTCCTTTCCTGTTACCAGGCTACCCTTTCCCATTCCCAGAGCAAGAAGAGTGTTATTCTCCAAATGTGAGGGGGGGAAAAAAAAAAAAGGAATCAAGATAAAGATTGACAATGGGGAAGAAAAAGTAACCTAGTTCAAACACTATAGGAGACCAAAATATGCCACCCCAGGAAATCCTTAAGCTGAAGTGTGTGGTTCTGAGCAGAAGGCACTGAAGCAGATACAAGGAATACTCATTTATTACAAACAACTCATCAGGTTTTACTAACTAGTCTTCACCATATGCTTACCTTCCCACAACTTGCCACCCCTGGAGACTCAAGATCCTGTCTTTCTACTTTTCTGGGATTATGTTCTTTGTTCCAGATGTTACATGTAGTCCAGCAAGGCCCTCCTATTTCTTTTTGGCTTCTACAGCTTACAGTCCTCTCATGCTCATGTTTGTAAGTTATAGGGAACTAAACAGTTTGTCCTTAAAAGGGATTGGCAGATCTCCTACATTGACAGTGCCTCTGACACACACTACAGAAGTCATTATTTAAGAAGTAGGAGGCCAGATGCAGTGGCTCACACCTGTAATCCCAGCACTTTGGGAGGCCGAGGTGGGCAGATCACGAGGTCAGGAGATTGAGACCATCCTGGCTAACATGGTGAAACCCCATCTCTACTAAGAAACACAAAAAAAATTAGTCAGGCATGGTGGCAGGTGCCTGCAGTTCCAGCTCCTTGGGAGGCTGAGGCAGGAGAATGGCATGAACTTGGGAGGTGGAGGTTGTAGTGAACCAAGATCACACCACTGCACTCCAGCCTGGGCGACAGAGCAAAACTCCTAAAAAAAATTGAAAAAAAACATTGAAAAAATCGGAGTAGGCCATTTGGGTCCCAGTAATTTGAAGCAGACTGTAACCTGAAGAATGTGGACATCAGGACACAAGCTGTCCTAAACACTTATAGGACACCAAGGGAGTTGAACAACTCAGTTTAAAGTGTTCCTGGACACAATACACTAGACAGCAAGACGTTAGCCTAGATTCCCCCGAGAAGGTGTTCTGCCTACTGCCAACTTGAATTTCTGGTCATCTCTTCCAGTGGTTTGTCATCCTAGATACCCATTTTATCCTCAGGCCTGGTTTCCTGACTACTGTTGGTTCCCCACCTAGGGCATACTCTGTCGTTCACCCATCCAGCCCAGACAATTCTAGGAAGCCCAAGTTGGTGCCACCTCCTGAATGCAGGGGAAGCACTTCTCACTGTGGGCTTATCAGCATTGTAGACACAGTCCAATAACTGGCTGTGCACGTTCAGGGGAGATCCCAACACAGCCATCAAACTCAGAAGAGATGGCAGATATCCATCTTCCCTTCTGCGGGATGCTTGAAGTTCTCATTTCCATCCTGGGGTATCTTCCCTGATAGGAGATACCTATTCTGCTTATGTAGACTTAATCATGTTTATGAAAGACATTAGACAAAGTCAGGTTAACTGGATTCTAAACCTAGTCTACGTAAAACTATTTTGGGGAAGTTGTTGCCTATGAATTTCAAGTATGGCAAGACGTAGACCTTACGCCCCAGGGGAAAAAAGCATACAGGGTCCTCTAGTCACTGCCTGGACTAGTATAAAGCAGTAAGTTAGTGTTCTTATGCTTTCCAGCATTTCTGGAAGAGCAAGAAATTCTGATGTTATGACTCAGTTCAATAGTGATATTCCTTGCTATCTTAGGTCACCCTCGGCAGATTTCTTGTATGACTGAAAGGTTCTAACCAAAAGCCACTGTACTAATCAGAACACACTAAAACGAGTCTGTGGATACACACAGCACACTGTGCTGCACTTATGTGCAGAATGAGATGCTGTGAGCTCCCATATACTCTGCTATGCCCTGCAAGACCCACATCTCATGCTCACGTTGTGTAATTTGTTGTTTTGTCACTTATCCCCCTATTAGCATCAACATTAGATAAGGCTATGAGGCCTATAAATGCCTCTATGTTACAAGAAAACTTTTGTGTGTGAAAACAAGGAAAACAGAGGACACGACACATTAAGCCACCAATTTTCTTCCTTCCAATGACCCATTTCTTTGCTTAAGAGAACAATGTGAACATAGTGGTGTTTGAAGCACATCCTTAGCAAACATGCCACCCTCCCCCTACTGTGGCCCTCAATCCACTCTGCAAGTTTGCCTTTGACCTAAGAGCCAACTAGCTTCTCAGGATCTTTGCTCTGCTTTAGCCTTTCAGCATCTCTTCTAGTTCCTCTTGCTCCTAATCACCTTCTGCTGTGGGTCATCTGCTCTCAGATCCATTTTCCTTTTAGCTTAATCCATTCTCCTTCCCCCAAACTGCCTCCATCCAGGCCTTTGTACACCAGATATCCCTTTAGGACCCTCCTAGTCACTACTGGTTCCATCTTTCCCATATGAAACAAACCCACTGTTTTCTCTACTTGCACCCTTCATGAACATTTTCCATCCCTCTTTGCCTTGTTTTGCAATCAGTTGTGCCAATTCTCTACAAGTTAGATCATGTGTGTGTCCTTGCCCTCA